>NC_069384.1:42792500-44062500 GCF_027475565.1 Acinonyx jubatus
ATTCCTGGTTTACTTCACAAGTATAGCAAGGTCCTAGGCATCCTTTAACACTGTCTGATACACTGGATAAATTTTAGTTTTTTTCATTTCCCTGTTCTAGTGTGGGATACCAGGGTGTTGCTTCACAACCTTGGGAGCTTTCTGGATGTAATCTGAAACCAGCAGAGGAGACTGAAGAAAGATGCAGACCACTTTAGATTGATAGGGGGCAGTTTTAATAAGGAAGGGACCTTACTTGGGTGACCACAAGACAAGTAGCTCTCCAAATCTAGCTGCCATAATCTTAAAAGTTTACATAGAGGCCTTTAACTAGGTTCAGTCACAGACATCGTCCAGATAGTCTCATCATCACATTACTATCTCAAGGCTGTATCTTTGGAGCCCAGAAGGCAAGTGGAATGCTCATTCCAAGAACCAGGGAAGGAGTGAGGAAGCTTCAATTTCCTGGGTCCAACCTGAGGGACAACTGGTGACCATGTCTTCCTGATGGGCTCTCCCAACACAGGGCTTTATATATTTCCTGAATTTGGTAGTTTCAACATTCCCTTCAGATGGATGCCACATGGAGCCTGCCTCTCTGCCGTTCACTGTGGTTTCCTCTCAAAACACCGCCTCTTGCACGCTTGCAGATGACTCAGATTCTACCACCTCCACCCTGAATCCCACCTGTGTATTCTTAGTTTATCATAAGTGTGTTTGTACGTTAGATGAGGGGGTGTCAGATAATTGGCTAATATGCTGAAACGGAGTGGGGCAAGGATAGTGCTTTTCTACAAGATGTGCGGGTTGAGCCTGTAATCGGTTGCTGGTAGTGAAGACACGTGCCTCTACACAGCAGGCAGCTGAGACAGCAGCCTTCGGGATCCTCAGGATACCCTAGTAGTGTGTCAGAACCACTTGTGATAGAGACATGGAAAGTAATATTTCGTTTTATTTTTATTTGGTTACCCCCAACAAATATTTTACAGAGGTAATATTTCTTCGGTCATTCAGGTACATGATTCCCATTTTCAATGGATTCAGTCTTTCAATTAATCTTTAAGACATGACATTGACTTTAAGCTTCAGAAACACTAGATGGGGCGCCTGGGTGGCTCAGTCGGTTAAGCCTCCGACTTCAGCTCAGGTCACGATCCCACGGTCCGGTCCGTGAGTTCGAGCCCGCCTCGGGCTCTGGGCTGATGGCTCAGAGCCTGGAGCCTGCTTCCGATTCTGTGTCTCCCTCTCTCTCTGCCCCTCCCCCGTTCATGCTCTGTCTCTCTCTGTCTCAAAAATAAATAAACGTTAAAAAAAATTAAAAAAAATGTATTTTGGGGAAAAAAGTATCACTTTAAGATGTTCAGATTTGCCTAATTATTTTTTTAAAGTTGTAAGCCTCACTTTTCATTAGATTTTGGCATTATTTGAACACATTAATCAGGGTAATACACGTTACCTGAGACCAAAATATAATTTATATGTAAAGTATTTCACCTGCATATTTGGTCAAGTGATTTTGAACGAGAGTGCTGAGACTACTCAATGGAGAAAAAACTTCAACAATAGTGTTGGGTAAACTGGATCTTCACATGCAGAAAAAAAAAAAATGAAGTTGGACCCTTACCTTACATTATATACAAAATAAATTAAAAATGTATCAAAAATCTCAACATTTCTGGTAATTTCTTTTTGGTGGAGTCTATCAGGTTTGCATATGATAGTGTCATATCATGTGCAAATAGTGAAAGTTTTACTTCTTCCTAACCAATTTGGATGCCTTTTATTCTTTTTTGTTGTGTGATGGTCATAGCTAGGACTGCCAGTATTATGTTGAATAAAAGTGGGAGAGTGGACATCCTTGTTTAGTTTCTGAACTTAGGGGAAAGTTGAGTATGATGTTTGCTGTGCGTTTTTCATACATGCCCTTTATTATGTTGAGGTATGTTCCCTGTAAAACTAATTTGTTGAGGGATTTTATAACAAATGGATGCTTTAATTTGTCAAATTCTTTCTCTGCATTTATTGAAATCATCATACGTCTTTTATCCTTTCTCTTATTGATGTTATAGATAATGTGGTTTGCTTAGTGAATATCAAACCACCTTTGCAACTCAGGGATAAATCCCACTTGATCATAGTGAATAATTTCTTTAAATGTATTGTTGGATTTAGTTTGCTAGTATTTTTCAAGCAGTTTTACACCTATGTTAATCAGCTACATTGACCTGTATTTCTCTTTTTTGTGGTGTCTTTATATGATTTTAGTATCAGGCTAATGCATGCTCCATAGAATGAATTTGGAAGTTTTTTCTCTTCTATTTTTTGGAATAGTTTGAGGAGAATGGTATTAACTCTTCTTTAAATGTTTGGTAGAATTCACCTGAGAAGCCAGCTGGTCCTGCACTTTTGTTTGTTGGAAGTTTTTAAATTATTTATTTAGTCTCCTTGCTCATAATGTCTGTTTGAATTTTCTATTTCTTCCTGCTTCAGTTTTTATAGGTTATATGTTTCTAGGAATTTATCTATTTCTTCCAGGTTGTCTAATTTGTTGACATATAGTTTGTCAGAGTATTCTCTTACAATTGTTTGTATTTCTGTGGTGTTGGTTGTTATTTCTCCTCTTTCATTTGTGATTTTGAGTCCTTTCTCTCCCTCTCTCTCTCTCTCTCTCTCTCTCTCTCTCTCTTTCTCTGTCTCTTTTTGATGAGTCTAGCTAGAAGTTTGTCAGTTTTGTTGAAACTGATTATATATCACTTCACACCTATTACAATGGCTAAAATAAAAAAAAACATAAGAAACAAGAAGTATTGATGAGGATGTGGAGAAATAGGAACACTTATACACTATTGGTCTGAATGCAAACTGGTGCAGCCACTCTGGAAAACATTATGGAGGTTTCTCAGAAAGTTAAAAATAGTATTATTCTATGCAGTAATTGCACTTCTGGGGATTTACCTCAAAAATACAAAACACTAATTCAAAGGGATACTTGCTCCCCTATGTTTATAGTAGCATTATTCATAATAGTGAAATTATGAAAGCAGCCCAAGTGTCCAACAGATGAGTAGATAAAGAAGAGGTGGGAGTGCCTGGGTTGCTCAGTTGGTTGAGTTTCCAACTCTTGATTTTGGCTCAGGTCATGATCTCTCTGTTCGGGAGATTGAGCCACATGTCAATCTCTGTGCTGTCAGCACAGAGCTTGCTTGAGATTCTCTGTCTCTGCCCTTTCCCTGCTCATGCTCTCTTTCTCTCAAAATGAATAAATAAATAAACATTTAAAAAAAGAAGAAGAGGTGAGATATATATATATCGAGAGAGAGAGAGAGAGAGAGAGAGAGAGAAACCAAGCAACAAACTTGTAAGTATAGAGAAGATCATCAGAGGGGAGGTGGGTGGGATGATGAGTGAAATGGGTGATGGGGATTAAGGAGTGCACTTATAATGAGCCCTGGATGATGTATGGAATTGTTGAATCACTATATTACACACCAGAAACTAATATAATATTGTACGCTAACTATATTGGAATTCAAATTAAAAAAAAAAAACCTAAACATAAGATCTAAAACTATAAAACTCATAGGAAACAAAGAACAGGGAAAGGCTTTATAATGATTTCTTGGCTATGACAGCAAAAGCACAGGCAAGAAAAAAATTGATAAAGTAGACTACATCAAAATTTAAAACTTCTGTGCATTAAGAATACAACTAACAGGTTGAATAGGCAACCCATTGAAAGAGAATATTTGTAAATCATTTACTTGTTAAGGTTATAAATCTAATAACATGATAAGGGGTTAGTATCCATAGTATATAAAAGTCAGCAACACAAAACAACCCAATTAAATAATGAGCAAAAGATTTGAATAAACATTTCTGAATAAACATTTCTCCTAACAAGACATACAAATGACCAATAAGTACATGAAAAGATACTCAACATCACTAATAATTAGTGAAATACAAATCAAAATCACAATGAGATATCACATCACATCCATTAGGATGACTACAGATAACAATAGAAATAACAAATGTTGTCAAAAATGTGTAGAAATCGGAATCTTGTGCAATTTTGGTAGGGATAAAAATGGAAAACAGCATGGTAGTTCCTCAAAAAATTAAAAATAGTAGTATCATGTAACCTAGCAATTTCACTTTCGGGCATATACCCAACAGAATTGAAAGCAGGGTCTTGAAGAGACGTGAGTTTATATGTTTATAGCAGCATTATTCACAATAGTCAAAAGGTGGTGGCCACCCAGGTGTCCATCAGTGCACAAATGGATAAGTAAAATGTAGTATATACATACAACGGAATATTATTCAGCTTAAAAAAACCCAAAATCTGACACATGCTACAGCATGTATGAACCATCAGAAAAAATGCTAACTGAAATATACCAGTCACAGAAAGACATGCCCTGTATGATTTCACTTATATGAAGTACCTAGAACTGTCAGATTCATAGAGACAGAAAGAACAATGGTTGCCAGGGGCCAGAGGAAGGAGTTGTGTAATGAATATAAAGTTTTGATTTGCAAGTTGAAAATATTCTGGAGACTGGCTGTGCAACAATTTAAACGTCTTTAACATTACTGAATCATATGCTTAAAAATGGTTAAGATGGTCACTTTTTTGCTATATTTATTTTACCACAATTAAAAATAAAAAAAATATTTCACTGGGTTGCACACTTGAGATGAGACTGCTGGCAAATTTCACAAATTCTTTTACTTAAGAGAAACATCAGTTTTACATTTACTAATGTGAGAGAAATCTCTACCCTGATTATCTAGTAATTCCAAGGAGTCAGCACTAGAGAAAACAGGGATAAGTAAATCAGAGAATAGTGCTCACACATGGGAATCATGATGTATTTCCTAGCGTGTTCTTATTTGCACGGAAAGCTAATTCTTGGGATATTTTAATGCAAATAGGTATGTTTATAATCTAGAGAAGCTAAATGAGAAAAATGCATAAACAGGGATGTTCAAGGTACATTGATAAATGTTTTGCCAGTTGTTTTCCTTAGAAAGGTGATTAAATATCCAAAATAAGAGCGGAGCAATTAATTCAGCATTACTTGGTAACACACTTTGATAATTAATGAAAAATTTGGTGCCTCTTGTTCCACTGGCTCTATTCAAATAAGCTATGTTTCGTGGTGATTTTTACCCTTCTTTCCTGTGGCTTAGATTTTAGGTAATGGAAAGGAAGGTGCTTAATGGATGAAAGTTTTTTTTTTATTTTGTTGTTGTTTTAAGAATTTTACTTAAGTTTAATGGTACTATTACATTTGGTATGTGGCTAACCATAAATGTATCTTGAAAAGATTTGTCCCTTCTTTAACTAAATATATCACTCTTGTAAATGTATTTTTACTGATTTTTTACTGATATTTTCTAGAATGTGGACGTTTTTCCTGATGCCTTATGAACTCCTGCAGATTTAAGCTACTAGGGAATCCTGAAGATATATGCCCCTCTCTCCTGAGGCAAAAAGGGAATGAGAGGTACCATAATCCCATGTGAAAAGTCTAAAATCAGTTGTACCCAACCAGGAAACCTAAGGCAGCTTATAATGAAAGAGAAATCTGATGGGAGGTAATATTCCTGGGGCCATTTTAGCATATATTCAATTCTTAAAATGTGAACAGGATCCCACTCAGACCTTATTCACTTTTCTTCCTTGATTATTACTAGATATCCCTAAAGCTGACGCCTTTTTATCATTCAGGTCACAGGTTACATGCACCTCCTCTGAGGGCCTGTTCATCTTCTCTAGTGAATAACTTGTCAAAGGACTTTGTTTTATTTTTCTCATGACATTTATCACTTTCTGAGGTTATTTTATATTTGAATTTATCTCCCCTCCCCATCTCTCTCAATGGAATAGAGTTTCATGCATTCTGTCCTCTTGAATGTTGTATCCCTCATGTTTATTACACTTCCTGGAACAGAGGAAGTGATGCTGTATGTGTGTGTGTGTGTAAAATCTATAAATTACTCCAGGGCAATTGGATGTCAGTAAATGCCACATGGTAAAAATTATTTTAAATCATTCTAATTTATTCTTAATTAAGTTTTGAGAGAGAGAGAGATGGAGGGCATAAGAGAAGCAGGACCCACCCGAAGCTGGGCTCCAGCTCACCCAAAGCAAAACTTGTGCTCACCCAATGTGGGACTCAAACTCACAAACCATGAGATCATGAGCTGAGTGAAGTCAGATGCTTAATGACTGAGGCACCCTGACGCCCTCTAAATTATTTGAAATCCTTACCAATATTGGCAATAATCTAGTATTTGTCATTGACAGGATCTCTGTCTCTATCCATTGTGAAATACCAGAACCAGAGGCTTATGTAGCCCTAGGAAAACGGTGGAGAATCTACTTTTACATATGTAGTATTAGAAGTGTGGTGCCTTCTTGCCCTGATCTGGATGATCCATTTCGAGATGATCATCTCCACACTGGCTCTGCAAAGCTCAGACACATGGAACCTCATGAAAACTGTACAATCACTACACCAAGTGCCTCCTTTTCCCCTTTGAGGTGTCACCTCCCACTGGCACTCACTTTTGGGTCCTCATCACTTTCAGGATCTCCAACCTTTCTCAATTTTCAAAGATCCAAACTTGACCATTAATATTGACTGTTTTCAATTCTCTAAACATAAAGGTTTATTTTTTTTAACCCCTCTGGGTAAACCGGTGGCTCTTCTGAAGGCCTGGATGTTCTATGCAACAAAACCAATGTTTTAACTCATAGATTATCTGCTCTAGAGCTGAAAAACAAACAACCAACCAAACAAACAAAAAACAAGCAACCAGACAAAACATATTTACCTTATCCATAAGAGTATGAGAATATCTTAATCACTTTTATGAATTATGTTACATTGTCTCACATATAATCAACAAGAAGAAATGCAGTGAGATGGTGTGGTGACACCAACTGATTCTAAAAATATGCTCTTTGCAAATTTCTTAACAAAATACTCCCTTCTCTGGTAAATCATTAACATCTTTGAACCTGAATAAGATTTCTGTTTAGTGTTGTTGCTAATCATTAAAAAAAGCAAAGACACATTGTATATGAGGATTTAGAATACAACAAGTTTTAGCTAACATGGTCAATTCATAAATGAGAGAAAAGATAACATTTCCCAATGTCTTTCTTTAGAGAAAGTGCAAGATTTAACAGAAAAAAAAATGCTGCATATAGTTTCTACTTCCTTCTTTCTACCCCTTAGAGAAAGATTATAATCTGACATGCATGAGTAGAGGAGAAATAATGAAGACTCTATACATAGAATTTTAAAGATGAAGGAGTCTCTAGATAAAAATCTAGTTTGGCATTCTTTATGCAAGTGACAACAATCTGAAGCTTCTGAGCAATAAAGCTAGTGAGTACCAGGTGCAAGTCTAAAATTCAACTACCCAGACAGCTTGGTCTTAACATTTTTTTTTTTAAATCTGATAAAGATAAAATAAAGGAGCTAAAGAAACAATTCCCTAACTCAACAGTGAAAAAGTAACAGATTAAACATTTTTTGTTTGTTTGTTTGTTACTGTTGGCTGGAGGCCCTAGAACGGAGTCAAAGTCATTGAAGGTTTCGGAAAATAAACTAATTGGTGACACAACAAAGAATTCTATTGGATGGAGAGTCATCTTCCAAAGTACAACAAAAAGTAATGATAGGGAAGTATAGCATTTATCTTATTGATTCTATATATTTTTTTCTCTTTTTGTTAAAAATAGTATTCATTCTTTGCTTGGTGTGAGTTTTATTTTAGGACTTTTAACAAGTGTGTAATGTGATTTTTTTTAACCTGTGTAAATACGGATCTAGAATCAATACACAAACCTGTTCCCTGTACAGCCAATGAGTAAATTGCAATTCCATCACAGAATTACACCAGGCACCAATTTGACTATCAAATTTTAAAACTGTATGAATTATTGTAAAGGTAGAATCTGTGAAACAAATTTTGATATAAAAGTCAATGTCCCAGATGTAATTTTACCTATTTAATTATTTCAGGTTTTTATTTAAATTCTAATTGGTTAACATATTTCCCAGATGTAATTTTAAATTTTTAAAGTTTTTATTTATTTATTTTGAAGGAGAGGGAGAGACAGAGAGCAAAAGCAGGGAAGGGGCACAGAGAGAAGAAGAGAGAATCTCAAGCAGGCTTCTCACTGTCAGCATGGAGCCTGATGTGGGCTCAAACTCACAAACCATGAGATCATGACCTGAGCCCAAAGCAAGAGTCGGACACTTAACCAACTGAGCCATCAAGGTGTCCCCCACCCCAGATGTAATTTTAAATGGAAAATAAAAAGTAGATCAAAATCCATTTACAAGTTTATTTAAAACAGAATAGTTTTAGTCAATATGGAAGGGGGAAATCGGTTAGAAGAAGTATTAATTATGTAGATCTTCACATGACAAGTCATAAAAAACGACTATATTATTTTAATTTATTTTCAATATAAAACTGTCCTATAGATTTTAATACCTTTTAAATGAAGAAACTAACACATGAAAGATTTATATCAATTATACAAATTTATACATCTAATCACAACAAAAATAAGAAAAATATTTCACTATGGATCCTATTTTAATGAATTCTCATATAAAACTATGCAGATGTATAATTTCACATCCAAGATTTAGAAATTAAAAAAAAACACAAAATTTAGAAATTTCTAGGCTTTTGTATATCTGATAAATTAAATTTTATCTTTCTCAATAACTTTTTCAAAACCTCAATAATTTCTGACAGTAACCTACCTAGTCAATTATTTGAACTCTTTTGGTAATTCAGTTATAGATTTTTTTAAATCCATTTATGAGTCTTCTTTTTCTGTAAAACAGGGAGTAGGTGATAGAATGTGTAGTTCATTCATGTGGTTACTATTACAAATCTAAATGTGGATTTGTTTCACGTAGAATAATATATCTACATACTTTTCTTGGCTCACTTCAAAAGTTCACACCAAACATGTGTACATGGCCATTCTTTTAAATTTATATCTCAAGTGCTAAAATGACAGGAAATCTGGACAATGAGATCTGTTTTAGGTGAATTCATAGCCCTTCTTGGGTAACCTTGCTAGAAGAACGACTTCTATTTTTCCAGGTACTTGGGACTTTCTACTTTTGTGATTTAGCATTGCCATTTAAACACAGGGAAATGGCACAGCTTTTTAAGTATTTTGTAGTCACCCACGGAGGTAGGCTCCTTCCCAATTAACAAGTTGAATGTTGAGTCTGATGAGACTCCACGCGGCAAGATAATTTGTTACTCCTACAAGGGAAACCTGGGGAGAGCATGGCAGGTTCAAGATGGTCCCAGCTGAGTGAGCCAGAGAGTGAGTTCGGCGAGAGAGTACACCTGGGAGAAGTTCCCACTAGTCAGCCAGGCGTTGTCAGGTTTGAATTTCTTTTCAGAGGCAAAACAGGGAGCTCATGGGCTTTCGTATCAGCTCACCCAGACCTGAGGTAGAAGGGTGTCTTGGTTCATTTGAGCTGCTGTAACAAAGCGCCACAGACCGGGTGGGTTATAAACAACAGGAACTTACTTCCCACAGTTCCGGAGGCTGGAAGTTCCAGATAAGGTGCTCACATGGTCAGGTGAGTGCCTGCTTACTGGTTCTTAGGCGGCGGCTTCTCACTGGGTCTGCCTGTATTATGGAAGTAGCTAGGTTGCTGAGTGGGGTTTCTTTTATATGGCACTAATCCCATCCCTGAGGGCTCCGCTCTCATGACTTTAGCATGTCTTAATGGCAGCATGTCCTAAAGCCATCATCTTTGGGGTTAAAAATTTCATCATAATGAATTTCAGGGAACACAAACATTCAGACCATAGCAAGGAGAGAGGCGAGGTGGGGCTGGGAGGCCATCAGCTGTCAAATAGTAAAAAATGAAGTCAGACTATGTCATAGATATTAATATTTTAGGATAAATATGCCTCATAAAGGCATAGGAGGTAGACAACAGTTATTTTGTAGGAACTTTCCTATGTCTGCCAAAAAAGCAATAAGTGTGTTTTGCAAAATAAATAAAAAACATATTCAAGATCTCTAACTTGCTGAAAAATTACTCATGTACCTCATTCTAAGTCCAAATATATCATGATGCCAAGAAACAGAGAGGTTGGAGAAAAAATGTTACAGATGTTGAAAGGCAAGAGGCCATCTGCATGGCATCTAAAAAGAGTGAAAGGTGAATGCAGTAGGTCAGGCAGGAGAAAATTGAATCTAACTGAAAGTAACACAAGAGGCTTAAAGTTTATTCAAGAAACTCTAAGAACTGTTGATTAAAATTGGGACAGAGAGTACAGGCAAAAATTCGGGAATAAAAGAAATTAGGAAATAACATAAAATAAATGAGGTGCCGTAATATTTAATCATGGCTTTCTGAAGGTTGGAAGCTCATAGATTCTATGAAAAGAGTGAAGAAAGAAAATGGTTTATTCTTTATGCAGCAAAATTCAAATGCTAAGTTTTTTCTAATGGCAAATGACTATTGCAGTGTTTTTCTTTTGTTTCGTGTTTTAAAATCATGGTTGAAAATCTGCAGTTGTGTTTGCTTCATGTTTAAAGCAATCAGCTGACGTATGAATTTACTTCCTGAATAGAGCTAACAGAGGGGTGTGTAAGTACGTAACAAAGTGATTCTTGACCCAGGCTTATGAATAAATTTGCTATGAAACAGTTCAATTTCATGTGATTTTCAGTAGCAGAAACACATTCTCTAGAACCTGACCATCACTAGATGAAGGAAACTGTAAGATTCTGGATTTCCTGGTTGAAAGCCTATGTCCTACTCTATGGTGACCTTACTGAGATGTGTCAGCCGTCAAAACTGGGCATCACAAGGGGTGCCTGAATGCTCAGTCAGTTAAGCATACGACTCTTGGTTTTAGCTCAGGTCATGAACTCACAGTTTCATGGGTTCAAACCCCACATCTGGCTCCATGCTGACAGTGTGGAGCCTGCTTGGGATTCCCTCTCTTTTTCTCTCTCTTTGCCCCTTCTCTGCTCGCACTGTCTCTCTCTCAAAAATTAAATAAACTTGTTAAAAAAGTTTAAAAACAAAAACTGAACATCAAAAATATCATAATGTATTTTTATATTAACTTGCTTTAAACATATTAAATATAGTCCAGGATTAGACCAGGTCTACTTGAATAATTACTGTTAACTTTTTTTTTTTAATAGAAATGACCAGTAAAATCAGGGAAAAACTGAAGTTTTATAGTTACTTATCATGGTTTAGGGACAAAACCTTGTCATTTAGTCAGGAGAAAATAAATGGAAGCCATGAAATGAAAACAAGAGGACATTCTAGCTTTCATAAATTAGATTGCTATAATGAGACAATAGATAAAATGCTATATTATGTTTCAAGCATTTTGCTTTTGAGCTAGTAAGGTGTCAAAACTGCTCCATGATTTTCATACAATGCACACGAGTCCAGGTTCTCCAGCTCTCATTTCAATAATATGTAACTGATGTTATCTAGGTCCCCAAACTTGAGTAAATGCAGAATTTCAGTTTTTGTCATATCCTTCTTTAGCATAGCTGATATCCCTAAGAGATTGTTCACAAGTTGCAGAAATGTATCACGGTTTCTCCTTTGTCACATCCTGCTAGGGACCCCTGCTTCACATTTCTCACTTCACCTCTTGCCTTCTAATAACTAGATTCTTTGCTGTATTTTCCTCCAACCTCACCCCCTAATGCTCAGCTAACTCCACACTGAAGCATCATGCAGAAAGAAGCATGCAGAACAGTTTAGGAAGATTGTAAAAAACATACACTACTGTTACAAAGTCCAGAGTATTTACATGCACACACACACCTGCAACATTGGCATTGTTATCTCTAAAATTTGAATTCTTTATCTCTTTAAAAACATACTGTCAACACTTCCCAACCAGTAAATATGATTCAAAACCGTGATTTAATGCCTATGAATTATTTCATGATATGGAAAAATCATAATCTTTTTAACCATTTTCTTTTTAAAAATTTTTTTTTAACATTTATTCATTTTTGAGACAGAGAGAGACAGAGCATGAACGGGGGAAGGTCAGAGAGAGAGAGGGAGACACAGAATCTGAAAACAGGCTCCAGGCTCTGAGCTGTGAGCACAGAGCCCGACGCGGGGCTCGAACTCACGGACCGCGGGATCGTGACCCGAGCCGAAGTCGGACGTCCAACCGACTGAGCCACCCAGGCGCCCCTTTAACCATTTTCCAATAGGAAGACTAATTCCTTTTTGTTATTATAACCAACCCTGAGATGTGTATTGCACACTTTAGCCATTTATTGTTTCACCTCTGATGATTTCAGAAAATCTACTTGGGGTGGAGATTAGATAAACGATACACGGTGGGAAACGTGGTTTGGTCGGCTATGGTAAAATATTTCATTTACTACATTTGAGATCACCAGTTTCAATCCTAAAAGTAACTAAAATTAGAAGTCAAGATAAGTGTGAATTTATTTATTTATTTATTTATTTTTTAGAGCATAATTGGTGTACCGGCTCTTGTTCATTTGTGTAGGAAGAATAGTAAGTGGCAGGAATTGTTTCTATGTTGACAAGCATCCACACGCAAAAGCAATAGCTCACAAAAACAAATGTGCATTTAGAATCCCTGTTCATTTCTCTGGCTATACTTATGTACATAATATGTAAATGCAGAATTTCACAGAAAGTTAGAAATGACAGATATCTGATAGGCAGAAGAAATTGAGCCCTGCTGTCCCATTAGTGGCAGAATCAGCTTTCCTAGCTCCCGGTCTAGAATTTTTGTCATTATACCACCGTTAGGATATCAAAATTTTGGTTACATGTGGCGATGTTTGATCAACATCTACTAATTCAGAGTATCTGGGGATTTGCCTCAGTTTTTAAGGATGTGTTGTTTTTATGAAAACCATCCATTAATCTAATTTTTCTTATCCAAAAGATTGTCTCTGAGTTTCGTTCTGTTGCAAGAGCCACAACAACTTAGCAGGGAAGATTGCATGACCGATTTGATGCAGAACTGGTTTACATGTGGAGATTTCTCTAGGCATATTTTTTTTAATTATCATTTTTTCATAAGTGCATTTATTTCAAATATGAGCTTTTGTTCTGAGGAATAATGTTGGCTGGTCAATGTTGTTTTGGAGTCATTATACTGGATTTTATTTCTTATAAAATTATTTATCATATGTTATTGCTTATTACTATCAAGAAATTTGTCGAAAGACAGGATAAAATTGAGTAATTAAATAACTGTTTACAATTTTAAGATATCTAAGCTTACTTGAAGCAAAAAAAAATAAAATAAAATATAAAATCCCACTGTGGTTACTAGGATGAGATGAGACTTGGTGTGAAAGTCATTTAAGAAAAGTGAAAAAGCAATAAATTTCCAGCTGTTTGGTTAGGAAGGGTTTTTTTCAGAACTGCTTCAAACACAGCCAAATAGTCAGGGTTCTTCATGGAGCTAACTGTGGCTGATAATTGAAAGGTTATTTCCGATGTATATTGTCCATTTGAAAAGTATATGTGAAGCCAACATTAATATTCCCCTTCCTCCATGTGATGGTATATAAAACATAAAGACTTCCAATATTCCTAAATATTAAACATACTGTATTTTTTATCCTCACTTTTTCAGAATTGCATTTAACCATGCAAATGCTGCTTAAGAGAGTACAAAGTATAGAGTCCATTATTTTGCACCCTGCACTTGGAATTGGAGAGAAAGTTGCAGTTTTGAGTGGGGGAGAACATGGCTGGGTATAACAAAAGCCAGAAGAGTGATGGCAGACCTGTCTACACGGTAGAAAACACAGATTTTTAAAAACTGCTGTTGTTCTGGTTTCAAAAGAAAATAGAGACACATATTTATTGTTAATAAACACTTTAGAGAATAAAATACTTTAGAGAAGAAATTTTATCAATTTTTGCTCAGAAACTCCCTATATTCTTTGATGTGGAGAAATGGGAGATTTCTTGCAGTATCAAGTATTTTGAACAGAGGAAGACTAAGCAAGGATTGGGAAGGAGAAACACTTGATAAAGGAGTTATTGGGTAGAAGTCTTGGTTTCTTAGGCTCTCAGGTAAGGCGATGCAGTTCGCACTGATGTTTTCACTGATTAGGAAGTACCCTTTAAGAATGTGACACTAACCAAAGTTCACATTCACTATGTACATAGTGACAAAGTCTGTAAGGAATCGTTTCTGTCATCTATACTTGTTCAAAGGTACATAAATCCAACCGATCATAATCGGATCAATCAGTGATCAAAAGAGAAAAAACAGCAATATTAAAATCACATACCATAAACACACCGATGCAGGGTTCAAAAGAGAGTTTTGGTTTGTTTTTTTTTTTTTTGTTTTGGTTTTTTTTGAATTGTCAGGTGCAGAAGAGGAAAATAAAATAAAGCTTTAATACCAATTTGCTTTAGTGAATGCATTAATTTGCATTCATTTTCAGGACCTAAAGGAGACATAATCTATCACTCAGCTGGAATTATTGAAAAACTCCGAAGTCAATGTGTTGTATGCATATTAAGATTGAATTCTAAAGTTCTCAAAGTCATTTATTTAAACCAGTGTGTGTGTGTCCATATGTATGTGTCTGTGTGTGTGTATGTGTGTTTGAATTTTTCTGTGTAATTGGAGACATCTACTCAATGATTTAAAAACAGGGAACGTCACAGTAAATCTATACACTATTCACATAGTAGTATAACATTTCATTTGATTGCACCTTACAAAATAAATAAACCATTACTTATAATCTAATGTCATCTGAACTACCAACAATTAGCTAACATACATATTTTCACATTATCGGAGGTGAACAGTACATTATGTTCTGCACTGAGTTATCTTCTGTGGTTGGTCAAAGGCAGATATTTAGAAGCATGCATATACAAAAACAACTACAACAACTAGAAGAAGCATGCATATCTAAACTCAACCAGCAATTGGTTTAACTTATACAGAAAAATAAATCATTTTAGGTGGTGTACAAAGAGATGAATTATACTGCTTAATTCTTACATAGAAAAGTCAATGACAATAAATTTTTCAGGTGAGGGAGTCAAGCACAGGTTTTTATTTCAAATACCAAAAGGAAGACATTAAGAGCAAGAAAGACCAGGGGGTCATTTTTTAATGAACCATGTATTATGGTTGACATCTCTAAAACAAGGGAGTAACTTTGTTATCAATTCAAGAATCACCTTAAAAGTGAAACACGGTGCACTTAACCTTTACAAAAAGTATATAACGGAGAGGACATCTTTTTTAAAAGATATTTTTGTGAAATATCAGCTTTAAAGTATTAGCTGTGCAAAATGCCAACCTGAAGTGTTGGGTTAAATGACTTAGCCAAACAGTGTATCTCAACAGCATTTCCCTTTGCAACACCAGATGCACAGCTAAGCATTAAAATCTCTAAACAGGATCAAAAGAGTAATGAAATATGAACTCTTTCCTCAGGGTTATTTACTTCTGGACAAGTAACATCAATGTTACATTGAAAACTAAATTGATTTATTGGAATATTATGTATGTTAGCAGTTTTAGAAAACTAGTAGCAGAAGCCTTTCTTGAAAAGACCTATGCAATACCCCGATACGTGGTTGAGGTAGAATTTCAAAAGACCCACTGGCTCTTTCCTCTGCCCAGGTACTTTTCTCTTCAGACACCAATGGAACATACTTGGGAACCCCTGAGACTCTACTGATACCAATGAGAGTTAACTCTGATTTTAAAACTTCCTCAATGTCCCCAGCCCCCAAGTCTTTTTCCATATTTCTATGAAAGAAAATACACTTCAGTTCATATTGATGTTAGATCCACGAAAGCCATTCAAGACACTGTAGTAAAGATTACTGGGGAGGTTGGAGGGAGACTGAGGATCCTGGTGGATGTCTCTTGCAAGATGTGATAATGATGGAAAAGAGACTCTGGACTTGAAAGGGAAGGCAATGCTTCATTCTGAGCCTAATGGTCTCTGGCAAAAAGTCTAAGGTGCTGAAGCTGACAGAAGCATTGACCACCACATACCCTCTTCCAACTGACTTAAAAAAGAAAGTAGATAGTTTACTGCTAAGTTTAAGACTCAAGTTGGGGGAATAGAGTCTTAAATGACTCTTCTCCATGAATCCAGCTATAAAAGGGAAATAACTATTAGGAGCCTCTTAAAAAGCTTCATCTGGAGGAATTAAGCTATGGTGTAAGAAGAAGGAATATTTTAAGATCTTGGAGAGATCATATATAGGCACTCTGCTTGATAGTCTGGTTGAACTGCCAGTTCAGAATAAACCATCTTGAAAGTCCAGCCAAAGCAAACCTGCACATTGCAGAACCATTTACAACAGATAACAATCCTATGCAGTCTTGCCCACTTTCCTTAAGTTCTGATCTATACAATTTTGAGCTAAATAAAGTGGTTATAAGGCACTGAGTTTTTAGGTAATTTATTTTACAACATGGACCATTGGAATAGCATTTTCCATAGTTCATCTGCTTATATAAGCATAACATCAAAATAATAATGATATATACATATAAAACAAGGTAAATAATGAGGAAATATTTGATCATGAACTTAAGTTAATACATACCTTGAATTCCATGATTACATTTCATTTTAAACCCCTTGGTTGATAAGAAAAAATGATGTCATGATGTCAAATTTAGTTTATATTGCTTGATTTACGGGAACATACCTTTAATTCAAGAGGGACAAAAATCTCCTGGTTCTATATTCTGAGGGAAATTGACTTTACATCAATCCATAAATAATAGAGTTTTAATAATGCGCATGCACTTATTAAGCAAACATTTTAGACGCCTATTAAAAGCCAGACATTATTCTAGTAACTTTGTGCCTTTCCATTGAAGTTTACAATCTTGGGGTTATGGGAGTAGCAATTCAGTTCTCCTATGCCTTATTTTAAAATAATTTAGATGTGCTACAAAATTGGAAGCATGGTTCGGTGTGCTTGCATGTATTTACTTACCTCTAGAATTAGTATTTTGGCCAGTGTTTCCTTCTTTTCCTTCTCTTCTTTTTTTTCTCTTCTTTTTCTTTCCCTTCCCTCAATCCTGCCCCCCCCACCCTGCTTTTGAGGATATGGAAGTGCCTTCTAAATAGGCTGCTTATATCAATTAATGGGGTAGACATTTAAAAGTAATATCAAATATTAAAATATGTCTACAAAGTACATTAATTCTCAGTATATTAACAAGAATATAAAATGAGAAGCTAACTTCAAATTGTGTGATCGGGGAGCCCTGTCTGGGAAATCGGAAAAATACCAACATAACTGAGCAGGCATCCAGGAAGAAGAGGCAAGGGGGAGGATATGAAGCATGCCATAATGAAAGATTAAGAAGGTAATCTCAAACATAAAGAGCAAAATGGAAGAATGGCTTGATATGATATTGGAAAGTTAGGTTGAAGTCAGATCATATATGGCTCTACTAATTATTTTATGAAGATTGTATTCCCTTCTAGATGTCACTAGAAGTCATTGAAATGTTTTAAGCATCAATGTGATGTGATTTTATTAAAATTTATTTAGGGGCGCCTGGGTGGCTCAGTCAGCTAAGCCTCTGACTTCGGTTCAGGTCATGATCTCGG
The DNA here is from genome assembly GCF_027475565.1 of Acinonyx jubatus. Taxonomy (NCBI): domain Eukaryota; kingdom Metazoa; phylum Chordata; class Mammalia; order Carnivora; family Felidae; genus Acinonyx; species Acinonyx jubatus. Next base: position 42,810,166 of record NC_069384.1, read on the forward strand.
GGTCTGTGAGTTCGAGCCCTTCGGCAGGCTCTGTGCTGCCAACTCGGAGCCTAGAGCTGCCAACTCGGAGCCTGGAGCCTGCTTTGGATTCTGTGTCTCCCTCTCTCTCTGACCCTCCCAGTTTATGCCCTGTGTCTCTCTGTCTCAAAAATGAATAAACATTAAAAAAAAATTTTAATTAAAATTTATTTAAAATGCACTCTTCTGTGTAGTGAGATCATTGGGGTAGGCAAAATATAAGTAAAAGAAGATATTACAGGGATACTACAGTTTTAAGTAAGATAGGACAGTGGCATGGATTGTGCTGTGGATAGAAATGTAGATATATTTAATATGTATTTTTAGCAAATTTATTGAGATACAATTTGCATACTTATAATTTATCAATTTAAAATGTACAATTTAATTATTTCTAGCATATTTGCAGATATGTGCAACCATTACCAAAGATAATTTTTTCCAAATATTTTCTCCTATTTGGTAGTTTACCATTTCTTTCTTTTTTTATTTACCCCTCCCCACCTCTTAAAAATAATTGGAAGCGGGGCACCTGGGTGGCTCAGTCGGTTGAGTGCCCGATGTCGACTTAGGTCATGATCTCGCGGTTTGTGGGTTTGGGCCCCACATTAGGCTCTGTGCTGACAGCTCAGAGCCTGGAGCCTGCTTTGGATTCTGTGTCTCCTTCTCTCTCTGCTTCTCTCTCTCTCTCTCTCTCTCTCTGTGTCTTAAAAATAAATAAACATTAACAAAATTGTTTTAAAAATAAAACAAATAATAATTGGAAGCCCGTATTTCTTAATCCCTTTCACTTTTTTTTTTTGCCCATCCTTGCCCTCTCTTCCTGCCCAGTAACCACCAGTTTGTTCTCTGGCCTTATGAATATGTTTCTGTTTGTTGTTGTTTATTTTGTCATTTATTCATTTGTTCTGTTTCTTAGATTCCATATATAAAGGAAATAATACTTTATATTTTTCTATTCTTCTAAGCTTATTGAAGTCTATTTTATGACGTCATCTGAGACTTAGTGCATCTAGCGGGAGGCTGGATCAGAAACACTGACACCTTATTGCTCCCAGGAAAAAATCCCTCTAAGATCTGGGAAGAGATAGATCATTGTGGTCTTGGCCATGTGGAGGCTGGAGTGGAGCTGGCACATCATTGAGATGAGGGGGAGGGAGAAGAAAAGAGGAAGTGGTGTTGGTTCAAAATCACAGACTCTCGGGGCACCTGGGTGGCGTAGTCGGTTAAGCGTCCGACTTCAGCCAGGTCATGATCTCGTGGTCCGGGAGTTCGAGCCCCGCGTCAGGCTCTGGGCTGATGGCTGAGAGCCTGGAGCCTGTTTCCGATTCTGTGTCTCCCTCTCTCTCTGCCCCTCCCCCGTTCATGCTCTGTCTCTCTCTGTCTCAAAAATAAATAAACGTTGAAAAAAAAAATAAACTAGTAAAATCACAGACTCTCACCTTTATTAAGCAATTTTTGAAGATGTTCTTTGAGTATATGTTTCTTTATTGGCTTTTAGTCCTTAGGAACATTCCCAGGGGCTTTATATGGCTGATTTGTATAAGTTTCACTAGTTTCAATGGGAAGCAGATCAACGGAGGTCCTCACACTGTCGTGCCAGAAGTTGATCTAGTAAGATATATTTTTAAGGTAGAATCCACTAGTAAGTTCTTGTGTTAGACATGGTAATTAAGCGAAAGTAACAGATAAAGTATGATTCCCAGGTTTCTGACTTGAATAAATTAGTAAATACTGGTTTTGATTATTAAAAAATGACAAGGTCTAGGGCATATCAAAATAAGAGACAGATAACAATGGTCCAGTGTCACCAAAAAAAGACATTTTGGAGGCATAAATTTCAAGTGTTCTATTTTTATAGAGATAGTGGTAGATATGCAAAGGGACATGTCTATCTTATTCTTATTTACCTATTTGTTTTTACTTTGGGAGATATGAGAATAAATTGGCCTCTTACTGGCTGAGTTTGCCCTTCAAGTATGTTTGGTAGGTAGCAGCGTGTTCAAAGAATGAAATATGTCTTCTTGAGTTTGCATTGAGCTCTATCACTGCCTATCCTGCATCTGGCTTTGTCACAATTAGAAAATAACTTACTTGTCCCTTAAGACATTTTATTCTTCATCTCTGTACTGGAGTTTGTCTGAATGAATATGGATATGATTCTGTTAAGAAGCAGAAAGATTCAGAAGACAGACTCAGAAGACTCTTTCTCACTAAAGAGTTGAATTTCCTAATGGAGAACATAATGGGAATAATGAGAAATAAACAGAATAGAGTAAACAAGTGAAGAAATGGAGGAAAAAGAATACATATACTTACAACTATGGATGAGTTATAAATTTGATGGCAGAAAGATGCCTTCTCTTTTTTTTCAGACACACCAGTTGAAAATGAGATGGGAGCCAGAGATTGAGGAATGTTGTAGTAGAATGAAATTGACTCCATCCTGTTAGAAAAGCATAGTTGCCAAGGGGAAAAAATAAGTAAATAAAATAAAAGATGTTTTGGGTGGTATCGAGTGCCCATGAGAGGAAAGTGATCCTTAAATAAAGAACAGAAAGAATGATAAAATGATAGTGAAGATTAGAAAGTTATCATAACATTAATAATAGTGATTGCTAATATTTAATGCACATTTACTATCTTCCAGGAATTGCTGAAGCATTTTATCTGGATGGATTAACTTATTCCTTACATCAAATCCATCAAAAAGTAATATTGTTATGTTCATCCAACAGATGAGGGAACAAAGACATACAGAACTTAAATAACTTGAAAGTCACATAGAAAGATTTGCAGGATCAATACATTTGACTTCTTACTGATGTTGGGGAAATGTTATAGTAGGAAGTCTGAATTGGTTCAAAAGATAGTTCATCTTATGATAATGACAACATGCACATATAATAGTGTAATATAATAGTGTACCTGTAATAGTGTAAAATAAAGGAAAATTCTTTAGAATTGAATATGTTAGGATCTTCAGGAGAAAGATGAGGTCCACAGAGCATTGAAATATCCTAGAGAGGAATGGAGTGGAAGTTAAGTGCTCTGGGCTATCTGATAAGGTCTGTAACTAAGGGGATAATGCCTGAGACTGTGGTTGAGGATCACTAAGGGCAAGTATAGAGCAGGTATGTGGCTAAATATTGAGAATTCCAAAGACAGAGAAGAATTAATGATCCAGAAGCAACAATGAAGAGTAAGGAGAACACCAATTCTCTGCTCAAATTTAAGATATATGGCACGTGAAAAAACAAAACAAACAAACAAAAAACGTTCCAATTGAAAAGACTACAGGAAATTATATATTCCGAGGGGGTAAAATATGCCTTATTTAAGGAATAGATGCAAAGGGGAAATTCAGAAATGTGTTTGAGGGTACATAGTACTTGGTGAACTGACATTCCAGGGAATAAACTGGGAGGAGAGGTTGGAGAGAGGAGAAGACTAATGAGCTGAGTTCACGAATTGGACAGATGGGAATAAGAGGTTAGAAGCTAATGAGTGTGCAGGGAGCTTTTTCAATTTCATATTGACAGAGATGAGTAAAGTGGAGGTGACATTTGGTGGATTTCATCTTGTTTGTCTACATTGTGGGTGGGCACTTCAAGTCCTATAGACAAAAGGGTATTTGCCTGGACAATAGGGATTATGGGTATAATTAGTTTTATCCTTTCAAATGGAAAAGAATATGTTAATGTGGTGAACAGTGGTTTTGTATGGAATAGCTCATTTTATCTTCTCTTTACCAATAATTCTGACTTTTACTCCTATTAAATTGTGGAAAGAATATCAATATCAGCATTTCCTGGGGAAATGGGAGTTCTGAATCCTCGGCAGTTTCCAGGAGAATCAGAGGTGCCTCATAGTTCATCTTTAGAATTGTCTAATGGTGACCTAACAACTGACCCTAATACATATTAGAAATAGTGTAAATAGTTTCACAAAAAATCCTACATTTTACATCTGAAGTCGTCCCTCTTTCTCTTCTTTTCTGCCTGGCTGCTTTTGACTGCTTTACACAGGCACTTCAGCCATTGAACTGGGAACTGCGTTGATTTGTTTTACCAATTAGTATGTAGACAGCTAATAAATTATGAAAAAAATAATGCCAAAGGAAGTTTTTTATACTCTGTATCAAAGGGACGTATGGTCATTAGTAAATTAATTATTGGCTAAAACAGAATGTTGACTTTAGTAAAACCTTACAGGTAATGTCAGTCTTGCTAGGATCATAGTGGGTTTTTTTTTATTATTATTAAAAATGAAGATTAAAAAGAGCAAGTGTTTCAAGAATATTTGAGAGAGTGCTTATTTATTTAAAAAATTGTATTTTTAAAACTTCCAAGCACAGCAATGAAGTGAGGTTCAGATGGTGAGAAGCACTTCTCACAATGTACAAACTGTGAAAATAACACATTTCATTCAAATAGGCATCTCCGAGCTAAGTACCAAGTCATGCAAGCAAACATGAGATGAGGAAAAGAGTCTTTGGAAAAGCAGTTATTCCCTAGAGATCCTGAGTCAGCTCTTTTTACCTGGAAATACTCCATTCTTAATGTTTCATTACCCCCAGCCCCCTTCACCTACCATTAGTTAATGACAGCAACTCTTGGAATTTTGAAAACAGACTTTTGAATTTGAAGTTATGTATATTTTGGGTACTGGGGCAAGTGGAGGTGGGGATCGATTCTCCTCTGGGATCCAATGATCAAAAGAGCAGAGGGATAATGAAGAGAATAATATTGATCTTCGACCAAGAACATTTCTGTCAGGGGCATAATAAGCGAACCCTCTCGCCAACAGATTTAAGAATTCAAGCAGAAGGGACTTGAACAAAAATTAAGGGAGCAGATGAAGAAAATGACTTGTTTTTAAATATATTTGCAGGAATTCTTCAAAGATGCAAATATGTTTTCTGCTTTTGTGAAATTAAAAAAAATGTCTCTTATTTAAATGTGTGCAGGAAGTTTAGAAAACTATATCACAAAAATAAAATGACCCCTAATCCTATACCAACTGATATAGATACTAATGTTGAGATGTACTTATTTCAGGAATGGCAGTGTGTAATATTTATATAAGCTCATATTTCATATACATATAAATGATCATATATAATGGTGAATATCTAACTATACCTATAAACACATATTTTATATTCACTTTAAAACCTGCTTTAACTATTCAAATATAATTAAGGTTTTGCATATGTATATTGACTGTATCCTAGGTAAAATGCTTAATTTAGTAAGTTTAGTTGTCTGATTCTTTTCTTTGTCAGGTGGGATCTAATGCTGGATATTAAAACCTTTTATGTAATTTTTTGTGTTTTGTAATCATGTACATTATTCTATGTCTAACTTATTTCATTCAATATCTTTCATTGAATAACTCATTTTCCCCATTTTTAGCTGCTTATTTTAATTAAATATCGATTTCATCAGAGCATTATTTTTAAATACTTATTTTGTAAGCATAAAAAGATGCCATATTTTCAAAAATGATATATATAATTTTAATAACATATATAATTATTTTCCATTGTCTCCATCAGAAAAAAAGAAAAATCTTTTGGGCTTTAAAATGTGTGGGTAAGCCTTAATTTTTCACCTCTGGAAACTCAGTAGTCATTGCTTTATTCCTTCCAGCATTAGTGTTAAAAACAAGTCTGAAGACAATCTGCCTTTTTCTTTGTAGAGAAAATAACAGTTTTTTTCTCTATAAACAAGGTTGCAGAATTTTTCTTTTTACCTTTAGTTGGCAAGGTCTGTTTCCTTCTTCCCTCCTTCATCCTCAGATCTGAGTTAATAGCAGTCAACTGTGACATGTTCAGTGTAAGCCACTGGCCATGAAGTATCCACAGTTGACAACAGCCCAGGGGACACTAAAATTTCCTATCCCATCCCACCCCTGAACTTTTCCTCCCTTGAAGATAAAACACACATTATCTGCAATATGAGCTTGTGTAGGGTCTAAATTTAATGTCAGTCACATGTGCTGCCTTGATATTTGGTAAAATCCGCAGGACCTTGAATGACCTAACCACAAGCTCTCCTCACCTCTCTGGTCCTATGGATGAAGTCCCAGAGCCAAACAGCCCTCCTTACTAGAGACAAGGCAGAGCTTCTGCTTAGCCCTGAGAAGTGGGTTTCGAGTCTCTGGCCACGCATGAAATTATTCAGACAAACCAGTCACAACCTCCTGTGGGGACCAGGGAAGACGTCACTTTCTTGGTGGTACAAAACTTGTCCCCCACGGTCCCTGGTTGTTTACGTGGTTCCCAAGTATAACTTCTGTGTTGCCTGAGTGGTAGGCAGTGTCCCTTCCCCTGGGATGGGAGAATATAGGACTAATAAACTGCTGTCGGTCAGGTATTTTGTGTTCTGCCATCTTATACCCCCAAGGCAGGAAACCCTTCCTCATCAGTGGAGTGAATAGGATGCAGTTAAAACCTGGTTGCTCTTATTCCAGTTTTCAAGGTCGACTACTTGTAAATCTGTTTTTGGGGGGGATTTTAAGTATTACATTTAATTAATCAACTAATGAAAAATTTCCTTTAAAATTCCTTTGACTTATTTTTGTATGTCCTCTAAATCTACCCCCCCTCCCCTGCCCCATTCTAAAGCATTCATTCAACTTAAGTCTTTATTGAGGAGCTATATTATTATACTAGACACTTTTCAAGGATGCCAATAACATAGCTGTGGATAAAAAAGAGACAAAAATATTGTGTTTATAGAGCTTTTATGCTAGAGACAGACAATAACAAATAACAATAAAAATAGTACATATGCAGTAAATAGTAAAAATGAGTGTTTTTCAGAAGAAGGAGATAAAAACTGTGGGGGTGACAGCTCCGATTTTAGCAGAGTGAAGTTAGAGCTCTAACCTGGAAGGTGAAGGAAAGAAGGAACCACACGGGCATCTGAGGAAGAAGAATTCCAGGTGGAGGTAATACTAAGTACAAAGTCCTGGAAGTGAAAGATCTGCTCTTCATCATGAGCACGTTAAATTATTAGTTTGATTTTCATATTCTGTGTGTCAAAGCTTGAGGCATCGGTACAATGTTTTCTCACTACTATTAAATGTGAGCTTTTTTTTTTTTTTTCAGGTGTGTGGATAGGTTCTTGACATGACCGAAGGTTATCAAGGCTAGAGAAGTATCTTTAAGGGTAAATTCCTTTACTGTCTCTTCTTCCATTACCTTCCTGAGAGGCAAGCATGTATTCTATTCAGGTATCTTACATAGTTTATATGCTTAATCATGTTTGTTTGATGAACAAATAATCTTTGAATTAATTAACAACTCCGTGTCTTTGCACAGTGGCTTAATAGAACTTAATATAAGATATGTGGACTTAGAGGTTTGTTCCTACAGCATTCTTTATTCTTTATGCTCATTTACATGACAATGTTCCTCTAATGCAGAGGTTATGAAAGACCCAGATTTCAATCTGGTTAAATCTAGCATTTAGACCCTGGAATCTATACTTAGTGTGTTCAGGGACGTCTGAGTAAACTTAGGTATTATTTTATTTTATTTTATTTATTTTTTTTTATTAAAGATTTTTTTTAATGTGTATTTTTGAGATACAGAGACAGAGTGTGAGCAGGGGAGGGATAGAGAGAGAGGGAGACACAGACCCTGAAGCAGGCTCCAGGCTCTGAGCTATCCCCCACAGAGCCTGATGTGGGACTCAAACCCATGAAGTGCGAGATCATGACCCTAGCTGAATTTGGACGCCCAACTGACCGAGCCACCCAGGTGCTGCATAAACTTAGGTATTTTAAATTCCCTAAATTCAATTTTGATTTCTTCTGTGTAACTTTGGGCAAGTCATTTAAACTGTGATAGTTTCTCATCTGAATATAATATCAAATACTATTCTTTCTTGTTACAATACAATAATGATACCTTGTATTAACTACCCCAAATGTTAACATTTATTAAATCTTATATCTTATACTTTATGCCTTTATAACTCTCCTACATTCATTTGCCACTTGTGGAAACTATGCAGAGCATTAAAGTGTGAGAGAGAGAAAAGGATTTTATTGCATATATATTTCCAAGTGGAGAGAGAGGAAGATGGGAATTTCATGCTTGTGTATTTTCTCAGTAAGTTGGAAGGGGCATTCACTTGTTGATGCATCAGGGCATGTTGGTATTTGGAAGTATAATAGTGAGGAAAACAATTAGAAAATATGCCATAGGAAATTGAAAAGTGCATAAAAATAAATGAACGAAAAAAAAACAGCTATAAAGGAGGTAAAGTCTTTAAGGAATTCTCATTTCTTGAGAATATAGGAAAAAATTCCTTAACAGTATGCTCAAGAATAGATTTCACGATCAGAGTGTTCCATGAATTTTCATTTTAACATCTTCTCTTGCAAAGTGTGGCACCATAAAGAGAAACTAATTTTTATGGACTAACCTAAATGTCCTTCGAGTACAAAATTGTTTGATACACAGTGTCTTTACTTAACAGACTCAAGGAAACCACAACTTTGTGACTTAGCATAGCTGATGCAAAACAAATCAGTTAAACTGTCCACCAACTAAGTCAACTTATTTCATGCCAGTTCTTTTGGTAATTAACACACTACAACCTTACAGAAAGTGCTTTTACTTCTGCCCATTCATCCTCATGCTAGGCTGTATGCTCACTCACTTCAGTCTCTGAGTGTCAAATTAGAGTGTGCTTCAGAACTCGTTCCTGTTTATACTAAAGCATATTTAAACAACCCGCTAATGAGGTAAGACTTGGCATTAGATATCAATATAATGCTGTTTGCTTTATTAGACACACTAAACTTTTTTTTCCATAGGGTCTTCCTGACAAGTTATTGATCCTTAAAGTCTTGGAAGTCCTACTATATTCTTCACAGTGGCATTTTTATTCTCTATTATTCAGGTTGATTAACTGTCAGCTTTTTCTGATTTTTTTCTATTTAAATATAAATTGACTGGGAAATACCCACTTGTTTGCTCTGAACAGCATATATTCCTGGCTGTAGGGAGGGGGTAGGTTTGCCAAATGAAATGTAGGACACTTAGTTACATTTAAGTTTCAGTTAAACAAAATACAGTTTAAAATTTAAGTATGTCCCAATTAAGGGCGCCTGGGTGGCTTAGTTGGTTAAGCACCTGACTCTTGATAATGGTTCAGGTCATGATCTTATGGTGGTGAGATGGAACCCCACATCAGAGATGGGGCATCAGGGGAGGGGAGTCGGTGTGTGGGGGGAATTCTCTCCCTTCCTCTTCCTCTGCCCTTCCCCTGCTCAAAAAAATAAGTATGTCCCAATTATTTCATGAAATTCAAATTTGTCTGCATATGTGACATTTGTTAGTTTGTTTCTTTGCCAAATCTGGAAGCCTAGGAGAGAGATAAGCCAAACTGGGATATACTAATTATGTAAATCAATTTTTTAATTTAAATAAAAGAACACAGCTTTTAAAACAATGCCAATAAGGTGTACCGATGTACATTAACTTATTTCTATTTTATTTGCAATATGTATATTTGATGTGAGTTATGCCAAGATTGACCCAACCCCCCACCAAAAAGCTGGTTTAGTATCACATCATAAATAAAGTTGGAAGCGTGCTATCTTTTACTTTTATAAAATTTTCCATCTTTCTGAAAGGTAGGATTTTGTTGACAGTTAATGTATATATATCATGATGCATAAAACAGTGTTGTGTTGCAAGCCTTAAGAGGCCAAGTCATAATGAGGTGAAATGAGTTCAAACTTGTTGAAAATGGGACTTCCACTTTTAGGCTGCATGGACTAACTAAAGGAAACCATCATTCCCATTTAAAGGAACTTAAAAAGCCAAAACTTCTCCACAAAAGTTACCTACTTAGAGACATTTAAAACTAATAAAGCAAGATGGACTAGAAGGGCTAAAATTCTGGAGAGAAGAGACCTACAAAAAGATGAGCTGGAGCTTTGTGGCTGGTTATCCATGAATGTATTAACAATTACAAGAAATTCATTGTTTGAATTTGTTTGAATACACAAGATTAGAAGCTGGGATTTCAGATTTTAGGTGATTACTGCTGGGGAGGAGAGAAAACAAGTATTTTGGTGGTTTCTGGGGCATTTAGTGGTACATGGGACATGGTTGTGTTATGGAGCGTTCTTTTATATAACTGCAAAACAATCATCAAAACCTGAAAATTAGTATTGATATATTACTATCATCCAATCAAGAATACTCAATTCTAAACATATTAGTTGAGGCCATACAAGGTAGCTGACCGTGCTTAGTTGTAGAGAAATGTGAGGTCCCAAGATTCCTATGGCCACACTGGAGAAGGCTAAGAAAGGTATTTACAAATGGAAACCTTATCCAGTAGGGGAAAGCAAGCCCCAAGGAGAGTGAAAACACTTGTGTCCACTTGGGGAGACAGCTTGGGATATGGGGGTCAGTGATGAAGCGAAGTAAAAATGTCTTCCACATGACTAGCCCGGCTAAGGATGGCAAATAATTTACCAATGAGGGGCTAGGGGTAAGGGGTAGGCTACAATAAATGTCAGAGGCTGACTGAACTGAAAATGGTACCCACGTGGAGGAGGGTGGACTACTGCATGGAGTTAGAGAGGTGGGTGAGAGAACTTTTCCATGGGGTGGGATATCAGAGTCAGAGCAGAGCAGAGTAAGGAAGATGGCCCCACAGAGCAATAGCCTAAGATGAGTCATGCTAGGGGAGTCAGCATGGTGGTTTATTTTATAATTGGGCTGAACTCACATGACATGTGAGTGAGTTGGAGTATCTTGTTTTCAATGTTGATATTTTCTTCTATGTTTTGTTTCTTTAGTTTGTTTCACTTGGTATGGGGTAGATATTTTGGTAAGCCAATAGTTAAGGCTCTTATTCTCACAATGGTGATTATAAATTTTTTATGCACTTTGTAATCTAAATTTTTTTATTTAGTCATTTTTGAGGAAATATTTTACATTTCATTTCAAAAAGTGTGTATCATACACTTCTGTGATAAAAGCTTTATATGATTGAAAATGTGTAATACTTTGAAAATTGTCTCATCAATAAATAATAAGAACTTGAAAGGGCAGACTGATCACATCACACCCAAAATAGACTGTAGACTGCAGTTGCTGTTAGAGGTATATAAATAACATATGTTCACGCAGGAAATGGATTGTAATGATATATTTTAATGTTTATTTTCAGATATCTTTAAATTTAATCAAAAATTGGAAGATATTGAATATTATAAACTAGAAGATCAGAGGATCAAAGTCATAATATTTATAGAATGCTATCTATAAAATTATTTTATTGTCTAATGCAGATATGCAACAGAAATCTTAAAGTATTTAAAAAAGACTAGTGTTTAGTAACAAATATGTATTATCTCATGTACTTTTGTTTGATTATGTAGGTATTTCATATGAGCAATGCTAACACTCAGCTCACTTAATTAGTGTGCAGCATTAATTTTCTAATTCAGCATAGAGCACTGCAGATGGTTTTATAAGTGCATTTGAATCTTTTAAACTTTGACAATCAAAAGAAATATGTGATACTTTTAGTGTTTTCAGCAAGATGAAGATAACAGTCACTTAAATGTCTTTCTTTTACACAAGAAGATTAATAAATTTTAAGCAATTAAAAATTGAGTAAAAATAAAAATATAAAACCTTTGGAAATGTTTATGAAGAACTATTCATAGGCATTTCAAACACCAACTTTATAGTATTATACACAATTACAGGCATACATTGTTTTATTGCACTTCACTTTATTACACTTGGCAGATATCACATGTTTACAAATAGAAGGTTTGTAGCTATCCCATGTCAAGCAAGTCCCTCAGTGACATTTTTTCCAACAGCATTTGCTTACTTTGTATCTCTAGCTATCATTTTGGCAATTCTCATGATATTTCAAACTTCGTTATTAGACTTGTTATATTGAGTTCCAATCAGTGATCATTAGTGTTACTTCTGTACTTGTTTTGGGGTACCACAAACCACATCAAGACAGTGAACTTAATAAATGTGTGTGTTCTGACTTCTACCAACTGGCTGTTCCCCCATTTCTCTCCCTCTGCTTGGTGATCTCCATTCCCTGAGACACAAAAATATTGAAATTAGGTCAATTTCAATGGCCTCAAGTGTTCAAGTGAAAGGGTCATTCGTTAGGCAAAATTCATTGCTGTCTTTCTTAAGGAAATTGCTACAGCCACTTCAACCTTCAGCAACCATCACTGTGGTCAGTCAGCAGCCAAAGCAGCCGGTAACATCCAGGCAAGACCCTCCACCACCAAAAAGATTGTGACTCACTAAAGGCTCAGATAATGATTAGCATTTTTCAGCGATAAAGTATTATTTTAAAGTTATTTATTTTGAGAGAGAGAGAGAGAGAGAGAGCAAGTGTGAGTGGGGGAGAGTCAGATAGAAAGTGAGAGAGAGAGAATCCTAAGTAAGCCTAGAGCCTGATGCGGACTTGATCTCATGAACCGTGAGATCGTGACCTGAGCCAAAATCAAGGGTTCGATGCTTAACTGACTGAGCCACCCAGGCACCCTTTGTGATAAAGTGTTTTTGATTAAAGTATGTACATTGATTTTTGGACATAATGCTATTGAGCAATTAATAGACTACAAGATAGTGTAAACATAACTTTCATGTGTACTGGGAAACCAAAAAAATTCATTTGACTTGCTTTATTAGGGTATCTCCTTAATGTGATGGTCTGGAACCAAACCTGCAAGATTTCCAAGCTATGCCTGTAATCATAATCTATTAAGGAAAAACAAAATCAAGGAAAATCATTTCTAAGGTGAGATTTATTTAAAAATAAATTGTGTGAGGTGCACCTGAGTGGCTCAGTCACTTAAGCATCTGAATCTTGATTTCAGCTCAGGTCATGAACTCATGGTTCGGAAGTTCAAGCCCTACATCTGTCTCTGCCATGACAATGTGCAGCCTGCTTGGGATTCTCTCTCTTCCCTCTCTCTGTCCCTACCCTGCTTGTGCTCGCTCTCTTTCAAAATAAATAAACTTAAATAAGTTATGTGAGATTATAACCAAAAAAAGTAACAGTTAAAATAAAGACTCATATTTTGGCAGGGGGAGAGTAACATGAGAGATGGAAACAAAGAAAACAATGAGCCCGTGGACATCATTGTATGTCTGACATCTAAATGTGAGTTTTTAGCCCAAGAAGACACTGTTCTGAGTTAATATGAAGTAATTAAAAATACACAAACCTTACATTTACACGGTACACAAAAGAATCCTAATATAAGCAGAGAACAAAAAAGTATGAAAAGTACAGAAAGGAGTGTAAAGATATATGGGGCATGGGACTAACATACATGTAACTGGAAGCTCAGAAGAATAGAGGTAACAGGGCAAAATAAAGATTTATAAAAGTACTGGGTATAAAGATTTTCAAATGCTGGTAGAATACATCAAATCATAGATTCAATAAATTTTTCCTACCACAAAAAAGTGCACATATAAAGCAATCCACATATAGGGTCCCTCATAATTACACTGCTGATAAAGAAAAAAAAGAAGCCTAAAAAGGTATTAGAAAAATCATTTGTTTCAATAGTACTGGAAAACAATATGCTAGCCTAGAATTCTATACCTAGCAAATATATTTTTCTTAAAAAAAAAGTAACTTCTTCAGGAAAACAAAAACTAAGAGTCCAGATATGTATTAATGAACAAGTAAAGAGAGTTCTGGCAGAAGAAAAATGATCTGAAGTGGCTCAATAGAAAATATTTGAAAGAAGGGTAAAGAAACGGTGAACTAGAATGGTGTTTAAGTAAATGATGATAAAGTCTTACGGACTTTAAGACATATGTGGACATATGTGCAAATAAAAGATATGGCAATTGTTTCAGGGTGCCCCAAATTGCCTGTATCTCCGGCAATTCACTACAAGGATTCAGACTTAGGATACAGGTGGCCCCACAGCTCAGATTTATTATAGACCCAGCAACATAGGAACACAGTAACACCATACACTCTTGGTTCAGTAAGGAGAAGAGACATAGGCAGAGTCCGAAGCAATCCATGTGCAGGCTCCCTACTCTCTCTTCCCACCATGAGAGATTCCCCAGAGTGTACCATCTTTACAGCAGAGAAAGTAGAGCAGCATCGTGCAGTGTTTTTACTCAAAGAGGTCCTTTGGAGACTCGGAATTTAGGATTTTGATCAAAAGCCTTTCACGGGGCACACCTTTTTCAACTCCCAGACTCTTGGAAAGAAAGCAGATGTGCACTATAAATCACAGTGTAGGCACAGAGAAACAACTTAGGGAGCAGTTCAGAATAAAGTTTCCAGATGCTGGGCAGCAGGCCCTTCGAAAGACAGCAGCCTTAAGCCTGTTTTGTTCACTCTTTTCTGCACAGTAACAATAGCATAAAAACTCCAAAGAAGACAAGTTAGACCTGAAAGTTACTTTCCTTGCTCAGAAGGTGATAAAAAACTGTAATCTCTAGAATAACAACCAAAGAAATAACAACAAAAAATAACTAAAGATTGTGAACCCTCGAGATAATATATGAAAAAAGTCAAATGATATGAAAGTGCCCAAATGATGCAAAAGAAGGCAATAAGTAAGAAATAGAGGGGGAAAGATGGTACCATAAATAGATAACACAGATTTTGGTAGATATAACCCCCAAGATACCACACTAATGTAATAGTGTACCTAAAAACAAAGATGATCCCAGACTGGAAAAATAAACAAAAATGTAAAACAATTTAAAGCCCGATTGTATGGTGTTTCTGAGAGATACACTTTGGGGCACCTGGGTGGCTCAGTTGTTTGAGCGTCGACTCCTGATTTCGGCTCAGGGCATGATCCCAGGGTCATGGGATCAAGCCCCACCTCGGTCACTGCACTCAGCACGGAGCCTGCTTGATTTTCTCTCTCGTTCTGCCTCTCTTCCCCTCTACTCTGCTTGTGCTCTCTCTCTCTGTCTAAAATTAAATGTAAATATATATATACACACACATATACACATACATATACGTGTGTGTATATATATATATTTTATAAGATACACTTTAAATACAAAGATACAAAAACTTTGAAAGCAAAGGAATAGAAAAGATATGCTATATAAATGTACAAACTAAAAAACAAAATAAAACAAATCCCCAAATTGTTAACGTTGATACCAAGCAATAGGGTGCATCCAATAGGAGTAAATAACAGTCCTAAATTTGAATACATCAGACAGTAGATGTATAGAAGATCCAATAGAAATACAATAGTAAAATAATATAATTTACAATTGCAAACGCCAAGAGATAAATTTAATGAAATATTAGTATTATTTTGACATTGAAAACCAGAAAACATGAATTTCACTATTTTAGTTTATATATATTATACATATACACACACATATGTATATATATATATGTATATCCATTCCCCCATAATTGTTGCTGGGGAATGGGAGCAATGGAGAGTTGTTTTTCTAAAGGTATAATGTTTCCTTTATGCTAGGTGAATACATTCTAGATATCTGCTGTACAACATAGTACCTCTAGATATAAATACAATATTGTGCACTTCAAAATTTGTTAATCAGGTAGATCTCATGTTAAGTGTTCTTATCACTTAACAATAAAGTGTTAAAAAGATAAATCCAAGAAAAACAGGAATAAATTCAAGAGAAGATGTCCAAAAACTTCCATGTTGAAATCAATCAGACAAATTAGGAAATAATTAGGAAGAGCTACAAACTTATTCAGATATAGCATAATCATTGTTTGATTCTTTACAGTAAAAAATGTCTACTGAAAATTGGTCAGTGATTTCAATGCAATCCAGTTGGCAGTTCTAATGGTTTTTTGTTTTTAGTAATTTGGTATATTTGTTTTATAGAAATTGAAAAGCAGATTCTAATTTATAGGGAAGTATAAAGGCCAAGTATAAGCATGACACTTTCCACAAAAAAAGGTGGAGACTTGTTCTTTTGCAATCAAACCTTTTTGTACAGCTTCAGTAATTAAGACAGTGCGGTGCGTGTGGTTTTGGGCAAGGATACACAGATCAAGGAAACAGAACAAAGGGCCCAGAAAAAAATTAGTTATGGCCACTTGATTTATGATTAAGTATAATTTAACCAGTTATGTGAAATCATGCCCACCTTCATTAGTAAAGACGGAAATGTACTCAGTTTTCTTGTAAGTGGCAAAACCCCATTAATTCCCTTTAACCCTTCCTTTTCTGCCTTTCTGATTACTTACGGCTTATTTGTATAGCTAAGCCATGAATCAGCTGTGAATTGACATGACTTTTAATTTAAGATTTACTCAAATTGGGGGTTTACCCACATTTTAGTAATCCAGTTTCAGTTTTGTGAGATTGTATTTACTGTATATCATCAATATTACAATGAGAAAGAAATAAGAAGAAGAAAAATGTATTGACTGCCTATTATGTTGCACTTATGATTTTAAATGCTTCACTATGATCATTTTGCAACTTTCATTCCTTCTAATTTTTTGAAAAAAGATAAAAAAATTCTAGGTCCATGGCCTTTACACTGCAAGTTTGTTCTTCAGTCATCTGTGACTAATTTGCTGACAAAATATCTAAAATTCAGAAATCAATATTTTGAGTTGCATTTTTATCAGTCTCACCTTACCAAAAAAAAGCTTCTGACAATTTAGTCTATTGATCTCTCTATTAACTGAATTTACTTTATAGACACATGTGGAATTTATTTGTGTTCCGGGGGGAGCTACCGTCAGGATAAATGCCCTCTCATTTTGATTAGTGCTAGGGCTGAAAATTGAAATTGTACACTCCCTTAGCATGATAACTAAATGCTAAAACACATACTTCTGGGAGACATTTGAATTATTGTCATGTTTTAACATCTATATTTACACAATATTTAAGTGTTGTATATTTTCCAGTAGAGAAAAAAATGAAGAAGAAAGAATAAGAAATCCTTTGCCCTTTCTTTTTTAAAATCACTATTTGTGAAACTTCAACAATAAGTATCTGTCATTTTCACATGTGTTGTTTTCAAATACTGGGTTCAGAGAAGCAGGCATTTCAAAATAATGTTCACAGAGAGTGGACTTCATGGGGAGCCTGGCTGGCTCAGTTCATAGAGATTGTGATTCTTGATCTCAAAGTTGTGAGTTCAAGCCCCATGTTGGGTGTGTGGAGCCTACTTAAACAAATAAATAAATAAAACCAAAACGAAAATGATTAAAACCAAATCACAAAATGATTTCTAAAATGGGAATTTTTCCATTTGAATATTTCCCCATCTTCATTCTAATTTCTCTAGACCATCTCCTTGTCAAAACATGTTGACAAGATCATTTATGATGAATTCTGATTCTTATACTTTTCTATTTGTGTAATGTGAATTATTTAATCTACCTGAGTCTAGTGAAAACTCTATATACAGGCAATACTTTAATCTACTTCTGAGTGAGGCAATGGAGATGAAATGAGGTAGTACATGAAAAACACTTACTAATGTGACTACTGCACGTAATTTAGGTTACACTGTTGGGATTCTCACATTTACAACTCCTTGGCTTGCTTTAATGCCTTTAATACTCACTCAAAAGACTAGAATTTGGGCCTTCCTATGTTTTTACAACCCTGACATAGTATACTATACATTTTCAATACTTATGATCTTCGGACAGAAATCCTGAATAAAAATAATCATAACTTTATTTCCACGAGTGTTTAAAAGACACTAGAAAATATTTTTAAATGTTTAAAACTAAGATATAATTTTAATTTCATTTTAGTAAAGTCTTGCAGAAATTGATTTGAGTAAAGATTAAAATAACAAAATGTATATAATTTTGGATTTCTGCATTCCTTATTCACCAGAAGCTTTTCCACTTTAACATTTATATTGCTTTCAGGCAAATAAGAATTCAGTATTTAATAATAGATTAAAATAACCCATTATAGAGATTTAGTAAAATCCTCATATTCAAATAATTTTAGAATTATTTACTTAACTTTGCTTTAAAGGGTTTCTAATTATATTTTTCCTAAATTTGCAATAATATCTGTGCTAAAGTGGATTCGACCTTATTCTATTGATCACTTGCTTTCGTCAGGTGAGCACAATTAATAAATTAACAATTTTACACGTTTTAAAGCTGAGTTAACTCACCTACTATAAGTTTTGTTTCTGGAATACTATTGTTTGATTTTCGTTCTTCTTTGACAATATTTTACATTTTGAAAAATTGTACCTAATAGAAATAATTAGACAACCTATTACAATACCATCCACCGTGCATCACAGTCATGTTTTACTCTGGCTCACTGAAAAAAAAATGCATGAAACTGATATGCTCTGCTTTGATAGTCACATTCTGAAAATGACAAATTACCTGAAATGATATCATATAAAGCTCAGCATCTCTTTTAAACCCATTTACTTCTCTTCCCACTATGTTACTATTTTTTTTAATCAAGTTAAAATTGACTGTGGTGATTATATAATAGCTTGGAATGACTTTTTTTAATTTAAATATTGATAGGTTAAGCAACGGGAACACTCAAGTTTTGATGTTTAAAAATTCCTTTCTGTTCTTTGCTATGTTTTACTTGGAATATGTTTGTTGTATCTTACATAAGAAATCTCTCTTATGATAGAGATTTCTCTATGAATTAAAAAAAGTCTTATTTACTAATTCTTTTTCCTTTAAGTTACAGGACTTATCTTTGTAATTGAATATTTTAGTGTGATATAGTCCCATTTGTTTACTTTTGCTTTTGTTGCCTGTGCTTTTGGTGTCATATCAAAAAAAAAAATTATTGCCAAGACCAAAATCAAGGAACATTTCCTCTATGTTTTCTTCTAGGAGATTTATAGTTTCAAGTCTCAAAGTCTAATCCATTTTGGGTTACTCTTTGTGAATGATATAAAATAGGAGTTCAAATTCATTCTTTTGCATGTAGATTTCCAGTTTCCCCAACATCATTTATTGAAGAGAAAAAGCTACAATTCACAATAACGACCAAACATAAAATATCCAAGAATATGAGTGAGAAATATGTCAGATTTATCAGAGAAAAAACTATTAAGTATTATGTATTAAGTATTATGAAATAATGGAACAAATACAAAAAGGAACACTATATCCTACTTAAAAGGGAAATATAAGAAAGTTTTCAAATTTTTTTTTTACTGAGAACTTAAATTATTTTTATCACAATCATACTTTGAAATATACATGGAATTAGAAATAATCTTTTATTTTAAAATCAGTTTTATTGAGGCCTATTTATATAGTATAAAGTCACCAAATTTAAGTAAACAACGATTGTATTTTGACAAATGTACACAGTGCATTTTACTATTACTGTAATAGAAATAAACATTTCCATCAATCCAAGGTATTCCTTCATACAGCTTCCAAATCAATCCTTGTCCCAACACCAGCAAACAGAGATCACTGATCTTTCTGTCTCTAAGTTTTGCCTATTTTTGAAATTTCAAGTAAATGAATTTACATAGTATGAAAGAAGAAAATAAAAGAAAGAAAGTATTGCTACTGGATCTTAAGAACAGTCTGTCCTTGCAGATGTCACACAAAGGACTTGACATCTATTCTCCAGTGATAGGCCCTACCAGAGCCATAACAAGCGTTTACTCTATCATATCTAAGCAGTGGGTTCAGTGTCTGCTTAATTTAATATTTTTAGTAGCTTAAAAATAATGACCAATCAGAAGAATGTTCTGTATCTCCCTCTAAAAGATAGGGTCTCAAATAGGAAGGTAGTCTAACAACTTAGTAATATAATACAGGAAACACTACTCTTGGAGCCAGGAAACCTGGGTTCCAGTGCCACCATTTTATTACCCAGCTATGTTATCCAAATCCATTATTAAACTCCTCTGGGACTCAGGTTCTCAAAACAAGGGTACTCTATGATCCAAGTCTTCTAGCTACTGTAGAAATACAAGAAAACTCAGGCATGCAAATATTTTTAGGTCCAATCCTTATAAATTTTCCCATTTTTTCCTCTATCTATCTGTCTTTCTATTTATTTATTTATTTATTTATTATTTTTGAGAGAGAGCAAGAGCACATCTATGTGCTAGTGGGGGGGGGAGGAGCAGAGAGAGAGGGAGAGAGAATCCCAAATATGGTCTGCGCTGTCGGCGAGGAGCCCGATCTGGGACTTGAGCTCATGAATTGTGAGGTCATTACCTGAGTGGAAATCAAGACTCAGACGCTTAACTGACTGAGCCACCCAGGCACCCCTGTCCATGTTCTAAAAGTCAGAAAATCTGCCACACCTTAACCAGATCCACTGTTACTAATTAATAGGTTCTATTACTCATTGAGTGAGATATTGTCTGTATGTGTGTGCATATACACATGTTTATATTCAGACATATACATAAATTACACATATGTGTAAAATACACAATATACAGAAACATATACACTTAATCATTTACAGTAATATCCTAATTAGCTATGGAGAGCATCACAATAAAAACTATTTGCCTAATTAAATATGATCCTATCTTAAAGACTCTTATTTGGCAGGAATGTAGAGATATTATGTTTTTCACTTTTTAATGAAAAATCATGCTGTTTCTTTATCCTTGTTTGAGATTCATTCTTCTTTTGTTTAAAAATCCACAACTGTGGCCATGTTCAGTGTTCTTTCATCTCCTTTGTCTTAGAAGTGTCATAATTTTGACAACTAAGCAAATATATTCAACATCTTGCAAAATTTACCAAGGGATGATGGTTTCACACAGCTGTATTCAAAGCACTAGAAAAAAAAAATAAGTTGCCATTTTTCGTGTGTCTAAGTAATTGAACTGCAACAATACCATGAATTACTTGTTAATTATAATATAGAATGGTTTATACAATCTGTGTTGTCCCAAAATGCATGTTTTTAGAGCAGCTGTTAGGAGGACACCTTAGACTTCCTCTAACCTTTCATCTTGTAAATGGATTTCGTACAAAATTCTGGTGTGGGGAGTAGAGTGCATATGCCCTCTTTTTACATGTGAATGAACATTCGAGTGAAGAAAAATGTTTACAAACAAACAAAAAATATTTTATTTTATAAGGGGAAAAGTGTGGATTTTTAAAAATAAAATGCATTTTCCAGATCTAAATAAATTAAAACATACTATTCTAATTATCAATAATTTTTGTAACTCTCAAGTACTGCTTAGCAAGTCATTTTATCTATTTGTCATCAGTTTTTTTTTCCATAAAGGAGGACCCTATTCCAAATATTCTCCAAATTTCCTTCAAACTCTATATTTTGCATATAGGTTATATATAACTAAGTTTAAACATATGATCCGGCATTATAATTTTGTTTTGTAATAATGACAAAATATGGGTAATAAAATAATTTTTTAAAAAGGAATTTTATTATTTTTTAAAGTTTATTAATTTATTCTGAGAGAGACAACATGAACGGGAGAGAGGCAAATAGAGAGGGAGAGAGAGAATCCCAAGCAGGCTCTGTACTGACAGCAGAGAGATCCATGCAGGAGTTAATCTCTGCAACAGTGAGATCATGACCTGAGCCAAAATCAAAAGTCGGATGCTTACCTGACTGAGCCACCCAGGCGCCTCATAATTTAATAGTAGATTAAAAGATCAGGAAAGTATGTTTTAAATCTAATTTATCTAATAAAATATCTTAAAAATCTTCCTTCAATAATTATACCGATGGTTAATAACCATATTGTTAGCGTAAAGTTTGCTTTAGTAGCCTACATTCTAAAAGCATGGTATAAATCAGGGATCAGTTGCTATCTGCTTTTGCAAATAAAGCTTTATCAGGTAATAGCCTCATCCTGTCATTTACATATTTTCTGTAGCTGCTTTCATGCTAAGACAGCAGAGCTAATTAGTTGTGGGTGAGACATTATGAACAAAAATATTCACTGTCTGTCCCTTACTAGGAAATGTTTGCCAAACCCTGGGTATTTAAAAATAATCTGTTATCACACCATAGTAATATTATAACCACTTTAAAGTGGCAAGGTCAAATTTTAGTTAAGTGGCACAAAATCACAGGGAGGCAACCAGCAAATCCTGGGTAAGGGAAATCTTAATGAACCCTGTCTACAATGCAGGGGGTGGGGGAGGTGGGGAAACCTAAGATTTAATAGAGATTTAAGAGGCAAAGTAGCCTGGGACACCTGGGTTGCTCAGTTGGTTAGGCAACTGACTTCGGCTCAGGTCACCATGTCAGTTTGTGAGTTTGAGCCCCAAGTCAGGTTCTGTGCTGACAGCTCAGGGCCTGGAGCCTGCTTCGGATTGTGTGTCTCCCTCTCTCTCTGCCCCTCCCCTGCTTGTGCTCTCTCTCTCTCTCACACACACACAGGCACACACACACACACACACACACACACACACACACACACACACACACAAAGAGGCAAAGTAACCAATTACAGAGCATGGACATAGATTGAATCCCAATTCAATGAGGGTTTTTTGGTTGGTTGGTTGGTTGGTTGGTTGGTTGGTTTTAATGCTGAGGCAATCAGAAGAATGTTGAGGAAGATCAGAGAATACTTCCTTCATATTTCATTATATTTTAAAAATATTTGTGTGTGTGTGTGTGTGTGTGTGTGTGTAGAATGTTGGTACATTTGTTATCATTAAATTTTAGTTCTTATCTATAGAGATATATGCAAAAATATTTAAAGAAAAAATGAGGATATTTTATCTTTGCTTTAAAATAATTGTATGTTTGTTGGGGGAATAGAGTGGGTAGAACATAGAGAATATATGATTAGCCATGAAATGATCAGTTAATAACTAATGAACTATTGGGGACAATCCACTACTACCTCTAATTTTGTATATGCTTGAAAACTTCTCTAAAATTTTTATAATAAACTTTTATTATATTATTGTAATATTGTTTAGAAACTTCTATTATTTTAATGTTTATGATAATGAAATCTTGTTAAAATTTATAAAATATTGGAGAGTGGAGCTGAGGCTGGAGTAAGGTGGGTTGGGTTACAGGACTACTCTTCTCATGATAAAATTCTTAGTAATATTTGACTCTGTTTAATTATGTAACTACTAGAAACTAAAAGTCTGCAGAATAATCCAAATACTCGTGATGTTTAATGAACGATCAAAAGTCTTTCTCCTGCTCTCATAAAGCGTAAAGCCCAAATGGTCTTACTGATAAATTTACCAAATTTGTATGCTGAATTAAGTAAGGTTTACTTAAAAGACATCACAATTGATTAACCAATTTAGTGAGAATAAAAGCTAAATTTGGAAGTATTTTTAAACTGCTACAAATTCTAATAAAAATAAGTTAGAGAAAATGTTAAGGAAAATATCATGAGCTAATCAAGTCTGTTAAGAGTAGGTGCCTGCTCCATAAACCAGAATCTTAACTATAGAGAACAAACTGAGGGTTGTTGGAGGGAAGGTGGGCAGGGGATGGGCTAAATGGGTATTAAGGAGGGCACTTGTTGGGATGAACACTAGGTGTTATGTGTGAGTGATGAACCACTAAATCCTACACCTAAAGCTAATATTACACTCTGTTAACTAACTGGAATTTAAATAAAAACTTAAAACAACAACAAAAAAGAGTAGGTATTTACTGTGATCCTTTTCCTAGCTTTATCATAATTCATTCTCTCACTCCATCTTGGTGACATTTCAATTTTCACTTTATGAGAGGCTCTCCTTGACCACCTTATATTAAATCCATGACTCACCCCAAAGCAGGTTGCATTTTTTCTTTCATCATGTAACTTTTCATAACATACTATATTTCTATTGGTGTTTACTATCTGACTCTTTCAATGACATAGCAGTTAGGAGGTAGATAGATGGATAGATGGATGGATGGATGGATGAATAGATAGATAGATAGATAGATAGATAGATAGATAGATAGAATAACATAGAATAACAGAATAAAAAGAAAAATTGGGGCGCCTGGGCGACGCAGTCGGTTAAGCGTCCGACTTCAGCCAGGTCACGATCTCGCGGTCCGTGAGTTCGAGCCTCGCGTCAGGCTCTGGGCTGATGGCTCGGAGCCTGGAGCCTGTTTCCGATTCTGTGTCTCCCTCTCTCTCTGCCCCTTCCCCGTTCATGCTCTGTCTCTCTCCCAAAAATAAATAAAAAAACGTTGAAAAAAAAATTAAAAAAAAAAAAGAAAAATTAAGTAGGTAGTTAGAGTTTATTCTATATGAGTCTAATTTTCAGTAGATACATAGAATATTTTTCCATAAAGTATATTTTTTACATTTACCTTAACTACTTACCTAAATTGATTATTTGAATATGACTAAAAAGGCCATTAAATTCCATTGTGAAAATAAGTTTGTGGGTTCATCCAGACTTTCCCCCTGTATCAGTAAGTCAACATTTATAGTTAACCAAATTCAGGATCATCCCTAAAAACATGTACATGATCAATAGTCAGAGAGAAACAATAATGATTACTGTGAATGAAAGGAAATTAAAGATTTTTTGTTTGTTTTCCTGTTTATACTTGGGAGTATAAATAAGTACTTCTCATGTTATTCTTTGTTTTTCCATTTTCTTTTTCTTTAACTTTGTAGTTATTATTTTTTAGCAGTCAGACTAAAAAGAAATGGATACTCATGAAAATTAGATTCTGAAGGCTATACAGTAAATATTATTTTCTTTTCAGAGCAGATGAATATTATTTATCTTCCCAATACATTGTATATAATTTATGCCATAAGCAATTATCTTTCTCTTATCAACATGTTCTAGTGAGCATTTATTTTTTAAAAGCTCAAAAAATGAGTTACAGAATTTCAATGGTGCATGCTAGAGATTATTTCTGTTAGTTACTTCTTGAGCTCTCTAAAATGAATTAGTCCCATTTCCTTCTTTAAAAAAATATTATTTGGGGTGCCTGATTGGCTCAGTTGGTAGAGCATGTGACTCAATCTTGGGGTCAGGAATAAGCCCCACATTGGGCATTGAGCTTACTTTTAAAAAATTGATTTATAGTTTAGAATTGGCTAAAATAGGTGTTTATTAATCTTTTTATAGGCATATTATACATATATGTTACTGTATGTGTGTGTGTGTGTAAATTTATTTTATTATGTAAAAAGACTGAAAATTATGTCTAATGACATGTCAGGTTTGATTATTTTGACTGAAAATTATGGGTGACTGAAGTGGTTGAAGAGTTGAGCTGACTATAAGATAATTTTTTAAAGTTATTTCATCATTAGGTTACTTCTTTCATGTATAATCTTAGAACTAATTTCTGTTTCACTTACAATGATACCAGTGTCATGGGTTTCTTTATATGATGTATGTAAGTAAGAGTAGGTACCTGTTTGTAATGTTCTTGGTGCTGTATATAGATGGATGCAAAGAATTACTAGAAGGAAAGGAAAAAAGAAGAGGGAATAGTGTGAGGCAAAAAAGGTAAGGAAAGAAAGAGAAAAGAAGGGAGGAAGGAAAGGATGGGAGGAAGAGAGGGAAGAAGGAGAGAGGAAGGGAGAAAGGAAGACAGGATATGTTGTCATGGAGCTAACATTCTAGAACTGTTCATTTAAAAATGGGAATAAAAATGTAATTTTGGTTTATGAAAAGTTCCATGAGAAAAATAAAATATAATTTCAGAGTTTGATAGTGCTATGGTAGGGCTGTTTTACACATAGGGTTTTCAAGGCAAGTCTACCTCAGAAGTTAACTTAAAAAAATTCACAGAAACCAAAACCAGTTAGCAACTGTGAGCCACACAGGCCTGGGAAATGAGTGCTCCCTATACAGGAGATAGCAAGGGCAATGTTCTTGGGGTAGAAGCAAACTTTTCATGTTCTAGGGATAAGAGGAAGTCCTTGTAATATACCTAGCAAGGACTGGGAGAGGGTAGAATTCTAAGAGAAATTTTCAGAAAGAGGACAGGATAGTTCATTTATACTTTTGTAATCTACCAGTATGTCAAGGCATTTAAAGTTTGAAGCAAGGGAGTGACACAAATATTGAAAACATCACTGTAGGGGCACACCTGGGTGGCTCAGGTGATTAGGTGACAGATTCTTGATATTGGCTCAGGTCATGCCGATGCTTACAATACAGAGCCTGCTTGGGAGTCTCTCTCCCTCTCTCGGCCCCTCCCCACTTGCTCTCTGTCTCAAAATAAATAAATAAATATCAAAAAAATTTTTTTTTTAAATACCACTCTAACTGTTGTCCTGAGAGTGGTTTGGCTATTAGGGGCAAAACAGAGCAGGAAATGAAGTCAAGTATTTCAACAGTTAGGTGAAAGACTTTAATCGATGATATCACAGGGCAGTTGTCAGGGTGGTGAGATGTGGTCAGATTTGATATAAACATTTTGAAATTGGAAAGGATAAGATTTGTAGCTATAATGGATGAGGTATAGAGAGAATTTTGGCCCCAATAATTAGAAGACTCATAATGTCATTTGGAGGAGATGAAGTAGGGAAAATTTGGGGGAAAATTGTGTTCTGTTTTTATATTACATTTAACACACCAAGTAGGCAACCACATGAGAATCAAGCAAGCATTTAGATAAACACAGGACTGCAGCTGAAAAGACAGGTCACAAATTGTGTGCAGGACAGAGTTTATTAATTATATAATCATATCAGGTACAGAGTAGATTGTACGTATATAGATGTTTGCAGAGTTGTAGTTTGGGTGAGGAGAAGGGATGATTGTGCTATCAATGTTTAATGATTAAAACCAAAGATGGAAGAATTAATTTCTGAAAGAAAATTATTATTGTTCTGACTACTTCTTAATAAATTTTATATCAAGATATATTTGTATTTGCACTTAAAATATCAAACATTTGTATACGTATACTTGCTTATATATGCATTAAGGCCAAGAAGCATTGATAAAATTTTATGGAAATTTAAAATTAGAAATAGAAATAATTATTCTTCTTGTAAAGCTTATGCAGTGTGTGTGTGTGTGGGTGTGTGGGTGTAATTATAATGATATTAATTCAGGGCCTTATCTCTCCTCTTTTCCTCTTTTTTTATTTTGGAACAGTTTTAGACTTCACAAAAAATTTATGAAGATGATACGAGATATTCCATAAACCAGAACCCAGTTCCCCTCTTTATTAATACCTTATATTAGTAGGGGAAGTTTGTTACATTTATTGGACAAATATTGTATATTATTAACTTTTATTCAGATTTTTCTACTCTTACCTCATGTCATTATTTTGTTCCCTGTTCCCAATGAGAGTATCATATACCATTTCATAGTCATGTCTGCTTGGATTCTTCTTGGCTGTGGCAATTTCTCAGAATTTCCTTATTTGGATGATCTTGTCAGGTTTAAGGACTGTTGATCAGGTATTTTTTAAAGCTTCCCTCAGTTGGAATTCATTGGTTTGCTTGTTTGTTCGTTTGCTTTCCCAGTATTGGGCTAGACCATAGGTTTTACGGAGGAAAACTACAGTGGTAAAGTGGTATTTTCATCTCATCCTTTCAAGAGTGCAGACTGTCACTGTAACCTTGCACTATTGATTTGATCTGGATCACCTGGCGGAAGTAAAGTCTGTCAGGTTTCTCCACTGCGAATTACTTTCTCCCTCCTTCTTTGTTTACTCCTTGAAAGGAAGTCATTATGTGTAGCCCACGCTTAAGAAATAGATAATGTTCCACGTTCTTATTGGTGTAGAGTCTGTACAAATTAATTTGAAGTCTTATGTGTGATATATTTTATATTCTTCCTCATTTCTTCTTTAGTTTTTATTTTTAAGTTTATTCAGTTTGAGAGAGAAAGAGGACAAGCTGGGGAAGGACAGAGAGCAGAAGAGAAAGAATCCCAAGCAGGCTCTATGCTTTCAGTGCAGAGCCTGATAATGGGCTCAATCCCATGAACTGTGAGATCATGACCGAACCGAAATAAAGAGTCAGATGT
Organism: Acinonyx jubatus; assembly: GCF_027475565.1. Lineage (NCBI taxonomy): Eukaryota > Metazoa > Chordata > Mammalia > Carnivora > Felidae > Acinonyx > Acinonyx jubatus. Next base: position 42,838,128 of record NC_069384.1, read on the forward strand.
TTAGCCGACTGAGCCACCCAGGCACCCCTCATTTATTTATTAATACAGGCTCTAATTTACATCACCATGGCCTCATGTATCTTTTATATTTCAGCATATAATCGAATACAGTATTACTTACATCTTTTTAAATTTTTCCCAGCTTTGGAGATTGGAACATTTTCCATTTGGCTCCTGTGTGCAGTGTATTTTTGTTTGTTTGTTTTGTTTTGTTTTGTTTTAGCACTTTACTTTCTGGCACCACAGGATGCTCCCGGTTCATGTTGTATATTATTCCTGCCTCAGTCCTAGGATCCGCCTTTTCTTCAAGGCACCTTCATTCCTTAGATTGGAGAATGATATGAGAAAACAGGATCTGTGCTCTAGGATTGCTCATTGCTACTGGGGTGTTATTGCTTCTCAGCCACCTCAGCTGACAGAGCAAAGAAATGTATGTGCGTATACTAACCTATGTGCTAAAACATACATCTATAAATATTTCTATACATAAACATCTGTATCTATATTAGCTAGACATGAGCTCATACTTAATGTCTCTGTCTTTAATTCATGACTGCATGGATCATTTTAGCCTTCTCCCTTTGCTTACCTGTAAATTCCAACTCTAACAATGATAAATCTGGCTCCCACCATCTGCTATCCATTTACTCAACTCTTGAATTATGGTATGCATATATAGTAGGATCAAAGTTGTTAACTCATACCCTGGTGGGAAACAACACTACCAGATTGAATAATATTTATATTATTTTCTTTGGGGTTTACCTTTTTTTTCAATATATGAAGTTTATTGTCAAATTGGTTTCCATACAACACCCAGTGCTCATCCCAAAAGGTGCCCTCCTCAATACCCATCACCCACCCTCCCCTCCCTCCCACCCCCATCAGCCCTCAGTTTGTTCTCAGTTTTTAAGAGTCTCTTATGCTTTGGCTCTCTCCCACTCTAACCTCTTTTTTTTTTTCTTCCCCTCCCCCATGGGTTTCTGTTAAGTTTCTCAGGATCCACATAAGAGTGAAACCATATGGTATCTGTCTTTCTCTGTATGGCTTATTTCACTTAGCATCACACTCTCCAGTTCCATCCACGTTGCTACAAAGGGCCATATTTCGTTCTTTCTCATGTCATGTAGTACTCCATTGTGTATATAAACCACAATTTTTTTATCTATTCATCAGTTGATGGGCATTTAGGCTCTTTCCATAATTTGGCTATTGTTGAGAGTGCTGCTGTAAACATTGGGGTACAAGTGCCCCTATGCATCAGTACTCCTGTATCCCTTGGGTAAATTCCTAGCCGTGCTACTTTTGGGTCATAAAGTAGGTCTATTTTTAATTTTTTGAGGAACCTCCACATTGTTTTCCAGAGTGGCTGCACCAATTTGCATTCCCACCAACAGTGCAAGAGGGTTCCCGTTTCTCCACATCCTCTCCAGCATCTATAGTCTCCTGATTTGTTCATTTTGGCCACTCTGACTGGCGTGAGGTGATATCTGAGTGTGGTTTTGATTTGTATTTCCCTGATGAGGAGCGACGTTGAGCATCTTTTCATGTGCCTGTTGGCCATCCGGATGTCTTCTTTAGAGAAGTGTCTATTCATGTTTTCTGCCCATTTCTTCACTGGGTTATTTGTTTTTTGGGTGTGGAGCTCTTTATAGATTTTGGATACTAGCCCTTTGTCTGATATGTCATTTGCAAATATCTTTTCCCATTCTGTTGGTGGCCTTTTAGTTTTGTTGGTTGTTTCCTTTGCTGTGCAGAAGCTTTTATCTTCATAAGGTCCCAGTAGTTCATTTTTGCTTTTAATTCCCTTGCCTTTGGGGATGTATCCAGTAAGAAATTGCTACAGCTGAGGTCAGAGAGGTCTTTTCCTGCTTTCTCCTCTAGGGTTTTGATGGTTTCCTGTCTCACATTCAGGTCCTTTATCCATTTTGAGTTTATTTCTGTGAATGGTGTGAGAAAGTGGTCTAGTTTCAATCTTCTGCATGTTGGTGTCCAGTTCTCCCAGCACCATTTGTTAAAGAGACTGTGTTTTTTCCATTGGATAGTCTTTCTTGCTTTGTCAAAGATTAGTTGGCCATACGTTTGTGGGTCTAGTTCTGGGGTTTCTATTCTATTCCATTGGTCTATGTGTCTGTTTTTGTGCCAATACCATGCTGTCTTGATGATGACAGCTTTGTAGTAGAGGCTAAAGTCTGGGATTGTGATGCCTCCTGCTTTGGTCGGTCTTCTTCTTCAAAATTACTTTGGCTATTCCGGGCCTTTTGTGGTTCCGTATGAATTTTAGGATTGCTTGTTCTAGTTAAAAGAAGAATGCTGGTGCAATTTTGATTGGGATTGCATTGAATGTGTAGATAGCTTTGGGTAGTATTGATATTTTGACAATATTTATTCTTCCAATCCATGAGCAGGGAATGTCTTTCCATTTCTTTATATCTTCTTCAATTTCGTTCATAAGCTTTCTATACTTTTCAACATACAGATCTTTTACATCTTTGGTTAGATTTATTCCTAGGTATTTTATGCTTCTTGGTGCAATTGTGAATGGGATCAGTTTCTTTATTTGTCTTTCTGTTGCTTAATTAGTAGTGTATAAGAATGCAACTGATTTCTGTACATTGATTTTGTATCCTGTAACTTTGCTGAATACATGTATCAGTTCTAACAGACTTTTGGTGGAGTCTATCGGATTTTCCATGTATAATATCATGTCATCTGCAAAAAGTGAAAGCTTGACTTCATCTTTGCCAATTTTGATGCCTTTGATTTCCTTTCGTTGTCTGATTGCTGATGCTAGAACTTCCAACACTAAGTTAAACAACAGCGGTGAGAGTGGACATCCCTGTCGTGTTCCTGATCTCAGGGGGAAAGCTGTAAGTTTTTCCCATTGAGGATGATGTTAGCTGTGGGCTTTTCATAAATGGCTTTTATGATCTTTAAGTATGTTCCTTCTATCCTGACTTTCTCGAGGGTTTTCATTAAGAAAGGTTGCTGAATTTTGTCAAATGCCTTTTCTGCATCGATTGACAGTATCATATGGTTCTTATCTTCTCTTTTATTAATGTGATGTATCACGTTGATGATTTGTGAATGTTGAACCAGCCCTGCATCCCAGGAATGAATCCCACTTGATCATGGTGAATAATTCTTTTTATATGCCGTTGAATTCGATTTGCTAGTATCTTATTGAGAATTTTTGCATCCATATTCATCAGGGATATTGGCCTGTAGTTCACTTTCTTTACTGGGTCTCTGTCTGATTTAGGAATGAAAGTAATACTGGCTTCATAGAATGAGTCTGGAAGTTTTCCTTCCCTTTCTATTTTTTGGAAAGCTTGAGAAGGATAGGTATTATCTCTGCTTTAAATGTCTGGTAGAACTCCCCTGGGAAGCCTTCTGGACCTGGACTCTTATTTGTTGGGAGATTTTTGATAACTGATTCAATTTCTTCACTGGTTATGGGTCTGTTCAAGCTTTCTATTTTCTCCTGATTGAGTTTTGGAAGTGTGTGGGTGTTTAGGAATTTGTCCATTTCTTCCAGGTTGTCCAATTTGTTGGCATATAATTTTTCATAGTATTCCCTGATAATTGCTTGTATCTCTGAGGGATTGGTTGTAATAATTCCATTTCATTCATGATTTTATCTATTTGGGTCATCTCCCTTTTCTTTTTGAGAAGCCTGGCTAGAGGTTTATCAATTTTGTTTATTTTTTCAAAAAACCAACTCTTGGTTTCGTTGATCTGCTCTACTGTTTTTTTTAGATTCTATATTGTTTACTTCTGCTCTGATCTTTATTATTTCTCTTCTTCTGCTGTGTTTGGGGTGTCTTTGCTGTTCAGCTTCTATTTCCTTTAGGTGTGCTGTTAGATTTTGTATTTGGGATTTTTCTTGTTTTTTGAGATAGGCCTGGATTGCAATGCATTTTCCTCTCAGGACTGCCTTCGCTGCATCCCAAAGCGTTTGGATTGTTGTATTTTCATTTTCATTTGTTTCCATCTATTTTTTAATTTCTTCTCTAATTGCCTGGTTGACCCATTCATTCTTTAGTAGGGTGTTCTTTAACCTCCATGCTCTGGAGGTTTTCCAGACTTTTTCCTGTGGTTGATTTCAAGCTTCATAGCATTGTGGTCCGAAAGTATGCATGGTATGATTTCAATTCTTGTATAGTTATGAAGGGCTGTTTTGTGACCTAGTATGTGATCTATCTTGGAGAATGTTCCATGTGCACTCGAGAAAAAAGTATATTCTGTTGCTTTGGGATGCAGAGTTCTAAATATATCTGTCAAGTCCATCTGATTCAATGTATCATTCAAGGCCCTTGTTTCTTTATTGACCATGTGTCTAGATGATCTATCCATTTCTGTAAGTGGAGTGTTAAAGTCCCCTGCAATGACCACATTCTTATCAATAAGGTTGCTTATGTTTGTGAGTAATTGTTTTATATATTTGGGGGCTCCTGTATTCGGCGCATAGACATTTATAATTGTTAGCTCTTCCTGATGGATAGACCCTGTGATTATTATATAATGCCCTTCTTCATCTCTTGTTAGAGACTTTAATTTAAAGTCTAGTTTGTCTGATATAAGAATGGCTACTCCAGCTTTCTTTTGACTTCCAGTGGCATGATAAATAGTTCTCCATCCCCTCACTCTCAATCTGAAAGTGTCCTCAGATCTAAAATGAGTCTCTTGTAGACAGCAAATGGATGGGTGTTGTTTTTTTTTATCCATTCTGATACCCTATGTCTTTTGGTTGGCGCATTTAGTCCATGTACATTCAGTGTTATTATAGAAAGATATGTGTTTAGAGTCATTGTGATGTCCATAGGTTTCATGCTTGTAGCGATGTCTCTGGTACTTTGTCTCACAGGATCCCCCTTAGGATCTCTTGTAGGACTGGTTTAGTGGTGACAAATTCCTTCAGTTTTTGTTTGTTTGGGAAGACCTTTATCTCTCCTTCTATTCTAAATGACAGACTTGCTGGATAAAGGATTCTCGGCTGCATATTTTTCCTTTTAGCACACTGAAAATATCGTGCCAATCCTTTCTGGCCTGACAAGTTTCAAAAGAGAGATGGGTCATGAGTCTTATAGGTCTCCCTTTGTATGTTAGAGCACGTTTATCTCTAGCTGCTTTCAGAATTTTCTCTTTATCCTTGTATTTTGCCAGTTTCACTATGATATGTCATGCAGAAGATCGATTCAAGTTACGTCTGAAGGGAGTTCTCTGTGCCTCTTGGATTTCAATGCCTTTTTCTTTCCAGATCTGGGAAGTTCTCAGCTATGATTTCTTTGAGTACACCTCAGCACCTTTCCCTCTCTCTTTCTCCTCTGGAATACCAATTAGGCGTAGATTATTTCTCTTTAGTGCATCACTTAGTTCTCTAATTTTCCCCTCATACTCAGGGATTTTTTTATCTCTCTTTTTCTCAGCTTCCTCTTTTTCCATAATTTTATCTTCTAGTTCCCTTATTCTCTCCTCTGCCTCTTCAAGCCGAGCTGTGGTTGTCTCCATTTTATTTTGCAGCTCATTTATAGCATTTTTTAGCTCCTCCTGGCTGTTCCTTAGTCCCTTGATCTCTGTAGCAACAGATTCTCTGCTGTCCCATATACTGTTTTCAAGCCCAGCAATTAATTTTATGACTATTATTCTAAATTCACTTTCTTTTATATTGTTGAAATCGTTTTTGATCAGTTTGTTAGCTGTCGTTATTTCCTGGATGTTTTTCTGAGGGGAATTCTTCCATTTCGTCATTTTTGATAGTCTCTGGAGTGGTGTGGGACTGTGGGGCACTTCCCCTGTGCTGTCTTGAATAACTGCGTTTATGGGCGGGGCCGCAGTCAGACCTGATGTCTGTCACCAGCCCACCACTGCCGCCACAGTCAGATTTGTGTGTGCCTTCTCTTCCCCTCTCCTAGGGGTGGGATTCACTGTGGGGTGGTGTGGCCCATCTGGGCTACTTGCACACTGCCAGGCTTGTGGTGCTGGGGATCTGGCGTATTAGCTGGGGAAGATCGGCAAGGTGCACAGGGGCGGGAGGGGTAGGCTCAGCTCACTTTCCTTCGGAGATCCTCTTCGGGAGGGGCCCTGTGGCACCGGGAGGGAGTCAGAACAGCAGGAGGATCCACAGAAGCACAGAGTTGGGTGTTTGCGAGGTGCAAGCACGTTCCCTGGCAGGAACTGGTTCCTTTTGTAATTTTGGCTGGGGGATGGGCGAGGGAGATGGCGCTGGTGAGCACCTTTGTTCCCCGCCAAGCTGAGCTCTGTCGTCCGGGTCTCAACAACTCTCCCTCCCGTTGTCCTCTAGCCCTCCTGTTCTCCGAGCAGAGCTGTTAGCTTATAACCTCCCAGATGTCAAGTCTCGCTTGCTGTCGGAACACACTCGGTCCAGCCCCTCCGCTTTTGCCAGCCAGACTTGGGGGCTCTGCTTGGCCGGCAGGCCGCCCCTCCGCCCCGGCTCCCTCCCGCCAGTCCGTGGAGTGCGCACCACCTCACCGCCCTTCCTACCCTCTTCCTTGGGCCTCTCGTCTGCGCTTGGCTCCGGAGACTCCGTTCTGCTAGTCTTCTGGCGGTTTTCTGGGTTATTTAGGCAGGTGTAGGTGGAATCTTAGTGATCAGCAGGACGCACGGTGAGCCCAGCGTCCTCCTATGCCGCCATCTTCCCAGGATCCTCCTGGGTTTACTTTTAAAGATTCTTCTTATTTCCCAAGTTGCTTGACTCAGCACATTTTCCCCCATTCAATTCACTGAGATTATCTCATGCATATATATTTTTTAATGTTTTATTTATTTTTGACAGAGAGAGAGACAGAGCATGAGCGGGGGAGGGTCAGAGAGAGAGGGAGACACAGAATCCGAAGCAGGCTCCAGGCTCTGAGCTGTCAGCACAGAGCCCGACGCAGGGCTCGAACTCACAGACCGCGAGATCATGACCTGAGTCGAAGTTGGACGCTTAACCGAATGAGCCACCCAGGTGCCCCTGTCATACATATTTTCATAGACTTTACTTTTGAGCACAGTTTTAGGTTCACAGTAACACTGAGCCAGAGGGCACAGAGATTTACCCTATAGCTCTGCCCTCCTCCATGGACAACTTCCGCCAGTATCAACTCCCACATCAGTGTGGTACATTTATTATAACTGATGAACCTACACTGACATATCATCACCCAAGTCCATATTTGTATTAGTTTCTTGTTGCATATTCTATGAATTTGGAAAAAGGAAAAGTGACATGTATCCACCATTATATTATCAGGTAGACTCGTTTCAATGCCCTAAAAATCCTCTGTTACTTATCTATCCATCCTCCCTTATACCGACCACTGGCAACTGCTGATCTTTTCACTGTCTGGATAGTTTTGCCTTTCCCAAACTGTTATATAGTTGGAAGCACACAGCATGTTGGTTTTTTAGACTGATGCTTTCACTTAGTAATATTCATTTAAGAATCCTCCATGTCTTTTTGTGGCATGTAGTTCATTTCTTTTTAAAGCGGGATAATTTTTCATTGCCTGGATGTATCCCAGTTTATCCACTCACCTAACTGAAGAACATCTTATTTGCTTCAAGCTTTGGGCAATCATGAATAAAGTTGCTATAAAACATGAGTGTACAGATTTTTGTGTGTATGTAAGTTTTCAACTCACTTGGGTAAATATCCATCTGCTGGATTATATAGTAAGAGGGGGTTTAGTTTTGTAAAAAAAAAAAAAAAACTGCCGAATTGTCTTCCACAGTGTCTGCACCATTGAGGATTCCCACCAGCAATGGATGAGAGTTTCTCTTTCTGCATATCCTCATTAGCATTTGCTGTCATCAGCGTTCTGGATTTTGGCCATTCTCATTGGTGTAGCGTGGTATCTCATTGTTGTTTTAATTTGCGTTTTCCTGATGACATAGGATACAGAACATCTTTTCCTCTGCTTATTTGCCATCAAAAACTTCTGTGGTGAGGTGTCTGTTAAGGTCTTTGGCCCATTTTTTTTAATGAGGTGGCTTTTTTATTGTTAAGTTTCAAGAGTTCTCTATCAGCTGTGTCCTTTTCAAATACTTTTTTTCCCAGTATGTGGTCTGGCTTCTCATTTTCTGATATACTTCCTTTCTTTGTGTAGATCTGAACTTCTGACCAGTATCTTTTTCCTCCTCCCCAAAGAAACTTGAGTTTTTCTTGTAGGGCATTTCTATTGACAATGATATTTGTTTGTTTGTTTGTTTGAGCTAGTCTTTTTCGGCTCTAAAAAAATTTTTTTTAACATTTATTTATTTTTGAGAGACAGAGAGACAGAGCCCGAGCAGGGAAGGGGCAGAGAGAGAGGGAGACAGAGAGTCTGAAGCAGGCTCCAGGCTCTGAGGTGTCAGCCCAGAGCCAGAGGCAGGGCTCGAACCTATGAACAGAACCCATGAACTGAACCCATGAACCTTGAGATCATGACCTGAGCCGAAGTCAGAAGCTTAACCAACTGAGCCACCCAGGCGCCCCTTCATTTTTAAAGTCTAATTTAACTGAACGTAGAACTTGAGTTTGTTTTTGTTTTTGTTTTTGTTTTCTTTTAGCATTTTAAATATTGTACTTTATAACTTTTTGCTTGTTTGGTTCTGTTGAGAATTCCGCTGTAATGGTTTTTTTTTGTTCTACACAGATAGGAGATTTTAATTCTTGGTCTTCTTCAAGACTTTACATTTGCCTTGGTTTTATTTAGTTTACATATGACATGGCTAAATGTAGAATTTTTGTTTTTATACTTCAAGATTTTGAATGTTACACCTTTTGAAACTGTCTCACAGTTCTTCAAAATTCTGTGGTTTTAAAAATGGATCTTCTTTCCCAGCTCCTTTATTTTGGGAAGTTTCTAGTGACCTAACTTCAAGTTTTCTAATTTCCTTTTGTCTCTATCAAGTCTGCTGATTAGCCCATCAAAAGCATTCTTCCTTTCTGTCACACTGCTTTTGATTTCTATTATTTCCTCTGATATTTCTTAGAGTTTACATCTCTCTATTTACATTACCCATCTGTCGTGTGTTTTTCTCCTTTTTTTTTTTCATTAGAGACCATAATATATCAATGATAGTTTATTAAGTTCCCTGTCTGATAATCCAAACATCTGTGTTATATCAGAGTCTGTTTTTTTTTTTGTTTGTTTGTTTGTTTGTTATGTTTTGTTTTGTTTTGTTTTTCTGCTTGCTCTGTCTATTCAGATGAATGTTCTTACTTTTTAGCATGCCTTGTAATTTTTGTTGAAAACTTGAGTGTGTGGTTTTATGTTATTCTGGCTGTGTGTTCAGTGGTTCAGTGTGTCAGATACCTGGAACTCCTCTGCTGGTCTTGTTTTGACTCCTCTGTTGTCTTTGACTTTATCTGAGAACTGTTCCTTCAATAGAGACTGTATGGTTCAGTTTGCTTAACTATTACCCAGTGTGATTATACTGGAGCTTTGGTGGCTGGGGATGAGTTGTGAAGGATAAGAAGTCATCTGTAATCCTGACTAAAGCAGTCTTTTAGTGGACATGTGTGTTTGCACTGGCTGCGACCTTGAAACATGTTCTTTGCTACTCTCACTCTTTGTAGAAATGGGAAGGTTAAAGGGATGTGTTGGGCAGAAATCTTCTTTCCCGACGTTGGATAGAGTTTTGGTAAAGTCTTTCTCCCCGAAAAGTGGTTCTTGGCTGTATAAACTCCCCTGGGCACATTTCACAATGGATATTCTTCCCCCTAACCTCCAGAGCTGTGGTGGGATCTTTCTCAGCTCTTCACCATGTGAAATCTGGTACTATTCCTGCAGGAAAACCATGTAAGTATAAGGATGCTCTTATGACTCTGGCCTGCAGGACTTTCTCATTTTTGCTGTAGTCCTCACTCAGATACTAGCTCAAGAACTACCATTTAAGCATCCCTGCCAGCTTACCATTCCAATAGGTTCTGTTCCAGGGAAGCTGGTCTCAGCTATGACCCTGGATTTGCTTGTCTCTTTAGATTTTAGGGTAGCAATTTGCTGTACAAATTAAGATGGGTCACGACAAGTCATGGATTTTGTTCGTCCATGTTTTTCTTATTGTACCATGCTGTGATGACTTTCAAGCTCTTTACATGTGGGAGCCAAAGCAGAATGTTTCATAATATTTATCACAGAATAATTAATAGCTATCACTATTGGGAATAATAATTTTGAGGATGTAACAGGCTTAAACTGTTATAAAATTTTATAGTTTTGATGATTTCTTCTGAATAGAGTTAAATTAAAACTTCTGAAAATTCCCCATAACATGAGATTATTTAAAAGCACATTCAATGGAGACTACTGTAAGCAATTATGAAGAAAACACAACAAAACAGTAAGGACAGGCAATTGAAATAGGCCTCTGCTATTAACCACAGTATTTTTCTTTGGGTTAAAGATTAAGATAGATAGAAGTGAACTCACTTTTTCCTAAGGGTGAGCTCAAATTTCTGCTTCTTAAATTAGTTTCCTGAAAGGGAGCAAATATCAATTATGAACTTCTTTCTTCATTGGCAGTCCCCCAAATTCAAACCAGGAACCTAGTAGTGGGAACTGAGAAATGTCCAAATATAAAAGCACAGGTACGTTTTCAAATGGAGTAAAGAAGACCATAGTAAATACAAAATAAGGAAAGTTTATAGATGTATAAAACAAACAAAAGCTTTCAAAATGAGAGAGTCTTGGGATAGACTTTTTATTATGAGAGTCTTGGGATAGATAATATTTGCTCTCTATTAGCACTAGATTTGCAAAGATATTTCAAAAAGAAAGAAACTAAATATTTCCTGGGGGAAAGAAGAAATAAAGATGAAATATGACACATTAAGCTTAATCTCTCTGATTATTTGGTAATAATTTACTGTTGTAAAAATTTGTCTACTTAGTGAAAAACCATTATACATCAACCAATTCAACCACAATTTCAAATAGAATAAGAGGCAGAAACGACTTATTTAAACAAACTTATTTTTTTTCAGGTTCTTGCAATGTACAAAGGGTTTAAGGATGTGTACCAATATAAAAAGATGTCAAAAATTTAATATTTTTCCATATAATGTTTTACTGGCCTACATAATAGGCGTGAACTTGTGCATTTAATACCAAGCTAATAATATGTATCTTTCCTTTGACTATGAAAAGATATTCTACAAAGCTTACCATAAACTTAGGGAAAAGTGTGATAAAGTGATTTCAGCTTGCAGACATCATTAGAATTTTTGACATTTTTGTTTAAATTAGTTTTAATCGTACCACAAGCTTTAACCCAAAAATAGAAAAAGATAAATTTATTCTTTTTACCAGAGATTTGTATACTTTCACAATGACCCCAGGAAACTGGGATTCTAAGATATTTACATGGAATACCAAAAAATATCAATGAGGGCTTTAAAACATAAAATTACACACTGGAAAACTAATACCCACCCTTGTATGCACATTTTAACAAACTTTCGTTTGTATTTTCGTTGGGAAAAATAGATTCCCCTAAGTGAAAAATACATAAAATCCTACATGATTATTGTTAAAACTTTTAACTGAAACTCTTTTATTATCTTTAATTTAAAACATTTATGTTTTAATTAGGTGTGCTCATATACTCAATAGTCAGATAAAAATAAAACCATTATAATGAAATTCTTCTCTGGTTAGCATTTATTCCTTCATTTGTAATTGCCCGTGTCCTCTTACAGTATTTGTTTAAACTACTTCATTTTAATATATTTGGGGGGGGGGAATTTACACCTAATAAGAAACAACCTTAATATAAAATACTTTATGAACTAATTTGTTTACTAGAAATAGACTTCATTCAAAAATATTTCCTCTTATTTATAATTTTAGAAGACATAATGGTAGCTTATGCCTGAAAGTGTAATCTCAGAATATGTTTGTAAAAAAAATACCATTACCAATAGTGGCTTATTTATTTTGAAGAATGTTTAGGTATAATCAAATGTTCATATATGTTTATTTATATACATATTATTGTATAGATTTTTAAACATTATATGCCTTTTTTATTGTACATAAATTATTTCCCGAAAGGTTTCTGGTCTCCCATTTGAGCAAAAGTATAAAGGAAAAGTATGATTTTTGTTATAAAGTTGAAACTATTCACCATAAGCTACATAATTGCCACCAAAAACAATGAGGCTGGGAGAAAAAGGGCAGAATTTTTTTTTTTTGCCTTAATTTAGTTGTCTGTATTTTTATTTCTGCTAAAAGATATCAGTGTGATTAGACATTCAATCAAATCCACAAAAGCAATTTTAAATTATTATGCAGCTGAAATACTGTATGTTCAAACCCATATTTTTTTTCAATTTTTTATAGTGCAGTGCACTAAATTAAATAACTCTAGGGTAGCAGGAGAATCTAGCTAGATTATCTCTTTTTCTGTGAAATAAGAAATTTTATCTATGGAGAAATGGGTTTGTATTTCAAAGTAAGTATTTTCCAATGAGTACTGCCATGTAAATATTTGAAGATATTATAGATAAATATTTGAAGATATATTTTTTCATATTTGATAAGCCATACTTCTTATTTGATCTTTTTCTCCATTTAATGCATTTTTTTCCATCTATATTATTTATTGTGTACTAAGTGGGCATCCAGTAGTGCAAAACACAGACAGAACTTCTCAAAATTATGGAAAGATTGGAACAAATGAAAGATAGCTTGGGAGAGAGAAAATAGAAAAGATTTGCATTTGCAGGTAGAAAATATTGTATGTTAAATACATGGAGAAAAGGCAAATCCATGTGCAAACGCCTGGGGCAGAGACACAAGTTCGCTATAGGTGACTCACTGATTACAGATGGGATGGGGAGTGGCCACAAATGGAGAAGACAGAAAAAAATCCAGGTAATAGGTGCCTGGAAATCTTGTTGAGATGTTAGAGTAATATATGGAGAATAATGTAGACAGTGAATTGAAGGGGATGTAAAGGTAAAGAAATCGACATTTCATGTAGTCACTTCAAGAATTTTGGCCAGTATCTCAAGACCAGAAGTAAAGATTTCAACACAGTAGAGTCTGAGGTTACTTGTACTGAAAAGATAATCTATCATGGGGAGAATGAGGGAAAGCACTAGACTAAAAGATATTGCATTAGCTCAGGTGAAAAACAATAATAGCTTAGAACAAGAAAATGGCTATTGAGACATACAAATATTTACAAATATTTGAACTATATTTAAGTGGGAGAATAGATATATAGAGAGGTAGAATGGCCACCTGCAGGAAGATGAGTCAAATGGCATCTCCATAGATTTCTGGATTGATCAACTGGGTGATAGAGATACTGTAATATCAGGTGGGATATAATCATGCATACACCTTGATTGGAAAAGGAGGCTGACATGTTTTTTCTGTTTTTCATTGTGGTTCTCTTGTTGTGGGAGTAATTTTGAGGGGAAGATTATTGAAGGAATTGGAATTTCAATTGGATCTAGGATATGTTTTTGATGGGCAAAAAGATGGCATAGTAAACATTGGATGCACTTTAAAGCAAACGTATTGTGGGAATGATGTGTGAGGTGAGAGCCAGTAATCCATTTTGGGCAAACAAAATTAATTCGAGGTTAGTGTGATTGTTTTATATGGCTGAAATGTATTTTGTAATAAAATAGATAAGAACTTTACTGAGAAAGGAATTCTGATATTATTTGTTAGGCTATGGAGGATAATCAATGAACGAAGAGGAGGGGAAGAAGGAGGACACAATGCACTTGGAGTCTTCATCTGTTGGCAGTTAGTATTTTTGATGTAATATAGAGCAGATCGGCTGGAAAGCTGTAATAATACTACAGACTATGTATAGTGACTCTGATAAGGGTATAAACCAAAATAGCTTCATTTTTTCTTCATTTTAGCCATTAACTGATGTTCTTGCACACCTGCTAAAAGGAGGTATTGAGATTAGAAATGGAGGGCAAAGCTTTTTTCTCTGAAGTAGATGATTGGGGCATGCGCAGGAGGGACAGTTTACTAAGACTGGATGATGAACCTGAGGAAACTGTTGGGCAAAGAAAAGGAAAAGAAAGGTGATTATGATGCCCAAAATTAATTTGTCTAAACTTATGGCTCCACTATTAGTAGGAAAAGCATATTTGGACAGAGATAACTTTTGTTCTAGACAGATGGATCTGGATATTTCAGTTAGCCTTTTTAATTCTAATCTAGAATTTTAGGGAAAATTGAAAGCAGAAATAATTCCTCTATTTGCTCTTGTCCTCAGTATTGTGACCTTTTAGTTAATTGCCTTGCCTGGGTTTTTACACATGATGCATGGAATAATTCTATTTCTATATAAATTAACCTTTGGAAGCTCCTTATCATTGCTGTCATTTTCTGTTATAAATCTAATATTTGGTTACATTTATTTAGCAACGAATGCACATCAGACATTTAGCATTTATAGAATTTACATAAATCTTTTAACCCCCCTGGATTATTTTATATATGTTATTATTTTACCTATGTTATTATTGTATGTTACAAAATAGAAATTTTATTTTATTTTCCAGTGGACATCAGAATAAGTTCCTAACATAGACTTACCTGAAATTACCCTAAGTGGGTGTGATTTCTAACAGACTCTGCAGATAATGCTAAGAAACACTCTACTACGTAATCACGATTAAGTATGCATACAGTATGATGATTATTGCCAGTAAGAGAGGTCTAAATATGAGTTTCGTTGATGGAACAATTGTTTAGTGCTAACTGTGAATACTAATCAAGGTACCCTGGCTAATATAAAAGTGAATGCAAAGATATTTGATTTTAAATTACACAGAGCTTTCTTCCTTTTTTTCCTTTTTGTAAGTTATGGAAATGTTTGCTGCACCTTAAATCCTAAAAGAGCTTTAATATATATTTCTAAAAAATTGAGAAACAGAATGGGATTATGTTAAATTGTTGTTCTGCTCTATGGTCCCATCCTCTAGTGCATGAAGAAGAGACTGAAATACTATTGAAAAGCCCAAATAACCTTGATTTCAGAGAATCTTCTGAGTGTCGTAACTGCCTCATTAGGCAAACTGTTCACCAGCTGATTGTCATTGCTCTAGGGCAATACAGAATAAGAATTTATTCTTTGTCTTTTTTGATTGCAATATCCACTAAAATTATCCTGAAGACAGAAGCAAGTTTTAAAAAAAATGTAATTATCTCAAATGCCTTCTTCCTAAATATAAGAATGCATCTATGAATTATCTACATAACTTTAACTTTGCCCTTCTGATAAATGTAATACAACCACAGAATCTAGACAGGAGATTGTGAAAAACCATGTTGTTTTTGACAAAGTCAGTTGGTGGTTTAGATGCAAATGACTTAAATAGAAGAAAATGTACCTAGCTTTATTCACCATGTGAATATTTTATATTTTATTTGAGTTTTCAAGTTAATAAATACTGGAGAAATTGTGTATAATCTCAAGTATTAGATTCCATTTCACTCATCATATTTGAGTCATATTTAATATATGTCAAAGCTGATACTTCTGAGAAAATTTAGTTCCAACATCTTGGAAATGTGATATTGCATTGTTAAGTTTATACACATTTAGTATTGTGTCTTATTGGAGAACTGATTATTCAATGCCCTCCTTTACCGGATAATCTTCCTTGTTCTGAAATCTGCTTTGTTTGAAGTTAATATAGCTACTCCAGCTTTCTTTTAAGTACTATTGATCATGTCCTATTCTTTACCCTGAATCTATCAGAGTCTGTATTTAAAATGGGTTTCTGTTAGAGAATTGTTATCTTTTTTGAGTTATCTTTTTTTTTAATCCACTCTGACAAACTCTGTATTTTAATCGGGGTGTGTAGATCATTCACATTTATATATAATCTCCTAGAGAACCCGGACTAATATAGTCATCAGTAAGCAAACTGGACTTGCCTGCCGCCAGGAGAGTTTTAGACTTTAAGCGAACATGATAAATCGTTAACCAATTAGTTAGCCCACTTGCCTCTTTAGTGGCCAAAAGTCAAAGTCAGACTTCCATGGATTCCTGGAGATAAACATAGAGCTTTCTCAATCCAGTTCATCTTCTCTCTACTCTATACGTCCATGTATAAAATTTCAAGAATGTGATCAATTAAACAATACATTTTTTATATATACCACACAATGGATACATATGTGCATGATAAAAGTATAAATAAAAGCAAGCAAATGATGAAGAGCAGTTATTAGCTCTTGGGGAAAAAAGGAAGAGAATAGGATTTGGGGTAAGCACATAGGAGTTTTCTAAGATATTGTTTACGATTAATTTCTTAAACTGTATGGTAGACACAGGTGTGTTTTGTTTTTTAGTAGTCATCAAACTCTACATATATGTTAGAACTATTCTAATACCTTTGGATTTATTTTCAGTGTATCATTCTAAATGTTTTCTTGTATATTAACTGCTTATATCCTCATAATGATAGTGTGAGGTATCCTCATTTTACCTATGTGAATACTGAAGTCTAGCGAGGTTAAGTAAACTTCCTAATTCTACATGATTTAAGTGGCTGAGCCTAGAATCAAATGCAGGCAATCTGTCTCCAGACTGAATTATGAAGTCATATATATGAATTAAAGAATGTTTCAAAATAAACAAAGAAGAATCTAACTAATCAACAAATACCTAGCTTTACATTATATGTCAGGATGTCTTCAGGGGTTGCGAGCGTACCAAGGTCAGCAGTAGCCTAGTGAGAACCTCTGCCGTTTCTTCACATGGCATTTATTCCACGCAGTTTCCCATGGTTGCTCTGGAGATGGTTCACCATATGTGATTTAAAACAAGCAAACATACCATATGACTTCACTCATATAGGGAATTTAAGAAATAAAGCACATGAACATAGGGGAAGGAGGGAAAAAGAGACGGAGCAAACCGTAAGAGACTCTTAACTATAGAGAACCGATTGAGGGTTGCCGGAGGGGAGGTAGGTGGTGGATGGGCTAATTAGGTGATGGGAATTAAGGAGGGCACTTGTGATGAGCACTGGGTGTTATATATAAGTGATGAATTACTAAAATCTACTCCCAAAACCAATACTACACTATATGTTAACTAAATACACTGTATGTCAACTAACCAGAATTTAAATAAACACTTGAAACAAATAAAAGCTGAAAACAGTTGGAAAATAAAATCATAAAACAAACAAATACAGATATACTTGTTCTTAGCTTTCTGGAAGATACTAGACAGATAGCATAGCCTTGAGAGGGCAGTACTCTATGTTAATATATATCAAAAGCAAAATAAACAAAAGACAGTTCCTTCTACCACCTGATGGTCCTACCTTCATGTGATTAAAGATTTGGTCATATTTAATCAGGGGAGTGACCCACTGTTCTTCTGTCTATGACAATGGAAACTACTGCTTTATGTACAGACTTTGTGTCTAGTGTATATACATATGTTTGTATCTTGTAAATGTGTGTGTTTATAAGCCTGTATACAGTACATATGAAAACATATGGACGTGTATATATTTTGTTCAGTTTTGTTGAAAAAGTGCAACAAATTTATGTATTTAGATGATCTATTTCATCTTTTTTTAATAGGAAAGCAGTTTTTCAGTTTACAAAAGGAAAAATGCATCCGTGCCATGTTAGTCTCTAGAATCGGTGAGATCTGAGTTGTAAAAATGCTACCATGGGTGTGTCACCTAGAGCAACTTATCTAAATTCTTGGACATTTATGGGGCGCCTGGGTGGCTTAGTTGGTTAAGCGTCTGACTCCAGCTCAGGTCATGATCTCACAGTTCGCGGGTTCTAGCCTCACGTCGGGCTCTGTGCTGACAGCTCAGAGCCTGGAGACTGCTTTGGATTCTGTGTCTCCGTCTCTCTGTCCCTCCCCTGCTCCTGCTCTCTTTCTCTCTCTCTCTCTCTCAAAAATAAATAAACATTGAAAAAAAAATTTTTAATTCTTGAACACTTATATTTCATCTCTAAAATAAACATGTAACTACAACATTGGTGATGTGAGGATTAAAAGAGATGATCGAAGTGTATTATCCAATAAGCCCTCAATTAAACCCTTGAAGTTAATTCCAATCAGTATATCCTGATTCCACTGAGTTATCACTTCCAACAATATTTAAATGCTTTTGTACTTTTGTCTCCTTGCTGTGAATACTTAGAGTACCAAATTATAGTAATTTCCTGAGATTTCATACCATGTGTCAATGAATAAGATTAAAGTCCTAAAGAGCAAACAACCTTCAGTTTGGAGATTCAGGTGATTGACTATTATGAGTTCAGATTTTGAGTTACCAAATGTCATACCTCACCTTTACAAAATGGGATAAGTGTTAAACTTTACTAAATTGTATGGGCACTTTCAAACACTGAGTTTATAACTAAACCAATTAGATTGAAAAACATAGAGAAAGTAAGATCTTAAAAAGCAGTAAAATAGTAGTGGGGTACTGGGATAATCCTAAGTAGTAAGCACTTGTATGTTAGCCCAATGGAGAAAATAAACTTATAAAAGGTAATTTAGTAAACTAAGTTTTTATCCACAAATATGCTATGGGTGAGTGGTGCCCAAATGTTTGGGAAAGAAAAAAAGTTGTTTAATTTATCATTTGGAAAAATGCCTTTGTCACTCAACTCTAACATATGCTGAGAGAGAGAAAAACCACGAAGATGATTTTTTTTAACTTCATTTATATATGAGAACCTGCTTGCAAGTCAGTTTTGCAGAAGGGTAAGTGCTAAAAACAACTGTGAAAAACCACCATGGATTGTCATGTTTGGGGACGATTGTCACATCACTTACACTTTACAAGCTGTTTTTCTTCACACTTTATTAAGAGTGTTGGATAAAGGAAAGTTATCATATCGCCTTCTCTCTAACTTCACCCATTTTCACATGATATTAATTTATAACAATATAAAAGTTTATATTTAAGTATAGCTATACCTATTTGTTATTAACAGTCTCAGTGCAAAGATGGCTAGAACTTTGGAGCCATGTGGAAAGAAGTTCATATTTTAAAGTTTATTTTTAAATGACTGTTTTTATGCGTATTTGACTTATCTCACACTAAAAGCATTGCACCAAATGACAAAGATACTAACAAAATATATAAACTACATAAAACATTTTGCTTGTCCACTTTATGTAATGATTTAAGAAAAAAGGATTCACTGATTCTTATGAAGTGCCTTTTATTAAAGGTGATAGTCTGAAATATTTTGGTTAATTAAATCCACTTATAAATGGATAAGGTCTTGGCATAGCTGTATATAATTTACCATCTGAACAAAATCCAAATTTCATCTGCAATATCAGAAAACAATTTACACTTTCCATATACTACATGTTCATGAGGAGGGGACATTCAGACAATATCACTACACTAAAGCTGCTAATTAAGGATGTGGTTAGGTAAAGCAAAATATCTTTCAGAGAAGGTCTATTATAAACGTTAGCAAGCAACTAATTTTTTGACAATAAAATGAGAGGAAGATTTTAGAGTGATAATTAGTTAATAATTTGAAATACTACATAGTTAATATGAGGTTATTATCATCTAATGAAACTAATAACTTGAAATTTTGAATACATTATATTTATTGCATCAATTTTGTTAAGATAAAAATTTTATGAATTCTAATGGCCGCTTCTAAACTATTGAAAAGGTACAATGACAAGAACTTTATATTACTATGTTCAGTCTTCATGGCAGTTGTCTGAGTTAAACATTAAAAGTTGTAATTTTCAGATAACAGTATCAAAACAGAAGTGAAGTCTAGGATGTTCAGGAAATCACCTACATTCCCGTAGATGGTAAGTGCATAAACAGTGTTCAAACCCAGACCTGTAGGATTACAAGAACCCTGGCTGCCACATCTTGGCCAGAGGCTTGATTGGGCCATCGATGAGTTAGAGACGGGAGTAGCATGGGTGTCCTTCAGCTTTTTCAGAGGCACCCAGAAGCCAAACTCATCCCACTGATAGCCAAAAGCTAAAGGTTCATTTTATATTTCTTTTGTAAACTGGCCTCCATTACTTATTAAAAATGTTCACTCTGAACTTACACATAGACACATCATTTTCAAAACCTTATGGCTCTATCAACTAACTGGCTGCCTTCATTGCTCCGGGGTCCAAGGGCACAAATTAACCCTAGCATAAGGTTCCCATGACCCTTCTCAATGTAAAATGCTTTCAGATTCATAGTCTTAGGCAACATGATAAATTCAATAAATGGGTACACTTTGGTAGTTAAATCAGTTTTATCTCTTTGAGTACTGATCTAAAATCCAACTCCTGCAAAATTTCATAATCACTCAAAATTATTGGCAATTTCATTAAAGGGCATTTTCTTTGCTGTCATAATATTTATGTGTACAAGTCACATGAGTTTTTATTCTACCATGGTGATCAGTCTATGGCAGGATTGATTGATGCTAGGGTTTCTCAAAAAAAAACAAAAACAAAAACAAAAACAAAAGCAAAAAAACTGTACCTAATAATTTGTAAAATTCAGGCAATAGTAGAATCCTGTAATTCTATATTAAGATAATTTAAACTCAATGATGAAAGTTGTCAGAGCGGTAGAAGAATATATTTAAGTAATGAATTAATTTTTCACTTTCATATGTATTACACAAAAATTAGTATGATCATATACATGTAAGAAATACACATATTAAAGTTGAAATACCAAATATGTTGTTTTCCTTTACATATAAAAATGTCTTTATATCATGTATAACATGTCAAATAATGCATCATTTTGCATGCTCTGATTTGGCCAATATTATTTTAGAAAAAAAGAGATAAAAAAATTATTTGGGCAATACAGGTAGTGTTTACTTTTTCCCAGTAATCTTTATGCTCCCTACCCTCTTGTATTTAAAAATTATGACCTTAAGAAAGCCGAGAGGGTGCTCACTGGAATTTTCAACTTCACAGAACCACTCAATTAGTTATGTGTTGATCACTGTCTTAAAGTAAGTTGAAATGTGTCCTAGCAAATTGTCGAACAAATGTTGCAAATGACTAAAGCATTCATCTGTTCCACATTAGACTATTTAATCCTTTTATATTGAGAATCTTATCAAGCCCTTTGCCTCTAGAAAATCACACAAGCTCTCCTTGAAATGCCCTAAAATAAAATTTTTATAAAGGGAAGATCATAGACACTAAAAATGAAAAGGCATGTTACATTAGAATTAAAAAGGAATTGCAAATGCACAGAAAGAACCTTGATGAACTCATTAGTTGTAAAGGTTGATAGTAAGCACTGTCCCTCCCAGCTGTTATAGTTTAGAGTGAGTGTAAATTTTGCATGTGTTTTATTTAAAACAAGAGGAACAAGAGACATTCATGTTCTTCCTCTTAATTTTACAACCGCAAAACCTGTACAGCCATCTAATTTGACCTGGTATTTATTTTTGAAAACATTTTTTGGTAAGTGATTTTGCTTTTCTGCCATTTCCCTTCCCTCTTGCATATTTTTCTTTTTAATGGAGAGCATTGTGTTGATAGGATAGCTCATTCATAGAAGAGTGCCTTGAAATTACTGCTCAGTTGCTTTAACAAAGAAAAAATTCAAAATAAGTGCACCATATTTGTAATGCTTATACTAACACTTCCTAGAATGTATACTTACTTGTTGGCACTCGAATTGAGTACAATCTTAGACTCCCTTCCTTGAGGTAGAAGAAAAAAAAAAAGACTAAACAAAAGGAAAAAAGAGAGCTGGACCTATGTATTTTCTGATTTTTCTCTGGACTAGAATAAAAGTGAAATTTAAATATATTTCTGATGATAGCCTTCTCACAAGAACTGACAAGAATGATCACAACACTTACTTCTTCCTAAAATTTAAAACTTATTTACAAATGGATACAGTAATAAAGAATAACAAGAAATAAAGTGAGATCAAAGATACTGAAACTCACTTTCCAATAGTACATTCAACAATAATTTTGAATATATCTTTTCTTAAAAGTATTTGATGAATCTTTATGTAAACAGTGACTGTGCCAGATGTTTTAGTAGATAAAATATATTCAAAAAGTAGCCATTTTAAATTTCGTCTTTTTGATGTCTCTTTAGTCACAGGTTAATACTCCTTCGTCTTCTAACTAGAAGTAATTTTTGTTTATAGCTTGTAATTTGGTTTTGTTACTATTAAGATCTTTAGAGTGCCTTTTAGGCTTTTAATAATTTTTGCTTTAGCAAATTTTAGATTTACAGAATGATTGTCAATGTAATCCAGGGAGTTTCTATATACCCCATACTGACTTTCCCATTACTAACATGGTGTACGTCATATCTGTCACAATTAATGAGCCAATAATGATTATTATCTCGAGTTCTACTTTATTCAAATTTCTTCAGTGTTTCTCTTAAAGAGATGTCTCTTCTGCCCTATTTATTTATTCAGTCATTTACTTATATCATATGCATTCTATTTGTAAATATTTATTTTATATTTTGTGTTATAATCCAATACTACCTTCTTTTACTCAAATTATTTTAGCTTTGGCCACTGGGAGCTCATTTAGTTGGCTCCCATATCCCTTTGACATTCCCATCATTGAAGTATTTTTGTTTCATTTGTTTTAGCACTTTCTTACTTTCTGGTACTATCAGGTAATCCGGGTCGTCTTGTGTATTTTGGACTTGCCAGTTTTTTTTTTGTTTTGTTTTTTTGTTTTGTTTTTTTTTTTTTTTTTGCAGATAGTTAGCTTGAGTATGAATATGAGAATTAGTTCAAAGTTAATATAAGCATTTAGTTATATTATATATAGATAAGACTTCTAAAAAGTATAATATAGTTGGGTGCCTTGGTGGCTCAGTTGGTTGAGCACCTGACTCTTGGTTTCAACTTGGGTCATGATCCCAGGATTGTGGGATAAAGCCTCTTTCCCCCCTCATGCTCTCTCTCTCTCAGGGAAAAAAAAAGTATAATATACCAAAATTAAGACAGTATCACAATATACAGATTAAAATGTGTAGGAAATAAAAAAAATAGCATATATTACTGTTATAGGTTGAATTTTGTCTCCAAAATAGATATGCTAAAGACCTCCTCCCCAATACTTATGGATGTGATGCCATTTGGAAATTTCTACACTATACTTTTTTTTTTTTAATTTCTGTTTTGGTTTATCTGTTTCTACAGAACAGTTATAAAGAGCTCCTGGAAAGAGGAAGAAACAAAACTTAAAAGTTTAGATGACAGAAAATCACCAAATAGTGACTATTAAAACCTATAATAAATGCCTAGGGATGTTCTTAGAGAAAAAGTTGTAGCTTTAAATACTATTATTTTTTTTAACAATCACAAAATAACTAGTGTTCAGCTCAATTACTAGTTACAGTGGAAAATAATAGTTTATCCCTGAAACAGATCAGGATACGGATTTTTTACAATTGACACATTATTTTTTATGAGGATTTATTATAAAAGGAATATTTAAAGGTGTGTGTGCCTAGTTGCACTACACAAAGGATGATACCTTAACCTGGAGATTATAAATAGGCAAGATCTTAACCATCCTTGGCCAAAAAAAAAAAAAAAAAAAATAGGAGGGAAAGCAGAATTGTGTCAGAAAGAGGGGTGGAGATAAGCCATGAGGGCATCATACAAGAGTGATTCTGCAGGAAGGGAGATGAGCAAATAAGAAGCTCGACCTCACTCGCTCTTTACTTTCTCTGACACTCTACGTGGGATGCGCACGGGCCCAACCCAACCCAGAGTGACAACATGAAACTCATTGATGCGGCCATTACAAGTGAGCCACTAGGAGAGAGAGGAGGTGTCAACAGATGGGCAGTGGACTGAAGGGGAAGAGTGACTGAACTGTGATATATACTGAATGAATAGCTTCTCTAATTGAATTCTGACTGCTATCCACCTAGTGGTCACACTAGGAGAGCTTAGACGGTTAAACTGCTAGGACTCTCACTGTTCAGTACATATAGGCTTTCACTTAATCTCAGTATTTTTAATGAAACTCTTTCCACCCCACAGCAAGCTTCATTTCTGGAGTTCATGCTCCCAATTTCCCCCTCCCAGTAAAAGAAATACACAATATTTTGCAGGAGCAAGAGATGGGAATCATCAGACAGTGCAAAAAGATACAAAATACTCCAATCCTACCTTTTCAGCCCCACATCTACCTTTTAATGAAAGACCTAATTCCCGTGCCTTTCCGGGGTTCTGAGACACAATCAGTTTGATTCTGGCTGAAATTTTGTTTTGGATGGGTCTGCAAAATTTTACATGCTCTTAACCCACTTCCAAAGTGTAGTTTATGTTTTCATTATTCATTTTAATTTTCCTTGTAATTTAAAGTCCCTTCAGGGGCGCCTGGGTGGCTCAGTTGGTTAAGCGTCTGACTTCGGCTCAGGTCATGATCTCGCGGTCTGTGAGTTCGAGCCGCACGTCGGGCTCTGTGCTGACAGCTCAGAGCCTGGAGCCTGCTTCAGATTCTGTGTCTCCCTCTCTTTCTGCCCCTCCCCTGCTCATGCTCTGTCTCTGTCTCAAAAATAAATAAAAACATTAAAAAAAAAACATTTTAAAGTCCCTTTAGTAAAATTTTAATGCAGCCTCAAGAGAGATAGATATAAAAATGTATGTCAACACTGGCATCTTTAAGAGATTATTTTAAAAGTCTAATATTTTAGATGGGCACTCATAAAAGAAAAAGCATAAGTCTCTATTTTCATTATTACTTGTTTAATTCTAGAATAATTCGCATACAGTGTTATATTAGTTTCAGATATACAATATAGTGACTCAACAGTTTTATACATTACTAAGTGCTCAACATAAATGTAATCTTAATCCCCTTCACCTTTTCACCCAATCCCTATCCACCTCCCTCTGGTAACTAGAGTTTGTTCCCTATATTTAAGAGTCTATTTTAGTGTCTCTATTATAAATTATATAAAATTAGTATCACTTTTTGGAGGTGAAATTATTACTGTGTTAGTCAGGAATACTCTGATGTAAGGAATAATTATGTCACTACAAAGGGTGGGCTTTTTTGATGATTAATCAGGTACAAAGATAGCATCACATCATGGAAAGTCTTATGGCTGTGGAAGAGATTTACTATGGCCCAGATCTAGAAGAGGAGGGCACGGTGTGCCAAGGAGGGGCAGCTGGAGTGACTCAGCAAGGAAGGTGCGGAGCCCAGAGAGAAAGGAGAGAAAAATTAAGAATCTGTGGGCAGGGTCTTTACTGGCAGGGTGGTCACCGTTCAATATACCAACAAGAGATAGGAGGAGATTTCACTGACATGTTTGAGTATCACCAGGTCACAGGCAGGGAGGGGCAAGAAGGGGAACTTGTGGCAGGGACCAGCCTTATCACACTGGTGCACCTGATCACCCGGGCAGGGTCTTCACAGCCTGTTTGTGGGATTGTTGAGACACTAGGAAAATAGGAAGTTTTGAAAATTTGCACTGTAAATACCTAGGCGATTAAAAGCAGAGGCTCACACATAGAAGATGATGTCTCTGATTTGACTGGGAACAAAATGATCTGATCCGAACAAAAGGTAAAAAGAGCATAAAGGGAGAAGAGGACCTAAACTCTGAGAAAAGTGAATAAATACAGCCTTGATAAAGGTTATGCACATCTTTAAGAATCAGAGCATTTAACATAATAACTAGATCATAATAAAAAAGATTAAACTGAACTTCAGTTTAATGTTGCAATCCAAAAAGAGTATGTATGTTGATAACAAATTGCTTTGGACTACCTTCAGATAAGACAAATAACATAGATTTCCACTTGAATATGTAATATGTTTATCCTGAGTTTTTTCTTTAATGAGTTTTTTAAATTGGTTTATTCTCTAGGGTTTAATTGTCACCTACATTGAACTAATCTCTAGAAGGATCTTGTGGCAACTATATGGGAATCTATTTACTTAAAGCAAGTATTCTATGATTTATGTTGTAATAATGCCCATAAATTAATTTTAAGGCCAAATAAAAGGTGAAAATTCTTTGACTATATACAGAAATAGAAAACAAATAATCTTAATATTTTCCAGAAAAAAATACCCACGTTCTTTAATGCTGTCTATTATTATTTTTTCTTTTCCCCTAAAAGTAATTTTTTTTTTGCAATTTTAACTTTGTTGAGAAATTTTATCATGCTATGATTTTCTTTCTTATTACCTTAGCTCTTTTTTCAGTCTTTGTGTATTAGATTTCACTCTATGGAAATACACATGCTCTGTAATTGTTTTTCATCACTGTTGTTAGAGGCTACTGGCTTCACTCTGTCCTGAAGTATCAGTGGAGCTGTCTTCCACATCTTTCTTTGCCAGGTTTGCATTGTTATAAACGATGATGTAGGTGACATGGGAAGTGTTTCATGCCGGTTGATAGTTTCCCCTACAACTGACATGCTCTAAATAAGTTTTTTTTCAGCATTTGTATCCCTCCACACAACTACTCTGCGTTTAGGGATGAGCCAACTTTCTTACAAAATTATTCGGAAATCCACACAGTAAATTCCCTCCTTTGAAATCAAACCTTAGTCCTCCTCTTAAATACTGGGAACAGAGTGTCACAGGAGTCAGAGATGATACACTTTGTATTTTTGTATCAAGAATCTACTCTTATAAGGCAATCTGGGTGACTCAGTCAGTCAAGCATCTGACTCTTGATTTGGACTCAGGGCATGATCTCCCTGTTTGTGAGTTCGAGTCCTGTGACAGGCTCTGTGCTGACAATGCAGAGCCTGCTTGGGATTCTCTTTCCGCCTCTCCGTTTGCCCCTGCCCAGCTTGCTTACTCTCTCAAAAATAAAGAAAGTTAAAAAAAGAATCTACTTTTATTATTTACTGTTGTCATGTAGTTTAACACTTTTCTTTGAGTAAAATTCAATTGTTTTTGTTTTTCAGTTAAAAATTCCCAATTCCAACACAAAAATATTAAGGAAGGATAAGTTTATTCTTATTCACTTGTAGGAAATAATGTTACTTCCTAATGTTGTATTTTGTACTTTAAAAAATCAAAGGAAGTTATACAGAAATATAATTCTCTATAGTTGTGGAATTCATATAATCTAATATAATATTTAACAAAATGTTTAATTAATAGAGAGTTTTGAATTACAAACTGAGTATCTGTATCCTTGGGCAATTTATTTAACTATTTGAAAACACCTGAAATTTACTTATAAAATGGTAAAAATGACTATCTTGAGGTTTTGTAAATATTGAATGAGATAATATATGAGAAGCAATTAGCAAAGTTCTAGGCATGGGTATTCAATAAATGAAAAATGGTATTAGGTTTAGGGATTATAATGATTTTATAAATTTTATGTCTAATTCTGATGATTAATAATTATTTTAATGTCCTTTCCATCATGTATTCTAGGGAGTATTTCTGATTTCCAAATTGAAATGTTAATAAAACACTGAAATTGGATTTAAATAATAAACAGACATAACAGGAAAATGCTTTAAATCTTATCTCTTATGCAAATTAGGACAATAAAATATAAGAAAAGGAAATATGGATGAAGTATGTATATGAGCAGAATGAAATGAATTACTGCAAAATATAAATTATCCACACTGATGTTTGCTTTACTACAAGACCTCAGGAAAAAACTTTAATCTTCCATAAGCCTAGGATTATAAAAGACAACGCTGGACCTTTAGATTCAGGAAATAAAAACCTTGGCTCTCTCTTTAAAGTGTAGATAAAGCAGAAGGATGGTTATATGAATGATTAATATAATCACTGGTGTGATCAGGAAAATGATGCAATTATATGTTTAACTTAAATTCTCATTTTATAATGGATATCAAGTCAGACACATAATTGACAGATCTTTGCTGTTTCCCTCTTCTGCATATAAAATTAGAGTAAATAATGCAAATTATGTTTGTTTTCCTCTCAATATACATCCTGCATTAGTTACTTTTAAAGAACATGCACAGTGTCCACAATACTGGCGGTTAGAATTTTATAACATGTTGCTGATAAATACAACTGGATCGTATATTTGAAAGATATCAAAGTGGCAAGCAAAGGAAAATCATTGCTAGTATGGCTTTTAAGTAAACAGTGGTATTCTTAGCATTGATCAGAAAGGACTTCCAATATGTTACATGCCCCAGAGAGTTGTAAATTAATGATATTCTGAGTGATGTATTATTGGACTGAAATGCTACACAGAAAAGGCATTTTGCAATTGATTTCATAGTTTGAAATTTTGCAAATATGTCTTACTCATTGAAACTAAAGTCTTTCTCTCTATTAGTAGATTCTCAGCAGCATAGATATTTCCTTTCTCAGTAATGGTCATATTGTCAAACAATTCACCAAACTTTTATTTTTATTTACCTAATTAATGCCTGTGGATCCAGGTAGTTAGCACGTGGTCAGCATTCTGTAATGGTAAGTCAAAATTTACTTTTAAAAAATCAGTACCAATGTTTTACAATTGCACTCGGGGTTTTCTAGTAAAGTTCAGTGTACCCTAAAGGGCATAGTATCTAAGCACTACTTCTCAATTACAGGGAAAGCTGAGGAGGGGCCCCTGGGTGGCTCAGTGGGTAAGCAGCCGACTTTGGCTCAGGTCATGATCTCAAAGTTAGTGAGTTTGAGCCCTGTGTTGGGCTCTGTGCTGACAGCTCAGAGCCTGGATCCTGCTTCAGATTGTGTCTCCCTCTTTCTGCCTCTCCCCCACTCACACTCTGTCTCTCTCTCACAAATAAATAAACATTAAAAAAACTTTACAAGGAAAGCTGAGGAATCATGATTTTCAAATGATTTGTTACTTGTTTGACCTGATTTGACCTGATTGTAGTCATATTAATTATAGTCATTTGCAGTTGTGAATATATTGAAAAAATACAATGTGGGAAAGAGATCAGACATTTGATTTTCTAACGTTTTCATTTGCAAAAAAAAAAATGTGTTCATCACTTGATCTTCATTATCAGCATTTTCATGTGTGATAAACATTTATCATATGGAGAGTTATGAAATATTCTGTTCTCGGATCATTGTAATGGCACTGAATTTTTCTAACCACTACAGGTTAAGTTTACTATTAGGAAAAGCAAGCAGGCTGAGAAATTCAAATTGAACATCCATTTTAAAATAAAGGCATATAAAGAAAACACTCTAGGGAATAGAAGGCAAGCATAATTAGGTAATATTCCCCAAAAGTTAACTTAAAATGGATATCAGATTTAACAACGAGGCTAAAACTATAAAACAAATTAGAGGAAAACACAGGAATGCTCCATTATGACCTTGAGATTACAAACAATTTTTAGATAGAACATAAAAAGCACTAATTATAAAATTAAAAGGAATTATAAAAACTTAAAAATATAAATTGGGTTCTAAGCAAGTCACAAACTAAAAGAAAACAGCAAATACATCCCTACATATCTACCTGACAAAAAACTGATACCCAGAATATATGAAAAGTATTTACAATTCCATAATAGGAAAACAATCCAGATTTTGTAATTGGCAACAGATGTGGACAATTTTCCAAATCTGATCTACAAATTGCCAGCAAGCATTTAAATAGCTACTCTACATTTTAGTCATCAGAGAAATAAAAATAAGAACACCATGAACGGTTGCAACACACTCCCCATAATGGCCAAAATTAAAAAGACCAATATTAGTAACCCTTAGTGACAATGTGGAGAAACTGGACTCCTTATACTTTGTTGGTGGGAGAATAAGACGACACAGCCACTTTGGAAAACAGTTTGGCAATTTCTTACAAAGATTAATGTACACTCACCATAAAACCCAGTAATTTTTCTCCTAGGTACTTCTCTAGAGAAATGAAAACGTGTTCACATAGAATCTTGTATACTATACACACAGCAGGCTTATTCACAGGAGCCCAAAACTGAAACAATTAAATATTCATCAACATAAATGTATAAACAAATTGTGGTATATACTTAGTAATATAAATGATGCACACAAAAATATGGATGGAACCATAGATGGAACCATAGATAGCATTTTAATAAAGAAAGATGCCAGACCCCAAAGGATATACCTATATAATTTCATTTATATGAAATTTCAGAAGAAACAAAATTAATCTATAGTGACAAAGAAGATCAGTGTTTACCTGGATTTGCAGATGGTTAGGGAACTACAAAATATTTGAATCAATTTGGGGCACCTGGGTGGCTCAAATTAAGCTTCCGAATCTTGATTTAGGCTCAGGTCATGATCTCCTAGTCATGAGAACAAGCCTTCTGATGAGACCCAGTTGGGGCTCTGAATGGAGTCTGGTTAAGATTCTCTGTCTCTGTCTCTCTCCCTCTCCCCTCTACCCTGCTTGTGCTCTCTCTCTCTCTCTACAACAAAACAAAAATTCAATAAATATTTGAACCAATTAAAATATTGTATATCTTGATTAAGATAGTGCTTACATGATTGTATATATTTTTCAAAACTCATCAAACATCACACAAAATGACTATTTTAATATATATTTATGAATTATACCTTAATATCTTAAAGTTAAAATGTAACTGCATAGAATTAATTATGATAATATATATTATAGATACACTTTGTTTAAGGTAAAATTTGTGATAAAACATGGAGTTGCAATGTAATATATTGAGTGTGTATATATATATAGAATATATTTTATTAGAGAGAGGGAGAGAGCACTTGCAAGTCGGGGAAAGGGGCAGAGGGAGAGAGAGAGAGAATCTTAAGCAGGGTCCACACTCAGCATGGAGCCCAATTCTGGGCTCAGTCCCATGATGCTGGGATCATGACCTGAGCCAAAATCATGCGTTGGATGCTCAACCTACTGAGCCACCCAGGAGCCCCATACTGAATAAATTTTGAGTGTATATTAGGGCTACATTTCATCACATTCAACATTTATCAGACATATACTGAATATCAGAAGGTGCATATTTCAAGGTTTGGAATATAATTTTACTGTTTATTATTATATATTTTTTTAATTTCTATACTTTATTTTACACCACCATCAGGCCTAAGTCAGGAATTGCACCTCTAATTGTTGAAAGTTTTCACATTGGAAAATATGATCCATACTGCACTGTTTTTTTTTTAATTAAAAAAAATGTTAATGTTCTTATTTTTTCCTGGTTCTGCTCCTTAGTATACCTAGTAATTTTTGTGGAATGCCAAATATTCTACAATGACCACAGAAGCTCTGGATGATTGATATGTTTTTCTTTTTCATAATGTTCTCTGTAAGACAGCTACAGTACGAAGAGATCTCCTCAATCTATTCAGGAACTAAGATGACCTCAGTCAAGGTGTCAACCATTATAAGGTTTGTTCTACCACTGATTTTAGCTCAATTTCAGGGTGTAGATCTTGAGGGGTCCCATCTGAGAGCTGGTGAATTTTACTAGGACCATTATTTTACTTGTCCATTTTTTTTTTCTTCCACACTATAGGATCAGCAAAAGCTCCACTCAGGCTTTCTGTCACTTTCTGCTGGTCTTTTTAGGTTTTCATCATGAGACACTTAGGAATCACAAATATTTGTGAGAAAATAAATGCAGAGCATTGGGTTTAATGGTCTGTACCTCCTATTCACTAGAATCTTGACCCTAAAAATCCTGTTTGCCTCTAAGTAGGTGTCATGCCTGTGAAATAACAAGAGATATATATTTGGTCTCTGCCCCTGGTTTCTGATAATACTTGGTCTTTGACCTGGGTTCCTGTTATGGATGTTCAAAAACCCTTGGAATTTCTTGGGTGATAGGAATACCTTTTTTTTTTTCCTAATAAGACAACTATTGAATGGAGCTGCTCACTAGAAAGATCAAGCTGCAACTGTAGGGCTATAATCTTCAGCCCTACTCCATCCTCCAGGAGGGGAGAGGGGCTGTAAAATGAATTAACAATGCATCATGCCTACATGGTAAAGGCTCCATAAAAATCCTCAGGTATGGTGTTCAGAGAGTTACTGGGACAGTAATGCAACCCAAATCCACAGGGACAGAAGCTCCTGTGTTTGGAACTTTCCAGATCTCGCCCTATGTATCTCTTCATCTGATTTTTCACCTGTATTTTTTTATCATATCCTTTGTAATAAATTGGAAATAGTAAGTAAACTGTTTTCCTCGGTTCTGTGAGCTACTCCAGCAGGTTATAGAGCCTGAGGAGGAAGTTGGGGGAACCTCTGACCTGTAAACATGTGGGACAGAAGTTGTGCATAACCTAGAGACAAATACTTTCAACTGGATCTGAGGTGGGGCTAATAGTCTGGTGGGACTGAGTTTTAACTCTTGGGTTTAAACTAACTCTGGTTAGTGTCACAACTGAGCTGAATTATGGGACACCCAGCTGGTGTTGCAGAATTGGTCAGTGTGGGAAAACACACACACACACACACACACACACACACACACACACACACACACACACACAATCAAGTGTCAGAAGTGGAATGTGAGAGTAAAAGAAAAACAGTGTACTTTTCTTTTTATTACCATCCCACATTAGAGTTGCTAAATTACTCCAGGAATATACATCATGTACATTGTTTGGGTTTATCTCCATGAACTTTCCTTTCTTCAAGGATCATGATCTCTCAAAATCTGTCACACAAATTCTCAGATGCCTTCGAAAATACTTTCCCTACTTTATCTAGCTATAGTTGTTCTCAGAGGGTAAATGATTTTATTATAAGCTGTACCAAAAATACCACAAGTGCAAGTTTAGAGTGCTTATGAGTTAAACATGGTACCCAGAAGCCATCTTGCTAGAAGAAAGAGTGATAGCAAATTTGTCATAAAATGCCTAAAAACTAATAACATACATGATAATAGGAAGATATCTGACAGGAAAGGCTTAGGAAGAAATGTGTAATTAATTTCTCCTCCCAAAAGGTTTTACTTTCATTTTATAATGTCAGATCATATGAACAGGAATTTTAACGCAGGGCAAAGGAAATTTTGTTTTAATTTTCCGTACACTATAACCCTGTTAGACTTTTGAAAAAGTTTCACACCATCATAAATTACCATTTTAGCTTCTTTCCTCCTGTGAATATAATTAGAAGACTTGAGTGAGCTAGGATAACTGACTTGTATGAACTAATCTGAAAAAATAATAGAAAATTAACTCAACAGTGGCATTCTTTTTATTCTACCTGGCATTGCTGGATAGGGCTCCCCCTTTTTTTCAGTTGTCTATTCTCTGGACCAGTTCCATGCTAATTTCTCTGAATGACTTTACATAGATTACATTCAGACAGACCTTATTCCTACTTATTTCAATGGAGCATATGGTGTTTCCCTCCTAGGAGCAAGCTTCTTATTAACAGGGTATAGGCATTATTTTCTATCCCTTAAAGACTTTTTGAAGTCTTAGATCCACCATGCATTACCTTAAAGACACATAGTTTTCAGAAATTTACAGGGAAATTTTCTAATCACCACCAAATAACCACATTTTTCAGTCAACCCACCTCAAATCCATGCCAAGTAATTAAAAATCTATGCTTTGCAAAGTACAAATGTAGCATAACTATTTTTTTAACTGGTAAACTCTGTCTTATGGCATTCATTTCTTTCTTAAAACTATACATCAAATGGCATTATAATGTCTATTGAAAAGCAGCTCACATTGTTTTGTTTTAATGGGTTTTGTTTTATAAATTGCTTTTCACAAAAAAAAATCAGTTAAGTGGTACTTGAAATTTATTTATTTATTTATTTATTTATTTATTTATTTATTTATTTATAATAGATATGTTCTTGCTATTAGTATGTTTAAGGAGACTTGAACTGTATGAGATTTCAGAGGTGTGAAAAAACATGTCACATGAATACCATCAACAAAGAGCTAATGGGGAATACTTCCACAAATGTCCATTTCTCTTTCTTGCATGAAGAATTTAAATTCTAGTTAAAGTTATTGAAGTTTCAATATTAGACAATACACCTTCACCTCATTTATCTTCTTCTATAGTGTGCAGAATGAAACAGCATTAATATTTATACAATCATTAAGTATGTGATGTTCACCTACGTAGATTTCCATTCTTAAATAAGTATCAGTGAAATATAACTTCTTGCTCCTGAAGTTAGTTATTTTAATCCAATAATAAGTAAATCATAGAAGAGTTGTAGGATGTCCTGTAAGGATAAGAATTATTATTAAGCATCATCTTCCTTTAAAAGTAGAGTCATATAGTATGACTTTCTTTCCATAAAGTTATTTGTGGGCCCACATACCTAAATATGCATTTGTTTTTAAAAATTAATTTCCATAATATTTTTATGTTTCTAGTAGTGCATGGTATATGGTAGGATATGTTATTTATGGCATAAAATATGATACCAGTTATCCATAAATTAACATGTTATGCAGTACACATTTTTTCTATCCTTTTTCATAACATAAGTTTGTGGAATTCTCCATAAAATAAATTTCAATTTTTAAACTTTTTAATGTTTGTTTTATTTTTTAGAGAGAGAGACAGACAGACAGAGGGCATGTAGGGGAAGGACAGAGAGAGGGAGACAAAGAATCTGAAGCAGGCTCCAGACTCTGAGCTGTCAGCACAGAGCCCAATGGGGGGCTTGAACTCACGAACTGTAAGATCATGACCTGAGCTGAAGTTGGATGCTTAGCCAACTCAGCCACCCAAATGCCTCAATAAATTGCAATATTTAAAATAGCATTTAGCATAAGCTTTCAGTCCTTACCTCTAAATTAGTTTATAAAAAATATTTTGCTGTAAGCATATTTGTATTCATCATTGATCTTTCTATCCAATTGCTTATTTTACCAACTTTAGGCTCTAATTACAAAGTTTGGGATTTTGCAGGTTTTTTTTTCTTTGTTTGTTTTTTGAGATTAACATTTTGTTTAGGTAAATTGTAAATAAAATATAATGGAGGTCAAGTGTATCTCTGATTTTCTTTCGTCACTTTTTTTCCCCCTGAAAATGCTCTTGTCTTTAACCTGAGCTAAAAAGAATCTAGGATCGACCCTGAATATTAGGGAACTATGTTATAAATTATAGTTCATTGATTATCACTGAAATAAATTCTCTCACTCAGAACTAATTTTATATTGTAACTACGCAGTATTTAATAAACATTCTGAAATATAGTTTTCTTTAAGACTGTATCACTGTACATCAGAAAAAAAAAACCTCTTGTTTATACTGTGAAGCACAATATAAGAAACAAGAGATAGGTTAATGTAACTAACAACCACAGGCCCTCCTCCTCCTCCTTCCAGTCATTATCCTTTCCCTCCTTCCCACAGATACACTCCCCTGTTATGCAGTAACACTGTATTGAAAACTGAAAAGAAAAAAGAATATTACTTGAGAAATATAATTTTAAGGTTAAAAATGTTTCCACTACAAGAAATCATGTGATGTGCTTTTAGTATCTAATTTCTTTTAAGTAACATTTGTTTAATTAATTGGAGATTCATACATAATATTGTAGGTAGAGTGGTGCATTTATTTTGCTGTGTGCTGACCTTTTATCTCAATTTATGAATTTATTCTTGTTTTTATTGTTTTGGCTAATGCAAAGATGCTGATATTAACTTTCTTCTAAGTGTCTTTTAACACAGATTTACACAATGCTGTTGGGCATGAAGTTTGAAATTGCTGAATCACATGTTATGTATATGTTCAACATTAGTGGGCATTTATAAACAACCTTTAAAAGTGATTTTAAAAATTTACATGAATAGACAGATTTGAATAAGTTCCATATAGCCTCCAACCTCACTGACAATTTTCTCACAACTGATCGATAGATTCAATAAAATCAAAGTCCGAATATTTACACCATTTCGTAAAAATTCTAAATCTAATTCTAGATTTCTTCTGGAAATCAAAAGAGCCAAAATTCTGAGACAGAATAAGATTGGAGGACTTAACGTTATCTTGTTTTAAGACTATTTTAAAGCTGCAGTAATCACTTATTGGGGAATTATCATAAAGGAAAATACATTGATGATTGAATAGAATCTAGAAATAAACCCAAAAGTACATAGATAACTGATTTGTGACAAACATGCCAAGCAACTGAAGTGAAGAAAGTAAAGTTTTTTTTAAGCAATGGTACTGGAATGATCAGATATCCATTTCTAACAACAGCAACAAAAATATTTGATACATACTTCACACCATAGACAAATTTAACTTAAAATGGATCACAGATCAGAATGTAAAACTTAAAACTATAAAACTTCTAGAAGTTTGGAAACTACTTTTACCCACAGATTTGGAAAATACTTTTTAGATATGATACACGAGGTATGGTGGTTAAAAGAACAATTTAGACTTTATCAAGATTAAAACCTTGTACTCTTTAAATAAGACATTGTAAAAAGAATAAAAAGAAACCACAGAATGGAAAAAAAATATTTGCAGGTCATATATCTGATAAAGGACTTGACTCTGGAATTGATTTAAAAAAAAAACAACTGCTAATCAATTTGCTAAAAAAGGCAGTAGCCTTCCCAGTATAGATAATTGCCCACAATCAGGGCGATTATCTGAATAATTTAGGTTTCAAAAAACTCTTTGGTGGGGTGCCTTGGTGGCTCA
Organism: Acinonyx jubatus; assembly: GCF_027475565.1. Lineage (NCBI taxonomy): Eukaryota > Metazoa > Chordata > Mammalia > Carnivora > Felidae > Acinonyx > Acinonyx jubatus. The sequence continues at coordinate 42,874,713 of NC_069384.1, forward strand.
GTGAGTTAAGCACCTGACTCTTGCTTTCGGCTCATGTCATGATCTCACAGTGAGATGGATCCCACACTGGGGTCTGGACTGACAACACGGAGCCTGCTTGGGATTCTCTCTCTCTGCCTCTCCATGCTCACTCTCTCTCACTAGATAAATGAACAAACAAACAAACTCTTTGTTCCCACACTTTAAATATTTTGTTCGGTAATTTTTTTCCTGAATTTATAAAATGATTTCCTTGATACCCTTATCTTTTTATCCATTTATATTCCCTAGTGTTGCATTGGCAATCCCACGCTCAGACATTACAAGTATTAATTATAGTTCCACACACAGAGGGAGAGAGAATTGACTGGAAGACTGCAAGCCTAATTGCCATTTCTGGAGTATTTCCATTTTATATTTCTCTGAGGACTCTATTTTCAGTGCCAATAAGTCTCATCAGATAATGTTGGTAAAATAATTGATCGCATTGCTTTTGATGGGCTCTGCTTTACATTTTGAGGGATTAATAACGTTTTCGGTAACAACTGAGGTTTATCAGTACACTTACTCATTTAGAACCATTTGGTGAGACATTGAAAATTTTGGATGAATCTTGCAACGCAAATCACTTTGGGAGACTAATTTCTCCTTTAAAAGCCATGTTCTATCTTTCAGGATAAATGAAATATTTTTATGGGAAGAAATGAAATCTATTCAGCTGGATAATAGCAGTTGATTAGATTTCCGTGCTGATTTGGATTAATGGATATCAGATGAACTATATTGATTCACTAGTTTACCTGGGTTATAAGTAGCCCAAAACCATAAACACCGTAAAAGAGAAAAAGCAAGTCTAAATAAATAACTTCAGAGACCTTCTGTTAGAGTTGAACAATTTGTCTTTGTTGGTTGAATGCCCTAGGATTCTGGGCACTCTCTCAAACCAAGAATTTCAGGTGGTTATGATAATGCTGCCACCTCTTTACTACCTTACAATCACAGTTAATTAGTTGCAGCAGGTGGTAGTAGCTGGCACAGTTGAATAGCTCTACTCTCTCCACTGACAATTGGCTATTTGTTCAGCAAATGTAAAGGACTCAGCATGAGGAATGAACAGAGAAGACCTATACAGTAGCTGTTGTTCTACCAACTCATTTATCCTTTTTTTTTCTTTTTTCCACTACAAAATGTGTCCTTTTTTAAAAGATAAAATAATGGGTTACCTTTTTCAGGTAAACAGTGTGTGTGCGTGTGTGTGTGTGTGTGTGTATTCACATATTCAGTGTATATACATATATTCAGTAATTATATTTTCAACTGAATTGAACTTAGAATATTTTTTCTTGGCTAGTAAAATCCTTTTCTTTCAGATGCCTATTTTAATGAAAACATTATATATATATATATGTATATATATACATATATATATACATATATATATATATAAAATATATATATTTTAAAAGAATGAAGGCCTTTGCTATATAATACTGTGTTTTAGACATAAGAGACATAAGGACTTCCGGAAAGCTTTCATTGAAGTAATTTAATAAACATCTCATATATATAAGTATATATACTACTAGTTTACCTGATATAAAAACAGAATCAGGACTATTACTGTGAGTTCAAAATACTGTTTATTTTCATTTAGAAACAATGACAGAGGCGCCTGGGTGGCTCAGTCAGTTAAGCATCTGACTCTTGATTTTGGCTCAGGTCATGATCTTATGGTTTGTGAGATAGCCCTGCTTCCCCGCTTCGGGATCTGGGCTGATAGTGTGGAGGCTGCTTGGGATTCTCTTCCTCTCTCTCTCTCAAAACAAATAAATAAATATAAAAAAATAAATAAACAATGACAATCTGTCTATCTATGTCTCATTATCTCAAAATGACCACACATTTGCTTTTTTCCCCTTTGGAGTCATTGAAATAATTATTTTTATACTCAGAAAGTGTTTTAAGATAATTATATACTATAATTATTATTCTGCATTGATTAGTGTTATAGTAAGCCTCATTTTATCCTTTCAGGGTGTTTTTTAATGTATTAGTTAATGTTATTTTACAACATAGAGCTTTGGTCTAGGTTAGGGAAACATTGTTTTTAATCTCTAGGCAATTTTGGAATAGCAACATGGTAAAAGTAAGTTCTATGGCTGCTGATTGAAGGCAGTAAGGAGGTATCTTACATAGGCTAAAGGAAAACTTATAAACAAATTTATTATAAGCAAATAATATTATTGTGAAAAATTTGATTAATGCCTAAATCCATGTATTAAATTTGCTAACTGCTCTTTTCTGGGATTTTTCTAAGAACAATCTTTCTTTGTTTCTGGGCATGATCAATTCTCCACCCACCCCCACCCCTCCAAAAAAAAACCGACTAAGTCAGATAAGGAAAATAGAATGATTAATGTATTTTAACAGAGTAAAAACAAATGTGATTTATTTGGTCATCTTTGAATTTGAGTAAGTTATTTTTTAAGCAATACTTACTTAATATATTCATATATAATAGATCAAAGCATTTATTTTGTTAAACTATGTGCTGATGCAACTTATAAACATTTTCGCTGCAGTAAATTAAGCCCATGTGCGAGTAATACATAGTTTGGGTTTTGAATATTTAAATAAAATATTCTTCCAGTCTTTCAAATTATATAATTAGCATTTTATTTGTCAAAACGAAAACTGTCACCAGCAAACTCAAATACTAGAACTTTACCAATACCTATGCTTGTATATGTGTATTCCCCCAATTCCCTATCCCTCTGCTACACGGATGTAACAAATATCCTGAATTTTGTATTTATCACTGCTTTAAAAAAAAACTATATTTACCATTGTCGTGCAGCATATCTTTTTACAACACAGCATCAACTTTATCTTCTCATATATCGCCTGCCTCATCAGAAAGAAGCGTAGAACCATGTTTCTTGCCACAACGGCCAACAGAATTTTTGGTTAGACTGTGATATTGAGAAGCATGTATATTTAGAAGGCAGAAGGAAACCCCATCAATGTCCAAAGAGGAGGATTTTTAACTGCATATAAGTATTCTAATATTAATCATCTCCTTGGTATGGCTACCAGCCAATGAGAATACTAAGTATTTTCCAGAATTTTCTTCAGCCTCCTGATATTCTGGCCAATGAAGTTTTTCCTGCCCTTTGCTTCCCCACCCTTCAAGGCATTCTGTCAGCTTTTAATCCCCTATGTGAATCTCTTTCTGCCCTTACAAAGAGAGATGTTTCTGTTTCTGTCTGCACCTCAATAACAAATATATATGAATCTAAAACAAAAGGTAGTTTTTCATTTTTTTTTTTGAGCCTCAGGAAATGGTATCTAAGTCTAAACTATCCTATGTGACTTGCTTTTTTTAGTCAACATTAAATGTCTATTATTCATCTATGATGTTTTATATAGATGTGGATCATCAATATTTAATTTTGTAAAGTCCCCCATTATATGAGTATAGCATTATTTCTTATCCATCTTTTGATAAAGTCTTGAGTTGCTTCCATTTTCATTTTTCCTTTTAGTTGTTGTTTGGTAGTTTAAGCAGGATGGCCAAGTGCATTCTTAAAAAGATAACATGTCTGTAAGAGTTTCTCTATGGTACAGACACAGAAATGCAATTGCTAAGGTGGGAGGGGATCTGCATTTTCAATTTTAAGCAGTGATATTATATGATATTATATTATATTATAATATATGATATGTGATATGTGATATTATATGATATTATATTATATTAGTTTCTGAACTGATTCCAATGCAAGTATCCCAAAAGTACCCATCTCCTATATTTTTGTCTAATCATCACATTGCAGTCTTAACTGGTTATTGCCAATTAATGGATTTAAACTGCTATCCTATTGTAGTCTTTGTCAAATTCTCCAATACATTATTTTTCTATTACATATGAATTTGTTGGAGTTTCTTATATTCTTAGGATGTAATCTCATTGCAAATAATTTTATTTCAAGTAGTTTCTCCCATTTTGTCATTTGTCTTTTCACTTCCTTTTTGATGTCCTTTGAAGAAAAGAAATTTTTACAAGTCAGCTTTGTGTATCTTAAGAAAACCTCTAATTCCATTGACATAAAGATATTCTCTATTCTTGCAAAAGGCTTATATTATGATTTTCATTTCTTTGATGTAATATAGACCTCCACATCTTTCCTCCGTGTCTTTTGCCCTCTCTTTAATATTTTCAATCTGTTTATCTCTCTGTGGTGCTTTACAGATTCCTGATTCTCTCATCAGCTATTTATAGTCTTATTTTAAACCCATCAATTAATTTTTGTTTTCCATGATTATATTATTCATCTCTAAATATATGAGTATTTAATACATACAATCCTCATTATTTTTAATGACATATTGTTACTCCATTACTTATGTTTCTTCTTTTATTTCTTTATGTGTATTAAGCATACTTTTTTAATGTTGTAAATTAAAATTTCAGATAGCTAAAATCCCGATGATCTAAATATTTTCTGTCTTTTTTTCTGACCCTTACTCATGGTGGCATTTTTTCTTGTTTGTTTTATTTTGTTGGATTTAATCTGTGGGTATTCTGAGGATCTAAACTGAGAAATCTCAACCCTGAATAGGAAGGATTTAAAATAGCAATAAGTAGGAACCAAACTGTTCCTAAGGAGCTGAGACAAATATAGTTCTCTTCATGGTTTTTGACTTAATATAGAAAACCAAACTTTACTTTCTCTCACTCGTGATGTTTTCGAAGGGTCGGTTTTCTGATCCCACAGAATTGAAAACATTTGTTTCAAGAGTTCCATTATTCTTGGTACCACTCACTATTTCTTCCCCCTTCATTTTCCCCTTCTTCTTTCTTGCTTTGCCCCCCCCCCTTTATTTCCTCTCTCCTTTCCTTCCTTTCTTCCTTTATGAGGACTCTTGATCTCTCCTTTACTGTGAACTTAGCAATGCAATAAAATGATGCTTATTTCAATTTATCTAGGAGCTGTTCATATTAGAATCATCTTCAGATCTTTTCCATCATACTGCTAGGAATACAGTTTCTCAATTGCTTTATGATAAAAAATATGATATTACTTTTATTGCACACTTTACATTTCAAACAGAAAATACACAAAACTACTAAATTTACATTATTAATGATGACATTATTGAGCCTTGCTGTTTGTAAACATTCAACTAGAAGTTGAACGTGGGAGGAAAATGATTGACAACTGGTTCTGTGACCTATCCTTCAGTCACAGAGATGAGGTCTAAGAAATTGATTTTACATTCTACATTCTCTTTGAAACGATAACTCATGAAATTGTTAAGAATTTGCCTATACAGGATCTAACATGGTTGATAAGTGGGCCAAGTTTTATGTCAGACAAACACTTGTATCTCCTGGATAATCACGCCATGACAAGTTGGTATTACTGGGTTATAGTTATACTGGAGAAGGGGAACTAGTACATACTCTAAAGGGTTGCATGTCTGTTTAATTACATAATCCTGAGAGAAACATTGAAGTCAACTCTAGTGATGACTGCTTCTCTGATTTGAAGTCGTTTCACAACTCAGTGTCATATGCAGTGACCTTGCAGGCAATACAAAATAAGTGAGTCATGGGAATTTATGCTTGGAAGTTATGATACTTTTCTATGCTGTTGCTATGTACGCTGTGCTGTTTCCTGTCTTATGTCTTCACAAAAGCTAAGAAAAACATGGAGCTGGGTGAAACTGTATATAGACAGTGAAGTTGCTGTTAATCAGAATCATGATCAATGCCGGGCATCAGGCATGTACTAGCTAATTTTAAATACCGAATAACCAAATGGCATTGTAATCTTTATTAATATAATTTGTATGAGGAAACTAAAGATCACAAAAATCAACTTATTTAAATTAAGTGCTTAGAATATAACAAATTAGCATTTAAAGTTTTCTTTTCATTTATCCCAAGTTATAGGATAGTTTTTAGTGCAGTTGACACACGATGTTACATTACTTTCAGATCTACAACATAGCGATTCCACATCTCTATAGTTTATGTTGTGCTCACCACAAATGTAGCTATCATCCGTTATCATACAACTCTATAACAATATCATTGAATTTATAGGAAATTTGAGGAAACTACTTTAGGATAACTATTCTTTCTGTTGTGTCAGATAAAGACCAAAATATTGGAAATATCCTACGCACTTGACTAAAGCAAAATAAAATAATTAATATAGAAGTAATATGATCGGGGTATAAGAAAGTTAAGAAATGAATAACAAAAACACAATAAAACTAAACTGAACTTTAAAAAAAAAACATCAGTTTAAGTACCGGTACCAGATATTAGTACTTAATATATTAAGAGAGATTAAGAAAGAGAGTAACAAAGGGAAAGATGATATAGCAAATGATTAGAAGCAAGGAATATGTATTAAACCACCAAAGAGATCCATATATAGGAAACAACTACTGGCAAATCTTGACTTGCAACCTGGGAAAGACAAATTATTCATTCAATGATTTTTGAAGTTTTTGGAAAAAATAGTAAGACATGAGTTTTAAACTGAACTATATGCAAAAATAAATCTGAAATGCATTAAAGAAGAAATGTAAAGGGAGAAAAGTATAACTATTTAGAGAAATATGCATATATATATATGTATAAATAGGCTTATGGATATATGATATAAAAATTTCTTTAAAAGTATTAAAAATGTACTGACCATAAGGGAAGATTGTTTTAAATTCAACTATATTTAATTAGTTATATTTTAATTAGTTCATCACGTGGCATTATGAAGAAAGTGAAAGTCTAAGCTTCAGAGTAGATATTTACAGCATATACAACTTAGCAACAGCCACCTAAGCTACCTAAGAATGCCTAAGTATTTACAGAACTCCTAAAAATTAAAAAAAGAAAGAAAGAAAGGACAAAGCATAAGTAAAAAGAAAAACAGTTTAATATTTTTTTTGGTAAATACATCTAATACAACTATGTACATTTCACAAGAGAGGAAACACAAATGACAAGCATACAAATATTGGTGCATCTTTCTTAGTAAAGGTTGTGGTACAAATTGAAATGACAATACAATAATATTTAAACCTATCAGTGTAGCAAGAAGAATTTGTCAGTATTAAGTATTGGAGAAACTATGTATTAATCAGAAGTCTTATATTTTAGCAAATCAGTAAATATGTACACATGATTAAAAATACAGTAGAGTTGAAGAAGCTCCAACTCAAGGACCAAGTCAATTCACTCCTAGGTCTATACATTGGAGTGTGTATAGACCTCTCTCTCTCTCTCTCCCTCTCTCTCTCTCTCTCTCTCTCTCTCTCTCTCTCTCTCTCACACACACACACACACACACACACACACACACACACACACACACACTCATGACTAAAACAAAGTTTAATAAGTGAGTAGACCTTACTACTGACATTACATTCTCATATTTTCTGTCTTATGTTTTATTTTCTCTGTTCCATTTTACTGTTTTAAGTGATGTTTATGGCCATTAAATTGATTGAGTAATCCACAAATTAGCCACAACATCAACCTCATAAAGCATTTCCTGAGAGATTACTGCATCTGTAAAAACTCTTAACTGCAATGTTTTAATGGCAAAATCCTTTGGGCTGTGGAGGTGGTAAACATTCAATGGTAGGTTAGTGAATAAAGAAATTGTGTTTTGTTCATACAATCAAATTACATTCAATAATAAAAAACTAATGACCTGCAACTACATACGTCCACATACATGAATTCCAAGAAAACTAAGATTGAGTGGAAAAAAAGAACAGTAAGTGTCCATACACAAAAAGTTCAAATATTATCAATACATGAAAGTATGTTTTTTAACAATAAGTAAATATGACGTAAAACTAAGAAAAACCAATTAGATGGCAAATGCAGCATGAAGTTTATAGTTTTGTGGCGGCAAGGACAGAAAGGAAAGGATAGATGTGTAGAGAGATGTGTTACACTTGCTAATAGCACAAAGGATGTTCAAGAGACTGCAGCATTCTGTCATTAATCTGGGTGGTGAGAACATGAGTGTTCAATTCTTATTGAATTAATTAATTTAATTATAACTAAAATAAGATTATTAAATGAATTAGTTACCACTTAAAATTAATGTTAGTGGGAAAAAGCCAGAAATAAAGGGGGACATATGTAAGAAAAAAATACTTCATGGCATATGTCATCAGGGAAATGTAAATTAAAAACACAAAGAGATACCACTACTCATCTATTCTAATGGTCAAAATCCAGAACTCTGACAACACCAAATGCTTACAAGGATGTGAAGCAACAGGAATTTGAATTCATTGTTGGTAGGAATGCCAAGTGGAAAACAGCTTGGTGGTTTCTTGTAAAACTAAACCTATTTTTATCATACAATCCAGCAATTGTGCTTCTTTTTTTTTTTTTAAATGTTTATTTATTTTTGACAGAGAGAGAGAGCATGCGCGGGGGAGAGGCAGAAAGAGAGGGGCACACAGAATCTGAAGCAGGCTCCAGGCTCTGAGCTGTCAGCACAGAGCCTGATGCAGGGCTCGAACTCACAACTGTGAGATCATGACCTGAGCTGAAGTCGGACACTCAACCGACTGAGCCACCCAGGCGCCCCAAGCAATTGTGCTTCTTGATATTTATCTAAAGGATTTTAACTTATGTGCACAAAAAAAGTGCACATATATGTTTATAGCAGCTTTATTTATAATAAAACCTGAAATTAAACTGTTCTATGTTTTTCTATGGATGGGAGAAACGGGTTATTCTCTGATCTACTCACAACGGGTTTGAGAAACTGGTTGTGATTCTTTGCTTTTTTCCCCCTTAAAATCCATCTTTGTATCAGGTAGGCTCCAGTTTTAAATATTGGGCAGGTTAGGTAAGTTTCCTTAGCACATTATATCATAATTGTTATATTTTTGGATCAATGTAGATGTTGCTATCTTTTGATTCCTTGCCAATGTAAATCGTTTTTGTTCCTTGCCAATTTGTCAAGTTAGTTAGAAATTATAGGATGCCTGAAATTATAAAAATAGACAAATTATGAGAAAAATAGCTTATACTATATTATTTGTTAATATTGTTAAATATTATGTACAGAAGTTTATGCTAATTAAATGTTTCCATGTGTTTGTCACTTGATTTGTGTGTTATTTTATTATATATGTACATGTAGACTGTTCTCAGGACCACTAGGAATACTCAAAGATAGTCAATGATTTTACAGATTACCCAAAAGCAAGACCGGAAGTCCATAAAATTTGGTCTGGGAGATTAGGATTGGGATAACCCTAGATTTAGGATACCTTGTGTGCATGGAATCGCTTTGAGAACTTTCAGGTAAATTTTAGTGGGATAAGAAGACGAAGCTGAAAATTACATATAGTTAGAGGTCCATATGACAGCTGATTAGGAAAGACAAATTAGATATATTAAACTGAAGTAGAAAAACAAAGTAATGTCTTCAAATATGACTATGCTCTGCAAAACAGAACAGCAGAATTTATAAATCTAACTATGAAGAGATATTCTTCCAACAATACTAAGTATTAACAATGTCACTTGTTAATAAAATCGCAATTCTTGTTTCTAAAAGACTTTTTTGTTCAGTAAAATCTGAGAAAGTTTCTAAGTCCACTTGGAATAAAACCCAAAGTTGTCAGTAACCACCTTACGTTAGGAAATGTTTAAAAAACAGCAGATTATTAAAATTGGAATAATGCCTCTCTCAGGTATTAAAATATATCATGACATTGCATGAGTACCATGTATAGTTTTAAGGAATGTGAAAACAAGTTAAGAGGATAAAACAGGAAAATTAGAAAGAAAATATACACACAGATTTTCTTTGTGTATAATCAAATGCAATAATATCTGGTAGTTAACTCATAGATGAGAACCTCCTGGTTATTTTAAAGCATGTTAGATTTTGTAAAAAACGGGAACTTCCAGGAAAAAGCAGGTGCTAAACGTCCTGCCTGCCTCCTACCCAGGTTGATCTGCTTAATGGAGTAAGCATTGTCTGCCAACAACCACAAATTTGCTTTTGGCATAGTTCAAGGCTTTCTTATATTTCTTATGGTAAATGACAAGTTTAGTTCATTCTTAAGCAACCCCAGGTCATTAAGTACGTAAATTCCTAATCTGTTGTAGAAGTAGAATATAATTCAAGTAATTTCAAGGTTTTGCCAGGTTATTTGAATAAGTAAACGAGAAATATTTTTTTCTAGCATTGCCCAATGGCACTTGAGATTGAAATTTTGCCCCTCATCTGAAAATTACTTAATTTCTTTCATGCTCCCAGTAACTGTCATTTTTCTGTTTTTATACATTTGAAAATCATCCTAATTTTCTTTTCATCTTAAGCTATCTTTTGCATTAAAAGGGACACACCTTAGGATGTTTTAGTATTTTAATATTACTTTTAACTTTCAAATTTTAAACATCTGTATGTAAAACTAAAGTTTGTTAAATTTTATGTTACTGACTTTTAAAATATGAAATCCATTATTTTCTCTAAAATATTGGGTTTTTCTTTCTGACCTTGTCATTTTTCCTTTCCCAGAGAAAACAATTAATTATTTTAAATAATAATAGCCATCCCATTTGTGTTAATTTTATCTATATATTTATACTTATATCTATTTATATCTACCTATGAACTTTGCCTACTTTTAATTTGTGTACAAAACTAAAAGCATTTCAAGAAACCAAGTCCCACAGTTAGAAACAAGAACAAAAGCGAATTTCACCATGTAGACCAAGAATGTGAAACGAGGTTTAATCATTGCTTTGAAAATAATGACAGACATACGTAATGGTAACTGTTTATAATTATTAAGTCTATAAAAGAAAAATGAAGTAATATTAATGAGTTTTAATTTGAAAATAAGGCTTTATTTTTACTGAAGTTTGTAAAGCAATGCAGTAGCTTGTAAAGCCTAGCTGGAGTTGCTTCCCATGTGGAAAAAGATAATGTATGTAATGTTGGTCATTTATAAAATTAAGAAATGTGCAACTATTTAACAATTTAAGAACTGAAGAGAATTTTCAGTATTTCCTACTCTCATTAAAGTATTTAGTTCATGATGAACATATTCAATATAAGTGAATATATTATTCAATATAAGTTCATGACGAACATATTCAATTACTGACTTATTTCTGGTTTATGTTAGACTTAGTTTTAAGATATCAACAAGCATGAATTTAATGTCTGAACTGTTTTATAAACTTATAAATAAACCTGCCATTTGATGTGTTTCTAGCAGCTATCACTAGGGATATACCTGTGGACAAAACCCACAGACATCCAGTGGTGGACTGGAGTTGGCAAATCTCAGTTTATGAGAGCAGACTGTTAGTTATTTAGGATGTTTGTGAGCCAGTCATTGACTGCAATTGCCGATGGTGGGAATATTTGACACCACGAAATTCATGCAAACAATTTAGATCAGGTCTTTTTTTTTTTTTTTAGAGCCAATTTACCAGCATAGCATTTCAAATATCTCTTTTCTAGCACAGAAAAGCAGATAATAAACAATATGGATGCACAATAAATAAATATACAATATAGTGTGTTAGAGGATGATTAAGACGTAAGGTTAATAAAAATAGAAAACAGTAGTGGAATTGTGAGTGTGGCAGGTGAGTGATTTGCTGTGTAAAATAGGTTCGTGAGGGTAAGCCTCATCAAAGAAAGACATGATGTTTTTTAGGGGGTTAGCCATACAAAATATCTGAAAATAAGTGTTGTGGGCACAATGAACAGGTAGAAAAAAGGCCTTGGTTCAAAATATCGCCCGGTGCATGTGAAGAATAGTACATAAGCTCTAACTGGAGCAGAGTGGACAGGGCAGAGTGGGAGAAAAAACTATCAGAGGATAACAAAGTCAGATCCAGCCATCTGCTAGAAGCTAGAAACAAGTTTTGACTTTTCCCTTTTAATGGAATAGAACCTGCAGGGTTTGAGACTGACGGGACCTAATATGTTTTTAAAGATAACACCAGCTCCTGTGATGAATGGAAATTAGCATGTGGGAGGCATGTGGACAAAACCAGAAGAGCAGCACGTTAGGATACATCCCATTAATCAACATGAAAAAGGATAGCCGTTTCATGAGAAAGGATAACACCTTACAACAGAGTAGGAACAAGAAGACGTGACAAGATGTCCTTGGATTCTAGTTTTATCTTAGAACTAGAGCCAAAAAGGATTTCGTGGTGGCAATTGCACATGCCTTCCTCACTATTAACTAATCACTTAAAAGGGGATACTCTGAAAAATTAAGCTTCCATCATGACCAATGAGTTGCCCTTGGTGCGAAAGTTTTAAATGTATGATTTCTTATGATTGTGGCGATCTAGGCTTCTCACTTTCACTGCAAGCTTACTTTGAGAATTTTACAATTTTTGAAAAATTAGGTTAATTTAGTTTTCAATAATTTTGAAGAGTTAACAATATCATTTTGACTTTGAGCTAATTTAAAGCTTTGTTACAGTTGTGTTATCACATGCCATGAGATGGTCTTGTTCACCCAGAGTGTCACCAGCACCATAATTAACATGCCACCAGCCTGAGGCCATTAACCTGCATTTTGCTTCACATTGGATATCTATGCTCTATTCATCTTAAAAGTCAACATATGTTTTTTACTAATGAATTGAAGTAGTATGGGAGCTCTAATTTACTTAAAACTGAGATCTATATCCCTTCAAGTCTCTGGCTCTACTAATAGAAACCTACTTGAGGGCACATTTCAAGGTACATTAGACACCATCAACTTTATTCACACAATGCTTCCATTGTTGAAACATGAAATGACCCCCTCCTCAACCTGAGCACAGCAGCCAGTCACTGTAGAAATTAGCAGTTAGCAGTAATCTTTCCTAAAGATGTAATAAATGAACTGTGTCTGAGTTAAATAATTATTATTTCATATGTAAAATGTTAGTTCAACCTTCAGAGGACCTCTGCATTCAGGTAGTAACTTGCTGTACATACTTGAGAAAAACCGAACTCTGTAAGAATAACAGATAAAAGGAAACATCTTAGAGAATCTTTCTTTTTAAGTTGATTTATTTATTTTGAGAGGGGTGGGGAGGGGCAGAGAGAGAGAGGGAGAGTAAGAATCCCAAGCAGGCTCTACCCTGCCAGCACAGAGCCAGCTATGGAGATCAAACTCACAGAACAATGAGATCATGACGGGAGCTGAAATCAAGAGCTGGATACTGAACCAATTGGGCCACCCAGGTGCCCCTTAGCGTATCTTTGTCAAACAACATTCATATATGATTATCTATGATATTGGCTGTAATTTGCTTAATGGTACCTCGATGGCATATTATAATTATATATCACACGAGAGCTACTACTGTCTTGTGTTTTACAATAAATTTTAATTGTCATAAAACGAATCTAAATACCCAAATTCAAATATTTTTTTCTTGAGATTTGTCTTTGAAATGAGGTATAATTAGTACAGAGCTTTTAAAAAAAGTTTTTATTTAAAGTCTCGTCAGTTAATAGTGTAATATTGGTTTCAGGTGTACAATATGACCCCCACACTTCCATACAACACCCAGGGTTCATCACACTAAGTGCACTTCTTAATCCCATCACCTGTTTAACACCTTCCCTTTGGTAACCCACCTTCTCTTTGGTAACCATCAGTTTATTTTCTATAATTAAAAGTTTATGTCTGGTGCGCCTGGGTGGCTCAGTTGGTTGAGCGTCCAACTTCGGCTCAGGTCATGACCTCATGGTTCCTGAGTTCGAGCCCCGCGGCGGGCTCTGTGCTGACAGCTAGGATTCTGGAGCCTGCTTTGGATTCTGTGTCTCCCTCGCTGCTCCCCCCCTGCTCTCTCTCTCTCTCTCAAAAATAATTAAATATTTAAAAAAATTTTTTAAAAAGTCTGTGTCTCAGTTTGCCACCCCCCTTTCTTTTCTCTCTCATTTGTTTTGTTTCTTTAATACCACATATGACTGAAGTCATATGGTATTTGTCTTTTTCTGATTGGCTTACTGAACTTTAATTTTAGAAATGATCACCATAGAGTGTATATATGAGATCACTACAACTGAAAGGGACGTTAGATGTCACATCAAAACCCTTACCTCAGGGATGTGATAGCTAGGACCAAAGGGGGTGATATAACTTACCCTAGGCCAGGCACACAGCAATAGTATTGGAATTAGTCCATCTTTCCAGAGTACATATTCTGTGCCACTTAAGCCATAATGTACCTTCTGGACTTCACTATCATTTCTAAATTAGTCTGAGGCATCACGTAACAAATTTCTATCCTGTAGTTCAACATCAAAATATTATTTAACATTGATGAAAATATTAAGAATTTCAATAAAACATTTCTAATAAGCACACTAATGCTTTTGAAAAGTATTTTAATAATTCCAAAGAAAATACAAGGTTGAGGATTATAGTACATGTGTTAATAAATACATTTTTAATTATCCCTTTGTACAATTACGTGCTTTACTAATGATGAATTGTGTTATATGTAAATTATTTTTTTTAAAAAGAAGGATATTTATTTTTTAGCATACCCTCTGCCCCCACACCTGAAGGATTCTTAAATCTAATAGCAATGGCTTTCAGTAAAGTGAATATCTGGGGGTATTTGACCAAGTTAATTGGTTATGTAATGTCATAAATCAAAAACAATATCATTCAGATAAAAACTTTTCAGAGAGTGTATGCAGTGGTGTTGAATTGGACAATTAAATACATATTCTTTGTATGTCACAAATAGTGGCAAGCTAGAGGATGTTGATGAAAGCCCAGATACAACAAGCCCACAGCTAATATCATGCTCAACAGTGAAAACCTGGAAGCTTTTCCTCTAAGATCAGGAATAAGAGAAGGATGCCCACTCTTGCCACTTTTATTCAACGTTGTATTGCCTAGAAGCCCTAGGCAGAGCAATTAGGCAAGAAAAATAAAGGGCATCCAAATAAGAAGTAAAACTGTCACTATTGCAGATGACATAATATTATACATAGAAAATCCTAGGGGTGCCTGGGTGACTCAGTCAGTTAGGCGTCCAACTTCGGCTCAGATCATGATCTCGCAGTTGTATGTTCAAGTCCAGGGTCAGGGTCTGTGCTGACGGCTCAGAGCCTGGAGCCTGCTGCAGGTTCTGTGTCTCCTTCTCTCTCTCTCTTCCCTTCCCCTGCTCTCACTCTCTCTGTCTCAAAAAAGAAATAAGCATTAAAAAATAATAAAAATAAAAATAAAAATAAAAAAATAGAAGATTCTACAGATTCCAAGAAACTGTTAAGCTAATAAATGAATTGGGTAAAATTGCAGGATACAAAGTCAATATATAAAAATCTGCTGTGTCTCTATACACTAATAATGAGCTATCAGAGAAATTAAGAAAACAACCCCATGTACAACTGCATAGAAAAGAATAAAATGCATAGGAATAAATTTAACCCTAAGAGGGTAAATGACCCACACACCGAAAACTACAAGTCATTGATGTAAGACATTGAAGAAGACACAAGTAAATGGAAAGATACTTTGTGCTGGGGCGCCTAGGGACTCAGTCAACTAAGTGTGCAACCTCAGCTCAGGTCAAGATCTCATGGTTCATGGGTTTAAGCCCATGTCAGGCTGGCTCTGTGCTGACAGCTCAGAGCCTGGAGCCTGCTTTGGTTTCTGTGTCTCCCTCTCTTTCTACCCCTCCCCTGCTTATGCTCTGTCTGTCTCTCAAAGACAAATAAACGTTAAAAAACATTTTAAAAAAGCAAGATATTTTGTGCTTATGGATTAGAAGAATTAATATTAGTAAAATGTTCATACTACCCAAAGCAATCTATAGATTCAGTGCAATTCCTATGAAGAGTCTAGTGGCATTTTTACAAACTAAGACAATCCTAAAATTTGTGTGCAACCACAAGAGACCTTAAATAGTCAAAGCAATCTTGAGAAAGAACAAAGCTGGAGACATCATGCACCCTGATTTCAAACCTGATTTCAAGCTATAGTAATGCCTTAAAAACAAATGCATAGATGAATGGAACACAATAAACAGCTCAGAAATAAAGCCACATATGTATGATCAATAAATTTAGAACAAAGGAGCCAAGAATACAATGGGGAAAGGACAGTCTGTTCAATAACAAGTATTGAGAAATACAGCTACATGCTACAGAATGAAATTGGACCACTATGTGATACCATATTCAAAAGATGGAGCGCCTAGGTGGCTCAGCTGGTTGAGCATTCAACTTCAGCTCAGGTCATGATCTCATGGTTCATGGCTTCGAGCCCCGCATCGGGCTCTGTGTTGACAGCTCAGAACCTGGAGACTGCTTTGAGTTCTATGTCTCCCTCTCTCTCTGTTGCTCCCCCACTGGCACTCTGTCTCTGTCTCTCTCTCTCTCTCAAAAATGAATAAACATTAAAAGTTCTTTGCAAAATTCAGCTCAAAAAATAATTAAAAATTAAAATGTAAGACCTGAAACTCTTAGAAGAAAACACAGGCAGCAAGCTCCTTGAGATTTGTTTTGGCAATGATATTTTGGATTTGACACCAAAAGCAAAGGCAACAAAAGCAAAAACACACAAGTGGGACTATGTGAAACTAAAAAGCAAGGAAAAACAACAAAATTAAAAGGCAACCTACTGAATGGGAGAAAATATCTGCAAATCATATAACTGGTTAAAAGGTTCATATCTAAAACATAAAGAACTCATGAAAATCATGAACAACAAAAACAACAAAAGGACCTGAATAGATAGTTTCCCCAAAAAGGAAAATATGTCCAACATGTGCATGAAAAGATGTTCAAATCACTAATCATCAGGAAAATGCAAATCAAAACCACAATGAGCTATCACCACACACCTATTAAAATGGCCAGAACTAAAAAGACAAGAAATAATAGGTGTTGGCAAAGATGGGGAGCAAAAGGAATCTTTCTGCATTGTTGGTGGGAATGTAAATTTGTACAGCTACTGCAGACAATATGGAGATACCTCAAGTAATTAAAAATAGAATTACCATATGTTCCGTCAATGCCACTTCTGGGTATTTATCCAGAGGAAAGGAAAACACTAATTCAAAAAGATTTCTGCATTCCTGTGTTCACTGGAATATTATTTACAGTAGCCAAAACATGGAAGCAACCTAAGTGGCCATCAATGGGTGAATGGATACACACACACACACACACACACACACACACACACACACAGATGAGTATTATTCAGCCATAAGAAAGAATAAAATCTTGTCATTTGAGACAACATGGACTGAGGGCATTACACTAAGTAAAATAAGACAGAGAAAGACAAATATCATTTAATCTCACGTCTATGTGGAATCTAAAAGAAAAATTAAAATAGAAACAAAAAACCCAAACTCACCAATACAGAGAACAGATTTGTGGTTATGGGGTGGGGGGTGGGGAATGAGAGAAGAGGGTTAAAAATTATAAACTCTAGCTACAAAATAAATAAGTCATGACGATGTAATGTACAGCATAGAGGCAACAGTTAATAATACTTTATTGTGTATTTGAAAGGTTCTAAGAGAGTAAACCCTAAGTTTTCATCACAAGGGAAAAGATACAACTATGTATGGTAATGGATGATAACTAGACTTCTTTTGATCCTTTCACAATACATGCAAACATCAAATAATTATGTTGTACACCTGGCAATATATAATGTTATATTTTAATTGTATGTAAATTTGTTAAAAAAATTTTGCTGAAGTACAAATTAATAAAGTGAGGTCTTTGATTATGGTTTAACCTATAATTTATTTAGGAAGACAAAAAAAAAATCCCACATTGTAGAGCCATCAAGAGTCTTGGAGGTATTAATACACACCAGCTCGAAAAGTACAGATTTGGGTACTTTAGATAGTACAATATTTCCCCACAGTTGAAGAGAGCAATTTAAATGAAATTACAAACTAAGCCTCCTCAGAAAAACAAAGTTGATATTGGTGCCCAGACACCGCTCTCTTCCCAATCCTACACTGCTTGATTTTCAGATAGTTAATTCCAAATGGGATCAAACTTCTTAGTGCAAGTTGATAGTATTTAGGCCTTGGCATAATGTACAATCTACTCAGAAGACACACGTTCAGAAGACGTCTTCAAAAGAGTCAGCATTTAAAGAAAGTAAAAATCTGCAGAATCAGATGTTACTAACAAATCTTAAATAGTAATAATAAATTTCTGTCTTTACATTCCTTGTCATCTTTCTGTGAATGTAAAACATTTTGTTCTTCAGAAGCCTAGGGGTGCTAACAAGTAGCCAGGCTTGGACCTGGGCAGGACATGGGAATCAACTGAAACCTTCTGGTAGGATCCAGGAAGACGAGTCTCGCGCACCTTGCTATCAACATAAAGCTTCTTGCTGGAGGGTGTTTTGCTGCCTGGAAGAGAGCAATGAGCCCTGAGTGGGTTCCACCGAACAGGTAGGACTAAGCATTCCCAGGTTCCATTCTGGTCCTAGTGAGGGGGTTGCACAGGGAACGTGATGAGGAAGATGAGGTGGGGGAGACTTTCAGCCCAGACCACTGACAGGCCTTTGCCTCACTCCCCTGTATCTGGAGTAAAGAAAGTCCTTATGAGAAAGGTGAAGCCCCGGGCAGAGTAGTGCGATGAGTTACAATAGAAAACAAAGTAACAAAACAAAATTCAGAAAGTGCATGCGTTTCCTTAGCCTCCCAAGCCCCTTAGGGCGCAAAGGGCTCCCAGGCTCCCTGTGTTGAGGAAGGACAGGTGGCAAGACTCAACTTTCTTGGGATTTCACAATCTATGGAGTAAAGCCACTGCCCAGGTTGGATAGATACTTCAGGCGAGTGTTTGTTTCTTATGTGAAAAGTTCAGAAATAACAGAAGTAAAACCAATGAATTACAGAAGTAGTAATTAGTGAAAGTTTATTGTGCATACACCAAGCAGACAGTCTGTGTCATGGGAGCGCTCAAACCAAAGCATGGGATAAAACTAAGAGGAATATTGTTCTAATTATACAGTGAGGAGACGATGGATGCTTATTCCTCGTAGTGATTTGTTATAATATTAGAATGTTCATAAATAATAGAGAATTGGTTACCGCAGGTCAACCTTGGGAAGCAGTTCAGGTTTTGCTAATGATTTTTAGAGTCGTGAACATGATTACTTAATCATGCAGGTCAAGCTAGTCTTGCAAAATAAGCTAAATTAAGTTTTGTGAGACTAAACTGGTTTTGCCTGCTCAGGGAATTTTCAAGCCTGGTCTCCATTTGTCTCTGATAGTAACACTTATTAGGTAACAGGTGGGGCAAACGAGTAGAAAAGAGGCAGTTGTTGCCCCATCGCAATTAGCAGGCTTCCCGTAACAGCCATCGTGTTCGAGAAACGGAGCTGCTCTTAAAAGCCAACGGGTTCTTCCCCCCTGCAGATCCGGGATGCCAGTGTGAGAAATACCAGCTGGTGGAGGCTCCCTGGCAGATCGTTTTGCTGAGGATTCGGAGCATCTGAGGTGAGGGGGGAAGGGGCACTGCCGCAGTGTGGAACCGGTGGCCGCAAGGTAGGAACAGTGTCCTAAAATTCCTGACAAAGTGCGTATCCTAAGTGCTCAATGAATGCTTGGTAACTTCGTCTTTGTTCTCACTAACAAATAGAACCTTGAAAAACAATATTAAATTGAATATCACAATTTTATGTTTTATTTTTCTAAAGTATTTTTTGAGAGAGAGAGACACACACACACACAGAGTGCGAGTGGGGGAGGGGCAGCGGGAGAGAGGGTCTTGAGCAGGCTCCTTGCTCTGTGTGGAGCCCATGCGGGACTCACTCTCAGACTGTGAGATCATGACCTGAGCTGAAATCAAGAGTGGGATGCTTAACTGACTGAGCCACCCTGGTGCCCCTAAATCTACTATTACGATGTTAAATATTTATATAGCAATTTGTTGATTCCTGATAATTTTTCTACTAAAACAAAATAGTCATATTTTTCCTTCTACTTCGATATCAGTTTAAACGTTAATGCTGCAAAGATATCACCTTTTCTTTCATGAATCATTTGAGATGGTTTCTTACATAATGTCTTACCTCCCATGAATACTTTAGTATGAATTTCTTACAAACAAATATGTTTGTATCCATAATAAAGTCATAAAATATCAGGAAATTAACCATGATCCATGCCTATCATGTGATCTTCAAGGCCCTTGCAAATTTCAGTTGTTACCTTACTGTTCCCACCATTCTACTTAGTTGTCATGTCTCATTATTTTCTGTAAAGTTTATCAGTTTTTTGATGTCTTTGATTGTGACGCTTTTGGAAATCACAGGCCAGTTATTTTATAGAATGTTCCTTGATTTGGGTTAATTTAATACTTTTGGATTCCTTATGCATTCTTGCCAGAAATGTGGCAGATGTGATACTGTGTTGTTTCTGGTCTTGCTTTTGATTTGTTCCAATATTGATAATGTTCAGTTCAATCACATAATTAAAAGGTGGTGCCTGACAATTCCTTTATTACAAAGTTACTTATTTTCCCTCTGCAGAAAAAGTATTAATGTCCTTATTACAGTAAAATTTACTGTAAAATGCCATAAAATTTACCCACTTTAAATGTACCATTTAATGACTTTTACTAAATTTACAGGATTGTGAAAGCATCAAAATAATCACTTTTAGAATATTTCCATCGCCTCCAAAAAAGATTGATATGCACATTTGTAGCCAATTGTCATTCTACCCCCAGCTGGAGGCAATCGCTAATCTACTTTGTTCCCTGAAGTTTTGCTTTTCAAATATTTTTATGAAATCAAAGAAGATGTAGTCTTTGAGGGAAAGCACTTTGAGACTTCTAAATATCCTATTCATCAAACTTTCACTCACAATTTAAGAACTCATTGATGTTTAGTGACTAATGTATCTTATTTCAGTATGCCTTCCCCTAATGGCAGATAATGAGCATGTTTTTGCTCATCCATATATCTTCTTCGATGTGGTGTATGTTTAGGTATTCTGTCTATAATTGAACTTTTGTATCCTTCTATTTAATCTTGAGTTCTTTGTATATTTTGGATTCAAGTCCTTTTTTTAAATTTTTAAAATATTTATTTATTTTTGAGAGACAGCGAGAGACAGAGCACAAGCAGGGGAGGGGCAGAGAGAGAGAGAGGAGACACAGAATCTGAAGCAGTCACCAGGTTCTGAGCAGTCAGCACAGAGCCTGACACAGGGTTTGAACTAATACACTGTGAGATCATGAAGTGAGCTGAGGTCGGACACTTAACCAACAGAGCCACCCAGGCGCCCTCAAGTCCTTTATCAGATAAAAAAAAAATGCAAATAATTTCTTCTATCCTGTGACTTGTCCACATTTTAAACAGTAAATTTAGTAGAGCAAGTCTGTTATATTAATAAATCAAATTTGTCATCTTTTCTTCTTTGTGGATCATGCTTTTGCTGGTATATCTAAAAACTTCCCCAAACCCAAGGTCCTATAGATTTTCTTGTAGGTTTTATTCTAGATGTTTTATATTTTCCTTTTATATTTAAGACTTAGATATAATTGAGCAAGTTTTTGTATACAGTATAAGGTCTGTTTCTATGTTCTTTTTTTTTTTTGCATATGAATGTCTAATTGTACCAGCACATGTTTTTGAAATAACTTTTTTTTCCTCCATTGAATTACCTTTGCTCTTATGTCAAAGTTCAGTTGACTATATTTGTGTAGATCTGTTTCTTTGTTCTTTATTCTGTTCCATTTGATCTATATGTGTATTCTTTCACCAGTGTTTTGCTGTCATGAGTACTGTGCTTTATAGTGGGTCTTGAAAGTAGATACTGGGTGTCTTCCAACTTTGTTCTTCAATATTGTGTTGACTATTCTCAGTCCTTTGCGTATGTACATCAATTGTAAAATCGCCTTCCAATATCTACAAAATAGCTCACTGGGATTTTGATTATGGTTGCATTGAATCTATAGATCAAGTTGAGAAGTGACCTTTCAATAACATTTTGTCTTCCAATCTATGGACAAAAAAAATAATGTTCCATTTATTTAGACCTTCCTTTATTTCTTCCTTTGATGTTTTGTAGCTTTCTGCTTAAAGAATCTGTAGTTCTTTATATGGCTTTTTTTTTTTTATTTCTACCTAAGTGTTTCATTTTTTGATGTTATTTTAAATGGTACTTCAAAAAATTTCCAATTCTAGTTGTTCATTGCTGGCATATTAAAAAGGAATTGGCTTTCATATATTTTCCTTGTATCCATTGACCTTTGCCAACTCACTGCTTATGCTTAGTTCCAGGATTTTTTTTTTTTTTTGGCTTTTCTATATAGACAACCTTGCCATCTATAAGACAGTTTATATATTTATTTCCTAGCTGTATACAATCCATTATTTCATATCTTACTACTTTAGCTGAGATTTCCAATATTATGTTGACAAGCGGTGTTGAGAGAGCACTTCCTTGCCTTGCTCCAAATTGTTAGGGAATAAATGTTTAATTTCTCACTGTTAACTATAAATTGTTTTATTTTGCTTTTCATATTCCCCTTACTATCTTAAGGAAGTTCCCCTTTACTCTTGTTTTTTCAGATTTTTCATAAGAGTTTGGATATATCAAATATTTTTTTCCTACATGTATTGATATAAATGTTTTTTGTTATTCAGTCTGATAATATGATAACTTAGAATGATTGCTTCACAAATGTTGAGTGAGACTTGCACTTGTGAAATAAATATAATTTTGTTTTGATATATTATTTTTTATATATTTCTCGATTTGATTGGCTAATATTTGTTAAAGGCTTTCATGTCAATTTTCATGAGAAACATTGGACTGTAGTCTTCCTTTCTTGTTATATCTTCATATGTTTCTATTATAAAGTCTGGCCTCATAAAATGAGTTAGAAAGTATTCTCTCCTACTTTCTGGATAATGTAGGGAAGAAAGGCTGTTAATTCTATCAGTTTTTGGTAGATTTCATCTGTAAAACCTAGAGTGTAGTACTTTTTTTGGAGAAGGGAAGGGCTTAAATTATTGATTGAATATATTTAATAAAGAGCTACTCAGGTTAACCATTTCTCTTAATATAACTTTTAATAGTTTGTATTCTTCAAGAAATAAAAAATCTCATCTATATTATCAAATTTGTGGACATAGAGTTGCTCATAGAATTTACATATTTTTCTTTTAATGTCCATTATATCAATAAGGATGACTCCAATTCATTTTTATTCAATCATAATTGAAATATTCTATTAGTTTCATGTGTACTACATTGATCTGATTTTGTATACATTGCAAACTGATCACCACAATGACTCTATTTAACATATGTCACCATACCAAGTTAATACAGTATTATTGACCATATTGTTTATGCTGTATATTATATCCCCATGACTTTATTTTATAATTTGAAGTTTGTACCTCTTTGTACCTCTTGATCCCTGGCACCCATTTCACCCCGTGACACTCCATTCCCCTATGAAACTGGGTTTGGTTTTGTTTGGTTTTGTTTTTTAGATGCCACTTCAAAATGAAATCATGTGACATTTTCTTTCTCTGACTGACTTTATTTAACATAATACTTTCAAGTTTCAACCAAGTTGTCACAAATGATAAGATTTCATTCTTTTTATGGCTAAATGGCATCTTCTTTGTGTGTCTGTGTGCGTACACACATACTACATCTTCTTATCCGTTCAGATGTCATTCTACAGTTGTTTTCATATCTTGACTATTGTAAATAATGTTGCAATAAACATAGAGATGCATGTGTGTCTTGTTTTCTCCATACCATACTGTTTTTGATTACTATAGCTTTAGTCTAGTTTGAAATCAGAGAGCATGGTATCTCCAGCTATGTTCTTCTTTCTCAAATTCCTTTAGTTATTTAGAGTCTTTTGAAGTTGTGTACAAAATTTAGTATTTTTTCTAGTTCTGTGAAAAATGCCTTTAAAATTTTGATAGTGATTTCATTGATTTATAGATTGCTTTGGATAGTATATTTTAACAATATTGTTTTAATCCATGGACACAAAGTCTATTTATTTCTATCTTCTTCAATGTCTTATATCAGTGTCTTATAGTTTTCATTGTCTTTCATCTCCTTGCTTAAATTTATTTCCAGGTGTTTTATTCTTTTTGATGTAATTGTAAATGGGATTGTTTTCTTAATTTTTCCTTGCTGGTAGTTTGTTATTAGTGCATAGAAACAGCAAATTTTTGTATATTGATTTAACTTTACTGAATTCATTTATTCTAATAGTTTCTTATTTTTTTAACATTCATTTATTTTTGAGAGAGAGAGAGAGAGAGAGAGAGAGAGAGAGAGACTGATAAGGGGCAGAGAGAGAGGGAGACACAGAATCCAAAGCAGGTGCCAGGTTCTGAGCCATCAGCACAGAGCCTGATGCAGGGCTTGAACCCATGAATCGTGAAATGAGATGATGACCTGAGCTGAAGTCTGGCACTCAACCAACTGAGCCACCCAGGTGCCCCTATTCTAACAGTTTTTAATGGAGTTGTCAAGGTTTTGTATATATAATATCATACCATCTGCAATAATGGCAGTTTTACTTCTTCCTTTCCAATTTGGAAGACTTTTATTTATTTTACTTGCCTAAATGCTATGGCCAGGACTTTCAATAACTTGTTGAATGAAAGTGGTGATAGTAGGCATCCTTGTATTTTTCCTGATCTTAGAGGAGAAGGTTCCAGCCTTTCACCATTGAGTATATTAGCTCTCAGCTTATCATAAATGGGATTTATTATTTTGAGGTATTTTCCCTCTATAACCACTTTTTGAGAATTTTTATTTTGATGTTGAATTTTAAACAATGCTTTTTCTGCATCTCTTTAGGTGATTGTATGATTTTTATCTTTCATTTTCTTAATGTGCTGTGTATAGCTGATTTGCAGATGTTGAACTATCCTTGAATCCCTAGAATAAATCCCACTTGATCATGGTGTATGATTTTTTAATGTATTTTAAGTAATTTTGCTAATTTTTTTGAGGATTTTTGCATTTATGTTTATCATTGATTTACCTATAATTTTCTTTTTTTTAAATTTTTTTAAATGTTTATTTCTGAGAGAGAGAGAGACAGAGCATGAGTAGGAGAGAGGCAGAGAGAGAGAGGGAGACACAGATTCTGAAACAGGCTCCAGGCTCTGAGCTGTCAGCACAGAGACCGATGTGGGGCTTGAACTCACGGACCATGAGATCGTGACCTGAGCCAAAGTTGGACACTTAACCGACTGAGCCACTCAGGAGCCCTGTCTTGGATTTTTATACTAGTTTTGTAAGTGATGAATCCACTACTTTTACTATATATTTACCTTTTTTAGTAAGATTTTCTTTTCCTTTCGTATGTTTTCTGATTGCCAGTTATTGCCATTTTTTTTTTTTTCCAGCTTAAAAAAATTCCTTTAACACTTCTAAGTCTGCTTTAGTGGTGATTGACTGCCTTAGCTTTTCCTTATCTGGAAAATTTATTCATGTCTCCTTTTGTTCGGAATGATAACCTTACTAAGTAGAATGTTCTTGACTGGAAATTTTTTTTTTCCTTCAGCACTTTTTTTCCCCCTTAATATATATTTTTGAGAGACATGCAGAGACTGTGGATGGAAGAGGTTCAGAGACAGGGACAGAGGATCTGAAGTGGGCTCCACACTGACGGAGAGCCCGATGTGGGGCTCAAATTCATGAACTGTGAGATCATGACCTGAACCAAAGTTGGACATTCAGATGAGTGAGCGCCCCAAGTGCCCCTCCTTCAGCACTTGGAATATGTCCTGCCACTCCCTCTGGTCTGCAGTTTCTGCTGAAAAATCTTCTGATGGACTTACTGGATTATCTTTGTATGCAATAAGTTGTTTTGTTTCTTTTGTTGATTTTAAGATTCACTGTCTTTAACTTTGAAATTTTAATTATAATGAGTCTTGGCATATATCTCTGTGGCTTCATCTTATTTTGAACTCTGTGCTTCCTTAATCTGGATGTCTGGATCCTTCCCCAGATGAAGACATTTTCAGCCATTGTTGATTCAAATATGTTTTCTGCCTCTTCTTGCTCTTCCTTCTGGCACTCCTATAATGTGGGTTATTCGGATTAATGTTGACCCATTGATTCCTTAAGGTATCTTCCCTTTTTAAATTCCTTTTCCTTCTGTTGCTATTCTTTGAGTGAGTTTCATTGCTTTGTCTCCCATCTCATTTATCCATTCTGCTTCATCCAGTCTGCTGTAGGACCCTCTAATGTATTTTTTTCAGTTCCACTATTGCATTTGTCAGTTCTATGACTTCTATTTGTTATTTTCTTATATGTTCTCTTTGTCAAAATTCTCCCTGCTTTCATTCATTTTGCTCTTAAGTTTGAGCATCTTTATTGACCATCACTTTGAACTCTTTATCGGGTAGCTTACTTATTTCCATTTTATTAAGGTGTTTTCTAGGGTTTTGTTTTTTTTCTTTTGTTTGAAACATACTTCTGTGCCTCCCAATTTTGACTAATTATCAGTGTTTGTTTCTATGTTATTAGGTGAAACACTTAACTCTTGAAGTAGTCTTCAAGACTACAAGTCTTGAAGTAGTGGCCTTGTGTAGGAGATATCCCATGGAGGCTAGAAGGGTAATCTTCCCTGGCCTCCAGAGTCAGGCACTCAATTAGGCTGTATTGTAGGGCAGCAACTGAGGCACAGTGGGAGTAGGGTGTTTGCTTAGCTGTGATGTTTCTGTGGCTGGGAGGTTACTCACGTGGCTGGCTGTGCTGCATCTGTGGCACAAGGAGTGAGATGTGTACCCAGAGGTCCTAGCAAATTAGAGGGAGATGCCAATATGGCACCTGCTAATTCCAGCATTAACAAAGTAGAATGATATTGCAAAAATATTACCTGCTAACACTTCTGTCCCCAGAGAGAGTCCCAAAAGATTTCTGTCTCTCAGGAGGTTACTTGAAGATTGGTAAGTGGGTCTTTTTCACATATGGTCTAAAATTTTTTCAAACTGCTGCTTTTGTGCTGTGCCCCGGGGTGAGTGAGTCTGTGCACAGGCCCTTTAAGAGCAGATTCTCGTTCTCTATTGTTCTCCTGGATGTGCTCCTTATTGTTTTTCAAAGCCAAATGTTTTGGTCATTTCCTTCTCTGAAGCAAGACCCAAGGGTTGGGATGCCTAATTTGTAGTATAAAACCCTCTCTGCTCAGGGTAAAGTTTCATATTTTCTATATCTCTCCCATGGGATTTTTGGAAAAGGCATGTTTGTATTTCCTCTCCAATTTGATGTAACCCTTATCCTTCATTGTAAACGTATTGTTCATCTAGTGTTCAGGTCTTTTTCAGAGGAAGTTATTCCATATATAGCTATAGATTTGTTGTGCGCATGGGAAGAGTAAGTTCAGGATCTTTCTATATCACCCTTTGAAACCAAAACCTCCCACTTGTGTCTTCTTTCTCCCTCCCCCCTCCTTAGTTTACCTGATTAGAAGTTTATCAATTATTAGTCTATTAAAATAAACTAATAGACTGGGGTGTTTTGGGGTGCCTGGGTGGCTCAGTTGGTTAAGCATCCGACTTCGGCTCAGGTCATTATCTCACAGTTTGTGGGTTCGAGCCCCACATAGGGCTCTGTGCTGGAAGCTCGGAGCCTGGAGCCTGCTTTGGATTCTGTGTCTCCATCTCTCTCTGCCCCTCCCCTGCTCTGTCTCCCTCTCTCTCTCTTTCTCTCAAAAGTAAATTAACATTAAAAAATTTTTAAAAAAGAAACTGTGGTTTTACTTACTTTTCTGTATTATTTCTTTTAATTTAATGGATTTCTTCTCATTACTATTCTGCTATTTGATGTAAATTTAAGTTTTTCTTCTTTGTCTACTTTTAAAAATGTTGGCTCCTTATTTTTTTTAACTTTCTTCTTTCCTAATATATACATTTAATACTACAAATTTTCTCCTGTTTTTTGTGCATTCTCAAATGTTGATAAAATGCATTTTCATGTAGTTCAAAATATCTTCTGAATTCTCTTGCAACTTATTTTTTGGTTCACAGATTATTTGGAAGTACATTTGCTTAATTACAAAATATTTAGGAAATTTTTACCATTCTTTGTGTTATTGATTTGTAGTTTAATGCTACTATAAGCTGAGATTTTAATTATTTTAAGTAAGGTGTATTTTATGTCATAGAATGTGTTCTATCTTAATGGGTGTCCCATGTGAACTTCACTAGAATGTGTTCTGGTTTTGAATGGAGTATTTTATAAATGTCAATTATGTCCGTAATTGACGGTGCTCTATAGGTCATCCATACCCTTATTAAATGTCTGCCTAATTGATTTATCAATTGTTGGCCAAACTAGTCGGTTTATTTCTCCTTTTAATTATTAGTTTTGCCTCAAGTATTTTGATGTTCTGTTGTTACATTCAAACATTCTTAGAACTTATGTCTTTTTTTTATATTATTCCTGGTTATCTATTAATGTTAGCATGTTATATATTCTTCCCTTTATTTTGAAACTATTTAAATCTGTATACTTACAGTTTTGTTAATAAAACATATAGTTGGGTATTTTATTAATCAACATGAGCCAGCTGTATTTTAATAGGCGTGTTTGTTTTGGTGTGTTTAGATCATTTACAGTTAAGTTATTACTGCTATAGGTGGATTAATATCTACCACATTTATAACTTTTCTGTTTTTGTTTTGTTACATTTTTATTGTTGTTTTTCCTTTATTGCCACATAGTTTATTTCACTTGATAACATTACATGCTTTATTTTCTCTTCCTATAGTTTATTAATTCTTATTGCAAGGTATTTAATTAGTACTTTAATATTAACATAAAATTTCTTATGTTTGGGATTTGGCTTAGGCTTAATGACTGTTGTAGATAAATGTTTGAGATTTCAAATTTTTCCAGTGTCTCTTTTGTCTCTCCCTCTACTTTGGGAATTCCCTATGTGCTCTTTACCAGAAAGTCTGTTTCTTGAAAATTTCAGCTGAAATCTTTTATTATACTCTTATTATAAATCATAAATATTTTTCTGGTGTGGTGGTAATGCCTGGGAATGGTGTGTGCTATAATCTTCCATACACTTGTGTCTTGGTGTTTGACTTTCACCAATGTTGCTATCCAATCTTAAGGGTATATATTTTTTAATTTTTCCTCTTGTCTATATTCCCTTCTTGGATTCAGCATTCCCAATCGATTTCCTGTTGATTCTCTCTTCACTTTTTATTTAGATGATCTAGGAAGGCTGGAGGGGTCTGGAGTGGGAAGGAATTCCTTTCTTGAAGCTGAATACGGTTTTAGAATTTCATTCAGGCAAAAATCTTTGCTCTAAAGAATGTCTTTATGGAGAAGGTTTTGTGCGTGTTTCACAGTAGTTATTTCTCCCCTCCCCTTGCCATAATCTTTATCCAGTTTCCATATTGAGAGGAGTCCCAGTGGAAACTCCATGAAAGTGTGGAAATTATCTCAAGACTGAAACCACCAAGGGTTTCTTACTATTATGTTAGTTCACATTCAGGCTCCACCAGTTCTTTAAAACTGCTGTGTTTAAATGTTCTTATAAGTTTAAGATGCCAGTATCTTTTGTTCCAGGTAAGCAAACTTGGTTGCTGTATTTCTCTGGATGTACCTTCTTTCTTCAGATTTTGTGGTGATGGTTTGCCTGAGAATGACTTCTTGGATTGGTTTAAGAAAAGTGCTTGGTTTTCAGTTTGCCCATCTTTCTTGTTATAAGGAGAGAAATGAAAATTTCAAGTGAGAGCTGACACAAGATATTTTTATTACATTATTTTTAATGTAACAATTTTATAGTATATTTTTGTTGGGGTTAAATAATAAATTATTATATGTTGTTGACATTTTTCCCTATCTAACTCTGGAGATATAGTGTGAGGGCAAAGTATATGGATCTAAAAGACTAATGAAAAGCTGTGAGAAATTCTTTGATAGAAGCCTCTGGACATAAATAGAGAGACCAGCCAGAAAAGACAAAAGATTCTGTAGGGAAAAGTTTTTATTGGAATTCTTATCTCTGGTAGATTTCCTGTAATAGATTATTGCATTTCTCATCACCACAGTAGGACAGAATGCCTGCCTCTTTAAAATCGTGCTAGAAGACCAAATCCTTTAGAAAGAAATAAGGTTTACAAAGATTTGAATGGGATGAAGCCTATGATTATTTACCAATAATGTGACTGTCTACATGAAAATATAATAGGTCAACCAATCACACGAATAATCTTAGAATTCAGCAAGTTTGGCTAAAAGATCGACTTTCAAGAAGGTGTAGAATTTGCTGACTGCAGCAATAACCCAGTAGAAAATAATATGATATGACAGTCAACTCAATACTTTTAAAGTGTTGAGAAATTGACATTTGAAAGTGTATACTTATAAACCTTGGATCCACTATATACCTGCCTGAGATCACATTTTCCTTGAGATACTCTTACTAGTGTTTTAGTTACTAGGAAATCTTAGTAGCTTTGGTTTCAGGACTATCCATCATCTCTCAAAGACTTTCTCAGAACAGTGCCAAGGTATATTTTCCCTATACAATCTTTTCTTTCTTTTTTTTATCTTTCACCTATCTCAGACTAGTCTTACCTGAGAGTTCTCCTTGCCTACTTCTGCTTCTGAGGTTAGTCAATGGGAGAACATTGGATGTTCTTGATCTTGGCAATGTTTTTCTCTCATTAGGCCAACTGTATTTCCTAACTGGTTCCCAGTGAATTAAGCTCCTATCTTTCCACAGAGACTGGGAGGTAGGGATTCTATTTTCCGTAATGTTTATATTTAAAACATGGAATCTAAGGTTCTTAAGACAACTCCTGGGTTGTAAAACTAGCAAAAGAGGTTTTGAAAGGGGGTTAAAAAAAATGTGTGATTACACATATTCTAATATAAGTGTTCTAGGAAAAGGAAGGTCAGGGCCATAGAGTCAAGAAAAAAGCCTATCTGGGGTGCCTGGGTGGCTCAGTTGGTTAAGTGTCCCACTTTGGCTGAGGTCATGATCTCATACACAGTTCACTAGTTCAAGTCCCATGTCAGGCTCTGTGCTGACAGAATGGGGCCTGCTTTGGATTCTCTGTCTCCCTCCCTTTCTGTCCCTTGCTCATTATCTCTCTCTCTCTCTCTCTCTGTCTCAAAAATAAATAAATAAATAAATAAATAAATAAATAAATAAAACCAATAAATAAAATAAAATACATCCTTTTAACTTTGAGAAACACAAATTTAACGAATGAGAATATTTTTAATGAGTTACAATGATCCATAAAATATTAACTTTAAAAAAAAGGAAGGAGGGGCGCCTGGGTGGCGCAGTCGGTTGAGCGTCCGACTTCAGCCAGGTCACGATCTCGCGGTCCGTGAGTTCGAGCCCCGCGTCAGACTCTGGGCTGATGGCTCAGAGCCTGGAGCCTGTTTCTGATTCTGTGTCTCCCTCTCTCTCTGCCCCTCCCCCGTTCATGCTCTGTCTCTCTCTGTCCCAAAAATAAATAAACGTTGAAAAAAAAAATTAAAAAAAAAAAAAAAAGAAGGAAGGAAGAAAAAGCCTATCTAAAACTTAGTCCTACTGAGGGGAACTTTAAGGCCATCTTAGACCCCTGTAAATAAAAATTGTGTTTAAGAACATTTTCAGACTGCATTTTTAAGAAGATAAACCCATTAATTATGTGCAAACATAAAAGTTTAAATAATACCAGTTGGGTTAGCTTTGTTAACTCCCCTCTTGTTTCAGGCCAAAAAACCTTCTCAAAAATTTGATATAATTTTTAAAATCTATTATTTTTTATGGAAGTATAGTTAACACCCAATGCTGCATTAGATTCAGATTTTTACAGCATAGTGATTTGGTAACTCTATACATTATGTGATGCTCACCACAAATGTAACTACCATCTATCTGTATATAGATAAAATCATATGCTATTTGTCTCTCTCTGACATTTCACTTAGCATAATGAGTCTAGGTCCATAACAAATGGCAAAATTTCCTTTTTATGGCCAAGTAATATTCAGTCATATATAGATACCACCTCTTTATCCATTCATCTATCAGTGGACATTTAGGTCGCTTCCATATCTTAGCTGTTGTTAATAGTGCTGCAATGAACATCGGCATGCATATCTTTTTGAATTAGACAAGCACAGGGCACATTATATTATCGACATCCTTCTTAATCTGTATTCAGGAATCTTAAGTTTTATAGTGTGTCTCCCTACCTACCTCATCTCAATTAAAACTTATTACCAATTTATATTTTGCTAAGATCTAAGCCATAGAAAATATGACCAAAATATTAGTGTTCTGAAATTTCAACTTATTTTGAGAAACACGGATTTAAAGAATGAGAATTTTGTTAATGAGTTCTAATGATCCATAAAATATTAACTTGTGATTAACGGTATGTTATAGCATAACAATTACAGTCTAAAGAGAGGAATAATCAGTCAGCAGCTAAAAGTTCTGATAGACATATAAAATATACTTCACTTTTTTAAGGGCTTTTGGGATCAGGTTCCATAGTTGGAGCTGGTGTGCAGGAGTGTCCCTGGGACCAATTGCTATGGAAAAGAATAAAGGGAGGTAGGACTGGGCAGATAGAACAAAGTCTAATATAGGCACCAAACAACACAAGGAGCTCCAGGGATAGAATGACTCTTTATGGTTGTCAAAAGGTAGGTTGAGATTTCCAGGCTTTTATAACCCTGTGTCAATTGGTCAGAGGATGCAACCTGCCCTGCAAAGGAATTAAAACTTGGTCAAAGTAAATTTCTCCAGTTGAGGTCAACCCTAAAGAAGCTGACAGAAAAAAGGGTGTGTGCTAACAGTACCTTTACCAACTGACACAAGGCTTTGATTGAAGGGATGTCTTAGGTAAAGCTGTTATCATAAATATCTTAGACTGGGCAGTTTATTATTTTAATTTATTTTTTTTTATTTTTCAATATATGAAATTTATTGTCAAATTGGTTTCCATACAACACCCAGTGCTCATCCCAAAAGGTGCCCTCCTCAATACCCATCACCCACCCTCCCCTCCCTCCCACCCCCCATCAACCCTCAGTTTGTTCTCAGTTTTTAAGAGTCTCTTATGTTTTGGCTCTCTCCCACTCTAACCTCTTTTTTTTTTCCCCCTTCCCCTTCCCCATGGGTTTCTGTTACGTTTCTCAGGATCCACATAAGAGTGAAACCATATGGTATCTGTCTTTCTCTGTATGGCTTATTTCACTTAGCATCACACTCTCCAGTTCCATCCACGTTGCTACAAAGGGCCATGTTTCATGCTTTCTCATTGCCACGTAGTACTCCATTGTGTATATAAACCACAATTTCTTTATCCATTCATCAGTTGATGGACATTTAGGCTCTTCCCATAATTTGGCTATTGTTGAGAGTGTTGCTATAAACATTGGAGTACAAGTGCCCCTATGCATCAGTACTCCCGTATCCCTTGGGTAAATTCCTAGCAGTGCTATTGCTGGGTCATAGGGTAGGTCTATTTTTAATTTTTTGAGGAACATCCACACTGTTCTCCGGAGTGACTGCACCAATTTGCATTCCCACCAACAGTGCAAGAGGGTTCCCGTTTCTCCAATCCTCTCCAGCATCTATAGTCTCCTGATTTGTTCATTTTGGCCACTCTGACTGGTGTGAGGTGATATCTGAGTGTGGTTTTGATTTGTATTTCCCTGATGAGGAGTGATGTTGAGCATCTTTCCATGTGCCTGTTGGCCATCCGGAAGTCTTCTTTAGAGAAGTATCTATTCATGTTTTCTGCCCATTTCTTCACTGGGTTATTTGTTTTTCGGGTGTGGAGTTTGGTGAGCTCTTTATAGATTTTGGATACTAGCCCTTTGTCTGATATGTCATTTGCAAATATCTTTTCCCATTCCGTTGGTTGCCTTTTAGTTTTGTTGGTTGTTTCCTGTGCTGTGCAGAAGCTTTTTATCTTCATAAGGTCCCAGTAGTTCATTTTTGCTTTTAATTCCCTTGCCTTTGGGGATGTGTCAAGTAAGAGATTGCTACGGCTGAGGTCAGAGAGGTTTTCCCCTGCTTTCTCCTCTAGGGTTTTGATGGTTTCCTATCTCACATTCAGGTCCTTTATCCATTTTGAGTTTATTTTTGTGAATGGTGTGAGAAAGTGGTCTAGTTTCAACCTTCTGCATGTTGGTGTCCAGTTCTCCCAGCACCATTTGTTAAAGAGACTGTCTTTTTTCCATTGGATGTTCTTTCCTGCTTTGCAAAGATGAGTTGGCCATATGTTTGTGAGTCTAGTTCTGGGGTTTCTATTCCATTGGTCTATGTGTCTGTTTTTCTGCCAATACCATGCTGTCTTGATGATGACAGCTTTGTAGTAGAGGCTAAAGTCTGGGATTGTGATGCCTCCTGCTTTGGTCTTCAAAATTTGGCTATTTGGGGCCTTTTGTGGTTCCATATGAATTTTAGGATTGCTTGTTCTAGTTTCGAGAAGAATGCTGGTGCAATTTTGATTGGGATTGCATTGAATGTGTAGATAGCTTTGGGTAGTATTGACATTTTGACAATATTTATTCTTCCAATCCATGAGCAGGGAATGTCTTTCCTTTTCTTTATATCTTCTTCAATTACCTTCATAAGCTTTCTATAGTTTTCAGCATACAGATCTTTTACATCTTTGGTTAGATTTATTCCTAGGTATTTTATGCTTCTTGGTGCAATTGTGAATGGGATCAGTTTCTTTATTTGTCTTTCTGTTGCTTCATTAGTAGTGTATAAGAATGCAACTGATTTCTGTACATTGATTTTGTATCCTGCCACTTTGCTGAATTCATGTATCAGTTCTAGCAGACTTTTGGTGGAGTCTATCGGATTTTCCATGTATAGTATCATGTCATCTGCAAAAAGTGAAAGCTTGACTTCATCTTTGCCAATTTTGATGCCTTTGATTTCCTTTTGTTGTCTGATTGCTGATGCTAGAACTTCCAACACTAAGTTAAACAACAGCGGTGAGAATAGGCATCTCTGTTGTGTTCCTGATCTCAGGGAAAAAGCTCAGTTTTTCCCCATTGAGGATGATGTTAGCTGTGGGCTTTTCATAAATGGCTTTTATGATTTTTAAGTATGTTCCTTCTATCCCGACTTTCTCGAGGGTTTTTATTAAGAAAGGGTGCTGAATTTTGTCAAATGCCTTTTCTGCATCGATTGACAGGATCATATGGTTCTTGTCTTTTCTTTTATTAATGTGATGTATCACGTTGATTGATTTGCGAATGTTGAACCAGCCCTGCATCCCAGGAATGAATCCCACTTGATCATGGTGAATTATTCTTTTTATACGCTGTTGAATTCGATTTGCTAGTATCTTATTGAGAAGTTTTGCATCCATATCCATCAGGGATATTGGCCTGTAGTTCTCTTTCTTTACTGGGTCTCTGTCTGGTTTAGGAATCAAAGTAATACTGGCTTCATAGAATGAGTCTGGAAGTTTTCCTTCCCTTTCTATTTTTTGGAATAGCTTGAGAAGGATAGGTATTATCTCTGCTTTAAAAGTCTGGTAGAACTCCCCTGGGAAGCCATCTGGTCCTGGACTCTTATTTGTTGGGAGATTTTTGATGACTGATTCAGTTTCTTCACTGGTTATGGGTCTGTTCAAGGTTTCTATTTCCTCCTGATTGAGTTTTGGAAGCGTGTGGGTGTTTAAGAATTTGTCCATTTCTTCCAGGTTGTCCAGTTTGTTGGCACATAATTTTTCATAGTATTCCCTGATAATTGCTTGTATCTCTCAGGGATTGGTTGTAATAATTCCATTTTCATTCATGATTTTATCTATTTGGGTCATCTCCCTTTTCTTTTTGAGAAGCCTGGCTAGAGTTTTGTCAATTTTGTTTATTTTTTCAAAAAAACAACTGTTGGTTGTTGGTGGGTTGGTTGATCTGCTCTACAGTTTTTTTAGATTCTATATTGTTTACTTCTGCTCTGATCTTTATTATTTCTCTTCTTCTGCTGGGTTTAGGCTGTCTTTGCTGTTCTGCTTCTAGTTCCTTTAGGTGTGCTGTTAGATTTTGTATTTGGGATTTTTTCTTGTTTCTTGAGATAGACCTGGATTGCAACGTATTTTCCTCTCAGGACTGCCTTCGCTGCATCCCAAAGCGTTTGGATTGTTGTATTTTCATTTTCATTTGTTTCCATCTATGTTTTAATTTCTTCTCCAATTGCCTGGTTGACCCACTCATTCTTTAGTAAGGTGTTCTTTAACCTCCATGCTTTTGGAGGTTTTCCAGACTTTTTCCTGTGGTTGATTTCAAACTTCATAGCATTGTGGTCTGAAAGTATGCATGGTATGATTTCAATTCTTGTAAACTTATGAAGGGCTGTTTTGTGACCCAGTATGTGATCTATCTTGGAGAATGTTCCATGTGCACTCGAGAAGAAAGTATATTCTGTTGCTTTGGGATACAGAGTTCTCAATATATCTGTCAAGTCCATCTGATCCAATGTGTCATTCAGGGCCCTTGTGTCTTTATTGACCGTGTGTCTAGATGATCTATCCATTTCTGTAAGTGGAGTGTTAAAGTCCCCTGCAATGACCACATTCTTATCAATAAGGTTGCTTATGTTTGTGAGTAATTGTTTTATATATTTGGGGGCTCCCATATTCGACGCATAGACATTTATAATTGTTAGCTCTTCCTGATGGATAGACCCTGTAATTATTATATAATGCCCTTCTTCATCTCTTGTTACAGCCTTTAATTGAAAGTCTAGTTTGTCTGATATAAGAATGGCTACTCCAGCTTTCTTTAGGCTTCCAGTGGCATGATAAATAGTTCTCCATCCCCTCACTTTCAATCT
The DNA here is from genome assembly GCF_027475565.1 of Acinonyx jubatus. Lineage (NCBI taxonomy): Eukaryota > Metazoa > Chordata > Mammalia > Carnivora > Felidae > Acinonyx > Acinonyx jubatus. Next base: position 42,911,555 of record NC_069384.1, read on the forward strand.
GAAGGTGTTCTCAGGTCTAAAATGAGTCTCTTGTAGACAGCAAATAGATGGGTCTTGTTTTTTTTTATCCATTCTGATACCCGATGTCTTTTGGTTGGCGCATTTAGTCCATGTACATTCAGTGTTATTATAGAAAGATATGGGTTTAGAGTCCTTGTGATGTCCGTATGTTTTATGCTTGTAGTGATGTCTCTGGTACTTTGTCTCACAGGATCCCCCTTAGGATCTCTTGTAGGGCTGGTTTAGTGGTGATGAACTCCTTCAGTTTTTGTTTGTTTGGGAAGACCTTTATCTCTCCTTCTATTCTAAATGACAGACTTGCTGGATAAAGGATTCTCGGCTGCATATTTTTTCTGTTAATCACATTGAAGATCTCTTGCCAATCCTTTCTGGCCTGCCAAGTTTCAGAAGAGAGATCAGTCACGAGTCTTATAAGTCTCCTTTTATATGTTACGGCACGTTTATCCCTTGCTGCTTTCAGAATTTTCTCTTTATCCTTGTATTTTGCCAGTTTCACTATGATATGTCATGCAGAAGATCGATTCAAGTTACGTCTGAAGGGAGTTCTCTGTTCCTTTTGGATTTCAGGGCCTTTTTCCTTCCCCAGTTCAGGGAAGTTCTCAGCTATTATTTCTTCAAGTACACCTTCAGCACCTTTCCCTCTCTCTTCTTCCTCTGGAATACCAATTATGCGTATATTATTTCTCTTTAGTGCATCACTTAGTTCTCTAATATTCCCCTCATACTCCTGGATTTTTTTATCTCTTTTTCCCAGCTTCTTCTTTTTCCATAATTTTATCTTCTAGTTCCCCTGTTCTCTCCTCTGCCTCTTCAATCCGAGCCGTGGTCGTTTCCATTTTATTTTGCATCTTGTTTATAGCGTTTTTAAGCTCCTCCTGACTATTCCTTAGTCCCTTGGTCTCTGTAGCAATAGATTCTCTGCTCTCCTCTATACTGTTTTCAAGCCCAGCGATTAATTTTATGACTATTATTCTAAATTCACTTTCTGTTATATTATTTAAATCCTTTTTGATCAGTTCATTAGCTGTTATTTCCTGGATATTCTTTTGAGGGGAGTTCTTCCGTTTGTTCATTTTGGATAATCCCTGGAGTGGTGCGGACCTGCAGGGCACTTCCCCTGTGCTGTGTTGTATAACTGGAGTTGGTGGGCAGGGCTGCAGTCAGACCTGATCTCTGCCCCCTGCCCACTGCTGGGACCACAGTCAGACTGATGTGTGCCTTCTCTTCCCCTCTCCTAGGGGCGGGATTCACTGTGGGGTGGCATGGCCCGTCTGGGCTACTTGCACACTGCCAGGCTTGTGGTGCTGGGGATCTGGCGTATTAGCTGGGGTAGATAGGCAAGGTGCACGGGGGGCGGGAGGGGCAGGCTCAGCTCGCTTCTCCTTCCTTGATCCGCTTCAGGAGGGGCCCTGTGGCAGCAGGAGGGAGTCAGACCTGTAGACTGGGCAGTTTAAACAACAACGTTTATTTCTCAGAGTTCCCGAAGCTGGAAGTCTGATATCAGAATGCCAGAATCATTGGGTTCTTGGTGAAGGCCCTTTTCCTGGTTATGTTCTCACTTTTGTTGGTGAGTACACTAAAAAAAGTGATATCTTGTGTTTCCTCCCCTTTTAAAAGTATTAATCCCATCATGGGGTCTTTATACTCATGACCTAATTTAACCCTAATTACTTCACCAAGGTCTTACCTCTAAATATCATCACATTGGAAATTAGGGTTTGGCATAAGAACTTGGGGCAAATGCAAGCATTCAGTACACAGCAAGGTGATTCTGGACATCATGACCTAGCCTCATATGGTTGATAATCATAAAAAATTAATAAATGTTCACTATACTCATAAAAAATGACATATATCCTTATATTATAATCTATTAGAAGACATAAAAATTATACTTAAGAGTATAATTCCTAAAATTTCAGTGGAGAAAATAGAACCTTACTTTAAAAATAATAAACACTGACAAGATTTACTCCTCTTAGAACATTAGCTTAATTACACAAATAATACATGTCTCCATAAAAAAAAGTCCAATACAGTAGAAGTGTAAGGTTAAGAGGAGAGAGTCTCTTTCATATTTTACAATCATTAATTATATTTTTCCCTAAGGAAAATGGTTTTGTAAATTTTCTATACCTTTCTGTAACTATGCATTCTTATAGATTTAAATGTTTAAGTTTTAGTATTTTTAAATATAAAATATTTTAATGAAAGCTGAAGCCTATGTTCCAATAGACTTTCACTTGATCCTTGCATTTCACTCCATCTGAAACCCTGATTTAGTTAGCAGGAGTCATTTATTCCTCAGCTCTCTGAGGTTCAAACAAGGCTTAGTCTGCTGCATCTTTCCATTTCTGCTTTAAATTTCAATTTCTTCTGGCTGCTAAGTAAGTTACTACTTGCCTATCTGCATTAAAGCTTCCAGGGTTCTTTGCTGCCCTCTTTCCTATTCTTTTGCCTTTGTAATGTTTATTATTTCAGAAGGAAATACTATTAAGAATGTGTATTAAATATGTCTTAATTAAGTAGAGATCCATGTATGGAGACAGTCCTCATTAGAATCACCACAGATGCTTTTAAAGATATTTCTGCCTAAACTTTTTCTTAAATAATTCTGATTTAAATGGTCTGCCATGAACCTTAAGATAAATCTAATATATAGCCAGGGGCAAACGTCATATTGGTATATCATCCATATACCAAGGAACACATTTCAGAAAGCCTATATCATGACCTAATAGGCAGAAAATATACTTGAAATGTTGAAAGTTGATTCACTTCACCTCATATTAAACAATCAGGAATGTTCTAAGCTAAGGAACACAATAAGTTCATACATACATACATACATACATAAAAAAGTATAGTTTTACAGATTTCTACTATATATGTGTACATATTTTAATAAAAAAATGAGGTTTACATAGGTTCAATTCCTAATTCTGTCACATAAAAATGTGTTTATATGGTCCTTCCTTATCAGTACATACATCCACCTCATTTTTATTAAAATGTGTTTCTATTTTATAAACTAATTAGTTTTTATTGTTAGAAATACATGCTGTTTCTGCAGTCATTACAAACCTTCCTGTATTTAAACATCTTTGTATATACATGCTAGAGGTAGCACAGTTTTAATTTTGATAGTTGTCATTATAATGTTCTCTGAAAAATTTGTATCCACATGTATAAATTCTCAACAACAGTGTGAGTCTGTTAACCCAAGAATTCACCCGACACATGGGTTTTTTTCCCAATATTTTTGAAAGAGTTTCTAAACTGATAGCCAATAATGCTATGTAGAGACTTCCATTTTTAACCTCAATATGTAAAGGGCTTGGAATTGTTGTCATCCTCACAAGAAAAAGCTGAAACCTGAAAATCAATGGCATTTTTTGGCTCATCAGTGTAATGAAATTGCAGAGTGTATTAATTACAGAGACAGAGTATTACAGAGTGTATTAATTGCAGAGACAGAGAACCATAGTACGAGTATGTGTGTGTATGTATATAAACTTCTTTTATGAGATATAACTTATCATAAAGTATTGGCTCACACAATTATGGAGGCTGAGAATTCCCATAATCTATTTTCTGGAAGCTTATTGGTCCATGAACTTGCCTGTATACAGAGAACAAGGAATGACCAAAGAAAGAGGCAGACCACTACAGATTAGTAGGTAACAGTTTTAGTTTTTTTTGTTTTTTAATTGTTTTTTTTTTTTACATTTATTTATTTTTGAGACACAGAGAGAGACTGAGCACAAGCGGGGGAGGGGCAGAGAGAGAGGGAGACACAGAATCTTGAAGTAGGCTCCAGGGTCTGAGCTGTCAACACAGAGCCCAACGAGGGGCTCAAACTCATGAACTGTGAGATCATGACCTGAGTGGAAGTCAGACGCTTAACTGACTGAGCCACCCAGGCGCCCCTGTAGGTAACAGTTTTAATAAACAAAAAAACTTAATTAGAAGGTTTGTCTTGGGCAGCCTGAAGACAAATAGATTTCCATATCTACTCACTATAAATTTAGTTTATAAAGAGGCACTAACTGTTTTCAGCCATGCATACTGTACAGAAGTCTCAACCCCTTAACTTTTCTCAAGGCTGTGTTTGGGGAACAGCTCCCACGATGGGAATGGCGGTAAGAATGTGCATTCCAAGGATACAGGAGGGGATGAGAAGCCTCTGATTGCCTAGGTCTAGCTTGCTGGTTACCAAGTGGTCACATCCTCTCAATTACTTCCTCCAACAAAGATGTAGACCCAAGAAAGCTAGTGGTGTAGTTCAGAGGTCTGGGAGGCAGAGAGCCAGAGGGCCAATGGTATAGATTCCAGGAAGAACCAGGAGGACTAAGGGCAGAAAATCAATGTGTCAGCGCAGTCAGGAAGAGAGGAAATTTAACCTTCCTCTGCCTTTTTTCTTCAATTCAGCCTCCCAACAGATTGGATAATGCCCACTCACATTGGGTGGCCATCTGCTTTACTCAGTCCTTCCAAATTAAATGCTAATCTCAGAAACATCCTCACAGACACACCTAGAAATAATATTTAACCAGCCATCTGATGGCCCAATCAAGTTGACATATAAAATTAACCATCATGTAGGGCAAATCATCACAATTTAAGGTTTTTTAAATGTTTATTTATTTTTGAGAAGAGAGAGACAGAGCATGAGCGGGGGAGGAGAGAGAAGGGGGGAAGACACAGAATCTGAAACAGGCTCCAGGCTCTGAACTGTCAGCGCAGAGCCCGACGCAGGGCTTGAACTCATGGACCGCGAGATCATGACCTGAGCCGAAGTCGGCCACTCAACCAACTGAGCCACCCAGGCACCCCCAAATCATCACAATTTCATCTGAAGAGTCAAAGACCAAGAAACAGTGAGAAGATGGGCTTACCTGGAGCAGAAGCCTCTGGAACCATTAGCCAATAGGAACACTTAAATGATAACTTTGACAAATTGATTGAAACAGTATAGACTAGCATCATGGTTAGATACTCCTGAAGGACACAGTCTTAAGAAGTCCTCTATACTTTTGTGGGTTTTTACCTCTAGCAATCTCAGCACATTCTCCTGGTAAGAACACAAGAAAAAACTTTTGTGTTTCTGGCGTGGAAGGAAAAGGCAACCACTTTGAAATACCCCTAAAGAATTCTTCAAAACAAATACCTACTCAGCAAAAGAAATTTTTACTAGAGCCTTATTAGACTTGGAGGAAGGAATTATCCAGCTCTAGCATTCTTGTTTCAAATAAGGGAGGAGGGGGAAGCTAAGAAACCTGTCTTAAGGTCCCAGTCTAGGGACTCAGCCTCACGGAGTCTCAGATGTGATCATAGGATTATAGAATACTTTCCCTTTCCCCACACCTTTTCACGATTATCACTACATCAACAGGATGTCAGTAAAATAACAGTGAATTATAGCTGAGAGAACTGCACAGCCCAGGCTATATTTAAGAAAGGATTATTGGGGAAGTCTAAAAACAACAAGGACTATTAGAACAATGACTTTAGAGGCAATAAAGATTCTGGCACCTACAACTACCACAAACATTAAAGCACAACTCCTGGACACATTAACATAAAACCTTACACTAAAGGCCCATCTACTTCAGTTCTAATTACCTGATGCATCATGTCCAGCTTTCAACAAAAATTACAAGGCATGCTAACAGGCAAGAAAAAGCACATTATGAAGGGGAAAAGCCAGTATCCTACACCGACTCAAGAGGACACAGATTTTTAAATTATCAGACAGGGCATTGAAGTAACAATGATTAGTATGTTAAGTGTTCTAATGGAAAAAAAAAAAAAAACAAAACAACATGCAAGAATAGATGGGTAGTGCAAGCAGAGACAACAAATCTAAGAATCAAAAGGGAATGCTAAATATGAAAAACACAGAAATGAAAAGTGTTTTTTTTTTAGTGAACTCATCAGTTTACTGGGCACTGCTGAGGAAAGAACTAGTGAAATTGAAGATAAATCCATAGAAACTCCCCAACTGAATTAAAGGAGAAAAAAGAATGGAAATAAAACAGAACTGGCCATACCAAATGCTGGGGAGGTTGCACAACAGCAGGGTTTCTCGTCCATTGCTGATGCAAATACAAAACCGTACAGCCACTTTGGAGGACAGTTTGCCATTTTCTTACAAATCTAAACATAGGGCCACCAGACGATCCAGCACCCACCCTCCTGGATTGGTATCCATTTGATTTGAAAACTTGTGTCTTGTGTGGGAAATTTAAATGCATATTTCTAACTGAAAGAAGCCAGTTTGAAATGGTTACAGACTGCATGGTTTTAATTATGTGACATTCTGGCAAAGGAAAACTATAGAGACATTAAAATATCAACAGGTACCACAGATTTTTTTAGGCCGGTTAAACTATTGTATGTGATCCTGTAATGATGGAGACATGACATTATGCGATTGTCAAAACACATATAACTTAAGTACATGAAGTGTGAACCATAATGTATGTGAATTAAAAACACATATTTAGGAGTTTTAGAGATCCTAGGAAGGAAAACAGTCTGTAGCTAGAGAATCTTTCTGTGTTACAATGTGTGAAACAACTTCTCTTAAAGGGGTGGGTAGAAAAGGCACTGAGCTAAAGAACTTTAGAAATGACCCGAAAGGTATTAGAACAAAGGCTAAAGGCATTACATATAAGCGCTGTATTCTCAGTTGTAAGTTCGTTTCCCATACGCATATGGGTTAACAATTCCGATACTTGTATAAATAATATAGGAATTTAAAAATTAAATAAATGGGAGGCAGATGGTGCGAGCCACATGCCTGACTATGGAGATTTACAGCTAAGCAGTAGGAGGAGGCAGAATTATTTATGTGGTAATAGAATTGGAGACATGAGAGCAAGTGTGCAGCTTAAAAGAGTTACAGGTGGTTATATGTACAGATACTTCTATGTATGTGTGAAAAGGAAGACACCTAGTAGAATGAACACTTAACTCTTGGTTTTCTAGTACTATCTTCCAACTGAAGGTACCATAGCTTCCTGGATGACTGTTTCTAGGACTAGGGTAGTAGATATACAAGATGAGTCTGGAGCACCTTGTGCTGAACATGAGGTGAGATACATAGAATAGACGTACAACATAACACATGTAAAATGTAAAGATGTGAGTCTAAGAGGCATGGGAACCATCCGAAAGAGCTCCCAAGGACTAAAGATGGAACAAATTGACCAATATAATAAATTAGTATTGGATTCTAACTCAGAGTCTAAAAAATATCTATGAGAACATTGATAGAAATAAATGATTGAATACATTAGGAAATGGGAAAGGCAAATCTCCTGTAGTGGAAAAAATGCTAGGAATTCGTGTAAAGAGGCCACCCTAGAGGAGAAGCCGCATGACTCCCTACTCCTTAGGTGTGCGCTATGCATAGACACTACCGTCCAAAGAGGGAAGTATGCAAAGGAAGCTGGGCGTCACTTTAGAGTGGGCAAAACCAACTGACATGTCTGCGGTCAGATAATCAAGATTAGCATCAACAACACAAATCATGTCGATATGCTCTTGATATGATAAAAATGGCACTTTACCTCTGTCCTCTTCATCCTCAAAACCGTAACTGCAATCTAATAATTAGAAAACCGGGCAAATTCCAATAGAGGGGCTTCTTATAAAATCCCTGGCCAGGACTCAATAAAATTCCATGGAAAGGTCAAGGTTATCAAAAATTAGGAAATGAGTGAGTGCTGCAGCTAAGAGGAGACCAAGGGGGCATGACAACTAAATATTATGTTTTATCCTGAATGGGCTGCTGGAACAGAAATAAAAAAAAGGACATTAGCCTAAACACTAGAAGTCTTAATAACCTACAGACTTTGGTTAATAATACATCAACGCTGGTTCATTAACTGTAACAAATATGTACCTATTAATGTAAGATGAAAGTAATAGGGGAAACTGTACAGAGTATAGCAAAATGTCTGTAGATCTTCTCAATTTTTCTGTAAATCTAAAGCTCTTGTGTACAAAAGCCTATCAGATGTAATATGTCAAAATGGACATGTATATATCTTATTTGATTTCACTTTCTTGAGCAACAAAATATTTTATGGCTATTGATAATTCCTTTCTCTCTTTGGATAAGGAATAAGAGGCTAATTTTTAAGGTTTATTTATTATTATTTTAAAGTTTCTTTATTTTTGAGAGACAATGTGAGCAGAGGAGAGGCAGAGAGAAAGGGAGAGAATCCCAAGCAGGCTCCATGCTGCCAGCACAGAGCCCCATGCAGGGCTCAAACTCATGAAACTGTTAGATCATGACCTGAGCCAAAACCAAGAGTCTGACACCTAACCGACTGAGCCAACCAGGTGCACCTAAGTTTATTATTTTTGAGAGAGAAAGCAAGCATGCATGAGCAGGGGAGGGGCAGAGAGAGAGGGAGAGAATCCCAAACAGGCTCTGTGCTGTTAGTGCAGAGCCCACATGGCGGGGCTCAGTCTCACAAATTAAACCATGAGACCATGACCTGAGCTGAAATCAAGAGTTGGGCACTTAACCAACTGAGCCACCCAGGCAACTCAAGAAGCTAAGTTTTATCGTGCTTTGGCTTTGGTTTGAGTAGTTATTAATTTTTCCAGAATTATTTAATGAATAGTTTATACTTCTCCTGAAAGATTAAGTCCTACACTATTATGTTGCAGGAGGAGAGTTATTCACTATATCTCTCCAGTAGCCTACCCAAAGTAATCAGCTGTTGACGATGATAAACTATTCTGAAATTATTATGCTAGTAACCTGTGATATGCATTTATTTCTCAGCTTGTATTCTAAAGTATTGTTTAGACATATAACCATTTTGTATTCTGCATCCTGATTACTAACTCTTCTCTCCTGTCTCACACATACCTGGGCTCTTCGTCAGGCTTCTGACTTAGAAATCCAACCTGAGAAGTATTTACCTTAAATTTTACAGCGTTCTTGGTATATTGTTGATTGTACCTATTTATAAAGCAGACTTTAATACCTTTCCAAGTTGGCAGGACACTATATTTGGACTTTGGCTCTGAGATGAGGTCAACACTTACAAATAATTAGGTCCACGTATTAGCTGAAGATAATTTTATAAATGTTTATTCTATTGATACCAAATGTGTGTGTGTCTCTCTCACACATACATATACACATAGGGGTCTAGTTAAGATATTAAACAAAAATTGACATTTATTAAGTATAAAGGACAGAAACACTGTTGCCCCTGTCCAAGTGTTTAGAGGTAGATTTATGTAAGTGAGCCTAATTTTCCAATGATTTTCCAAATAGAACCTGGATAAGTAATTTAGTAATTTAGTGTATCAGGCAATTGGAAAAACAAGATCACAATTTTTTTTTGTCTCTTATGAAAGGAATTCTAATTTATACATAAATACACAGAAGAGATCCATGCGAATCATTTTTTGTTTGTTAATAAAATCTGACAATAATGCTAGCAGCTTATTATAGGGTAAAAACTGAAAAAAGTTTCATGTTTATTTATCAACATATTTATGTTAAAAATAATTAGGAGGAAAAACAAAATATAAAATGTTTATGTTTAATTTGGTCAAATGGTTACTAAATTACAGCCTCTCAAGATTCTTCATTTATTTGCAATGTAAACAACTAATGTTACGCATACTTGTTATGGGAAATTTGTTTTGTTCTAGAAGCATCTGAGGCTAACTCAGGTCCCATCAACAAACCACATGGCGTTTTTCTTCTTCTGCAGGGAAATAGCTTATCAATTATTTATCTTTTGGGGATTTTTCCTAGTTACTGTATATAAATATTTTTTCTTCTATTTTACAAAAACCAAATAATGGCTACTCAAGTAAAAACAGATAATATGGTTTTGCTTTGTGTTTATTGGCTTCATATAATTGTCCTCTGGATACAATTTTCTTAACTGTTAAAATTACCCTGAGTATTATAAAATCTCATTATGCTAAATAAAACAGACTTTTTCGTTAAATGACGAGCTAATATGTTGTGCCATGATCAAATATAAACTAACTTTAGGTAAGAAACTGACTCATATTGTACTAGTATTCTGAATTTTATGGCAGTGCTGTGCTATTTCAAGTAGTAAGAATGTTAAAGAAATTTCCCTGTGATTTTGTGTCCATACGTCCTTTTTCCAAATCTGAAATGGATATTGATTTTTTTTAATTAAGAACAGAATACCCATTCACAATTAATTAAATTCATAAGCAGCTTTAGTTAAATTTAGTAGCATAATAATCATGAAGATTTATTCAACACATGATTTTTAAAACATGCTTGAGGTGGTTCAGCATGTCATCTAAAAGTTTATACTTCATAGTAAAATTATCGTGTGGGGATTCCAAGTGCTCTCATATATGTTGTTTTAACAATCTCCAGGTTTGGTTTCCTTTTCAATCTTCATCTCACTATTTTAAGTAAAAATTCCTTCTTTTGGTGAAGATGAAGCAGAATTGTAGTTGAGTGTATTCGCAATTTCTTTTGCTATATATTTGCATTATCCATTTCAATATACTTTCAAGTGTTGTTTTGCTTCTAAAAGCAGCCAAGAGAATTAATATTAATGGAATAGTGATAGAATTATAATGAAGTTAGATTGTTGATGGAAGAATAGATGTATCTTTACTTTCAAGAATGTATCCTAAAAGTAACAATACTTTATTAATTTTGTAAGTCGTAATTTTCAATTAATCACTGTAATCTCTATAATCACTTCTTCTTAGTATGTAAACAAATACTGGGTGTATTTTATAAAGAGAGTTATGACACGTTAGGTTTTTGTTTCCGCTCAATGATTTCCCTGCCCTCAGAATCCTGTTGACGCATTTAATTTGAACCTTTATTAGTTTTGCCTATGAAAAAAATCACCACAGGTTAAACCAAGCTTCTCCTTGCCCTGAGTCTTAATGAGCGCACAAAATCAGGGAGGTTGTGTTTCTGCACTTACAGAAAGGTCATTTTTATGAAGCATGTATATCTGGTCTCTTTCCTAAGGCTACCACTCTCTCTCATGAGTGTGTGTGTGTGTGTGTGTGTGTGTGTGTGTGTGTGTGTGTATTTAAACTATCTAGTTGAAAATAAATGGACATGTTGTGCTTCTTTAAAGTATAATAAACAATAATTGAAATTATATATATATATACACGTATAATATATTTATATGTATAATGTATACATCGATATTGACCTAAAGAATGGAATTACATAAACTTGTTGAAAGCTTTTGTCCCTGTGGGAATATAAGATATTTATCTCTTTACTTTCCTCTATTCAAAATTTCTTACTTACGAGTATTTATTACATTTTAAATATGAAACAAAATCTTTACTAAAGAGTGATGTTTACTCTTTTAGGTTTATTTTTTGCAGTATATATTTCTGTATATAAAACACAGATGTGTTGACTAAGAAATAGAATATCCCCAAATACTTTGACTTTTTGTTACCTGCTAACAAACCAAAATCCATCATCTAGAGGCGGTAACATGGACAATGTCAAGTACTCATGGAAACCATTTTTTTTTTTAAAGAAAACCATTGATTAATCAACTCAAGGAATATGCCTGAAAATCATCTCTAAAATTTATTATTAGATATTTCCATGGTCCTATTTTTTTTTTCCTAATGGGTCCCAGAATAGTCCATTATGGTCAGCCCACATGCCATTTAGAAACCTCTGATCCTATTAGTTGTGTTACTCTAGTCATTCCTATTGTCTTTATTAAAATTTATCAATATAACCCTTTAGATGTGGAACAAAGGTGGAACACAGATAAAAATTTTAGATCTTAGATTTTAGGTTAACATATACTTTGTTAGCTTCTAATTTTCTCTTCTGATGTGTGCTCAGTAAGCTTAGTGTATCAGGATTTCCAAGCTATCAGTGAATCCCAGCATGCAAAATGCTGTCTCTTACTTCTGTTCCAGGAACCTATTTCCCAACATCTATCATACAGATTTCTTTTTTTCTGAGTTACAGATTGTTAAGAGTGTAGAACAATGATGCTGAACAGAGGAAGAACTGGGTAGAGCAAACAATGTTCTGAAGTAAGGCACTAAAATAAATAGGGGTTTTGTGTAAATTTAAAATATGGTCCCAAAAGAGAGCATTTTGACAAAGTCTTATTTTCCATATGTTATCATCTTGGCAAGTCTGCTTAATTCTACATATCTGTGAATGATTCTTGTAAAATTTGGGGACTCTTGGGGCATCATTTCAATCTAGAGTAAAAAATAAAATAATATTTCTGGATAAAATAGGTTGAAAAAGTCTATTTATAAGGGCAGATCCATTTATAATTTGTTCATTTGCTCTTGTATTCATTAATTCTCCTAGAGTTTTATTATACTGTGAAAATCATATAGGAGAGAAAATGATTTGGACCAGTATTTCTGGAAAACAAATTGAAATCACTTTATATTATTGTGCCATAGTCAACTTAAAAACATATAGACTTTTCCTGAAAACCAGGACAACAAAAAAGAGGGGGGGTGGGGGGCAAAGAGCCCAGAGTGTGGTTGCTCTGGTGCTTTCTTTCCTGAGGAATTAACTAACTGCATCTTGAATTCAATTTAAAGACTTTGGAATCATCATTTTTCAAATAGGCTACCTGGTTTGTTTTGTTTCTCTGTCCCCTGAGATAAATTTGATGTTTGTGGAGCATGTACAGTTCTCACTGGCTTCTAGTTAAAGTCACAAAACTTCACCTTCTTTCCCTTCCATTGCTGCAAAGTTTTTAGAGTGTATCATTTCCTTTGAGTTTCATGTAATGGCTCAGTCAATGCGAGCAGTTTATTCCTTTGGGCCATCGATTGCTGTTTCCAGATTATTAACTTTCTCTGCTAATTTGTTCAATTTAGACTTCAAACCTTTATGCCCCCTTTGCATACTATCCGTCTTTTTGTCAATTTTCATTAGTAGGGCATGAGTGCAAAGCCACTAATGACAGACAGTTCTATTGGTTCATTTGATTGCTATACTAGTCACAGACTGCTCCAGGTATTGGCTGGGAAAAAAATAACTCAGTGTAGCATGTACATTGATAATTTTCCTGGCTCCTTTGATCTAATTCTAACCATTCCAAAGCTCTCTCAGTCAAAGCACATAAATCACCTACCTTTCCTGCAGATTAACCATCTTGCATCTTGATGATTGAACATCTGGATCTGGTCTGTTTATATTTCATTTCATTGTGTGATGCCAGGTTTACTTTATTTCAAGTAAAGAAAATTATAATGAGGTTTTGAAGATTTGCTGAGTTGATCAAATTCATTGATTTCCAATCTTCAATGCCAGACCCCAAGGTAGTGACACGTGTATTTTAAGATATTGGTAGAAGGGGTATAACTTAGGGTCAATATTTACTTTATTTGTTAATCAGTGAAATTGAAGTAAGAGATGATTTTTTGTTATTGTTGCTTATGAAACCTTTGCATTAAGAACTATGCTTTTTGGTGATTATAGTTTATGTGTTTTTAATATTCTGGTAAAATGGAGTTTTATGTATAGTTCTTTACATATATATTTTTTGTACTTCGTATTTATTTAGATATCTGTTAAAGTTATTCATGCTATAAATAGCTTGTGCAACGCTTCAAACATGTGAGTCAAAGTAAAAACTTTAAGAAATCATCATTATTTAATATCAAAGATTGTTAAAAGAATCAATACCAATGATAAATAATTGATCACAATTGTTTTGATCTTAATAAAGCACATATTTCTTAAGACATAAAAAAAATTTAAGCCGCATGGGTGTATATAAATGCAATGCAGCATAAATGAAATGCCTGTGTTTTTATTGTCATTATAAAACATTATGAAAATCTTTGACACGTCTTATAGTTGCTACCCAGAATTATATTATCCACAGTTAACATTTAGGAATACTTTCTCATTCTAAATAGGACATTTAGACTATAAAAACTTACTAGGAGAATGTTTTACCATTAAGACTTAGTAGCATCACATTGGTGATTCCATAGTATTCTTATGTTTCTATTCCAAAGTATAGTATATTTCTTATAAGTTGTCAGCAGGTGATCTCAAATATCAGTCCGAAGGTCATCGAAAATCAGTACAAATCAAAGTATTTTTTTTGAATCAAAAAATTAACTTCTTTGAACTTTGTGGACACAGTTATATTTTACAAAGTAACACTATTCCAAAATGAGGAAGAAAGGACATGAATTTTTACCTATTTATGTTTTGTTATAAAAAGATATTTACTCCCAAAGTTAATCAAATAACATATGTGCTTCCATTCTACTTACCTCTTTTGAATAACAGTATCTTAAAAAAAATAACCTAAAAAGACTCCAAAAGTCAGGTATCCTAATGTTTATGTTTCTAGTATAGAATTTAGACTAGTCAAAATTTTCAGTGGACTAAATTCCAATAATTTGTTCTATTCATTGAAATATTTGCTAACATTAAAAAGTAAAACTAACATGGAAATTTCTTATCTCCGTGAGTTAGATTAAAATGATTTAATAAGTACATAAAAGAAATATGCAGTACCAAATATTTCAGTGTATTGTTTTTCACAACTAAGAATTATTCTGTTGGCACATATAAAGTTCCAAATTAAGACTTAATATTATTATCATAATATAAGAAGCTAAGATTGAAATCCCAAGGATTACTATAATGTAAGATCATTTTATATAAACTTTATAATAAAATAGATATGTCCATACTAATAAAACCAGAATAATAATTTTTTTAAAAGTAAATTTTCAGTAGCGAATGTACTTAGAAACAGCATTCCAAAATAGTCTAGGATTAAGCTAAAGTAGTCAGAATTAATAGTCCACCTACATGAAATGTGTCAAGACTCAAGATATCACTAAGAAACACACTAGGTCAGAAGCAGAAGACATTTTTATAATAGCATGCAGTTGGTAATTATTGCAATTTACATTACATTCTCACTTTTTTTTTCTGCTTTGTGGGAAAAGAGGATACTCAGCAGTTAAAATCAATTTTTGTAGCTTCAATAAAATATTTAAATCAAAACTTTAAATGGAAACTTTAAATGGAAATTTAAATGGAATTTAAATTTAAATGGAAAGTTTAAAGAGTTAACACAATAGTTTTAAAGGAATGTTAGAATATTTAAAAAATCAATGAATCAATAGTAGCCATCAAAGACATTAGTAGTATCTGATTTATTGTTATTAGATGTAGGGTAAATAGCTTAGTGTTTTTAGAAATTATTTCAGATTAACATTGCTGACCAATGACTTTTTATTAGTATTTAGAAAGTCTGGATAACTTAATTTTTCCATGACTGGCGTTGTACCTAAAACATTTGGATCCACAACTATGATACAGGAAATGTAAATAACTCCTCTTAAAAATATCAGACTTGACTCAAAGCAGACAACTTTGTGCTCTGCATTCTCACGAGTCAAACGGAAACCATCACACCTCTGCCTGTTCGCTTCACAGTCACAGAGATAGATGTCCTCACACCCTTGTCAAATATGTTCCTGGAGCATGGCATGTGAATCAAACTTATGTAAAACATCATATTTTTGCTCATGACTCTGTTAAGGTCCTGCCCCTACATTATTCTAACCCCTATAAGAATTCCTAGTGTAGTACTCAGCAAGTTAGACTTGTCAGTTCTGTTCTTGGTATTATTCTGACCTTTTCTCTCCAGTCTCTTATTGACTAAAGTTCCTGCCACTCTCCAGGTTCCTTGAAACTAGTGTAACTGCTTCTAAAAACCATCCTTAGGGACAAGTCCTCTTACTGTCCTTTTACCAGTACATGGCAGCTTTCAGATGAAGCAGTGGGGATTGAAGCAAGAGGCACAGTTCAGGAAAATGACGTTAACGGGGACAAAATTGCCAGCAAGGCTTCTACAGTAGGTGGTGTTTGGAAGCAAGAAACTTGACTGTAAGTTTGAAGCTACAGGATGAACTACAAAAGGTTCTCCAAGGAGAATTGAATCTAAAAACACGCCCAAAGAATGGAATCAATTCTGTGTTAGTGTCCAATGTTAGAATCTGACTAAGGTTGAATGTCGGATCTTGAAGCTACCACAGTAAGAATTACCATCTATTCCTTTGACGTGAGATAATTCAAGTCTTTGCCAGGGATATCCTACACTTGGAGAATCAGTGGGGTTGGATGAGAATTATTTGTAAGCCCTAAAGAACCTTAATCTGTCAAGGAGTAGCCTAATTAATTAAGTAGCTGTCTTCTTAATCTCTTAAATCTTGCTTGTGCAAGACAGCAGGAATGTAAAATATGGAGATTTCATTTTTATGGACAAAAAGGCATTATATGTATTCATTTATCCATTGATACGTCTTTAGGTTTTTTTCCACATCTTGGTATTTGTGGATATTGCTACAGTAAACATAAAAGTACAAATAGCTCTTTAAGATACTGGTTTTAATTCCTTTGGATACACACACACACACACACACACACACACACACACACACCAGAAGTGGGATTGCTGGATCATATGGTAGTTCTATTTTTAATTTTTGAGAATCCTCCATAGTGTTCTCCATAGCAACTATGCCATTTACATCTCCATCAACAGGGTACAAGGGTTCCAATTTATCCACATCATCACCAACACTTTCTATTGTTTGATTTTTGTTTTCTTCAGTAATTGCCATCCTAACAGTTAAGACATGATGTCTCATTATGGTTTTGTGTATTTACCTGATTATTAGTGATGTTGAGCACCTTTCATGTATCTGTTGGACATTTTTATATCTTCTTTGAAGTATATCTATTCAAGTCCTTTGCCCATTTTACTTATTTTTATTTTTTTCAGATTTTTTTAATGTTTGTTTATTTTTGAGAGAGAGAGAGAAAACAGGGGAGGGGCAGAGAGAGGGAGACAGAGGATCTGAAGCAGGCTGTGCTTCAGTTCAGTATACTCCTTGAACTCACAAATCATGAGATCATGACCTGAACAGAAGTTGGATGCCTCACCGACAGAGCCACCCAGGAGCCTGAGTCCTTTCTCCATTTTTTAATTGGGTTGTTTGCTTTTCTGCCATGAAGTTGTAGGAGTTCTTTATATATTTTGGATATTAACCTCTTATCAGGTATAAAGTTTACAAATATATTCTCCCACTCCACTGGTTGTTTTTTCATTCTGTTAATTATTTCTTTTGCTATGCAGGAGCTTTTTAGTTTGATATGGTCTCACCTGTCTATTTTTGCGTTTGTTGTTGCCTGTGACTTTGGTGTCATATTCAATAAATCATCTTCAAGACCAATGTCATGACAGTCTTTCTCTCTATTTTAATGTAGCAGGAAATCTAGTTTTCTGTAATACTGATATAGTATGGAAACATTTCTAATGTTCACCTTTTACAAAAAAGGCCTGGTGGGAACCAGGATCAGAGAAACCCTCCAGATGGTACAAATAATAGCAAAATTCAATACAGGAATATTATAGAATTCAAGATTATCTCTGAATGACAGACCTTAAAGTACTTATTCTCTTAAAGGTATGTCAAGGAGACTGTTATTTCCAGTCACCAATTTTATTTTGTGATTTTTTTTTTATAACAAGTCCAAACTTTGGATTTGGCATGCAAGGTGTAACATCCTGAAAAAGGTCCTTGGTCAGGATGGCTGCAAAATGTTACTTTATATCCTATCAATCAACTAGGGACTAATTATAAGAAAGAAAATAAAATTTACACTCAGTGAGGTAAATGGTTTAATATGCATTGGAAGGCACTTTAAATTTGGTTTCAAATTTAAATTTAAATTTTCATTACTGAATTCACATCATTCCCTCAAATACACTAATGCTTTAGTTAAACTTTATTCTTCAGACTTCTCATATGATTTGATAGCTCTGTGTTGTTGCATACACTGTGTTACTCACCTGGAATGCTTTTCCTGTCTCCCATCCCCTTTTCCCCCCAGTCTTTACCTGGAAAACTGATAGCTTTCAAAACCTCAGAATTTCTTTCCTTGGATTTTCTATTTTTGATAGAAGTTGTTTGCTAGGATTCCACATGATTTTTGTGAAACTTATTTATAGCACTTAGTAAGTACTATAGTTATCTATCCCTCTAGTGATGCTACAAGCTACTTGAGGATGGAGACAATGTATTTCTTAATCTGTAGATTGCTAGTAACTTTCTCAATAGTAAACACATGGAAAGTACTCAAAAATGAATATTAAATGCTTTGATATTTGTATTGTTTGATATAGAATTTATATTTTCCAATTTGACTTAACATCTATTTATAAACATCAATTATAAAATTATATAACACCTATAATAAACTAGTAAGAGTAAATTATTTCTTAAATAGCTTATACTCCCCAAGGAAGTTTAGATCGAGGATTATTTTTAGGTGGGATTCATGTTGATTAGTGGGTTCAAACTATATTTTATTCTACAGACTACTTTGTTAGATTTGTACAAAATTCTCTCCAATTCAGTGTTTGAAAATGGCAAATTTCCTCATTTTGAGATTGGTTATTTCTATTGAGATTTATGTATTTTTAAAGAATTTCTAACTGAACAATTATCATTTTCATTGTTTTCCCTAGCATAGTTTTTTTTTTGTTTGTTTTACATTTGCTTCTTTGAGTTTTATCCTTTTTAGAAATGGTTCTCGTGATTAAAAATAAGATGAATTGAAAAATTTTCCCTCTTCTTTATTTATAGACTACTATCTTTGTTTTGTGGGCAGTCTGTTTGCCTAACTTCTTACATGTAGCTTAAAAATATTGCTCAAATACAAGAATTTATATCTGAGTGTGGAGCATGAATTTGAGTTCAATATTGGCAATGCTAAGAAAGGGAGTAAGGACTATATTCAAAAGGAGAAGAGACAAATTTCAAAAAGACCATGAAATCAGAGTTGGCAGGCATATCATGGGAAAGGAGGACCAAAGGAAATACCTAGAACAAGAAGGAATTCGGTGATCTTGGATACTTAGAAAATGGAATTTTGATAATGTTACAGTGAAATTTCAGCATACATTTTCTCTAATTTTATTTAGGCCATTACTAGGTATTAACATTCATTCAATCATTTATATACATACACTGAGCACCCACTATCTGCCAGGGACTTTTGTAGGCACTGGAAATCTAGTAGTAAAAGAAACCTCTGCTCTTAAAAAAAAATTTAACTTCTGTCATAATGGAACTTACAAATACTTATAAATACTTATAAATAGTTGTGGATGTAGGCAACTTATTTTTAGGTTAACAAAATTAGTGTGGCTCATTTCACATTAAGAAAATATAGCTTAACTACAACTTAAAGGATAATAATCATTGAGCAACAGTGTGTGAATAACTTACAAATAAACTATTACCAACACTGTTGAAAACTCTTGCATTCCTGTCAGTGGGCCCTCTTGCTCCAACAGTTAAAACCAGAAATGGACATGGGGCGCCTGGGTGGCGCAGTCGGTTAAGTGTCCGACTTCAGCCAGGTCACGATCTCATGGTCTGTGAGTTTGAGCCCCGCGTCAGGCTCTGGGCTGATGGCTCAGAGCCTGGAGCCTGTTTCCGATTCTGTGTCTCCCTCTCTCTCTGCCCCTCCCCTGTTCATGCTCGGTCTCTCTCTGTCCCAAAAAAAATACATAAACGTTGAAAAAAAAAAAAAAAAACCAGAAATGGACAAGATCACTTAAGTCATGTTCTAATTGAAATCCATTCTTTCTTATCACACTTTCTTGAGGCATTGATGATGATTTCCAATGACCAGAACATACCAACCCCCATATCAAAAAAGCCCTGATAAGAATGGAATACCTAGAAGACTACATTCCACACATACCCTTCCCCACCCATGACCACTTGCTGAACACCTACCAACCCCACCCATCATCACCAGCCCTCTGCTTGCTCTCTTGCACCCAACTCCTCTAACCTCTCCTGTAAAACTCTAGGTGTCCATCTTGCCAGCAGAGCTCAGTTTTTGAGGCTTGCACCCACCACCTCCCCTGGCTTCCAGCACCCAAAATAAATTTCTCCCTTTTTCCTTTCCAAACCCTCATCTCTTGAGTTACTGGCTTTTCTTGAGATGAGTTTATCTGAGTTTGTTCAGCAAACAGTGTTGGCAAACGCAACCGAGAGCTATGCTTTCTATTTGAGCCCAACCCCCTCAAGATTCCCTGGGACAAGGCGGTTGGCCAGGGAAGCCCACCCATTTGTTTCCTGAGTTAGCAGCTGTGATAGATTGGTAACAACTCCATATAATCCCTCCCATATTATTATTATTCATTAACTTCTATCATTTTTTATTCTAGCTGATTATGCTCTTATTTTTAAAAAATATATTTACATAATATAAATATTCCTTAAATAATTACTGTTGTTTTGCTTGTTTTCAACCTTAAATATGTTAACAAGTGTTGGGTATTTGAAATTTGTTTATTCAGTAATATTTTGGAAGAAACTTATGAAATGACAAGAAATGACAAAAACTAACAATTTTTTGATACTTAGAATGAACATAAATAGTCTAACATTGCAACAGTGTTTGTTTGCTTTGATGTTTGTTTGCTTAAATTATTCTTTATACGTGAAGAAAATGTGTCACGGAGAGGTTAAGTTTCATGTATAAAGCTAAACAGCTAGTATGTGGCTAAGCCAGGCTTAGAAACCAGGAGGTTATCTCCAAAAATTTAGTTAATATATTTTACAGCCCCATTAGATTTATTTATATTGATGGCTTTTATTGTTTTTCCATTTTCACTGTTCGATTATATTCCATTGAGATATAAGATTGTTGGGGCACCTAGGTGGCTCAGGTGGTTAAGCATCTGACTTTTGATTTCAGCTCAGGGCATGCTCTCATGATTCATAAGATAAAGCCTCATGTGGGGCTCTGCACTATGAAGAGCCTGTTTGGGATTCCTCTGCCCCTCCCCAGCTTATGCTCACTTTCTCTCTGTCTCTCTGTCTCTCTCTGTCTCTCTCTCCTTCTCCCTCTCTTTCTCCCTCTCCCTCTCTAAAAATAAATAAGCATTAAAAAAAGACTTTTAAACAAGTTATTAATGGGTACTTATGTTGTTTCTAGTTTTTTTTATTTACTGCTATTATGCTGTCTAAGGAATGTCGATCACTCAATTCCTGTAGCTCTAATCAAGGTTTCAGAATATTTCTTTGCATGTTCACGTGCCTTTATCAGAAAAGTGCTTCATTATCACATACAATATTACATACAAAAAATTTTAACAATGGCCTGTTTAATTTCTTGATCAATCCTTGAAAGCTGTAAATTCATTCAAAATCTCTGTAAGGTTTAGTCTTCTATTTTATTCATGGATTATTTATTTTCAAATTAAAAAAATTGTTTTCCTTTAAGTAAAAATGTAATCCAAGATATACTTTCTTCTCATCATTTATTTTTTATGTGTAAGTTTATATAAATCTATTTTCTCTCTGAAATTTAATGTACATTGTTTTAGGACTAATGAACTGTAACCAAAATTCTTTAAAAAACATTCACGCTTAAATGACTCAAATCAAGCTTTTTTTTGTACCTATGTTTGCTTCAGTTATGAATATGTTCGCTAAAATTACTTATAACTGCACTGATATTCCTTAACTATGAATGTGACTTAGAGCAAATGTACCTCCTACTCATAGGCAGTTCAGTAGAGATGCAGAATATAATTGTATTCATCTGTGGCAAACATGTACAGCAAGTTATGTTCATTCCATTGCTTATTTCTAAAATTAATCAGATATGGTTAAAAAATATGGGCGCCTGGGTGTCTGAGTCAGTTAAGCGTCCTTCTTTGGCTCAGGTCACGATCCTGACTCACTGTTGGTGAGTTGGAGCCCTGAATCAGGCTATGAGTCAACAGCTCAGAGCCTAAAGCCTCCTTTGGATTCTAGGTCTCCATGGCTCTCTGCGCCCCCTCCCCCCAATGCTGCTTATGTTCTGCCTCTCTCACTGTCTGTCAAAAGTAAATAAACATTATGGGGTACCTGGGTGGCTCAGTTGGTTGAGTGTCCGACTTTGGCTCAGGTCGCGATCTCGTGGTCTGGGAGTTTGAGCCCGGCCTCGGGCTCTGTGTTGAAAGCTCAGAGCCTGGAACCTGCTTCAGATTCTGTGTCTCTCTCTCTACCCTTTCTCCACTGATGCTCTGTCTCTCTCTGTCTCAAACATAAATAAACATTTAAATTTTTTTTTAAAATAAATATTAAAATATAAGTAAAAAAATAATAAATAGAAATATGGTGGAGATTAAGTTTTTTCAAAATAAAATGAAATTAAAATAACTTCAGTATGGTAAGATTACTTACGCAAAGAAGAACTAAGGAAGAGTGTCAGCAAAGAAAGTGCTATCCCTTGAAGTGCTCTCTCTCTCTTCCTCTTTTTGTTTATCATTAATGACCATTACACTACTTACCAGAAACAGTTTTATGCTAATACCTCAGATAAATTGTGTCTTAAAAATCTGGTTTTGTGGTTGTTTTTAAATTTCCTCTGAAGCAAAGTTTCAGTAAATATGGTTTTAGTTGTTGGAAGTAGAAAAATCTGCCTCCCCCTCTCTTTGTAAGTTACAGCCTCCGTACATCTATTTAAATTCATGTTTAGGGGAGCCTGGGTGGCTCAGTTGGTTAAGCAGCCGACTTTGGTTCAGGTCATGATCTCGCGGTCCGTGAGTTCGAGCCCCGTGTCGGGCTCTGTGCTGACAGCTCAGAGCCTGGAGCCTGTTTCAGATTCTGTGTCTCCTTCTCTCTGACCCTCCCCCGTTCATGCTCTGTCTCTCTCTGTCTCAAAAATAAATAAATGTTAAAAAAAATAAATAAATTCATGTTTAAATTCATTGGGAATTGTGATCACTTCCCTTATCTATGTCTTTGTTCCCTCTCAGAGTTCTCGCTGCATCTCTGTCTCACTCAGTCTATCCTTTTTTCTGTCTCTTTGTCTTTCCTACCATGTGTTTCTTCTCTCTCTCTCTCTCTCTCTTTTTCCTTTTCCCTTGCCTTTGTCTCTTTCTGCACGGTTGAAAGCTGTACCCAGGATAAACTGACTTTATACTTAGTAGGGCCTTTGGTCTCCAGTTGAAATGTGATGTACCTGGCCATGTTTCATTGAGCCACTGGGAAATACAAATGTGTGGAGTATTAGTGATAAAGGTCAGAAAACATAGACTAATTTAAAATTACTTTCCTGTTATAGTCATACATGAACACAGTAAAAATAAATCATCAATTTAGAAGATGTGTGAATAAATCCAACCTAGTTAGTTTAAAAACCTATGAAATTTATAAAAGCTTAAGGAAATGAAGAAAGTCTATTAACCCAAAATACCAACCAAATTTATTAGAGATAATTAAGCTTCTCAGACAACACATACATGAGATACATATACATTGAGATACAGATACATTGGAGTCACTTCTTTCAACACTGTATTCACTCTTACTTCACTTTATTACATTCAGAATGAAGCAGCAGAATGAATATAAAAGCAATGCTAGTTGAAATTTTATTTTCCTATCCTCTATATTAGAGATTTGTGAAGAACAAATGCAAATATCTAAGGCATATAATTTACTTTTTACAAGCGTTGATAGCTTAGAGTTCAATTCAATTCCATTTGTAGTGAGGTATTTTTTGACATCCTTCATTAGATAAATTTTGTATTAGATATTCAGAACTATACCACTTGAAAATGACATCGATATTGAATTGTTAAAATACAGAATTCCACTGAGTAAATTTGAAGATCTAATTGGCTTTGTTCAATGATTCAGGAAACAGACAGCATCCCATCTACCAAGTAGAAAGGAGCTCTGAGGAGCTGTACAAAAAATGGGAAGATGTTATAGGCAGAAGGGAGAAGGCACAAGGAAAAGGTGAGTTACTACATCTTATTTTGGGACCAAAAAATAGTCTGTGTAGCAGATTTTCTCATTGCCGCTGATTGGAAAATCCCAGACTGACTCGTTAAGACTGCAGTCTTGGAGAAGGTTGAAACTTCAATTAGGTTAGATACTAGTTTGATGACATGAGCTTTGCACAAGCAACTTCATTTGGGGCCAGTCGTCTCTTTAAAAAAAAAAAAAAATTACATGCATATTTAAATAATATAATATAACTTACATAAGTTTTAAAATATAAAATAAAGCGTTACCTTGCTAAATTCAAAACCTCAAACAAAAAGTAGCTGTGACCAAGGATTAAGCTACTTTTTTTAGTTTTTTTTTTTCCTTCTTGGTCACTATTATGTATTTAATGCTATCAGAATAGAAATGACACAGAGAGACATAAATTTATGAAGTGTTAAAAAACAAGACAAGAGGCCCCAAATGAAGTCTCTTACGCTAAGCTCTACATCACCAAACCAAGACTTAATTACAGTTTAGCTCTCCCAAAAGTGAAATCTCAAACCAGTCAATCAGGAATTGCCTGATCAACACGAGTTAGGTAATCAGGCCCTGCCTTTTTCTGTAGGAAAGTAACCTTGCAATAACCAGTCCACTCTTGGCCTAGTGTAACTTTCTGGTTCCTACTCCTTTCTGCCTATAAAAGTGTTTCATTTTGACTAGCTCCGTGCTCTTTTCCATCTGTTAGATTGGGTACTGCCTTATTTAAATTGATTTTGGCCCAAATAAACACAATTTACCATATGCCTCAGTTTATCTTTTAACAGAAGTCCTTTTAATTGGTTTAACTTTATTTAAACCTTTTTAACAATTGGTGTTGGGATTTAACTTAAAAGTATGTTAGTATGTTTAATATGAAAGTTATGTTTTAATAACAGCATTAACATTATAATTTTTAGCATCTATATTAAGATATAATTCACATCTTTGTTGATGGACATTTGAATCATTTTCAATTTTTGGCTATTAAAAATAATGCTGCTATGAATGTCTTATCAACAAGTTTTTGTATGGGCATGTTTTCGTGCATTTTTGGCATATAAACTTAAGAGTGGAACTGTTGGGTCAAACAGTCTTTTCCAAAGTCCAGAACCATTTTACACTACACCAGAGATGTATGAGGATTCAAATCGCTCTACGTACGTCGTGCCAACACTCGTGATTTATCTTTTTGATTATACTCTTCATAGTGAGTGTGAAGTTGTATCTCATCGTAGTGTTGATTTGCATTTCCCTAATGGCTAATAATATTGACATTTCCACTATGGTTGACCCTTCATCAACCTGGGTTTGAAATGCATAAGTCCACTTACACATGGATTTTTTTTCAGTATAGTACTGTAAATGTATTTTCCTTATGATTTTCTTGATAATCTTTTATTTTGTTCTAGCTTGCTTTATTGTAATAATATATTATACATACAACATACAAAATACGTGTTAACTGTTTCTTATGGTAAGGCTTCGGGTCAACAGGAAGCTATTAGTAGTTAAGTTTTTGAGGAATCAAAAATGATACACAATTTTCAGCTACATGGGGGATTAGCACTCCGAATCCCTGTGTTGGTCAAAGGTCAACTGGATGTAGTCATTTGTATATCATCTTTGAGAAAAGATTTGTACAACTGCTGTCATTTGAGTTACTTGTCTTTTTTATTATTCAATTTTTAGTGTTCTTAAATATCCTAGATAACAGTCTGTTATCAGATATACGAATCCAAATAGGTCTTTAGATTGTCTTTCTCTTTAATGGTATTATTTGCAGCACATTTTAAATTTTGATATAGTCCAAAAAATTAAACTTTTCCTTTTGTACTATGTGCTTTGGTGTAATATTTAAGAAATCATTGCTTAATCCAAACTCACAAAGAATTGCTGTTATGTATCTTTCTAAGGGTGTTATAGTTTTAGATCTTAAATTTATGTCTACTTTCTATTTAGAGTTAATTTCTATGCATAGTATAAGAGGCCTGACTAGTTCTTTCACATGTTCATATTCAGTTGCCCCAGCGCCATGTGTTGAAAAGATTTGTTCCCCATTGAGTTATTTTGGCAACTTTGTCAAAAATCAATTAATCATGATGGTTAGGGTTCCTTTTTTCTTATGAATTCTCAATTCCATTTTTCTCTGTTTATCCTTGGCCTAGTACCACATTGTTATGCTACTGTAATTTTATAGAAAGTTTTGAAATGAGGAAGTATGAATCCTCCAGTATTTTTTGTTCAAGATTATGTTGGCTATCCTAGATCATTTCCATTTCCATTTGAAAATTAAAATCAGCGTGTCAATTTTTACACACGTACATACACACAAAAATGGGTATTTTGAATTTGTCAGTGATTACACTAAATATGTAGATCAAGCTGATGAGTAGAGCCATCTTAACAATATTGTCTGTTAATTCATTAACACAGATATCTTTCCAATTATGTAGGTCTTTGATTTTTTTTTCCAATAATTTTTTGTAATTTTCAGTGTACAAACAAGTCTTTACACTTTTGTTACATTTATTCTTGAGTGTTTTAGAATTTTGATGACTTTTAATTTTTTAAAATTTATTTTGTGAGAGAGCAAGTGAGAGTGGGGGAAGGGCAAAGGGAAAGAGGCAGAGAGAATCCCAAGCAGGTTCCATGATGTTAGCAGGAGCCTGATGTAAGGCTTGAACTCAAAATCTCTGAGTTCATGTCCTTAGATGAAGTTGAGAGTCAGATGCCTGACTGACTAAACTACCTAAGCACCCCAGTATTTTGATAATTTTTTAAATGTTTTAGTTTCTTAATTTAACATTAGGATTGTTCATTGCTAGAGCATGGAAATAAAAAAAAGTTTTGTATACTTTTATATTCGTTAATCTGATGGAACTTGTTTATTCTGATGGTGTGTGTGTGTGTGGTTTCCTAGGGTTTTTTTGTATATGAGAAGTTGTCATCTGCAAGTAGGGAAAGTTTTGTATCCTTTTAAGTTTGGATACCTTTTCTTTCTTTTTCCTGTCTAATTGCCTTGAGTAGAACTTCCATTATAATGTTGAAGAGAAGTGGCAAGAGAGCATATGCTTATTGTCTTCCTGATCAGTTTTTCACCATTAAAATGATACTATCTGTGACTTTTTGTGGATATCGTTTAACAGTTTTACAAATTCTCTTCTATTCCTAGTTTTGTCCCTAGTGTTTTTATCATGAAATGGTATTGAATTTTGTCAAATATTATTTTACTTTTACTGATATGAGCATGTGGTTGTCCTTTATACTGCTGAAATAGTCTGTAACATTGATTTTCCTATGTAAAAATCAACCCTGTATTTCTTAGATAAAGATTACGTGGTCATGCATGTAATTCCTTTTATGTATTGCTGGATTAAATTTCATAATATTTTGTTGAGCATCTTTGCATCTATATTTAGAAAATATATTGGTCTAGTTTCTTTTCTTGCGATGTTTTTGTCTAGTTTTGACTCCAGGCTAATACCTTAGAAAATTACAGGGGTACCTAGGTGACTCAGTCAGTTGGGCATCTGACTTCTACTCAGGTCATGATCTCATGGTTTGTGGGTTCAAGCCCCACATTGGGCTTTATGCTGACAGTGTGGAGCCTGCTTTGGATTCTCTGTCTCTCTCTCTCTGCCCCTCCCCTGCTCATTATCTCTCTCTCTTAAAAATAAACATTTACGGGGCGCCTGGGTGGCTCAGTCGGTTGAGCGACCGACTTCGGCTCAGGTCATGATCTCATGGTTTGTGAGTTCAAACCCCGCGTCAGGCTCTGTGCTGATGGCTCGGAGCCTGGAGCCTGCTTCTGATTCTGTGTCTCCCTCTCTCTGTCCCCTCCCCCATTCATGTTCTGTCTCTCTCTGTCTCAGAAATAAATAAACATTAAAAAAATTTAAAAAAAAGAAAAAATAAACATTCAATTAAAATAATTATATGAGAATTATTCACCTATTTTCTATTTTTGAGAACTTTTGTGAAGGATTGATACTAATTCTTCAAACAGGTGATTAAATTGTCTGGTAAAGTCATTCCAATTTTGGAGTTTTCTCTGTAAAAAAATTTTAAATTAGTAATTCAGCAGTTTTATTACTATAGGTTTATTCAGTTTTTTAAAATTTGTTAATCAGTTTGGTAGTTTATTGTTTTTACAAGGAATTTGTCCATTTCACAAAGTGACTTAACTTTAAAATATCCCATTTTAATTTTTTATTGTCACTAAGTGATGCCACCTCTTTCATTCTTGGTTTTAATAATTTTAGCCTTATTTCTTTTATTGGCTTGTCTAGCTAGAGGTTTGTCAATTTTTTTTTTTTTTTTGTCTTTTGAAACTATCAACTTGCTTTTGTTGATTTTATCTATTGAAAATAATATATATAACGATATGTATTACACTCAGATTCACTTATTTCAGCTTTAATCATTATTTCCTTATTTATCAATGTTTTATACTTAGTTGGCTCTACATTTTACATTATTTTAGGTGAATGATGATGAGATCTTTTGTTTTTTAACATAAGCATTAAAGCTATAAATTTCAGTTGAACCACTGTTTATCTGCATCCTATAAATTAGATATTCTTTCTTCTCTCCATTCTAATCCTTACTGTTTTGTATATTTACTTTTTAAAGCCAGTTAATAAAAGAAAGATGAAGAAATCTG
Source organism: Acinonyx jubatus (assembly GCF_027475565.1). Taxonomy (NCBI): domain Eukaryota; kingdom Metazoa; phylum Chordata; class Mammalia; order Carnivora; family Felidae; genus Acinonyx; species Acinonyx jubatus. The sequence continues at coordinate 42,940,116 of NC_069384.1, forward strand.
CAATAAGAGTGTATTTTATAATTACCAACATAATTACCTTAACCAGAATTCTTTGTTTTTAATTACTGTCTAGTCACTTGACTTTAAAGAACTTAGTATTTTTTTTCATTCTTTTTTTATGAATATAATGTATCGTCAAGTTGGCTTACATGCAAAACCCAGTGCTCATCCCAGCAAGTGACCTCCTCAATGCCCATCACCCACTTTCTCCTCTCCCCAACCCCACCATCCACCCTCAGTTTGTTTTCTATATTTTGGAGTCTCTTGTATTTTGTCTCACTCCCTCTCTGTAACTATTTTTTCCCCTTCCCTTCCCCCATGGTCTTCTGTTAAGTTTCTCAAGATCCACATATGAGTAAAAACATAATGATATCTATCCACTGACTGACTTGCTTCACTCAGCATAATACCTTCCAGTTCCATCCATGTTGCTGCAAATGACAGGATTTCATTCTTTCTCATTGCCAAGTAGTATTCCATTGTATATAGAAACCACATCTTCTTTATCCATTCATCAGCTGATGGACATTTAGGCTCTTCCCAAAATTTGGCTATTGTTGAAAGCACTGTTATAAATTTTGGGGTACATGTGACCCTATGCATCAGTACTCCTGTATCCCTTGAGTAAATTTCTAACAGTGCTATTGCTGGGTCATAGGGTGGTTCTATTTTTAATTTTTTGAGGAACCTCCACACTGTTTTCCAGAATGACTGCCCAGTTTGCATTCCCGCCAACAGTGCAAGAGGGTTCCCATTTCTCCACATCCTTGCCAGCATCTGTAGTTTCCGGATTTGTTCATTTTAGCCACTCTGACCAGCATGAGGTAATATCTCAGTGTGGTTTTGATTTGTATTTCCCTGATGATGAGTGACATTGAGCATCATTTCATGTGTCTGTTGGCCAACTGGATGTCTTTGCAAAGTGTCTATTCATGTCTTCTGCCCATTTCTTCACTGGATTATTTGTTTTTCAGGTGTTGAGTTTGGTAAGTTCTTTATAGATTTTGGATACAAAGCTCCTTAGTATTTCTTGAATGATAGTGTACTAACAACAAATATTCTCCAGTTTTGACAATCTTTAAATGTTTTTATTTCATCTATATTTTTGATATGTGGTTTTGCTCTAAGATGGTTGTTTGGGACATTTTTTTCATTATTTTGAATATGCAGTTCAGGTGCTTTCTCGTCTCCATTTTTCTGTTGAAAGTCATCTGTTAACCTTATTGGGGTTTCCATTTTATAATTTTTCTCATTATCTTTGTCAATAATTTGTGATGTGTCTGGATATGTGTCTTCTATGTTTATCTTATTTGGAATTGTTTCTTAGATGTGTAGAAAATATTCTTCATCAAATACAGAGAGTTTTTAGCTATTATTTCTTTGAATATGTGTATGTCCTTTCTATTCTTTCCTTTCTATCTGATATTCTCAATGTGTGTATATTGATGTACTGAAGTAGCCCACATTTCTCTAAGGCTTTATGCATTTTTCTTCATTCTTTTTATTCCCTCCATTCTTCAGATGACATCATCTTCAATAGCTGTCTTCAAGGTTGCTATTTTTCTGCCAGTTAAAATCTACTTTGAAGCTCTCTAGAGAATTTATTTTGTTATTGTGGTTTTCAGCTTCATAATTTTCATTTGATTATTTTTATAATGTCTATCTCTTTTTTGACATACCTTATTTTATGATACATTGTCATCATACCATCTCTACATTTTTGGACATTATCTCCTTTAGTTCTTTGAACATATTTATAGAAGATGAAGTCTTGTTTTTGTCAAATCTAACATCAAGGCTCGTTTAAAAACAGATTTTGTTACCTTATTTTCTGTATAAGGGGCATGCCTTCCTATTACTCTTCATGTTTTGAATTTTTTGTTGAAAGCTAGACATTATAGACCTAAATTAGTATATTATCAATTATTTATAATGGTATATATGCAATTAATATATGATTGCTAATATATTAATATTAACTTAGGATAGCTATGCTGAACACTCAACTCCTTATCCCTAATGGTGATATTGTTTTCATGGTTATCTATTTATTTAATAACTTGGCTAAACTGATTATGTGAAATCTATTTCTTTACGAAGTGTAGCCCCTAATGTTCCCACACAGATTTTTTTAAAAAAATCTTTTAGCTTGTTTATTTAAAGATTTTCCAAGATCAGCATAAGCCACTGATGTCTAAGACTGTGCTTAAGACCACTTTGCAAATGAGAACATTCATACACAAACTTTCCCATTGTGTGTGGGTCTGTGTGTGTGTGTGTGCGTGCGTGCGTGTGTGTGTGAGTCTGTTATCTTAGTAAAATGTTTTTTTTTTGCCCCACCTTCACCCAGAGACTAGTAGCTTCGATTCTTCCTCTTTAATCACTCTGATCATTTATGAGAGTATGAAGCCTTAGATACAGACACAGTCCTCTTGGTTTTCTGCTTGGTTTCCTATGACTTGCCCTGGGTCATGGTATCTTACTGTTCAGCCTATGGTTGGCAGAGGCTTTGGTTAAGTTCCTAATGCAACTGAGAGTGCCATTCTTTGTTTACTTAGAATGTTTTCAACTTGGCCTCATTTTCTGCTCTGATTGCTCTTGCGTGCAGGCAGCCTAGCACTTACACCCTTCCTAACCCCTAGGGTTGATGGTGAATCTAGTGTTAAGCATTCCCTGAAAAAAAAAATTTTAGCAAAAAATAAACCATGGAGACAGCATTTCTATAAAATGTTTTTTTAACACATCATCTACCCATTTAAAAATATACATTTTAATATATGACATATTTGAGTTTTAATGTCATGCATTTTTCTTGCAAGACCTTACATATTTATTGAAAGTATTAAATGTCAATTTTCACTAATACCTCATTTAGAGGACACACTGTCAACATTGTGGTTACCTTGCTTACTAATATTTTCATACAAACTCAGGCTTTGGAGACCATCATAATTTAGAATTGTACCTTAAAACTGTCTAGATGTGTGAAATTCGTCAAATTTCAGAAATTCTTATATTGATTTTTCAAATCTGCATCACAGGTATAATTGTACCTATTTCATAGTAGTATTTTGAAGATTACATTTATAATTCCATAAACCAGGATTATCTTTGTCATTGTTATCAACTATGATGAATTTCTAAATAAAACTGGAATTATATTGCATCTAAAGATTTAGTTTTCCATTAATTATTAAAAACATAAATGACAATTTATTTTCTATGAATATGCTTATAAATAATAATTCTAGTATTATATTTTATTATATGAATGTGCTGTGAATTCATTAGTGTTATTATAAAGTTGAAGTTATGTTCTCTAAGTCTTCACTCCTCTCTTTTTCATGCCTTCTTTTGTATGATCTCGTTTTTGTTTTAGGTGATGGCATACATCCTGTCATCCTATTAGTGGTTACCTTTACTAAGCTTTAAAAATCTTATATCCATTCTTATCATCAAGGTTAAAGTAAAATCAAACAGGATATCTTCAGTCTAACTTTATGAGTTAAAAGTTTAACATGTCTTCACTTCATCACCACCCCCCCCTTGGCATTTTGTTGATATAATCTGGGTAATGGTAGTGGTGATGGTGATTAAGATGATGATGATGATGATATTTGATCATGTTTAAACTGGATATCTTAGATGCTACCTTTCTTTTATCCCATGACGTAAATCTAGAATTCTTTTTTTGGTGGTGTTTCTGTTTTGTTTTACGTCTATGCCAATAAGAATGCAATATTCCTGAACTTTTATTCAGAAAGAATTCTTAATACTTAAAAAAATATTTTTATATTTTTTATTTTATATTTCAATTTATATTTCAACAGCACTCAGACTTGTGGCTACCTGAAGAATTATGTTGTTATTAAACCATATGGTTTTTTTCTTTTTCTCTTTTTTCTATGAAATTTTTGTATTTTTATCGTTTATTAATTTTAATTCCAATGTCACTAACATAGTGTTATATTAGTTTCAATTGTACAATATAGTGATTCAATAATTCCATATATTACTTATTGTTCATCTTGATAAGTGTGCTCTTAATCCTGATTATCTATTTCACCCATCTCCCTACCCACCTCCCTGCTGGTAACCATGAGTTCTCTATAGTTAAGAGTCTGTTTTGGGGTTTGTCTCTTTCTTCCCTTTGTTCATTTGTTTTGTTTCTTAAATTCCATATATGAATGAAATCACACAGTATATGTCTTTCTCTCACGGGCTTATTTTACTTAGCACTTTACTCTCTAGATCTATCCATGTTGTTGCTATCATAATCTTTACATAAACTGGTGTTTTATATTGTAAAGAATTGTACTGCTGGGTAATTTTTACTTTTTTTTAGGTTTATATATTTTTTCCTGCTTAGAAACTTTTAGAAATTTTAATTTATAATTTAATTGAATAAAAGTACTAGAATGTTTAAATATCAAGATATTTTTATTAATTTTTGTCTACATTAAAACTTTATTTCCTAGCATACAAAATCTCTTAATGTCCCTTTTCCATCATTTTTAGTGCTTCTTTCCTGAATCTAATTCTATAATAAACAAGTGGGTTTTTCTGGATCTGTCCCCATGGTTTTAGTTTTTTGTTGGCACTGTTAATGTTTTTGTTTTATTTTATTCATTTTAGTCCTAGGAGAATATCTCAACTTCTATGATTTTTGAGTTCCTGTTTTTTTCTTCACATTCAGTATTTTTTTCTTGCTAAAATTATTATTTGTAACAGACAATTGTTATTTTCATCTACAAACAGTTTTACCTGAAATTCAGCTTATTTCCCTTAAAGTTTTCTTACTCTCATTTTCTAAATAACAGTATCCTCTTGACTATTGTTAAAAACCTGAATTAGAGATTGTCTATCTTTTTTGTATTCTTGAAGTAATTCTTTTTAAGAGAGAAGTATTTCCTCTATGCAGTATATTTTAATGGATTAGATAAACGTTCTTTTTATTTTTAGAAAAACTCATTCTATTTGTTTAAATAATTTTATGACTGTCCTTTCCTTGCTGTAGGCACCATCAGAAAAGAATTGCCATCCTGATATTTTCTTTGAAATGGTTGCTTACAGAAAAACTACTCTCACCTCTCTGATTAGGGATAGATAGTACTGCTCCATGATTTTTTTTTCCTCCATGAATTTCATGATACTTTATTATTATATGGTGATATTCTCTGAGAAGAGAAGGCACTCTTAGGAATCACTGACTTCATAGCTATTATTCCATAGCATTACCTTAGGCTGCCATAGGAAAATACCACTGACTGAGTGGCTTTTAACTAATAGAAATTTTTTCCCCTCAGAGTGTTGAAGGCTAGAAGTCCAAGATCAAGGTACCAGCAGATTAGCTTTCTGTAAGAGCTTTCTGCCTTGTTTTGCGGATGGCTGTCTTCTTCCTATGTCTTCATATAGCCTGTGTGTGTGTGTGTGTGTGTGTGTGAGCGCGCACACATGCGCACGCTTGTGCACGGAATTGCAGAGAGAAATGTCTCTTCCTTATTTTATTAGGGCATAAGTCCTATTGGATTAAGTTCCCATTTTTAGGACTCCAGTTAACCGTTATTACCTCTTTATAGGCCCTATCTCCAAATACAGTCACACTGTGTGCATAGGATATCAACACATGAATTTAGGGGGAACACAATTCCACTTACAATGTACATCTACCTAATATCTAATAGAAATGTATACTCTTTAGAATGTTTAGCACACTTACTTGAACATCTAGAGTTACCTGTAATAAAGGAAAAATTTATCTGTCTTTTCACAATATTACATTTTCTGTAAAGATATTTAAATCTCCAATATAAAAAATTAATTTCATTGAAACTTATTAATATGTCTGTAAGTGATTTGATAACACTGCTACCTTCAAATATATACAGCTATAATATCAGGTGATATTCAGTAGATGTTATTTAAGAGTTGGGATGCTGATAAAAATATTACTGTATCTCTTAAAAATTATGTTCATATTTGCATATTCTACTTTTAAGACTCTAACAATATTTATGTAAGAGAAAACTTGTTAATCTCAGTCATTATTGAACTCAAATCATATAATCTAAATTAGCTATTACATGGTGTCCATGGGCAAATAATGTAGTAATATTTAATTCAATGTATAACTAATATTGTGAATCAAAATGCTCATCTCTCAATCACATTTTTCCTTGTTAATATTTGTATGTTCATAGTGAACTACTTATATATAATGTTATAGGTTAAAATGTTAGTCCTTGTCTCTTTTTCCCCCACAATGTACAAATTATGTGAAATCAGAAAACACAGTTATAAATTACTAAATATAGGAAGTTCTTCCTGAAAGAGTTTTGCCCTAGAGTTTTCCCTCTTCTCCTTATAAAATAGTCCTTTTGGAGCACCTGGGTGGCTCAGTCAATTAAGCATCCAGCTCTTGATTTCAGCTCAGGTCATGATCTCATGGTTTGTGAGGTTGAGCTCTACATCAGTGCTCTGTGGTGACAATGCAGAGCCTGCTCAGGATTCTCTCTCTCCTTCTGTTTCTACCCCTCCACTGCTCATGCTCTCTCTCTCTCTCTCTCTCTCTCTCTCTCAAAATAAATAAATGAACTCTAAAATAAAATAAGATAGTCCTTTATTAGGTCAAAATAACCTTCGAACGTACTATGGGCCCAGCACGCTTCTGCAGCGCGACTCTGCTACTTCGAACATACTATGTAACTATGTATGTTGAATCCATGTAATTAATTTTGGGACTATGACCATCTTAACAATAACAATCATTCGATCATAAACACTATTTTTCCATTTATTAATTATTTAATCTCCTAATAATAGTTAATAGTTTTCAATGTAAAAACCTAGCATTTAATTTATTCCTAAATATTTTATTATTTTGATGATACTGTAAATGGAAATTTTTTTTAATTTCAGTTTCAGATTGTTAATTGTTAATGTATACAAATGTAACTAATTTTTTATATTGATCCTTTATCCTACAACTTTGCTTAACTTGTTTATTAGCTCTAAAAGTGTGTGTGTGTGTGTGTGTGTGTGTGTGTGTGTGTGTGTATCACTTCTTTATCCATTCATCTATCAAAGGACATTTGGATTGCCTCCATATCTTGGGTATTGTAATTAATGCTGCAATAAACATAGGGGTTCATATCTTTTTGAATTAATGGTTTTTTGTTTGGTTTTTGGCGGAGGGTAAATACCCAGTAGTGGAATTACTTGATTATATGGTATTTCTATTTTTAATTTTTTTAATGTGAAATTTATTGTCAAATTGGTTTCCATATAACACCCAGTGCTCATCCCAACAGGTGCCCTCCTCAATGCCCATCACCCACTTTCCCCTCCCTCCCACACCCCATCAACCCTCAGTTTATTCTCAATTTTTAAGAGTCTCTTATGATTTGCCTCCTTCCCTCTTTGTAACTTTTTTTTTCCCTTCTCCTCCACCATGGTCTTCTGTTAAGTTTTTCAGGATCCACATAAGAGTGAAAACATATCGTATCTGTCTTTCTCTGTATGACTTATTTCACTTAGTATAATATTCTCCACTTCCATCCACGTTGCTACAAAAGGCCATCTTTCATTCTTTCTCATTGCCACGTAGTACTCCATTGTATATAGAAACCAAATTTCTTTATCCATTTATCAGTTGATGAACATTTTGTCTCTTTCCATAATTTGGCTATTGTTGAAAGTGCTGCTATAAACATTGGGGTACAAATGCCCCTATGCATCAGCACTCCTGTATCCCTTGGGTAAATTCATAGCAGTGCTATTGCTGGGTCATAGGGTAGATCTATTTTTAATTTTTTGAGGAACCTCCACACCGTTTTCCAGAGCGGCTACACCAGTTTGCATTCCCACCAACAGTGCAAGAGGTTCGTGTTTCTCCACATCCTCGCCAGCATCTATAGTCTCCTGATTTGTTCATTTTAGCCACTCTGACTGGCGTGAGGTGATATCTCGGTGTGGTTTTGATTTTTATTTCCCTGATGATGAGTGACATTGAACATCTTTTCATGTGCCTGTTGGCCATCTGGATGTCTTCTTTAGAGAAGTGTCTATTCATGTTTTCTGCCCATTTCTTCACTGGATTATTTGTTTTTCGGGTGTGGGGTTTGGTGAGTTCTTTATAGATTTTGGATACTAGTTCTTTGTCCAATATGTCATTTGCAAATATCTTTTCCCATTCCGTTGGTTGCCTTTTAGTTTTGTTGATTGTTTCCTTTGCAGTGCAGAAGTTTTTTATCTTCATGAGGTCCCAATAGTTCATTTTTGCTTTTAGTTCCCTTGCCTTTGGAGATGTGTCAAATAAGAAATTGCTGTGGCTGAAGTCAAAGAGATTTTTTTCCTGCTTTCCCCTCTAGGGTTTGGATGGTTTCCTGTCTCACATTCAGGTCTTTCATCTATTTTGAGTTTATTTTTGTGAATGGTGTAAGAAAGTGGTCTAGATTCATTCTTCATGTTGCTGTCCAGTTCTCCCAGCACCATAGGTTAAAGAGACTGTCTTTTTTCCATTGGATAGTCTTTCTTGCTTTGTCAAAGATTAGTTGGCCATACTTTTGTGGATCCAATTCTGGAGTCTCTATTCTATTCCATTGGTCTGTGTGTCTGTTTTTGTGCCAATACCATGCTGTCTTGATGATTACGCTTTGTAGTAGAGGCTAAAGTCTGGGATTGTGCTGCCTCTCGCTTTGGTTTTCTTCTTCAATATCACTTGGCTATTCAGGGTCTTTTGTGGTTCCATACAAATTTTAGGATTGCTTGTTCTAGCTTTGAGAAGAATGCTGGTGCAATTTTGATTGGGATTGCATTGAATGTGTAGATTGCTTTGGGTAGTATTGACAATTTAACAATATTTATTCTTCCAATCCATGAGCATGGAATGTTTTTCCATTTCTTTGTACCTTCTTCAATTACCTTCATAAGCTTTCTATAGTTTTCAGCATACAGATCTTTTACATCTTTGGTTAGGTATATTCCTAGGTATTTTATGATTCTTGGTGCAGTTGTGAATGGGGTCAGTTTATTTGTCTTTCTGTTGCTTCATTATTAGTGTGTAAGAATGCAACTGATTTCTGTACATTAATTTTGTATCCTGCGACTTTGCTGAATTCATGTATCAGTTCTAGCAGGCTTTTGGTGGAGTCTTTCAGGTTTTCCATGTATAGTATCATGTCATCTGCAAAAAGTGAAAGCTTGACTTCATCTTTGCCAATTTTGATGCCTTTGATTTCCTTTCGTTGTCCGATTGCTGATGCTAGCACTTTCAACACTGTGTTAAACAACAGTGAGAGTGGGCATCCTGTCATGTTCCTGATTTCAAGGGGAAAGCTCTGTTTTTCCCCATTGAAGATGATATTAACTGTGGGCTTTTCATAAATGGCTTTTATGATGTTTAAATATGTTCCTTCCATCCCAACTTTCTTGAGGGCCTTTATTAAGAAAGAATGCTGAATTTTGTCAAATGCTTTTTCTGCATTAATTGACAGGATCATATAGTTCTTATCTTTTCTTTTATTAATGTGATGGATCATATTGATTGATTTCGCGAATACTGAACCAGCCCTGCAGCCCAGGAATGAATCCCACTGGATCATGGTGAATAATTCTTTTTATGTGCTGTTGAATTCAATTTGCTAGTATCTTGTTAAGAATTTTTGCATCCATATTCATCAGGGATATTGGCCTGTAGTTCTCTTCTTTTGCTGGGTCTCTGTCTGGTTTGGGAATCAAAATAATGCTGGCTTCATAGAATGAGTCTGGAAGTTTTCCTTTCCTTTCTGTTTTTTGGAACAGCTTGAGAAGGATAGGTAATATCTCTGCTTTAAATGTCTGGTAGAATCCCCTGGGAAGCCATCTGGTCCTGGACTCTTATTTGTTGGGAGACTTTTGATAACTGATTCAATTTCTTTCCTAGTTATGGGTCTGTTCAAGTTTTCTATTTCTTCCTGTTTGAGTTTTGGAAGTGTGTGGTGCTTAGGAATTTGTCAATTTGTTCCAGGTTGTCCAGTTTGTTGGCATATAATTTTTCATAGTATTCCCTGATAATTGCTTGTATTTCTGAGGGATTGGTTGTAATAATTCCATTTTCATTCATTATTTTATCTATTTGGGTCTTCTCCCTTTTCTTTTGGAGAAGCCTGGCTAGAGGTTTATCAATTTTGTTTATTTTTTCAAAAAAACAACTCTTGGTTTCATTGATCTTCTCTACAGTTTTTTTAGATTCTATATTATTTCTGCTCTGATCTTATTATTTCTCTTCTTCTGCTGGGTTTGGAGTGTGTTTGCTGTTCTGCTTCTAGTTCCTTTAGGTGTGCTGTTAGATTTTGTATTTGGGATTTTTCTTGTTTCTTAAGATAGGCCTGTATTGTAATGTATTTTCCTCTCAGGACTGCCTTCACTGCATCCCAAAGCATATGGATTGTTGTATTTCATCTTAATTTGTTTCCATACATTTTTTAATTTCTTCTCTAATTGCCTGGTTGCCCATTCTTTCTTTAGTAGGGTGTTCTTTAACCTCCATGCTTTAGGAGGTTTTCCAGACTTTTTCCTGTGGTTGATTTCAAGTTTCATAGCATTGTGGTCTGAAAGTGTGCATGATATGATCTCATTTCTTGTATACTTATGAAGGGCTGTTTTGTGACCCAGTATGTGATCTATCTTGGAGAATGTTCCATGTGCACTTGAGAAGAAAGTATATTCTGTTGCTTTGGGATGCAGAGTTCTAAATATATCTGCCAAGTCCATGTGATCCAATGTATCATTCAGGGCCTTTGTTTCTTTATTGATCTTGTGTCTCAATGATCTATCAATTGTTGTAAATGGGGTATTAAAGTCCCCTGCAATGACCACATTCTTATCAATAAGGTTGCTTATGTTTGTGATTGTTTTATATATTTGGGGGCTCCCGTATTCGGCGCATAGACATTTATAATTGTTAGCTCTTCCTGATGGATAGACCCTGTAATTATTATATAATACCCTTCTTCATCTCTTGTTACAGCCTTTGATTTAAAGTCTAGTTTGTCTGATATAAGTATGGCTACTCCAGCTTTCTTCTGACTTCCAGTAGCATGATAGATAGTTCTCCATCCCCTCACTTTCAATCTGAAGGTGTCCTCAGGTCTAAAATGAGTCTTTTCTAGACAGCAAATAGATGGGTCTTGTTTTTTTATCCATTCTGATACCCTGTGTCTTTTGGTTGGAGTCTGATACCCTATGTCTTTTGGTTCTTATTCTCATTGGTTCTCATTCTCTCCTCATACTCCTGGATTTTTTAATCTCTCTTTTTCTCAGCTTCCTCTTTTACATAATTTTATCCTCTAATTCACCTATATTCTCCTCTGTCTCTTCAATCCATGCTATGGCCACCTCCATTTTATTTTGCACCTCATTTGTAGAATTTTTTGATTCCCCATGACTGTTTTTTAGTCCCTTGATCTCTGTAGCAATAGATTCTCTGCTGTCCTCTATGCTTTTTTCAAGTCCAGTGATTAATTTTCTGACTATTATTCTAAATTCTTGTTCTATTACATTGCTTAAATTGGTTTTGATCAATTCATTAGCTGTTGCTACTTCCTGGGGTTTCTTTTGAGGAGAATTCTTCTGTTTTGCCATTTTGGTTAGTCCCTGTGGTAGCTCCAAAATGCAGGGCACTTCCCCTGTGCTGTCTGTTGTGTTGGTGTGCAGGGCTGCAGTCAGACCCAATATCTGACCCCAGCCCACTGCTGGGGCCACAGTCAGACTGGTGTGCACCTTATCTTCCCCTCTCTCCCAGGGGCAGGACTCACTGTGGAGTGGTGTGTCCCCTGTCTGGGCTGCTTGCACACTGCCAGGCTTGTGATGCTGCTTCAATGGGATCTGGCCAAGGGCATATTAGACAGGGTGGATCCGCAAGGTGCACAGGGGCGGGAGGGGCAGGCTTAGCTAGCTTTGCCATTGGTGGTGCCCTGCAGGAGGGGCCCTGCAGCACTGGGAGGGAGGCAGGCCCATTGGAGGGATGGATCCACAGAATTAAAGCATTGGCTGTTTGCATGGTGCAAGCAAGTTCAGTGATGGGAAGTGGTTCCCTTTGGAATTTCAGCTGGGGGATGGGAGAGGGAAAATCTATTTTTAATTTTTTGAGGAAACTCCATACTGCTTTTCATAGTAGCTATACCAGTGTGCATTCTCACCAATAGTGCATAAGAATTGCTTTTATTCCAATCATCACCAACACTTATTCCTTGTTTTTTATTTTAGCCATTCTCACAGATGCAAGGTGATATCTCATGTGGTTTTGATTTGCATTTCCCTGATGATTAGTGATGGTGAATATTGTTTCTAATCATGTCTATTCAAGGCCTCTTGCCCATTTTAATCAGATTATTTTTGGGGATTGTTGAGTGATTTTTTCATCATTAATTGTATTGTTTCCCACAAACTATACTCTTCTTGAGAACATATTGCTTTCATATTGAATGTCTAGAGCTTATAACAGTTTCTGGGTTAATATAAGGTCTGAATTGTTTGAATGAATAAAAGAATGAATGAGTATATTAATATTTAATTGGAAGTTCAAATAGAACTGAGAAACTTAGAATCTTATTTCAGTGCTATAATGTTTTGAAATAAATGACTTGCAAACATTAATTATTTTTATTAAATTGAATTGCTTAGTGGTATTTATTTATGCTAACCACATTTAAGGCATACTATCTGATTTAACCTAGCAAAATACTTTACATAAGAGTAGTAAATGCCAGACCTTGAACCATCTATTAAATCAAGTCTGTTGATCCTCTATTTTAAAATTTCAAACTATTTTTAATTGAAGCAAATTGTTGTATAGCATTATGTAGGTTTCAGATGTACAACATAATAGTTAGATTTTTGTGTACACCACAAAGTGATGACCACAATAAGTAGTGTCATCCATCACCAGACAATTAAGCCTTTTACCCATTTTGCTCTCTCCCCAAACTCCTCTTGTCTAATAACCACCCATCACTTCTCTATATCTGTAAATTCTGTTTTATTTTGTTCTTTGATTGTTTTGTTTTATATTCCACATATAATTGAAATCATATGGTATTTTTCTTTCTACACCTGACTTATTTTATTTAGCATAATATTCTCAAGATCTGTTCATTTTGTTGCAAATGGCAGGATTTCCTTCTTTACTGCAGCTAAGTAGTATCCCATTGTGTGTGTGTGTGTGTGTGTGTGTGTGTGTGTGTGTGTATGAGTATAACCACATCTTTATTAATCTATCAATGGTCATTTAGGTTGTTTATATCTTGCTATTGTAAATAACGATGCAATGAACATTGAGTTGCATATATCTTTTCACATTAGTGTTTTTGTTTTCTTCAGATAAATATTTTCATTGGGTACGACTGGATCACATGGTAGTTCTATCTTTAATTTTTCAGGAAATTCAACACTTCTTTCCACAGTGACTGCACTGATTTGCATTCTCATCAACAGTGTACCAGCCTTCCCTTTTCTCCATATCCTCTTCACTACTAGTTATTTCTTGTCTTTTCTAACAGGTGACATCTCTTTGTGGTTTTGATTTGCATTTCTCTGATACTTAGTGATATTGAACATCATCTCATATGCCTCTTGTACATCTGTATATCTTTAGAAAAATGTCTTTTTACATTCTCTAACAACTTTTTAACCAGATGGTTTGGGGTTTTTTGTTTTTGTTTTGCCACTGAGTTGTGTGAATTCTTTGTGTATCTTGGATATGAATGCCCTATTAGAAATATGATTTGCTAATATATTCTGTCACTCATTAGCTTGACTTCTTATTTTGTTGATATTTTTCTTTGTTATACAGAAGCTTTTTCATTTGATGTAGTTTTGTTTATTTTTGCTTTTTTTTACCTTTGCCTTTTTAGTCAGAATCAAAAATTCAACACCAAGACTAATGTCAAGAAACTTGTTGCCCATGTTTTCTTCCAGGACTTTTATGGTTTCACGTCTTACTTTCAAGTCTAGTCTATTTTGAGTTCACTTTTATGTATAGTGTAAGACTGTTTTAGTTTCATTATTTGTATGTGGATATTCAGTTTTCTCAACACCATTTATTAAAGAGACTGTCCTTTATTGCATATTCTTGAATTCTTTATCATAAATTGAGAGGAATTTGCCTTTTGCATTTGGGTGGAATGTTTCGCATATATCTAAGTTCATCTGATCCAAGATGTCATTTAGACTGATGTTTCATTATTAATTTTTGACTGGATGATCTACCCATTGTTATAATTAGCTTATAAAACTCCTTTATTATTTTTATGTTGTTTTTTTCCCCTTTAAGTCTGTTAACATTTGCTTTAAGTATTTACGAGCTTCTATTTTGGGTGCATAAATATTTACAAATGCTATCTCCTCTTGTTAGATTAACTCCTTTGTTATTAAGTAATGTCCTTTGTCCTTTATTACAGTGTTTGTTTTAAAGTCTATTTTTCTAATATGTGTATAGCTATACCAGCTTTGTCTTTGTTTCCATTTGCATAGGATGTCTTTTTCAATCCCTTAACTTTGTCTGCATGTATCATTAGATCCAAAGTAATTTTCTTGCACACAACATATACATGGTTTTGTTTTAAGAAGGCTTCATGCCCAGTGGAGCCCAATGTGAGGCTCAAACTTATGGCCCTGAGATCAAGACCTGAGTTGAGATCAAGAGTTGGATGCTTAACCGACTAAGCCACCTAGGTGCCCCTATAGATGATTTTTTAAACCCATCCAGCTACTCTGTGTCTTTTGATCAGGGAATTTAACACCTTTATATTTAAAGTAATTATTTATAGTTACGTATTTATTTATTGACATTTTGTTAATCAATTCCTTGTTTTTGTCATTCCTCTCTGTTCTTGTCTTATTTTGCTCTTTTGTGGTTTGGTGACCTTTTTTAGTGTTAATTTTAGATTCCTTTCTCATTGTTTTTGAGACTTTTGCTTTGTAGTTCATGAGGTCACTATATATATATATATATATATATATATATATATATATATATATATATATATATAGTTCATGAGGCTACTCACTATATATATATATAGAGAGAGAGAGAGAGAGAGAGAGGCCTATATATATATATATACACACACACACACACACAATGTATATATATGTACATATACATATATATGCATATACATACATATGTATGTATATACATATGTTATATATGTTGCATGTATAAAACAATCTATATTAATTTGATAAGAACTTAAGTTTAAGTAAAGTCTAAAAAATATGTTTCTCACCACCCCAAGTGGTGTTAGATTTTAATGTTGTATTTTACATGCTTTTACTGAGTGTAATTTTTAACCAATTATTGTAGTTATAGTTTTATTATTTTGTGTTTTATCCTTCATACTAACTTTATAAGTGGCTATTCCCCTACCTTTACTATATATATTGTCTTTACCTGTGAGATTTTTACTTTCCTGTATTTTGTTACCTTTTAGTACTTTTACTTTTCAGCATAAGTAATCTCCCTTCTTAGTTCTTGTCAGCCAGTTTAGTGGTGGTAAACTCCTGTAGCTTTTGCTTGTCTAGAAAACTTTTATTCTCTCTTTAAATTCCGAGTGATAATGTTGCTGGATATGGTATTCTGGTTTGAAGGTTTTTTTGTTTTGTTTTGTTTTTTCATTTCAGCACTTAAAATATATTATGCTACTGCCTTCTGGTCAGCACAATTTCTGGTAAAAAAAATTATATCATAAGCTTTTACAGGTAGTCTTGTATGTAACAATTTGTTTTTCTCCCCTGCTCTTTTGAGGTTCTCTAACTTTAACTTTTGACATTTTAATTACAGTATATCTTGGTATGGATCTCTTTGGCTTCATCTTACTTGAAACTCTTTGGGCTTCCTGGAATTGGATATCTGTTTCCTTCCTCAGATTAGAGAAGTCTTAAGCCATTGTTTCTTTAAATAATTTTTCTGCTTTCTTTCTTCTCTTCCTCTCGGATCCCTATAATGCAGATCTTATGCTGCTTGATGTTGTTCTATAGGTCTTTCAAGCTCTTCATCTTTTAGAACTTTTTTTTCTTTTGGTCACCCTGTTTGGGTGATTACTCTGTTTCCATGTTACTTATTAATCTTTTACCCCATTGAGTCTACTGTTGAACCCCTCAAGTGTATTTTTTTTATTTCAATTCTTGTGTTTTTCAGCTGAGTCACTCCTGTTTGGTACGTTCTTATATTTTATATTTCCTTGTTAAAGTTCTCACTTTGTTCATCCATTTTTTTTTAAATTTGTGAGCATCTCTGTGACCATTAGTTTGAACTTTTTATCAGAGGGATTACTTCTCTCCTTTTCATTACGGTCTTGCTCATTATATTTTTATCATTTTTCTTTTTTTCCCCATTTGAAACATAATCTTCTGTCTCCTCATTTCACTTGATTCTCTGTGTTTGTTCTATGTTTTAGGTAGAACAGCTATTTCTCTTAGTCTTAGAAAATAGATTTGTGTAGGAGATGTCCCCTGTGTTCCAGAAGTGTAATCTTCCCTGGACACTAGAGTCAGATGCTGTAGGGATGCCCCCTTTGGGGGCTTTACATGACCGCCATTTGTGATGGGACCCTGGCTAAGGCACAGGGTGGGAAAGCAGGGCATTTACCTGACCTGCTGTGGTGGGGCCATGGCTGGGGGGTATTGAAGGGTGGGACATACTCACTGGCACTACCAGGTTAATGAGAGTGTACCAAAATGGCACCTTACAGCATGGGTACTAGGAAAGTATAAAGAAAGCTTACAAACAAACAAACAAACAAACAAAGTGGATTCCACTAGTGCCTTTGTGCCCTGAGAGAAAGTCCTAATAGGTTTCTGCCTCTCCTGAAGATGTCTTAAGATTAACAAGTGGGTCTCCTTCAAATATAGTCTAGGTGGTTTTCAACCTGCCGTTTTTGCACTCATTCCTGGGGTGAGTGAGTCTCTATGTGAGGCCTTTAAGAGCAAGTTTTCCATTCTCTATAGCTCTGTGGTTCTCTATATAAGCTCTCCTGGTTTCCAAAGCCAGGCATTTTGGGGGTTTGTCTCTCCCAAATGCAGATCCCAAGGGTTGGGGTGACTGAAATTGGATACAAATCCCTTGTTTCTCAGGGAAAAGCACCATATATGTTTTGAGACCCCTGTCTATTGTGGGTCATCATAGCTGGAGTGAGGGTTATGGAGAGACCATGTGTCCACCTATCTTACCTGTCTTGATGTGACCTGTTGATCCTTTGTTGTGGAAGTACCATTGATTCAGTTTTCACGTCTTTGCTCAGGGGAAATGATTCATTGTATAGCTTTATATTTGTTGTGTCTGTGAGAGGAGGTAAGTTCAGAATCTTACCATGCCACATCTTGAACTGCCTCCCTCCATCACTTTTGATAATGATTCTACTTAGGCTTGTTTACTATTTAAACCTCCAGCAATTAGAAATTCTGAATTTGTCAACACTATTTTTAATCCTTTATCTATCATTCACAGTGGTAAAAAATAATTATAAATTTAATATTTTTTAATGTTTATTTATTTTTGAGAGACACAGCATGAGCAGGGGAGGGGTAGAGAGAGAGACACACACAGAATCCAAAGCAGGCTCCAGGCTCTGAGTTGTCAGCACAGAGCCTGACATGGGGCTTGAACCCACAAACTGCAAGATCTGAGCTGAAGTCAAATGCTTAACTGACTGAGCTACCCAGATGCCCCAACAGTGGTAAAAACTTGAACTGAAAGGTGCCAAATTAAGTTATAGAACAGAAAGGTAAGTAACTATTTGGGAATCTTACCCTGCTGCTAAAATTTAAATGGCTTGTTTCATTTTCTGTTATAAAATTTTGCTTTGGGAATATATAGCAAATTCTAGATAATAGCATAGGTTTGATCTTTATCCCCTCATATTTTATATATCTGTTTTATTTCAGTGATATTACATTGATATAATTTACTTATTGGGATATAATATTGAGATATAGTATATTGAGATAATATTTATTTATTGAGATAAAATATTTCAACCTACAAAACTAGAGTTGATACCAATGCAAACAGAACAACAAAAAAAACTCCCATCAGTAACATCCCATTCATTTGAGGTAGCATGGTATGGCACAAAGTATTTGAAAATGGAAATTGGGTAGATTCAGGTTTTGAAATTCCAGTCTCCACTAATAAAACAATGGGGATGTGATGGGTAATGACACACATTCTGGAGAAAGTGTTCAGATTAAATAAAACATTATGTGTAATATCCTCTGCAAAATAGCTGATAGCACATGCTCAGAGGTTGTCAGTATCCTTCCCCTTTCTTTTAGCTCTATTTCATTTACAGCTGCAGGCAGAATGCTTTAAACCAATAAGCATCTAAGATGATGATAAATTTAGATTGCCTACATTTAGGGTGAATTTTCTGTCAAATTTCTAAAATTAAGGTGGACATTATAAGTAAAAATTCAGTATGTTATCTTGACAAACTAAATTTAAAAAGTTTTCAACACCTTCCTAATGACTAAATCTTTCTAGATGAAGAGTTTGAAAGAGCTAAAGGTAACCCTCCATCAAGAAGATTATATGGTGGAAAATAGCCTTGAACATTGTCTTTCTAAGTGCTCTTACAAATCTGCACTTGAAAAAAATTGTAAATTTTACTGGAGAGGAAAATCATACCAATTGTGAAGTAATGATACTGGCCTTTGAAAAGTGCAAGTAGTTCCTGATTATAAGGTTACTGATTTATTTAGGCAACATGCTGCTTGTAGCTTACACTTCCAACTGTCATTTAAATTGTATTCAACTTCAGCTTAACTTGTATTCAGCTCATTGCAAACCTTAGGAAACCAAATTTAATCTGTTTCAGAGGTTAGGAAGACTGTATAATCTCGTTCCAACTCAATTCTGGCTGGCAACAACAATTGCTTGCTTTCTCAGCCATTCAAATTAACTGTGAAATCAAAAGAAATAAATGATGATTAACTCGCTTGCCATGTGAGTGTTGTTTCTATTTTTACTCTGTATCTACTGTATATTCTCTTTAAAATGTACCCAAGTGGCAACATAATTTTTAATATCAGTTATTATTTTCAGAAGTAGACTAGCATGAGCTAAAGCTAAATACGAGTAATTAAATGTGAATATTCAGTCTTTGTCACTTTCTCCTTTCCTACCTTCTTCCTTTTTTCTCTCTCTCTCCATCTTCTGTTCTCTCCTTTCTCCCTTCCTTCCTTATTTTTATTGTTCCTATTTTCCTTCATCTTCTGTTTCTTCCTCAAATAGGCAATGCCTTGTGTATTACATACCAGATGAAATAAAATTTTTAAGTATGCATCATATAATAGAATGCATTATCAAGTTCTATCACACTAGACATAAGAATTTTTGTTGCAAGAATGCCTGGGTGGTTCAGTTGGTTAAGTGTCTAATTCTAGATTTTGGCTCAGGTCATGATTTCACGATTTGTGAGTTTGAGCCCCACATTGGGTTTCAAGTGACAGTGTGGAGCCTACTTGGCATTCTCTCTCTCTCTCTCTCTCTCTCTCTCTCTCTCTCTCTTAAAAGTAAATAAATAAATATTAAAATTTTTGGTAACATTTATTTAGTTTTGAGAGACAGAGAGAGATGGAGCATGAGCAGGGTAGGGGCAGAGAGAGGGGGAGACACAGAATCTGAAGCAGACTCCAGGCTCTGAGCTGTGAGCACTGAGCCCAATGTGGGGCTTGGACTCATTCATGAACCACGAGATCATGACCTGAGCTGAAGTCGGAAGCTTAACTGACTGAGCCACCCAGGTGCCCCTAAGTAAATAAGCTTTCTAAAAAAAGAATTTTTTTTTGCAAAAATAAGTGAGGGTCCTTTCAATAAATTTATAGATTAACACTAATTATTGGAAGGACTATGAAACTTTATCTTAATAATATAAGTATGTTACATTTATAAAACCTACAATATAAACTGGCTACTTAGAAGCAAGAAGTAAATTAACTCTTGTTTTAGCTTTTAACAAGTTCTTGTAGCACCACAAATATGCAAGATTTTTAAGGTGTATATGCATAATTTGTGTTTGTGTAGCTTACATGTGTATCCTTTACCTTCCTTGTTATATAATTCCAGATTTATCAATATAACCACATAATGAATTTACACTGTTAGCTTGCCTGACACACTTTTAAGATAATTTGGGAAGATGGTACAGATCATTAATTTAAAAATTAACTATATCAATCTCAATTATACAATTATATGTTTTTCCCGTGTTCCTCCAAATTTGAGATGTTTTCAATTTTATTTTTTCAACTATGAAAAAGATACTTAAAATTTCTCCCTGTCTTTGTCAATTTCCCTTTTCAATCTGTTTACTTAGCTGTTAATTATAAATAATTGGTTCCACAGATGTATGATTTTATTGCCCAACAAGAGGCATGCATCTTATAGAAATTTAGCATTTTTTAATGATTTCAAAATGTATAGAACTATAATTTGAACATAGTACATTTAGGATCAATGAACTAAAATATAACAGTCACTTGGAAAGGTACTGTAATTTCAGAAAAAATTTGAACTTGTATCATTTAGATATATAGTTCTCAATCTCAGCCATTGTTTGTAGCTGAACACAGCTTATCCTTCTTATTTATTATTTCCTCAGTTTACTTTATCAAATCTCATTCTGCCCTTCAAAGGCATGACTCCAGGGCCAGAGAATTGGGCAGAGTTTATAACATATAGGATCTAGGGCTCCCCACTGTTGAAAGTCTCCTTTCTAATGTTCCCTTCTCACATTCCAGAGGCTTTAGTTGTTTCCAAGTTGGTGTCTGTTCATCTGACCAGAAGACTTTTTAAAAAAAAAAAAAACAAGTTTTAGATGTACTAGTAGCCCTAACTTTATTCTACCCCCACATTAGAGCCTTGAAAATGAATAACTCATGCTGTTCTGTTCCTTTCTTCCCAGCTTCCATTCTCTTCCAGATTTTTTTTTCTTTAGTGGAAGTGATTTCTTAGTATGTTGTTGTTGGTGGGAAGGTGGGGTTGGGATCCAGTAGGAGCTTAAGTGTTTATATTACTTCAAATTTCAAGTTTTACCAGAACAAGAAAGTGGCCGTAATACTGAGAAGGCAGAATGACGATATAGGGAGTTTGTTGGTAACAGATTGTGATCTCCAGAGGAGACTATATTCTGGAGGATGACGACAGGAAAATGTATAAGATAGGTCATTTCGGGGCATTTTTAAGGCATTATATAGAAAGAAGTGTGGTGGATGATGATCTGGGAGGCCTTTTGCCTTTGGGAGGTTGAGAGGGGGTGGTTGTGAAAAGGGATGGAATTGTTCTTTGCAAATTTTAACATCCAGATTATTTAACTGGAGGACAACTAATCCTACAGTTTTGGATATTAAACTGGGAGATGGCCTGTCAAGGACTCAAAGAACCTGACTTGTGCCTGCCTAAGATAGAGAGTGTTTCACTGGGAGCATGAGAGAGAGAAATGATATTTTACAGACTATAGACTTACGGACACGTGAGGAAGGAGGTGATAGGAAAACCTCTTATCGGGCAATTGATTAGGTCAGAAACAAACATTAGAGGAACACTCTTCTTACTTGGATTACTAATTTATTTATATTTATATTTTACTAATTTACTATTTACTAATTTATTTATATTTATATTTATATTTTAATGTATGAAATTTATTTATATTTTAATATGAAAATGAATAATATGTATTTTCATTGTCTTCTGCTAGTTTTCTGAGAAAGAAATATATTCATATCTGTGCATATGCATAATTTTTACACCTTTTAAATTTTCTAAGAAACACTATGTCAAGTTTTTTTTGTTTTTGTTTTTAAAGCATAAATTAGCTTTGGAGGCATTACACAGTTTGAAACCTATGCAGACTAAACAGGAGTTTTGGTAATTATAATTTATCTTTTGTCCTAGGATATTTATTAGCAAAACATGTGTTATAATGAACAATAGATTATCACTTATTCAATATTTTACAAATACCAAATATCGCAGGTACAGTCCCTATGTATGTTTTTATCCGTCCATCGCTGTAGATTTTGCCAGTACCTCAGTTCTTTCTTTCTGACCACAGCTAAACTGCTGTGTCAGCTCCAATGTTGTCTTCTTTTGAATAATTTTTGTCCTACTGGAAAATAGTTTTGGTCAATGGGAATCCACTCCGTGAGATCACAGCCCTGGTGCATTTTTGTTCTCACACAACACATCCAGCCCATCTGTTCTTGGCTCCATAGGTGACTAGGATAACATCTGTTTTACTTGTTTGTTGACATACAGGAGCATTTGGGATGCTATTGCAAATAGAAATCTGCACATTCATCATTCAATTGGTCCTTGAGGAACAGCCAACTTTCTTAGCTAACTTTAAAGATTTAAAGTTTTCTCATATCTCCCTCCTCTCTCCATATATCCCTCCCTCATATTGCCATCCTGTGTGTGACAAAACAACTGATGAATTAGGTCGTTGGCATTGTTTGCCATGCTTATTCCCTTCAAATGAAGTTACATCCCCTTACTTTTATTTCTTTACCTATCAAAGACTAGTTCCAGTTAAATCTTATTGATTTTAATTTTTTAAGCAATTAAAAGAAAATAAGTGTTACTACTCGCTTTAAATAATTTTTTTCTTGCCTGAGGGAATCTGTGTATGTGCTTGTATGTATGATTAAACAATATTTCAATTCTACACAAGAAATCAATATCTATTCTGTAGTTTTTTAAGTTTATTTTTTTATTTTGAAAGAGAGAGAGGGGGAATGATCAGGGGAAGGGCAGAGAGAGGGAGAGAGAGAGAGAGAGAGAAAGAGAGAATCCTAAGCAGGTTCCACCCTTTCAGCACAGAGCCAGATGTGGGGCTTGAGCTCCTGAACCATGAGATCACGACCTGAGCTGAAATCAAGAGTCAGATGCTTAACCTCTTGAGCCACCTAATGCGCCCCTATGTAGATTTTCTTTAAAGCGTAAAATGATAACAAAGAAGAAAAAGAAAGGGGAATCCATAATTCCTCTTTCTTCCAGTCCTTCCTTATGTATCAATGAGCCAAAGGTAGAGAGTGTTGGTATAACATGCACGTATCAAAAACTGAAATAAAAGCAATTGAGTTTTGCAGTATTTCCTCTGTTCATACAAAATACATATGCATGTGTGAGCTATAAAACGCAAATTTGTAATTTCAGGGATTTTAAGACTGCCATTACCCCATATAAAGTTGATGGTAAAACTCAGGCTAATGATTCAAATTTTTATTTTTCTTTACCTACAATGGCATTAGGAAGCAAATTAACATCACAGTGGCAATTTGTGGAACAAATCATGAGACGATGGAAAAAGCTTTATATTTATTACCTCGAACAACACTTTTCCCCTGCTTTTCTAACAAGGAATTTCACGTTTTTATTTTGTACAAGGCCCTGCAAATTAAAGAGCTGGCCTTGGATTGCACCAACCCTTCTAAGCTGCAGAGGACTATAATATGATGTGGGTATTAATTTGAATTTATGATGGCCAGAGCAGCAGCTAGATAGTGTTTCTAGTTATGAAGATTGAAAGGAAACAAGAACCTGAGATGAAAATTAGGCTGAGATCTGTTGGAGCTGGTCCAAAAAATTCACTTCTATGAGATTATTCATAATTATTTTTCCCTGCACAGATATGTGAAAAATGATAGATGGGTGACATGTTACAATACTGACATTACATTTTTGACATGTATATGACATAAAATATGTCTCCCACGCTGGAGACAGTTTCATGTAATTTAATTTATGCCACATGTAGACAGTGTCAGGCCGTCTTATTGTCATCGTTTCACACTGCAATAGAAATAATCTGCTTGAGTATGCTGGGAGCAATTATATGCCTGTGTTTAAATCAACAAGGCCTATAAAGAGAGAAAATGTAAAATTAACATGACATCAGGGAGCAGATGGAGGAAGGGGAGGACAGCCTTACATAATGTCCTTAAGGTATCCAGTACAACCATACAGATCTGCTTTGCCTCTCCAAATATTATATTGATGCGTGTGTCCCAATTCTCTTCTCATCTAATTGATGTTTGCCCTCATTTCATACCACAAAGTTTCTAATACATTTAGGTGATCCTAGTCCAATTAAATCACCCTAAATTCCTACATCTTATATTGTATGTAAGTCTCTCAATCCTTTCCTTTTCTATCTATTCATCCATTATTTTATGCTTGTTTAGCTTAGCCCTTAACATTTAGAAGAGGATTCTCCTCTCTCATTTGAAATTCAGATTATTTGCTTTAAATGGATATTTGCCCCTTTGGCCTGGTCAAGATCTGAGCCATTTGACTGAAGTAGTACGTTTTTTTTTTCCTTTTCTTAATTTTGTTTCCACCAGGTTTGTATGACAGGTAGTATCTTTCAATCAATCAAATTTATATTAGATATGTATCAGAAAGAATGCAGGAACTACAGGGATGACAGCACTTTAACTGACTTCAAGAGACACTAATTACCTGATTTGACTGGAAATGTTTCTTTATGTGACAAGATCTATGGTTTCAAATAAAACATTTATTTTAAACATTTCATGGAAAAATCAAACTTTGACTTTATGGAACTGACACATTGATAAATGCAGTTTATCCCATGTTGAAATGCTTTTACTCCTCACATAAACATATTTTATGTGTTTATCATTAAAGTATAATTATTCTTTAATACAATAAAACTTATTATTTCAAGCAATGAACTATGAGAATGTGTGAGTCAAAGCGCGAGTATGTAGATACATGCTTGAAGAAATAACAATTTGATTATAAAATTTTGTGCTACATGCTTCAAACATTTAATAGTTTTATATTGTTTTAATGGTTTCACCAAAACCTAGCGAGTCCTCAAATAATGTTTAAATAATTTTAAATTACCGAAATCCGTTAAACAAAAGTGGTTTGTGAAAAAGTGCAAATTCTAATATGCCATTTATTTAATGTAAGGCATGAAAGCCTACTTTGTTAATTTAGCTTTTATTTATAAAGGCGTGCACTGACTAGCATCACATAATTCTTCCTATCAACTTGTTGGTAATTTTAAATGAGTAGAACTACTTTACCAAGTCTATAAGTTTTTTTTTCTGTTTAGAAATTGTTAAGGAAAAGTGTGCACCTCCACATGGACCACACGCTGTCACCTAGATGGTTAAACATATGATGTTGCTGGAATGGTCACTCCTAGGATGTCATGTGCTACAGTCACTTGATGACAGAATAGACATCTGACTTAGTTTTCTAATTGTAGTGGAATAAGCAGAATTTACCTCTGGTATAACACATTGATTTTAGCTAACTGATTCCATTAAAAAATTGAAATTTGCAAACAGCATTATTTAATGAAATAGAAATTTGTATTAAGATATTTTGGACGGGGGGGCACCTGGGTGGCTCAGTCGGTTGAGCACCTGACTTCGGCTCAGGTCATGATCTCACGGTTTGTGAGTTCAAGCCCTGTGTCAGGCTCTGTGCTGACAGCCTGGAGCCTGCTTCGGATTCTGTGTCTCCCTCTCTCTCTGCCCCTCCCATGCTCATGCTCTGTCTCTCTCTGTCTCAAAAATAAATAAAAAAAAAAAACATTAAAAAAATTAAAAAAAATATTTTGGAGGGAAAAAATCTGAAGGAGTTTGTCAGATGTCACCTACAAAATTTAGTTAATTCAGTCATATTTTGTTATATGCTATTAATAAATCAATTGTCTATTTATACTTTCACTTAGGAACGATGTTTTGATATTGCTGGGACACAGTGATTTGCAACCCTTTTTCATGCTAAAAAGTAGGTAGAGAGAACTGAGTTAAGGAGCTTAATGTTTAAGCAAAAATAATTTAACCAGAGATTTTCCTTGCTTCTTCAAGCCTTTTTCATGATACCAATAATGATACGAGATAGTTTACTTGTCTTTATGTTTGTGTTGTTTTAACTGTTTCATGAACAAAAAATATTGGCATACCAAGGTGCTCTAAATTATTTTGTAAAATGAGAAAGCAGATGATTGGAGAGTGATTAATTTTTCAGAGCAAACCACTGGTGCCTTCACTGGCACACCAGGGAAACTGTGGGTTCATAAACTTGGTGGCACCAGGTTCTTTGAGCAAAAGTTGATTGACTCTTAAAATTTAATATTCTAACCAGATTATGTACTAATAAATTACACATGTAAGTTCCTGTTTGTCATTAAAAATACAGAATAGCTCAATGTAAATCTTTTCACTTAATTTCCCAGACTCATTAATTAGAAAAGAGATTTCTGTTACTATTTTTCAAAAATGCCTCTGAAGTTAACGTAGAGTGTAAAGATGCATCCATTTTTCCAGCAGTGGGAAGGAGTTAGAAAAATTTGCCTGTCTATCAGAGGGGTGCCTGGGTAGTCTCAACTCAGGTTCAGCTGGTTTCAGCTCAGGTAACTATCCCAGGGTGGTGATGAGATCAAGCCTCACATTGGGCTCTGCACTGAGCATGGAGCCTGCTTGGGATTCTCTCCCTCTCCCTCTCCCTCTCCCTCTCCCTCTCCCTCTCCCTCTCCCTCTCCCTCTCCCTCTCCCTCTCCCTCTCCCTCTCCCTCTCCCTCTCCCTCTCCCTCTCCCTCTCCCTCTCCCTCTCCCTCTCCCTCTCCCTCTCCCTCTCCCTCTCCCTCTCCCTCTCCCTCTCCCTCTCCCTCTCCCTCTCCCTCTCCCTCTCCCTCTCCCTCTCCCTCTCCCTCTCCCTCTCCCTCTCCCTCTCCCTCTCCCTCTCCCTCTCCCTCTCCCTCTCCCTCTCCCTCTCCCTCTCCCTCTCCCTCTCCCTCTCCCTCTCCCTCTCCCTCTCCCTCTCCCTCTCCCTCTCCCTCTCCCTCTCCCTCTCCCTCTCCCTCTCCCTCTCCCTCTCCCTCTCCCTCTCCCTCTCCCTCTCCCTCTCCCTCTCCCTCTCCCTCTCCCTGCATTCCCCCAATAAAGAATATTTTTTTTTAATTGCATGATTGTCAGAGCTCCAAAGATTATTACTAAACAATTTGACTATAGGATCTGGAAAAAAAATTGTTACTATATCTGAATTCAGTATTTTGTCTTTTAGAGAAAGGCTTAGGAAGACAGTGAATAGGTAAATTTTTACTGTATTGCCTAAAAGGTGCTTAGAGAAATTTTATAATAGGAACTTAGATGTGCTTTCCTGAATTCAGACAAAAAGTCAGTGTTAAAAATAATGGTTTGCTAATAGGGACTACATTTTGACAAGAAATGGTTTAGGAAGTGAGTATTTTTGTGATATCAGTATAGTAAGAATAACTTGCAAGGGAAAGTCCTAATCTTTGCAATATGATATAATATAACTTACAAGGGTGTTGGTAAGACTCAGTTCCAATTTTATTATTTCTTTTACTCCAAATGGGGGAAAAAATGGAATTGAATAAAAATAATTGAATAAAAAGGGAATTTCAAAGAACAAAAACATGTGAAAAGCGTTTTTTGAAAGCTATTTTCACATGGTACCAGTATATCTCTATAGAAAATAACACATATATTTAATGTTTTAATACTCAGTTTTGTTAAACATTTAATTAATTTAGCCTATGGACCAACAAAAGAGTGATTTATAATTCACAATTTATAGAGATGATATTTAAATATAAAATTACAAAGTTAATCAGAATAATTTCATAGAAAACACATTTTCATAAATCTATGTCAAAGTCTAAAGGAGCATCTACAACTCTACGAATTTGTCATTTTGAAAAATTAATCCTTTAATCAATATGAATTAAATGTAACTCTTGTGTTACCTATAGAGATCTTTGATTATTTTTTAAGTAGTATTTAAGTAGCTTAACCAAATTACCTTTTTTTGTAATATGCACAACAATATCTTTAAAAAAAATGAGAAAAACTTGACAAGTATGTTGCTATAGAGAACAAAATTATACAAAATCAAATTGAGCAACAAGAGATTCATATTAGGTATAAAAATAATCTACAAATGGTGAGACCTGATTTAACAGCAGGTTGGTGGAGGGGGTAAGAAAAAAAATCTTGCAATTTTATTGAGGATAAACTCAGGTAAGACCGCTAGCAAAATGTCTAAAATATGTGTTAGTACCAATTACTTATGGCTTCCAGATCAAGAGAGGGAACAGCCTTACTATAGTTAAAATGATCTAAGCACATATGATATATCTAGTTTTAAAGATCATATTTTAAGTAAAAAGCATGGATAAGTTAGAAGGTATGTATGAAAGAGAAGCATAGTAGTGAAGAGTGGGAAAAAGAGCATATGAAGTTGAATATTAGGGAATAAGGTTTTAATATGGAAAAGCTGTTGTGCTTAGAGAAACGTATAAAACTCCATATCCCATATTCTAAACACCTGGACTGCTTGACTTATGTTGCGAATATTCTACAGTTATCTGCTTGCATAATTTTATGTTAACCCCTCAAACTGCAATGCCTCATGTCTTCATTTTTTCTTTCCGATGATTAATGAAAATTTCAATGATGCTTTAAAGTTAAACACTAAAGTTATGTTATGGACATGCCTCCCTGCAGGAGTACCTTCCTCTGTCCTGATCTCCAATAAAACTCAGCACACTGGGGATCACATCCTTCTATGTATGATAATGTCATGGAAGTTCATTTCATCCCCACAGGAAAAAATAAGAATGTATCTTTTTGAACTTTATAGCTCCCCTGGTTTTTCTACAGTCTAACAAATACTTAACAGAAACATACCATTAATTAACTATCCATTAATATTTAATTCAAAGCAAGATTATTCATATCTCTTTACAGAAAGTGGCATAGTCACAGTACAAAGGAGAGAGGGCATGCATAATTTTATTGACAGAAGAAAATGCTGGGAGTGATTAAATTTCACATGTTTTAGAAATTTAATGATAATTATTTAAAGAAAGGCTGTTATCCATGAACACATAAGAAGAAAAAATTAACGTTAGTAAAATGTATTTAGAACAAAGAAACACTTTCAGAAAGATACAGTTGAAACAACTGTACAAATTAGAGGTGAAATCTCCTTTTGCAATAGTGAAGACTAAATCTTTGATAAATACATTTCAGATTTTCACGCTTTTAATGAATTTAAATTTTTATGAAATCAGTCATAAAAATGAAGTAGCATTAGTATATATTTTTTAATAGCCTGACCACTGTGTAGGATATAGGATTATGTAGGTTATATACATTTTTAGTACGGTTTTCCCTCTAAAATATTTTTCATACTAATAGTAAATCAATTGGTTTTGCTATTAGTTTACCACATTTCATTATAAATTATAAGTAACTGGTTGAATCAACTCAGACAATATAAATGTTCTGTCTGAATTTCTATAAGAAATCTATAGTCAATCATGGGGATAGAAGGTAGAGTATAGGGAATACAGCAAATTACATATTGTAATAGTGTTGTATGGTGACTGATGGTCACTACGCTTGTGAATATAGCATAACATATAGACTTGTTAAATCACTATGTTGTACACATGAAACTAATGGATCATTGTGTATTTACTATGCTTCAATAAAAAAAAAAGGAAAATTGGGGCACCTGGGTGGCTCAGTCGGTTGAGCATCCGACTTTGGCTCAGGTCATGATCTCACGGTCTGTGAGTTCGAGCCCTGCGTCGGGCTCTGTGCGGACAGCTCAGAGCCTGGAGCCTATTTCAGATTCTGTGTCTCCCTCTCTCCCTGACCCTCCCCCATTCATGCTCTGTCTCTCTCTGTCTCAAAAAAATAAAAAAGAAACGTTAAAAATTAAGAAAAAAAAAGGAAAACTATTAGTCATTGACCTGATATCTATCCTACCTATGAAATGTTTAATTAGGTTGATTTTTAACTTAGAAAAAGCTGCTAGGGAATTGCTGTTCAAAATTATTGGACATATAGAAATGATTAATGATTTTGGAGAAATGAGAATTTTGATTTTTGGTGAACATAGTTTGGCTAGAAGTTTGGGAAGATTTAATGATGGCAAAAGAATTTGATAACTCATGGCAGCCTTTATAAAGAATCATAAGGCATTCCATATCAGAATATGTTCTGTTTGTGCAAACTTCAGAGAAAGTATTGTGTTTTTTTCTCAACCTCGCTATTTTCTGTCATCACAAAATTTTGTTTGATGCTGAAAAAGTATTAGAGCGATGAGTGATTTATAATCTTCAGCTAGTCAATATTCAAAAATTTGTCTAGTTTTTTATCCTATAAAATGGTCACATTGTGTAATTAGATGCATACTCTAAATGTTAATGAAAATGCTAAGCATGTTTTTTGAATTTCCATTATGGTAGAAAACTTTAATGTTTTGAAGACTGATTTATTTATTTTGAAGTCTTTTGGTGCCAAATATGAATATAGTGCATTATCAGTGAAAAATACTATTTGATGTCCAATATTGAGCCTTACTATATAAAGTGAAAGTTTAAACTTTCTTAAATGATTTCTGTAACTGAAAGGACATAATCAAAAAAGAATTCTAAAGTCATTTTTAACAATAATAACATGTAGATTTTTGCTATCATTTAATTCTTTTAGCATCAGAAGTAATGTAGTATTGTAGTGAACTGCAAAGGAGAACCAGGGAAAGATAACTCTGATTTGAAGTCTGTCTCTGAAAAAGGCCCATTTTTGCACTCCTGTGACATCAGCGAGAAATATTCCTTAATGCTCATTCAAAGTGACAGCTGCAGCACATTAATACTTGGTCACAGAAAATAGATGGCAAAAATCTTTTGGTCTTTATCAAAAAAAAATATATAATTACTACTCAATCTTCAGCAGTATGAGGACATTTGGCAAAGTAGAATCATTTGTTTATAATGCATCTTTTCTTTTGGGCATTAATTTCAGTGGGATTCTCTAAGAGGGAAAGGAATGTTTGGCACAAACAGCAAACTGCAGTCTTTCAAAGAGGCTCTTGCAGGATACTATTCCTGAGAGATTTGCTTCAGTTAAAAGCATTCTTCTGTCCTCTGGATATTTGTGTACATGTCTGATTGAGTGGAAAAAACTGCTGGAGAAAAATGAGATCACAAATGTATGTTTTGGCTGCCATCAAGTCAATACAGTAATAGGTTGGTGAAAACATCAAAACACAATCAAAGCTGCCTTCAGTGTCTGAGTGCAGAATTCAATGGGCAGTCAGCCAGAAAAGGTCATTTTTTTCCCCCATCTCATGAGTAATCACGAAAGAAATAAATATGAGGATTAGGTTTTTGCAAAAAGTTTAAATGACTACAGGCAACAGATTCTGAATACTCTTAAATATATGCGTTTATTTGACTTAAGTCGGTAAATGGAAAGGTAACAATGAGTTTACAACAATTAGGTGAATTTCCTCGTTTGTGTTTAACACAGAAAAGTTGACTACAATTCAAGATCAAGTTTTGGAAATTGACACATATTTAACATGTCACGGCTTGGAAAATCCTTTGATACAGTTTTGAAGGCATTAAGGAAAAGGCAAATTTATCTGACTACAAAAGAAAGCTTGTAATCAATACTTTCATGCTAATTATAATAACTTGAATCTGAGTAAAAGATTGTGTGAGCAAATCAATATGACCTTGCATAATCAAGGCAGTAATGCTTTAATAAAGATTTGATATATAATTCACAAGAAAAACAGTATTTCAAACATGGAAGTTTGAAATCCTCTCCCTATGTTGAAAATTTGTTCTTTTAATTATTTTTGTAATGTTTATTTTTGAGAGAGAGTGTGCGTGGGGGGTGGGGGATGGGCAGAGAGAAAGAGGGAGACACAGAATCTGAAGCAGGCTCCAGGATCTGAGTTGTCAGCACAGAGCCTGACTTGGGGCTCGAACTCACGAGCTGTGAGATCATGACCTGAGCTGAAGTCGGACGCTCAACCGACTGAGCCACCCAGGCACCCTGAAAATGTGTTCTTTTGTAGACGTTGTTTTTCTTTTATTAGATGTTTTTAATTATATGCCTTCTTGGAGAAAACAAATTCTAATATATAAAACAATAAAAAAAAAAGTTAACACCATTGGTAACCATTTAAACCAGGAATAATGTTTCTGTCTTTGAGCTGAGCAGTAATATAAAAACACAGACACAGTGGTTTTGTTATTGAACTGTGCTAACATTCAACATGCATTTTACACTAGACAGGGTGAATAGCTTGTATGCTAGAATAACTCATATTTTGGTAAGAGAGGGAAGGATAAAAAAATAATTATAATGCAATGTAATAACTGTTGCATTATGAGAAGCTGTGGGAAAACAGAAGAGAACACCAACTCTGTCGTACTGGGCAGTGTTTTCATTGATTTATTTACTTTTCTATTTTTTATTTAAATTCTAGTTAGTTAACATATAATGTAATAGTGGTTTAAGAAGTAGAATTTAGTGATTCAGTCATTCATTCATTGATCATTTTCAAACAATGCCCAGTGCTCATCATAACAAGTACCCTCCTTAATACCCATGACCTATTTAGCTCATTGTCTCACCCACCTGCCTCCAGCAACCCTCAGTTTGTTCTCTATAGTTAAGAGTCTCTTACGGTTTGTTTCCCCCCCTTTCTTTTTTCCTTTCCCTTATGTTCATCAGTTTTGTTTCTTAAATTCCACATATGAGTGAAATCATATGGTATTTGTCTTTCTCTGACTTATTGTGCTTAGCATAATACACTCTAGCTCCATCCACATCATTGCACTTGGCAAGATTTCATTATTTTTGATGGAAAATATTTTTATAATTTGTAGTTGAATATTTTCGCTAAATTATATTATGCTTAATCAGGATTCTTCATACTATTTATATTAATTATGTGGGGGATGGTGGTAGGATATTTTACTTAAATATAATAGAAATAAATATAGAGACTATATAGTACAAAATAATAAAATAAATCTCATTTAATATTATATAGTTTATTTTGGTTATATCTGCATGTCTACACACATAAATTCTGATGACCAAATAAACTATGCTTTCTAGGATTGTTGCTTTAAACTTTGAAAAGCATGGTTTTACCTATCTAAAAACTTATAAAATGGAAAAAAAGAAATTATAAAAATTAGATAAGATCATCTCAACACAAAGAGAAATACAATAATATTATTTGATAAGCTAAGAATATCTAATGTCAGCTGAATGCCAAACCCAAAATAGATTCAATAATAATAATTGTGAGAATATTTTTATATTAACAATAAAGTATACATGTACCCAAATCTATAATAATACCATCAATAGCTATCATTTTATTAATTTTTTTATTAGATCACTCTACTAAGGGCTTAAAAATACTACCTTTTTGGACCTTATGACAACTCTAGGAGATAGATATGAATATCCCCATCTTATGGAGGTAAGAATGTGGTAAGGGAAATTAAATCATTTGGAAAATTCTGGAATATGCCAGAATAGTTCCAAAAACCATTCTGCTAATAACTATATCATGTGGCTATAGATGTTTATTATACTTTACATGAAAGATCTTATTCCTGAGGGTTTCAGCCTGGAGTAAGGGATGATGGAACATAATAAGAACTGTTTATCTTGGTGACTTTCACATTTTTGCGTTTATCACAAACATTTGGAGAGTTTTTAAAACAGATTACTCTATCCCCAGAGTTTCTGGTTAGGTGTGAGGTGAGGCCCAAGAATTTGCATATATTGAACAAATTCTCACGTGATGTTAAAACTGCTAATCTAAAAACCATACTTTATGATATACTCTTTTTTTAATTAAAAAAATTGCATTTACTTAAAAGCATTCAGAATGTCAACAAAACAGCTGCAACTTTTTCTTTCCTTTTTTTTTTTTGCAATTACAGAGTGCTATTCAGTTAACAGAACGCTAATTATTTCGTGTAAGCTGCGTCAGAGACAAGTGAAGATGAAAAAATCCTTCATCTCCATATACAACTAATTTGTTCTATGCACCAATAAGAACCTGTTTTAAATTTTCATGCCAATTTCCAACCCCTACATTGTCCCAGGCATGGTTAGTGGCTACTGAAAATAGCAAGGACAGGGCTATCTAAATACACATTTGGTAGTGTGCTAACTACACAAAAAAAGACACTGTACAGTTTAAAAGCAAATCTTACGCAACCATACATTTCAATTTTTTTTTCTTTAAAAGGAGTTATGTAAAGGGGAGTTACGTACTGTATAGACCAGAAAAAGAGCTGTGCTAAAACCAGTTTATTCATCGTTATCTTCTTCATCTTCATTTTCTTCATCTTCCTCCTCCTCTTCAACCCCTTCATCTTCCTTGTCTTCCTCCTTTCTTTTTCTTGCTTTTTTTCAGCCTTGACGACACTTTTTTTTTTTTTTTTTTTTTTTTGCCGCATCAGGCTTTCCTTTGGCTCCGTAGGCAACAATACCCTTTTCCTATGTCTCCTTCAGCTCAGCAGCCTTCGTGAGGCTGCTTGTCATCTGGGTCAGAGTTATTCCACATCTCTCCCAGTTTCTTTGCAACATCACCAATAGAGAGGCCTGAACGTTCTCCTTTGATTTGGGGGTGATACTTAGAAGAGAATAAGAGAAAGGCCAAAGGGGCCTCTTAGGTGCATTGGGATCCTTTAACTTGTTTCCCCTTTAGAGAGGATATAAGTTTTCATTTACTCTTTCATAACGGGCCTTGTCTGCCTTTGCTATGTCTTCAAATTTTTCTGTCTTTTGAGCAGACATGGTCTTCACCCTCTAGGCCCTTCTTAGAAAACTCGGAGAAGTTGACTGAAGCAATTGGATGCTTTTTCTTTTTTCTTTTTTTTAGAGAGTGAGAGCACAAGTTGGGGAGAGAGGCAGAGAGAGAGAGAGAGAGAGAGAGAGAGAATGAATATGAATCAAAGAGTCATCTTAAGCAGGCTCCACACTGAGCTTGGGGCCCCATTCCATGACCCTGGAATCATGATGTGAGCAGAAATCAAGTCGAATGCTCAACTGACTGAGCCACCCAGGCACCTCTGGATGCTTCTTCTTCTGCTCCTCTCAACGAGTTTGCACAAAGAATGCACATTCTGCCTTTGGCTTCTTAGGATCTCCTTTGTCCATGTTTAATTATTTTTCTCAGCAAGGCACAGAGTCCTGTGGGGCCCAGTGCGGTCTCTATGGAGCTCAGTGTCCTGCAGCAGCTGTGAGAGCAGGAGCCGGGCACAGCCTCCCCACTCTCTCTGCTCCTTAACATTACTGTTCAAGGTCCACTTTTGGAGGTATTTCTGGTGTGCACTTAGAATAGAAAACTATAGACCTAGACAGAAAGAATCAGAATATCTCTGCATGGGACTTAGCCATCTACATGGGTGTGGGCTTCCTGAGAAATCGAACACATAGTATAATATCAAATCTACTGGCCATTAAATATATTGATAAATTTTGAGTTGAGGGGTGAAAATGCAGCTATTCTAAAGTATTTTTTTTAATTTTTGGTTTCCTTATATTTTTAAAAAAGAAGGTTGGGGCAACCACTTAGGATTTAAGCCATTCTCGTAAGAGTGAGGCCACTGCTTTATTCAACACTGTCTCTCACATATATACTATTTTTTTTTCTTGATCCTGACAATACCTACTTTCCCCAAATATTACAGTGAGTACAGAAATTAAGCAAACTCTCACTCCAAAATATTCTGCTTATAAAATTTTAATAAAATGTTATGGCTGAAGAAAGTATATTTGTTACATGTACCAGAAAATCTAAAGTTATGGAGTTTACAAATGAGTCATAAGCCAAATTAAACTTGTTTTTATATAAAATATAGAGGACAAATATTATCAAGATGATGGTATGTATAGTTGGGACAGAAGAGAGTTTATTATTGGTAAAAACAAAAACCTTGGAATTGAGGCAAAAGAAGATAAATCAGACTCAGATTTAAATATGTTCTCTTAGAAGAGCATATATAGGGGCACCTGGGTGGCTCAGTCGGTTAAGCATCTGACTTCGGCTCAGGTCATGATCTCGTGGTCTGTGAGTTCGAGCCCCGCATCAGGCTCTGTGCTGACCGCTCAGAGCCTGGAGCCTGTTTCAGATTCTATGTCTCCCTCTCTCTTTGACCCTCCCCCGTTCATGCTGTCTCTCCCTGTCTCAAAAATAAATAAACGTTAAAAAAATTAAAAAAAAAAGCATATATAGCTGGGTTTGCAGTGAAGAGACTGGAGTCATTTATCTACTGAGAGTGAGAATTGCACAGGATTCTGAAATCAAAACTTCAGTAGTAAGCATGTTTTGGTAAGTTCAAGTATGGTGTATCCATAACAATGAGAATTTTTCATAATGGAAATACTTTCAAGACAACTGCCACAAGCTTGATATCTGATTCCAAAGACACTTATGGGGACACTTTTGGTCTTCATGCATTCACAATAAAACAGGCTCTACTGGATGTCTTGACATATATACCTCAGTCCAGTTTTTTTTGAACTTTGTTTATTTTTTATTGAAGTAGATAGGCAATATTACAGTAGCTTCAGGTATATAATGATTCAACACTTACATGCATTAAGATCACCATAGTAAGTCTAGTTACCATTATTATGAGATCATTGACTGTATTTCATATGCT
Organism: Acinonyx jubatus; assembly: GCF_027475565.1. NCBI lineage: Eukaryota > Metazoa > Chordata > Mammalia > Carnivora > Felidae > Acinonyx > Acinonyx jubatus. The sequence continues at coordinate 42,976,676 of NC_069384.1, forward strand.
GTACTTTACATCCCCATGAATTATTTATTTTATAATGAAATTTGTACCATCTATTTTGCCCAACTCCCACCCACTCTCCTCTAGCAAATATCAGTTCTATTTATGACTCTGTTTCTGGGTGTTTTTTTTTTGCATGTTTATTTTTTAGATTCAACGTATAAGTGAAATATGGTCTTTGTCTATCTCTGACTCATTTCACTTAGCACATCACCCTCTAGGTTCAAACATATTGTCACAAATGACAAGATTTCATTCTCTATGATGGCTGAATAGTATTCCATTGTTTACACATACACACACGTGTGTGTGTGTGTGTGTGTGTACATACGTACCAGATCTTTATCCATTCATCTATCAATGGACATTTAGGTTGTTTCCATATTGTTGCTATTGTAAATAATGCTGCCCTGAACATAGGGGTGTGTATCTTTTCAAATTAGTGCTTCCATTTTCTTTGGATAAATACACAGAAGTAGAACTGCTGGGTCATATGGTCGTTCTATTTTTAATTTTTTGAAGAACCTCCATAGTATTTTCCATCGTGACTGCACCATTAGACATACCCCCTCAACAGAGCCTGAGCATTCCCCTTTCTCCACATCCTCATCTACACCTGATATCTCTTGCTTTTTGACACTAGCCATTCTGACAAATGTGAGATGATCTCAACATGATTTGCATCATGAACATCAACATGATCTCAAAAATCATTTTGGTTTTGATTTGCATTTTTTTCTGATGATCAGCGATGTTGAGCATTTTGTGTCTGTTGGCCATCTGTATGTCTTCTTTGGAAAAATGTCTATTCAAGTCCTCTGCAAAATTTGTGATTAGATTGTTTGCTTATTTTTTTTGTGTTGAGTTGTAGGAGTTCTTTATATATTTGCTTATTAACCCTTTATATATAGGATCTATCATTTGCAAATATTTTTCCCATTTATTAGATTGCCTTTTTGTTTTATTGATGGTTTTCACCATGAAAAAGATTTTTAGTTCAGTATCATCCTAACTGTTTATTTTTGTTTTTATTGCCCTCATACTGTCTATGTTTTCTTTTAGGAGTTTTATAGTTTCAGGTGTAACACTATGTCTTTAATGCATTTTAACTTTATTTTTGCATATGGTATAAGAAAGTGGTCCAGTTTCAGTCCTTTGCATGTAGTTGTCCAATTTTCCTGGCACCAGTTATTAAAGAGACTGTCTTTTCCCCATTGTATATTCTTGTCCCCTTTTATATAGGTTAATTGAACATATAAGCATGGGTTTATCTCTGGGCTGTTTTGTTCCATTGATCTATGAATCTGTTTCTGTGCCACTATTGTTTTGATTGCTATAGTTTTGTGGTATATCTTGAAATCTGAGATTTCAAATATATCTAGCTTTGTTTATCTTTCTCAAGGTTGCTTAGGCTATTTTAGTTTTTGCGTGTGTTTCCATACAAATTTGAGGATTGTTTCTTCTATTTCTGTGAAAAATGTTATTGATATTTTCATAGGGATCATTAAATCTGTAGATTTTTTGGGTGGACATTTAAACAATATTAATTCTTCTAATCCGTGACTATGGTATATATTTCCAATTATGTTACTTTAAATTATTTCATCAATATCTTATGGTATTCAGAGTACAGCTCTTACAATTCCTTGGCTAAATGTATTCCCAGGTATTTTATTCTTATTGATATCATTGTAAACAAGATACGTTTTCTTAATTTCTCTTTCTGATAGTTCATTGTTAGTGTGGAGAAATGCAACAGATTTCCTATGTTAATTTTGTATCCTGCAGATCTACTGAATTTATTAGTTCTAATAGTGTTTTTAGTAGACTTTTTAGGATTTTGTATATAAAGTATCATGTCATCTACAAATAGTGACTATTTTACTTCTTACCAATTTGCTTGCCTTTTATTTCTTTTTCTTGTCCGATTGCTGTGGCAAGGATTGCCAGTACTGTTTGAACAAAAGTGGTGGGAGAGGACATTTTGTCTTGTTATTGATCTTAGATGAAAAGCTATCAGTTTTTCACAATTGATTATGATTTCAGCTGTGGTCTTTCATATATGCCTTTATTATGTTGAGGTATGTTCCCTCTACATCTGCTTTGTTGAGTTTCTAATTATAAATTGATAGTGGATTTTATTAAGTACTTTTTGTGCATCTATTGAGATAATTATAAGATTTTTAGCTTTTCCTTTGTTATTGTGGTGTATCATGTTGTTTGATTTGCATCCTGGATAAAATCCCACTTGATTGTGCTGTGTGATCCTGTTGACGTATTGTTGAATTTGCTATTAAAATTTTGTTGAAAAATTTGCATCTATGTTCATTAGGAAAATTGGTGTGTAATTTTCTTTTTTTGTAATGTCTTTGCCTGATATTGGTATGAGGATAATGCTCTCCTCATAGAATGAATTAGGAAGTGTTAATTCCTTTTCCATTTTTGGTGAGTTTAAGAAGGAAACACATTAACTCTTTAAATGTTTGATACAGTTTACCTGTGAAACCATCTGGTCTAGGACTTTGCTTTGTTAGATTTCTGATAACTGACTAAATTTATTACTAGTAATTGTCTGTTTAGATTTTTTGTTTCTTCCTGATTCAGTCTTAGAAGATTAGATGTTTCTGGGAATTGATCCATTTCTTCCAGGTTGTTTACTTTGTTGGTGTATAATTGTATATAATGATCTCATAATCTTTTTTGTTTCTGTATTAGTTGTGACATCTCTTTCATGTCTGATTTTATCTATGAGTTTTCTCTCTCTCTTTTTTTTTGATGAGTCTAGCTAAAGTTTTATCTTCTTTTATTTAATTTTTTTATGTTCATTTATTTTTGACAGAAAGAGAGAAAGAGTATAAGCGGGAGGAGGGGCAGTGAGAGGGGGAGACACAGAATCAGAAGCAGGCTCCAGGCTCTGAGCTGTCAGCACAGAGCCCAACGTGGGACTTGAACCCACAAACCATGAGATCATGACCTGGGCCAAAGTTGGACACTTAACTGACTAAGCCATCCAGGGTCCCCATGTTTTGTCTTTTTTAAATCTTTTCAAATAAATTGCTGTTAGTTTTTTTCTCCCTTTTTATTGCCTATTGCATTTATTTCTACTTGGGTCTTTATTGTGTCCTTCCTTAGACCAACTTTGGGTTTTGTTTATCTTTTTCTAGTTCCTTTTGATGTAAAATTAATTTTTTTAATGTTTTATTTATTTTTGAGAGAGAGAGAGCAAGTGAGCATGAGTGGGAGGTGGGGCGTGCAGAGAGAGGGAGACACAGAATCCAAAATAGGCTCCAGGCTCCGAGCTGCTAGCACAGAGCCCAACACAGGGCTTGAACCCATGAACTGTGAGATCATGATCTGAGCTGAAGTCAGACGCTTAACTGATTGAGACACCAAGGCACCCTGAGATGTAAAATTGTTTAAAATTTTTCCTTTTTCTTAAGGTAGGTGTGTATTGCTATAAAATTCTCTCTAGAACTACTTTGGTGTGTTTCATAGATTTGAGGAGGTTGCTTCCGTTTTATTTTGCCTCAAGGTATTTTTTTTATTTCCTCTGTGATGTCTCTGTTGACCTATTCATTGTTTAATAGCATGTAGTTTAGTCTCCACTTTTTTGTGTTTTTTCCAGTACTTTTTTTCTGGTAATTGATTTCTAGTTTCATATTGCTGTGATCAGAAAAGATGCTTGGGATGATTTCAGTCTTCTTAAATTTATTAAGTCCATCTGATCTAATGTATCATTTTAGGGCATTGTTTCCTTACTGATTTTCTGTGAGAAAGACCTGTCCACTGATATAAGTTAGGTGTTAAAATCCCCTACTATTATTGTGTTACTGTCAATTTCTCCTTTTATATCTGTTAATATTTGATTTATATATTTAGGTGCCTCGGTGTTCGATGTATAGATATTCACAATGGTTATATCCTCTTGCTGGATTTATCCCTTTATCATTGTGTGCTACCCTTCTTTGTCTCTTGTAACAGTTTTTGATTTCAAATCTGTTTTGTCTGGTGTAAGTATTCTATTCCAGCTTTTTATTCACTTCCATTAGCATGGAATATATCTTCCTGTCCCTTCACTTTCAGAAATATGTGCCTTTAGGTCTGACATGGGTCTCCTACAGGCAGCATATAGATGGGTTTTATTTTTTATTATCCATTTAGTCACTCAATGTCTTTTGATTGGAGCATTTAGTTCATTTATATTTAGAGTAATTATTGATAGGTATTGATAGGAATATACTTATTGCTTTCTTGTTAATTGTTTTCTGGCTATTTTGTAGTTCTCTGTTCCTTTCTTCTCTCTTCTCTTGTGATTTGATGATTTTCTATAGTGTTATATTGGAGGTTTTTTTTCTCTTCATTTTGTTGTATCTTGTATAGGGGCTTGGTTTGTGGTTACTATCAGATTCATGTATACATCCTATGTTATAGCAACCTATTTTAAATTGATGGATCCTTAAGTTCAAACATATTTTGGAAACATTACATACCCTCTCCACATTTTATGTAAATTATGTCATGTTTTATAGGTTTTTATTTTGTGTATTTCTTAAATATTGTAGATATTGTTTATTTTACTTTTGTGTTTTAACCTCCATACTATCTTTGTAAGCGGTTGATCCACTACCTTCATTGTATGTTTGCTTTGACACTGTGATTTTTTTTTTCCTTTCAAATTTCTTTACTTCTAGTTATGTCTTCTCCTTTCCACCTAAAGAAGTCATTTTAACATTTCTTTTAAGGCTAGTTTAGTGGTGACAAATGACTGTAACTTTTGTTTGTCTCAGAAACTCTTTATCTCTTCTTCAGTTTGGAATAATACTTCTGTGCAGAATACTCTTGGTTTAGATTTTTTTCTTCCACCATGTTAAATATATCATACCATTCTTTTCTGGCAAAGTTTTTGCTGAAAAATCAGCTGCTATATAGCCATATGGGGTTTCTCTTATATGTAACGGATTGCTTTTCTCCTGCTTCTTTTAAGATTCTCTCTTTATAATTAATCTTTGACATCTTAATTATTATTGTGTGCCTTGGTATGGATCTTTTTGGGTTCATCTTTTGGGCTATTTGTGCTCCTGAATCAAAAATGTCTGTTCCCTTCCCTAGCTTAGTGAATTTTTCAGCTATTATTTCTTGAAATAACTTTTCTGCCCCATTAGCTTTTCTTTTTTGACCCATATGATGTTAATATTTCCATTCTGATGTTGTGCCAGAAGTCCCTTAAACTATCCTGATTTGCTGCTGCTGCTGCTGCTGCTGCTCAGTCTGGATGATTTCTGCTACCCTGTCTTCTAGAGCACTGATCTATTTTTCTGCATCCTTTAGTCTGATGTTGATTCCCTCTAGGTATTTTCATTTCAGTTATTGAATACTTCTTTTTTTTTGTATTTTTCATCTCTTTGTTGAAATTCTCCCTGTGTTCAAACATTCTTCTTCCAAGTTCAGTGAGCATCTTAAGACTATTATTTTTAAATCCTTATTAGATAGATTCTTGTCTCCATCTTGTTTAGTACTTTTCTGATTCCTTCCTTCCTTCCTTCCTTCCTTCCTTCCTTCCTTCCTTCCTTCCTTCCTTCCTTTCTGTCTTTCATTTGGGATTTGTTCTTTCCTTGTTTTGTCTGACTCTGTGTTTCTATGTATTAGGTAGATCGGCTACATCTGGTCTTGAAGGAGTTGTCTTATATGGAAGGCTTCCTCTGGGGTCCTATAACACAAATACCTCTTGTTCAACAGAATCAGGCACTCTGGAGGTGCCCTCTGTTGTGGCTGGACGTGCACCCTCCTGTTGTGGCTGGACTGTGACTGCTATGGATTTGCTGAGTTTGATGCTGGCTCAAGTGAGGCAGGCTGAGAGGTCCAGCTTCAGATGCTGTCAGCTCATTGGCGGGCAGAGCTGAATCTCCTGCAACCAGGGCAGGAGCTGCTTCAGAGGACACCAGCCTGATATGGTGGGGAAGGAGCCACTTTGTCAGGAGTACCAGTCATGGCCAAGGCCACCTGCCAGTGTGGCAGGACAAGAGCTACATTGTAGGGGATATTCTGTTCTGCTCTGTTCTGTCTCCTGGATGTGAATAGGCTGGAGCTTCTTTGGAGGGGCACCCTGTGGGGTGAGTAGGTTGGGTGAGGTGGATCCATGGGGAACATGGGTAGGGTTAGTGGTGCTAGGGGAGTAAATACAGAATGTCAGCGTTGGTTCCTGCCAGCATTGGGCCAGCTAGGCAGAAGGATGGCAATAAAAATTCTGCTTACCTTTGCATGCATTCTCTGATAAATTTCCTTCAGAGCTCTGCCCTTCCAGCACACAACCTAAAATTAGTCAATAAATCTCTTTTATGTATGGCCCAGGCACTTTTCAAACTGCTGCCTCTGTGCTGGTTTTGGAGCAAGTGAGTCTGTATGCAGGCCCTTTAAAAGCAGAGTCTCCTTTTCCTACAGCCTTCCTGCTCTCCCAGAGTTAAGCCCTGATGCTTCACAGAGGATCTGAAGTAGGCTCTGCACTGACAGCAGCAAGCCTGTTGCGAGGCTTGAACTCATCAACTGTGAGATCATGACCTGAATTGAAGTCGGACACTCAGCATATTAAATTAAATTATATTAAAGCTATACAGCGTACTGACAAAAAGACTACAGATAACTTATAATTGATACCATGTTACAAGTATTTTGAACTAAATTGTGGAACATAGCATTTATGCTAAAGAACTTATAAGAGGAATAGGTATGGGATAAAGAAGACTAATATTGAAATCTTGTATAACTAATACTCAGATTCAGATATAAAATGTTAGTATTTTGAAGCCCCCTCTTTTGCCATGCTTTTTCTTTCATGCCTTGATAAGGTTAACAAAGCTCAAATTTACATGATACGGCAAATGCAAAGCCAGTTTTAGCACTCAGCTTACCCTGGTTCCTAGATTCACTTAGTTTTTGGAATATTTATTCTCTACTTGCTTTCCAGCTTATCTTTACATTTATGAGAGTTCCTTTTTGAAATATGTTATTACAGTATCATAAGTGTTTACATTAGGGAGGCTGGTCAGTGTACTATAGTCCTTCTTGAAATATCAATTAGTCAAATATGTTTTTATACTTGAAATATAACCTAATAACTATCAAGTTCATCTTAATCTGAGAGGGTCATATTTTATGCATGCCAGTGGATTTGCAGATAATTATGGTAGACAGCAGGAAGATGGATAAAACATTTGTTGATTTTATAAAAGAGAAGGCAAGCATTTCCTCCTCCAGAAGTGCTATTTTAAATATTATCCTAGAAAATATTAGGCCAGAGCATTGGAACCTAGAGAATTTTCCATGCCTAGCAAATACGGCAGCAGAACAATTCCAGGACAGGAAAAATTTGTATTTTTTATTAAAATAGAGCACCAATGCTGATAACTGCTGAGAGAGCTGTAAAGAAAAAATAACAATATTATGACTTAAAGAGACATAAAATTGTGGTGCCTTTATTTCAAGAAATGTTTTCTCTACCCAAGTGATTTTGGAGAACTTAATACAGAAATAAAGAAAATAGATGGGGAAGCTGGAGTAAAAAATAATGGCATCATGACAGATGTTTCAGACACAGTTAAAATGGCTATTGTGGCAATAGCTCAGCAGTAATGGGACAAAGAAAGGAAGGTAAGCAACTGTATTATAGGTATAAGGAATTACAGTGTTCCCTAAACCAGCATCATGGGTGAATCAGGATGCAATTAACAGATAATCAGTAGAATATTTTAAGATACATGTATATGCATCACCCTGATAATCACTCTCTGAGGAATATCTAAGAGAATCAAAAAGAAATGCTACAATTTGACCTATTTCTTTATCTTTTCACTTAAAATGTGCCTATAATTATAAAATGTAAACGATAACAATTCTGTATATCTTTTTGCATCATTGTTCTATAAAATGTAAATCATTGGAGGAACCATTTGGACAGTTGGGCCTTTATTCTTTAATCTTTTCTGGCCCTTTGGAAAACTGAACTCAAAATCTTTTTTTTTTCTAAAGCATACATAATTTAAGTATATCTGACATATTGATTGTTTGCATTTCATTTCTGTCTATGCATATGCTTGAAATAATCCTTGAAGTATTCAGGAGGAAGGTGTAGGCTGAAGGATTCCGCCTACATCACTCCTTGCTCTAAAACTTTTCAGTTTTTAGCTGTAAGTAAATTGGAAATTTTATGTTAATTTTCATTTAGTCAGAGAATTTCTTGGCTTCTATAATCTGAAACATAAGAAAAAAATTCTGTGAATATAGGATTGATAAAGAGATTGTTTTTGTTCTATTTTCAGCTTGACTATGGTTTTGAGCAATTAATTGTTCAGTTATTCCTAACAATTATTATAATGATCAAAGGTATCTATTTGAAAGTATTTACAAAAGTAAAATCTCTTATTTAAGTGATTTTGAAACTACTTCCTTCATAGTGTCTATATTTGACATTTTCAAGATAAGATTTGTTTACTAAGAGATTAATTAGCCCTGTGTTCTAGTCTATGCTCGATCTAAAAAGATACATTTGGAACAATTTATCTTTTTTTTTTTTTAGGAAGTGAAAAAATACAGATTTTTCACATATAGCTGTCTTTTTTCCTGAAGTTTTTTTCTTCTTTGAAACACTCTCAAAATGGTTACCAAGTATGATTCATTGCTGACAAAAAAAACGCAAGAAATGTGAAAGATTTTCTAAGTATCTCATTAAAAAAAATGTAGCATTTTTGCTGTTCACTTCATTTTGGTGGTGGGAGTTCAGTGATGTTTTGTTAGCATTCATTGTTAACCTGACATGGTCTTTGCTGTGATACATAGTTGGTAGGAATGAATATATTTCTACTATTTGTAGCTGATAAGACAAAAGAATAAAAATGATCATTTTTAATTATTTTAAATTTTTTAACGTTTACTTATTTCTGAGACAGAGACAGAGCATGAGTGGGGGAGGGGCAGAGAGAGAGGGGGACACAGAATCCGAAGCAGGCTCCACAGGGGCTGGAACTCACAGACCCCGAGATCGTGACCTGAGCTGAAGCCGGACACTCAACCAACTAAGCCACCCAGGCGTCCCATCATTTTTTAATTATTTTAAAGTTTAAAAATCACTGGAAACCTCTACAATAGCAATATATTTGTTAAAATGTCATTAAAGCACATGGATTTATAAATATATGATTTTAGCCTTATTCCCAAATATAACACTCATATCTGACCTGCTAGTGGCAATTTCCTTACTATAGAAGTTTGAATACACTTTTAATTCTTAACAAATTTCAATATTTTCATTAAATTATCTTGGCTATGCACATTATACTTTTACTGTCAAGTAAAATGGCTTTTTTGCCTCAATTTCAAATAAAGGAAATCAGACCAAAAATTTACATTGAATTCCAGAGTGTGAGTCAGATTCATATGACATTAATTTTAATTGAAAATAATTATTCAAAATCATGTTCTCCTTTCTTCATATTAATGCTAAATGACTATTAGTTACATCAGATATCTTGGAGACAACTCAAGGAAAGAATATCTTTATATGCCTTTGTAAAAATATGTTGTTGTTAAAGAGAAAATTTTCTACTACTCTGGAAAAAGAACAGAAAATAGGTTAATAATGATATATCAGTGGAAATATACCTTTTATTTTTACCATATCTATTTACATGCATCATTGCAACCTATCCCACCAAATATCTTTGTTGAAGAGACAGTAAAACTGAGAAGAGTAAAGGATAAGAGAAATAGTATTAGCATAAACTGATTATTGGTTATGATGATCATAAAGAATATTACCTACAGAAAGATTTTTCTTAGGTTAGAATGTTGATAAAAATGAAGATATCACAGATACTGAATAAGAGAAATTTCTGACAATCATGGCTGTGTAAAATCTGGGAGTATAGAAAAGTTTTATGTCCGTTGAAATGACAGATGTCACTCAGTAAAATAACTGATATTTAACAAGACAACACACACATTGCATAGATATTGAAACGAATATGAAAAATGTTGAATGAAGAACATTAGTGTTGTGTGATCACTTTTGAATGGATTATGGTTGCAGCTGTAGTGAGAGGCTGCCACCGTAATTAAGAAACACTCTATGTAAGACCTAGGATGTAAGCAATGTCAGTCTTGCTAAATGGGACAAGTGACAAGCTTAATTTAGTATAGTGATGGCTAGTACTGTTCTCAGGGACGTATACAGAAATGCACTTGGGAATGGATATGTTTAAACAGTATTTGCACCTAGGCTAAGGGGAAGACCCAGGTTGACTTAAAGAGATCTAAAAGATCTAAGAAGTAATGAGAAGAAAATAAGGTAAGTTTTCAGCAAGAAGGGGGCTAGAGAATAAAGTGGTGACAGAATGGAGGGTGGAGGGGACTTCTTTGTTATGTGTCACTCAGGAATTTCTGAGTTTCCCTCTTTTTCCCTTTCATATAACTGGCATTCAACAACTTAAAAAGTCAATTGTAATAATTGCATAGTATTACTGAGGCGTCTGATAGATTCTGCATCCTTTTTGCTGCTCTACAATGCTTCAGGAAAGCCTTGCTGGTTGAGAACTTGAGTGTTTTGTCTTCTCAAACAAAACTTCAACCGAAACTTCAACTCAATGGCTATGCATGTCCATTTTCATTCAAATTCTGCTAATAAGAGAAGTGTTTCTTCTTAAATAAATAATGAACTGAAGATTATTTCCAAGGGCGAGAAAGAAGAAAACTTGAGAGTTTTACAGACGTCTGCTTATTGAATAAGCTGTCTAGTGACACCAGATTTCTTGCTGATGAGTACATTGATCTAGAATTCAATAACTATCTGTATGTGTAGTCCAATACTATGAGGACATGTATAGGGTAGTTATTGTTTTGTGACTAATCTCTTTGGAACATGATGGTTTTATGGAAAAGTTCGTTTCCTAACTTGAAACAAAAAGTTTAATTACAGAAGGCTTGTATTTGGGGCTGAATTGTGTTCCCTCTCCCCAAATTCACATGTTGAAGTCCTTCCTAATCCCTAGTATCTCATAATATAACCTATTTGGACATAGGGCAGTTATGTTTAAATGGGGTCATATGTATGACCACAATCCAACCTAACTAGTCTCTTCATAAGAAGAGGAAATTTGGACACACAAAAGAGACATCAGAAAAAAAGGCCATGTAAGGAGAATGAGAAGGTGACTATCTGTAAACCGAAGAGTCTTTGAGAGAAACCAAACATAGTAACACCTTGATCTTGAATTTTTAGCCTCTAGAATTATGAGAAAATGAATTTCTATTATTCAAGCTGCCACTCTGTAGTATTGTGTTCTGGTAGTTCTAGCTTATTACTAGACATGGTTAGGATAGCACAACTGATATATTTGTTGTGAGCAAAGGATCACATTCAGTTAATGGCATGGTGCACACAGACACAAAAGATGTGATGTCTTCTGATGGGAGAATTCTGAATATGGTTTGGAAAACACGACAGGATGTTAATCTGGTGACTGAGAAGCTATCAAATTGTGGAAAGCTTCCTGTGCCATGCTACGTGGTTGATTTTTAATCTGTGAGTAATGAAGAGCTATCACACATTTTCAAGAAAAAAAAAAAGTAATAGAGGTGAGTAGAATACAAGGCTCAAGTGATGAAAGAAAATTTTGTGTTCAAGAAAGACCTTCTAAAGGATTACTTTTTTAAGTTTAAAAATAGTTATGTGATGTCCTTTTCCTGTAAAAGTGTAAGAAAAATAACTATAAGGAATATTCTGGATTCATAAGTGATTTAAACTCAATTCTAAACAAATACTTTTCTTGAGGAATAAGTTAATAAATACATTTGGCAAAAGAAATACCGCACAATTTTAGTATGAAAAAGAAACTAATACCTTATGTGAGTTTTTCACTGTCCCAGGCAACCAAAGATAATCTGTTTTTTCTAAATTTTGATTTTAAGCAGTGTTTTCTGAATAGATTTGATGGATGTTTAGCGTTTGACAAAACAAGAAACCATTAATAGATTCATGGAATCCATTTTTTTTGTCTCATTTGAAAAATGGTTAGGTAAAGACATTCCATTAAAATTCTGAGGTATTTTCAAAATCTTAATTTAAAAATAAAATCTAGTGAAGAACAAAAATGCTGTGTCCTGACTGAAACTTGCCTGAAACACCAAGATATAAAAATAGTGTAAGTTATTTGTGATATAAAAGTACCTGTAGCTATGAGACTCAGGAAAGAAATAAAACAGAAAAAGGACTTTGATAGATGCCCCATAGCCCTCAGGTTCCCAGGAGTTTTGATTCTGTTACTTCCTTTTTCTTTCTTTGGACTGTTATATAATCTGACGTTCTGAGCCACCAAAGCACCTCTGAACTAATGTTTAAATATGCCACTGAGCCCTGAGCCTTTCAGGGTTAATTATGGGAAAAATATAGTACTTAAGAGAAAGGTAAAAATGAATTACCTACCTGAAATATCCTTTCAGGTTTATGACTCCCAGGATACAGAAATATTTTGTTCCCAGTTTCTAATGGCATCCGTGATGTCAAGATTTAGTGTAAGAATGTACTCTAAGTGATGTTTATATTAAAGAAAGCGGCCAAGACCAAGGTATCTGGAAAATTGGTTCACTATGAGAATTGCCTTATGAAAGAAATGCAAAAATGTGTGCAACTGAGGACTGAGGGTGATATACAGTGTACGGTTAGGACATCATTTGATTTCATTTTTACTTCATTAAGCTTGGTGATAGGGTCTTTGGAAATATAAGCTGTCTTACCTCAGCATGCTTGCATGTGCAGACTGCTTTATGAAGAGACTGGTGTAACTGACGGTTACAACAAATTTACTATGAATACTTCTTGGGAGAAAAAAAAATCACTGAGATGCCTCTTCTGTAACAGGAATTCTGAAAGTGATTGAAAAACTATACTAGGTGTCTAAGTCCTCATAAATCTCCATAAAGGCAAAAAGCATCATATTTCTAAGGGTAGGTATTTTTACAATGTAAGTTTTTAAAAACCAAGAAAGCAGTGCATAAAAAAGTCAAATGCCATTTTTGAATAAGGAAGCTAGCCTTAGATTGCAAAATAAGTTGGTTTTGTTGTTGTTGTTGTTGTTGTTGTTGTTGTTAATGTAGAAAACCTGGATCTGTTGCAAATACATCTCCAAGGCTTTTCAAGGTGACATATTGATGGGGAAGAATATTTTCATTATTAATTTCTGGTCCTGCAGGGAATATGTTTGCACATTTGCTTCTTTCAACTTGCCTTTTTACTCTGTGTAAGGGAACATCTACGTAGCTTGAGTAATTTTTTTTGTCTGAATGTGTGACATTTTCAAGTGACCTTTTTCCAGGGTCCACAGAAGCATGACTAGTGGTAATGTGAATGAAAACTTCTTGGAGTAGCTATAAAAAAATGTCAAATTTCAACAGAAAAATACCAGTAGGCAATAAGAAAATATACTTAATATATTTTGAGTAGACTCATATGTTTGAGAGGATTCGGTGTCCTTATTTTTGTTTTCCTCAGTCTCAGCTGTCACAGCTACAAGTCACTTAAATTGCCTCTCGCATATGGAAGGTTTAAGGTTCTAATCAGATCTAATTCATGTGACTGTGTTGCCTGTTACCATGTCGAAGCAATTTAATGATTTGAAGGATTTAAGTAATATACAATGAATAATTAACATTTGATTTTTATTGCTTTTTTTCCATTGAAACAATAGTACGGAAGTTAGAATTATGTAACTAGAATACATTCAGGGTTCCATTTCCTTTCCAGAGTAGAGCCTGAGCAATTAAATAGTTAATGATTTTCTGAGACTGGTGGAGGTGGGAGGATGAGGAGAGTTGGGAGTGTGTTGGATAAAATTCTCAAAGGCAATTTGTGTTCTATAACAGCCACATGAATCATATTTCAATATTCCACTAACAAAATAATACACATTCATTTATCTATTCATTTGTTGATTTATTCTTTCATTCAATGACGATTTAAGCTACATTCTGGGACTCATGCTGGGTACAAGAGATACAAAAATGCTTAAGATACAGTCCATGTTTTTATGGAGGTTATTAGCTGGTAGTGAGATATTTCAAAACAAATATTTGAAAATGTTAAAAATACAAATGGAAACTTATTTTTCTCTCTGTAATGTGTCATAGATTTATATGACAATATTTATAACTAGACACAGTTTCATGATATTGTTCCTGGCATTCTTTATACTCTTACTTCCTATCACTCAGCCTCATTTTTTGTGAGATGAACATTAAACAGATTTAGCTCTCAAACATTCTTATGTTCTACCCTTATTTTTCTTATTTAGTGTTTTCTTTCCCTTCATTCTCTTCATCACCATCATCATTTGACATGGTCAATAAATCAAGCAGGCACATCATTTAATTTTATTAATGGTGACAATTGAGTTATGTTTTTTCTTCTACTTTTGCAATAACATTTTAAATACACTTGGGAACACTCCACTGACAAATATTATTAAAAGTTTATTTAAGAGTTTGATTTTTAATTTATATTTTAAGAGGTAGGAGATAGACAATATAATTTATATATCCAAAGATAGCCACAGAAATATTAAAAATAGTATCATAAATATATTTCTTCCCAAAACACATCATAAATTAATTAAGAAATAAGGAAATGTCATAACAGGATTTTAGAGTTATTTATACCTTTATCTTGCTGTGGAGGATGAGCTAATATTTTAAACTGTCTAGATCGTAGTTTGTGTGCATATGTGGTTGCAGTTTTGTGAATTTTATTTTTTTCAGCTCTATTGCATATAACTGACAAAATTGTGGGGTAAAGTGTACAATGTGGTGACTTGATACACATACACATTGTGAAAGACTTCCCCCAGTAAGTGAATACATTCCTCACCAAACTTGTGTGTGTGTGTATTTAAATTCTACACTTGACCACATTTCAATTTTACAATATGGTGTTATCAGGTATAATTGCCAGGTTGTACTAAGTACTTAAGGGCTAAGTACTTAAGGGCTAAGGCCAGTCCCTTGCAAACACTTCTCTACTCTCTGTTTCTATGCCTGGCTTCCTTCCTTCCTTCTTCCCTTCCTTCCTTCCTTGCTTCCTTCTTCCTTTTGATTCCACATTCACATGATACCATGTAGTATTTGACTTCCCCCGTCTGACTTATTCACTTAGTATAATGTGCTCCAGATTCATCTATGTTGTCACAAACAACTTGATTTCCTTATTATTGAAGAAAATTCCTTTTCATTATGTACTCAGAAGTTGGGTTGCTAGGCCCTATGGTAGTTCTATATTAAATTTCTTGAGGAGTCACCATACTGTTTTCCATAGTGACTAACCGGTTTACATTCCAACCAACAGTGTACAAGGACTCTTTTTTCTCATGTTTTTACTGGCATTTATCTCATTTTTTTTAAAAATAATAGGCATTCTAATAGGTATTAGGTGATTTCTTATTGGTTATGATTTGCATTTCTCTGATGAGTAGTGATGTCGAACATCTTTTCATGTACTTGTTGACCACTTGTGTGTCTTCTTCAGAAAAATGTCTATTCAGATTCTCTGCCAATATTTTAATTGGGTTATTTAAACGATTTTTAGGGTTGAACAAACACTTTTTAGATTGATGTAGTCCCACTTGTTTGTTTATGCTTCTCTTTGCCTTTGCTTTTGTTGTCAAATCCAAAAAATCATTGCTGAGACCTATGTCACAAATTTCTCTCCCTATATTTTCTTCTAAGAGTTTTATAGTTTCAAGTCTTCCATTCAAATATTTAATCCATCTTGAATTGATTTTTGTGTATGGTGTGAGATGGGGTCCAGTTTCATTCTTTTTCATGTAACTGTTCAGTTTTCCCAAAAGAATTTATTGAAGAGATAACCTTTCACTGTTTTATATTCTTGGAAATTTTGTTGAAAATTAATTGACCATATATGCATGAATTTATTTCTGGGATCCCTATTCTGTTCCATAATCAATGTGTCTTTTGCCAATACCATACTGTTGTTATTGTTATAGATTTAAAATATAGTTTGAAATCAGGAAGTTGATGCACCATGATTTATTCTTGCTTAAAATCACTTTGGCTTTGGGGAATCTTTTCTGGTTTTATAAAATTTTTAGGATTATTTGTTCTAGTTCAGTAAAAAAAAAACACAATCATTGAAATTCAGATAGAAATTGAATTAAGGGGCGCCTGGGTGGCTCAGTCGGTTGAGCGTCCGACTTCGGCTCAGGTCACGATCTCGGAGTCTGTGAGTTCGAGCCCCACGTCGGGCCTCTGGGCTGATGGCTCAGAGCCTGGAGCCTGCTTCCGATTCTGTGTCTCCCTCTCTCTCTGCCCCTCCCCCGTTCATGCTCTGTCTCTCTGTCTCAAAAATAAATAAAAACGTTTAAAAAAATTAAAAAAAAAGAAATTGAATTAAATCTGTAGATTGCTTTGAGTAGTACAGACATTTTAGCAGTATTAATTCTTCCAATCCATGAAGATTGGAATCCATGCTGGAGTAGCTTATTCTTTTTGTATGTCTTTCTCAAATTCTTTCATCAAGGTCTTAAAGTTTTCAGTGTATAGAATTTTACTTGTTTAAGTTTATTCTTAAGTACTTTATTCTTTTTTATGTTCTTGTAAATTGAATTCTTAATTATTTCAGATAGTTCATTGTTCATGTATAGAAATTGCAACTGATTTTTATATTGAGTTTGTATCCTGCAAATATATTCAAATCATTTATAATTTATAACAGTTTTTTGCTAAAATTTTCAGAGTTTTCTATATGTAATATTATGTCATCTGCTATTAGAGATAACTTCTTCCTTTCTAATTTTTATGTCTTTTATTTTCATTTATTGTTCTTGCTATGACTTCCAGTACTATGTTGAAGAATAGTGGTAAGAGTGGGATCTTTGCTTTATTATAATCTTAGAAGAAAAGTTGTCAGCTTTTCATTATTAAATAGATTGTTAGCTATGGGTTTGTAATTTATGGCCTTTAATATGTTGAGGTACATTTTCTGTTTATCCAGTTGAGAGTTCTTTATAATGGAAAGATGGTGAATTTTGTCAAATATTTTCTGCCTATACTGAATAACTATATGATATTTATACTTTGTTTAGATAATGTGCATCACATTTATTGACTCACAGATGTTGAACTATACTTGTATTCCAAAAGTAAATCCCACTTGATCATGTGGTATGACTCTTTTAATGCTATTGACTTTAGTTTGCTAATATTTTGTTGAAGACTTCTGCATGTTCACCAGAAATATCGGCTTATCATTTTTTTCTTTCATTCTTTCTTTGTCTTTCTTTGTTTCTTTTTGTTTGTTTGTTTTTCTTTCTACAACGCATACTTTTTATTTTTACTTTTTCTCTTAATTCCAATTAGTTAACATAGTGTTATATTAATTTCAGGTATACAATATAATGATTCAACAACTCTAAACATCACCCAGTGGTCATCACAACAAATGTACTCCTTAATCTCCATTACCTATTCAAACCATTCCCCCACCCACCCTCTGGTAGCCATCCATTCATTCTCTATAATTAAGAGTCTATTTCTTGGTTTCTCTCTCTCTCTCTTTCCCTTTGTTTATTTGTTTTGTTTCTTAAATTCCACATGTTACTCTAACTCCATCCATGTATTGCAAATGGCAAGATTTTGTATTTTTTATGGTTGAATAATATTCCATTGTATGGTTTTGTGTGTGTGTGAGTGTGTGTGTGTGTGTGTGTGTGTGTGTGTCCATACCCATTCGTCAATTGATGGACACTTGGCTTGCTACCATATCTGGGCCATTGCAAATAATGCTGCTATAAACATAGGAGTTCACCCATCCCTTTGAATTAGTGTTTTTGTATTCCTTAGGTAAATAAGCAGTAGTGTGATGGTTGCAATGTAGGGTAGTTCTATTATTAGTTTTTTGAGGAACTTCATATTGTTTTCCACATAGCTGCACCAGTTTGCATTCCCACCAACAGTGCAGGAGGGTTCCTTTTCCTCCACAACTTCATGAACACCTGTTATTTCTTGTATTGTTGATTTTAGTCATTCTGACAGATGTGAGGTGGTAACTCATTGTAATTTTGATTTGCATTTCCATGATGATAAGTGATGATGAGCATCTTTTTATATGTCTGTTGTCCCTCTGTATGTCTTCTTTGAAGAAAGGTCTGCTCATGTCTTCTGTCCATTTTTGAATTGGGTTGTTTTTTGGGTGTTCAATTGTAGAAGTTCTTTTATATATTTTGTATACTAACCCCTTATCAAATATGTCATTTACAAAAGTATTCTCCCACTCTGTAGGTTGCCTTTTAGTTTTGATGACTATTTCAATTGTTGTGCAGAAGCTTTTGAATATGATATATTCCCAATAGTTTATTTTTGCTTTTTCTTTCCTTGTCTCAGGAGACGTTATCTAGAAAGTAGTTGCTATGGCCAATGTTAAAGAGGTTATTGCCCGTGTCCCCTTTTACATTTTTATGGTTTCAGTCTCACATTTAGATCTTTAATCCATTTAGAATTTATTTTTATGTATGGTGTAACAAAGTGGTCCAGTTTCTTTCTCTTACCTGTTGTTCTTTAGTTTTCCCAACACCATTTGTTAAAGAAACTGTTCTTTTCCCATTTGATAATCTTTCCTGCTTTGTGGAACATTAATTTCTATTCCGTTTTATTGATCTATGTGTCTACTTTGTGCCAGTATCATACGGTTTTGATTATTAAACCTTGTATAACTTCAAGTCTGGAATTTTGATGCCTCTGGATTTGATTTTCCTTTTTAAGACAGCTTTGGCTATTAGTAGTCTTTTGTAGTTCCAAACAAATTTTAAAATAGTTTGTTCTAGTTCTGTGAAAAACGCTGTTGGTATTTTGATAAGGATTGCATTAAATATGTAGATTGCTTTGGGTAGTATAGATATTTTTAAAAATATTCTTCTAATACATGAACATAGAATTTCTTTCCATTTCTTTGTGTCATCTTCAATTTCTTGCATCAGTGTTTTATAATTTTAGAGTACAGGTCTTTTACCTCTTTGGTTAAGTTTATTCCTAGATATCTTATTTTGGATAAAATTGTAAATGGGATTGTTTTCTTAATTTATCTTTCTGCTGCTTTATTATTGGTATGTAGAAATGCAAAAGATTTCTGTATATTGATTTTGTGTGTCCTGAGACTTTACTGAATTTGTTTGTCAGTTCTAGCAGTTTTTTGGTAGAGTGTTTTGGGTTTTCTATATATAACGTCATGTCATCTGCAAACAGTGAACATTTTATTTCTTCCTTACCAATTTGGATGACTTTTATTTCTTTTTGTCTGATTTCTATGGCTAGGACTTCCAGTACTATGATTAACAGAAGTGGTGAGAGTGGACATCCTTGTCTTGTTCCTAACTTCAGGGGAGATGCTTTCAGTTTTTTCCTCATTGAAGATGATGTTAGTTGTGAGTGTTTCATATATGGCCTTTGTTATGTTGAAGTATGTCCCCTCTAAATCTACTTTGTTGAGGGTTTTTATCATGAATGGATGTTGTACTCTGTTAAATGCCTTTTCTGCATCTACTGAAATGATCATGTTTCTTATCCTTTCTCTTAGAGATGTGATATATCCCATTGATTGATTTGTTGAATATTGAACCACTCTTGCAACCCAGAAATAAATCCCACTTGATCATGGTTAATGATTTTTTTTAGTGTTTTGTTGGATTTGGTTTACTAGTATGTTGTTGAGGATTTTTGCATCTATGATCATCAGGGATATTGGCCTGTAGATATTTTTTTTAATGGTGTCTTTATCTGGTTTTGGCATCATAATAATGCTAGCCTCATAGAATGAATTTGGAAGTATTCCTTCCTTTTCTAATTTTTGAAATAGTTTGAAAAGAATAGGTACTAACTATCCCTTACATGTTTGGTAGAATTTGCCTGTGAAGCCATCTGGCCCTGGATTTTTGTTTGCTGGGAATGTTTTGATTACTGATTCAATTTATTTTCTGGTTATCAATCTGTTCAAATTTTATATTTCTCGCTGATAAGTTTTGGTAGTTTATGCATTTCTAGGAATTTATCCATTTCCTCCAGGTTATCTAATTTGTTGACATATAGTTTTATGTAATATTCTCTTATAATTACTTGTATTTCTGTGGTTATTTCTTCACTCTCATTTGTAATTTTATTTATTTGGATAAAATAAGTATCTCTTTGTGATAATGCTGGCTAGATTTTTATCAATTTTCATGATTTTTTTCAAACAACCAACTCTTGATTTCATTGATTTGTTATAATTTTTTTTCAGTTTTTATGTGATTTATTTCTGCTTTAATCTTTATTATTTACTTCCTTACACTGCCTTTAGGCTTCATTTGTTGTTATTGTTGTTGTTGTTTCTAGCTCCTTTACATGTAAGGTTAGGTTGTTTATTTGAGATTCTTCTTGTTTCTTGAGTAGACCTGTATTGTTATAAACTTTTACAACTCTTTTGCTGTATCCCAAAGGTTTTGGACCATTGTGTTTTCATTTTCATTTGTTTTCATGTACTTTTATTTCTTCTTTTATTTTGTAGTTGGTCCATTCATTGTTTAGTAGCATGTTATTTAACCTCCATGTATTTGTGGTCTTTCTAGAATTCTTCTTATCATAGACTTCTAATTTCATAGTGTTATAGTCAGAAAAGATGTCTGATATGACTTCACTCCTTTTAAATTTGTTGAGATTTGTCTTATGGGTTAATATGTGATCTTTTCTGGAGAATATTCCATGTGCTTAAAAAGAATATGTATTCTGTTTTAGGATGGAATGTTCTGAATATATCTATTAAATCTTTTATTCCAGTGTGTCATTCCAAGTTATTGTTCTTTGTTGATTTTCTGTTTGGATGATCTGTCTATTGATGTAAATGGAATTTTAAAGTCCCCTACTATTATTGTATCATTACTGATTATTTCCTATATGTTTGTTATAAATTGTTTTATGTATTTGAGTGTTTCTACATTGGGTGCATAAATATTTACAATTGTCATATCTTTTTATTGGATTGTTCCCTTTAGCATATAATCCTTCTTTGTCTCTTGTTACAGTCTTTATCTTAATGTTTATTTTGTTATAAATATTGCTATTCCAGTTTTCTTTTGACATCCATTTACATGATAAATGTTTCTCCATCTCCTCACTTCCACTTTGTAGGTATCTTTAGATCTAAAATGAGTCCCTTGTGGACAGCATATATATGGGTCTAGGAGAGGCTACTGTCTCTTTAGGGGTGGTGACCTAGTTATCACTTGCCACCTGGATTTTCCAGTCCTAAGTCAGCTGAATATTCAAGCTCTATGCTCCAAGTCCTACTGATTTTAAAAACTCACAGAATTCAGCCCCTCTAGTTTTTAAAGCCAAATATTAATCGAGATTAGTCTTCCCTGTATGAACTCCCTGGTGTAAGGGCCCATTTCTCTGCCCTCTCCTGTGGACAGCCTCTTTCCATCCTTCTGACTTTTCTAACCTTTGAGATGCAGCTTCTTCTCTATATTTAGTTGTGGAGTTTGTTCTGCCAATCTTGAAATCATTCTCCAATTCATCGATTTATATGTGGATGGTACCTATCTGTAAAAGTGGGCTGGAGAGAGATCAAAGTCCTCCTACTCCACCATCTTTCTCCAGACTCAGTATAAATTTTGGTGAGCCCTTGATGCTTATATTTAGGTCCAGTCGTATTATTCCCTCTCAGGTTACATCTGTTTTCTTTTATTGTAGTGTTCTTGCCTGGCTTTGGTATCAAAAAGATAATGCTGACTTCATAAAATAAATTTGGAAATATCCCCTCCTTTTTTTTATTGCCTTTAGTGTGCAAAAAACTTAGATTAGTTTTTCCTTAAATCTTTAGTAGCAAAGCCATCTGGTCCTCACTTTTTCTCTGGGTGTTCTTGTGCTTGTTAAAAACTGCTTCTTTGTTTGCTACAGTCCTGTGCAACTCATGAATACAAGCTCCATTGGTTATTAGATCCAGGTAATTTGGAGTCCTCAGGAAGAAGGCATAAGAGCTGGAGCACCAGACATGTATACAAGCTCTTCCAGGGAGTTATTGGTGTCTTAGCATGAGGTAGATGGAGAAGGTGGCAACATCTACCATTTTTCCCGGTCTCTTTGGAGGATTATAGCTAGTCCCTGAATGTGTTCTAAATTAGAAAACTGGCTCTCAAGCCATAGCTTTGAAAGTATGTAAATGGACTTCTTTCAGAGAAAAACTGAGGACTTTGTCTATTTCCTATATACTGAGCCCTGGGGGTATAGCTACAAGTGCTCACATGCTTGATTGCAACAGCTCTTTGTTTGCTATTGTCATGTGGGTCTCATGGATGCAAGCCTCACTGGCTTTCAGAGTTGTGTGTTTTGGGGGGCACATCCCCTTAAATGGGAGTGTTAAAGATGGGGGCACTACATGTGGGAGCTAGACTGTTTTCTGATCAGGGAGAAGCTAGAAGTTAGGGGTTCTCTCCCAATTGTATGTCAATGTGCCAGAGATGCTGTTTATGGTGGAAGTGTCTCAGCCTTTCCTACCCATTTTGATGTGAGTGTATTCTCACTTGTCCAGTGTGTAGGGGGTGCTCAACTGCTTTCTGGATTTTGTTCAGTGGTAATTTCTTCGTGTATAGCTATACATTTAATATACCTATGCTTGAAGGTGAGTTCAGGAGCCTCTTGTATTGCTATATTGGTCAACCCCTCTAACTGTAATTTTCATTTTTAATGTAAATACAAGTGTCAGAGACTTGTTTTAATCCTACTAAAATAACCAGTACTAGAGTTGATCCTTCTTCATAAGCTACTAGAAAATTGGGCAAAATATAAAACAAAACAAGTGCTTTCAGTCATTGGACCACGGGCAGCAAAAGACTCTGATTCTGAGAGAAGGAAAACCTATGATGAAAGTCCTATGATTTCCCTGACTGATTTCTGAAGTAATTTCCCAGGCGGCATTGTATTTAGGAAATCCATGAAAAGTAAAACAGTCTTGCTGAGTTGAAGTGTCAGAGATTAGAATTCAGGAAGTCTTCTGGACGAAAATTGTAAACAGGCATATGAGTACTATGGAAAAAGGAATTTTACAGAAAATGAGCTCCAGGTATCTGCATAAAAGTATTGTCTTTATTAGTTTGGGCTGCTATAATAAAAATACCATAGATTGAGTGGCTGAAACAATTCATTTCTTTCAGCATTGGAGGCTAGAGAGTTCAAGAGTAAGAGACCAGACTATTTAGTTCCTCATAAGGGTAATCTTCCTGATTTGCAGAAAGATGCCTTCTTGCTGTATGCCCATAAGTTGAAGAGTGAAATTGTCTCTCTCATGTTTCTTCTTATAAGGACACTAATCTCATTCACAAGGACTTTCTTATCATGACCTAATTACCTCCCAAAGGTCCACGTTCCAAATACCATCCCATTGGGAATAAGGCTTCAACATATGAATGGCACCAATACTGTCCATAGCATATATCTTTGAATCTATTGCTTAAATACTAATGCATTCATGCATTGGGTGAAATGTTACATGAGGCCAGACAGCAAATGTCAGGAATGCTATAAGATGAACATTTCCCAAAACACTTGGGAATTCAATAATGGAATTGAACACTTGGGAATTCAATAATGAGTTAGGGCATTTCTTAATAGTAACGCTAATATAGTTATAGAATAAAATCCTAGAATAATTTAGACACATCCTTACAAAGCTTATAGACAAGTCTTAACATGATAAAATTTATTAATAAATAACCAAAATGCCTGACAAAACAAACATCAGCCATCATTAAACAAAACAAAATTCTGTTCCATACAAAATGTAACATTCATACTATTGGTCTACAAAAAAAAATAATAGTAATAATAACACAAAATGAAGAAATTAGAAAATGTGGCTGTCATTTGAGAGAAAAATCAGTCATTGCAGACAGAAATAATAAATATGGTGGATTGAAAGCATGATTTTGAAACCTCTATTATAAGCTTATCAACTTGCTCAAATATTTAAAGACAAAACACAAACAGTATGTGGAAAGAAATAGAATATATAAAAAGGAAGCAAAGAATAATCTAAAGAATAAAAGTATATTATGGGATATCTAAAGGTTACTGAATAAGAATAACAACTGATAAGATCATTTGAAGAAAAATTAGAGAACTTGATGACATGGTGATCAAGCAATAACTATGTAGAAACCCAAAGAGAAAAAAAGCTGGCAAAAGAAATAAAACAAACAAACAATGAATAGTATTTCAGTGAATTGTGAGTCAATATAAACCAGTCAAATATTTATTCTATTTGTTTTGAAGTTGTATAAGCTAAAAAAAACATATTTAAGAAATTGTTTAAAAATTTCCCAGTTTGATAAAAGTTGTAAAAATCTTAAACTCTTAGAAAGAAAATCGCATATAAAATTGTATGCCACCTAATAATTTAGTTCTTGGAAATAGTAAAGAAATAAGTCTCAAAGGCAAATGCCTTTAACAGTAATACCAGGTAAAAAAGAATAATAATAAAATGGCTAACCTTAAACAATGGAAACTAAAATAGGAAATAAAAATTTTAACACCTTAATAAAAAATCAATTTAAAATTTGTTTTTATTTAAATGTTTATTTATTTATTTTTGAAAGGTGGGGCAGAGAGAGAGGGAGAAAGAATCCCAATCTCCACACTTTCAGCATAGAGCACCATTCAGGGCTCGATCTCACAAACCTTGAGATCATGACCTGAGCCAAAATCAAGAACCAGATGCTTAACCCACTGTGCCATCCAGGCACCCCTCAATTAAAATTCTTTATGTAGCATAAATATTTTAAAAATACATTAAACAATATAAAACTTGGGGAGGAATATGGAATATTCAATACCATTAAACATTGCTAAGGAGAGTATAAAATTGTCACTTATCAATAATTGTGAATTGCCTGAGATTTATCATAACTTGGCAGGTAATATTTTAATCCTTTGCTGTTTTCTGTATGCTATCAGAAAACACAAGATTTCTGCATGATACATAAATGACTTTTGGAGTGCCTGGGTGGCTCTGTCAGTTAAGCATCTGACTTTTGATTTTGGCTCAGGTCATGATCTCATGGTTAATGAGATTGAGCCCCACATCAGGCTCTGTACTGACAGCATGGAGACTGCTTGGGATATTCTCTCTCTCTCTCTCTCTCCCTCCCTCCCTCTCTCTTGCACCCTTCCTGCTTGCATGCATGCATGCATGCACACATGCTCTCTCCCTCTCTTTCAAAATAAATAAAATAAACTTAAATAAATAACTTTATTGCTCATGGCACAGTAAGCAGCATAGGCTTCATGTTTGTATGTTTCCCCTGACCACCAGGTCCCACAAAAATAATAGACAGTTTGCACATAGATGGGTCCAGTGGTCACATCCTAACTGAGGAATCACAAACTTCAGAAATTTAATTGTTTTATAATGTGCACTAAACCTGTCTGACCTCTGCCTTTAAGGAAAACATGTTTTCACATTGGATCCTTAATGAATCTGGAGAGAGAGCAAGATCTATCCTTTTAGTCTGTTTTCTCTCCCTTTATATATGTGTGTGCATGTGTATGTGTGTGTGTGTGTGTGTGTGTGTATGGACACAAAAAAATAGTCTGGAACAAAGGCTCTCAGTGTCTTTGCTGGAAAGAAATACAGAAATATGTGAAACTCATAAGGAATTATCTTGACTACCTCTTTAGAAACAAGTCATCAGTTTCTTATAAATCTAAATCTACATTTACCCTGTGACGCAGAAATTCCAATTCTAGGTATCTCTTCAGAAGAAATGAATATGTATATTCATCAAGACTTGAACAAGAATATTATATCAAAAATGTATAAATAACACTGATAACTCAGTAATAATTCAAATGACTCAAAAAATGAGTAAAAGAATTAAAAGCTTGTGAAAGGCCAATAAGCAGATAAAAAGATATTCTAACTTACTAGTCACTAGGGAATTAAAAATTAAAACCACTATGAGTTACTACCAAATATCCAGCAGACTAACTAAAACAAATTTTTGAAAATACTGAAAATGCCAAGTGTTTGTAAGAAGGTAAGCAACTATAATTTTTATGCATTGCTAGTGGGGATATGAAATGATACTATTTCTTTTAGAAATAGTTTGGCAGTTTCTAATAGCATTAACTATACACTTTCCATACCTATGCCCTTGTGTATGTTGTTGTACCACACTCAGGTTGAAGGCAGGAAAAAGAAAAAAAAAGATTAAGACAATCCACACTTGTCTCTTCTTTTTTTTAACTAGGAAAAAAAATCCTCAGAAAGATTATTACATTTTATTATTCAGAACTGTATCACACGGCCCACCCCCATCAATCAGAAGTTTGAAGAACCACTGTTTAACTACTATAGTGATGAGAAAATGAAGTTTGGGAATTGGTGGTGAAGCATCAGAATAGTGAGATTGTGGGGAAAATAGTTTTTTTTGCATCCAAAAGCATAGAGAACATCATTCAAAACTTGTTTCCAGAACATTAAATAGAATTATCACAATTCCTAAGGGAAATCCCTCTGGTTAGATGAAATTTCTATTTATGTACATGCTAGAAAATGTTTGCTACGCATTATTACTTTTTCATCTTTTTCCAGTATAAACGACAATCCAAGTTTCTACTCATGATTATTTTGACAATTTTAATACTGATTTTATTTAAAAGTGGCCATAAACATAACAGTTCTATATTATAGAAGTATAATATATTTCAACTTTAATCATGTTAAATGAACCATGTTAGGGTTTTGAACTATATAAGAGACAAATGAATTATATATAACAAACCCAAATAATGTTCTGAACACCTACCATTATGAACTTTTTATAGAGCATGCAATGTTAAAATCATTTAAAAATGTTTATAATAAGTTTATACAATAATTTATAAAAACATTTACATAGTTTGGATATAAAGCAAAAAAGCCTATTCCTATGAAATTAAAAAAAAATAATTTGACTATGTAGTTTCTAGTCATTCTTCTAATTATAGCATTTGTTTTCATATCCTTAACCCTATCTTAAGGGCTCACAATCTTAAGGAAATAGTATATTCTATTGCTTGTCTTATCCAGTTGGACTGTTTTTCCTACTCAACAGAGAAATAATTTTCTCTTTCAATTTATAGCATGAATATGGAATTACCTGCTTTTCCACCATATACCACATTTTTTCCCTTTTAAACATTCTTATCATATTGTCTCAATTTTATTTTCTTCCTTCTTTACCTATATCAATTCTAGTTAGCTGAATAAATTAATTTCAAAAATTTCTTCCTGTAGAGAACCTTTACCAAGCCAATAATCTGGAATTTGTGCCCCTTTCATGGACCCTGTAGCCCCTGCATTGATCCCCTTCTATTGTTTTATTATGTTACTTATTCTGAACTCTTTCAGCCATTAGACTGTGATGCTTTGTAGGCATACACTCTTTCCTTGTTTCCCCAGCATTTAATGTGGTGCCTAAACTATCATATGAACACAATATTTATTGAAGAAATCGCCATTTTGTTCTATGTCTACAGCTATGAATTTAGTAAGTTCAATCACAATTTCTGGTATTTCAGCTACCATTGTATGCATGTTATTGGTTAAACACCAGACCCAAGATTCTGATTAAAGCTTGGTAAAATCATGATGAAATCTGAGAAGGAATTTTACTATAAGACTAAATATGATTGAAACTACTGGTACTCTCATTACTCCAGAGATTAAAAAGTATGCTGTTCATTTAAATAAATTTGTTAACCACTCACAACTATGTGGATGGAACTAGAGGGTATTATGCTAAGTGAAATTAGTCAGAGAAAGACAAATATCATAGGACTTGACTTATATGAGGACTTTAAGATACAAAACAGATAAACATAAGGAAAGGGAAGCAAAAATAATATAACAACGGGGGGGAGTGACAAAAACATAAGAGACTCTTAAATATGGAGAACAAACAGAGGGTTACGGGAGGGGTTATAGGAGGGGGGATGGGATAAATGGGTAAGGGGCATTAAGGAATCTACTCCTGGAATCATTGTTGCACTATATGCTAACTAACTTGGATATAAATTAAAATAAAAATAAAAATTTTAAAAAAGGATTCTACAGTGAAGTAATATCAAAAAACACAAAAAATAAAAGTTAAATTTGTTAGACTGTTAAATTGGAAATATAAGGAAACAAACATGTATTCCAGCTGATTCTTTTGCAGGGTCTGAAGCACAATAGTAAAGAAAGAACTCTTGAGACTTTGTATAAT
The DNA here is from genome assembly GCF_027475565.1 of Acinonyx jubatus. Lineage (NCBI taxonomy): Eukaryota > Metazoa > Chordata > Mammalia > Carnivora > Felidae > Acinonyx > Acinonyx jubatus. The sequence continues at coordinate 43,004,995 of NC_069384.1, forward strand.
GCAACTTAGTAAGTTTGTTTGAGTAGCAAGGGGACAGGACCCATAAGCAGAAAGAGCTGCACCTTTTGCTGTATGAAGCTGGTGGTTATAGACTTAGTGCTCTGGGGGGACGGACATGTACAGAGTATTAGATCATAAATGTTTTCTTCGAATTTCTATGTGTAAAATTTTACAAGAGTTCTCTGGTGCTTATCATTCAGTTCAATATTAACTGTCAGTGAGATGTACAGACAGTCATGAGACCCTTTAAGATTGGAGCAACCAGAATAGATATGATCCTTATCAGAACTATGCTGGCTATAGGTCGGCTTTCCAGACTAAAGGTGACCATTTTCCTGCTTCTATCTCTTATCAACTTCATAGGGTTGATAAAGCTGAGCATGTTACTTTACTCAGAAAAAAAAACATTTAGTGGTCTGATGGTTAATTTTCTGTGTTCAACTTGACTGAGCTAAGGAATGCCCAGATTCCTTGTAAAACATCACGTTCTCAGTGTGTCTGTGAGGGTGTTTCCAGAAGAGATTCACATTTGAATCATTAGACTATGTAAAGATCATCCTTAGCTTGTGATTAGCCATTATCTATCTGTTGAGGGCCCAAATATTACAAAAGGGCAGACAAAGGGTGAATTTGGCCTCTTTGCTTGAGCTGGGACATCCATCTTCCCCTGCTCTCAATTATTGGCACCCCTGCTTCTCAGGCTTTTGGTCTCAGCCTGTGATTATTGGCTTTCCTAGTTCTCAGACCTTTGGGATTTGACCAGACCAATACCATTGACTTTCCTGGGCCTTCAGCTTGCAGATGGCAGTTCGTGGGACTTAACCTTCATAATTGTGTGAGCCAACCCCTCATTATATATCTCTATCTGTCATCTCTCTGTCTTCTATAGGTCCTGTTTTTGTGGAGAATTCAAATACAAGTAGATTCCCTTAGTTTTTAGCATAACAATGCCCAAATGTTTCTTACCATCCTTGTCCTTGTTCTCTAGCTTTTCCTAGGTTTCAATTATTTTCCTGCATTAGGTCTTCACATATGCTTTTCCAACCTGCCTAATTGTTTCTAGTCCCAAAGTCAATTTGTAATGTTTTGTTTTAAAATTGTAAATATGTTATACTGCCCTGATTGTTGCTGAATTACATGTATATAATATATAACATTGATTAATACTGATATATAAATATATAATAATCTCAGAGGATATATATATTCTGATCCTTGTTGCATCATGCCATAAATATCACAATTACATCTATTTTTATGGTGAGGAAAATATAGAGGATTCTTTTCCCACCCCAAAAGAGAAGTGCTAAACACATGGTAGAAGACCAAGAAGCCTGGGGCGCCTGGGTGGCTCAGTCGCTGAGTGTCGGACTTCGTTCGGCTCAGGTCATGATCTCATGGTTCGTGAGTCCTGCGTTGGGCTCTCTGCTGACAGCTCAGAGCGTGGAGCCTGCTTCAGATTCTGTGTCGCCCTCTCTCTCTGCCCCTCCCCCCGCTCATGCGCGCACATGCTCTCTCGCGCTCTCTCTCTCTCTCAAAAATAAATAAACATTAAAAAAAATTTAGAACCAAGAAACCCATAACTTGAATGAACTGTCTTATATTCCTCATCCTACATCAGTCTCATTCTTCATGAAATCAAGATAGAAGATCATATTAGTGTAGGAGATGAATATAACATCTACATTTCTTTCAAAAAAAATGACCTTAATTTGAATTTTTTTCTTTTCATTTTCCCTCTTACATTTGCTTACTTTATTTTGTGCTCTTATACTATGTTAAAATATGTTAAATTATGCTCAGTAGAGGAGAAAATATACAAGCCTAATTTTTTTTCAAACCCACTCTTAGAATCAAGCAAAAAAAGATTACTGATAACTGGCTTCAAGTTGAGGTTAAAGAGAGGAAAAAAAGATCACATTTATATATTCTCTCTCTTTACACACACACACACACACACACACACACACTAGTTATGTAAACATATCAGACATACCTCAGAGTTATTGTGGGTTTGCTTCTGGATCACTGTAATTAGGTAAATATTATGATAAAGTGAGTCAAATAATTTATTTTTGGTTTCTCAGTGCTTATAAAAATTATCTTTATGCTATGCTATAGTCTAGTCAGTATATAATAGAATTATATTTACAAAGCAATGTACATACCTTAAGTAAAAATACTTTATGTTGAGGTACCTGGATGGGTCATTTGCTTATGCATCCGAGTCTTGATCTCAGGGTCTGGGGTGAAAAAAAAAAAACTTTATTGCTAAAGAATGCTAACCATCATCTGAGATTTCCACAAATCACATTTTTGCTGGTGGAAGATGTTGTCTTGATGTTGAAGCTTGCTGATTAACCGGAGTGGTAGTTGCTGAAGGTTGTGGTGGCTGTGGCAATTTATTAAATGAGATAATAAAGGGGCACCTGGGTGGCTCAGTTGGTTATATGTCCAACTCTTGATTTCAGCTCAGGTCGTGATTTCACAGTTTGTGAGATCAAACCCTGATTCAGGCTCTGCGCTGAGAGCGTGGAGCCTACTTGGGATTCTCTCTCTCCCTCTCTCTTTCTCTCTGTTCCTCTCCCACTGTTTCTCTCAAAATGAATAAACGTTAAAAAAAATAAAATGAGACAATAAAATTTGTCACATCAATTGACCCTTCCTTTCATGAATGATTACTCTGCAGCGTGTAATGCTGTTTGATAACATTTTGCCCATAGCAGAACTTCTTTGAAAATTGGTGTCAATGCTCTCAAACCCCACCACTGCTTTAACAACTTAAGCTTATGTAATATTGTAAATACTTTGTTGTCATTTCAACAATCTTTATATCATCTTCACCAAGGATAGATTCTCAAGAAACCATTTTCTTTGCTCATCCATAAAGTTCTATCATTAGATTGCAACAATTCAGCCACATCTTTAAAATCTAATTCTAGCTCTCTTGGCTATTTCCTCCATATCTGCAGTCAGAACACACATTTGTAAGTTTGCTGTCTTATATGGGTACTATTTGTGGTACCCCCCCCAAATAACTGCAATAATGATATCAAAGGTCACTGACAACAGATCACCATAAAAAGACAATGAAAAATTGAAATATTGTGATAATTACCAAAATGTGACAGAGACACAGTGAGCAAATGTTAGAAAAGTGGTGCTGATAGACTGGCTTGTCAAATGGTTGCCACATTCTTCAACATGAAAAAAAAAACACCATGGATGTGAAGCAAAACAAAGTGTAATAAAACAAGGTATAACTATACATACAAATATAAGCTTATAAATATACATATGTGCATATATATTCACATATATATATTAGATTATGAATCCACCAGCTATACACCGTTCATGTAGTATCTAGCTTTTATCATTCATTTATCTTACATACCTCTATCAATTTACACTTTGCAAATGGAAACTGGGAGAGAATAAAAAAGATATCACATGAGATTAAAATAGTTGGTTATTTCGGAAAGTAAGGACTAATCGATGGGAAGGAGAACTAAGAAGTTCAAACAATGTTTGGTATAGACATGTCTTTAAGGTCTAAACCGAGCAGAGTAGACATAAAAGAATGAGCCACATGATATGCTTTAAAGCCCATTAGGATGTAGGGTCAAAAAGAATAGTAATGAAGAAATTTGCCTATAACATATATTTTGGCTCTACAAGAGATGAAATTTTTATAGTGATACTTACATGTGCACAGTACTGCAATAACAGAATTACTTTACATTTTGGATACAATCGTTACAAGAGTAGACCAACTACAAGACTATCAACTTTAAAAAAAAAATGAAGACATAACTTAATTCTGAATAGGGAAAATATTTATTTGAGATCTTTATCTTCAAAATGAAATTGAATTGGAGATAGGAATTTAAAATGGAAATAAATGAACTTTTATTTTAGGTTAACAAGTGCAGGTTATAATTTCAATGATACACTGATTTTATATGCTATTTTGAAAATACTAAATTTTAAAAACCTATTTATAGCCTTATTTAATAAAGTTAAAGTCAATATTGTATTATAATTTGTGCACTTCAGAAGTGAATTGTACCTCTTGTTTTACTCTGTTCTATTTTATTTTCCAAATTTTCTTGGCAAATATTTGGGAGCACTAGAAGCCATTCTTCACTTCATATTTGATTTTTGTAGCATGATCATGGAACAGATTATTTTTGCTATAGGCATACTATGACATTATGTATGCATATTATGTCAATTTCCTAATTCCATCCTGCCAAACATCTGCCTTGAACACAGATGTCTCTGTGCTGAGGGACAGAGAATCTTCCTCTTCCCACTGGATATCAGATCCAGTGAGGATAGAATACTTGTTTTGTTCCAGTTTTACTCTCAGAAACTTGAATATCTGGGAAGTAATGGAAACTGGGTTAGTATTTTTTAACTAAACCAATTAGTTAATCAACAGATAATTAGCTACTGAATTCTACATGCCTGTTTATTTTTGTACAAACTGATCTCTTTGACAGATTCCCATTTACAAAGGACTTTGCAGATGTTCTCAAACTGGTCACTGCTTAGCATTTTCATGAAATTTCAAATATTTGCAGTCTCATTTTGAAATTGTTTCTATTATATTACATGAACAAATTCAAAACAAAGGAAGTGTTTAAGAGCTAGATGGAAAACCAACCTATTGTCATGTTGGAGATTGTGGGGATGCAAAGTTAAGTGCCAGAAATGTGCCATTGTGTAAAATAGCGATGCATGTTTGAGAGAGGACTGTTGAGTGGCTGTTTCTTTGGTGAATGTGTTGTGTGCTGTGAGAACTTTTACTTCCATATACAGACACATACTTGGATATTTTGATTCACAAATTCTCTGCTAATGTACAATCTGGTTTTTCTTGTGGCCCATGATTTATATATGTACTATATACAGTAAAACATTGGTTTGAGAGCATAATTCATTCCACAAATATGCTTGTAATCCAAAGCACTTGCATATCAAAGAAAATTTCCCCATAAGAAATGAAGGAAATTCAGATGATTGATTCCACAACCCAAAAATATTCATATAAAAATGATTACAGGACTGTAATATAATACAAAATAAAAAAGAAAATGCAAAATATAAGGAAAAACAAATGAACATGCACTTACTTTGAAAACTTTTGTGGCAGGGCGCCTGGGTGGCTCAGTTGGTTAAGCGTCCAACTTCAGCTCAGGTCACGATCAATCGGTCCATGAGTTCGAGCCCCGCGTCGGGCTCTGGGCTGATGGCTCAGAGCCTGGAGCCTGCTTTCGATTCTGTGTCTCCCTCTCTCTCTGCCCCTTCCCTGTTCATGCTCTGTCTCTGTCTCAAAAATAAATAAACGTTAAAAAAATTTTTTTAAGTTTAAAAAAAAAAAAGAAAACCTTTGTGGCAGGTGTGAGGGAGACGAGAGAGGAGGGTTATTGTGTTGGATGACTTTCACTATCACTAACAGAATCACTGATACTTATTGGTTCAATAGAATCTTTTTCTTTTCCTAAAACTTTAATAAGGAACCTATCCAATGACACTTGCTTCTGCCTCTGTTTGAGGATTTCATGGAAATGGGGCAATGTCTTTAAACAGATTCATCACTCACACTGCTAAAGCCTTATTTGGGTGGTACTTTTCTACAAAATGTTGCACTATTTCCCACATTTTACACATCTCCCTAATATCATTTGAAGTGCAGGATTCCTCCGCCTTTTTCAACTCCTCCTCTGTAGGCTTCTTATAAAATTTTGCAATTTTGGCTACTCGCATACCTCATTTGTACTTCTCCACAATTTCCATCTTAACTTCCACTGTAGTCATCACCTTCCTCTTACAGCCTTTCTTTTCAACCTTTTTCTGCGTGGTATCCATTGTGTAACATGGATGTTGACTACAGTACAGTATTAATAAACTCTTGTATTTAATGTAACTGGGTCTCTATGTCCAGGCAGCCTGAAATAGAATGAAGCAAGGCATTCCTAAGCTTACTCTTGTATGGGAAAACAAAGGACTGTACATAAGTGCTTTGAAGTGACAAAAAACACTAATGCCAGTTATGGGCACCTTCCAACATTCTGAAAAATCACTGATTTCTGCCAAACACCATGACCTGAGACTGAGCATCCAAGCCTAGGCGACAATTACCCACAATCTCACAGAGAGAGCGAGGAGTGAGGAGAGAGAGAGACAGAGACAGAGAGAGAGAGAACCATCGTGACCCATAACCATGTGACATTTGGTGTCACAGTACTACTTTCATTGCAAGACATTGCTTGTTTGTCAAGTTAAAACTCATCAGAAATGTTTGCTCATCTTGTGGAACACTCACAGAACAAGTTACTTGCAATCCAAGGTTTTATGGCATACGTGATATTTACATATATAGTTACACACACACATATTGTATGTCTAATATCTCTCTGTACAATAAATGTGTGTATGTACATGTATATACCTACATAATATACCACTTTGTTTCACAAAGAATTTGCCTCCATCCAGTGTATCCAGACGTATATCTTCTAAAACACAAAATATTAGAGTTCTGTTGGCCACATGTGTAATTGGATCATTGCACCAGTTCAGCAGCATTCCTTACAATGGGCCCAGAGCTACACAGTGGGAGGATTAAACACATAAGATCAGTGCTATTCTACCTAGTATTTGGAATTTAATGGAAGTATCATGGGAGCATTGAGTGATTTTTTGATTTTGTGTACTTATTTAATTTTAAAGAATACATTTTTGAAAAAAGACTACTTACCACAAAATTGAGATGTCTTTTACAAATGTTTGATTATTTTGTTTTTTTCTTTTCAAGATTCTCCAATGAGAAATCATTTCTTTTTAAATGATTTCTACAATTTTAGGTATGCAGCACACGTATATGTATGTGTGTGTGTGTGTGTGTGTGTGTGTATATATATATATTTAAGTTTATTTATTTTGAGAGAGAGACACAGAGAGAGAGCATGGACAGGGGAGAAGCAGAGAGAGGGAGGAAGAGAGAGAGAGTCCCAAGCAGGCTCCACACTGTCAGCACAGAGCCTGATGCAGGGCTTGAATTCAGGAACCACAAGATCATGACCTGGGCCAAACCAAGAGTCGGATGCTTAGCCAATGAAGCCACCCAGGTGCTCCGGTAGTCAGCATATTTTTAACACTGTCACCAACCATAATTCTGCTGAGCACCTTTCCTTGAGATGCTAACATCTTTAGTCACTCAAATATTGCAAAGCTCCATTAAGGAAAAATTATCTCCATAGGGTAGCATTCCCTTGGCATTTGATCTCTAAACAAGTGCCTTCCAATAGATTTTCTATAATGGAGGGATGTTCCATAATCTGAGCACCCAGTGTGGTAGTTACTAGCCACATGTGGCTTTTGTACACTTAAATTTTGGCTAGTGAGGCTAAAAAAACTAATGTTTTAAATTTCATTTCATTTTAATTAGTATAAATTTAAATATACGTAGCTACATGTAGGTACCATATTGGATAGCACAGTCTGTTCCAAATCTTAAATTATTATTATTTTGGAGGCGGGGGTGGGGGGGGGAGACAAGACAGATAACAGAAAGTATGGGTTGATTTAAATCAGGATTTGTTCATTCAATCTATCATTTAACATCAGTATTTATTGTGTGCTCACTATTTTCCAATTGGACTAATTTTCTAATTGGACTAATTACTAATTAGAAGGTTCATGATTGAATAATCATGAAAACATGTCTTATAAGAGAAAGGGTCTAGGGTAGGGACTACTGTTCATTTCCAAACATACACTCAGCATAAATAAAAATACTCATAGGAGAAAAGCAAACAACAAAACTTAGGGCTGTGTGTGTATGTGTGTAAGAAGTGGGTGTATCTGTATACATATGCATGTTTGTATGTTTTGAAGTCATTGATTCAACTTCCTGGAACAGAGACTCCAAGAAGGAGGTATGTATGTAAGAAACTTATCAGGGAATGTCTTGAAATTGGAGAGAGAGAAAAAACTAATTTGAATTGAAATGCAGTTGTGAAACATACCCCAGCTAACCATCCAGAAATCTCTGGAGCCCAGTTATTAGACCTTGGCTGGGATGGGGCAGCATCCACTATTGGATTGGAGCAGTTCCCTAAAGGGGATTCATCAGACAAGCCTCTTGCCAACAGCTGGGAAAAGGAGTATGTAGGCCTTTGGAACATGGAAAAGGGCAGAGGGAGGGGGAGGAGAGGAAGGAGGGGAAGGGGAAGGGATTGGTAGAAAAGCAGTGGGAGAAAGAGTCGCAAACTGAGTTTTGTTTTGCTTTTTTTTGTTTCCAACACCATTTTACTACCTTAACTTTGGGTTACAAAAGAATTTGAGGTAGAAGACAATCATTTCATATTATTTAGTTTTATGGCATTATAAGTTCTTTAGTTGAATGATCACTTTAATGGTTTTGAAATCATAGTCCTTTATTTATTTGTTTATTTCTCAAAAAGCTTCATTTTTTTTTTCTTTAGCTTTCTGACTCTGTGCCTTCAACACTTTTACAGTGATTTTCTCCTCAATAAGGCAAGCAAGCTTGATCCCATCAGTTCACTTAGCATACTACAGGCCCTACTGATGGGTTTTTTTGTTTGTTTGTTTGTTTGTTTGTTTGTTTTAGACAAAACAAAAAAACGTAAGAACTTTAGATCCCACAGCATGAACTCCTCAAAGTCGGTCTGGGCACACACAGCACGTGCGTTTTGGCGCTTTCCCAACCTTCTTAGTATAAAGGTAAACGACTCTATTAACCAGGGGTTGGGCCAGCCTAATTTTGTTAGAGGCTGTATTATAGGACAGGCTACGAGTGTATGTCAAATGCTGGAACATTCTGAAGGCCTATGGACACTGTGCCTGGAAGAGAAAAAAAGGCTTATAGTATTCTTTTAATGCACATTATCTTTTTCACAGAAAATTAATACTTATAAATGCTCCATAATTTTAAAAGACCCATGAAAACCATGAAGTCCACATCATCTGATATGGTGGCTTATTTCAGGCGTGGCCAATTTTCAGGCTTAACTCCCTGGAGCAGGAATCTGGTTTGCCTCTAAATTCTCAGTAGATCTAAAAAGATAGTTTCTAAACAAACAAAAATAATCAAGTGAATCAATTAGTATACAAAACTCTTATATGTGTCTATGTAGAAATTGTCATCCTCTGCAAACATTAGGGGAGTGTTTATATATATATAGTAGAAGTAGATTTCTTTTTCTTTCTTTATATCCCAGTTTCTGCCCCTCTGTCCACCCTTGGTAAAGAACAAAACTAATCATGCCACTCTCTCTAATGTCCTCACTCACCGTGGAAACAAAGTTAATGCTCCTTTGCAATTTGTTAGATCCTTCTTAACCTTCCTGAGGATTTTCCAACATTAGTTACTACGGTTGCTCTTTTTCTTGCTCCTGACATGAAGCTTACCCTCCAAAGACACTAAACTAACTATATGTTATCTTGCTTCTTTATACCTCTATAGATCTGAACATTCATCCTCTTCTGCTTGTAGCGATCTTTCCAAATGCCTCACCTGGTAAATTCTTATCCCTTAAGAAAAAGTACAAATTAATCCCACTGTTAGTTGTTTTTCTACACTCATACAGTTAAGAAGTAATCACTTCTTTTATTATTATTTCCTCATGTTTTTCTACTTCTCATTGACTACTGATCTCTTCTGTGCTCTGCTGGTAAATACATTTGCCAGACTCTCTTGTCACCGAGTTTCTGGGTGTGCTCCAGTTCATTCCAGTGAGATGCACTCAGAAGAGCCTTGGGAAATGGAAGAGAGGCAGAAGCTTTCTTCTTCTTGAAGCTGGGGTGGCTCCTGTGTAACGTTTAGCTGATCTGAGTTGGCAGTAGCCAGATTATATCTTCCACCCTTTGGTTGCTTTGAGGCTCTGGGATACCTAGAGGTCAGCAGTAGGACCTAGACATTTAACCTCTGAGGGACAAGTGCAGTGGCTTGGCTTCAAAATCTATAAACCATTCCCTGGGTTCCACCTTCTCAGCCCTTCTAACAATACCATAATCAACTTGTTCCTGTATTAGGCTCTTTTCTGCTTGAAATAACTACAGTGGGTCTGTTCTCTCAACTCTATCCTGAATAGGGATCAAGAATTTATAGATATCCTTATTGAAAGGATGAATATTGTATATATTTAAATATATCCTTATGTATTTTATACCTAATATTAATATTATATGTAAATATATAAGAAAAAATACAAATGTGAATATATACATTGAGAGAAACATATGAAAGTATTCACCCTTAGTGTCATTCTAAATTGTCACCCTAAAATGCTATTATACATTAATTCTTACCTTAGAAAAGATATATATGTATTTTGATAAGGATTAAAAAAAGTATATAAACCTTTTACATATAAAAATTATTTACATATAAGCATTTTATATGTAAAAACTCTATAGATAAACCTTGATTTTTTTGTGTGTTTTGAATATGGCAAAACTTAGAATTTACTAAATGGAAGGAATAGGTCAACTGTTGAATGATTGTAAAATTAGACTACAATAGTACATATAATAAAACATTAGCAGTTAATTGCTTGACTATTTTGTTGGAAGTTGTGTGTGAAAAAAGATAGTTTTATAATATCCTTATAAATATATATAACTAGAATGTATAATATTATTACATCAAGCAGTGTTTATTTTCATTAAAAAATGAAATTTATTTTGACAATCATAGCGGTCAGAGTTTATGTTCTATATTTTGCTGGTATATTTAAAATAAAACTTGACTGACCGAAATAAAATTTTCACACAAGTCCAGAACACAGCTAAAAGGTAGGGTAAGTGGTGCTGGAAATGTTCTCATCCTAAAAATAAACAAGTAAGATATGATTAATAGTGGTAACAAAATACCATTGGTAACAACCAGGTGTGAGGATTTTGTGCCCTAAACCTCATCTTTTCATTTTTTAAAAAGCAGCGTTTCTATCGGTTGTTTGATAAATGCATATGAAACCTCAGGTACCCTACAGTTTACTTCAATGAGACTTTTACCAAGATATCAGTAATCATTATAAGATTTGTGCATCTATTCAACCTACCATACAGTAGACTGAGTTATTCAGAAACAAACAGCAAGTCATTTCTCTTTGCCTAAATAGAGTATTTCTCATTTTTCAGAATCATATTCCAGCACACGGTAATGCAATCATCATGCTGAGACTGTCAGTAATAACCCTCACTACTCAAGTGGCTTCTCTGAACAGCTGCTCTGACACAATTTAAAATCCCATATTCCTCTGAAGGATAACAAATAATGACTATAGCTATCGAAACATTTGAAATCTTAATGAGATACTGTATGAAGACACTGACATGGTATCAGCAGTGTGTCAACATAGAGCCCATTTCCTTCCATTAGGTCTTTATTGTCTTTGAACCTTTTAGGAAAAAGAACATTGTGTGTTCTCTACATGCAACATTCAAAAACATCTGAAACTTGAGCATGTAGATCTAGAAGTATCCAGCACATTTTCCTATTCAATATATCAATTCTTCATGCCTCAGTGTTTGTTTTATTTTTCTTTTTTAAAATTTTATTTTAGAGTGGGAGTAGAGGAGAAAGGCAGAGGTTGTCGGGGGTGGGGCGGAGAAAGAGAGAGAGAGGGAGGGAGGGAATCTTAAGGAGGCTCCACGCTAAGTGTGGCTCAGTCTTACCACAGTGAGATCACAACCTGAGCCAAAATCAAGAGTCAGACCCTCAACTGACTGAACCACCCAGGTGCCCCATGCTTCAGTATTTCTGACAGAAAACATTGTTATAAAATGATGCAAGTCATGAAAATCTGAATTTAATGAAATTTCATGAAAATCTGAATTTCAAAATTTCATGAATCATGAAAAAGAACTAGGAAATTCTTTTGTAACTAGTTACTATTTCATATGATTATTCAAGTCCCAAACTGTTAGAACAATTCATTTTTGCAAAAAAAAAAAAAAACCCACCAATATATAACTCATAGATTGAATAGCCTGATCAAAACAAACAAAAACAACAACAAAAAAAAGTTAAAATGACAAAGAATATGAATTGATGTACAGGAATCTGTAGTAGAAGATAAATATGATAGAAAACTGTTTTCAGCACTCAATTTAAATCAGTTCTCTATATTGGTTTGATTTAATCTGACCATATCATACTTTTACGAAATAATTATAAAGGAGGAGAAAATTGTTTCAGTGTTAACCAAAGAACCTGGCATCCTCTTCTAACTTAATGTATTGTTGGCAAGATTCATTTTCCGTCAGCTAGATAAAGTTTGCCTCAGGAAAGAGAGAGTCTCTGACTTCTGTCTCTTACCTCTAAAGCCTTCTTTTAGATGCTCATCTGATTTGATCAGGCTCAGACAAGGTAGACTTCTTTGGTTAACCTCAAGTCAACTGATTATAGAGCTTAATTTCATCTGCACGGTTCCTTCACTTTTGCCATGTAACTGAATAGGAGCCCTAGTAATATTCCTAAAATGTGCCATATTTTACTGAGTAGAAGCAAGTTTCAGGTTTGTCTACACTCAAGGGGGAGAGTATTAAACTCAAGGGGGAGTTTATTGGTATTCTGCCTATCTTAACACCTAACAGTATTTATTTGATACCACTGCAAATGTCTTTGTAGTCATTTCACTATTTATTGTTTATCTTTCTTTTTAAGTTTATTTTTATTTATTTTGAGACAGAGACAGAGAGTGAGTGGGGGGGGGCGGGCAGAGAGAGAGAGAGAGACAGAAGCAGAATTCACCCTGTCCGGGCAGAGCCTGATGCAGGGCTTAAACTCATGAACTGTAAGGTCATGACCTGAGCTGAAATCAACAGTTGGATGCTTAACAGACTGAGCCACCCAGGTGCACCTATAGTTCATCTTTTAATATTTCTTCAAGGATCATCTGAAAGGCTAATGAATTCTTGGCAATATTTATTTGTTTCTTTAGTATTTAATAATTTGTATGCCCATAGAATTAATGGTTCATATTTTCCTTTCTTTTTTTCTTTTTTTGAGGAATTTGCAGACATTGCTACAGTCCCTTTCAGAATTTACTGTTGATATTGAAAAATCTTAGGTCAGACTATTGTTTTGTATTTATAGGTAAAATGATATTGTACTTTACTGCCAACTGGATCTTTGATTTGAAATCAATTAGCTTTATTAAAATATTTCTAAACTGATCATTGTTTTTTTCTAAGATCCATTATATCCTTTATATTGGCAATTTTAATACTTTTTCATTAAAGTTTTCTTAAACTTCATTGTTTCACCTCTCTTAATTTTTTTTTTTTTATTTTGTGGCTTATTTTGATTTCTCTCTTTCATGTCCTGTATTCCATCCTTTGTTCTTCCTCAAAGTAATTTTTCTTTTTACTCTAAGATAGTTTATTTTGCTCTTAGGATCCTTTTCAGAGGCCCGCCAGTACATAGTTTATTTCTATAGTTTGATATGTTGTTCCTGAAATTTTGTATACTCTAAAGTCACAAAAGTAAAATGACATACTGATTTATTTTACATTTTTTAAAAACTACGCAACGTTTTTGGCCAGTGTTTACATTTCTCTGTGCGGTAATCCTTAATGCAGTCACCATAGTCTGGAGGCAGATAATAACTCCTGATGTGTTGTCAGAAGGTGAGTAGTAGGCTAACGCCACATCGCTACGCCTACATCACCCACTCACTTTATCTCCTCATGTAGGCATTTTATCATTTCACATCACCACAAGATGAAGGGTGAGTACAGTACAATAAGATATTTTGAAAAAAAATCAGACATAAATTTTATTACAGTATATTGTTATAATTGTTCTATTATTAGTTATTTCTTACCATGGCTTATTTATAAATTAAACTTTATCTTAGGTCTGTATGTAAAGTAAAAATGTATATCTAGGGTTTGGTACTATCTGTCGTTTCAGGCATCCACTTGGGGTGCTGGAGTATATCTCCTGTAAATAAAGCAGAGGGGTGGAGCTCCTCTGGTTAAACAAACAAAAAATCTGATTCAAAATTTTGTCTTTGAATCTTAAGCTGCATCACTTAATTTGGAAGAATTTCCCTCAGTTATAGTAGTGCAACATTGTCAACGATGGGAATCTTCTCTTGACATCTTTCCAAACCATTCCATTTGCCTCCATTAAACAGACTTACCTCACATAATGTAGTGCAGGGATACATAAATTTTTCATTATTATTGCAAATACAGATTGCATTTCATATTACTTACACTTTTTGAGAGATTTCTGAGAAGACAATGAGAAAGACACATGCCCCTTGACATTTTTAAGTTATAGTGCTACTATTGAGTTCCATATAAGATTTTTAAAAATTTTTTTTTCAACGTTTATTTTTTATTTATTTTTGGGACAGAGAGAGACAGAGCATGAATGGGGGAGGGGCAGAGGGAGAGGGAGACACAGAATCAGAAACAGGCTCCAGGCTCTGAGCCATCAGCCCAGAGCCTGACGCGGGGCTTGAACTCACGGATCGCGAGATTGTGACCTGGCTGAAGTCGGACACTTAACCGACTGCACCACCCAGGCGCCCCAAGATTTTTTAAAATTTTAAGGATTTCTATCTTCCTTTACCCCTGCTAACGAAGACCCTATATTTAGTTTTGTTTTGTATTATATTTAGTGATGGTTGTTAGGTAGCTAACTTGGTCATTGCATGTATTGCAAACTAAAGTCTTAATGTTATCCCGTTTTGAATTACAGTTTAGCTAATATTCTAGGTTGTTACTTATTTTTCTTCAGCATTTCTTCAGATATTCCTTACAGCTGGTTAAAAGCAATCTATTTTAATTACATTACAGGTTAAGTTTCTTTCTTTCGCAAATAATGTGATTTTCCTTTTATGTGTTAAAAACTAAACTTGATTCTTTTTTTGTTCCAAAAGTTTTCCCTATGATTGACATAGTCACAGGTATATTTTACATACCCTTTTAAGGCCTACATGTTAATACAGAAAGAAAACTCATTTTTTCTTCAGTTATCAAAAAATTATGTTAATGCTATCTTCAAATATTGCCACTCTGACGTTTCTTCCATTTTTTTCCTTCTGAAACTTATAGGTCTATTTCAGAGTCTCTACATGTCACATTCTTAACATTACATTAACATTCTTAGCATTCTGATCATTCTTAACATTACACCCGTGCGAACATCTTAACATTTTGGTGCATTAGTGGCGAATTCTTCAGTAGTATCTGACAAGTTGCTAAGATTTTCTTCCTTGATGTCTCATCTAGTTTGTACTATCTGTTTCCATTTTAAGAGCAATATAAATGTTGTTTAGTATTTCCAAAATTAAATATTTTTCATAGTCCTAAATTCTTAGTTTTCACTTACTAATACTATTTCCTTTTAATTTTTTTCATATAACTATTGAGCATCAAAAACATGCTGAATGTAATGTCTTCATTAGACCACCTTATCAAGTTATATTTTTAATCTGCATTTAACTTATGTACTAGTTGTCTTGTTACCACGATTTTTTTTTCTTTTCTTGGAATTTGATAGGTTCTATCCTTTGGAAAAGGAGTTTTCTTTTTGAATATATTCATATTTTTCTTTGTTTTGATTTTCTTTCAGTGTCTCCTAACCAACAGTTTGCTAGTGTCTATTCCCTGGCCCATGAGTCCTTGGGGCTTGAGGCTTATGATGAAATTTTGTAGTTGTATGAAATTAATAAAATATTGGGCTTTTGACTGTGTGGGGTACTGGGGAGACAAACTTAAACACAGAGTTTCCATGATCTTTTCTCAGTTCTGAAGCTGTTCATGTTTCTTGTAGCTACAGGTTCAGGAGTACCGTTGCCAGGTAAAATACAGGCTGCCCAATTCAATTTGAATTTAAAGTAAACTGGATACTATTTTTTGTAGAAGTGTGCCCATTTTATTTAGTATTTGTATTTGCTAAATGTGATAGTCCTACTGAAAACGTGGTCCTTCCGTGGTATGGCCAGCCTCATTCGCTGAGATACAGAGCTTGAAAAATAATGCATATGGTCAAGTAGGGAGCCTGACTCTTGTTTTCATATCACATGGTACACATGTCCCTTTAACGTGCCAGAGACAAGTCCTTGGCCATCACTGTATATTTATGGGTCAAGGACCCATGGTTTCAATACTGTATGCATTTTGTCCGTTTCCACTTTTTTCCACCTGGCTATGCCTTTTCCATTATCTATACTTATAATGTTTTATTTTTATTTAAAGCTAAGAAAGGACATTGCAACCTGAATATACTGGGTCATCTTGACCAGAATCTCATCCTTCTTTTAATAATAAGAGTATATTGAAAAGAAGTAAAGCATCACAATATTTTAAAGGGTATCCAGTTATCTAAATAAATATATCCCACAAAATACATTCTGCACATATATTTAAAGGAAGATAACCATACTTCTACAATTAAATCTAAAGCCAATATAATGTATTATTGAAATTCAAGTGTTAGCATTTTCAATGAAATCACAAGCCCAGTAAATATTTGGGAGAACTTGATGTTCGTATTCTGCACTGCATTGTGTATAACACTGAACTTTTATGAAGTATTTTATTATTAGGGATTAACTATAACATTACCTTTTAATGGAATCATAAATCTTTAATTATAGTTCAATATGTTGCTGACTTAAATTGCTTTTGGACTGAAAATTCTATTACAGTATACAGTATGAAGAAGCAATTACTTTTCCCTAAAATAAATATCTAATTTCTAAACAGAAGAGATGCATTTTGCAGTACAAATCTTTTATTTTTTTGGGGTGGTGGGGGTGGACAGTAAGACATCTTTCTTAGCAAAGAGATGTGGCATTATTTACATGTCTTTGCTAAACAAGAGAAAATAAGAATGGGAGGAGATACTTTAAAGATCATTAGTTTAAACCACAAATGGAATCAGGATTTACTTTTATTGCATTCTTAATAATAGTAACACAACAACAACAACAAAACCAATAGTAGCAGCAGGAGCAAATGCTTGCTTGAACATGGTCTATTGAAATAGTATCGAAAAATTGTGTTTAAAATTATCTTTATTTTTTATGTGTGTATTCAATTCAGTTTATATGAAACCTCATATACATGAACATATATTTATTTATGTGATTTAACATATTTAAATAAAAAATACATGCCAGCTAAGCACAAATATGATACCAGACAAATTTAATCAATGTTGTTAATTTAACACAGACTAGAAAATATTGTGTAATAAGATGAAACTTTGTTTTAAATATCATTACATTATATTTCATAGTTTAACATTTTCAAATAATAAACTTCTTTAAGTTTTATTATTATCCTATTCAAAATTGAGAATACTGATACCAGGCTAATAAGAATTTATTAAAATATGGGTGTACCGTGTTTAATAGCATAGTGGCCGTGTCATAGTAAATGCACAAATAATAGCTTTTTTTCTTCCATTTATATTCTAAATAATCAATATGAAAATTTATAGTAAATATATATTTAAGCTGGGATTTATTCTATGTATACAAGACTGATTCAACATCCAAAAGTCAATTAACAGGGTAAAAAAAAAATCACATCATATCAATAGATACAGAAAAAACAATTGACAAAATCCAACACTTATCCATGATATCTCAACAAAGAAGGAATAAAAGAGAACTTCTTTAATTTGATAAGGACTATTTATAAAAACAAACTATAACATCACACTTAATGGTGAAAAACTTAAAGCATTCCCAGTAAGGAACCAGGCAAAGATATCCTCTCTCACTAATCCTATTGAACATTGTACTGGAAATTCTACCTAATGTAAAAAGATAACTAAAGGAAAGAAAGAGTGTACAGATTGGAAAAATAAAACTTTGTTCACAGATAACTTCATCATTTTGTAGAAAATATGAAATACTCCTCAAAAAATATTCCTGGAACCGGTAAGTGATTATAACAAGATTGTTGGACATAATGTTAATATACGTAATTGCTTTTCTATATGTCAGCAATTGGCAAGTGGAATATGAAATTAAAAATGCAATACCATTTACATAACCCCCCAAATGAAATACCTTAAGTATAATTCTAACAAAATATGTACAACGATCTATATGAGGAAAGCCACAAAATTCTGACGAACAAATTTTAAAAATAACTAAATTAATGGAGAACTACTCAATGTTCATTGATCAGAAGGCTCAATTTTGTCAAGTGTGTTTGTTTTATGGCTGTTAGAATCTGTCCCAGAGAATGCTTTATGCATACTTGAAAAGAATATCCTGTTGTTTTTGAATGAAATATTCTGTATATAATAACTGTTAAATCCGTGTCATTCAAAGCTACTGCTTCCATATGGTTTTTCTCTAGGTTCATCTACCCATTGATATAGGTGGGATGTTAAAGTCCTCTACTATTATTGTGTCACCATTTCTCCCTTTATATCTGTTAATATTTGCTTTATATATGTAGGTGCTCTATGTTAGGAACATAATATATAATTGTTATATCTTCTTATTAGATTGATCCCTTTATCATTATCTAATGCCCCTTTTGTCTCTCATTGCAGTATTTGTTTTAAAGTCTGAACATATATGTGTGTTTGTATATATATATATATATGTATATATGCATACACATATACATATACATACATACATACATATATACATACATGGGATATTACTACCACAGCTTATTTTCAATTTCATGTGGATAGAATAACTTTTCCCATCTCTTCACTTCCAGCCAGCATATGTCTTTAGGTCTAAAGTGAATCTCTGGGGCACCTGGGTGGCTCAGTCAGTGAAGCATCAGACTTTGGCCCAGGTCATGATCTCACGATCTGTGAGTTCGAGCCCTGCATTGGGCTCTATGCTGACAGCTGAGAGCCTGGAGCCTGCTTCTGATTCTGTGTCTCCCTTTATCTCTGCCTCTACCCCACTCATGCTCTGTCTCTCTCTTTCTAAAAAACAAAACAAAACAAAAACATTAAAGTCAGTCTCTTGTAGGCAGTATGCAGATGGATCTTGTTTTTTATCCATTTAGTTGTCCTATGTCTTGTCTTGTCTTTTCTCCCTCCCTCCCTCCCTCCCTCCCTCTCTCTCTCTCTCTCTCTCTCTCTCTCTCTCTCTCTCTCTCTCTCTCTTTCTTTCTTTCTTTCTTTCTTTCTTTCTTTCTTTTCTGTTTATTTATTATTGAGAGACAGAGACAGAGCGTGAACAGGGGAGGGGCAGAGAGACAGGGAAACACAGAATCTGAAGCAGGCTCCAGGCTCTGAACTGTCAGCACAGAGCCCAAAACGGGGTCCAACTCACAAACCGTGAGATTGTGACCTGAGCCGAAGTCAGATGCTTAACCAACTGAGCCACCCAGGTGCCCCGTCCTATGTCTTTTCATTAGATTCAGTTGATTTTATTTATAGTAATTATTGAGAGGTGTGTAATTATTGCCACTTTGCAAAATTGTTTCTAGTTTTTGTAGTTCTTTCCCTTTTCTTTTTTTCCTCTTTTTTTTTCTCTTGTGTTTTGATGACTTTCTTGAGTGTTATGCTTGGATTTTCTGTTCTTTATTTTTTGTGCACCTATTAGAGGTTTTTGGTTTGTGCTTACCATAAGTTTTATACATAGCATCTTGTATATAGCAGTCTATATTCAGTTGATGCTTACTTAAGTTTAAACACATTCTAAAAGCACTGCATTTTTAATCCCCCTCCCACATTTTTGTGTATATGAGTCCTATTTTACATCTTTTTATTTTTATATTCTTTAATTATTGTCGACATGATTGACTTTACTACTTATTTTCTTTTAAGGCTTATTCTAGTTTGTTTTATAAGTGTTTGATCTACTTCCTTGACTATATGCTTGCTTTTATCAGTGAAATATTTTCCTTTCGTAATTTTCTTCCAGTTATGGCCGTTTTTTGTTGTTGTTGTTGTTGTTGTTGTTGTTGTTTTTTACACTTAAAGAAGTCCCTTTAACATTTTATAGGGCTGGTTTAGGGGTGATGGAGGTCTTTAACCTTTGGGAAACTTTTTATCTCTCTTTCAACTCTGAATGGTAACTTTGCCAGGTCGTGTATTTTTGGTTTAGTGGGTTTGTTTTGTTTTGTTTTTTTCCTTTCAGCACTTAGACTGTATTTTGCCCCCCACCCCCACTACTGGCCTGTAAAGTTTCTGCTGAAAAATCATCTGATAGCCTCATGAAGTTTCCATTATATATAACACATTGCTTTTTTTCTTGTTGCTTTTAAAACTCATTTTTTATCTTAAACTTTGATATTTTAATTATTGTGTTTCTGGCATGGACCTCCTTGGGTATATCTCATTTTGAGCTCACTGTGCTGCTCTTAAATGTTTGTTCCCTTCCCCAGGTTGGGGAAGTTTTCAGCTATTCAAACAAGTTTTCTGCCGCTTTGTCTTTTTTTCCTTCTAGGATGTCTTAAATGTGAATGTTAGTATGCTGATGTCCTACAGGTCCCTTAATGTATCTTCATTTTTAAATTTTTTTTAATTTTTCTGTTCAGTTGGGTGGCTTTCTATTACCATATCTTCCAGATTGCTGATCCACTTTTCTACATCCTCTAATCTAGTGTTGAGTCCCTCTAGTCTATTTTCATGTTAGCTATTATATTTTTTCAACTCTGATTAGTTCTTTTTAATATTTTTGTTCTCTTTGTTGAAGATCACACTGAGTTTATTCACTCTTCTTTCAAGTTCGGTGAACATTTTTATGACACTTACTTTGAACCCTTTATCAGGTAGTTTGGCTGTTTCTATTTTGTTTACTTCTTTTCCTGAGACTTTTTATTATTCTTTTGTTTGAAACATATTTCTCTGTCTCCTTGTTTTATCTCTCCATGTTTGTTTCTGTGTATTAGGT
Organism: Acinonyx jubatus; assembly: GCF_027475565.1. Taxonomy (NCBI): domain Eukaryota; kingdom Metazoa; phylum Chordata; class Mammalia; order Carnivora; family Felidae; genus Acinonyx; species Acinonyx jubatus. The sequence continues at coordinate 43,025,883 of NC_069384.1, forward strand.
AGCTCAGCTATGTCTCCTGGTCTTCAAGATTGTGCACTTAGATATAAGGTATACTGTGGGGCCCAGTAGTACAGAATCAGGTGCTCCAGGAGTGCCTTCTGTGTAGGCTTGCATACCCTCCTGCTGTGACTGGGCTGTGACTGCTGCACACGTGTGCAGTATGCCGACATGTGGGTCTGGCCCCAGCCTAGTGGGCTGCAGTGAATGGTTATGACTACTGTGTATACTGGTTGGCAGGGAAGGCCTCCAAGCACAGCTGTCGAGGAGGCCCAGCTGCACCTGCAGTAGGCTTGCTGGTGGGCAGGGCCGGCCCCCAGCCTGACTGGGTGTATTGATGGATTGTGACTTGGTGTGCTGGCTAGAGGCCCGCCTGTGGCTGGTGGGTGGATTATCTCCTAGTACAGCTAATGGAGAGCCTTGGCTGCAACTGTTGACAGGGGTACATGTTGGCAGCATTATAACCCCCTCCCTGAGGCAGAATGTGTTTTGTAGTGGCACTGGTTCTGGCCAGGGCTATCCGCCGAGTGTAGTGGGGTGGTAGTCACTATGGAGGGGATACTGGTCCTGACTGTTGCTGCCCACTGGGTGTGGCAGGAGGTATTCTCTTTGCAAAGGTGTGTTTTCTCATTGGGGTGGATTTTCACAGAAACACTGGGGTGGGCAAGCAGCACTCCCAAGGTAAATGGAAAGTGCCAGTTACGCCGAAGGAGGGCAAGAAAACGGTGCCCAACAAGACTTCCGTTCCTGGAGAAAGCTGCTACAGTTCCCTGTCCCTCCAGTACATCTTAAAATTAGTCAATAAATCTCCTTCACTTATAACCTAGGTCCTTTGAAATTTCGGCCTCTGTGCTGGGTCTCAGATTAAGTGATACAGTGTGCTGGCCCATTAAGAGCAGAATCTGAGTTTCCTGTAAATTTTTGCTTTCCTTGAGTTAAGTCCCATTGATTTTCAAAGACATTATGGGGCTTGTCTTCCAAGTGCAGATCCCCAAGGTAGGGTGTGCCTGATGTAGGGTTTGATTTCCTTGCTCCCCAGGGAGAACCTCCATACCTGTGATATTTCTCCTGCATGTGGGTCACTGCACAGAGGGGTTGGGTTCCAACCATGTCTCTTCCCCACTTCCCCTTCTCAATGTGGCTTTCTCTTTATCTTTAGCTGTGGAAGTGCTGTTCAGCTAGTCTTTAGATCACTTTCAGAGTGAGTTACATTATATATACCTGTAGCCTCAGTATGTCTGTGGGACAAAGTGACCTCAGGATCCTCTGATTCTGCCATCTTCCTTGACCCCTAATGTTATCTCAGTTTTAGTATAATAGTGTCCTTGATTCTTACCAAACATAGTAAATATCCACTGTTTAAAAATAATAATAGTTAAAAATAGCAACTATTCACTGTTTAAAAACAGACGCAATAAGATTAGCAAAATAGTATGAACAGAAACAATTTTGTTAGCTTCACAATAAATACAAACAGGTACTCGTGGATTACACTTGAAATAATAAAAACCAAAAACAGGTACTCATGGATGATACTTGAAATAAGGAAACAAAATAGGATGTATCTGATTCTCATCTATATACAAAAATTCAACAACTAGATCAGGGTGTTTTTTTTTTTTTAATTTAATAAAACCATCAATCAATATAGACTTCACAAAAGAATGAAAAGATGAATGAGACATAACTCATTTCTCATGTGGAAGAATATATACTTTATTGGAGGAGAATGGCACATACTTAAAATATGCAGATAATCAGTAAGGGAGGAAGGCGTTTTCTAAATTGAAACGTGTATTGTGTGAAAAGTCCATTTTACTTTGACATTATAAATTCGGCCTCCATAGCCTTGTAAAGAATATGAAAAGTACTCAAAAAATATTTCTAAATGTTCAATAGCCACCTACAAATAGTAACTTGTATATTTCCCTTTAAAGGTGGATAAAACATAGTTCCAAAGAATTCTTACTGCAAAATAATCTCAAAATTTTAAGTAAAAAAGTACATTCTGCTGAAACTAAAATTATACTGTATGTTAACTAACTGGAAGTTAAATAAAAACTTGAAAAACACATTCTGAAACAATATATATTTTATGAGCTTAAATTGGCTCAAAATTGATGTGTATGTATTTTTGTGTGTGTACACATGCATATATGTGCAAATAATACCTTATTTGTGTGTATATTTCCAGAAACTTAATTGTGGTTATTTCTCATTAGTGTTACTGCTAACTTATATTCTCTGTCTTTTATATTCTCAAATTTTTGGTGGTGATTTTACATACATATAAATTATACACACACACACATATATGGCATATGTACAATATATTATTATACATGTAATGTATATTATGTGAAATATTATATATAAATGTTATATGTATACATATATACATATTCTATTCATAAAATGTATGTTGCATGTATTATATAAATGATTATATAAAATATATAATGAATATATATTATTTTACAATTAGACATTAAGTGGTAGAAATAAAAGGTCTTTTCCAGAAATAGAAGGATAAATATTTTATGATATGTTAAGTATAAATTATTTAGGGGATAGTAGTCAGTCCTTGAAACTGTATAAGTATTTTTAACATTAAGGTGGCCACTGATGCATGTGGAATAAGTCGAAAGCAAGAAGTGAAGAGAAATTAAACACACATAGAATACAATTACAGAAAACAAACTGTCCATTTTCTAAGAAATCATATGTGCGAAATAACAAGAGAAAAGTCTCCATGAAACCTGGTAAATATTTATTAAATATTTTATAAAGCTATCATAGAGTCATACACTCTAACTTGTGTATCACTGTATTTAAAATATGACAGCAAAGCCATTTTTTCAAAAGTGCTGAGAATCTTTGACACATTTACATGCTATGGAGACCTGTGAAAAGTTTGAAATCGTAGTCAGCCAGATGGTTATCTGCGTGATACCAAATTGCCACCTGCTTAATAACAGTTGCATGATTAACTGCACTTTAAAAGTTTTTATCCAAGTATTTGGCAAAACACAGGAACAATCATTATTCTATGTGATATTTTAAAGCATTTCATGATACTATATATCTGACGATAGAGAAAATCTTTGTATTTCATAAAAATAACACTGTTAAGTACATAGCACAAAAGCACAAAATGTACTGGATGGCATAAGTGCTCATGTCATTGTGAGACTTGCACTTTTTATTACTTCTAGAAAATATATTTTAGACCCAATCTTTAGACCTATCTGCTGCCCTGTTTGTTCGATCATAAAAGGAGATCATGAAGGAGATGAATGTTCTCATGAAGGAGAACATTTACATTTAATTTTCCAAGTAACAGAGCTGCTTTGCAATGCTACCTCAGAAATCTGATTGGTAAAACAACTTAGATGGTAATTTGTGCCTTTGTATAGCTCATATAGTAGACTTAATTTACACAAATGTTAGAAAGTTTAATGGATATTTTCTTTATATATCAACACATTTTAACAGCAGTATGGCTATTGTACAACCAGCTATTTAACATTAGCTGCGTTAGTATAGATTATAAGCACAACTCGCATGCTTTATGCAAATAATGAATCAATTACATTCTGATAATAAATTAATAACCTATTTTGCAAGTAAGTTGTGTGTAGGCCATTTATATAGACAATACATAAAAATGGAACTCAGAAAGAGCCAAATTAGTTTTAAAAATTAGTATTTTCATTATGAATATGTATTTTAAAAATGTATAGGTTTTCTACATTTCTTTTACCTTTTATTAAACATCATAGTATTCAAAATGCTGTGCACAGTAATTGCTGAATTTATTTTACTCTTTGGCATGTATTCATTCACGTATTTGTGACCGCTGCATGAATGTTTCTACCCATCAACTTTCTCTTTCAAATTAAACATTTCAATTATCCAGAATGTTTGATCATTAAAACAAGGCACCGCCCGGGCTTTCCTTTTCCTCTATATTTAGTCTCATGAGTAAATTTGGCTTTAGTAAAGTTACAGAAATGAGACTTCCAAAAGCCTTGAATACAAAATGTAAAATATTGCGAAGTATCTCAAATATCAAGATAATGGACTTAGATAAAATAAATGACTTAAAACTGCTTTAAAAATTATGTTATTTCAATACAGACTTGTGATATACTTGCTCACAATTCTTGAAAATTACGAATCTAAAATATTGGCTTTATTGACTCACTACTTTGGTGTAGCAGGATTCTTGCACAGAGAATTGACACCAAGTTTGTTTTGTTTTGTTTTGTTTTTGTTTTTTTTAGAAAGCAACTTTATTTGTGCCAGCACTACTCAGTTGGGTTTGTACCCGAACTGAGCTCGGAACGCCACGTGGCATAGTTTTTATACATATATTTTTTTACTTTTATGTCTCCCATATATGGTAACTACACACACACATACACACACATGTAGTCTGATTAAGTGGTCTCATGTTCCAAGGTAGTGAGGGATGTTGTCACATACGGTATAGTCAGGTTGCCTTTTTTTTTTTTTTCCCCTTAGGAGGGGACGCTATCACACTGGAGCTTTATGAAGCTATGATATCCAAACCTTTCTCTGATTCTTAATCTTGTTGACCCAACCATTAATTCATTTTCTCTTCAAAACAATTTTCTTCCCACATTATTTGTAATTCTCTCTCACAGCCTAGCTAATAGCTTAATAATGACTTTCACTGCATCATGACAACTATGGATACTAAGTAACTCTACTCAAAGTCTAATACTCTCTCGCTCTGTCCCAAGCCTCCCTAGCACATGAAATTTTAAATCAAGTATGTTTGATAACTATGACATATGATGTTTCAGATTGAAAAAACACAAATGTTTCTATTTATCAAAATAGACAATGCATTAAGATATTTAGTGAGAGACACTATAGATGCGTGCTGATTATTGGTATGTCTTCGCAAACATTTTTTTCTTCAAAAGGATTTTTTTTTCAAATATACCTCAAATGTTCAGCCTGTTCAGGTGCTTAGAATTATTTGTACCTAAAGGAAAAATGAAGACACTGATACTACTCTAGAGAGAACACAGAAAGAGAAAAAAGAATATTGTGTGACCATTTTCGTGTGTGTGTGTATACATGCAAACCTATGCATATACAGGTTTATTACATAAACCTGGAAAATCATCTCTATGCCTTTTTTTATTTTTTTAATCTTATTTAAAAAAATTTTTTTTTAATGTTTATTTACTTTTGAGACAGAGAGAGATAGAGCATGAACGGGGGAGGAGCAGAGAGAGAGGGAGACACAGAATCCGAAGCAGGCTCCAGGCTCTGAGCTGTCAGCACAGAGCCCGATGCAGGGCTCGAACTCACAGATCGTGAGATCATGACCTGAGATGAAGTTGGACATGGCTCGAACTCACAGATCATGAGATCATGACCTGAGCTGAAGTTGGACACTTAACCGAGGGAGCCACCCAGGCGCCCCTCTATGCCTTTTTTAAAATCAGATTTTATAAGAGATTTTGTGTCTAATCACTATTGGAGTTTATAATTGCAGAATCCTTTGTCAACTTTTAGAATCTCTATAGTTTTATATTTTTTTTTCACATAAACACATTCTTTCTACACATTAGTCCTTTATTTTGTATAATTTTTGGTTCAATTCCATTTTTGAGACTAGATATTAAAACCTTTCCTGAGTAGTTTTCTGCCCCTAGAGTTGGATTTAGAATGCCACATTTTTCTTTTCTAAACTATAAGTAGAATAATATTTTTATCTTCTAGAAGAGATAACAAAACAAAACAGGGAGCCTGGGTGGCTCAGTTGGTTGAGCGTCTGACTTCAGCTCAGGTCATGATCTCACAGCTCGTGGATTCCAGCCCCACTTCGGGCTCTGTGCTGACCTCTCAAAGCCTAGAGCCTGCTTCCGATTCTGTGTCTCCCTCTCTCTCTGCCCATAACCCTCTCACATTCTGTCTCTGTCTCTCTCAAAAATAAAGAAACATTTAAAAAAAATAGAAGAAAGAAAACAATTGATAAGTTTTAATTTATTATGGTATTTAAAATTAGATACTGAGTATATTTTTAGCTTACTATTTAAGGAAAAACAGATGAGTTACATATAAGTATTACTATCATCCTTAGCAATAAACAAGTCTATATAAATATTCAAGATATATAGAATAAAAACGGTTTGTCTTAAGTGGTACAATTAAATTTGTACTCTGTGATATAATCTGATTAAATGTGTGTTTTAAGTTTTAATAGTTTTATATTTGTTCAATGACAGAAAAATCTCATCCTTCAGGTAAAAGACTTGGGAATAAGCAGGTCACTGAGAATATAACCTGAATCTGAGAGAAAGGACTTGGAAGAAGTAAACAGGAACATGCATTTTGCTTATTCAGATATTAGGAGACTCAACACAAACCTGTTAGTATTCCTAATAAGGACCGAACAATCTTCAGTGTAAACCCAAGTGCAGTTAGGTCTCTGTTCTACTAGATACGTTCATCAATACCTCAATGGTTTGAGTTACCTTTTTTCTTTTTTTCCTTGAATACTGCAAATCTTTTGCTAAGGAAGAATGCCCAGGTGCTGAGAATCTTCAAACTTTGTATATAGCTTGGAAGTTTAGAGTGTTGAGCACAGACTGCATTTTTTTTTATTAGTGTCCACATACCCAGCATTCTTTGTCTGTTGTAGTCAGTAGAGCTTATGTCATTGAACCATGCAGGGAAAATAGAATGCTCTCTCTGAAGATCAAATTAACTCTTAGACACCAACCTAAAAACTAACAGAATATTTTATATATTTCATGTGAAATTTGGTTTTCTTCTAACACGTTTGTATTTCATGCTTCTCCTTGCCATTCACCCTCTACGTAGAGGTAACTCTACGCAATAGGAGAAAATTTAGGTTGCTATAAAGAAAAAAGACTTATAAGAGATCTTGAGAGACTGGACAGTCCAGAGGTGCTTCCTCAAACACGGTCCCTTTTTATTTTAAACCTTATCTGAGTCTAATTGAATGTTCTTCTCTTAACTGGAAGACTCATGAGTGGCACCAAAATATATCTTCTTTCTCTTAGGTTGGATTATTTCAGTGGAGATCCAAGGATAAACATTTTCATATAAGTAATTTATTAAGAGGGTTCTAGTAAAAATCAGGAGAGTTAAGAAATTGTTCGATAGGGGCAAAGTTCAATAAAGACAAAGTACTTTGTAGGAAAATTTTAGTTCATCCTGCAGAGATCTCTTGAAATAGTGTAAGTAGCAATTCATAGTGGCTCTAACAAGATAGAGAGGAGCTGGCTTACTCATCTGGTAAAACAGGTAAAATGTGATCAGGCAGCTTTCAGGGCAAGTCCTTTTGTATGTTTGTTTTTGTTCTCTCTTTTTTTAAATGTTTATTTATTTTGAGAAGAGGGAGTATAAATGGGAGGGGGAAAAGAGAAAGGAAGAGAGAGAATCTTAGAAATCTTGCCAAGTTTCACACTTGGCATAGAGCCCAATATGGGGCTTGATCCTACAAACTGTGAGATCATGACCTAAGCCAAAACCAAGAGTTGGACACTTAACCCACTGAGCCCTCCAGGCACCCCAAGGGCAGGACCTCTGATAAGAAGATTCAATTGCTATTCAGAGTAGAAGCACATCAGTAGCCCATGTACATGCAAGCGATAAGGAATAAGAAAAAAATATGCACAGACAAGCGTGGGCTTCAATACTACAAAAGAAGAGGTATAATCTCACTACTGAATTGCATGAACTTTGTTTTAGCTGAAAAAAATGTCAGTATAAAAATTAAACTACAATAAATTTCACCCTTTAGGTGTACTTTTTGATGATTTTTGGCAGTTGTATATATTCATTATCTCATCAATCATGATACAGAGCAATTCCAACCAACTAAAATATATTCTTGGGCTCCTTTGCATTTCATGCCTACTCTGGCTTTCCTTCCTCACTGCTAGGAAACACTGATCTCTTCTTTGTCCCTATAGTTTTGCCTTTTCTGTAATTTCTTATAAATGATATAATGCTTACATGTTTGTGTTTGACTTTTTTGACATAGCATGATTTTTGAAATTCATCCATTTTCCAATGTTCAAGTCTGTTTGTTTTTACTGCTGAGTAGTATTCTCTGAAATTGGGTTGTCACAATTTGTTTACTGACAAGTTTGTGATGGGTGTATCATTGAGCATTTTGATCAGAAATCTCTGAGAGTTCTATTTGCTCCACATCCTTGCCAACACAAGGCATCATCAAGCATTTTGATTTTAACAGTCTAGTAATTTGGTGGTGTTATTATGGTTTGAATTTGAATTTTCTGAGTGACTAATGTTGAGCACATTTCCATATGCCTATGGGCCATTCATCAATCTTCTTTTGTAAATGATCTATTCAATTGCCCATTTTTTTTTTTTGTAGGAAGCGGTTTTGTTCGTTTGTTTGTTTGTTTTGTTTTGTCCATAGAAGTCTTCAATGTTAAGCACCATTTATTAGAAAGACTATCTTTTTTTCCATTTTTTCCATTTTTCCATTCCCCATGATTTTTCCGTTTAACTAACTTGGCACTGTGTAAAAAAAATAAACCCACCCTGTAAATCTGTGATTATTTTTTCACTCTCTATTCTTTTTTATTGATCTATATATTGATCATTACCACTATGCACACTATATGTGGTGAATCTTTCAATGGCAGATGCATTCTGTTTTGAGGTATTTAAAAATAATTAATTTGGTTAGAATTTGTTCAAATTCAAATTTGTCAAATATGTCATTTTTTTTCTTTTTCTAACAATTATTGATAGATAGGATGTTGTAATCTCCAGGAATAGATTTCAAGAGAATTTATGTTTCAAGCCCAGTAATTTACACTCAGTTCTTTCTTACACATTGATTGTTCGATTGTTTTCAGGTCCTCTATTTTCTCCTTCAATTCCCCTTGCCTTTGAATCCTTAAGCATAGTTGTAAAAAGTACTTTTAAATCTATGTCTGCAAAATCCAACATGTTCATCATTTCTGAGTTTGTGTCTTTTGATTGGTTTTTCTCCTCTTTTTAAATTCACTAATTTGCTATTTTGTACTGAATATTGCTGTGTTATGCTATTAATGTGTAGATTTTGTTGTCTTAAAACAAGGTGACATTTTATTCTGGTAGAATCTGCAAATGAGCTTGATTTATTTGAGCTTCTTCCTAGATTGTGCCAAGATAAGTCTGTGATTATTTCTTTTAGGACTATGTAAATCTTATTCTTAATGTATTGTCTTTCTGGGAGCTTACCAAATGCCTGGGGTGTAAAATGAGATCTCTCCACTCTAGCTTATAAGAATTTGAACATCTAGCAGCTATATTCAAACCCAAACAATTGTTCAGCTCATATCTCTGCAATAGCTCCTCTTTGGTAGTTTTCTTTTCTTGTTTCTTTTCTTTTCTTTTCTTTTCTTTTCTTTTCTTTTCTTTTCTTTTCTTTTCCTTTTCATTTGTTTTGTTTTGTTTATTTTTAAAAAAAAGTAAAAAAAAATTTTTTTACTTTGGTTGTGGAGTGGTTAGCCTTGCAAAATCTCCTCTCGTAACTTCTCAGCTTAATATTTATCTAGAAAGTCAAGCAACTCCTGTGCATATTCCTGAAGGCCCTTCATTGTACAATATCTTCTTCAGTTTTTGGCCCATAAAGCCAGCATCCTCAATAACATAACATTGATCTCTGTGGTTCCAGCTCAATGTAATTTTCGGCTTTATTTGGACTTGCTGTACTCCAGAAAGTATCTCCAGGCATAAAACTGAGGTTATAGAGCCATCTGACAGTTTTTCCTTCTTTTCATGATAACAGCATCACTTTGCCTATCATGCAGTATTTGAAAAGTTATTATAGTTATCTATTAGGAGACGTGAATTGCTAACAGTTTTGCCATTTTAATCAAATATGGAAATCCCCATTCTTCTTTTTCTGAGTTATTTTTTAGTTGCAGTATAGCTAACACACAATGTTATGTTTGTGTCAAATGTACAACATAGTGATTTGACAAGTCTGTATATGTTAGGCTCACAAGTGTAGCTATGATCTGTCACCATATGATGCTATCACAATACCATTGGCAATAGTCTCTATGCTGATTTATTCATTCCCTAACTGAAAGCTTGTATCTTCCACTCCCCATCATCCATTCTGCCCATCCCTCCCACTTTCCCCTCTGGAAACCATCAGTTTTTCTTTGTATTTATGGATCTGTTCCTGTTTTTGTTTATTTTATTTTTTAAGATTCCACATATAAATGAAATTGTATTTATCTTGGTGTGACTTATTTCACTTAGCATAATACCCTCTATGTCCATCCATGTTGTTGCAAATAACAAGATCTCATTACTTTTATGGCTAAGTAATATTCCATTATAGATATTTATATTCCTATTCAGATTTATAAATATTTATGTATATACACACATGCCCCACATCTTCTTTATCCATTTATTTATTTATTGAATGTCCCTAAATTTTTAAAGTGAGTTTTTCAACAAATTGTTTTGATTAACTAGACGGGTTTTCATAGTTTTTGAGCAATATTTTTTAATACATATAAACATCCTTGGAAAACTTCCTTCATAATTAGTGACAATTTTCCACATGAAAAAAGAATAGTGTATTTTTATCAACAGGGGAAAAAAGAATAGTATATTTTTATTGGGTCATCCTAATAATGTAATTAGGATTTATGGTATAAAGTCATTACTTAAAAAGAAGTAAAACTTTTAGAATAATGTCTATGTTATTTGTCATTAATGTAATGTTCTAAAGGTCACAACATTAAGTGCATGTGTGAAAATTAGTGCTGTGTACTTGGTTAGTTATGTCTTGAGGTGAAATAATCATAAATAGCTCAACTTTACAAAATAGGATACTGAGTATATCCATTGATGGTAAGAAATAGTGAGTAGTGACCCAATCTGATATATACCATATTTCTTTTACTTGCAACATCTTTCAGAAAAAAGTTAAAAAATCAACCCACCAGGGCGCCTGAGTGGCCCAGTCGTGTAAGCGTCTGACTCTTGGTTTCAGCTCAGGTCATGATCTCAAGGTTCCCGGGCTCAAGCCCCCCACTGGGCTCTGTGCTGTTAGCCAATTCCTTAACATTTCTTCCTCTCCTTCACCCTCTCTTCTCACTTTCTCTATATACACACATCCTATTGGTTCTGTTTTGCTGGATAATCCTAATACAAAGGCTGTATTCATTTTCCTTAACTAAATGCATATGTTCATGTCTCACCTCCTTTGCTAGTAGTTCTTATATATTGTTATAATTCCAGTTATTTTATTTGCATATGATTTCTGTCACAAATTAGGGTATAAAATTCTCTACAACTGAGACAGTGTATAATACCACTTTTATATCTGTGTCTACTACATTTTTCTTTTTTAATTATTGAGATAGTTTACTCATTTTTTTTAATGTTTATTTATTTTTGAGAGAGAGACAGAGCAGAGAGGGGGAGGGCCAGAGAGAAAGAGAGACACAGAATCTGAAACAGGCTCCAGGCTCTGAGCTGCCAGTACAGAGCCCGACACAGGGCTTGAACTCACAAACTGTGAGATCATGACCTGAGCTGGAGTTGGACACTTAAGCAACTGAGCCACCCAGGTGCCCCTCTAGTCCATTTTTCAACTACACAGGTAGAATGCCAATATATATTTTAAAAATTAATCCTATTGCTTTATATTATGCTACTGACTCTTGTGAATAAATATGAAGCATTTGATATATTATTAAACCTCAAAAAGTATGTATCTTTGTGTGTGTGTGTGTGTGTGTGTGTGTGTGTGTGTGTTGTGTGTTGGAAAAGAAAAATGGAATGATATCATTATTAGTTGCTTCTAATGACTCTCAAAGGAACCAAAAACTAAATGAAATATTTGTCCTATATCTGCTCATGAGTGTTCTTAAAAGAAATATTACAGTTTTGTTTATCATGACTAGTATCATGTCATAATATTTTAGATTGTTTTCAATTTAATTTAAAGAGAATAAGGCCATATCTATTTTAAGTATACTGTTGCTTTTGTCCCCAAAGTGAATATAGTTAGATTTACTTTTACTGCCACTTTATTTTTAATGAGAATATTTCAGTGACAACAACAGTAAAATACTCTGATTGTTTTCAAATTAGAGATATAAACTCTGCTCCATAATTTACTTTTGCCTCTCTACTTCATGGAATATTTGTTATTTCTAAGAACTGCAGTTTCCTATAAATGATATAAATAAGGTAAATGATGATCTTCACCTTTCCTTAAATTTCTAAGAGGCAAAGACTAACTGAAAGTTTCTATTCACCTATTTTTTTTTTCATGGGAATTATTTAAGAGACAGAAGTTTTTCTTTTATTATTGGCTGATAAGCAAACAAATTGAAGCAAATCAAATCAATTTATAAACCTGTAGGAGGATAAAATATAGACATAAATCCACTGAACACACATGTAACTAATACACCCTCTGCACATATTCTGAATGATTTCAGCGAACGCTACTCATCTGTCCATAGGCACATATAATGAATGCCAATGCAATCATCTGGAGGCTTAGCCATCCTTCTCTTCTTCTTCTTCTTCTTTTGTCTCTAGGCTCTCCAACTTTTATGTTTTTCATTCACTCCACTAAGCTTCTCTTGAGCTTTCTAGGTTTGACAAAGTTGTCCTCTGGCATGTTTTTGCCAGCTGTCATGGCTCATGTGCAATTTAAGCCTCTGTTGCACACTATTGTAAATCCAGGTAATGAAAGCCACAAACTTCTCACAAGCATTATAAAGCTGACATCTGTCAAGATAAATATTGTGCAGTCAGCAAAGAGAGGGGATGGCTTAGATGGCTTAAACAGGTAACCTTGATACTTCATTTGAGAAGGCTTTAGATGCACCTTCAAAGTATCGTGGTTTGCGTTAAGTTGTTATGTAACATCTGCAGATCACTTTCATGCTCTTAATAAGTAATAGTTTATGTTTTTAAAAACATCTGTGTTTTGGAGAAAACGGATGAATTATTTCCCAAGCCCATTATTTAAAAACATGGTATGATTTTCTGTGTTTTATTTACTTATTTACTATTTTATTGTAATATTAATACCTGTTGTTTAAATAAAATATATACATGTGTTAAAGTACACATATGAAGAATATCACAATTACTTTTATTGTCACAAACCTTTCAATGTTGTTTAGCAATACTTTATATTCCTTTAATATTCTTTTATTTTTGCAATGAACACTGTATGAAAATTTGCATCTTAATATAGCTCAGTAAATCTTATGTCATAAACATTGTCATGTTAATCATGTTTATCTAAATTATAGCATGAAGTTACCCTGTAGCTTTCTGGCTTTTAATGACAGAAGATTTTACAGAGTGCTTTAATTATAACTATTATAACAACTATACAAATAAGTTCTAACATTGACCATTTCTTATAGGTCAGACTATTTCCTATGTGATATATATTCTCTCATTTAATTCTTTCTAAAAATTTTTTTTTTAAATTCATTAATTCATTTTGAGAGAGAGAGAGAACACACACAAGGGGAGAGGAGCAGGGAGTGAGGGAGAGAGTGAGAATCCCAAGCAGGCTCTGTGTTGAAGTCCAATGTGGGGGCTCAAACTCAAGAATTACAAGGTCATGACATGAGCCAGTTGGCTACTGATCTGACTGAGCCACCTAGGCCCCAATCTCATTTAATTCTAACAATAATCTACTACTCATACTATTATATAAATATAAGTTAAAGTAATACACAAATAATTATGTAAATATAATACAATAACCATTATATTATTATGTTCTCTCTCTCTTATAGACAATAAAGCCAAAGATTAGAGAAGTAAAACAAAATGGTTGAGACAATACAGCCAGTGAGAACAAGAGCTGGCACTCGAGCACATTCTTGTAAGCATCTTTAGAATTAGTTCTTGTAATATCTTATCATGTACAACACTATGTGACAGGAAAATGAAGATTTAGTTTTAGTTACAACTCACAAGTTAGAGGATTATTCTTTTACCCCATCTTATTTCTTTAGTATATTCAGAGAACACCGTAGAAACAGAACAACACGGATCACTATGGAAAAAAAAAAAATAGAGCTGACTATATAAGGAAAAAAGAATCTTCATCCATTCCCTTTGAGCACAGGAAAAAAAAAAAAAAACTAAAAACAAATGCTTTGTGTCAAGGTATAAAAAAAAAAAAAAAACAAGAAATGAGAATGCTGTAAGAATTACATTCTCTCTTGTCAGACAGTGAAACACCAAACAAGAATAGACCAGAAAAAATGTTATTGACATAGACATGCTTTTTATCATTATTTTTTAAGGAATGAAATACTGAAAATGGATTTGGAACCCATAAAATCCTTTAGAATTTTTCCATATAAGTATGTATATAATGATTGAGACCCATAGTATATATGTGTGAATCTTTTTATATACGTACGTGTGTGTGTGTGTGTGTGTGTGTGTGTGTGTGTGTGTGTATTTCAACAGTAGGTAAACTAATGCAAGGTCTAATTATTCTGTTAATTTTGTATTTTTGAGATTGGAAATAAGAGAAAGATCCTGTCATTAGAATCTAAATTGTAGTAGACTCATCTGTGAAGATATCTATCATTTTGTGAGAAAGAATAAGGAAGAATGTGATGAAATCAGAGTGAGCAACTGGGGGTTGAGGGGAGGAGAAAAAGCCAATATAGTATGCTTTTGCTCTTCTCTGTAAGAAAGGTAAATAAGATTAACATGTATATATATTTTTAATTTCTAAAGAGAGCAAGAATGAAATATGAACTACTCAATTTTACATAAAACTTAGAAAAAGGGAATTAACAGGGAGAAGTAAATACATTTATATGATTTTGACTTTGAACCGTATTTCTTTTACACTTCCAAAAATGAAATTCATCCACCTGTAGGGAAATACCTTAAAAAGTAGGAAAAATAAATGCAAAATTAGGCACAAACATTAGAAAATAAGTCCAACTCTATATTAAATAGGTAACACATCCATGTCTTATACAACGTTATTTATAATTATAACTCAATAAAACTGGAAAAAACACCAAAAAAACCCCACAGACATAAGACATAAATAATATTTCAAGTAATTTTAACACAGTTCTTTATATAGATTTATACACACACACACATACATGTATAAACAGAAAGAACTATAAATACACTTTCGGTACATTTTCAATCAAAAATGAACAATAGGTTTATTGTTAGTAATGTTGACAATGTAATTGTAAGCTACATTAAAGTACATTCTTGGGGCCCCTGGTTGGCTCAGTCAGTTGAGTGTCTGAATTTGTGGCTCAGGTCATGATCTCACAGTTCACTAGTTCGAGCCCTGCTTCAGGCCCTGCGCTGACAGCTCAGAGCCTGGAGCCTCCTTCAGATTCTGTGTCTCCCTTTCTCTCTGTCCCTCCTCTGATCAATTACTTTCTCTCTCTTTCTCTGTCTCTCAAAAATAAACACTTTTTTAAAAAGTACATTCTTTCAAACTACACCAAATGTATTATAAATGAATTTACAATTATTCCCTAATATATGTTTTAAAAAAATGTAAATATATTGAATTTATTTGGAAACAGTTTTTACAGCATAAAAGCATTAAATAAAATAGTTTTATAGCATAAAAGTACTAAATAAAATAGGTAAAAATCTTTTTGTTAAATTTGAGTAAGAAATACAAATGTAACTTGTAATTTAAAATATATATATTCTCTAGGTTTTTGCTACTGAAATAATCTAGAAGCAGTGACCTCCCAAGAGTAATGTGTATACGTAACAACCAGACTTTGATTCTAAAAACTATTCTCCAATATAATGAAGAGGTGAGACTTGAAGAAATAGCTCTTTCCAAGTCTGAGAACAGGGAAAAGAGAGAAAATGAAAAATGTACACAAGAAACTGATCAAATATTAATGTGTTTATATCAAAAGGATACAGAAATGGGTTGGCAATTTGTGTGGAAAATTATATATGTGTGTGTGTGTGTGTGTGTGTGTGTGTGTGTGTGTGTATGTATATATATAAATTTTTTTTCAATGCTATACATCTCAAAATCTTGATTAGTTTTTCCCATATGAAAAATATGATATCCACTTTAAGTTTGGTATATACACTTAGTGGATCTTTCCATTCTGTTTATTTTTAAACTTTTTGTATCATTTTGTTTTAAAATCCTATTGTGCAAAAATATATGGCATTAGAGAGGAGACGGTAAGATTTAAGAAGAAAGATAGTATCTTTTAAGCAGTAGGCTTAAACCATTCATATGCATACCGATTTTTGATGAGTTTGAATATATTCCATATTTGGTTTTATGTGGTCTTACTTGTCATTATTCACTTATTTTATACACTCCATTTTCCACTTGGTGATTTTAGTTTGCTTCATTTTGTTTACGTATTTAAAACTACGTATTTTACTCTCAAATTTTCTGATTACTTTTATGTACATATTTGACAGGTAACATTAAATTTAAATTTTCTAATAAAAGTTGAAGTTTAATAAGATCAGTTTTACTCTCTGCAAGGACATTAATACCTATTTAATTTTATCTTCTTTTCTTCTTATCCTCTTTCCCCATAAATAAACACACACACACACACACACACACACACACACACACATATCATAGGACAAACCTTATTATTTTCATCTAGGTTGTAGTTTAATTTGTTAACCAAAACACATTTTAAAACACTGATTATTTAGATATATTGCAGACATATTTTTGGTAGCAAATTCTTGAATAGTATTGTTCAAATGCCAGTAAGCTCATTAAATAATTTATAGAAATATAGCATATCAAGAATGGAATATTTTGTTGTCATTAATATTGATATGATTTGTCCATATCAGCATATATTTAAAATGCTCAAAATTTATTGTAAAGTGAAAAAATTAATTTATATGAGGACAGTTATTTTAGATACCATTTTATTCAACTTCTATCAATAGTTATGTCTAGAGAGATACCCAAATAAATAGGTAGATATATACATACATAAACAACTTGTCATTTCTGAAAATAGGCACCATTATTTTATAAACACATTTGCCTTTATTGAGAGGAACTGGTACAATGTGTTACATATACATTTGTAATGCTAAAATTTTGCCATGTTTATGTATTATGTAAAAAAAAAACCCTATTCAAAATGTCTACTACAACATGACAGTTTTTAAAAAGTTCTTACAAGTCAATGATTACATGTTACATGGGCATCTGGGAAAAGTTAGTAAAAAAAATTAATTCATTGATGAAGAAAAACACATGTCCCTACAGTAAGGAGAGTTGAATCTTCACAATCAGTGAAATAAGATTTGCCTACAATCTTGTCATCTACAATATTAGCAAAGCGCTTTAAAATAAACAATTGATGGAGAATGTGAGAAAAATGTTACTGAGGTGAAAATTGGTATTTAATGGCAATACATATATCAACCTTCAGCTGATATGAGACAGTGTAATTAATTATTCGGATAGCATTCCAAGTAAGAGTATGTTTAACAATACTCTGCCCTCTAAGGAACATTTCTTCTGTTTTTATTTTCCTTAAATTCAATAAAAAGAGAATTAAGAATGATGTTGATTTGAGTTTCTAAGGTTCACGCCTGCGAATCAGGATTCTCAATCCAGAGACAATGGCCCCAATGTGATAGAACCCCAAAGGCTTCATTGAGAGTAACTGGAATGAGACAGTTGATAGCTTTGATGACATGAACCTCTCTGATTCCCTTTCCCGTGTCGTATGCCTATGGCTTTGAGAAGCCTTCTGCCATCCAGCAGTGAGCCCTTCTTTCTTGTATCAATGGTTAATGTGATCACTGAAGCCCAATCTGAGACTGGGAAAACAGTCACTTTTGCCATATCAATTCTGTGACAGATTGAATTGGAACTAAAGGCTACACAGGCCTTGGTCCTGGCACCCAGCAGAGAGTTGGATCAGCAGATACAGAGATAGTCATGGAATTAGGAAATTACGTGGGTGCCTCCTGCCATGCCTGCATTGAGGGGACCAATGTGTGTGCTGAGGTGCAAAAGTTGCAGATGGAAGTTCCCCATATCATCATACCCCAGGTCATGTGTTTGATATGCTTAACTGGATATACCTGTATCCCAAATACATCAAGATGTTTGTACTGGAGGAAGCTGATAAAATGTTAAGCCATGGATTTGAGGACCAGATCTATGACATATTCCAAAAGCTCAGCACTTTTGGAATGGTGGTTTTGCTGTCGGCTACAATGCCTTCCAATGTGCTTGAGGTGACCAAGAAGTTCATGAGGGAACCCATTTGGATTCTGGTCAAGAAAGAGGAGTTGATCCTGGAAGATATCCACCAGTTTTACGTCAAGATGGAACAAGAGGAATGGAATCAGATGCACTGTGTGACTTGTGTGAAACCCCGACGATCATACAGGCAGTCATATCCATCAACACCTGAAGGAAGGTTGATTGGCTCACTGAGAAGACTCACACTTGAGACTTTACCATGTCCTCCAACATGGAGATATGGACCAAAAGGAATGAGATGTTATCATGAGAGAGTTCAGCTCTGGCTCTAGCAGAGTATTTATTACCACTGACCTGCTGGCCAGAGGCATTGATGTGCAGCAGGTTTCTTTAGTCCTCAATTACGACCTTCCCACCAAAAGGGAAAACCGTACCTACAGAATCAATTGTGATCGACCATTTGGCTGTAAGGGTGTGGCTATTAACATGGTGACAGAAGAAGACAAGAGAATTTCTCAAGACAATGAGAACTCTACAACACCTCCATTGATGTATACCCCCCAATGTCGCTGAAACCATCATCTGAGATGCTTCCTGCTACCCAGCTGTACCTGGAGTTCAGTCCTTGGGCAGGATAAGGGGGGAGGGGCACTGAAGAGGAGCAGGAGAGGGGAGGGAAGGGAGCCAAGGGATGGACATCTTGTCATTTTTTTTTAATAAATGTCACTTTTTGAGGCCAAAAATAGACTTCTGTTGATTTTATTTTATTATATAGGCTATACTTTTCAATATAAAAAGCAAATTTATACTTTTTTTTATAAATTGAAAGAGAACAGCATGTTTGGCATCATAAAACAGAGCTATGGTTGAAGTATATCTATTGTAGACATTACAAGTAATCTCAGAATAACCTCGTGGTTTCTTTCCCCATTTTCATGGGTGTGTGTTTGCAAAATCTAGTTTAAAAAGAAACCCATATGGGGCGCCTGGGTGGCTCAGTTGGTTAAGTAGCCGACTTCGGCTCGGGTCATGATCTCGCAGTCCGTGAGTTCAAGCCCCGCGTCGGGCTCTGTGCTGACAGCTCAGAGCCTGGAGCCTGTTTCAGATTCTGTGTCTCCCTCTCTCTCTGACCCTCCCCTGTTCATGCTCTGTCTCTCTCTCTCTCAAAAATAAATAAACGTTAAAAAAAAAAAATTCAAAAAGAAACCCATAGCAGTTTTCATTTGCCCAGAATGAGGGATGAAGATTACAATTTACAGTCACTTTCTATTTTTTTATTGACATATAGCTGACATACAGTATCCTATTAGTTTATATCAATAGTACATCATAGTAATTCAATATTTTTATACATGATGAAATGATCTCCATAAGTCTAGTTATCATCTGTCACCACACAAAGTTACTACACTATCATCAACTGTATGATATATTATATCCCCATGATTTATTTATTTTAAAACTGGAAGTCTGTACCTCTTAATCCTCTTTACCTATTTTGCCCATCCTCTAAACTTTGGTAACAGTTTCCTGTATCTAGGAGTCTGTTTCTGTTTGGTTTTATTTTTAGATTCCATATATAAATGAAATCAGACGGTATTTGTCTTTCTCTGACTTATTTCACTTCACATAATGCTCTCTAGGTCTATCCATGTTGTCTCAAGAGGCACAATCTCATCTATTTTTATGGCTGACTAATATTCTGTAACACACACGCCACATCTTCCTTATCCATTGGTCTATTGATGGACATTTAGGTTGCTTCCATATCTTAACTGTTGTAAATAAGGTTTCCATTGAACATAGGGATACAAATACCTTTATGAACTGGTGTTTTCATTTCCTTTGTATAAATGTCCATAAGCAGAATTGCGGGTGGTTTTAATTTTCTGAGGAGCTTTCATACTTTTTTTCACAGTAGCTGAACAAATTTGCATTGCTACAAAGATATTATGAGAGTTTTCTCCACATACTTGCCAGCACTTGTTCCTTTTTGTCTTTTTGATAATCCGGGAGGAGAGAGGTGGTATCTCATTGCATTTTTGATTTGCATTCCCCTAATTATTAGTGTTTTTGGGCATCTTTTCATGTGTTTGTTGGCCATCTTGCATGTCTTCTTTGCTAAAGTATTCAATTCCTCTCTCCATTTTTTAATCACGTTGTTTGTTTGTTTTTATATTAACTTGTGTTAAGTTCTATATGTATTTTGGATCCACCCTTTATTGGATGTATGATTTGCAAATATCTTCTCCCATTCAGTAGGTGCCTTTTCATTATGTTGATAGTTTCCTTCTCTGTGCCAAAGCTTTTTAGTTTGATGCAATCCCATTTTTTTTTAATTTTAACTTTTGTTACCCTTGCCTGAGTAGGTCCAAAAAGCATTGTTCACACAAATGTCAAAAAATTTACAACCTGTGTTTTTTTACTACGAGTTTTATGGTTTCAGGTCTTACATTCAAGTCTTTAATCCATTTTGAATTTATTTTTTAATATGTTAAAAGATAGTGGTCCAGTTTCATTCTTTTGCACATAGCTATCTAGTTTTCCCAGTAGCATTTATACAAGACTGTCTTTACCCCATTAAATATTCTTGCCTTCTTTCTTACAGATTAATTGGCTACTTATGTGTGGAGTTATTTCTGGGCTTTGTATTCTATTCCATTGGTCTTTGTGACTGTTTTGTGCCAGTCCCACACTGCTCTGATTACTATAGCTTTGTAGTATAGTTTGAAATCAGATAGCATGATACATATACCTTTGTTCCCCCCCCCCACCCCCCAAGAAAAAATTATTGCTATTTGGGATCTTTTCTGGTTCCAAACACATTTTAAGATTCTTCTTCTTAGTTCTGTGACAAATACCATTAGTACTTTGATGGGCATTTCATTGAATCTGTAGAATGCTTTCAGTAGTATAGACATTTTAATAATATTATTTCTTCCACTGCATGAGCATGGTGCACCTTTCCATTTATTTGTGTAATTAGTAACTCTCATCAAGATCATCTAGTTTTCAGCATACATGCATACGTCATCTTATTGCATTTTTCTTTATTGTGTATTATGAATATTGCATTTAGTACAACTAAAGATTTGTGGCAACCCTGAGTTAAACACATCTCTTGGTGCCATTTTTCCAACAGCATTTGTGTAATTTGTGTCTCTGTGTCACATTTTGGTAAGTCTCACAATATTTCATTTAAAAAAAATTTTTTTTAATGTTTTACTTCTACTTTTGAGAGAGAGAGAGAGAGAGGAAGGAGGGAGGGAGACACAGAATCTGAAGCAGGCCCCAGGCTCTTAGCTGTCAGCACAGAGCCAGATGTGGGGCTTGAACCCACTAACCATGAGATCATGACCCGAGCTGAAGTAGGAGGCCCAAACAACTGAGCCACCCAGGCACCCCTCACAATATTTCATTTTTTAATTATTATTTTACTTGTTATAGTGGCCTATGATCAGTAATTACTACTCCCTGAAAGGTAAAGTGATGGTCAGCATTTTTTAGCAATACTTTTACTTAAGATATGTATATATATATATATATTTAGTCATAATGCTATTGCACACATAATAGGCTAAAGAGTCATGTAAACATAACTTTTTCATGCAGTGGGAAACCAAACAGTGTATTTGATTCACTTTATTGCAACATTTACTTTATCACAGTGGTCTGGAACCGAATGCTCAATGTCTCTGAGGTACATCTGTACAGGTCTTTCACCTCCTTACTTAAATTTATTCCTAGGTATTTAATTCTTTTGATGCAAATGAAAATGAAATTGTTTTCATAATTTTTCTTTCTGATACCCTGTTATTGGTATATAGAAATGCAACCAATTTCTGCATCTTAATTTTGTATTCTGCAGCTTTAATGAATTCAGTTATTAGTTCTAATAGTTTTTTGATAGAATTTATGTATATGTATGTATGTGTGTACATACATATACAATGTTATCTCCAAATAGTGACAGTTTAATTTCTTCCTTTATAATTTGGATGCCTTTATTTATTTATTTATTTATTTATTTATTTATCTATCTTGTCTGTTTCCTGTGGCTAGGACTTCCTGTCTTATGTTGAATAAAAAGTGGCAAGACTGG
Organism: Acinonyx jubatus; assembly: GCF_027475565.1. Lineage (NCBI taxonomy): Eukaryota > Metazoa > Chordata > Mammalia > Carnivora > Felidae > Acinonyx > Acinonyx jubatus. The sequence continues at coordinate 43,048,256 of NC_069384.1, forward strand.
ACATCCTTGTCTTCTTCATGATCTTAAAGGAAAAGCTTTCAACTGTTCCCCATTAAATTGATGCTATCTGTGGGTTTTTCTTTTATGGCCTTTATTATTTTGAGGTATGTTCCTTCTATGCCAACTTTATTGATGGTTTTTATCATAAATGCATGTTGAATCTTGTCAAATGCTTTTTCTGCACCTTCTGAGACGATCATTGGATTTCATCATCCAGTCTGTTGTTGATTCCTTCTAGTGCATTTTTTATTTCAGTTATTACATTCTTCAGTTCTGATAGTTTTTTTTTTTAGATATTTTCTAACTTTATTTTCTAACTCTGCTAAAGTTCTCACTGTGCTCTTCCATCTTCTAGCCATCTTTATGATCATCACTTTGATCTCTTTATCAGGTAAATTATCTATTTCCTTTTGTTAGGGTTTTATTTTTCTGTCTTGTTCTTTCATTTGAAACATATTCCTTAATCTCCTCATTTTACTTGACCTTCTTTGTTAGTCTGTATGAAATAATCACAATAACTACCTCTCCTGGTCTTGGAGGAGTGACCTTGTGTAGCACCCACCTCTGTGTAGACTGCATTTGCCAGGCAGCTTTGGGAGACCAGCTGGAAGTAGAACAGGCATGAGTGGGGTGTTCTAGATGACAGTGTCCCAAAGCATGGCTTGCTGAAGAAGCCTTGGCATGTTTAGTGGAGTTGGGAGTAAGTACAGCTAGAGGAGGTGTGGTCTTGGGTACTTCATATCACAGCCTCCTTGGTGAAATAGCTAGAGTGGTTGTAGTCAAAGGATCCTAGGGTGCACCATGCTGAGGCCACCCTGGTGGGATAGTCGGAACTGGAGTGGGTATGGCCAGGTGGATCCAATGTTGTGCTGCACAGGGGCTCACTTGGTGGCAGGAATGGAGCAGGTGTGGCTTGGGGACATCCTAAGGCATGCTGCAACACAGTCGCCTTGGAAGAGTGGCTGGATTGTGTATAACCAGAGGTGGTCCTTGAGCACACTGCACCAGGACCACCTTTGTGGGACAGATGAATTGAGCACAAGCTGGAGAGGTCTTGAGGGTGTCACACTAGAACTGTCTCGGTGGGACAGCTGGAGCAGGCACAGGCCAGCAAGGACCCTGTGCCAGGGTCACACTGGCAGGATGGCTCCAACTGGTGTGGACTGGGAGCCCAGGACTTGCTGGCACAGTCCTAAGAGGCTGCCTAGAGCACCTGAACCCTGTTCCTGTCTCCACTGTCAAGGTGAAAAGGAAACAAAAAAATGTGCTTGCTGGAGCCTCTGACCCTGGAGAGCTTCTGCTGTTCCCTGCCTGTTTGGCAGACACTCTAGGCTTAGTAAAATGATTTCCTTTACTAATGGTCTAGTTGCCCTTTAAATCACTTTTCCCCCCTCTGCTTGAATGTGAGCAAGTCTGAGCACAGGCGCCTCAGGGCTATCCCCTCCCTACTGCAGGCCATAGCATGGGGGAGTGGGTTGCCAACACTACCTGTCTTCATGTCTCCTATGTTATGTGTATCCTGTTGTTGGTTGTTCAAAAGTTGTTCAGTCAGCCTCAGTTCTTCAGGAGAAATTCCTTTATATGTGGGTTTAGACTTGGTGTATCTATGGAGGGATTAAGTTCAGGGTTTTCTTATGCTACCATCTTGGACAACCTTTTTCCCACAGTCACTTTCTATTGACACTTTCATTGGGCATTAAGCAAAAAAAAAAAACTTATTCTAAACTTAATCACAAAGTAGAGAACTTCATTTATGCTTTGACAATAGTTAGGCTAAATATGTCTCTGTCCTCCCCTGTACATTTAGATTAAGAAATAATACACATCTTTGTAAATATATATGTTCTCCATTTATTACAAGACATTTACACAAGCTGTGAATCATTATGCTTCCAGTCATTATATATTATGGAAAATAAAGTACCTAATTATCACCAATAGATATTTAAGATATATAATATTTTAAATGCATGTTTTTCAACAATTTGAAAAGTACATTTATTTAGTTATTTAACATTGTTCCATTAAGGGGTCTGGAAAGTTTCAGTTACAAACATTAAGAAAATATTAAAGACTGATAATTATAATAATTACTTTAAAATAAACCTAACTGGCACACTGTCATCATAGTATTTCTTTGCTAAAGTCATTTAGCTAAGTGTAGAAATGGCAAAAATAAGCCTTAGATTTCTTTGTTTATTCAAAATTCTCTAGATGTTTGCAAGAAGGACCATTATTGTTATAGTCCTGGGTTTTAGTTAAAGTCATACCATTTTGATGTATGTGTATATTATTATATTATACAACTTTTAATCTCCATTTGCTTTCAAAGAAAAGAAAATATTAATATCTACCTTATATTTTTAACTTTAAGAAGACTAGCTGAGATTAAGAAGAGATTATATATGTTATGAAATAACCATATGAATTTCAATTATTATTTGCTACACAATAGTGTATTTTCCTTATTTTTTTCCTTTCATTCTGCCTCTGATATTCTCCTGTTACCCTAAATTTCACCCACCTAAAAAGTCAATTTATCTTTGTATGAATGCTGGGATTTCTGTATATTTCTTTTGTTTAGACATTAGTAAAGAACGCCTGATGTTAATTATTAGAAGGAAAGAAAATAATTTTTTCCACTATGTGCATGTAAACCAAAAGAAAACAAAAAGTCTGTGGCAAGGATTTATTGAATTCATTTATTTCTAGTTGTTGTTGTTGTTATTGTTGTGTGCTTTACTCCTACTGAAACACCCCTCCCATTTAATAAATGGTAACTGCTTCATAAATACAGTATTGATTGCAAACAAATAGACCTTTATGAGCTTTGTTTATAGTCCAAATTTCTGTGCATAGCTACATAAATCACCATTAAAAAGCACAAACTACTGTTAACACTATTGAGCACTTGTGTGTCATAAGTTTTTCTAAGCATTTTATACTGGTAGTGAGTAGTGACGTCAAGATTTAAATACAAGCATTTTGGTTCAGAACCAATTCTTAACCACCACACAATGCTGCCCTCTAACATTAATTAACTCAGTGAATATAAATTTGCTGAGTTATGCTATTCTGTTAAGATATATTTTCTAATGGATGAGTTTTGATCTACCTTTTTAAAGAAAACAAAAACAAGAAAGGTGAATCTAGGTTTGTGAGTCATCTTTGGGGTTTGTGAGGATAATTTTTACAAAGGTACAGGGAAGACATATACATTTATTTGAAGACAAGATGAGTATTCATGATACACTCTGTTTCTCTCTCTCAAAAAAAAACATAAAAAACTATTTATTTTTATTTATTTTGAGATAAAGAGAGAGAAAGAGAGAAGGAGAGAAAGTGAGTGCAAGGGAGGGGCAGAGAGAGAGGGAGACAGAATCCAAAGCAGGCTCCAGTCTCTGAGCTATCAGCACAAAGACCGAGTTGGGGCTCAAACTCATGAACTGTGAGCTTATGACCCAAGCCAAAGTGAAGAATTGAATCGTTAACTAACTGAGCCACTCAGGTGCCCCAAGCTTCTAACTCTTGATTTCAGCTCAGGTCATGATCTCAGTTTGTGAGATCAAGCCCCACTTTGGACTCTGCACTGACAGCACAGAGTCTGCTGGGGATTCTCTCTCTCTCTTCCTCCTCTCTCTCTCAAAATAAATAAACAAACTTACAGAAAAATCTTATGTTGGTGTCCCAGGATGGTAGAAGAATAAGACATAAATAAGTAAATAAGTAAATGAATGAATCAATTTATTCATTCATCTGTTCATTCATTTATTACAAAATAATACACTTTCAAGAAAACCAAGTTTATTGCTTGTTATATAACAATTCCAAGGTGAGCTAGCTGCCCATGTCAATGAGAAAGCTGTGTGTACTAAACCCCTTATTCAGGGATCTAAGTTCCTTCTATGGTATGGGCTCCACCATTCTATAGATTCTTCTTACTATCCATGGGCCAGCTTCCAGGAGGGAGAAAGAAAGTACATGAAAAATAACCACCGGCTCTGTTAAGAGCCCTGCACTGAAAGTAGTTTCGAGCATTTCTACTCACCTTGAACTAAACAGAATTAATACATATCTTTCACTATGTGCCTAAGTCTACAGCTATGATTCTATTATGATAAAAGAAAACAGGTGGTACAGTGATTTTTTGTTGAAATCTGACATTCTGGTAAAAAAAAAAAAAAGCTGAGTAATACATTAAAATCACTTTAATGTAAACCAATTCTGACCCTGCATAGACCAAATTTGATTCATTTTCTGCCTTTCCTCCCTCACCAAATCTTTATACCTGAAGATAGTGTTTTAGTGACAGTATTTAAGTTTGTAACTCACCAAATTCAAGAGACAAATTAAACTACTTTTTATCACAAAATGGCTGATTGAGGGAAGTAACATTTAAAAGTAATAACAAGTAATAAAAGATGTAACATTCTATTTTAAGTATCATCACTGATCTCATTTAAACCATGCAGGCAACAAAGCTATTTCACAAAGGACCAATGAAACCTGTGTTTTCTACTTGCTTTACTTTCCTTCAGAGATATAGCATAATATGCTAAACCCAAAAGCAGAACTCAGAAAGAAGTGGTCAAAATAATCGCAATTCTGTAAAATGTCTTTAATCAGGCATACCAAAGCCTTTGGTTTATCTCTTATTTTAGCAACAGCGACAGTGTGCAATTCCAGACTTACTCAGATGGACCTTGCCCTGCATATACGCCAACTCAATCTTGTACCATATCTTGTTCTGATATTTGCCGCACAGCAAAATTGGAAGCACAGGAATGTAAATGGGAGAAAAGTGAAAGGGAGCAAGGACAAGCTGGTGGATGAATGCTCCAGCTTCAGCCCTTGAGAGACACAATACTGGGAAGACTCCTGTATGTGTTTAAGGGACCCCACAACAGCAACTCTGGTACATCCTTATGTTGGCTCCTCTTGTCTCACTCTCCCTCAGCCATTTGTGCTTCTTAGAATCACTTCCTGGATAAACTATTTGAACACAATTCTTTCTCTAAGGCTCTGCTTTTGAAAAAACCCAAGTCTCAGTGTTCATCATTTATTTACTGAGAGTCAACTGTATTTTTAAAAGCTTCTCCTTCCCTTGGAAAAGGTATTTATATTTAATAAAATGAAAGATACATTATCTACATCTATCTATCTCTCCATATCATTTATTTATATATATCCACACACACATTTGTCATCATCTTTATTGTGGCAGTGGTGAATTATTAGGCATTTGATTTATAAGAACTTATGAGAATTTTCATTTTTATCCCATAACAATAGATGACTATGGGAGTTTTTCTAATGAATTATTTTGCTTTTGGTTTCTTTTTTTTTTTTTTTTTTTGAGAGAGAGAGAGAGAGAAAAAGTGGTAAAAAAAAAAAAAGACTAAAAAGATATCTGCCCATTTTAATCATCTTCTATTTCTAGAGTCATTTCTACCTGTGTGCCAGAATCCACAGCAATAACAAATGTAATAATAAGAGAAAAACATCATGCTAAAAATGGGAGTTAAGGTGAGAGATTAAAGAACAAAATCAATATATCAAATATTGAAAGTTGATATTCCTGGTAGACACTAAACCCCTATAAAGATGAACAGTGTGTGGTGACAAATCTAATTAACACATATGGAAACACATCCTATTCATTTCAGTGCTGTTGTGATATCCAAGGTGAGAATGTTGTCAAAAGGGAGTTGTTTTCAAGTTTGTATTTCTCTATTAGATTTTTTGCAGAACACAACATGAATTTTCGCAAAAAATAGATCAGCTTCCCTTTCAATTCATATTCCTGGAGTGTCTTAGCAGGAATGGTGTCTGTTTTCATAGCAAGACCAATTTCTACTTTATGAATCACTTGTCTACGTTGTGAACCCTGCTAAACTGTGAAAGAAGAATTACTTGTGGACAGAAAATGTTGAACTGTAAATTATTTTGCTTTCCGTTTACCTAAATTCAGAGTTCCAAATCCTTAGTTTTACATTATTGCACTATTCCTGTCTCTATTTTGACAAATGATACAAACTATAACTGTGTTACAGTAACACTAAATTAGCAGCTGTGGACAAATACAAATGTGTGCACACACACATACACTCAAATATTTGTAAATCAGTAGTCACTGGCTTTGCTTTATCTTAGAAGCATTAGGTAGTATAACAAAATAATGAAAACATCTATACTCTTGAAAAAACTAAAAAATGTTTAGAAGCAGGCAAATTAACTAGGACATCTACCAAATTCTTAAATGCTCATGCTTTTGCACCAATATTGCACTTAGCTGTCTTTATAGTCTAAATCTAAAATTATCCTACAATGGTATACTTTCTACAAAATCCTGTAATCCATCAACAGTCCTAAAACTGCATATTGCATTAACAATTACTATTCAATATTTTAAATGTTCGTTTCAGTACCATACTTTCAAGCAAGCATATGAGTGAGAGGAGTAACAGCTTTACATTCAGGCTGAATGTGAACGCGTTTGCTAAATGGACTTTCTGAGGCAGGTGTTCCTGAACAAGGAATATCTTTCAGAGACTTTCAGCTGCTCTCAGCACTGGGGATATATTACAATGTAAGCAATAGCTCTTTTCTTTCTCGTTCCCTCTAAATATGGAAACAACTTCCTTCTTCTTAGCTTCCATTGCTTGAATAGATGAAACAGAAAAAGACAATTGCCTTCAAGCCATTTCACTTCTGTCTCTGCTCTGTGAATCTTAACTAGCACTTGTTACTATCAGTTTTATTTTTACTTAATTTTTTTTTTCATTTTAGCCAGTCTAGTAGGGGTGGCATTGCAGTTTTAATCTGCATGTTTCTAGTGACTCATTTTGGCATCATGTCACGTGTTTACTTGCCAACTGCAAAATTTTTGATAGTGTTCATACAAAATGTTGGCTCATTTTTCTATTTGTTTTCTTATGGCTTACTTCTGAAATTTCTTTATATATTTTGAGTATAAGTAATTTTTTAAATATATAATTTCAAATATATTCTGATGTTCAGCTTGATTTTATTCTCAATGTTATCAAAGAGCAAAAAGTTTAGGCATACACAAAGTTCAATTTCTACATTTTTTTCTTTTGTATCTAAGAACCTGTTACCTAACATAAGTTTATAATTTTATTCCCCTAAGCTTTCAATAAAAGTTTTGTAGTTTTACATTCCATGTTATATATGCAATCTTGTTTTGCATATGATTATGCAAAAATATGTCATTGTTTCAGCGCCATTTCATTATAAGACTACTCTTTTCTCTTTTCAAGTTGAAGTACATTTGAAGTTTTTTTTTTCCTTCCCCTCCCCCTTCATGGGTGATGGGCATTGGGGAGCGCATTTGTTGGGATGAGCACTGGGTGTTGTATGTAAGTGATGAATCACCGGGTTCTATTCCTGGAGCCAATACTGCAGTGTATGTTGGCTAACTTGTGTTTAAATAAATAAACTTAAAATTTTTTAAAAAGTCTAAAATGGGAAGCCTAGACATTTATCCTCATGAGGCTGCAATGCAGGTCTTCATTACCCCAGCTTAAGTAATGTCAAAAAAGGCCAACTAAGAAACCAAGACTTATCACCATCCGGAGATAACAAGATCTTTCCTCCCACCATGCTGCAGTGTCATGGGAAACATGTAGGTAGCCTAGATATCTACCCCAAATGTGCAGAAAACTTTCCCTGCTGGGGTGATATCAGAGGAGGTCTAGTGGATAGTTATAACTTCCAGAATTACCTGATAACAAATAACAAGTAAGTCTAACCACAGTGACATTAGGCACCACGTAAAGAATTGAGACTTCTACCCCAGCCAAGCAATTATGAGGGGCCCCCACCTCGGTGTCATGTAATGACACCTGACAAGAATGAATTAGTCTTCCCTCCCCTTCCAGAGTAAAGTCAAAGAAAGCTAGTTAAAATGAAGATTTAAAGAACGTCATAATATAAAAATGTCCAACTTTCCATAGAAAACCACTTTTCGTACCAATAGTCAGGAAAATCTCAAACTAAACTTAAAAATTTTAAAAGACAATCCATTAACGCCAACACCAAGAGGGCAGAGATGCCAGAATTATCCAATAGGTATTTAAAATCAGTCATACTGAAAATGTCTCAGTGTGCAATTAAGAACATGGTTGAAACAAATTTTAAAAAAGGGGGAGAATGGTCTGGGCCAAAAAAAAAAAAAAGTTCCAAATAGAAATATAAATAAAAGGCAATCAAATGAAAACTTTATAACTGAAATATACCATATCCAAAATAAAAAGCTTTGTGGACGGGCATAATATCAGATAGAAAGAAGGAAAAACATCAGTAAAAATGAAACAAAATTACACACTATGAACAAGGGAGATAAAATGGACTTTAATAAAAGAACAGAGCAGAGACTCATGGAGACATAAGAAAAGATTTAATACTTATGTTATCAGAGTTCCAGAAGCAGAGGGGAAAGAGGTTGCGACTGCAAAAGTACTTGCATATAATGACTAAGAACTTCAAAATTTTGTCAAAAGACATTAAACTACAAATTCAAGAAGCTAAAAGAACTACAGTTTAAACACAAAGTAATCTACGACAAAATGCATCATAATTAACTACTTAACTAATGACAAAAAAAAATTATGACAGCAGCCAGAGAAAAATGCCACCACATCTATAGCAGAAATGCTATTTGATTGACACATTTCTTTTTCACCAGAAACCATGGAGGCCAGAGGCAGCAGCACAATACTTTTGAGATGCTAAAAGAAAGGAATTGTCAATCCAGAATCTTATATCTAGTGAAAATACACTCTGGGAATGAAGGGAAGTCAATAAATTCTCAGATGAAGGAAAATATGATCAGCATATTTGCCCTAAAAACATTCTTTTATGTAAGAAATGGCTTAAGAAAGTTCTTAGCGGGGGGCACCTGGGTGGCTCAGTTGGTTAAGCATCTAACTCTTGATTTTAGCTCAGGTCTTAAACTCAGTATTGTGAGTTCAAGCCCTGCACTGAACTTGATACTGGGTGTGAAGTCTACTTAAAAAAAAAAAAAAGAGAATCGGAGAAGAAGAAAAAATTCTTAGGTAGTAAGGAAACAATAAGAGAAGTGATGTTGAGACATAAGAATAAAAGAACATAAACATGGTAAGCAAAAATTAGAGACTATTACATTTTCCTTTTCCTTTTGAAGTTTGTACATTATAGTTGACATTTAAAGCAAAAATATATTACTGACTAATGCGGTTCTAAATATTTGTGGAGAAACTATTTGATTATTATAAACTGGAAAGGGTAAAGGAATATAAAGGGAGGGAAAGTTTTTTGTGTGTGTGAAGTACAATTGAAAAACAATGTTATATTAGTTTCACATGTACAAAATAGTGATTCAACAAATCTGTTATTTTATGCTCATCACAAGTGTAGCTACCATGTGTTAACATTCAATGCTTTAACACCATTGACTATGTTCTCTATGCTCTGCCTTTTATCCTCATGACTTATTTATTCCAAACTGGAAGCTGGTATCTCCAACTCTCCTTCACCGAGTTTGCCTATCTTCCTACCCCCTCCCCTCTGGCAACTATCAGTTCTCTGTATTTATGGGTCTGATTCTGCTTTTTTGTTGGTTAGTTTTGTTTTTTATATTCCACAGACAAGTTAAATAATATGATATTTGTCTTTCTCTGTCTTATTTCACTTAACATAATACCCTCTAGTTTCATCCATGTTGTTGGAAATGGTAAGGTCTCATCCTTTTCTACAGATGAATGATATTCCATAGTATAATTATTTGTGTATACACACGCACACATACATATATATATACACTACATGTTTATCCATCCATCTGTTAATGAACACTTGGTCTGTGTCCATATCTTGGCTGTTGTAAATATTGCAATAAAACATAGGGGTGCACATATATTTTTGAATTAATGTTTTTATTTTCTTTGGGTAAATACCTAGTAGTGGAATTACTGGATATATGCTATTTTTATTTCTGTTTTTTAGAGAACCCTCCATGCTATTCTCCATGGTGGCTGTATCAATATATATACTTAACAGCACTGTACAAGGATATTTTTTTCCCATATCCTCCCCAATACTTTCTCTCTCTCTCTCTCTGTCTTTCTTTCTTTTCTTTTCTTGCTTTTCTTTTCTGTCTCTCTCTTTCGCTCTCCTTCCTTCCTTCCTTCCTTCAGCCATCTGACAAACATGAGGTGATATATCACCGTGGTTTTGATTTGCATTTCCTTGATTATTAGGGACATTGGGTATCTGTCAGCCATCTATATGTCTTCTTTGGAATATGTGTATTCAGGTCCTCTGCCCACTTTTTAACTGGATTTTTTTTTTTTTACGTTAAGTTGTATAAGTTCTTTATGTATTTTGGATATGTATCCCTTATCAGATATAGCCTTTGCAATTATTTTCTCCCAGTCAGTAGGTTTGTTTGTTTGTTGTTTGTTGTTTTTGTGGAAAAGGTTTTCATTTTGGTATAGTTCCAATAGTTTATATTTGCTTTTGTTTTCCTTAACAAAGGAGACATATCTAGAAACATGTTACTGAAGGCAGTGTCATAGAAATTACTGCCTATGTTTTATTCCACAAGTTTTATGGTTTCAGGTTTCACATTAAGATTCTTTAATCCATTTTTATTTTATTTTTGTGGATAGCATTAAAGGATGTTCAAGTTTCATTCTTTTGCTTATAGCTGTCAAGTTTTACCAGCTACATTTATCAAAGAGACTTGTTTTTCCTATTGTACATTCTTACCTCCTTTGTCATAGATTAATTGACCATATATGTGTGTGTGAGTTTATTTCTGGGGTCTCAATTCTGTTCTACTGATCTTTGTGTCATGTTTTTTGAAGGTACCATACTGTTTTAATTACTATAGTTTTGCAATATAACTTGAAATCTGGAATGGTGATAGATCCAGCTTTGTTGCATTTATTGGCTATTTGGGGGTTTTTTTGATTCCACAAAAATTTTGGAATTTTTCTGTTTTAGTTCTTAGAAAAATGATGTTGGTATTTTGATAGATTTTGCATTGAATTTGTGGATTGCTTTGGGTAGCATAAGCATTGTAAAAATATTAATTCTTCTAATTAATAAGAACAGGATATATTTCCATTTGTGTCATCTTTAATTTCTTCATCAGTGTATTATGGTTTTCAGAGTACAGGTCTTTTACCTGCTTACTTAAGTTCATCCCCAGGTATTTTATTCTTTCTGGTGTCATTATAAATGCAATTGTTTTCTTAATTTGTCTTTCTGCTACTTTGTTATCAGTATATAGAAATGCACCCAATTTTTGTGTATTAATTTTATATCCTTTGGGAAGGTAAGGATTATATTCCACTTGAACCCCATTTTCTAAATATCATGAACTTCAGAAGATATATATAAGCTGTGAGATATGTAATGTTAGACTGTTGAATGGGGATTTAGACTACTTTGCAATTTATACTAATTTGCAAATACCAAATCAAACAACAACAACAACAACAATGACACATAAAATAAGTTATCCTGAACACTTTGTAATGGTTAATTTTATGTGTCAACTTGCCTGGGCCAAGATACCTAGATATTTAAGCAAATGTTATTCTGGATGTTTCTGTGAAAGTTTTTGTTTTGTTTTGTTTTTAATTGGTTAATATTTAAATCAGTGGACTTTGAATAAGACAGATTACCTTGCATTATGTGGGTCGGCCTTATCCAATCAATTTCAAGCCTTAATAGAACAAGGACTGACCTCCTCCTAGCCAGAAGTAATTCTGCTAGCTGACTGCTTTTGTGCTGGAACTGTAATTCTTCACTGAGTCTCCAGCCTATCCTATCAGCCTTTATAACTTGCCAAGCCTCCATAATAGCTGAGCTTATTTATTAAAATAAATATCTATACATATAATATATACACATGTGTATACACATATGTATTTATATCTACATCTATCTATACATACACAGAAACACACACACACATCCTTTTATTTCTGTTTCTCTGGAAAGCCTAACACACTATTCAAATTTTATTCCTAAAAGTCCTAAAGTGTTCAAGTATACATTTGGATTTGTATACTATTCCTTTCAGTTATATCAGGTTTGCATTGTGTATGTTGTAGCTTTGTTGTTTGGTGAATACACATTTAGAAATGCTATCGTCTTGGTTGATTGACCCTTTTATCATTATAAAGTGATATGTATTAATGCGTTTTACCCACTTAATACTTGATCTCCTTCGTACCTAATACTTAATCTCAGAGAAGTCAGAATATCCAAAGGATCCATTTTTGTGGCACCTACTCCTAGACACTGTACCCAAGGCTATAAAACAAACCCCCAAGTTTAAAATACAGGCATACTTCAGAGATACTGGGAGCAGATACCAGACCACCACAATCTAGCAAATATCACAATAAGGAGAGTCAGGGGTGCCTGGGTGGCTCAGTTGGTTGAGCATCCAACTCTTGATTTCCACTGAGGTCATGATCCCAATGTTGTGAGTTTGAGCCCTGCATCAGACTCTGTGTTGAACATGGAGCCTGCTTGGATCCTTTTTCTCTCCCTCTGTCTTGCTCCCATACTCACTCACTCTTTCTCTCTCTAAAATTAAAAATAAATGTTAAATAATGAGAGCCAAATCATTTTTTTTTGGTTTTCCAAGGCATATGAAAGTTATGTTTACATCATATTGTAGTCTATTAAGTGTATAATAGCCTTATGTCGGAAAAACCAATGTGCATACCTTAATTGAAAAAGGCTTTATTGCTAAAAAATGCTAACCATGCATGTCTTGACTCATTGTTGATGGCTGCTGACTGATCAGAGTGGTGAATGCTGAAGGTTGGGGTGCCTGTAGCAATTTCCTCAAGACAAAAATGAACTTTTCTGCATCAATTTATTCTTCTTTTTGTTGATAATTTCTCTGTGGCATATGATGATAGCTTTTTAACCACTGTGGTATTGATAGTATTTTACCACTGTAGAACCTCTTTCAACATTGGAATCAGTGCTCTCCAACCTGTCTGCTATTTTAAGTTTATGTAATATTTGATGCTCTTTGCTGTTATTTCAAAAATCTACACAGCATGTTTACCAGGAGTAGATTCCATCTCAAGAAACCACTTTCTTTGCTCATCCATAAGGAGCAATTCCTCATCCATTCAATGGCAATTCAGCCATATCTTCAGGCTCCACTTATTTTTTTTTATTTTAAGTTTATTTTTTGATAGAGATAGAGAGCAAGTGAGGGAGGGGAAGAGACAGAGGGGGAGACTGAGAATCCCACACTGCCTCTGTGCTGCCAGTGAAGAGCTTGATACAGGGTTTGAACCTACAAACTGTGAGATCATGACTGAGCTGAAACCAAGAGTTGGATGCTTAACCTACTGAAGCATCAGGGCACCCCTTCAGGTTCCACTTCTAATTCTAGTTTTCTTGCTGTTTCACCACATCTGCAGTTTCTTCCTCCACTGAAGTCTTGAACCCCTCAAAATCATCCAGAAGAGTTGGAATCAACTCCTTCAAAACTCCTGTTGATAATATCTTGACTTTTTCCCATGAATCACAAATGTCTTTCATGACACTTAGAATGGTAAATCCTCTCCGGAAGTTTTTCAATTTATTTTGCCCAGGTTCATCAGAGAAATCGCAATATGTGGCAGCTATAATCTTACAAAATCTATTTCTTAAATAATGAAACTTTCAAGTCAAAATTACTCCTTGATCCATGTGACTATAGAATAGATGTTGTGTTGGCAAGCATAAAAACAACACTCATTTCATCATACATCTCCATTGGAGTTCTTGGGTAACCAGGTACATTGTCGATGAGTGGTGATATTTGAAAGGCATCTTTCTTTCTGAGCGGCAGGTCTGAACAGTGAGCTTGAAATATTCAGTAAACCATGTTGTAAACAGATGCTCTCTCATCCAGACTTTGTCATTCCATTTACAGAGCATAAGCAGGGTAGGTTTAGCATAATTCTTAAGAGTCCTGGGATTTTTCAGAATGGTAAATGGGCACTGGCTTCAACTTAAAGTCCCCAGCTGCATTAGTTCCTAACAAGAGAGTCAGTCTGTCCTTTGAAACTTTGATGCCAAGTATTGACTTCTCCTCTCTAGCTATGAAAAGTCCTAACAGGCATCTTCTTCCAATCTAAGACTGTTTTGTGTACGTTGAAAATCCACTGTTGAGTGTAGCTGCCTTCATGAATTATCTTAGCTAGATCTTCTGGACACTTCGCTGCAGCTTCTACATCAGCACTTGTTTGTTGCTCCAGCTTGTACTTTTATATTATGGACACAGCCTTTCTTAAACTTTGTGAATTAACCTCTACTAGCTTCAAACTTTTCTTCTGACACTGCCTCACTTCTTTTCAGCCTTCTTAGAATTGAAGAGAGTTTGGATCTTGTTCTGGAGTAGGCTTTGGTTTAAGGAAATGCTGTAGCTGGTTTGATCTATTCCAACTGGTAAAACTTTCTCAGCAATAAAGCTGTTTCATTTTCTTATCATTCACATGTTCAATGCAAAGCCCTTTTAATTTTCTCTAAGAATTTTTCCTTTGCATTCACTGCTTCGCTGAGTGTTTAGCATAAGAAGTCTATCTCAGCTTTCAACATACCTTTGTCACTAAGCTTAATTATTTCTAGTTTTTGACTTAAAGTGAAAGACATGTGACTCTTCATCTTGCTTAAAAACTTATAGACCATTGTAGGGTTATTAATTGGCCTAATTTGAATATGTTGTGTCTTAGGGAGTGGGAAGGCCTGAGGAGAAAAGGAGAGAGGTATGTGATTTCCTCTTATCTTCTTCATAGCATACAGACCATTCATTTCTAGTCTCCATAGTAAGAGATAAAGGGTTTGTTTTTGTTTTCTTTTCCTGGTAATGCTTCTTTTTGTATTGACTATGCAATTATGCAGTTCTGAGATTCAGGCTGTCAGGCATCAGATATGGGATAAAAAAAAAAAAGACAAATGAAACAAAACAAAAAACCTAAAATAGGGAAATCACCACTGTATTGGTTGTGTTTTGAATTTTGGTTTTTCTTCAAAGTTTCCTGAAATTATTTACTTTTCAGTGTCTGTAGATAGTTGCTTACATATTCTTCTCCGTGTTTTGCTGTTGTAATCATTGGGAAAGTTTGGGTGGAATGTGCTTACCTATCTTAGGTGGATCTGGATGTCTGTACTCTAACTTTTACATTAACAAATTGTCTCATTTCAATACAAACACATAGTAGTAGCTATAGCTATATATCCTCATGTCACATTTGCATGGGGCTACCCATAGTTAAGATGAAACCTATATTTAAAGTGAAAAAGAAAAAAAAATAACAGCAGGAGCTATTTCCTTTCTCTAATTATATTTCTGAAAAACCCTTATTTTAGTACTATTAATATTTTAGTCAATAATAATATTAGCATTCTGGATTCATATTTATTAACTAGTGTGGTAGTTAACATGAAAAATTGAACATTATTAATCTCTTTTCTTTTTTCGTGTCTATTGATGCTTGGCAGCCGGCTTTTAGTTTTATTTCCTGTTCTTTACTAAGCACTGTATTGAGAATAATTAATTTTTGATTCAGGCAATATTTATTTCTCTGAGACATTCAAACCTTGTTTACTTTGTTAAAATAGTAAAGTAAAAATGCAGTGTTTTAGCCTATGAATAAGCAATCAGTCACAAAATGCCTTTCTAATTAAATTCAGTATTTCTCCTGACTCTCAAGTTATTGCACATCAAGTTAAATCAGTAGAAGAGAACACCTAATGAATCCATAGATAGATACGTGTCCATTTAGCTGCTTGTTTGGTCACTAATGTAACCTACTTCTCAACACATTTTAGTATTGTCAGAATTATTAAATCTCACTTGAAGTTATTGGTTTTGAAAGTAATGGATTTTGAGTATAAATTCTTGCTGTGAATGTTTTATGTACTTTTTGAGATTTAGGGACAAATTATTTAATATATGTAATTTGCATATGGGCCTTATTAATCAAAAAGGAAAGAAATATTTTATTACTAACCTTATTACTGATAACCTGCAAAATATTTATTTACTTGTTCAACTTTAGAATCCACATACAACAATTTCAAGATTGTTAACCGACTACCCTGTTAAAAGCATATATATATATATATATATATATATAGTTAATATATATAGTTAATATATATATCTAGTTTATATATATATATATATATATATTAACTAGATAACAAGGTTGATGATGAGCTCTCTTTTTGTCTTCAGCCTTGCAGTATGAAATAAAAATAGTCTGTTTCAAAATTACTTAGGTTAGTTATCTGCTGCACCTCCATTATGCTATGCAATATGCATTTGCAATATGCTATTGCAATAATGTTAAATTAATTTGTGATATCATGCATTTTGACTGTTTTTTTCCCTACACATATCCTGGTTAATTTTTTTTATTAGCATACATTAAAATTCACCCTTTATAGTGTAGACTTCTATGGGTTTTAAAAAAGACATGGAGCCATACATGGACTACCACAATCATTTTAAGATCTATCCCGTTAGACTGAAATGTCCATATTGTCTGTAGGTAGCACATACCTTTGACTAATACCACCCTTAGCAAATGCTGAGATATATTTCATCCCTGTAGTTTTACCTTTGCCATATTTCATAAAAGTTAAATCATACAATATATAAGCTTTTGGATCTGGCTACTTTGACTTAGTAAAAGGCATTTTAGATGCAACATATGTTGTTTTGTGAAACAGTAGCATGTTTCATTGCATTGCTGAGAAGTATTCCATTCTGTGTAGGTACCATGGTGTGTAAGTTTACTAGTTGATGGATACCTGGATCATTTCCAGTTTGGAGTGACCATCGATAAGTTCTGCTCTAAACATTTATATTAAGATTTTCATGTGAATATGTTTTTATTAATCTTGGGTAACATTGTGTTAGGGGAATTACTAGGTTACATGGTATCTGTATGCTTAACTTTTTTTTAAATGCCTTTTAGGAGTTGAATTGTATCCCTAAAATGATAAATTGAAACCCTAACTCTCAGTACCTCAGAATGTAATTATACATGAAAATAAGTTTGTTTTAGAGTTAATCAAGTTAAAATGGGGTTATTAGGGTAGACACCAACCCAACGAATGTATTATAATAAAGAGTAGAAATTTGGACAGAGATACACAAGAAAAATGCCATGTGAAGAAGAAAGCAGAGATTGGAGTGATAGATCTATAATCCAAATAATGCCATGGATTGTGTGCAATCACCAGAACCTTGGAGAGAGGCATGGAATAGATTCTCCTCAGAGCCCTCAAAAGGAACCAACCCTTACAGTAATTGGATTACTGACTTTTAACCTCCAGAACTGTAAGAATAAATTTATGTTGTCTTGAACCATGAAGTTGGTAGTACGTTGTTATAGCAGGTTAGAAAATCAATATACTACCAAACTATTTTCCAAAAGAGTATACCAATTTGTAGTCATATGAGAAATATATTACAATTTCAGTTACTCTCCATCACCAACAGCACTTAGTATTGCCTTTTATTATTCTAGTAGGTATACAGATGTATCTCACAGTGTATTTAATTTGAATTTACCAAATAATTGATCATCTCTTCATATGATTATTTACCACCTGCATACTTTTTGAAGTATCTGTCTGAATTTCCTGCACATTTTCATAAAGATTTTTCAAACAGTTTTAGGGACACCTGAGTGGCTCAGTCAGTTAAGCACCTGGCTCTTGATTGTGGCTCAGGCCACCATTGCACAGTTCATGAGTTCAATCCCCACAGTGGGCTCTGTACTCACAGTACTGAGCCTGATTGGGATTCTCTCTCTCCCTATCTCTCTGTTCCTCCCCATCTTGTGCCCTATCTCTCTCTCATAAAATAAATAAATAAACTTAAAAAAATTTTTAAAGAAAAAAAGAATTAAATTAAAAAAGTAGATTTACTGAAAAATCAAAGATGGTAATACAGTTTTTATACATTCTCTGCCTAATTTCCCCTATTATTAATACCTTAAATTAGTATGTTATTTCTATTGTAATTAATGATGCAATATTGATTCATGATTATTACCTAGATTCCACCCCCCTATTCAGATTACCTTAATTTTTACCTATTGTTTGTTTGTTTGTTTGTTTGTTTGTTTTTTATGTTCTAGGATCCCATCTAGGATTACTGCATTATATTTAGTAGTTATATCTGCTTAAGCTCCTCTTGTTTGCAAAAGTTTCTCAGGCTTTCCTTATTTCTGATGACCTTGATAGTTATAAAAAGTGTATCTCTGGTATCTTATAGAATGTCCCAAAATTGGAAATTGTACAATGTTTTTCTCATATTGAAATTGAGGTTGTAGATTTTTGTGAGGAAGAACACATAGGTGAATGTGTCATTTTCTCACAACATATCAAGGGTACATTCTATTAATATGGCTTATCATGGTTGAGGTTCACCTTGGTCACCTAACTGAGGCTGTGTTGGTTAAATATTTCCACTGCAAACTAGTCTTCCCTTCTCTTCTATACTAGACAAATAGTCCCAGCTTTGACCACTGAGAGCTGCTTCAGTTGGCTCCTGTGTCCCTTTGATATATCTCTGTCATTGCATTTGTGTGTGTTTTTAGCACTTTCTTACACTCTGGAATTACACAACTTTCCAGATTCATCTTGTATATTTCTCCCCCATTCTTAGAACAAGGAATTTATCCCAGGATCTCATTTCTTTTTACTGAAGGTTGTTTTTACTCATATCATAATAAATCAGAAGCTGATCGCTAGTTGTCCTTGTTGCTATTGTAGTGTCATTTCATCTAGGGTCAGTTGAGAGAGAAAGGAAGTATATATGTGTATACTAACCTTTGTGGATGCATCTATCCATGTTTCTATGTGTAACCATCTGTATCTATATTAAGCTAAATATGAGTTCATTTCTTATGTTTCTAATTCTAATCCTTTATCACATGGATCATTAAAGACTTTCCACCCCCCCCCCGCTTTGTTTGTCTGTTAACTACCACTCCAACAGTAAGTAAACTAGCTCCCACTATTGCCTTTAGATTTACTTATTCAATTCCAGTATATATGTATAGCAGTTTCAGAATTTTTAACCTGTACCCTACAGGAAGCAAATTTGTCAGCCAGAGTACAGTGCTTATGTGCAATTCCTTTTGTATTCAGTTTTATAGACCCTGCTTATTTCCAAAGATTTTTAGGTTAGAGCATTTTCTCCCAGCCCCATCAGAGGTTTTTTTTTCATACATTTGTAACGCAGGTAGATTCCTTAGACATAGCATGCTTTTTTTCATGCGATCCTCTGACCTCCTAAATGACATTTGTTGTTGTTGTATTGGCATACATAATGGTTCACTCACTGTGCTGCAAAACTGTATGAATTTTGACAAAAGCACAGTGTGATGTATCTATTGTTACATTATTATGTAGAATAGTTTCATAACCCAGAAACAAAAACAAAAACAAAAAAAACTATGCTTTGCCTAGTCATTCCTCCTCCTGAACCACTGGAACTCACTAATATTCTCATTGTGCCTGTAGTTCTGCCTTTTCTGGATTGTATATAATTGAAATAATAAAATGTCTAGCTCCATTAGACTGCTATCTTAAATTTAGTAATATACATTTAAGATCCGTCCATATCTTTTCATGGCTTGATAGATCATATCTTTCCATCACTGAATAACAATCCATTGTACATATACCATATACCTTTTTTTTTTAATTCATACAGGGGTATCTTAGTTGCTTCCAGTTTGGGCAGTTATGAATCAAGTCGCTCTAAATATTGATGTGCATATTTTTGTGTATACATGTTTTTAAATCAGTTGAGTAAACACCTAGGATTATGATACCTCCTAGGATTGTATTATAAGACTATTATTTTAGCTTTGTAAGAAACTTCTAGTTGTCAAAAGTGGCTGTACCCTTTGTATTCCCCTCAGCAATTAATAAGAATTCTTGTAGATATGTATCCCCACCAATAATTGGTATTACTAGCTTTTTAGAGTTTCAGGCCTTCTAATAGGTATGCTGTGGTATGTCATTGTGATTTCTATTTTTTTAATGTGTTACTAGTGTTACATTTTGAGAATTCTCTATATATACTGGATATGTTTTTCAGAAATATGATCTACATTTTTTTTCTCCAAGTCTACACCACTTTTTTAAAAGTTCTTAGCTCTGTCTTTACCAAAGAAAATTTGTTTATTTCCTATTTATCGTATAGTTGTTTTCTCTTAATGGTTATTTTTTGGTGTTGTATATAAAACCAAACTATTTGCCCAATTCAAAATTAGGCAGAGTTTATACTATGTGTTCTTTCAGAAGCAGTGTAGTTTTAGATTTTTAGATTTTATAACAGATTGATTGTCTATTTTAAGTACATTCCATGACATGTGATATAAAGATCAAGATTCATTGATTTCTCCAATGAATACCTGTTCCACTGTCTTTTATCCAGTGAGTTGCTTAGCACATTTATCAAAAACCAGTTAACTATATTTGTGTTGATCTATTTTCTATTATGTAATAGATATGTAATCAAAACAGAATGGTAGTGGCACAAAATAAACACCCTTATATTATTTCACTAATACCACACTGTTTAGATTATTATAACAATTATAAGTCTGAAAAGTTGGAAGTATGAATCCTCAAAATTTGTTATTTTCCAAAAGTTTTAGGGAGTCTTATCCCTCGCATTACATATAAATTTTATGTTAATCTGTCAATATATGCCAAGAAGATCTGCTGAGGTATTGTTGAGATTGCTATGAATGAATCAATTTAAGTAGAAGTGACATCTTAAGAATATTGAGTCTTCTAGTACGTAAACATAATTTGTCTCTCCATTTGTTTAGGAATTCTAAATTTCTTTCAAGGGAATTTTAGTTTTCAGCATACAGATTCTGTACATGTTTTATTAGAATTATATCTAAGTAGTTCCTTTTGGTGCTGTAGTAATCTTTGGTATCTTTGTTTTAAAAATTCAGTTCTTTGCAGCTATACAAAAATACAATTATGTTGACATTGCATCATGGGATATTGTTAAACTTGCTTTCCAAATTCAGGAGTTCTTTTGAAGGTTCTTTGATACTTTCTACAGAGGCAATTATGTTGCAAGTTAATAGAGATAGTTTTTGTTTCTTCCTTTCCAATCTGAATATAATTTCTTTAAAAAAATTTTGTTTAATGTTTACTCATTTTAGAGAGGGGGGAAGGGACAGAGACAAAGGTAGACACAGAAACCAAAGCAGGCTCCAGGCTCTGAGCTATCAGCACAGAGCCCAATGAGAGGCCCGAACTCACAAACTGCGAGATCATGACCTGAGCCAAAGTGGGACACTTAACTGACTGAGCCACCCAGGTGCCCCTGAATATAATTTATTTATTTTTCTTGCCTTACTGCAATGCCTAGAACTTGTGGTACGATGTTAAATAGGAATGGTGTTAGAAGACATCTTATATTCATGTAACCAACTTTAGGAGAAAGAAATCCATATTTTCTCATTATGTGTGAGGTTAGCTTTTATTTTTATTTTTTTTTCAACGTTTATTTATTTTTGGGACAGAGAGAGACAGAGCATGAACGGGGGAGGGGCAGAGAGAGAGGGAGACACAGAATCGGAAACAGGCTCCAGGCTCTGAGCCATCAGCCCAGAGCCTGACGCGGGGCTCGAACTCACGGACTGTGAGATCGTGACCTGGCTGAAGTCGGACGCTTAACCGACTGCGCCACCCAGGCGTCCCTGAGGTTAGCTTCTATAGATATCCTTTATTTACTAAGGGAATTTCTATCCTTAGTTTGTTCAGTTTTATTATGAACAAGTGGTGAGTTATACAAAACGTTTATTCTACATTTGCTTTAGTAAGTTAATATGGTAATTTTCATTAATTTTTTTATTGAAGTGTATAATTAACATACAGTATTATATTAGTTTTAGGTGTACAATATAATGATTCAATAATATTATATGTTACTCATTGCTCATCAAGATAAGTGTACACGTGGGGCGCCTGGGTGGCGCAGTCGGTTAAGCGGCCGACTTCAGCCAGGTCACGATCTCGCGGTCCGTGAGTTCGAGCCCCGCGTCACGCTCTGGGCTGATGGCTCAGAGCCTGGAGCCTGTTTCCGATTCTGTGTCTCCCTCTCTCTCTGCCCCTCCCCCGTTCATGCTCTGTCTCTCTCTGTCCCAAAAATAAATAAACGTTGAAAAAAAATTAAAAAAAAAAAAGATAAGTGTACACTTTATCTCTTTTATATTGCCCCTCACTTCACCTCCCTTTTTTCTGGCGACCAGCAATTTGTTCTGTATTTAAATGTCTCTTTTTTTTTGTTTGTTTCATTTTTTCTTTCTTTTTCTTATTTCATAGATTCCACATGTGTGAAATCAAATGGTATTTGTTTTTCTCTGACATTTTTTATTTAACATTATGCCTTCCAGGTCTGTCCATGTTGTCACAAATGGCAAGATCTCATTATTTTTAATGACTAAGTCATATTCTATTGTACGTATATGCCACACTTTTTTTATCCATTTATCTGCTGGTGGATACTTGGATTGCTTCCATATCTTGGCTATACATCATTCTGCAATAAACATAAGTGTTCATATATCTTTTTATTTTTATTTTTTTTAATTTTTTTATGCTTATTTCTGAGACAGAGACAGAGCATGAGTGGGGGAGGGCCAGAGAGAGAGGGAGACACAGAATCTGAAGCAGGCTCCAGGCTCTGAGCTGTCAGCACAGAGTCCAACGCGGGGCTTGAACTCACAAACCATGAGATCATGACCTGAGCCGAAGTCGGTCGCTCAACCGACTGAGACACCCAGGCGCTCCATTGTCCATATATCTTTTTAAATTAACATTTTCATTTTCTTTGTGTAAATAGCCAGTAGTGGAATTACTGGGTCATATAGTAATCCTAGTTTTAATTTTTTCAGCAAACTCCATACGGCACGAATTTGTATTCCCACCAACAGTGCACAGGAGTTCCTTTTTCTCCACCTTCTTGCCAACGCTTGTTAATTCTTGTCTTTTTTGTTTTAGCTATTCTGACAGGTGTGAGGTAATATCTCATTATGGTTTTTATTTGTACTTATCTGATAATAAATAGTGTTGTTGAACATCTTCTCATGAGCCTGTTGGACATCTGTATGTCTTCTTTGGGGAAAAAAAAATGTCTATTATTTAATTGGATTATATGTGGGATGTTTTGGTGTTCAGTTATATATTCTTTATATTTTTTGGATATGAGCCTTTTATTAGATATATCATTGAAAATATCTTGTCTCATTCAATACATTGCCTTTTTGTTTTGTTGTTGGTTTCCTTTGCTGTGCAAAAGCTTTTGGTGCAAGTTTTTTGGTCCTCATAGCTTGATTTTGTTTCCTTTGCCTAAAGAGCCACATCTAGAAAAGTACTTTTATGGCTAATGTCAAAGAAATTACAGCTTATGTTTTCTCCTGTGAATTTTATGGTTTCAGGAATTATATTAGGTCTTTAGTTCATTTTGAGTTTATTTTTGTATATAGTGTTGGAAAGTGATGCAGTTTCATTCTTTTGCATGTAGCTGCCCAGTTTTCTCAGAACCATTTGTTTGTTCTGTTTTCCCCATTGTATGTTCTTGACTCCTTTGTTGTAGATTAATTGACTATATAAGTGCAGGTTTATTCCTTGGCTCTATTCTGTTCCACTGATACAGGTGTCATTTTTGTGCCACTACCATTCTGTTTTGATTACTACAGCTTTGTAGTACATCTTAAATTTTGGGATTGTCATCTCTCCAGCTTCATTCTTCTTTCTCAAGATTGCTTTGGCTATTCAGGCAACTTGTGATTCCATACACATTTAAGATTATTCTAGTTCTGTGAAAAATGTTGTTGGTATTTGATAGAGATTACATTAAATCTGTAGTTTGCTTCCAATCCATGAGCATGAAACCTTTCCATTTGTTTATGTCATCTTCAATTTCTTTCATCAATGTTTTATATTTACTGGAATACATGTCTTTCACCTCCTTGGTTATGTTTACTCCTGAGTATCTTATTCTTTTCATGCAGTTGTAAATTGGGATTGTTTTCTTAATTTCTCTTTCTGCTGCTTCATTATTAGTGTACAGAAATACAACAGACTTCTGTACGTTGATTTTGTATCCTGCAACTTTACTAAATTTGTTTATCAGTTCTAGCAGTTCTCGGGCAGAGTCTCTTGGATTTTCTATATATAGAATTATGTCATCTTCAATAGTAAAAGTTTTATTTCTTCCTTACAGATTTGGATGCCTTTTATTTATTTTTCTTGTCTGATTGCGGTAGCATCATATAGATATGAATCTTGCCTTTTTATCCATTCAGTCACACTATATCTTTTGATTGGAGCATTTAGTCCTATTACATTTAAAGTAGGGGTGCCTGGGTGGTTCAGTCGGTTAAGCGTCCAACTTTGGCCCAGGTCATGATTTCGCGGTGCATGGGTTTGAGCTCCATGTCAGGCTCTGCGCTAGAAGCTCAGATCCTGGAGCCTACTTTGGATTCTGTGTCTCCCTTTCTCTCTGCCTCTCCCCCCAGCTTGTACATGCTCTCTATCTCTTAAAAATGAATTAACATTAAAAAAATATTTTTAAAGTAGTTATTGATATGCATGTATTTACTATCATTTTGTTACTTGTTTTATTGTTGCTTTTGTAGTTTTCTGTTCTTCTTTCTTTGTTCCCTTTGGTTTGATGGCTTTCTTTAGTGTTAATGCCTGGATTCCTTTCTCTTTATTTGCTGTATATCTATTAAATAGGCTTTTTGATTTGTGATTACCAGTAAGTTCATATATAACATGCACATAACAGTCTATATTAAGTTGATGGTCACTCAAGTTTGAACTCATTCTAAAAGCATTAAATTTTTATCTCCACCACGTTTTGCGCATATGATGACATACTTTATATCCTTTAATTTTGTGAATCCCTCAACTGATTTTTATATTAATAACTGATTTCACTGGTTTTGTGCTTTAACCTCTACACTGGTTTTATAAACAATTAATCTACTACTTTTATTATATGTTTGCATTTACCTTTGAATAGTTTTTTTTTTCTTTCATTATTTCCTTATTCCTGATTATGGTTTGTTTTTTGTTTCTTTGTTTGTTTTCTACTCAAAAACTTCTCTTTAACTGTCTTGTAAGGCTGGTTTAGTCATGAACTACCTTACTTTTGTTTGTCTCAGAAACTCTTTATCTCTCCTTCTAATCTGAATGATAACCTTGCTGGGTTTAGTATTCTGGTTACAAATGTGTTTCCTTTTCAGTGTTTCAAATATATCCTGCCACTTCCTGTTGGTCTGCAAAGTTTCTGCTGAATAATCAAATGATAACCTTATGGGGTTTCCCTTGTATGTAAATCTTTTCTTTTTTCTTGGTATTTTAAAAATTATCTCTTTTATCACTATTTTTAGCCATTTTAATTATTATATGTCTTGGTATGGATCTCCTTGAGTTGATTTCATTGGGTCCCTCTGTTGGGAGATCTGGATTTATGTTTCTTTCCCCAGATTCAGAAAGTTTTCAGCTATTATTTCTTCAAATAAGTCTTCTGCTTTCTTTTCTCTCTCTTCTCTTTCTAAGATCCCCATAATGTGAATATTATTATGCTTGATGTCACCTAGTTCCCTTGACATATTCTCTGTTTTTATTATTCTTTTTTCTTTCTTCTGTTCAGCTTGATTGCTTTCCATGACTCTGTCTTCCAAGTTGCTTATCTGTTCTTCTGCCTCCTCTAATCTGCTATTGATTTCCTCTAGTGTATTTATTGTTATTATTATTTCAGTTATTGAGTTCTTCATCTTTGACCTTTTTTTGTATATTTTCAGTCTTTTTGTTGATGGTCTCATTGAGATACTCCATTCTTTTCTCAAGTCCAATAAGTACCTTTATAACTGTTACTTTGAATTCTTTACTAAGCATAGTGCTTATCTCCGTTTCATTTCACTCTTTTGATTTTTTTTCTTTTTCTTTAATTTGGTACATATTTCTCTGATGCCTCATTTTGTCCAACTCTCTGTTTGTTTCTATGTATTTGGAAAGTCAGCCACATCTTCTGTGTCTTGAAAGTAGTCAGCTTTAGAAAGAAGAGGTTCTATGGTATCCTGTAGCAGAAGGCTCCCTGTGCAAAAGCAGGAGCTTCAAGAATGTCTACTGTGTGGCTTGTGTGTACCCCGCTGTTGTGTCTAGGCCACATGTTTGCCCTCAGTCTGGTAGACTGCAATTGCCCTTTGCCTGTTGTAGGTACATAGGCAGGTTTTGGCCCCTGTGCCGTTAAGCAGTCAGTCTGGGCTTGCTACAGGCTTGTAGTTGGGTGGTATCAGTAGTCAGACTAGATGTCTGCCCTCAGCCTATTGCTGGGGCTGCAGTCACACCTAATGCAGAGGCTCTCTCTGCATTGTTCCTTGAGAGAGTTTTGTTGGAGAGTAGGGACTGCAGGCAGACCAGATGCCTGCCCCAGTCCCTCTTTTGGTGCCACAGTCAAACTGATTAGCAGGGCTCTGTATCTGTGCTGTTAGGTATAAGGGTTCAGCTTCTGGGATTTCAGGTGCACTGGTACATGTGGTTATCTTTTCCTTCCTAGGGCAGGAGTCACTTTAGAGTGGCACCATTTCCTGTTGGAACTTCTTGCAGCATGTGATGTGGCAGGAGCTGCATTGAAGGACTTCTCTGTAGTGGGGTGTGTTGGATGGATCCACAGGAGAATATGGAAGACAGGGCTAGCAGTGCTAGCAAAATAGGGGGAGAGTGGCCCACTGGTTCCTGTAAGTGTCCTGTTATGTAGGCTGCTGAGAATGGGGAGACAAATGATGCCTTCAAGCTCTTTTGTTCCTGGAGAAATTTCCTAAAGAATGCTGCTCCTTCCATGCATGTTCCAAGACTAGTAAATAGATCTCTCTGTATACCCCAGTGTTTTTCAAACTGTTGCTTCTATGCTGTAGCTCAGCTGGGTTAACTGTTATGATGGCTCTTTAAAGACAGGCTCAATTTTCTTAGTGCCCTCTGGCTTTCCCAGAGCCAAGCCCCAGGGTTTGTAAGAACATACAAAGCTAAGACTTACTGGCCTTCAAAGCCAAATCTCAGGGGGATTCATTTTCCTAGTGTGAGTCCCCCATGCCTGAGAGGTGTGGTGTGGGGTCTGATTCTCTTGCTTCTTTATGTTAGAGGTGTCCTTCCTGTTTGTTATTAGTCTCACCAGAGACTGTTGGTTCCCAACTGCGTCTCCACCCATCCTATGTTTTTCAATATGGCTTCCTTTCCAGAATTAACTGTGGAAAATGTGTTCTCCCAGTCCCCAGATAGCTCTCAGAGTTAGTTACATAGTTGCATTGAGGTGACTGTAATCTTGGTCTGTCTGCAGGAGGAGGTGAGCTCAGGCCTTCCTATTCCATCGTCTTTCCAGACATCTCCTCACTGCTTAATTTTTGAACTTTGAAAGAACCTTGAATTGCTAGAATAAACAGTACTTGATTGTATTTTTTTATCTTTTTTATATGTTACTCGATTTGATTTGATATTTTGTTTAGCATTTTTGTATTTATGATTATGAGGCAAAGTGTATAAGCACTTCTTAAGTTTTCCCTGGTTTTGGAATTAGAGTAATTCTGGTTTAATAAATCATTTAATTGTATCCATTTTATAGAAGGATTGTATAAATTGGTATGATTTCTTCATTAAACATTTGTTAGAATTCACTAAATATCTAGGCGTGGACTGTGTTTTTGTTTTTGTTATTTTTGGAAGGTTTTCAGTGTGTACTTAATTACTTGAATAGATATAGTACTTTTCATGTTATCTTCTTTTAATGAGTGTTAGCAGGTTATGTATGTCAAGAAATTTGCGTACTTATTTACTTTTTGAATTTATGGATATGGAGTGGTTGGTAATATTAATTGATTAGCCTTTATTATCTGTGAGATATGTGGCACTATTCCCTTTTTGTTTATGATAATAGTAATTTATGTCTTCCTTCTTTTTTTATTCTTCTTTGTCACTTTGGATAGAGTTTTCTCAGTTTTATTGGTATTTCAAAGAGCCAGCTTCTGGTTTCATTTTTTTCCTATTGTTTTCTATTTTCAATGTAATTCATTTATCATATTTCTATTTTTTGGGCCTTTCTCATTCTCTAGACTAAGCCTTGGGTACTACAACTTTTCCTTTAAACCTTGCTTTAGCTGAATTTTATTTCTGTTTATTCAGTTTTATTCAATGCAAAACATTATTAATTTACTCTGAGAGTATCACTTTGGGCCATGAGTTATTCAAGATTTTATTGTCTCATTTTCAAATACAGAGATTATTAAACTTATCTTTCTGTTATTGATTTCTAGTTTAATTCAATCATGGGCTAAGAAATACTGCATATAATTTCTCTCCTTTTAATGGTATACAGAAGTTTGTCTTATGTAGTATAAAAAAAGTCTTGGTGAAGGTTTAATATACATTGTTAGGGGAATGTTTGAGATCCTTAGGTCAAATTAATTGATAGTGTTCCTCAGGTTTTCTATATCTGTACAAATGTTATTTCTCCCAGTTGTATCAACTTATGAAAAAGAAGTGTGTTAAATTCTCCTAGTGTTGTTTCTATTCTGTAGTTTTACTTATTTTTGACTTAATGGATTTTGAGTCCCTCTAATCAAGTAATCATGTAAACATGTAGGGTTGTTATATCTTGTTGGAAAATTGACCTTTTTATACCTATACAATTCTCTTTTCTTCTTGATAATATTCTATGTTTTGAAATGCGTCTTTACTTACGGGTATTGTTTACACGCTAAAGCTTTTCTTTCTTTTACTAACTTTTTAATATCTTTAAATTTAAAACGGTGATTTACAAAAAAAATTAATGTTTATTTTTGAGAGAGAGAGAGACAGACTGTGAGCGGGGAAGAGTCAGAGAGAGAGGGAGACACAGAATCCGAAGCAGGCTCCAGGCTCTGAGCTGTCCGCACAGAGCCCAACACGGGGCTTGAACTCACAAACTGTGAGATCATGACCTGAGCTGAAGTCAGACACTTAATTGACTGAGCCACCCAGGTACCCCTAAAATGGGCTGTTCCTATTTCAATCAATCTGACAAGTTCTGTCTTTCAATTAATGTGTTTAGGCCATGCACGTTAAAACTGATACTGATACGGTTGTATTCTGTTTTCTATTTGTTCCATCTCCTCTTTGTTTATATCTTTTTTATTTGCCCCCTTTCAATTTAATTCAGCATTTTCCTTTCCCTTTAATATTCTCTATTGGCATGTTATATTTATATATTTTAAAATTTCTTTTTAGTGGTTGCCTCAGGGTTTACTATATATTTCTTTAGTTAATTACTTACAGTTTACCTTTGAATTACATTATACCACTTCATATACAGCGCAAGCACATTATAGTAGCACATTCTCTATTTCGCCTCCTTCCACCCTTGAGCTAGTGTTGCCATGCATTTCACTTAGCCTATGATATGAACACAGTATCAGATGTTTTAAAATTTGGCTTTGACTAGCTACTGATCTGTTAGCATATTTAAGGTTAAAAATTATTTTATCTTAATATCATCGTGTGAATCCAGTGTTCTGTTATATTCTTTCTGCCTTTCGTAGTTCTTGTAGTGCAAATCTTTTGCTAAAAATCTGTCAAGTGAATATTATTCACTTTTATATTGAGAGATATATTTTTATGGGTATAGAATTCTGGTGTATATATATATTTATCAATTTTGAGATGTATCCAATGTTTTTGCCTTAAGCTTTCTGGAAAGAATTCTGCTCTTTGTTTTTTTGTTTTGTTTTGTTTCTTTCTTTCTTTTGCCTGCTTGGTGTTGTCAGAGCTTATTAGGTAAATTTTGGTGCCTGTTGCCTGCTATTAATTTTGCAGAAGTGTCAGTCATTACTTTACTTCTTCAAATAATGCTTCTGTTCTTTTCTTTCTCTCCTCCTTCTGGGACTTCAGTTACACGTTTGTTAGTTTAAGTCCCATAGCTTTCAGAGGATCCATTTAGATTGCTTAGAATTGTTTTCCTGTTTGTTTTGCAGTTTAAGTATTAACTTCAAGTGGAGAGATTCTTTCCTTGGCTTAAATGAGTCTACTGATGAACCTGCCAAAGGCATTCTTCATTATTGTTTTCGCATTTTTATTCCTGCCATTTCTATTTGGTTCTTTCTTATCATTTTTAATCCCCCTGTTGAACTTACTCATCTTGTCTCAGGTATTCTTTATCATTTTTGATAGAGCCATCAACATTTTAAAAATAATTTTTAATTCCGTTTCAGAAGAAAATGCTAATGTATACATCATATCTGAGTCTGGTCCTTTTGACTGTTGTATGTGTTGTCAGTGCAGTGCTTTTTCTCTGCCTTTTCTTATGTATTTCAATTTATTGTTCAGTAGTGAAGATGGAAATAAATAAGTTTATGGTCAAAATGATCACAGCTTCCCATGCTAAAAATCTTTATTTGGGGGTTTGAGTTAATCTTGTTAGGAGTTGACCTGAGCTTGAAGTTTCTTGTTCTGTTTTTCGTGTTGTTCATTTCAGTGGTCATTGGAATCTTCCATAACTGCTTTATGTTGAGGGTGGGAGCTGATTTGATGGAGAGTTTTTCTCAGTGTCTGTTACTCACTCACTCTTAGGCTTTTCCTTTGCAGTGTGCTTCCCTCTTACTTCTTACTAGATACTTGCTAGCCTTATGGCGATGGGTGTGGGTCAAGGAGTAACATCATTATCAATTTTTTGGGTGAAGACTCAGTATTAGGCAGACTGCGCTCTTGGGTCTCATGGATGTGACCTTCTCAGTATTCCTTCCATTCTCCTAGCTGTAGTTTTGGCCTAAAATTATTTCTGCTCTTCCTTAAGAATAAAGGTTTATCTGTGTTCCATTCTTCTAGCTGCAATGGATTTCAATCATGGGTTGCCCTGAAGGCAATAGTTCTTGTTGTTATACCTACTGTAGATTAATGCTTTAATTTGTAGCATATTAGAGTATAAGAATTACTGATGAAGTCTCACGTCCACTATACTTGCTTTCCTAGCCCATGCCAGCACCATGATGGTGTCATTTGGATGATTACCTGGTGAATTAAAAACAAGGCTTGAAAATTCATATGAACTCTCTTGCATATAAACCTGCCTCTTACCACACACTATTACCAGCCCACACTCTACCTATTTGTTGTTTTGTTGTTAACTGAATTTTTATTACTTTTGTTTAGCTATATATTCCTCGGGTTCACCTTCCCTTGTAGAAATCTCTCTCTCTTTAGATAATGGGATGGTTGGTTGCCTTGTGACCTCAACCATTTTGATGAGGTTAAAAAAAAAAAGTGTACACACATTTTAGCCAGCTCTAAGTTTTAGAGCAATACTATTTTCTGAATTTTTAAAAATAATAAATTGAGCAAAAATTGGTCATCACTGAATGGTACAGAGTAGATATCAGTGTATATCAGTAGCTGTGGTTGGCTCTAAGTTTTAGGAGAAAAGCTTCTTATATCATAATTGTAAGCATGTGTCAAGGAAAGACAAGAATGGATGGAACTAATTCTACATTATGCTTCTCACCAAAGTTATTGATAATTTATATATTGTTGCTTGGCAAGTTAGATCTCATCTAGAAAAGGCCTCTTTCCAGTGGGTAGGATCTAGAATTTTGGTGTGATGGCAGAAACTATTTGGGAAGCATAATTATACTGCTTAAGACATTAACAAAAATGTGTTTTATGAGATATTGTTTTAGGTGGAAGTAAGTCTTTTGCCAGGCCGGGAAACAACAGAGCACAGATCTTAGATGAAGGGAGTTATGGGGAATGGCAGTTGCAAGAGCTGAAAATCAAAATACCAGATTGTCTGAGTTTTACTGCATAAATTTAATGGGGCCCTGGCCTACAAAACCAGAATTAAGGGATACATCTGGTTATAAAAACTAGGAAAGCATAGGAAGGATTAAGAGAAAATCATACTCTTATTTTGGTACATTGGTACCCCTTACTACATGGGTTTAGAACAACAGTCAAAGTTCAGATCTTTGTTTCTGGTGATTATATATATATATATATATATATATATATATATATATATATATATACACACACACACACATATATACATATATATGTATACACACATATAAATACATATATACATATATGTATATACATTTATACATATAAATACATACATTTTTTTTCAGTTCCGGGGGAAGCACCCTATTTTAATATCCCTACCACAAAAGAGTTTAGATTTTAAAAGAGTATTAAAACCTCAGTGTGTAGGGGTTTTTGAAATGAGAGTTCATTTGCTTCCTTTTGGAGGCTGTTATTTATAATTCAATACAGTTCCTTTACAGTTGTCTTTCTGGATTATTCCACAAAGCTATTGTGAAGATACAGTACCATCCCTTGTCTTCTACTCATGAGTACAGAATTTCACTGAAATGTTCTGAACTTATCTCCAAGTAGTTTCATCAGATAAGTTTCCAGTCTATTCTTTATTTACAGTTTCTTGTCCCATATTCTCTCTTCTGAATGTTTTGTCTTTTTTTTAGAAACAAATATAATGCTGGAGCAAATATAATTGAATGGCAAGTTACTATTTCATGACTCTGATTCTTCCTTAAAAAGGGGTAGGAGTGGAAAGGAGGGAGATCAAGATGGGCACATGGTATAGGTTACATTTCAAGTTTGCTTCCCAAAGTTAACTTTGCATATGATGACCCACTCTCACTGCACAAATGTCTGGACCAGGGGAGCCTGGGTGGTTCAGTCAGTTGAGCATCCAACTCTTGATTTCGGCTCAGGTCATTATCTCACCATTCGTGAGTTCAAGCCCCACATCAGGCTCTATGCTGACAGTGCAGAGTCTGCTTAGGATTCTCTCCCTATCTCTCTCTTTCTCTCTCTCTTCCTCCTCCGCTTGTGCTCGCTCTCTCAAAATAAATAAATAAACTTAAAAAACAATGTCTGGACCAAACTGGGTAACCAAGATCATTATGGATTCTATAAAGAAAAATAAAATACAACAAATAACGTTAACATGTGAAACATTTTAAATGTGATGTCTTAGTTCAATTTAAAATTATTGATTTTTGCTTCAAATACAGTTAAACATATACAAAATATGTAAAATGTATATAGTATATGACATGTCAAATATGCATTTTAAGGTAATTTTTGCCAGAAGTTAAATGTGCAGAGTTTATTTTGGTTCAAAATTAAAAAGGTTTTTCTTTAGTCGGGCATACCTGTGTACTACAACTGCTAGGTAATAAGGAAATTGAATGAATGCCCTGATAACTCTGTAAATTATTTTAAGGTTCATGAGAGCATGAAATTTAGTCATGACCTGTTCTTCTTTTCCCTTACATTACAAAAATGAAAGCTAAACAAGAATGTGTGGCTCCCTTTTATAAATTTGAAATCTACTTGTGTTTCAGAGAGACTGCTAGCTATTTTCAGGTGGGGAGAATGATTGTCTGAAATCTATTTAAATGTATTTGTGATTCCAAGAACATAAATTAAATTATGCATAACATATAGGCCAAACACACACACACACACACACACACACACACACACATACACACACGATCCACTGATTCTTTTTAAACCTACTGTCTCTAAATAAACATTGTTTTCTACTTTGCTTTAGATATTTATGACTACCTTTAAAATAAAATGTTAACATTTCTCTTGCATCCAGGTTTGTTTCACAATTTGTGAGTTACTTTTAAATGTAAAATATTTGCTGATAAAGAAATAATTTAATAGCATGAGACAGTTTAATTGAATGGCCCTTATGGTCATGATACATCTAAATAGGCATTCCATCATCACACTTCACTGTCTCAGATTTATAAAGTTAGTTATTTCTCATCATCAGTAAAATATGTGGATGACACTACCTCTGTTTCAGAGTTGCCGTGAGGATTAAATGAATTTCTGTTATTTCCAAAACCTTTATTATTCTGATCACCATGTTGTAAAAACACACTGCTTAGAATTGAGTATAATACTTGAGTCATGGGTGATTAACAAAAATCATTAATACACACTGTTTTTGCAATTAGATCTTGTATTAATGGGTCTTAGAATATGCTAGACATTTTAACAGGTGTCTAACATTGTTGGCTTGTTCAGCTTAGAGTAAATTAAACTTCAAACCTGAGTGAAATGCAGGTTTCAGATGATAGAGCCATATATATTCTTTACTTCCCAACAACAGGTTATTTGCTAGAATTGCAGTTATACAAATTGCTATAGGGAACAATTTTGTTCTCCAAATTTAATCAGGTAAAGCCGTAAACATATCAAAGTGCAGAAACTGCTGTCATTTTAATATGATTTGTTTACTACAATTTTTCATGTACATGTAAGCATAATTGGAAAATATGTCTATATTCCCTATGAACAGCAATCTGTTATCAAAATATAAGGATATACAGAGATTGTTTTTAATGCAATAGATAGCACACAAAGTTTTCTACAATTACTGGAGGTGGGGCTTATCTATAAAAAATTTGCTAAAATTTTTCAAACAAAATTGAGAATTTCTTAGTATAAGACTAGGGAAGAAAAAAAAACAGAAACAATAGTCGAAGTAAAAAAAAATAGACTTGCAATTCCAATTTTTAAAATTTTCTACACTGTTAAAAGACAGAAAAAAACAAAATAATAGGGAAATGTGATAGGGAAACATTACTGCATTCATAATTGCAATTGTAGAGAGAATTCCACTAGAAGAGCCTACATATTTGTCTTATTTACCATTGTATAAATAATGTATAGTAGATTAGCATATAATAGATACTAAGAATATTTAGAGAGAATATAAATAAACTAAAAAGTGAATAATGAATGGATGAATGGTGAATGGAAAGTTCCACCTATATTCTGAAAACTGATCTTTTATAAAATTTTCTAATGTTTACTTATTTTGAGAAAGAGAGAGT
Organism: Acinonyx jubatus; assembly: GCF_027475565.1. Lineage (NCBI taxonomy): Eukaryota > Metazoa > Chordata > Mammalia > Carnivora > Felidae > Acinonyx > Acinonyx jubatus. Next base: position 43,083,259 of record NC_069384.1, read on the forward strand.
GAGAGAAGGGGGAGGACAGAGAGAGGAAGAAAGAGAGAATCCCAAGCAGACTGTGCACTTGAACACACAAACCACAAGGTCATGACCTGAGCCAAAATCGAGTCAGAGGTTTAACCAACTGAGCCACCCAGCCACCCCAAAAATAAATTTTTAAAATTGAGATATAACTTACGTATATTGAAATCTGAAGATCTTATGTGTATATTTAAATGAGTTCTGACGATCGTAAAATCTATATACTCATCATTTAAGACAAAGTATAGGATATTTTTGGTGCAGTACAGGGTTGCCATGACAGAGCTGCAGCAGCTCTGGGGGCAGGAGGAGGTATGCTCTGTGGTGAAGAATCTGGGGAGAGACAAAGTCCAGAAGATACAAGGCCTCATGTTCCAGGGCAGCACCAGCTGTTGTGAGGACAGTAGGGCTTCCATTGCAGCTGATGCCCCAGTACATTGAGCGTTGCCATGCGCCTCTGGTGACCAGTGCATTGGATAAGTTCCAGGACCACCTGGCCCTGTGTACCATGCATTGCAATGACGAAGCCAAAGATTCAATAGATTCAGGAAGTAAAGAGTGTCAGGTGAAATGGAAGCTGGAGAGTTGAGTGACTAAGTGTGTGGATGACCACATGTACCTCATCCCTACCATGACCAAGAAGATGAAGGCGTCTCGCCTGTCTATTGGGAAATAGAAGTCTTTGCAATTGGCCATCAGAGCTGACAGCAGGGACCTATTTAAAATGTGAAATAGGAGTTTTGGACTTTGAAGTGAAGTTTGATGGAGCAAGTTTGAGGCATGTGCCACTTGCCTCTGAACCCTGGTTCCTTTGTTTCAACCTTAGCGAAACCGAAAAAACTTCTGCTAAAATTTGGGTCAGACATAGCACAGGAGAGGTTTTGATGGCCTCAGTTTCACATGCTTGTCTTGGCACTAGGGATCTCCCTTGCACCAGGCCTGAGCCCTCCAAGGTACCAGATTCTTCTTAGTATATGGGCACCAACAAGCTGGCAGGTTCCTCTACACTGCCTATAATCTGGTGGAGTGTGAGTAGAGGTGTTTCCATTTGTTGCCAACCTTCTGTTTATCAGAAGGACCTCTAAGTCATTTTCCATAAGCTGTAAAACAAAATCCACAAGGTCACTAATTTAGCAAGGGAAAAAATGGTTTCTGGGTCTTTGTTTTGCTTGGTTTTGTTTTATATAGAAGATCATGAAGTTGATTAAAGATGTGGAGCTGGGAGAGGTAGTTTGGATAAGAACTTGAACAATTCCTTGTGGATATCTGTTTCTGGCTATCAAGATGTTAATATGCATTTCTTGAAATACGCATTACATCTTTCAGCCAGGAGACCCTGTAAAAACATGAGAGGCGATGTTACACAGGTTATGGGAAACCTACCTTCCCTCTGATTGCCATGATGGGCCCTGAGGCTAACTGCAGCAGAGCAATAGGACAATCTTGCAATAACACGCTCCCTTGAAGGGAAAGAGGGTTTTGATTACACTACATGCCAGTATCCAGGAGTAAACATTGAAGGAGAAACTGTTGCCTTCTTAATTAAGAGAGTTATTAAGCACTAAATTTGGAAAATCCAGAATGGAATAGAAGTCTTAAACTCATTATTGCTTACTTAGCCCCCTGAAACAACAGAGCTCTCCTGAGACACTCCCTTGGCAACAAGAAGGTCAAAGGAGAAAAAGTAAGCAGCTCAGGGGTGAGCTGTGATTCCTTTAAAGGAAAAGAGGAGAAACTCCCTCGTTACCAAATGCCACTTTTGCTTGGGCCTTCTGTAGCAGTTTGCGGGCTGTCCCAGCTCTAGCACCCTATCATTTGAGAAAGACCTTCTTGTCTTTCTAGTAACTTATTACTTGAAATGACAATATAGCCTGTATTGGGTGTTTCAAAGCTGTGATATATTTCCTAGTGGTTTGGTTTTTTAAAATAAAGTTTAGTTTTTCATCCAAAAAACAAAGGGGGTATGGAATACTTCTTTCATCTCCTTACCTGTTCCATGCCCCAAAGAAAACCACTCTTATTTCTACCATCAGCAATTATCATTGCCAGGTCATGGACTTTCTATAAATAAAACCAGAAAACCAGAAAGTGACTATTCCTTTGCTTGGCTTCTTTTGCACCTGCATTTTGGAGACAAAATAATATTTATTTGGAGATAAAATTTATTTGGAGATTTATTTAGAGATAAAATAAAAATATGTGCTTAAAAGTCTGAAATATATAGGAAACAAAATAGGATATTCTCTCTTCCCACACAATAACGTGAGAGACCCTCCTCTCCTTTTGTTTCCTTTCTGCCTGATACTTCCTGGATAAATCACCAGGGAGAAATTCTAGGAACCCTGAAGGATGGTATGTAGAGAACCCCACTTTTCATGACTTTAGACTTACGTGAACAAGGCATGTGTCTTTGTTTTGTGAAACCCTTGAGATTTTGGAGTTGTTTGTTACTGCTGTTGGCATGCCCTAATATAAGTAGAAAGTAGATGTCTTATTTACTGCCATTGTAAAAGCAAAACACAAATTAAAAATAAGAAACTTAATTCTCTCTGTTGAAAATAAGGGAAGAGACTGCCTTTCCTTAGAGCATTTACTTTAGAAAACTTGACAGTAGTGAATTCTTATCTGTCTTGAAATATTTGCAAATCTTTTTAAAAGCTAAAACTGCCACTTGCTGGCTTTATGACCCAGAAATGTCTCTTTCAACAAGCAGGGAACCATCGCCTTGAAATGTAGTCATCAACAAGGACAGGGCCTCAATCTTCCAATTTCTGGGGGAGAATAGGAGCCTAATTTTTGTAGCGCCTTTTGCCAAGTTGCAGAACTACCTTTTTCCAAGTTGCAGAAGATGCTGGCAAGTCTTCTTACTTGAAGACTGGTTATTGTTTCTCTTGAGAACATGTATGTAAATGGTGTTCATCTGTGTGGCTCTTTGAAAGGGTGAGAGATCTTTCTGGTTTTGCAAACTCTTAGCAAATTATCTGTGATGCACATCACATTCTGGTTTAATGCTTATGCAATAATGAAGTTGTTTTATCTTTCTTTTATCTTTGTGCAGAGGTTTTTGAGAAGATTTTGTTTTTAGTTATATTTCCCCAACAATTCTGGTAATGAAGACAGTATGTTTGGAAGTTCCTGAACTGAGCAATGCAGCCGAAGGTCTGTGGCCACACAATAGTCCAGGTAAGTGGCCATGAATTATAGAAAAGTTTCCCCTCCAGCTCTCCACTCTTTTGGAGTACTAGGTAAACCACCACACTCTCTCAGTTCAAGATTTTACTATTGAATAGCATGGGTAATACAGGTTCTGAAACACCATTCAGATCATATTGTTGGAAAATATGAAAATGCAAGAATATTGCCTCTAGCTCTCCCTCTTTAAAAAGCTGATATCTTTCTGTCATATTTTGAATAGATATATAAGAATCTGGTTCTTTAATGGCATAAGAACAGTTCTTTTGATTTGGATAAATTAATGTATTTTCCGGGATTCTTGGGTTTCATCCCAAATAAATTAATTATGGGTATTTGGGGGGATATAATTCTAAGAAGAAAATGAAATATGATTTGGATAACCAGAGCCAAATATTGAAGAAAAAAAAAAAGAGAGGAAATGTGAGACTTAAAGGCACTTCCCCTTTATCAGAGCTTTCCTTCTTTCTCTACTGTTCCTGTTTTCTCCATTCCCCCTGTATCTCTTTGTCCTTCCTTGCCTCAAACTGACTCCTTGAAGAAGGTGATGATTTTTTGAACAAGCAGTTCCCTCATTAGTGGATTTCCTTGAAAAAAAAGGAATAAGGGCACAATTTCTTGACTGGTTAATGAATCACCCACTCAGTTTGATGACACAGGTTTGTGTATCTTATACCTTGGACCTGAGTTGTTTTCATATTTTAGTCTAGATTCCACTTTCAAGTGTCTCTTCTCATCCATGCACTCTGTAGCTAGGAAAGCAGACTTAATGGTGAGATGTAATTGGGGGATAATGGAGAATATAGTGAAAACCTATGACCCCCTGTATAACCAGTAGAATGGGGAGTAGCTACACCAGTCACTTGGAAAAAGGCAGGCAAGCAAGCTATTAAGTGGATGAATGCCAGCATGGGAAGGGAAATAAAAATGCCCCATAATTTACATTTTTCTTGTCTCAGTGCTAGAAAAACAAGCCCTTCCTATTTGGACTGACAGAAAAGCTGATAGCACTGAGTATCCAGAACTTCCATTCTTTCACATTCACTCAGTATGTGTTTTTAGGTCTGAGGTGAGTCTCTTGCAGGCAGCATAATCATGAGTCATGTCTTTTTAACCCATTCTGGCACTCCTTGTCTTTTGATTGGAGCATTTAGACCATTTACATTTAAAATAATTATTGATAGGTGTGAAATTAATGTCATTTTGTTAATGTTTTATAGTTGTTTTTGTAGTTCTGTTTCTTTTTCTCTTGCTCTCTTTCCTTGTGATTGATGACTTTCTTAAGTATTATCCTTGGTTTTCTTTCTCTTTATTTTTTGTGTATTTATTATAGGTGTTGGGTTTGTGGTTAACATAGGGTTTATCTATAGCATCCTAAGTACATAGCAATCTATATTAAGTTGATAGTCACTTCAGTTCAAACACATTTTAAAAGAATTATTTTTTTTTACTTCCACATCCATATTGCATGTGTATGTTGTCATATTTTATATATTTTTGTTCATAATTTTCTTCTAAGTATAGTCTTTTCTTTTCGCTGTAAAGAAGTCCCTTTCACATTTCTTATAAGGCCTGTTTATAGGTGATAAACACTCTTAACTTCTGTTTGTGAAACTTTTTATCTATCAATTCTGAGTAGTTAACAACATTATCAGCAGAATATTCTTGATTGTAGGTTTTTTCCTACCAGAACTTTGAGTAAATCATGCCATTCCCTTCTGGCCTGCAAAGATTCTGCTGAAAAATCAGCTGATATCTGTATGGAATTTCCCTTACCTAACTTCTTTTTCTCTCTTGCTCCTTCTAAAATTCTCTCTTTATCTTTAATCTTTGACATTTTACTTATTATGTGTGTGGTGTGGACCTCCTTGGGTTCATCTTATTTGGAAATCTCTGTGCTACCTGAACCTGGATATTAGTTTCCTTTCCCAGATTAGGAAAGTCTTCAGTTATTTCTTTAATAGGTTTTCTCCCTTTTTTTAATCTTCTCCTTCTGGGACCCCTATAACATGAATGTTTGTTTGCATGAGGTTCTCCAAAAAGGACTTTAACCTATCCTCATTTTTTAAAATGTTTTCAATGTTTATTTATTTTTGAGAGAGAGAGACAGAGTGCACGGGGGGAGGAGCAGAGAGAAAGGGAGACACAGAATCCGAAGCAAGCTCCAGTCTCTGAGCAGTCAGCACAGAGCCCGATGTGGGGCTCCAACTCACCAACCACTAGATCATGACCTGAGCCAAACGGGACTGAACTACCCAGGTGCCCAACTTGTCCTTATTTTTTAAAATCCATTGTTCTTTTTGCTGCTCATCTTGGGTGCTTTCCATCACCCTGTCTTCTATACAGTCAACCCATTTATCTGCATCCACTAGTCTCTTATTTATTCCCTCTAATGTATTTTTGATTTCAGTTATTGTACTCTTCAACTCTGATTTGTTCTTATCTATATTTTGTATCTCTTATTGAAGTTCTAAGTCCATCCACTTTTTTCTCCAGTCTGATGGGCATCTTTATGATCACCACTTGAAAGTCTTTATCAGGTATATTGTTTATCTCTGTTTCATTTAGTCCTTTTTCTGAGGTTTTGTCTTGTTTCATTTGGAACATATTCCTCTATCTCCTCACTTTGCTTGACCTCCTGTGTTTGTTTCTATGAATTAGCAGAATAGTTACCTCTCCTAAGCCTTGGGAGCAATATTGTGTATGGTCTCCTGCTTTGTAGACTGTGTGTGCCTGGTAACTGCAGCTGTCTAGTTTGAGCTGTGGCTGGCATGGACTGGGGGTCCTAGGGGATCTGTACTGGGGGCTAACTTAGTTGGATGGCCAGAGCTAAAGTGGGCATGGGTGGGGGTAGTCCTTGGGCTCTCCACACAGAGGCCACATGGCAGGACAGCTAAGGCTGAAGTGGGTACAACCCAGGGAGTACAAAGGCTCTTTGTAAAGAGGATGCCCTGGAAGTATAGCTAACACTGAAGTGGGCATGGGCCGGCAGTCCCTGGGCTCTCTGCGCAGAGGGCATCCTGTCAGGATGGCTGACGCTGAAAAAGGTGCAAGTTGGGGAGGTCGGGGGCTCTATGCCCAGAGAGCTGTATGCACAGAGGGCATCCTGGCAGGATAGTTGAAATTGCAGTGGGCACATGCCAGGGTGTCCCAGGGCTTTCCACACAGAGTGCACCTTGGCAGAACTGCGGAAGACAAACCGGGTGTAAGCTGGGGTGTCACAGGGTGCTCAGTATAGGAGGTGACATGGCAGAGGAACTGGAGTTAAGGCCAGCACGGGCAGGGTATTCCAGGACGCAGGGTGGGGCAGCTGTAGCTGAGGCAAGGTGCTAACAAGGGGGGTGCCCAGATTCTGCTGCTGCTGTCCATGCCATCAAGGTCAGAGGGAACATAATCTATGGGGCTCACCAGCCCCTCCTGCATAGAGCCCCAGCAACTCCCCCACCATTTGGCAGAGTTCTAGGGCTACTTCCTTCATATTCTAGTTGCTTTTTTTAAACCATGGATTTTTTTTTTTTTCTCTGTCCCAGGGCTTCTGGGGCTTGTATGGACTAGGAGCCTGGGCTTGCTGAGGCAGCAGGCCAGTTATGGTGTCCAGACCCTATTCCTGTCTGTGCAATCAATGTGGAGGGGGAATGTAAACTGTGGCACTTGCCAGCCCCTTCAACCCAGAGAGAATTCCAATAGCTTTCCCACCATTTGTCAGGGTTTTAGAGCTGGTTCCTTTATACTCCAGTTGCTTTTTTTAAACTGTGGCTTTTTTTTCCCCATGCCTCGGAGCAAACAGATCTGTTTAGAGTCACTCTGTGTTATCCCTCCCCAATGTATAGCTTGCAGCATCAGGGTGGGCATTCCCTTTGCTACCGTGACTTTATCTCTTTGCCATACTCTATGTGGTCTCTCCACCTTTTGTTGTCAGCCCTCAGTTCTTCAGGAATAATTGCTTTATAAATAGGTGTAGATTTAGTGTGTCCATGGAGGAGGCGACTTGAGGATCTTCCTATGTCACCGTTTGAGACCAGAACCCACAATTTCAATATTATTGTGTCTCAGGGAATAGGGAGACTTAAGGAAAGGGAAAGATAGGGAGAAACAAATGGTTGCTGGAACCGGCTGGCAACACACATTTATTAAGTTTGCAGGCTTTGGGGTTTATGGTGCCCCCAAACAATTATAATAGTAAGATCACAGATCACCATAACAAATACAATAATACATTTGAAAGCTCATGGGAATTATCAAAATATGATACAGAAACACAAAATAAGCAAATACTATTGAAAAATAATATCAATAGACTTAGTGCAGAGTTGCTGTAAACCTTCAATTTGTTTAAAAAAAAAAGAAAAATATCTGAAAAACACATAAAGCCAAGTGCAATAATATGAGGTATGCTTGAATAGCTTACTGAATAAAAGTAAACATTGAGTCCATGTGACATGCATGTGTGTGCAAGAGTGCAGAGAACAAAAGGCTCTTCTATATGTAAAAATACCCATAATGTAAGTGGAAAGAATAATAGAATAAGAATATTAACGTGTTTCAATCATCAATGTAATACTGATGCACTTATACACTATCAATGATTTTAGTTACTACATATTTAGTAATGTGATTAATCTTATAAAGATTTCTTTTTATAATGAAGTCTGAGGACATTACCTTAAATCAAGTAATGGAATTTAATATCCAGAATATTACAAAATGACCTTATGGCCTTACTAGAGTGATGAACTGAAAGTGACACAACATTATTTTTATAGTACTCTTGACACATTGTGTTTAATCTGAACAAAAAGATAACGATCAAGCAAATTCAAATAGGTGAAGAGAATTAGGAGGAACAAATTTCCAGTTATGCAATACATAAAGAATAGGGAAATTAGTCAATTATGTTATGATGACATTGCATGGTGACAGATGATAACTATACTTATCACTGTGAGCATTTTGTAATGTGTATAATTATCAATTATTATGTTGTACACCTGAAACTAATATAATACTGTATGTTAAATACAATAAAAAATTGCCAAAAAAATTTTTAAGTTGTGAGACATATTAAAAACATGCACATAAACCTGAGTTCTTTAAGGTGTCAATGATAGAAAAGACAAAAAAGCAAGTACATAGCTCTATTTTAAAGGAATAAAGAGAAGAGATTAAGGGCTATTCCAAAAAGATTAAGGAGGTCAAAGGAAAAAAAGAAAAATTACAAATAAATGTCATGCATGATCCTTAGTTGGACTGAAAAACAAGCAATCATAATAAGGTGTTAAATATATTATTGAGTCAACAGAAAAAAATAACTGGTTATTAGATAATTTTATTGTTTTAAATGAAGGTCCTTTAGCGTATTACAGTTAAGTAGAAGAATGTGTTTCTTTTTTGAAATACATATTACATTAACTAAGTGACATCACAACGTTTATAACATTTTCCCTTTTAATCATTCATTTCCTTTGATCCCTTTTTCTGAATATTTCATTTTTCCACAACTTTTCAAATTTTCTTTTTTAAAAAAAGTATAATGTCATAGTATACAATGTCATAAAGTATCCAATGTCATATTAATTTCAGATATATGACATACTGATTAAAGATTTATATATATTACTCAGTGCTTACCATGGTAAGCCTAGTCACCATCTGTCATCAGGTTATTATTAGTCACGTTATTAAAATATTGTTGGCCATATTTCCTATATAGCACTTTCAACTCCACAATCTATTTATTTTATAATTGGAAGTTTGTACCTCTTAATGCCTTTTATCTATTGTGCTATCCCCTCTGCAATGTCCCCTCAGGAAATCACAAACTTGATCTCTGTATTTGGGTCTGTTTTTAGATTCTTCACGTAAGTAAAATCCTATGTTGTTTGTCTTTCCCTAATTTTATGTAGGTCCATCATATTGCAAATGGCAAGATCTCAATAAGCATAGGAATGCGTGTACCTTTTTAAATTAGTGTTTTTGTTTTCTTTGGATAAATATTCAGTAGCGGGATTACTGGATTGAGTGGTAATTCTAGTGTTTTGTTTTGTTTTGTTTTGGAGAAACCTCCACATTCTGAAGTAGTTGCCTCAATTTGCATTCCCAATAAAAGTGCACAGGGGTTCCTTTTTCTCCACATCTTTTTGCTAATGCTTGTTATTTCTTGTCTTTTTGCTTCTAGCCTTTCTGACAGGTGTGAGGTGATATCTCATCATTTATATCCCATCATGATATATCATCATTTCCCTGATGCTTAGTAATGTTGAGCATCTTTTCATGTGTCTGTTGGTCATCTGTGTTTCTTTGAAAAATGTCTGTTCAGGTTCTCTTCCCATTATTAAAGCAGATTTTGTGTGTTTATTTATTATTTATTTTTGGTGTTGAGTTTTATAAATTCTTTAATTCTTTTAATGTTTATTTTTGAGAGAAGCAGAGCGTCAGTGGGGGAGGGGCGGAGAGAGGGGGAGACACAGAATCTGAAGCAGGCTCCAGGCTCTGAGCTGTCAGCACAGAGCCTGATGTGGGGCGTGAACCAACCAACTGTGAGATCATGACCTGAACTGAAGTTGGAAGCTTAACTAACTGAGCCACCCAGGCACCTGGAGTTTATAAATTCTTTGTGTTATATGTATGAATCCTTTATTGTACATATCATTTGAAAATATCTACTCCCATTCAGTAGATTGTCTTTTTGTTTCATTGATTGTTACCTTCATTGTGAAAAACATTTTTGTTGTAGTGCACTCCCAATAGTATAATTTTGCTTTTGTTTCCCTTGTTTGAGGAGATGTCTCCATAAGTATGTTGCTAAGACTGATGTCCAGTTACAAGACTGATATGTTTTCTTGTAAAAGTCTTATGGTTTCAGGTATCAAATTTAGGTCTTTCATTCTTTTTGAGTTTATTTTTATGTATGGTATAAGAAAGCAGTCCAGTCAATTTTTTTTGCATGTAGCTATCTCGTTTTCTTTAGCACCATTTAAGGAGACTGTCTTTTACCCATGGTATATGCTTGACTTTTGCTGCAGATTAATTGACCATATAAGTGTGGCTTTTATGGGCTTGCTCTCCTGTTCGATTGATTTTTGTGTCTATATTTGTGCCAGTACAAAATGATCCTTTTTTGAATACTACAGCTTTGTAGTGTAGCTTGAAACCTGAAATTTTGATGCCTCTGGCTTTGTTCTTTTTTTCTCAAGATTGCTTTGACTTTTCAAGGTGTTTTGTGGTTCCATGCAAATTTTAGGATTCTGTCTTTTAGTGCTGTGTAAAATTCCATTGGTATTTTGTTACGGGTTGCATTGAATTTGTAAATTGCTTTGGGTACTGTAGACAGTTTAACAATACTATTTTTTCCATCTGTTAGCATGGTATATCTTTCCGTTTATTTGTGTCCTCTTCAGTGTATTTCACCAATTTCATGGTTTTGAGAGTTTAGGTTTTGACCTCAATTAAATTTATTCTTAGGTATTTTATTCTTTTGGTGCAGTTGTAAGTGGGATTTCCTTATTTTCTCTTTCTGCCATTTCATTGTTAGTGTATAAAAATGCAACATATTTTATAATGGTAACTTTCCATCCTGAACCTTTATTTATCAGTTCCAATAGTTTTTTTTGGTGGAGTTATATATATATAGTATCATGTGATCTGCAAACAGTAACAATTTTACTTCTTCCTAGTTAATTTGGATGCCTTTAATTTTTCGTTCCTGTCTGATTCCTGTGGCTACAACTTCCAGTATTCTGTTGAATAATAGTGGGAAGAGTGGACATTCTTGTTCCCAGTCTTAGAAAAAAAGCTTTCAGTTTTTAACCATTGAGTATGATGTTAGGTATGGAGTTTTCATATATGGCCTTTATTATGTTCAAGTATTTTTTGTCTAAATTCACTTTGTCAGAGTTCTTATCATAAATAGATGGTACATTTGAACATATTTATTAATTTATATGAACATTTTGTCAAAAAAGTTTGCATCTATTGAAATTTTTTTAATTTTTCTCTTGTTAATTTGATGGAACATATTAATTGATTTGCAAATATTGAACCACACTTGCTTCCCTGTAATAAATCTTCTTGATCATGGTGAATGATTTTTTTAATGTATTGTTGAATAGTTTGTTAATGTTATGTTGAAGATTTTGCATCTGTGTTCATCAGATATATTAGATATATTCTTGTACTGTCTTTGGTAACAGGATAATGCTGGTCTTGTAGAATGAATTTATAAGTTTCCTTTCCCCTTATATATTTTATTACTTATTTATTTTTACTTAAGTAATCTCTATACCCAATGTGGGGCTCACACTCATGACCCTGAAATCAAGAGTCGTATGATCAACCAACCAAGCCAGTCAGGCATCCCTCTTATATTTTTTGGAATAGTTCAAGAAGAAGAGGTATTAATTCTTCTTTAAATATTTGGTAGAATTCACTAATAAACCCATCCATTCCTGGACTTTTGTTTGTTGGGACTTTACTACTGATACAATTTTCTTACTAGTAATCAGTCTGTTCAAATTTTCTAATTCTTCTGATTTAGTTAACAGAGATTGTGTGTTTCTTAGGGAATTTATCCATTTATTCTGGGTTGTCCAATATGTTGGCATATAATTTTTCATAATTATACTGTATTTTGATGTCAGGTGTTATTTCTCTTTCTTCATTTTGATATGTATTCAGTCCTCTTTGTCTTGTTTTCTCTGTCTAAAGGTTTATCAATTTTGTTTATATTTTCAAAAGACCAACTCTTGGTTTCAGTAATCTTTTTTTGTCTCTATTTATTTCTGCTCTAATCTTTATTATTTTTCTCTCTCTCCTAATTTTTGGTTTTGTTTATTCTTGTTTTTCTAGATCCTTTAGGTGTAAAGGTAGGTTGTTTGAGATTTTTCTTGTTCCTTGAGGTAGGCCTTTATTGTTGTAAGCTTCCCTCTTAGAAGTACTTTTGCTATGTCTCAAAGATTTTTGACTACTGTGTTTTCATTTTCACTTGCCTCAATGTATTTTTTTTATGTGTTCTTTGATTCCTTGGTTGACCCATTGATTGTTTAGCCATCACAAGGGGTTTTTCCAGTTTTTTTTTCCTTGTAATTGATTTTTAGTTTCATACCATTATATGGATGAAAAAGATGTTTGATACAATATCAATCCTCTTAAATTTATTGAGACTTGATTTGTGGCCCTATATGTGATCTATCCTGGAGAATGTTCCATGTGAACTTGAAAAGAATATGTATTTGGCCATTTTGAGGTAGATTGTTTTATACATATCTGTTAAGTCCATGTAGTCTAATGTGCTGTTCAAAAACACTTACTATAATGATCTTTTGTCTGGATCTTCTATCCACTACTGTTATCATATTACTGTCAATTTCTCCCTTTATGTCTGTTAATTGCTTATGTATTTAGGTGCTTCTATGTTGGGTGCACAGCTATTTACCATTGTTATATATCCTTTTGTTGGATTGATCCTTTTATGGTTATGTGGTCCCCTACTTTGGCTTTTATTACAGACTCTGTTTTAAAATCTACTTTTTTTCCTAATATCAGTATTGCTAGCCTGGTCTTTTTTTAATTTTTTTTCACTTATAATTTTATGATCTGTTTTTTCATCCTTTTGCTTTCACTTTGTGTCTTTAGGTCTTCTAAGTACAATATAAATGGGTCTTGTTTTTTTAATCCAACAAGTCACCCTAAATCTTTTTTTTTTTAATGAATTAAACTCTTTAAAATTTCTTAAATTTATTTTGAGAGAGAGGGAGAGAGAGAATCCCAAGCTGACAGCACAGAGCCCAATGTGGGGCCCAAACTCATGAACTGTGAGATCATGACCTGAGCCTAAATCAAGAGACGGACGCTCAACCAACTGAGTTACCCCCACTTTGTGTCTTTTGATTGGAGCATTCAGGCCATTTACATTTAAAATAATTAATAGTTATGTACTTAATTGCCATTTTGTTCATAGTTTTGTGGTTATTTTTGCACTTCTTCTCTGTTCCTTGTACCCTTCCCTTGTGGTTTGATGGCTTTCTTTAATGTAATGCCTAAAGTCCTTTTTTTCCTTTTTTTTTTTTTTATGTGTTTGGGTTTATCTATTGTAGTTTTGAAATTTGTGGTTACTAGAAGTCTTTTTTATGTTAATGGTAATTTAAGTTTGAAAACATTCTAAAAATGTTAATGGTAATTTAAGTTTGAAAACATTCTAAAAATACTAAATTTTAACTCCTTCCTTCACATTTTGTGTATATCATATTTTAGATCTTTTTATTTTACATATCACTTGACTAACATTTGCAGATGTAATTGATTTTACTACTTTTGTATTTAAACAAAAGTATACTATACTGGCTTTATAAATGATTAATCTAGCACCTTTACTGTATGTTTACTTTCACCTGTGAAACAGTTTCCTTTCGTAATTTTCTGCTAGTTCTAGTCTTTTCCACTTAAAGGATTCCCTTTATTCTAAGACTGGTTGAGTGGTGATGGACTCTTGACTTCAGTTTGGGAAACTCATTTTTCTATTCTGAATGATAATCTTATCAGGTGGTGTATTCTGGGTCATGGGTTTTATTCTGTAAGTACTTTGCAGGCCACAAGGGAGTGGCATGATATATTCAAAGTTTCTGCAAAATCAGTCAATAGCCTTCTTGGGTTTCTCTCAGATGTAACTGTTCTCATGTGCTGCTTTTGAAAGTCTCTATCATTACTTTTTGCCAGTTTGTTTACGTGGATTTCCTTTTGGTTCATCTTGGTAGGGGCTCTCCTTGCTTCCTGGACCTAGATGTCTGTCTCCTTCCTGTTTAAATGAGTTTCCTGCCCCTTTTCTCTCTTTTTCTTTTTGGACCCCAGTAATGTGAGTTTCATATGCTTGATAATGTCACTGATTTCCCTTAATCTATTCTCATTTTTAATTATTCTTTTCTCTTTTTGCTGTTCAGCTTGGTTACTTTCCATTACCCTGTTCTAATACTCTAATCTGCTATTGATTCTCCTTACTGTATATTTTTATTCTAGTTATTGGATGTTTCAGCTCTGACTGGTTCTTATTAATATTTTTAAATCTTTGTTGAAGTTCTGAGTTTATCCACTCTTTTTCTTAGTTCAGTGAGTATCGTAGGACCATGAATTTAAATTCTTTATCAAGCTTTTGCTATAAATTTTGTCTTGTTCTTTCATTTGGGACATATTCCTCTGTCTCCTCATTTTGTTTAATTCTCTGTTTCTAGGTATTAGGTAGGTCAGCTATGTCTCCTGGTGTTGAAAGTCATACCCTTTTGTAAAAGAGTTTCTGTGGTGTCCTGTAGCATAATCCCCCTTAGTCTCCAGAATCAGACATTCCTGGCTTATTCCTGTGTGGACTGCATGTGCCCTACTATTATGGCTGAGCTGTGATTGCCTTCAGCCCAGCTGACTGCAATGAGCTGCTTTGCCTGCTGAGGGCACATTGGGCAGGGTTTGATTCCCACTTTGTTGAGCTGAGGCTGTGTGTGGTTTGGTCACCCTAGGTGTCTGCATTTAGCCTCCTGCCTCAGCTGCTGGAGGATCAAAGAGCGGGGCTTGCTTCCAGTGGGGCTGAAAGGTTTTCATGGGTGAGTATGGCCTAGATGTCTTCAGTTAGTTTCTCTGCCATAGCTGGCTGTGCCAAAAGCAAGCTATGCCCTGCAATGTACCTGAGCTAAGAGGCTGGGTTGCTGGGACTATGGATACACTAGTGTGTGAGGTTAGTTCCCCACATCCTGCAGAGGCACCAGTCCCTTCCAGGTTTGCCTGCAGGGTGTGGCAAAACAGGAACCACTTTGGAAGGACACCTGTTGATGTGGGCGGGTTGGATGTGGTGGGTCCTTAGGAGAACACAGTACTTACAGGGTAGGTAGAGAGTGTTAGTGCTGGCTCCTGCAGGCATCCACCTCTCTAGTTTGGTGGAGGGAAAGAGAAATAGCACCCACCAGCACTTTTGGTCCCTGATAAATCTTCTGAAGATCCCTGCCCCTCCAGCGCCTGAAATTAGCCAATAAATCTCCTTTACATATACTGTTATGCCCAGAATTCGTGATCCCCAAAGACCACTAGGGAGCCGAGTCCGATGCAAAAGCAAAGAGCCTTTATTCGAGCTAGCTCGAGCTCAATCCCCTACCTGCACCGACGCAGCGGTGAGATACCAGGGAAAGAGAGCGAGTTTCAAAAGGACAAAGGTTTTATTGGGGCCTGGGGGCAGTTGGTGAGGTAATGGCTATGGCCTCAGCCGATTGGCTGGGGAAGGGTCCTGGGGAAGGGTCGAGTCCTGTTAGGCAGGTGAGGGGGGGGTTACTCAAGGGGAGGAGGTGTGGTCAAGGTGAAGGACACAGAACAAGATGGAGTCGGCTGGCGTAGGCCCGCCCTTTCATTCCCCCCTTGTCATGTAGCTTAGGGACCCAATCATGGGACCGGCTGCATTTATGGTGACAAGGGGAACAGAGTTTGGAGGTTTACGCAAAGTTCTGGGAACCAAGTGTCCCTGGGGTGGCTCTGGGACGTCTGATTAAGTATTGTCCCCGAGCTGGTGTCTATGATCTGCCAGGTGATGTTTTGGGGGGTGTGGGGACTCCCGGCAGCATGAGCAATGACAAGCAGAGTTAACAGAGTTACCAATATTAGGTAGGTCAAATGCGCTGTAGCTTGAGCTTGAGCGGGTTGTGTTGGTCCCGACTGATGGCCCATCGCGTGACAACGTCCTTCCGGATCGAGGAGGGGTCCGCTGGCTGAGCGTGGGTGTGATGGACCCAGGTCGCGATGCCGTCTACCTTGAGAGCGGTGGGGGTTGTCAACACCACGATGTAGGGTCCCTTCCAGCGCGGCTCGAGAGTCTCTCGGTGGTGCCTCTTGACGTAGACCCAGTCTCCCGGCCTGTACTGATGAGGTGTCGGGATCGGGCCAGCCTCGTAGATGGCACGGAGGCGCGGCCAAATGTCCTCGTGCGCCCTCTGGAGCCCGCTCAAGGAAAGAAAAAGTTCTTGATCTTTAAACTCAGCAATAAGTTCAGCTCGAAGGCTGGGAATAACAGGGGGTGGCCTGCCAAACATGATCTCGTAGGGAGTAAAACCCAGAGTGTAAGGAGTGTTTCTAACCCGGTAAAGGGCGTACGGTAGGAGAGTCACCCAGTCCCCGCCAGTCTCCATGGTTAATTTGGTAAGGGTCTCTTTTAGGGTTCTATTCATTCTTTCTACCTGTCCTGAGCTCTGGGGCCTATAAGCACAATGTAATTTCCAGTTTGCCCCCACCGCCTTGGCTACTGCCTGTGTTACCTGTGAGATAAAAGCTGGTCCATTGTCTGATCCTACCATGGCAGGAAAACCATACCTGAGTAAGATGTCTTCTAGTAGCTTCTTAGCCACCGTCTGAGCCGTTTCATGCTTGGTTGGGTAGGCCTCCACCCAGCCAGAGAAGGTGTCTGTAAATACCAGGTCCTCGTGTAGAGCCTCGTCGAAGATGGTGGGTGAATTTTTGAATCCCTGAGGTAGCCGTGTCCAGGTGAGTTGCCCACTGTAGCCCTCCTCCGGATCATGCCACTCGAAGGCGAACAAGGGTTGGCTCTGGGGTGCCAGCGGCAGACTGAAGAAGGCGTCCTTTAAATCTAGTACAGTATACCAGACCCTGGAGGGCGCCAAGGAGCTCAAGAGAGTATATGGGTTGGGAACAGTTGGGTGTATGTCCGCGACCCTCTTATTTACTTCCCGGAGGTCTTGTACCGGTCGGTAGTCATTTGTGTGAGGCTTTTTGACCGGCAGTAAGGGGGTGTTCCAGGCAGACTGGCAAGGAACTAGTACCCCTAGGCTTCGTAGTCTCCGGATGTGTGGCTGGATCCCCTTCCGGGCCTCCTGAGACATGGGGTATTGTTTGATCCTTACCGGACTCTCTCCTGGCTTGAGCTCTACCAGGACTGGGGTCCTGTGAGCGGCTAGTCCCATCCCCCCTGTCTCTGCCCAAACCGAGGGGAATTCTCGTAGCCATCTGTCTATATTATCCTCTCTCGGGAGCGCCTCCTGGTGGAGGAGGTATTCATCCTCCAGTTTCATGGTCAGGACCTGGATGGGGTGGCCCTTGCCATCGGTGACCTGAGGCCCCCCTTGTCTGAAAGTTATCTGAGCTCCAATCTTGGTCAGTAAGTCCCGTCCTAACAGTGGGTAGGGGCATTCTGGTATTACCATAAAGGAGTGGGATACCCGGCCCGTTCCCAAATCTACTGTTCTTCGGGTAGTCCATGAATACTGGCTCATACCAGTTGCCCCTTGTACCCAGGACTTCTTGCTGGCTAGTTTTCCTTGTGGGGTGCGGAGGACCGAATGTTGTGCTCCGGTGTCGACAAGGAAGTCAATAGGGGTCCCCTCCACTTTAAGAGTTACCCTGGGTTCGGGGAGAGGGTCCGAACCCTGACTCCCCTAATCACTTAGTTCATCCAGCTCTAGGACTTTTACTCGATCAGTCTTGCTTCCCTTCCCGCCAGCTCTTTTTGGACAATCTCGGGCCCAATGCCCTATCTCCTTGCAGTATGCGCACTGATCCTTCTGCAGCCTCTGCTTCCCCCCCTTGGTGCTTTTACCTTTTCTTGTGTCGTCTGCCAGCTGCCGGAGACGGCGGTCTCGTTCCTCGGGGAAGTCAGCAGTGGTAGCTAGTAGTATTCTGGCCAGGTCTCGAGTCTGCTTACTGCTGGCAGCCGCCATGGCGCGAGCCTGCTTGTCCTCAGGAGGCTCCCGGTTATTATACACCTTTTCGGCTACCACCAGTAAGTCCTGCAGACTTTTTTCTCCTAGTCTATCTATTTTCTGTAATTTTTTCCTAATGTCTATGGCCGATTGGTTTACAAAGGCCATGAGAACAGCTGCCTTGCTTTCTGGAGCCTCTGGATCCATGGGGGTGTAGGTACGGAATGCCTCCATGATCCGTTCTAAAAAGGCAGCCGGAGATTCATCTTTTCCCTGTTGTACATTTCCTACCTTGGCCAAATTGGTTGGCTTTCTAGCAGCCATTCGGAGACCCCCCATTAGAGTCTGGCGGTAGACCCGGAGCCTCTCCTTACCTTCTGCCGTGTTGAAATCCCACTGGGGCCGAGTTAAGGGGAAGGAGGCATCTATCTGAGCCTGGTTGGTGGTGGGATTCCCGTCTGCGCCTGGAACTAGTTTTCGGGCCCCACTGAGGATTCTTTCTCTTTCTTCAGTCGTGAACAGGACCTGTAAAAGCTGCTGGCAATCATCCCACGTGGGCTGATGGGTAAAAAGAACAGAGTCTAATAAATCAATAAGCCCTGCCGGTTTCTCGGAAAACTTAGGATTCTGAGCTTTCCAATTGTAGAGGTCACTAGTGGCGAAAGGCCAATAGTGATGGGGCTGATTCCCCTCCGCGTCTGGGGGTCCGGTGGCTCGCAGGGGCAGAATAGTGGAGTCGGCGGCGGAGGCGGATTGCCCCCTCTGAGCCCTTTGTCTGGTAAAGGGCGGGCTTCCCCCTGGAGCGTTTCCGCCTCCCGCTCTCGGAACAGCGTCTGCCTCCCCCTGAGGGGGAGGATGGTGTTCTTCCGGCATCCTAGAGGGGTTATACGGGGGAGGAAAAATTAATTCTTCTTCAGTACCCCCCTGTAGGACAGGGTAGAGGGGTGCTGAAGGCTGGGTAAGACTTTTCCTCTTCTCTGTCTCCTGCAAAGCAAGAATGGGTTTTGGCTCCGGAGGGAGCAGGGTTAGGAAGGGCTTAAGCCAAGAGGGTGGGTCTTCTACAAGGTCCTGCCAAGTGATAATGTAAGGGAGCTGATCAAGATGGCCCGCCTTAGGCTGAGAGACGATACTCCTGACTCGGTGGATGGTAGGGAGGTCGAAGGTCCCCTCTGGTGGCCATCCGACATTGAAAGTTGGCCACTCGCTAGAACAAAAAAAACTGCAACCGACCCTTTCGGACTTCCACACTGAGGTTGTTAGCTCTTCCCCTCACATCCTTAAAGTGATCAATCATAATACTTAGAGGAGTAGTCTGAGTCTGTCCCATAACGTCCGTCCAGCAAGTCCACAGAACAAAACAGAGAAACACAAAAACAGACAAACAGAGGGCCCCTAGAAAGTCTTCCAACTCCATGGAAGCAAAACTGCAAGCTAGCTTAGACCTTTGAGGGGATTCCATGTCCCTCCAAAACCGATGAGGGGATTCCACGTCCCTCCAAAGACGACGGCCTCACGCCGACCAGCGGGAGCGACCCGCCTCGTCTCAGACCTTTGAGGGGATTCCACGTCCCTCCAGAAGGGAGAATCAGAACGTCTTCCGAAACTCCCGGCCCGTGGTCCTCCAGTGCGTCCACTTAGACCGCGTCGGGCACTACCAGAATTCCAGAAATGAGCTCACACAGAAAAGACAGAACAAACAGACACTAACCGTGGCCAGTCAGGCTCTCCGGGTCGGGGTCCCTCGGGGTTCTTGGGGATCCCGGGCCGAGCCCCCAAATGTTATGCCCAGAATTCGTGATCCCCAAAGACCACTAGGGAGCCGAGTCCGATGCAAAAGCAAAGAGCCTTTATTCGAGCTAGCTCGAGCTCAATCCCCTACCTGCACCGACGCAGCGGTGAGATACCAGGGAAAGAGAGCGAGTTTCAAAAGGACAAAGGTTTTATTGGGGCCTGGGGGCAGTTGGTGAGGTAATGGCTATGGCCTCAGCCGATTGGCTGGGGAAGGGTCCTGGGGAAGGGTCGAGTCCTGTTAGGCAGGTGAGGGGGGGGGTTACTCAAGGGGAGGAGGTGTGGTCAAGGTGAAGGACACAGAACAAGATGGAGTCAGCTGGCGTAGGCCCGCCCTTTCAATACCTAGGTACTTTTCGAACTGCTACTTCTGTACTTGTCTTGGTGGGGTTATTTATTATGCTGGCTCTTTAAGGCAGGTGCTCAGTTTTCTATTGTCCTCTGCCTCTCCCAGCTTTAAGCCCACTGATTTGTTAAGTTCCCAAAGTTAAGCCCCACAAGTTTTTACAGCTAAATGTATGGGTACTCACCTTCCCAGTGCAGGTCTCCACAGGAGTTACCTGACACTGGATCTTATCCTTTGTTTCTCCATGCTTGTGATGTCGCTCCCATTTGTGGTTAGTTCCACCAGGGATTTGGTTTCCAATCAAGTCTCTGTCCCACCTCCCCCTTCCAATGTGGTCTCCTCTCTAGGATTAATTGTGGAAGGTCTGTTCTGTCTTCGAGTCATTTTTTAGAGTTAATTGTATAGATGTAGCTGTTACCTTAATGTGTCTATGGGATGAAGAGAGCTCAGGGTCTTCCTATGCTTCCATCTTCTCTAAATTCATCATCCTGTTTACAATTTCAAAAGATTTAACCAAAAAGAAGTATATATCTATAATTAGAGCTATATTTAGAAAGAAAGATGATAACATTACTGTAGTCAATGTTAAGAACAGATTTACAAAGGGGAAGGTATACAGGGGGGTGCTGATTTTAATGTTTTCATCTTTTCTGGAAATTCTTTTTAATTTAAATCAAAAGTTGGGAAGACGACTAAACCAAAGAACAAAAAATAAGAGGCAAAGATTATAATTAAGTTTTGATTATTTTCTTAACTGGGAAATGATAGAGTCCCTTGACTTATTTTTATAACCTTGGGAAATTATAAAATACAGGCTATTATTTATCTTTCAGGTATGTTTGCTACAAAGTACATTTTAATTGATTTGAAATATGTATAAACTTCCAAAGGAATAAAAGTACAAGAGCGTCTATGCCCAGGTAATTGGAATATTTCTTTTAGGGTTATTTTTAAGTAAATAGTTATGGAATTAAGAAGAAAAAATTTGCTGCTTACCTGAGAGCGACATCATCTTTAATCTCTATGATCTTGCCTGAATAGAGAAGTATGTGTTTTATAAACTGGTATTATGAAAGAACTTGGTTTTTTCCTTTCAGTTTTTCTATTATATATTTACTCAGCTTGAATAAATGCTAACGTTTATTTTTGGAAAAATGAGTTGTGGGAAATTTATGGAAATAATTCAATAAAATTATGTAACTTTAATAATTTACCGTAGTCTAGAAGAAAATTTATATGATTAAGATGAAATTGTCATTCATCATAGGATTATTAAGTATACATTCTTAGGGGAAAACAAACAAAATTCCACCATAAAATTTGGCTTTTTCGTATGTACGTTCTCTATGCATATTAAGTCATATAGGCTGTATATGTAATCTTGTTGAGTCTTATTTTTTCATTGTAAAATTAAAATAATATATTTCATCATACATTAATCAGAATTAAAAAAAAGAATAGTTTATTGGTCAATACATGATAGACTACAATCAATAGGTTTCTTTATGTTATAAAAGTCACGTTTTGCTTTCTTATATAAGGATTTCTAAAATATTAATGCTACTGTGTGGTTATCTTCACTTTGTATATGCAGGTATGTGTAGCTTTCATCACAAGAACAAATGGCAAACACTTTAAAATTATTCTTATTTTTTTATTCTTCCTAAGGATGAGGATATGTTCATATTAATGTATAAGCACAATTAAAGCAGAGATTAAAATATCTTTTTTAACAAAGATAGTTTGTCTCTAAATTACTACTGCTAATTATTAAAATAATTTGACATATCTTTGGAGACTCAATATTGTACATGATAAGTTTTCATGAAGAATGTGTGAATTACTATGAAGACTGAATATATTAATCAAGAGATAAATTGCAATAACCTAAATATATAAATTTGCCGTTAAGAATTTGGAAAATTGGCCTAAAGTGCTTAAAAGTTGTTATAAGATAATCCAACCCAGCACAACGACGAGAGGCTGAATGTGAATTTTGGGTTGAGTAGACCTTAAATATAGTGAGGAGGGCTGTTTCTGTGAACATATTCCTTAGTGTAGTATGTGCATGTGTTGAGAGAAGAAGTACAATGCAGTGGTAATTAGTAAAAGGAGGCAGTCAAAAAGATGGAATTCTAGCTATTTTTACTAAGGAATCAGTCCTACTTCTAGCCAAGCAGAGGTTTTGAGATCTTGATCCGAGGCACATGTAACCAATTTAAAGAGATGATCAGTTGTACCAGTGTATACACATTCTCCCTCCTGCTCCAAAATGGTTTGAGATCAAACTGCTACACAGCAGAATGGAATATATAGAGTTCAAACATAGATGTACATTAAAAATATTTTATATTTAAAATATGTCTAATTGAAATATACATACCTATTTCTATGTGCTTATATAATGATATGTAAACATATATATACATATGATTTCACTCAAACAGCAATCAAAGTGAGGTCTTAGACATTATTAGTATTTTTTTTTATAACCAAAACAACCTGAGGGAAACTAGGGAGAAGTACCAATCAAGTACATAAGTAGGTATGTTTACTATGTATGTGCATGTGCACATGTTTATTGTTGCTGATTATGTTATTTAGGCAGACTCCTGTTCCTTCTCTGTGACCTGACCCCCAGTGCTTATACCTCTTCTGCTCTAAGCTTCCTTTGGCATAGGAAGGTGGCTAATAAGATGTGTCAGTCATAGGGTATAGTTTCCAGAAAAGCTCCCAACAGTGATATTACAAGGTTGGCAGTTTAGGGGAGCAGAATTTGCCACCCTAAAATGTTTCTTTAGCATAAGGATTCTTTTAGGCTGGTTACTTTTTAAGAAACTGCAAACACAGGAGAAGCTCTGAAAATCAAGTAGAAGTTACCCTTTTGCAAGAGAACATTTACATGTATAAAGCAAATCTATTTGTAAGGGTATCTCTCACTGTGCCAAGAATATGGGGATAACTCTAAATCTTTAGAAATTTATGAATGGTGAAGACAGCAACTTAAATCTGCATTAAAAAACTTATTTTTGTTTATTGTGATTTTCTTGGTAACTGGCTCTCTACTCCCAACAACCTCTTAGGTGTCTAGCCAAAAATGATGCGATATTAAAGGTGATGGCTTTGACCATTTCAGAGGTGCTCAGTTTTCCTGGGTCTCTCTGATATACACATACTCCTTAACTTTTGTTTTTCTCCTGCTAATCTGACTTATATCAATTTAATTATTAGATCAAAGAACCTAGAAGGGAAGAAAGGAGAATTTTTCTGCCCCTGAAGATGATAACCATGAAGGGACAAACTTCACTAGTTGGATACTGCTCACTTCATGCCTGCTGGCAGCTGAGAGATTCTATGACCACTGACAAAAGCTAGCAGAAGGTGAGAATTTTTACCATGTCAGGTCTTCTGGATCTCTGCCTTCAGGGTCTGGTGGAATTGAGAGTGGTAAGAGTCCTTTTCTTTGTCTAAATTTAGATTAGCAAAAGAAAATATTTATGGGATTATTTCCTTGGGTATAGTGACTTTGGTAAAAGTTTGTTATGCGTACTCATTTTCTATTGATCTTTTTCCCCCAAGAGGTGGTCATTATTTTCTTTTGTTTCTATCATCTTGTTCCATATCTTGAGAGTGTGACCTCTCTGGTCTCTACCAACCGGAAGAGGTTGTAGTGGCACACGTCTGGTGGACAGCCAAATAGGTTGCTGTTAACAACCTAGGCTTGCAATTGGTCACTTATTGTCTTCCTGACTGTGCCAGCTCTCAGGGGAGTTTATCATAAGGGATCCTGGCCCATAAGGGACCTTTATCATCTCAACTTTTGTTATTTTGTTAGGCTAGAAAAGTCCAATTTAGTTCTGGCCAGTGTCAGATATTAGCAGATCTGTGACTGGAGGCGTCTCATGGGAAACCAGAGACATTATTTGCACTACACCATTCTTACCACCTGTCACCATAAAGTATTTTCTTTCTTAGACTATCTCTGGGAATAAACTATCTGTACCTTGTGAGGACTGCATCTTTTAATCCTTTCTTTGGGATGCCTCTTGCATCCATGGGTAAGACATAAAAGTTTTATTGGTTTGAGTTACTATTAAGATTAATAGATCCTACTCATCAACGGCCAGAAAGTAGATACTCTGAATTTTAAAAACTTCTAGATAAAAAAAAAAAAAAAAAAAAAAAAACAGTTTTATAGAGCTCTCATCCTTAACAGTTGTCTGACTGGTGCCTATGGACAAGTCCAAATTAAAAATTAGACACAAAGAGAAGTGAAATGGTTAGCCTTAGAGACCCCTTTAACAAAATAAAAGATTACAAATTAAACTCAAAATAAAAATTAAACTCTGTATCCAATGTAAATTCCCCCTTCTTGAATTCCAAGGAATTAAATATGCCGCCTTCTGGTACACACACCTGATTTATAAGAACTGCAGTCGAGAAAGCTGTAAATACCTACAAAAATGGCAGAATCATTCTAAGTTTGTTTTGTGTTCTGGCAACTTGACTTGATAACTGTCAGACTGGGGGGTTCCAAACTAAGGCCAGACAGAAGTGTTAATTGCAACCTATTTGTGGCTAGATATGTCCAAACAGAAAATGTAGGTTAAATTTCATTTTGGCTAGGATTCTCCCAAACTGCCACCAGCCCTCAGGGGAATTACAACCTAGAATTACAATGGCCATTATGAGGAATATGTCCCAACTACATAAGATTATTTTAAGAAGTGAATTAAAGGCAAGTACTTTCAAATCAAACAGACAAAATGGAATACGTATTTAATTGGTATGCAGATGCCTCCAAACATTTTCAGAATACCAAAATAGCTTCGTTGAAGGATTTGTTATAAGAGGCTAATTAAAAAATTAAAGTTATGAGAGGTACGAAAAACAAAAGAGTATAAAATTGATGTAATTTCTAGTGTTCCCTTCTTTATTTGAGGACTATTACTAGTAATCCTTTGTCTATTCAGTGTGGAAAGGAAATTCAGACAATTAAACAGATACCTTTCAAAATTAAACCATCCAGGGCTACTGGTAGTTCTCTTCAGGTATCTTTCACTCCTTGGTCAAAGGCCAAAGTAAGGGCCATAGTTAAAGAATTTCTTAAACTCAGGGAGGATTCTCAAAAGGTTTTGTAAATGGATTACCTCCTGAGATTAGTGGATAGACAAAAAGCCAGAAAATAAAATGAGAAGCCACAGGACTGAATGAACTCTTGACCATGGTTGATATTCAGAGCCTGATAGGAATTTTTTTTAAGGCTTCATTCCTAAGCTAAATGTGCACAAAGGGTAAGAACAAACTCCCATGTAGGTTGATGGGTGTGATAGTCCTTTGATATCATTTAGGTGCCAACCCAACTTTTTGAAAAATTGAGTACAGTCATCCTTGTTTTACAAAGCTAGACTAGTTTTTGCAAAACTAGAGGTGTGACTGCAGAAACAATTCAAAGTTTACCAATCCCTAAACCTTTCCTATTTATCTCAAAAGGCTTACAAATATTGGCCTTAGGAAACCAAAGTCCTTCCTTCCTGGAGGAACTTATTTTAACCTGTGCTTTTGAGATGTAAATGTTCTACAAACTTCAGGGAGGTAATTCTTATCACAGTGAAAACAAAAAAGAGACTTTGATTTAAAATTTAGGTGAATAAAAAAAATCGTGTTTTTTCCAAAAATTTTAGTAAAAAAAAAAAAGAAAAAATGTTTACCCATCTGAGCAGATAAACTTAACACATTCTATCTAGTGAATTTTATATTAATTGTACCTGTATAATGGCTAGAATTTTAGGATTTCTCTTTGCATATATGTTTATGTGTGCCTATATATGTAAATTGTAAATGTGTGATATGTATCTACACCTGGATGGCATTGCCAAAATTAATTTGGCTTAAAAGGTTAAAAATGAAGTATTCTTAAAATTCTGAAAAATATTACAACTAAACCACTGTTTTTCAAGTTTACATCATCTGGGGTAATCATGGGTAAATAATGCTTAGTTGAAGCCTGTCATTGTAGTTAAAATAGATCGATCTTCAGAGTTATCTTCCTTTCTGGTTTACTAATCAAATTCATGTTTGTTACAAAAACTGTCAGCAAGAAAATAGTTTAGGATGATAGTTGGTTTTATCCAATGTTTCATGAAGTTTTCATGACTAATCTAAACATAATTATTAAGAACAAGTGAGTTAAATAGGTACAACTAAGATACAAATTTGTAAATGATTTTTCAGCAATATTTATGTCCACTTAAATAGTTTACCGAAACCTTTTCGGTAATGTAAAACCTCAGAGGTTTGCTAAGTTAAATTAGATGATGGGTAGTCATTAAGTAGCTAGATCATTTCCAAATGACATAAAAGCTGAAACATTAAATACTGAACGTAGGTTTTTCTACTTTTAGCTTTTTATTACAGAGAGACTAAAAGATATTTGGATATGTTAGTGCTACATTGGAACATTTCACAATTGCTTATTAGTTTTCACTAGACATTAAGGTTTCTAAGAGTTAAGAATTCTATTTAAAATTTTTTCTTTTATAATTTTTTTAAAAATATAATTAACAGTATTCTATTGGTTTCAGATGTACAATCTAATGATTCAACTATTTAATCCTCTGTTTCATCCCCTCCACCTCTCCTCTGGCAACCAGTTTAGTCTCTGCATTTAAGAGTCTTTTATTTATTTATTTATTTATTGTCTCTTGTTTGTTCATTTATTTCTTAAATTCCATATATGAGTGAAATCATATGGTATTTGTCTGTTCTAACAACCCCAATAAGTGTGATTCCTGGAAATAATAAGGGAAACAACACTGTAGGCAAGGAAAACACATGTTTTTGGTTAAAAAAACATAGGCTGGAGATGAAAGTGTAGGAAGATCCTGAACTCACCTCTCCCACAGACACACTGATTCTACAATTTTACATACAGCAGTTCCTCCTGAAGCACTGTGGGCTGGTGAAACAGCTTCTGCACACTAAAGTCTAGAGAGACCACATAGGGAATGGCAGGAGAGATTGAGACATGGTAACAATGGAAATCCCACTCTCAATACTGCAAAATGCATTAGGAAGGGATAGCACCAAGAGAACCATGCACATATCTCCCCACACTGGGGCACAGAAAAAAAAAAAAAAAAAAGCCACAGTTTAAAAGGCAAATAAAATATAAATGAAGGAAACTCATTTACTAACCCTAGAGCATCTGCCAAATGATGGTGGAATGACTAGAACTCTCTCCACAGTCAGAAATGCTAGCAAGTGCTAAGTTTATGTTCCTCCTCCACTTTCATAGTACATACTTGAGCAGGGTCCAAGCACTCTATCCATCTTTTACACTGGTGAGCCCCAGGCCCCTAGCCAACACCAGCTCAAGCTCTCCCACCAAGGCAGCCACAGCACAGTCCACTGGGAATAACACTGGCCTATCCACTACAGCTCTACCCATCTTGTCAAGGCAGCAGCAGCTCAAAGCACCCTGGGATACCTGGGGCCCATACCTGCTTTAGCTCCAAGCTTCTCAACAATTTACCCCTTGTGCACAGTGCCCCAGGACCCCTCTGGCCCACACCCACTTCTGCTCCAGCCATCATGCCAGTGAGCCCCCTGCACAGAAAACCCTAGATTGTGCACACTTTAGCTTCAGTCAACCCCCCAGGGTAGCCCTGGCATGGAGTCCCCTGGAAACCCCAACCTCTGTTCATTATAGCTCCAGCCAACTTGCCAAACCTGCAAGTCTCATGTAATCTACACAGGGAATATTCCTACACAAGGGATAGTAGATGTTTTGTCTATTTCGCATAAACAGAAATTGAATCAAAAACAGAGGAGCATGCACCGAACAAAAGAACAAGACAAAATAGAGTTAAGCACTCTACCTGATAAAGAATTCAAACTAATGGTCATAAAGATGCTCACCAGACTTAGTAGATAAACTTACTAACAACTTTGATAAAGAGAGAGAAAGTGTAAAAAAAGAACCAGAGTTGAAGCATACAATACCTGAAATTAAAAATACACTGGAAGCAATCCACAGCAGATTAGAAAATACAGAAAAAAATGGATCGATCTGGAAGACAAGGTAATAGAAAGCACCCAAGCTGAACAGCAAAAAGAAATAGAATTTTCAAAGTAAGACTACATTAAGAGACCCCTGGGATACTCAAACATACTAATATTTGCATTATTAGGGTCCCAGAAAGATAAGAGAGAAATAAAGGAGAAGAAGAATTCACTAACCTGGCAAAGGAAATGAACATCCATGTCTAGGAAGCACAGACTGCCACAAACAAAATGAACCTAGGGTGGTCCACACCACAACACAAAATAATTAAAATGGCAAAAATGAAACATAAAGGGAGAATCTTAAAAGCAGCAAGATGAAAGTAATTACTTACAAGGAATACCCCATAACATTAGCAGCTGATTTTTTAGAAGAAATTTGTAGGCCAAAAGGAAGTGGCAGGATATATTCAAAATGCTAAAAGGAAAAAAAAAATGTACAATCAAGAAGACTCTTATTATTTAGAATGAGAGATAAAGAGTTCCCTAGTAAAATAAAAGTTAAAGGAGTTTCCACCACTACACTGGCCTTACAAGAAATGTTAAAGGATTTTCTTTAATTTGAAAAGAAAAGAACATAACTGGAAGTAAGAAGATTTTACAAGAAAAATATTTGGTTGGTTAAAGAAACATACGGTAAGTGTAGTAGATCAATAACTTATAAAAGTAGTATAAAGGTTAAAGACAAAAGTAGAAAAATATATCTAAAATATTAGTTAAGGGATTCACATCATAGGAGCACCTGGGTGGCTCAGTTGGTTAAACAGCAGACTTGATTTCAGCTCCGGTCATGATCTCACAATTCATGAAATCAAGCCCTATGCCAGGCTCCACACCTAGTATGGAGCCTGCTAGGAATTCTCTCTCTCCTCCTTCTTCTCTCTCTCTCCCTCTGCCCCTCCCCAGGTCACTCACATTCTCTGTCTCTCAAAAAAAAACCAAAAAACAAAAAACAAAAACAAAAACAAAAAAATGACATCATATACATAAAATGGATGAGACAGTAAAAATGTAGTGCTTTTAGAATGTGTACAAATCCAAGCAACTATCAATTTAATATTCACTGCTATATACACAGGATGATATATATGAAATTCATGGTAACTACAAACCAAAAACCTGTAAAAGATACAGAAAAAATATAAAGAGACAGGAATCCAAGCATAACACTAAAAGTCATAAATCACAAGGGTAGAGAGCAAGAGAAGAAAAGAGGAACAGAGGACAACTATGAAAACTAGCAGAAAACAGTTAACAATGACATACCTAGCAATAACTACTTTAGATGTAAGTGGTATTAATGCTACAATCAAAAAACAGAGTGACTGAATGGAAAACAAGACCAATCTGTAAGTTGTCTGCAAGGGAACTGACTTCTGACCAAAAGATACATACAGACTGAAAGTGAAAGGACAGAGAAACAACCAACAAAACTAAAAGGCAGTCTACAGAATGGGAGAAGATATTTGTAAGTAACATATATGATAAAGGATTAGTGTACAAAATCTATAAAGAATTTATCAAACTCAATACCCAAAAATCAAATAACCCAGTGAAGAAATGGGCAGAAGACATGAGTAGACACTTTCCCAAAGAAAACATCCAGATGGCTAACAGACACATGAAAAGATGCTCAACATCACTTATTAGGGAAATACAAATCAAAACTACACTGAGATATCACCTCACACCTGTCAGAATGGCAAAAATTAACAACACAAGAAACAACAGGTATTGGCAAGAATGAGGAGAAAGGGGAACATTCTTGCAGTATTGGCAGGAATACAAACTGGTGCAGCCACTCTGGAGAATACTATGTAGGTTCCTCAAGAAACAGAAATTAGAACTACCCTACGATTTGGCAATTGCACTACTAGGTATTTACCCAAGGGATCCAAAAATGCAGATTTGAAGGGGTACATGCACCCCAATGTTTATAGCAGCATAGTCAACAATAGCCAAACTATGGAGAGAGCCTAAATGTTCATTGACTGACGAATGGATAAAGAAGAGGTAGAATGGAAAATTACTCAACCATTAACAAAATGAAATCTTGCCATTTTCAATGATGTGGATGGAGCTAGAATTTATTATGCTAAGTGAAATAAGTCAATCAGAGAAAAACAAATACCATATGATTTCACTCACATCTGGAATTTAAGAAACAAAACAGATGAACATATGTGAATGGGGGTAGAGAAAAGAGGGAAACTGATAGAGAACAAACTATGGGTTGATGGAGACAGGTGGGTGGGAGATGGGTACATGGGTATTAAGGAGACCACTTGTGATGAGCACTGGGTGTTGTATGTAAGTGATGAACCAGTGAATTCTACTCCTGGAATCAATATTGTACAGTATGTTAACTGATTTCTTTCTTTAAAGTGAAAGGACAGAAAAAAATATTCTATCCAAATGGTAATTAGAAAAAAAAAAAGGCTAGAGTTGTAATACTCATATCAGACAAACAGACTTTAAAACAAAAACTATAACACAAGACAAAGATCATCATATAGCAATAAAAGGATCAGCCAAATGAGAGATTATAATAATTGTAAGTATCTATATACCTAATGTAAAAGCACCTAAATATATAAAGCAAACATTAACAGATAAAGGAAAATTTGACAGTAATACAAAAATAGTAGGGGACTCTACACCTCACTTAATACCAATGAATACATGCCAATACAGAAAATCAATAAGGAAAGAATGACTTTGACACATATTCAGAACTTTCCATCCCCAAACAGGAGAATACACATTCTTTTCAAGTGCACACAACATATTCTCCAAGATAGATCACATGTTAGAGCACAAAGTACGGCTCAATAAATTTGATAAGATTGGATTATAGTAAGCAGCTTTTCTGACCATAACAGAATATAACTAGAAATAATTGCAAGAAGGAAACTGAACAACCTGCTACTACACAACCAATGGGTCAATGAAGAACTCGAAGAGAAAATAATACCTTGAGACAAATGACAATAAAAACACATGGTCCAAATTATTTGAGATATACCAAAAGGATTTTTTTTTAAGTTTATTTATTTTGAGAGCACACAGAGGAGAGCCAGAGAGGAGAGGGAGAATCCCAAGTAGGCTCTGCGCAGTGAGCAGAGCCCAATGTGGGGTTAGAACCCAAGAAACCAGAGATCATGACCTGAGCTGAAATCAAATATCCATCCAGGGATGCCTCTGCTGGGTATTTACCCAAAGAAAATACACACTAATTTCAAAAGATATGTTTATTGCAGCATTATTTCCAATAGCCAAGATACAGAAACAACCTAAGTATACAGTGATACATGAATGGATAAAGAAATGTCATGTGTGTATTTGTGTGTATACACACATGTACATACACAAATATTACTCAACTATAAAAAATGATCCATGTTATGAATGGCAAGATTTCAATCTAGGCAGTGCGAACTGAAGTCAGAGGAAGACAAATATAATATGATTTCACTTATATTTGGAAGTTAAAAAAAGAAAACCAGAATAAACAAATTTTAAAAAGACAGAGTAGCTGGTTGGCTCAGTAGGTTAAGTGTCCAACTTTGGTTGAGGTCATGATCTTGCAGTTTGTGAATTCGAATCCTGTGTCAGACTCTATGCTAAAAGCTCAGAGCCTGGAGCCTGCTTTGGATTTTGTGTCTCCCTCTCTCTGCCCCTCCTCAACTCACACTTTTTCTCTCTCTCTCTCAAAAATAAACAAACATTGAAATAAAGGGAAAAAAAAGACTTATACAGAGAATAAACAGGTGATTGCCAGATGGAAAATTTGTGAGGAAATAGACAAAATAATTGAAGGAAAATAAGAGGTAACTTCTAGATTTAAAATAAGTAAAAATAAATAAATAAAAATAAGTCAGAGGGGTGAAAAGTATAGCACAGGAATATAGTCAATAATGTTGTAATAACATTTATGGGGATAGATGTTAATTACACTTACCATGGTGAGCATTGCCTAATGTATAGAATTGTTGAATCACTATGTGAGACACCAAAAAGTAATGTAAGATTGTATATCAATTTTATTTTAATTTAAAGAACCTAAAAAAATGTATGAGGTAAGCATATGTGTTTTTGTTAAGGAAGAAAACAAGTAATTTTGTCTTGATTGTTCAGAATGAAAAAGAGAGGGAGAGGAGAGAGAATTTTACCTTGTATAATCAAACAGCCTCAAATTGAATTAATATTAAAGTCTATTAAAATAAGTTTTAATATTAGTAATGTCCTATGTAAAAGTAAAAGTTAATTTTCTTTCATTTGCTGAAAGGACAAAATCTTTTTGTGCCATTTGCTCCTAAAAAGCAAAGATTGTTTTATCAGAATAAAACAAATTTATTTTTTTAGATTTTATTTTATTTTTATTTTATATTTTATTATCAGAATAAAACAAATTTATCTTTGCTTCATGTTATCTGTATTGATAAGATACAGATCATTGATTACTTAAATAAACCTATTCCTTTTGATATTAAAATAGCTAAGTTTTGCTCAGAACTATATAACCTTCTATATTTGCCTATGAAGTCTTTAATTATCAGTTTGGTTAAACAGATAAATAACCGTTGTTTCACAGTGACCTATGCTCCTATTTAGTCGTGTCCAAAATCTTTTGATATCTTTGAGAAACTTCCCCAAATTAAATTTATTAAATGAAGTCTTAAAAAGTTTATTTTGAGAGAGAAAGCACATGCATGCATTTGAGAGCAGGGGAAGGGCAGAGAGAGAGAGAGAGAGTCCCAAGCAGTTCTGTGCTATCTGCTCAGAACCCAACATGTGACTTGATCCCACAAACCATGAGACTATGACCTGAGCCAAAATCAAGTTGGGTACTCAACTGACTAAGTCACCCAGGCACCCCTATATGAAGTATTTTTGACCTGAAAGATACTGTAGGAAATTCCAGAGGGTCTCTGGAACATCACAAAAGATTTGCTAACCTAATTAAGCTTATTTTATATGTTAAAATTATGGAAAAAAAATTATTGTCTAGTAAGTGATGATAAGCCATCATATATTTACCCATAAAATATAACCTGTTATTAATATAAGTGTTGTAACTATATAACTATAATATAGTTGTTATAATGTGTTCTAGATATTCTAATAAATTCCTAAAGTTCTGCTATGCCCTGGTATGATGTTATCAGTCATAATTCTAGTTGTCTTAAAATGTATGTCGCAGAAATAACCAAATATCTTTGTCAATTGCATTGTAATGAACTTGCTTTGCATCTGAGCTTTAAGTCTGTCATTTACAGGCAGTTGTTGTTTTATCTGATGGTTTTGAAAAAGTGTTTACAACAAAAGTTTTTCATATATAAGGAGACTCATGGAAAGTACTCTAGACTACAGGTTTCTGATAATTTTCAGATCATAAAACTGAAGGGAGTAAGAACTTCCAGAACTAACAGAAAAACGAGACTCAAGCAAAACAATATCAGTAACAAAGGACTAAATGAGCTAATGAGAATGATTATAGTGTTTGTGATATTTTTGTGTTGCCAATTTTTTAATATTTTGTTTTGCCAGATTTGGAGAAACTTTTTCTGTTAAGCTATGACTTACAGCAATTTGATAAAAATATACCTCTGTGAACAAATTGAAAAATTTGTCTTTTCCACCCTACCTGATCCCTTTAGAATCCAGAAACTTTCAGTGCATTCTTATATTTTCATGGCAATACATTTGTTTGCCTATGTTCAATAAGAATCTGTTTTTCTTGTTTATAATCTTGTTTTTCTTGGATACAGTCAGAAACACTGGTTATGTTACAGAAGCTTTGCCTGGAATGTCATATTTGAGAGAGGTATGTATAGACTCAGAGGACAAAACAGCTTTAAGGACTATGCTTAATATTACAAAGCCACTAAAACCCCTTGGGAAGACAGAGTGGTACCTTGCCTACAGGGTTTCCAGCAGCCTTCCTAGGTGACTTAGGATGGACATTTCCTGGGAGGTGCAGGAACCTCTAGATATTCTGGGAGCCTCAAGAAGAGAGGAAT
Source organism: Acinonyx jubatus (assembly GCF_027475565.1). Lineage (NCBI taxonomy): Eukaryota > Metazoa > Chordata > Mammalia > Carnivora > Felidae > Acinonyx > Acinonyx jubatus. The sequence goes on from NC_069384.1 coordinate 43,117,359, forward strand.
TCACCCACATCTAATGGTATCACAGGCAAGTCTGATGGCAAATCTTTGGCTTGGCTTCTCGTCCTTGAGAGGATTTTAGAAGTTCAATCTGAGCCTCCTTATAAAGTTTCTGTAATGCAGATCTTAAAAGAGCTTATATAATTGATTGCTATTCTTGATGTGCTTATGTAAATAAGCCAAGTTTAATTGGCTAGACTTACTCCACAAACAAATCATCTTTAAGTTGGCTATCTTTGCTGAAAATAAGAGTATTTTTCAAAGGAAAAATTATGTTTTGGTAACACACCTTTGTCAATATTAAATTCTAGATCTCATTGTTTTTGAGGGTTTGTTATTTGCCTATAAACTGGATACTGAAATTTTCTGGTTTCCTCAAATATCTGGCTATGACACTCCAAAGTAACATTCCAATTTTCTCCCATTCTTTTGACTTGGAATCTTTGAGAACTAAAATTGCCCCTTTTTCTCAATGCCCTGCAGACTGAAACTAGATGACTATATAACCTTCAGAAAAATCACAACAGCTCATGTTTAGACAAATCATGTCTGTTGCTATGTGAACCCCTTAGAGTTTACCTGAATACCTGATGCCATTATCAGAGAAGTTCAGACTGCAAAAGATACTTTAACTCCTACATCTAGAAATGTCTCAACTGGCTGCCCTCAAGATTCAAAATGGATTTACAGTAAAACCTTGGTTTGCAAGCATAATTTATTCTGGAAACATGCTTGTAATACAAAGTACTTGTATATCAAAGCGAATTTCAAGAACCATTGGCTCAGTTGTGATCATGGGATGTTCGGTGTCATGTACCACTCGTAATGTAAGACATGCTCCTTTGTCAAGTTAAAATTTATTAGAAATGTTTGCTCGTCTTGTGGAAAACTCCCAGAACACGTTACTCACAATCCAAGCTTTTACTGTATATTATATTCTAATCATTAACCTTCAATTGTTTTTGTTTCCATAGAAATGCCTTATTAAATACCTTTTTTTTTTTTTTTTACCTGCAATATAGGCATACCTTGGAAAGCCCACCTGAAAGACCTACATCCTTAAATGAAACACAACTCTTTAAAATGACCTATTCTCAGGTCTGAGAGACTGGCTCACTGAGGTATGGAGCAAATCTATCAACTTAGCTTCTGCATTGTGAAACTTCTAAGCTTTCAAAGCAAGACTATAGGGGAACAAAACTTGCTGTGCAGAATGTCTCTCTTTTTAAATTTTTTTTAAAAAGTTTATTTATTTATTTTGAGAGAGAGAGAAAGAGAATCTCAAGCAGGCTCCATGCTACCTGAACCGGAAGAGTCATGAAAGAATCTGACGCTTAACTGATGGAGCCACCCAGGCACCCCTAAAATATGTCTGTTTTGCATAAGGATTATTTTATGCTGATTGTTTTTAAAAAACTGAAAATAGAATTTACCCTTTCGTAAGAGACATTTACATGTATGAGGCAAATCGACATTCATAAGGGTGTCTCCCTCACTGTACCAGAAAGATGGGAAGGACTCTAAATCTCTAGAAACTCTTACCAAGAAGACAATTTCAGTCTGCATTACACCGTTAGCCTTATTTAATGTGCTTTCCAGGTAACATCCCATAACTGACTCCCCACCCGAAACATCTTCTTTTGCCTGTAGCTGGAGATGGTATTTGAGGTGATAGCTTTGGGCATTTCAGAGTTAATCCATTTTCGGGGTCTGTCCCATGTATATATGTTACCAAACTTTTATTTTTCTCCTGCTCATCTGCCATGTATCAATTTAATTATTAGATCATCCAAAGAACAGAAGAATGGAAAATTTTCTGTCCCTATGCAGATACACAAGTTACACATCCCTTTTTGCTACTTATGCAACCTAGAACTCACGGCAGAAGCGTAGCTTCTTGGAGCCAAGAGAATAAAAAGACATCAGCATTATCAGCTTAAGCTATGTACCCTCTCTAAGCAACTTTATTTGTAAAGATGCTAGTAAATAAAAATACACAAGTTGCAAAGAAAGTCTAAACATGTATTCTTTTTTTTTTTTTTTCAAAGTCTATTTATTGTAGCAATCCCTGCACCCAGTGTGGGACTTGAACTCACGACCTCGAGATCAAGAGCCACATGCTCTACTGACTGAGCCGGCTAGGCACCTGAAAAATATGGAAAGAATACCACTGGGAAAAATAGATGTTCAATGCCAACAATAAGGAAAAATTCAAATAGAAGACAAACTACCCGTCATATAGTGCAAAATAAGGGATAAAAAAATCAGGGTAAAAGACTGCCTTTGGGACATACCTATTATAGATAAAAGACTTAAACATTCTAATATTAAACAATTTTATTCATATGGGTCTTCTCTAAAGGCCCTGCCACACAATGCCCAGAGATGTAAGTGCAAATGTGCTCACTTCATACTGTGAGTAATGGTTTAAAAAAAAAAAAAAAAAGGAGTGACCAGAAACACTAACATCTAACTGCTCATTTGGGGAAATGGATAAATAAATTGAGTTATTCAAAAAATGGAATACTTTACAAAACATTAGAATGATGTACTAGGTCTCCATGAAATAGGGAAGCCGAAAGGACTCCAGTTGAGAAAATCTTTATTTCTGCTGTTTTTCTGCAAGGTCCCATTTCTGGATAAGCCAAAACACTATATTCCCACCTCAAGGGGAAAACAAGAAAATTAATAATTCTCTGAGTTTTGTGCTACGCCCCAAACACCTGATAACATTTAAGAAGAGCCAGATCCCAAACATGTTCCAGAATATCAGCTCTGAACAATCCTCTGCTGACGCTGGCATCAACCCTCCTTACCGTCAGTGATTTATGCAATAATACCTATTGTTCACCTGACACTCACCTTTGATAGATTACCCTAGATTCCTACTCTAGATTCCTGGAGGCACATGGACCCTAGACCCCTTTCCAGGATAAATTCCTAACCGCACGTGACAGGGAAACTCACTCTCCTTTCCTTTGAGTCTCCCAGACACTCTGTCTGCTTTTCTCTGACACACTATTCAATAAACTGTTTTTAATTTCTCCGGCTCATGTTTGATTTCTATGCTGCATGAAGCCAAGGACCTTACTGGCTAGTCCTACAGGACCCTCCTCCATATCCTTGGACCCAGCCTACCTGCATCATCCATATGTCCAATATGGAAAAAATGCAAAAACACAATACTGAGTTAAAAAAGTAAATTGCAAGATGTCCCCTTTAAGATAGCATTTATGTTAGATTGTTTTAAAAGGATTCATTTATTTTTGAGAGCAAGTGGGGGAGGAGCAGAAATGGTGGGAGACAGAAGATCTGTTGAAGCAGGGCTCAAAACTCATGAGCAGTGAGACCATGACCTGAGTTGAAGTCAGACACTCAACCGGCTGAACCAACCAGGTGTCCCACATTTATGTTAGATTTTAAACACATGCACCCATGTGCATTCTTTTCCAATGTTTACTATATGTGTAAAGCTCTGTAAAAATGAAAATGCAAACATATATGTGCTTGCATGCACACATAACATGTTTACACAAATAGTAAAAGTAAAAAATAAAACACTCATGGGCAGAAGATATTCCAAACTCAGAACAGTGTTTGTATCACAGGAGGGAGGGATAGGGAGTTGTTATATAATTTTGCAAATAGCTCAAGGCCTGTCTAGGTATATATTATACTTTTTTTAATGTTTATTTTTGAGAGGGAGAGAAACAGAGTGCGAGTCGGGAGGGGCAGAAAGAGAAGGAGACATAGAATCTGAAGCAGGCTCCAGGCTCTGAGCTGTCAGCACAGAGCCCGACCCGGGGCTTGAACTCATGAACAGTGAGATCATGACCTGAGCCGAAGTCAGACAGTGAACTGACTGAGCCACTCAGATGCCCCTATTCTTTAATATATGTTTTATGTTAAAAATATATTTTGCAAAATAAATATTTTACATAGAGCCATTTCAAATGCAGAGTACTTTTGTCAGTTTAATGACAGCTATAGGTATATAACCTTTCTGTTATGTTAAAACTTCTATAGTTATACATATTCAATATTTTATATTTTGCATTAAAAAAAGCCAAGATCAGAGATTAACAGAAATGGTGACTAACAGAAATAGTCTACCTGATATAGAAGCAACTTAAATTTTCTTTTATCAGACAAGTTGATGTGAGCAGTATGATATTGTGATTTAAAAATGACCTTGAGTGATGTTTTAATATAATATGGCCAACTATCCATTGAGAAATTGTCCCTAGGGAAGCAATTCCCAGTTCAGAATACCAATGAATAATGCTTTGGCAGAAAAATTGCCAATCTTGGCATTTAAGTCTTTGGAAATTATGATATTGGCTAATGAAGTCTTAAGAGTATATAACATTCAGACAACTGTCACATTGGTTCCAGGCCTTGAGGGATCTGAATGTTCATTAGCAGGAGGATCATATATTAACACATACCCAGTTATTCATTTCAGGACACTGAATTAGGTTGAGAAAAAGAAAAAAAAAAGTTCCTATTGAAGACACGGTGATGTTCAAGGTCATGTGAATGTGACTAGCCTATAGTCCCTAAATCATTTTGCCAGATGACTGGATGAGAAAATGGCTTACAGCCTTGCAAGATATAAATTTCTCTTCTGAAACTCCCATCCTCTTTATGAAAATAGCATGCTTTTAAAAACTTTTTAGAAAATAAAGATATGTAGATTAGTTCCATTATCTTTCCCTGTTTCTGGAAACAAAATAGAAAGTAATGGAAACTGTATTCTAAAATATCTTAAAAGGAAAAATCAAGACCCTCATGTGCCTACCAGGGTTTAAAATTAATGCATTCCTATTTACTGTGTTGCTAACACTAACAGGTTATAACAGGCCTAATTTCTCTGGGTTGGCACTCATAACACACCGAATTCCTAAACAATCTATTTGAGATAAAAAAAGAAAATTTCAGTGTCAGAATTTCTATATTCTACTTTCTATCTTAAATTCTTTGCTTGTTTTTGTCATAGCAATTATCACAATTAGTAAATTATTTTTGGTTTATTATGTTATGATTTATGTTTTTGTTTTTACTCACCTCTAGAAAGAATTCACTATTCAGAGGCCATATATCATGTATCTTAGTTTTGCATTTGTATCCCCAGTCCTTAGCATGATATCCAACAGTAATAAACCTTATTAAATATCTGAATTCAGAATGACTGTGAATGAATCAAATAGGACAGAAGTTATTACTGTAATTAATGGTAATACGGCCATGCAAAAGAGAATACATAAGAGACAATCTGGCAAAAAAAATCCTAAGGTTAAAAATAAAGCAAAACGCTAAAAAACTTGCAAATAGCACCAATACTAAGAAGAGTGGGAATACAAACGCGTTCACTGTTGGCAGTTCTATAGAACCAGACTCCGTTTAAAGGAGATTACTAGGCAATAATTTTTTAAATAAGAATAAAGCAGAGAAACTAATTAATTGTAAAATTTGAGCATTTGAAACAATATCAAATATGGTCCAAGGAAAAGAACCAGGAATAAATTCTTGGCCCTCTACCATAATATTGATAATAATAACAACATTGCTATCACAGTAAGTGATTATTAAATTTCATTTTGGCTTGTTATTGCTCTTAGCAATTACTCTGGCACCGCCTCACTTTTTAGCTTAGCCGAAATCCTGACAAGTAGGTACGCACAGAAGTGTGAAGTAAATACTGAATAAGTAATAACATATAGATTAAACAATAATACATTGAGTATTGTTACAGAGAAACTAATATATAAGTCATTCCATAGAAAACCACAGGCCCAAAACATTGTCACTTAGACCGAGTTCTCAAACTGAGGCTTAATACCTAATCTAACCTCCCCAGAAATGTTTTAACCCGTCAGAAATTTTCCAAAAAGTGCCAATGAGTTGGTTAAGTGGGCCCTCGCCAGCCCCCAGAGAAAGATGGAGTAATGTGCATAATAGGACACCTTGTTTTTCCTCCAAGGGAAAACCACTTTGCCTGAAACAATTCTTTTCCTTTAACAGCTGTCTTGGCCCATTTTCCTTCTACAAAAACCTTTCATTGTATACACTTCCTTGGAGCCTCACTCTACGTGCTAGATGGGAGGCTGTCAATGCATCAATCATTTAATAAAGTCAATTAGATCTTTATAATTTATGCAGTTGAATTTCTGTTATTTAACTGGTTCGGTAGCAGTGATGGAATCTGACGTGAACTTCCAGCAGCATTGAGACAGGGACACTGAGAAATGCGGGCGTGGTGTTTGAGAAGGCAGTTAGTTAGACTTTAATAGGATGCCTGGAGACCAACAAAGGGGGAGTCAAGATCCATTATGAGGAAAGTTAACAACCTGCCTTGGCAGCATTCCACAAACAAGGCCACAAGAAGCCACATCGAATCAGGCCCAAAACAAAGGTCGGAGACCCTGACCAAGTAAGGACAAAGGATGCAAAACCCTGCTCCCAAAGAAATCCCCTCCCCAAATAATAAATATTCCACCTAGTTAACAACTGTTAATAAAAACCCCAAGCACAGCTCTCCCTTGAAGTCGCCTGCTCTCCTATCTGGAGAGTTTACTCTTTTTTTAATAAGCTCTTCACTTGTGCTATTCAACCATTATCTGATCTGTCCTTGAATTCTTTTTTAATTTTTTTAATGTTTATGTATTTTTGAGAAAGAGAGAGAGAGACAGAGCATGAGCAGGGGAGGGGCAGAGAGAGAGGGAGACACAGAATCTGAAGCAGGCTCCAGGCTCTGAGCTATCAGCAGAGTCTGATGCGGGGCTCGAATGCACTATGGGATCGTGACCTGAGCTAAGTTGGACACAACCGCCTGAGTCACCCAGATGCCCCAGCCTTGAGTTCTTTTCTTGGAACCAGATTAGATGTCCCTGGAGGCAGGCTGGGTAGAGGACACAGGGCCAGTCAACTCAGCAGCAAGGGTAGCCATGACCCCTTTGAATTCACTGTATTTCTTGCCATTTCTGAGGGCCATGGGTAAGCTCTTCTCAGTTGTGAGCTTTGCTCTTTTTGTGTGTGTTCGAGCTCCTGATCTAACTGGATTTCCTTTATAAGGCAGGTCCGCTTGAGCTGGCAGATGGTTATGCCTGAAGCCTGAGTAAATTGGCATGTTTGCCTGGAGCCCAAATGAGCTGGCAGTTCTGCCCTAAGCCTAGTTGAAATGGCGGTTTTGCCTAGAGCCCAAGTGAGCTGACAGAAGGGTCTGCCCAGAGTCAAGCCCCTAGCCTTTCAGACCACAATTCCTCAGGTGGAGGAAGATTTTGGAGAAGAATCAGAAGATTCTATTGGAATTGGTGATTATTCACACAGTGCCTCCTCGTGGTCAGGACACTGTACTACGAGTACATTAAGGTGCCCGTGGTTGTAGTCTTATTTTGTGTAGATAAAGGCTATTGCTAGTGGGGATGTCAGAGGCCAGAAAGCTGCAAAAATTGCTGGGCATGGTTTGAGCACTGACAGGCACTGTTCACCACTTCAAGAGGACTCCCATAAGTTGTTTACAGAACTGATTAGATTTATACCAGGTCACCTACCTAGAAAACTGTCATGCAATGAGGTACACTGTAAAACACACAATCCCCAAACTATGGAATATGCCTATCCCTCATAGGTATTAGTTCAGCTCCGAGAACTAACGGATTTCTTAAATTCTGAAGAGTCAAATGTACTACCTTCTGGCATACCTGCTTATTTTATGTCTAAGACTATAGTTCTGGAAGTTACAGATATCTAGCAAGATAAAAAAAAAAATACTAAAAATAACCTAGAATTACAGTGGCTATTATGGGGAATGTTCCAATTAGACAAGATTGTTCATTTAAGAAGTGCACTTGAAAGTAAAGATTCCCGAATTAAACAAATGGAATAGGTTGCCTATTGTAATTGGTATGCAGAAGGTTCCCAAAGGCTTCAAGATTCCAAAATAGCCTCATTGAAAGATTCATTACAAAAGACTAATGGAAAAATAAAAACACAAGAGGAACTTAAAAGATGACAGAACTGATGTGACTCCTACTGCTCCCCTCTACTTTTCTTTACCTGAGTTCTCATAGTCTACTAATTTTCTGTCTGAACTACTGAACTACCTTTCCACTCGGAAGAGACAATTAAACAGTTACCTCTTAGATAAAATCACCTGAATTTGGAGGCAACCCTCCTGAGATATCTTTCACTTTTTGGTGGGAGACTGAACTAAGGGCCATAAAGAATTTCCTACATGAAGGGAGGATCCCCAAAGGTTTTTTTGAAGAGTTTAAAACCCTTATCAGGTCCTATAACCCTTGGCTGCCACATCTTTCTCAACTCGTGTACATGGTGGTAGGATTTGGTGAGGTATAAAAAATGGATGTGGGAAGTAGAATGGCATAATCCTGAGAATGATCATTGAGGTCCTCAGTCTCTAGTTCTCCTATGGATCGGAAAAAACAAACAAAAACAAAAAAAACAAAACAAAACAAAACAAAAACCTTGCAAAATAGCAGCTAATCTTTTAAAAAGCCATTCCTAGAGCCTTTCCTGCCCATACTGATTAGTCTATTGTTTAAACATGCAAAAGAATGGAATATGAAAGACTTTAAAGCCCATTTGGAGGCATTCTTTCTGTGGTATTCCAGCTTCCATGCAATAAAAGAGATCACTCAACATGCCCTAGCTGCCCTACTTGTAAATGGATTACCCCCAGAAATGAGTGGGTTAATAAAAAGGCAAAAAATAGGATGGGAGGGCAAGGCCTGACCGAGCTCATAGCTATCTATAGCTGAGTATTATGAAAGGACCTTGGAGCAAGACTGTAAGCAAAACTCTACCAAACTGTTGGCTTTACGGCTACAACAGGTCCAAGACCAGAGACCTAAAATAACATCTGGGACCCCACATTTCTAAGGGTCCACCTTCAAAATGATGGCCAGAAGATCAATGTCTAATTCATAACAAACTGGAGCACTGGAAAAATGTCCTCAAAGACCTATGTAAACGCTTCAGTTTTAGTGTCCCAAGGGAGGCCCCAATGTGGGCCCCTCTCTGAGTTGAGAGGACTCCAGAGGATTCTCTTGTAAGCTGCTACCAGGAATTGCCTTAAACAGCCAAGAGGAAACTAAAATTTAAATTAATGAAAAATCTTGTGAAAACTTCGCTGATACCAGAGCTACCCTTTCTATCTTAAAGTCCATTTCTCCTAGGAAAACAAATTCCTTAGAGTGAAAACAATGTTTCCATAATGGGGGTATCAGACTTTCTGAAACAAAATTGGGTCAAATTGGAAGCTGGTATTCAAAACCTGAAAAAAATTTTTTTTAGGTCTTCTCTCTTATGCTAAATGTACCCAGAGGAAAAGAAGACATTCTCATAGGTAGATGGTGTATCACTTTGGTTTTTAGCAACAACCATCTGTTTTTGAGAAATTAAGAACAGTTGTCCTTGTTTTACAGATCAAGTCTTTACAAGAGAAAAAGTGTGGTTCCCAAAACAATTCAGACCACCAATCCTTTTTTACCAATCCCAAAACCTCCCCTATTTATTTCAAAAGGCTTTTAAGTATTGTAAAATTTCTGACCTTGAGGGAACAAAAGTCCTTCCAGAAAGTGCTTGCATTTTTTTCCCTGTGACTTTGAAATGTAAATGTTCAGTGTTCTACCTGGTCTTTTCCAAGATCTCTTTATCAAGTCCATCTCTTTAAAATGCAAATTTCAGGGCTATAATTCTAAACAAATAAAGCCAAGGGGAAAGGGCCATTTAAAACTTGCCAAGGATAAACACAAGTCTTAAGTATCTTCTCTACAAATGCTAAAATAAAGCTTTATTCATCCAGATAAGTAACCTTAACTTATTCCATCAACACAAAAAACAAACCCAGACTCAACTTTTGTAACCAGTGAATTGTGTACCTATCGCAGTAATTTAAAAACAAAAGCTCTAAGATCTTTGTTAACTTAAAACCCTCAAAGTTTTGCTAAGTGATGAGTTTACTTAAATTTATTTAATATCCGGGGGCACCTGGGTGGCTCAGTAGGTTGAAAGTCTGACTTCCACTCAGGTCATGATTTCATAGTTTGTGAGTTCGAGCCACTAGGGGTCTGTGCTGACAGCTCGGAGCCTGGAGCCTGCTTCTGATTCTGAGTCTCCCTATTTCTCTGCCTCTCCCTGCTCACTTTCTTTCTGTCTGTCTCTCTCAAAAATACATATACATTAAAAAAAAATTATTAAATATCCACATAATTTCCAAATAAGACAAAATAATAAAATAATTACTAAACATATGTTATGTAATTTTGGCTTCTAGGGGCACCTGAGTGGCTCAGTGGGTGAAACATCTGACTCTTGATGTCTGCTATGGTCATGATCTCAAGGTTTGTGAGATCCAGCCCTCCTTTGAGCTCTGGGCTGGTGGCATGGAGCCTGCTTGGGATTCTCTCTTTCTCTCTCTCTCTCTCTCTTTCTCTCTGCCCCTCCTTTACTCAGCTCACTCTCAAAGTAAATAAATAAACTTAAAAAATATATGAAAAAGTCATATGCTTCTAGAAATTTTAAAATGTATTAATAAATTTACAAATTACAAAATGCTAATATGAAAAACCATTCATAATTCTTAATTTTCACTAGAAATCAAGTTTCCTAAGGGTTAAAAATTGTAATTAATATATGTAATTAAAACTGTTAGGTAGGGGCGCCTGGGTGGCGCAGTCGGTTAAGCGTCCGACTTCAGCCAGGTCACGATCTCGCAGTCCGTGAGTTCGAGCCCCGCGTCAGGCTCTGGGCTGATGGCTCAGAGCCTGGAGCCTGTTTCCGATTCTGTGTCTCCCTCTCTCTCTGCCCCTCCCCTGTTCATGCTCTGTCTCTCTCTGTCCCAAAAATAAATAAACGTTGAAAAAAAAATTAAAAAAAAAAAAAAACTGTTAGGTAGAAGCTACTTGTGAACAGTGGAAGAAATGCACTGAGGCAGTCCCCAGGCCTTTGATGGGGGAATGTTGGGGGGAATGATAGGGAACCTAGCTGGAGTCAAGGATGGTGATAAATAGATTATGATTAGCATTAAAAAATGGAGGGGTTTGGTGGGGGAGCACAACATCCTGTCTATGACCCTGAGGCTAACAGACCAAGAGCCACAGGTGCTGAGCATGGGCTCTCCTCTTCCACTTCTGCTCCAGGGTAACCCCTAGACTCATTATAATGCATTTGCACCATATAGCCCCAACACAGGAAAAGGCTGCCAAGAGAGTTCTGGTACAAAGGTTGTAGGGTCAAAAACTCCCCCTTCCAATCTTTGAGAGTCCCACAAATGATTGGAAGCAGCCTCCACTAGAGACCACACAGCCACCTCTGGGTCTGCCCACTCTCCCACCTAGAGAGTATACTGTTGCTTTAACAAAGCTGCATTCTGCTTTCCCCCCCGGGCGCTGATCTCTAATTCTTACTGCATCACGTTTAAGAGCTGAGACACAAAGCACTTTTCGCTTTTCCTAGCGACAAAACTGGATAAGATTAAAACAAATGTTATTACAATTTTGTTTTCTCTCTGTTAAAAGGACGTTTTCTTGGACTTTCCGTCTGCCTTTGATAGGGATGTACAAGTTTCCTTACCTTTTAAATATTAGGTTTCAAAGTTATCTGTGATCCTATTCAGGCACATCTTTTCAAACTTTCTTTTCTTTTCTTTCTTTCTTTCTTTCTTTCTTTCTTTCTTTCTTTTTTTTTTTTTACAAACTTCCCAAAATAAAATTCTAAATGAAGTCCTTTGACCTTGAATATTCCAAATAAAAATGCTAAAACTAATTAGGCTTATTCTATATATAAATTACATGAGAAGCAGTGTCAAATAACAAATACTAAGCTGCCTTTATATTTGTAAGATTGTGACACGTGTAGATAAAGTCCATTTTGTTTCCACAAAAATGGCCCTTTAGTGCCAGACTTTTGTCACCCTGATGTCCTTGTGACAGGCCAACAGTCTGCTTCCAAATAAAAATAATTAAGATGGTCATGATGGTTGTAAATTCAATGAACAGTCAGTCAGGGTTATGGGGAAGCTCAAGACGACTGTTCAGTGCTCCTTGGCCCCCTGACAAATCCCATTGTTCAATTTTTACATTCCTTCACCCAACGCGGTACATTTAAGATGACTCAAATTATTAAATAGACATTGGTATAAAATTACAAAAACAGGCTATCAGCAACATCTGACTTGTTTGGTCCATAATCCTGAAAAAGCTGTTGTTGTTTGTTCTTAGAGGCTTCAGACCTCCTTCTGGACCATTTAAACACCTGCAACCGGGTATCATTAAGTTGCCACTTATATAGGTTTTCAATATGTTCTTGTTATTGTATGTGTGTTTTCCTTGCTGCAAAGCTGATGCCCTCACAGAAAAAAGCGAATGAACAATAACAAAAGAGTTAAAATAATGTGTATCCCACCTGAGGTATATTTCCCACTATCTCCAGTGATCAAGGCACCTATGTCACTGGACAAATCATAGGAGCCTTAACCAAAATGTTACAAACTTCTTGAAATTCTATCAGTATACAGCCTTCTGTCCATCCCTTCTTATCTCATGCTAAAACAATCAACTACTGTAAGTCTCTAATGTCTTAGGCTCCAGCCTCTTATCAGCCGATTAAAGAAGGCTTCCTGGATCCTAGTTCAAAGGAAACTGTCAGTCACAATCTAAAGCCTGATGACTGGGTATTCCAAAACATTATCAGAGGAAAACAGCCTTCAAGCCCCTTTGAGAGGGGTCTTACCAAGTAGTCCTAACCACTAACACTTGAAAAACTAAGACATGCTAGAGCCCTCTAAATCAAATAGATGAGAAAGAGAAGTAGCTGATATCAAGGTAGACTGCTTCCACCCAAGACAATGGATCAAGACCATATTTTAGCTAAAGATAAAACCCTTTCCTTTTTTTTTTTTTTTCTTTTCCTTGACTCTGCCATTGGCCTGGAAAGGTAGCACTCTCATCTGTATCTCCCAGACCATTGCTAAGGGAGAGGAATAACATTTTATTTTAGGCTAGGAGAAAATCTAACTGTCCCCATGACTTTTCCCAAGGAAAATAAGCCATCTCATTGGTCAACTCTCCTGAATTTACATTGTTGAGTTAAAAACTTACCAGGAGGCTTTTCTGATTCCAGATTTACTTATGTTGGCAGGTCCTTATTTCCCTGGTTAGGGAAAAAGGTAAATGAGGCTATGAAGAAGAATTTCTTAACTCTTAAATATTACAAAATCGACCACTAAAGCAATAGCAGCACAACAAAGATTCTTAAACTCTCTAACCAAAGTCATCCTTGATAACAGAATAGCTCTTACTTATCTTTTAGATAAGCAAGGAGGTGTCTGTCCTGCCTCCAACAACAACTGCTGTGACTGGATTAACACTTATGAGGAGGTTAAAACTCAATTACATAAGAACAAGCCACTTGACTTAAAAAGGTGATTACTTCCACAAGGTCTCTCTTTGATTTATTTGATTTTGATTGGTTTGAGTCTTGGGAACCATGGCTCTAAAAGTACACTCCAAATATTGGGAATTATCCTACTTAAAGCAATCCTAATAATCTCCTTGGTGTGTTATATTCTCTCAGAACTTTAGATGTGCTTGCAGCCACTAACCACCAAGCAAAGGATCGCCTTAAGACTGGAACATCTAAAGAATGAACAAAATAACCAATGCAATGTGAGCCAGAAGATAGAACCTGTGAATGTCAGAGGTTAAGTAAAAATGTCATGGCCTCTGCATGCCACAAGGAGGAGCAAAAAAGCTGTGGGAACCTCAGAGCATTAGCTGAGAATGATTTTGATCACACCTCTCAGTCGAAAACCACACACCCAAAAGGGGGTCACTTAGACCAAGTTCCCAAACTGGGGCTTAATACCTGATCTAATGGCAGTTTCATCCTCCCCTAGGAACACAGTCCTAAACTGGTCACTCAGGAATTTTCTGATCTCCACCAATGAATCTTCCATTCAGGCCTTCTCCATCTCCCACCCCCCCAAATGCTAAACAATCCGCTTGATATGATATCTTTTGTTTCACCTAAGGGAAAGCCGCCTGGCCTAAAACCATCTTTTTATTTTGCTAATAACCTTTTGCCCCACCTTCCTTCTATAAAAACCTTTCGTTTTGTACACCTCCTGGAGCCCCCCTCTACTTGCATGCTGTCAACACATGAATGATTTCATAAAGCCCATCAGATCGTTACTTTTACTTGGTTGAATTTTTGTTAACAAAATGAACTTTCCTAATACGTTAAAGGAAAATTGTAGATTAGCACACTAAATTATTTAGGATGATAAAGGGAATATATAGACAAACTAAAATAGACAAAAGTGACTAAAAAAATACTCTGGACAACTAAGTCTGAGGTTCCTACTTGGAGAACAGGGAAAACCTGTGGACTGTTGATTTTCATCTTGTGGCACTTCATTCAGCCTGCAAGATACCATATTATGTAAAGAGGCTCTGGTTAATGAAAATCCAGTTCAGTTCAGCAGAATCTATAGTTTTTTGTTTTTGTTTTTGTTTTTTTTTTTTTGTCAGATTTTAAAGAGGAATTAGAAAAGTACATTTTTAAAAAAAACGTGGTAGATTTTATTAAAATACTTTTCAAAATTAAACTGTCATTTGTAGGTAGATATTCATTTGTTTTGTAAACAAAACATCAGTTTTTTTTTTTTTCTTTTCATTTCACGCAAGTGTTTTCACATCTTGAAAACATGTTTTTGTTGGTTATGCCCATCTGCCCATCCTTCTGTGACGGTTTTTTCTGGCCACAGAAATTTGAATTAAACCCTCCATTCCTCATTTCACAGCCATTTCTATCAGTGTTTACACGCTGTACAGTAAATGGTCTGTTCCGAAGTCAGTTTCTCCCTGTAGCCTATGCCATATTCTGACAGAGTACTCAATAAATGCGTGTTAATGAATAACATTGAATCTTTCTTGCTGATATGACTTTGCTTGTTAAAAAAAAATCACATTTAAGAAGATCAAAACCCATTTCAAATTCATTCATTCATTTTAAAGAAGAATTTTATAATCATTTGTTTTGATTCCCCTCATGAAATGTGTGTTTTACGTGAGTTTTCAGCGTTCTTAGCTGATGTGGGAGCAAAGAAGTTTGCATTACAGTGTCAGCAGTAGTAGGAGATCTGTTTTACATTAAATCATGCAAAGGCTGCTTTCAGCTTTGGCTCACTTTCTATTTTACAGTAATGAAAACAGTTGATAAAATAACATTAAAAAGCACATACTATGTTCACCAACCCTTAATAATATTAAAACCTACTTATGAAAAGGAAATGTTAGAAACTATGGAAGAATGTTTTCTAAATTGTCTAATTTTCATTCTGTCAGGACTTTATTTACAAAGTGATGTGAAAATTGATAACAGAAAACCTCACTAAAATGGAGTCAGGAGATTTCAGCAGAGGGAACTTACACACCCTACGACTCATAGTCCGTTGCAAATGCAACAGGAAGACACAGACTTGACTTTGTGAGGGGATACTACCTTACTATCCCAGCCAGAGGAAGACACACTTTAATCCCTGGCAAAAGCTCAGCCAATGAGAAGCCATGGTACTTCAAACCCTTAGTTTAACCCAATTGATTTTTAGTTTATAAGAGCCTTCCCAACTCACCCCTTTTGTCCATAGAAAAGCACACATCTCTTGTTTTCTGGATGCCCCCCCAGGCCCCACCCCCAACAACCGCCACAATTTTGCTTGCAGCTTGTTTGTCCTGGGATTGCAATTCTCTTTTATTTCTGAATAAATCAATTTTTCGTGGTAAAATAACTGATTTTTTTTAAGGTTATCATTGCTTGGTGGCAATGATGGGATCCAGAGAGGAACCCCCAACAACTCTGGGGTTCTGGGCAAACAGGTGTGCCCCACCCCCCCGAGATGATTGGGCTCACTGCTTTCCTCCCAGCTCTGGGGATTGAGAATAAGTTTTCTCCAGGATTTTTAAATTCCACACCTTATATCCAGAACCCTCCAGGCTTTATTCAAGATCTATTTTAAGGCCTTTTTTTTTTTTTTTTTTTTTTTTTTTTTATCTCTGCAAGTACTCATTTGGCTTTAGTCCCGCTCATTTTCAGGATTGGACTGTTCCTACTTCCTGTTTGAAACTGTACTGTTCCTGCTGAAACTGTGCTAGCCTTAGGTCTGACTCCTTTTCAAAACCAGACTATTCTTTTGAAACTATACCAGTTTGAAATGTGTTGACCTTCAGTCCAAATCCCTTTTGGGATTAGACTGTCCCCATTGGAACTGTGCCTGATTTTTTATTTTTTTATGATTTAGTGAAAATTACCTAAATTCATTACCTAAATATATAAAGTACTACATTAATCTTTACATGCTTAACAATAACTGTCTTATGACAAAACAAGCATGATCGAAGTTAACTATATGAGAATGAGAAGGACCAAGAGAGACACCAGAAAGTAATCTAAAAAGAAAAACCACAGGGGACAGTTGGTACAAAATTAGCAGTTAATCAGAATCAGCAATGCTCCAAAACTATAAGGAATTCTAATTCCTGTAATATTCCAGGCTGTTTCATATCTCCTCTATACTTTCCTTTCTACTTGTATCTGTCACTTTTTTTTTTAATATTTTAAGATAACCATTCTTTTAAAGTTATTTATTTTGAGAGACAGAGAGAGGGGCAGAGAGGGAGAGAGAGAAAATCCCAAGCAGGCTCCACACTGTCACCGGCACAGAGGCGGTTGAAGGACTCAAACTCGTGAACCTGTGAGATCATGACCTGTGCCAAAATCAAGAGTCAGAGGCTTGACTGAGCCACCTGAGTAACCCAAAATAATCATTTTTTAAAGGCTTCCCAGTCCTTTTTTATTTTCTTCTTTATTTATACATGTTCTCTATATCCAATGTGGGGCTCAAACTCATGACCCTGTGATCAAGAGTCACATGTTTTTCTGACCAACCCTGCCAGGCACTCCTAAGATAACCATTATTCATCATTCATTAATATATTTTCCTTAATGTGACCTTCTTATCCTTCCATGTTTCTATAGTCTTTAATACTTTTACTTTTATAATAAATGTTTTAATTATATACATATATATAAAACAAGAACAAAATTCATTGATTGGGACTATGTTCCGAGTGCCTAACACATTTCCTACTTCATGGTACGTGCCTAAATTGGTGAATTAGAGTCTAACTACTATAGTGTCCAGAAAGTTCAGAGAATGGGTCAAATATCACATAAGCAAATTTCTCACTTATGTGGCCAAAATATGGTAATGGGGATGAATTGCGTGTAATACTGGAAAACCAAATACATTTTAATCATCATCAAAATCAGATATCAGGGGCTCCTGGGTGGCTCAGTCAGTTGGACCTCCGACCTCAGCTCAGGTCACGATCTCGCGATTTGTGAGTTCAAGCCCCATGTCAGGCTCTGCGCTGACAGCTCAGAGCCTGGAGCCTGCTTTGATTCTGTGTCTCCCCCTCTCTTTGTCCCTCCCCTGCTCATGCTCTGTCTCTCAATAATAAATAAATGTTAAAATAAAAAAAAAAATCAGATACCAAAAACTGAGCTGTAGTTTAGGTTGAAAAAAATAATCATTAGATAGCAGAACTTGGGGCACCTGGGTGGCTCAGTCAGTTGAGTGTCCGACTTTGGCTCAGGTCATGATCTTACGGTCTGTGAGTTTGGGCCCCACGACCAGCTCTGTGCTGACAGCTCAGAGCCTGGAGCCTGTTTCAGATTCTGTGTCTCTGACCCTCCCCCACTCATGCTCACTCTTGCTCTCTCTCTGTCAAAAATAAACAAACATTAAAACAAATTAAAAAAAAAAAAAAGAAGGCAGAATCTGTTCATTGTGGAGCAAGTAACCCGTGACAACGTGGAACTTGCTTTCTGCATTTTAACTTATTCTGCATTTTGACTTAGATGTTGATTGTTGTAGATATACGTCGACTCTTGTTGGCCCTACATTTTTATGCATTGATAAACGATTTAAAAGATTACTCAGAGGGTGCCTGGGTGGCTCAGTTGATTGCTCATCAGACTCTTGATTTCAGCTCAGGTCATGATCCTGGGGTCATGGGATTGTGGGATGGAGTCCCATGCCTGGCTCTCTGCTAAGTGTGGAGACTGCTTAAGACTGTCTGTCTCCCTCTGCCCCGTCTCCCCACCACCCCCCTCGCATGCTTTCTCTCAAAAAAAAAAAAAAAATTACTCAGAAGCTGTTTTTATTTTAAATGTTTGGAAATGATTAATCCCTTGAAAAATAGCAATTAAATGAATTTAATGTACAATTTTGAATCCAATTTTCTCACATTAGCTAATCTGTTTAATATTGGGAAAATAAGATATTACATGTTCTACACACTTATTTAGGCACATGCTTATATGACAAAATTCCAAAGTGGTTAGGTTCATTAATCTCATAGTATAAATTTTAATCAAATAAAAGCCTTGCTAGGTAAGATGTAATTTAGTAATTAAGGCTACAAATTATATGCATATGTATATCTTCTTGGAAATTGTCTCACTCAGTGACTCAAATTTAAAGTAGTTATCGCAATAATCATATAGTTTCTTTCTTAGAAAGTGATTGCACCTTTATAACAAAATCAGAACTTGTATAGCCTGAACAGTATAGCTGGTAATAGAATTATGTTTTGGGGAAAAAAAAAGTTTACGTTTTTTTAAAAATATAAAAGATAAAGTTAGTCTTATGATATCCAATGAGTGATGTGAGAATTAATGGTTTAGTTTTTTTAGTTTTTCCCAACGTGGCCTTGTAAAATGAGAAAAATAACGTATAGACCTTTAGTAGTATATTCAAAGGCATACTTGCTATTGTTTACTTGTGAGAAACAGATGGCAGTGAAGTTTAATTTTGTGGTGGGATCAATCCTGGAGGGAAGACTTAAATAGCTTAACAGATGGAAAAAGAAAGAAATACTCCAGGTACAGAGAATGAAATAGAAAGGTGAATGGAAAGATGCCCAGAGAACATAAATGTGATAGGCACCTCAAGAATATACCTCAGCTACTATATGTAATTGTTTGATGAGCATTTGAAGATGAGACCATAGAAGTAGGTTTTGAAATGTGAAAAAAATATTTTGAAACTGATGAAAGAAGAAACAGTACAGTTAGTAAATATACCAGAAAAGATTATCTTAGCTAAAAGATCAGGAAACAGGAGCAAAAGGTCACTGCTAGTAAGTTTTTATCTATATTATATAATCAAAACTGACGACTAGTTTCTTATCCTAGAACCTAATGTAGTGTCCGAAACAAAAATATATTTAATAAGCAATAGCTATTAGGTAATAAATTGCCAGTCTACATATCTTTCATTCAAAGTCATCAGCTATATTTGGATAGTTATCCAGAAAATGTGGGAAATTGTAGAAAATCAAAGAAATTCAATAAAAATTATGGATATGTTGCTTTGCAAAATAAACAGAGAGGAGATACAATATTTATAAACTAAATCTCACTTTTTACCGTGAGATGCCCTTTGTTTAAAAAAATTAAAACTAAACAAAAACGCTATACACTGAGTTTTAGATATTCAGACCTTTGGGTACTCACATAGGCTTTTTGTTTTCCTTAAGTGCAACCTAGTCTCATTTACCAACCCAAACACTGTACTGAAAGTAAATAATGATACTCTTTATCTGCCTACTTATTTAAGTTCACCAAACTGGTATAAACTTAATTTTCTAAAATGGTTATTTGATAGCTTCATGTATGGAACTGTAATTTGTATATGATATTTACACAGAAATATTTAGTTTCATGACTTTAGACAATTGTATACACCTGTGTAAGCACTCCGAAAATTAGAAGTAGACAAATTTTCATAACGTAGAGATGTACAAAATTCCCATAAGCTCCACTTCAGTCCATTCTATCTCTCCCAGAGTCAACCATGTTTTGATTGCTATCATTATTAGTTTTTCCCAAGTGAAAACTTACCAGTACATTTGTGTGGGGTTCCTCTCAAAATGCTGTGTTTATTTCTTGCTTTGTTTTGTTTTGACTCATCCATGATGTTTAATGTATCAATAACTCGTTTGTTTTATACTTAAATATTATTCCATATCATAGATATACCAAATGCGTTAATTCATTCTCTTAAGAATATTTGGGTTGAATTATAGGTTCTCATGGATACATATGTGCAAATATTTTTCTACGTCTTTTAAAAATGTACGTGATTAAATATCTAGAAGGGTAATTGCAGGGTGGCAACCTAATGTATATTTAACTTAATTATAAACATGTTTCCACAAAGTGGCCATACAGCTAGCTATTCTCCCACCAGCAACATACAAAGGTTCTCATTGTGTCGATCATACCAAAATAGGGTAATCAAAGTAGATTTATTTTAGCTATTCTAGTGTGTATGAAATGGTCTCCTATGAAGAAATTTGCATTTTCTTCATAAATAATGGCATTGAACACATTTTCATGTGGTTTTTTTTGTTTGTTTTTTTGCTATTTCTATATCTTTTTCTTGTGTGTGAAATGTCTGTTCATGATTTTACCGATCTATATTATTTCTGTTTTCTATTGTAGATTTGTAAGAGTATGTATAGGAATTTTTTTTTTTTTGTAGGAGTATTTAATAGGAGGATTTTAAGTAAGCTCTTTGACACATATAAGAATTACAAATATTTTAGTCTGTGACTTGTATAGTAAATTTTTTTTAAATATTTTTTTCTGACTAGTATTTTTTAAGTTTATTTATTTTGAGAGAGAGAGAGAGAGAGAGAGCGCACAAGCAGGGAAGGGGAAAAGAGAGAGAATCCCCAGCAGTCTCCATGATACCACTGCAGAGCTCGACATGGGACTCATGTGGGGCTTGGTCCCATGAACTGGGAGATCATAACCCGAGTTGAAATCAAGAGTTATATACTGAACTGACTGAGCCACCCTGGCACTCCTGTAATAAATTTCTTATAAATTTCTTTTTTTTTATTATAAATTTTCTTTTTAGTATTTATTTGGGGGAGAAAGAGAGACAGTGCAAGCAGGGAAGGGGCAGAGAGAGATACAGAATTTGAAGCAAGCTCCAGGCTCTGAGCTGTCAGCACAGAGCCCAATGCAGGGCTTGAACTCATGAAGTGCGGGATCATGACCTGGGCTGAAGTCAGACGCCCAACCGACTGAGCCACCCAGGAACCCCATAAATTTCTTAATGATGACTTTGACTAGCAAACATGTTTTATTTGATGATGTAAAATTCATTTTTTTAAATAATTAGTGCTTATTATGTACCATTTAAGAAAATTTAACCCAAATTCTTGAAGAAATTTTACTGTTTGATTCTAACATATTTCTGATTCTGTCTTCTACAATTAGGTCTATCTATTTCAAATTATTTTTATAATGTATAGGATGAGGTAGGTGCCATGTTTTATTTTCCCCATGAAATACCCAGTTGTTACTGCCAATGCTCAAAAACTCCTTATCTATTTACTTGACTTGAAAACTGTATAAAATCGGGGCGCCTGGGTGGCTCAGTTGGTTAAGCGGCCGACTTCGGCTCAGGTCATGATCTCACGGTCTGTGAGTTCGAGCCCCGCGTCAGGCTCTGTGCTGACAGCTCAGAGCCTGGAGCCTGTTTGAGATTCTGTGTCTCCCTCTCTCTGACCCTCCCCCGTTCATGCTCTGTCTCTCTCTGTCTCAAAAATAAATAAACGTTAAAAAATTTTTTTTGAAAAAAAAAAGAAAACTGTATAAAAGCCATGAATTGAACTCAATTGAACAGATATGTATAACTCTAATTCTGGATTATTATATTATATTAACCCATGTGTTATTCTTATGCCAATGTAGCACTATCTCGAATGCATTATCTTTATAGCAAGGGTAGACATCAGTTATTTCAAATCCTCCTACTTTGCTCATCTTTTGTAAAAGTCCTAGCATTTCCACATTCTTTGCATTCTAATGAAACCATTTGTCTATTTTTTCCAAAATGTTTGTTTATATTTTGAGTGGGATTGCACTGAAGCTATGGGTTATTTATTTATTTATTTATTTTGAAGATGTGGATTTAGCAAAGTGAATATCATAAAAATATTATCTTGTAATTCATGAATGTAATGTATCTACATTTATTTGTCTTTAATTTTTCCAGCCATATATTCCAGTGTTCTGTCTAGAAAACTTGCATAACTTTAAAAAAATATGTTTTTTAAAAAATTTTGTATGTGTGTGTGAAAGAGAAGGCATAAGCAGGAGAAAGGGGCAGAGAGAGAGAGAGAGAGAGAGAGAATGAATATTAAGCAGCCTCCATGCTCAGCGGAGCCTGATGTGGGGCTCTATCCCATGACCTCAGGATCATGACCTAAGCTGAAATCAAGAGTTGGATTGAGCCACCCAGGTGCCCCTTGCATAACTTTTATTAGATTCATTCCAAGATATATTTATGCTATTACAAGTGGTAGTGGTTTACTGTTTTCCAGTTGTTTTTTTGTGAGTGAATTTGTGAAGTTGAATTCACGTACTGATCTTGCAATTTGCAAACTGATAAATATACTTATTAGTTCTAATAACACTCTGGAGATCCTATACTAACCTATACACATAAGGTGATATCATCTGTAAATAACATGTTATAATATCTTCTTTAACTCATTTTGGTTTATTTCTTTTGCCTAATTGAATTACCTGAATAACAATGACATGCAGTATAAACATAGAAAGGTAAGCTTAAAAATTGACCATTATTCTTTATAAATTAAAATATATATTTGCTAGAGAAATAGAACCCTTCTTTGTTATTATTGTTTGTGGTATTGTGACACATTGGACAGTACATATGAATCATTAATATCGCACAAAGTCTAGAAAAAATCATACTGCTATTACTTTTGCTAAATTATGTTAATTATGGACTGTCAATAAAATATTAACGTCTACTGAAGTTTAGTATCACTTGTGAGAAATTGCCTCTCAATTTGGTTTTTGTTTGAAATACAAAGATGTGAATCATAGAAATGTATCAATGATTCCTAATTGCAGATAATTATGTTTCCCTTGCTAGTATAGAATTAGTATGTAACTCTGGAAACTGCTTGACAACCAATCTGGGAATTCAGGTTATAAAGTTGAGGGTAGAGGTAAACGGCACTTTCAAAGGGGTGATAGCTTAAGATTTAGGTTGTGACTTATTTTCATTATGGACATTAATTTTGGGGAATATAAGTTCTGTTCCCATCTTCATGGTATCTAACCAGCTACTTGACTTAAATTACTGGTAACTTTTTTTTTTATGCTTCACTAGTCACTGGGAGAACCACTTTCAGGGGACCACTTGAAATTAAAATTTTTCATTTGGGACTTCAAGATCATATCAGTGATGCAACATGTATGCAAATTTTTACAGCATGCTTGTGGCACGGACCTTCAGGAAATATTTTCTTTTCCTACTTCTGGTTCGTAACTGCAAGACTTACCTGCAGTCAAGGAGGGCAGCTAGTAGTGGGCTCATTTATGGTTCATAATTACTCTTACAATGTACCCTTTATTTTACCTGATTAATGATGGAATGTATCTTGCTTTCCTGTCCACATTGGGCATCCAGACCACTCATTATTAAAGTAAATCATTGAAAACCTTCACTTGGATGTGAAATAGAACTATTTTTATGTATAATCTAATGAATAAAAGATGTTGAAGCACATTTGTCTTTTCTTTCAGAAGGGTATTAGTTTTTGTGTTCCAGCAATTTTCACATACCAGAGCCCCTAACAGTTTGCTTTCCAGTTCACCTTTTAAAATCACAATGCACTAGATGAATGTTTTAAGAAAAAGATAGTTTTAATAATGACTGAAGTTAATCATCTTTATGCCCACCTATTTTTTTGGATATGGAAAATAATCTATATAGCAGTTCTAAATCACATATAAGTGCAAACACTGGAAACAACACATAGCAACATACCTTTATGATATAAAACAAACTTATGAAAATTCCTTAGAATATATTATTTCAGGCCAAGGTTCACTTCAGGTAATGGTAGAGTAGCTTGTAAAGGACTAATACTCCAGCAGCAATTATAAGCTCAATCTATATTTGCATAATAGTTAAAGCCATAGTGGAGGCCAAAACCAGGCAAAACTCTGAGGTGATTTAACTTTTGAGAAAAAAGAACCACGCTCACTGAATGAGATTTGCACTTATATATTTCTTTTGGTGATACTAAACTAAAATACAAAGCTACAATTCCATTGACTACAGGTCTCTTAAGATGTGGTTAGGGCTGTTAGCATAGCTGGAAACTGAAAAGAGAAATCCCAGAAAGGAGAAACCAGTGTAGTAAAGGAAGGCCCTGAAATAAACCTAACAACTCCCCTTAAATATTTGGCCAACACTGAAGACGCACTGTCTGTAGCTCAACAGAAAAAAAGAGCACAAAAGGATGTTTCAGTAGAAGACTCCTGTTATATGTCAAAGTGATAAGCAAATCACTAAATTTGGGGCATGAAAGAAATGTAAAATTATCTGAATATTTGGGATGCTGGCTGGCTTGCACATAAATTACCATTTTCAGCAGCTTGTCAGGAGAAGAGAAGCAGAAAAATGAAATAGCTCTGCAGTCCTATGCAAGCATTTTCTGTAGAGCAGGGACTTTCTAATGTGGGGTGAAGGAATACCCACTGTTCAAACACATGTAAAGAGCTTGAACACATGGTGTTGTGTAATCAGACTTTGGATTTTCTTTTCTTGAAAGTCATTTATAGAATCTATGGGATGTTTTACTGATTGGAAAATAATAAAATCCCCAGTAGCCCTGGCAATGTTTTAATGTCAGTATCAAAAAACTGGGGCTTCCTCAGTCTTGATTTTCATTTTCGTTTTCATTTCATCCTATTTTGCTAGAATTTAGATATATAATCAGAAAATGCTTTCTAAAAAAAAAAGATACCTAGATTGCTTGTATAGTCAAAGGCAATATAATGAAATAATGTTTTCATAAAATTAAGTTTAATTTAACTAAGTTTATAAAACGCTAAACAACAAAAAAACCTCATATCAAAGGGTAAAAACCAACAAATTGAAGTGCATATTTTTCAAACACTCCTAATTTTGACTATCTGCATTTTTTTTAATTTTAAGGAAGCCTCATATTAAATATTTGCTTAGAGATTTCCTTACTATCACCTTGACTATAATAGGAAAATGAGTATATCCAAACTAATTAATAGTTCTTATATTTCCAGAAAAGAAATGGTGCATGATCATGATATTCTTTTATGATTAGAATTTTCATATATACCCACCTATATATATATATATATATATATATATATATGAATGAGAGTATTTTCAGAATATAGCACAGGAAGTGGGAACCTAGGTGAAAATGGACAGGTTCCCTTATTTAAGGAAATATATATGAAAAGTAAAAAGAGATCAGAGCATTGATCACTGAAGAACCTCGGGAGTCCTGCAGAATTCTCCCCTGGAACATCGAATTGAGTACTAACCAGTTTATACCTGAGGGAGATTCATCTTAGGCTGGGGCTAGAACTATCGAAAAGAATCGGTGGTAATTGTGTCTATTACTGATGTAGATCTGGGAATAGTACTCATTCCCATAAGACAGACCAGACAATCTCAAGATTCATGGGGCTTTGGCTCAGCGGTGGGGCAATAATAAGCTCTAGACTGAGCAATGCTCTATTAGCATTTGCAAATCTTAAAAGCAAGACCCAAAATATCAAACTTTTTCCATAACTTCCAAATTTTTCCATAAATTCACTGCATCACAGACAAAAGCTCAAGGATACATGTAAAACAAAAACAAAAACAAAAAAACCTACCACCTAATAAGGTAAACTTAATGATATCTACCATCCAATTAAAATTGTCTAAGTATAAAAATATGAATAATAATATGAAAATAAGTCAATTGATGGAAACCAACCTAAACTTGTCATAGCTGTTGGAAACACCAGGCATACTAAGCACATGGAAACACCAGAATACAAAAATATTTAAAACTGAGGAGCTTGGAAAAATGGTGGTATAGGAGGACCCCAAGCTCACCCCAATCCGTGTTTACAGCTAGTGATATCTAGTTGGAACCATGAACATAAACCAGAGAGTAATCTAAAGAATGGCAGGACAAACTCCACAAATGTAGAGAAGAAGTCACATCTGAGAGGATGGTCAGAAATGGTATCTGGGAGTTGCCTGCAGGAGAGAGAGAGAAATGTAAGTGCAAGAAAGGGAAATCACTAGGGAATGTACATGGGAAAGACAAATCCCAAGTCTGTTTTTGAAAAGCAGAGGGTTGCAATCCATGAGTTTATATAACCATTAGGACCAGGAGCCTGGAGCTTTAAAAGTCAGCTGACTCAGCACTGGGCAAGCAGAGAGAGGGAATGATAGCTGGATCCTTGCCCTTAAAGACACAGCAGCCCACAGACAGGCAACATAAAAGTGACAGTTTGCACAATGGGGCAAATGGGAAGGAGATCTATTTATTCTGATTTCAGAGCATCTCAGGGGACCTCCTTGGGAAGAGCTGGTGAGTTCCACCTTCGTCTATCTCATGGCATAAACACGGGGTCATGTGCAGGAGATGGCACTGCACACTCTTGTTACTTAACCTGCTAGCAGTGTGTCCTGCCCATGTGTACTCCTGAAGACTTACCTATTCCAAGCCTGCTGGCTCAGGGCAAATTTTGCTACCACCACTACCCAGCTCATGAGCCCTCTTGAGCCACACTCCCTCAATCCAAACTGCCTGGGTCTCACTAACACCACAGAGAGCAAGCGCAGCCCAGAACAGGCAGTCAGTGCAGACATCCAGACTGAAAGAAAAAGTGACTCACACACATTAGCAGGACATAAGCAACACATGTAGGAGACTCCTCTGAAGTGCCATGTTCTGGTGAACAGGGGATACAGGAGAGCAGAGCACTACAGAACCTCTTCTTTACAGAACCACTACTTTCAAAAGCAGAAGATGTAGTTGATTTTCCTAACACTAAGAAGCAGACAGACAGGTAGACAAAATGAAGAAACAGAGGAATGTGCCCCAAATAAAAGAACAGGACAAAATTACAGCAGATCTAAGTGAAACAAAAGTAAGCGATACACCTGATAGAGGAGTTAAAATTACGATCGTAAAGATACTCCCTGGACTTCGGAAAAGGGTGGAAAACATCAGTGAGACTCTTGACAAAGAGACAAAAAATAATATACCAGAGATGAAGAACATAATAAATAAAATAAAAAAAATACAATAGATGGAATAAATAGGATACAGGAAGCAGAGGAATGTATCAGTCACCTGGAGGATACACTAATACAAATTAAACTGAACAGGTGAAAGACAAATACTGCATAATAAGAATAGAATTACAGACCTCAGTGACATTCAATGTAATAACATTTGCATTATAGGGATCCCAGAAGGAAAAGAGAGAGAAAGGGAGACAGAAAATATATTTGAAGAAATACCTGAAAACTTCCCAAATCTGGGGAGAGAAACAGAGATCCAGATTTAGGAGGCACAGACATCCCCTAACAAATTCAACCCAAGAAGGAGCACACTAAGATACACAGTACTTAAAATGGCAAAAAAAAAAAAAAAATATATATATATATATATATAGTGATAAAAAAAATTTAAAGTTCGCAAGATGAAAAAAAAAATTACATACAAAGGAAATCCCGTAAGGCTATCAGCTGATTTTTCAGCAGAAACTTTGCAGGACAGAAGGGAGTGGCAGGATGTATTCAAAGGGCTGCAAAAGAAAACAATCTGCAGCCAAGAATACTCTAAATGGCCGGGCTATTATTCCGAATAGAAGAAGAGATAAAGAGTTTGCCAGGCAAACAAAAGTTAAAAGAATGCAAGGCCACTAAACCATTTCTCTACAAGAAATGTTAAGGGGGACTCTGTAAGTGGAAACCAAAAAGCATAAATATGAGTTAGAAAAATAGGAAGCAGAAAGGCAAACAAATGAAGTATACCTGCAAACAAATGAAGCATACCTCTAAAAATCACTGAAGAGAAGCACAAAATAAAAGGATACCAAATGTCTGAAATATCAGAAGAAGAGGGGTAAGAATTTTAAAATTAAGCAACCATCAGCTTAATATGGACGACTACATACAGAAGATGTTATACATAAATTGAATGGTAGCCATAAATCAAAAATAAGTAATAGACATGCAAGAAATAAAAGGAATCCAAGTTTAACATTAAAGAAAACCAGCAAACCCTGAAAGAGAAAAAGGATCAGAGAAAAACTACAAAAACAACACAAGTAACAAAATGGCAATAAATACATATTTATCAATAATTACTTTGAATGTAAATTGACTAAATATGTCAATCAAAAGGCATAGGATGACAGAGTGGATAAACAAAAAGACCCATATATATATAAGGGTCTATAAGAGACTCACATCAGACCTAAAGTCACCTGCAGATTGAAAGTGAGGGGGTGGAGAACATACCATTTTGCCATTTGCCATGCAAAGGGAAGTGAAAAGAAAGCCATGGTAACAACGCTTATATCTGACAAAATAGAATTTAAGACAAAGACCTTCACAAGAGGCAACAAAAGACACTCAATGATAACAAAGGGGACAATCAAACAACAAGATATAATAATTGTTAATATTTATGCACCCAACATTAAAGCACCCAAATACATAAAATAGTAATAACAACCATAAAGGAGCTAATTGATAGTAACACAATAATTATAGAAGACTTTAATACCTTACTTACATCAATGGACAGATTTTCCAAACAGAAAATCAACAAGGAAACAGTGGCTTTTTTTGATGACATTCCTGACCAGATGAATTTACAGATATATTCAGAACATCCTATGCAGAAGAGCTGAATGCACATTTTTTTTTCCAAGTGCACAATGAACATTCCCCAGAATAGGAAACATATTAGGCCACAAAACAAACCTCAACAAATTTTAAAAGATTGAATCATACCAGGCACCTTTTCCAACCACAATACTAAGAAACTAGAAGTCAACCACAAGAGAAAGTCTGGAAAGACCACAAATAAACAGAAGTTAACTAATATGCTACAAAACAATGAATGGGTCAACCAAGAAAACAAAGAAGAAATTTAAAAGCACATGGAAACAAGTGAAAAGGAAAACACAACAGTCAAAAACCTTTAGGATGCAGCAAAAGCGGTTGTAAAGACAGAAGTCTATAGCAGTACAGGCTTACCTCAAGAAGAAAAATCTCAAATCAACAACCTACTTTTATACCTAAAAAAAAAGCTAGAAAAAGAACAACAAACAAAACTGAAACCAGCAGAAGGAAGGAAATAATAAAATGAAACAAGAAATAAATGCGATAGAAACAAAACAAAACAAAACAAAACAAAACAAAACACCACATAGAACAGATCAATGAAACCAGGAGCTGGTTCTTCGAAAAGGCAAGATTCATCAG
Source organism: Acinonyx jubatus (assembly GCF_027475565.1). NCBI lineage: Eukaryota > Metazoa > Chordata > Mammalia > Carnivora > Felidae > Acinonyx > Acinonyx jubatus. Next base: position 43,146,832 of record NC_069384.1, read on the forward strand.
GGATTGGGGGCTAGGAAAGGACTTAAAAAAAACACAAATGAAAGGGGAGTAATAATAACCAACACCACAGAAGTGCAAACAATTGTAAAAGAATATTATAAAAAACACTATATGCCAAAAAATAGACACTCTAGAATAAATTAATAAATTCCTAGAAACATATAACCTATGAAAACTGAAGCAGAAAAATATAGAAAATTTGAACAGACCAATTACCAGGAAGGAGATTGAATCAGTAATCAAAAACTCCCAAACAAAAATCCAGAGCCAATCAGCTTCACAGGTAAATTGTACTAAATATTTAAAAGGAGTAAATACATATTCTCCTCAAACTATTCCAAAAAATAGAAGAAGAAAACCTTCCAAAGTAATTCTATGAAGGCAGTATCACCCTGATACCAAAACCAGATGAAGACATCACAAAAAGAAAACTACAGGCCAATATCTCTGATGAACTTATATGCGAAAATCCTCAAAAAAATACTAGCAAATCAAATCAAACAATACATTTAAAAAGATCACCCACAATCAGGTGGGATTTATTTCTGGGTTACCAGGGTGGTTCAATATTTGCAAATAACTCAACATGATACCACATTAATAAAAGAAAGGATAGGAATCATATGATCCTTTAAATAGATGCAGAAAAATCATTTGACAAAGTAAAACATCCATTCATGATATAAGCCCTTAACAAAGTAGGTTTAGAAGAAACATACCTCAATGTAATGAAGGTCATAAATAAAAAACTCACAGAAAACATCATACTCAACAGTAAGAAATTGAGATTTCCGGGGCGCCTGGGTGGCTTGGTCGGTTAAGCGTCCGACTTCGGCTCAGGTTATGATCTCACGGTCCGTGAGTTCCAGCCCTGCGTCAGGCTCTGTGCTGGCCGCTCAGAGTCTGCAGCCTGTTTCAGATTCTGTGTCTCCCTCTCTCTCTGCCCCTCTCCTGTTCATGCTCTGTCTCTCTCTGTCTCAAAAATAAATAAAGATTAAAAAAAATTTAAAAATAAAAAAAAAAAGAAATTGAGTTTTCCTCCTAAGGTCATGAACAAGAAAGTGGACACTTTCACCATGTTTATTCAATATAGTACCGGAAGTTCTAGCCACAGCAATTAGACAACAAAAAGAAATAGAAGGTATCCAAATTGGTAAGGAAAATATAAAACTTTCACTATGTGAAGATGACATTATACTACATATAGAAGACCCAGAAGACTCTACTGTACCAAAAGATTACTAAATGTGATAAATGAATTTGGTGAAGTTGCAAAATACAAAATAAATGTGCAGAAATCGGTTGTATTTATATGCACTGATAATCAGGCAGAAGAAAAATTAAAAAAGCAATTTCATTTTAAATTATACCAAAAATTATAAGACACCTAAGAATAAATCTAGCCAAAGAGATGAATGACCTGTACTCTCAAAACAGTAAAACATTGTTGAAAGAAAAGGAAGATGATACTATTTAATGGAAAGACATTCCATACTCGTGGATTAGAAGAACAAATATTGATAAAATGTCTATACTATTTAAAGCAATCTACAGATTTAGTGCAATCCTCATCAAAAAACCAACAGCATTTTTCACATAACTCAAACAAACAATCCTAAAATTTGTTGGGATCAACAAGAGTTTCTGAATAGCCACAGTAATCTTGAAAAAGAAAAGCAGAGCTGAAGGTATGTCAAGTTATGTCAAGACTTCAAGTTATAGCTGCATTAATCAAAACAGTATGGTACTGACCCGGAAATAGACACATAGATGAATAGAACAGACTAGAAAACTCAGAAATAAACACACAATTATATGGTCAATCTTCAAAATAGCAAAAAAGAATATGTAATGCAAAAAAGATAGTCTGTTGAACAAATGGTGCTGGGAAAATTGGACAGCCACATGCAAAAGAATAAAATGGGACCACTTTCTTACACCATATACGGAAATAAAATCAAAATTGATTAATGACCTAAATGTGAGACCTGAAATCATAAAAATCCTAGAAGACAGCACAGTCAGAAGTGTTGGATATTTGCCATAGAAACATTTTTTTTTTGTAGATATGTCTTCTGAAGCAAGGGAAATGAACCAAAAATAAACTATTGGGACTACATCAAAATAAAAAGCTTTTGCACAGCAAAGGAAACAAAAAACACAACTAAAAGTCAACCTACTGAATGGGAGAAGATATTCGCAAATGATTTATCCGATAAAGGATTAGTATCCAAAATATATAAAGAACTTATGAAACTCAACACCCCCCAAAAGACAAATAATCTAATTAAAAATGAGAAGACATGAACAGATATTTCTCCAAAGAAAATATAAAGATGGTCAACAGACACATGAAAAGATGCTCAACATCACCGATCATCAGGGAAGTACAATGAGACAACACCTTATACCTGTCAGGATAGCTCAAATGAACAACACAAAAACAACAGATGTTGGCAAGGAAGTAGAGAAATAGGAACTCTCTTGTACTGTTAGGAATGCAAACTGGTACATCCACACTGTGGAAAACAGCATGTAGTTTCTTCAAAAAAAAAAAAACTACTCTATGTTTCAGTAATTACATTCTTGGGTATTTATAAAAAACAAACAAACACTAATTCAATGGGATATATGTGTCCCTACGTTTATAGCGGCATTATTCACAAATGTTGAAATATGGAAGCAGCCCAAGTGTCCATTGATAGATAAATGGATAAAGAACATGACATATATACACATACATACAAAAGAATATTATTCAGCCATAAAAAGAATGAAATATTGCCATTTTCATTGACATGGATGGAGCTGGAGAATATAATGAATGCTAAGCGAAATAAGTCAGTCAGAGAAAGGCAAATACCATATGATTTCACTCATATGTGGAATTAAAAAAAAATGAGCAAAGGAAAAAAAGAGAGATACAAACCAAGACACAGACTCTTAACTATAGAGAACAAACTTATGGTACCCAGAAGGGAGGTTGGTGGGGGAATGGGTTAAATAGATGATGGGGATTAAGGAGGGCACTTGTCCTGATGAGCACTGGGTGATGTGTGGAAGTGTTGAGTCACTATATTGTACATCCGAAACTAATATAACACTGTATGTTATCTAAACTGGAATTAAAATTTTTAAAAACCTGATTTTAATACGTCTGATAAGAAAAGACATGGAAGGTATAATATTACCCAAATTGTACTTCTGGATATGGAACTATAATGTATGAGTAGAAAAATACATGAGATGAAATCAACGATAGTTTAGACTTTGGAGAAAACAAGATTAATAAACTTTAAGATATAGCAACAAAAATTTCCATGATCAATACACAAAGGGGAATTTGAAAAAAATAAACACAGCATCAGTCAATTTGGGGCTACATCAAGTTCCTTGGTATACGTGTAATTAATGGATTACATAATTGATGAATTAGCAGGACAAATATTTGAAGAAATATGGACATTTTACAAATTTGATGAAAATTACAAGTTGCTTCACGAAGATCAAAGGCAAACAAACACAAAATTCATAATAAAACTACTCCAAGTTGCATTGTAATAAAACCCATCAAATATAGTGATAAATCAGGGCACCTATGTTGCTGTCAGTTAAGTGTCCACTCTAGATTTTGGCTCAGGTCGTGATTTCGCAGTGGGTGAGTTTGAGCCCTTCATTGGACTCTATACTGGCAGAGTGGAGCCTTCTTGGGATTCTCTCTCTGCATCTCCCCAGCTCACTCTCTAAGTAAAAATAAAACTTAAGAAAAAAAAAAAAAGCAGTGGTAATAGAATGGATTAATGCACCAGAGGAAAAAAGAAATGTTATGCACAGAGAAATAGAAATATAGATGACTGTAAATTTCTTATTAGAAGTAATACATGTGAGAAGATAATGGTGAAACATCTTTAAAGCACTGAAAGAAAAAAAAAAACTGAAAAGGAAAAAAAGAAAAAAACACCCTGTTACTATCTCTTCTATACTCAGGGAAAATAACTTTCAAACACAAAGTCAAAATACTTTTTCAGGATTAGTCACCAGCAAACCCCACTACAAAAGAAATTACAGAGTATTTTTCAGACACAGGGAAAAAACACATGGAAATATGGATCTTTGCTAGACGTTTTATAGATCCATACTAAATACAACTAGAAATGGGAACCAAGTTGATAAATATGTATAGTTTTTTTGCTGGTTTTGTACATCTTGTTAGAATATAATATATGTTTAAACAAAATAATAACAATCTAGTCTGCTGTTAAATGTAAAAATAAAATGTATAACAATAGCATAAAAGATAGCCAGGGTCAAAAATGAACTAAGTATTGTAAATTCAACTTATGTGCAAAGTTCTACAATATTACTTTAAGGTAGACTGTGAAAAATTAAAGATGCATGCTGGGGAGCCAGGGTAGCTCGTTTGGTTAAGTGTCTGAATCTTGATTTTGGCTCAAGTCACGATCTCACAATTCGTGAGTTTGAGCCCCTATTGGGCTCTGTGCTGACAGCATCGAGCCTGTTTGGGATTCTCTCTCTCATCTCTCTCTGCCCTTCAACTGCTCAGTCTCTATCAAAATAAATAAAATTAATTTTTAAAAATAGATGCATACTGTAAGTCATAAAGCTACTAAACTAGAAAAGAGTTATAGCAAATATGTGAATACAATAAATAAAATTAAATCACAGAAAACTCTCAATATAAATATTGGCAGAAGAGGACCCCAAAACAAAGAACAGATGGGACATATAGCAATAAATAGCAAGATGGAATGCTTAAACTGTAACAATAATAACATTAAAATAAAATGATAAAAGTACTCCAATTAAAAAGTGAGGTTGCAAAATTAGATTTAGAACAACCAATGCTGCCAACATGCTGCCAACAAGAAACACACTTGAAATATAAAGACAAAAATCTGGCACAAAAACACTCAGATCAATGGAACAGAATAGAGAACCCAGAAATGGACCCACAAATGTATGGCCAACTAATCTTTGACAAAGCAGGAAAGAATAGCCAATGGAATAAAGACAGTCTCTTCAGCAAGTGGTGCTGGGAAAACTGGACAGCGACATGCAGAAGAATGAACCTGGCCCACTTTCTTACACCATATGCAAAAACCAAACTCAAAATGGATGAAAGACCTCAATGTAAGACAGGAAGCCATGAAAATCCTTGAGGAGAAAGCAGGCAAAAACCTCTTTGATCTTGGCTTCAGCAACTTTTTACTCAACACATCTCCAGAGGCAAGGGAAACAAAAGCAAAAATGAACTACTGGGACCTCATCAAAATAAAAAGCTTCTGCACAGTAAAGGAAACAATCAACAAAACTAAAAGGCAACCGACAGAATGGGAGAAGATATTTGCAAACGACATATCAGATAAAGGGTTAGTATCCAAAATCTAAAAAGAAGTTATCAAACTCAACACCCAAAAAACAAATAATCCAGTGAAGAAATGGGGAAAAGACATGAATAGACACTTCTCCAACGAAGACATCCAGATGGCCAACCGACACATGAAAAAATGCACCACATCACTCATCATCAGGGAAATACAAATCAAAACCACCATGAGATATCACCTCACCCCTGTCAGAATAGCTAACATTAACAACTCAGGCAACAACAGATATTGGAGAGCATGTGGAGAAAAAGGATCTCTTTTGCATTGTTGGTGGGAATGCAAGCTGGTGCAGCCAGTCTGGAAAACAGTATGGAGGTTCTCCAAAAAATTAAAAATTGAACTACCCTATGGCCCAGAAATTACACTACTAGGCATTTATCCAAGGGACACAGGCATGATGTTTCGAAGGGGCACATGCACCCCAATGTTTATAGCAGCACTTTCAACAATAGCCAAAGTATGGAAAGAGCCCAAATTTTCATTGATGGATGAATGGATAAAGAAGATGTGATGTATATATACAATGGAGTATTACTCGGCAATCAAAAAGAATGAAAACTTGCCATTTGCAACTACATGGATGGAACTAGAGGGTATTATGCTAAGTGAAATTGGAGAAAGACAAATATCATATGACTTCACTCATTTGAGGACTTTAAGACACAGAATGGATGAACATAAGGGAAGGGAAGCAAAAATAATATAAAAACAGGGAGGGGGACAAAACATAAGAAACTCGTAAATATGGAGAACAAACAGAGGGTTACTGGGGGGGGGGTGTTGTAGTAGGGGGATGGGCCAAATGGGTAAGGAGCATTAAGGAATCTACTCCTGAAATCATTGTTGCACTAATTACTAACTCATTTAGATGTAAATTAAAAAAATAAAATTAAAACTAATTAAAAAATATTTAAAAGAAGACACAAATCAATTTAGAGATAAAGGATGGAAAGCATATACAATGCTAACATTAAGTGAAGCCAAGTTGTGGCTCTATTAATATCAGACCAAGTAGATTTCAGACAAAAATAATATTACCAAGATCAAGAAGTTTATTTTATAATGGCAAAGAGATCAAACCATTAGGAAAACATAACAATCTTAAATGTTCATATATCTAAAAACAGAGGTTCAAAATTCATGAAGGAAACATGAAAGAACTGCAAGAGAAGCTAAAAAATCTGCAGCCGTAGTCAGATAATTCAAAACTCCTTCCATAGTAACTGACAGAACAATTAATCAGTTATTAACAGTTTAAGTTAACAACTAACAGTTAATCAGGAAGGATACAGAAGATTTGAACCACTCTATTAACAAATATGACCTAATTGACATTATAGGACAATTCACTAAACGATAACAGAAAACAGATTCTATGTAAAGTGATCATAGAAAATTGACAAAGATAGCCAATACTCTAGCAATAAAACAAACATCAATATGTTTGAATAATTTCTAATAATAAACTGTTTTCTAAGTACAATGGAATTAAACTAGAAATCAAGAAGACAAAAATATTTATAAAATTTCCAAATACAGGGGCGCCTGGGTGGCTCAGTCAGTTAAGCGTCCGACTTCAGCTCAGGTCACGATCTCACAGTCCGTGAGTTCGAGCCCCGCGTCGGGCTCTGGGCTGATGGCTCAGAGCCTGGAGCCTGCTTCCGATTCTGTGTCTCCCTCTCTCTCTGCCCCTCCCCCGTTCATGCTCTGTCTCTCTCTGTCTCAAAAATAAATAAAATGTTAAAAAAAAAAATTAAAAAAAAAATTTCCAAATACATAAAATTTAATAACCCATTTCAAAATACCTCTGAGTGAAAAACCCCACAAGGAATGTTACACTTCTTTTGAACTGAATTAAAATTAAAACAGTATATTAAATTTTGTCACATGCCAATAGCACAATAGTTAGAATGGAAATTTGTAACTGAACTCTTTTATTACAAGAAAAAAAAAGTTTCTCAAATTAAAGGCCTTAGATTCCACTGTAAGAACCAAGAGATCAGAGATAAATTGAATACAAAATGGGTAAAAGAAATAGAATTTTAAAACACATCAGATTGGAAATCAATGAAATAAAAAACAAACAAAAAATGGAGAAAAATCAATGAAACCTAAAGCTTGTTCTTAGGAAGAAATAATAAAATTAGTGTATTTCTATCCAGACAAACCAGAAAATATGTAGAGAGATTATCAGCATCAGGAAAAAGAAAAGCATCATAACTATAAATTATGCAGTTATTAAAATGATAGGAATATTAGGACAATTTTATGCTAGTATGTTAAATAATTTAAAAAATTGAAAAAACAACTTTGAAAGAAACAAAATGATCTAACTCAGGAAGAAATTGATAAACTGATAGCCATATATCAATTAAAGAAGCTGAAACTGTAGTTGAAAACCTTCTCTAAAAGAAAAGTCTAGGCCTAGATGACTTTATTAGTGAACACTACAAAATATCTAATAATATATATATGTATAAATACAACAAAAGCAGTTCTAAAAACTAAAGACTAGGTGATATATTCTAATGTATTCTATAAGGACAATGTTACCCTAATATCAAAACCAAAGCTACTATAATAAAAGTAAACTACAGAACAATACTTTGAACAAGGTATATATTTTGCATGTGCAATTAAGGTTCCAAATCACCTGATTTTGAGTTCATAAAAAAGACCATTCTAGGTGGGCCTGACTTAATCAGATGAAAATGCTTAATAAAGCACTCAAATCTTTTAAAAAATTATTTTGTTGTGGTAAGAACATTTACAATAATAAACACGAGATATACCTTCTTAAAAGTTGAAGTGTATCATAATGTATCATTAACTATAAGCAAAATGTGCAGCAAATCTCCAGAACTTATCTTGCATAATTGAGACATTATGCTCTACTCTTTTTTCAAAAATTTTTTAAATGTTTTTTTATTTTTGAGAGAGAGAGAGAGTTGAGCAGCAGAGGGGCAGAGAGAGGGAGACACAGAATCTGAAGCAGGCTCCAAGCTCTGAGCTGTCAGCACATAGCCCGATGTGGGGCTTGAACTCATGAACCAACTTGAACTCACTTCACCTTGAGGTGAAGTTGGACACTTAACTGACTGAGCCACCCAGGTGCTCCCGTTATTATTTTAAAATTATTATTATTATTATTTCTGTTCTACTCTTCTTGAAGAGAGTAATTTTCCTTTTGACTTTGAAGAAATAAGCTTGTATGTTCTAAAAGGGCCTGTGAGAGGCCATATTGTAAAGAAGTGCAGAGATTTCTAAGAGCTAAGAGTCACCATGGCTGACATCTAGCAAGGAAGCAAGGACCTTAGTCCTATAATGACAAGGAAGTAAATTCTGCCATTAGCCAGGTAAACTGGGAAGATGAACCTAAGCTACACAAAGGGATACAAGCTAAACTGTTAGCTCCTCTTCTGCAGGAAGACAACTTGTGTTCACACTAACCTTAAAAAAAAAAAATAGTGATACCCTCTACACCCAATCCCAACATACCACAAGGCAATTAGAATCTAGCAATATACATTTTAAGAAAGCTCTTTAAAGATCCAGAGCCAGTGCTTACATATCTTGGTGTCTAATTTTATAATAAAGTTGCATTAGCATTTTCATAATTCTTCTCAAAGATTGAGAGCAACAAGGGATTAAGGAGGGAACATATGATCTATTTAGTGGAGACCTGATCTAGTAATGCTTCTTTGCAGGGTGGTAAGATGATCTCCTGAACCTTCTGTCTCTGAGATTCAGTCTGCATCAAGTGACACTCTGCCTGTGTGCCCAAATTCTCAATTTGAAATATTCTCTTTCTTTTGGAGAATAATGCTTTATGAATAAAAATCGTAGATGACAGGTGAAAGCTGATTTTTTTTAATTAATAGGCATTGGCTATGTGAGGGCTTGCCAACATATTAGAATCCTAAAAATGTATGGTAAAAAAAATATTGGTCTATACCAATCCACTTTTTCCCAAGAGCCCTCATGAGTGCACAAAGGAATCAGGGGGAAGATGACGTTTGGTGGCAGAGAGAACTGAAGAAATCACTCAGGAATTCTAGGACAATGTGTAATTATGTACATGAAAAGTGGACCTGAAAACACTGTGATTCTCTTGGCTACCAATTATTGTATTTTTTAGGACCTCTGAAGTATGGGAAGGAGGAAAAGAGATGAAAAACGTTCTTCCAAGATAATCTAGATTTTATCAAAATGCAAGTCAGAAGAACAGAGAACTTCTGAAAATTACCACAGTCCTTTCTTGGTAAGTCATGCTTTAAAGTCTTGCTGTAAGACAGCAAAACATATCGTCTATGATGTAAAAGTGAGCGATAGCAAAATATATTTAAACCACCTAATGTACACACATTACCAAGTGGCATAAGAAGAAACATGCTCTTTGAGACAAATACTATTTACTTCATTAATTTTGTTTGTTTCTGTACACAAAATGCCTGGCATACATAACACATTTATGATAAAGCAAGAAATTCTATGGTTAAGAACAATAATAACCTATATAAGCAGACTCAGAAATGAACTATGTTGGAATTACAAGAATTTTTAAAGATAACTTTGATAAATATTATAGTAAATCTAGTAGAAAATGTGGTAAAATTTCTAAAGAAATAGAGAATTTCATCAGTGCAATGGAAATACAAAAATGAACAAAATTTAAATGTTAAGGATGAAAATATAAAACGAAAAAGGATGAATTCAATGGTTCTAATAGTGACATAACACAGGAGAGAAATGATTAAAACATTTTATGTCAGGTCTAACTTTAATATTCTATTGTCTGGTTCTTATGACCAGTGGTGACTGTACCAGAGAGGACCAAAGGACCCTTTGTGCACAAAGTCATTACTTTCAAGACTAGGAGACATAACTGACCTGCCTAATACATAAAAACAAACACAGAGATTTAGATTAAATGAGGAGACAGAGGAACATGTACCAAATGAAAAAAAGTCAAAATCACAGAAAAAGAGCTAAATGAAATAGAAATAAGCAATATGCCTGATGAAGAATTAAAAGAAATGGTCATAAAGATATTTACCTAACTTAAGAAAGAATAAATAAATTCAGTGAGAACTTCAACAAAGAGATAGAATTTATAGAGAAGAATGACCAGAACTGAAAAATACAATAACTGAAATAAAAACCACACTAAAGGGAATCAAAAGCAGATTAGAGGATAGAGAAGAGTGAATCAGCAATCTGGAAGATAGGGTTATAGAAAACAGCCAAGCTGAACAGCAAAAAGAAATCCAGAATTTTTAAAATGAGCAAAGGTTAAGGGCATTCTGTGATATCAAGTGTAATAACATTTGCATTATAGGGATCCCAGAAAGAAAAAAAAAAAGAGATATGGAAGGGGGCAGATAACTTATTTGAAGAACTAATAGCTGAAAACTTTTCTAATCTGGGAAGGGAAACAAACATCCAGGTCTAGGAAGCACGGAGAGTCCCTAAGACGATTAACCCAAGGAGGTCTACACCGAGGCACATAAAATGGCAAATAGTAATGACAAAGAGAATTTTAAAAGCAGCAAGGGAAAGAAAACAGTTACCCACAAAGGAGACCTCATAAGCCTATTAGCTGGATTTTTGGCCTAAACTTTACAGACCAGAAGGGACTGGCAGGATATTCAAAGTGCTGAAAAACCACAACAAAGATACTCCACCTGACAAAGATATTAGTAGTAGCATTATTTTATAAACGTTTACTTACTTTTGAAAGACGAGCATGAGGGGTAGAGAGAGAGATGGGGACAGAGAGTCCAAAGTGGGCTTTTTGCTGACAGCAGTGAGCCAGATATGAGGCTTAAACTCATGAGCTGGGAGATCATGACCTGAGCAGAAGTTGGACACTCAACTCACTGAGCCACCCAGGTGTTCCCACCTGACAAGGATATTATTAAGAATACAAGGAGGGACAGAGTTTCCCAGAAAAACAAAAGAGAAAGGAGGGCATCATCACCAAACCAGCCTTGCAAGAAATGTTAAAGGGAATTCTTTAAGTGGAAAAAAATGGCCATAATTAAAAGAAAATGATAAAATTAAGAAAACTTTATAGGTAAAGACAAACATAGTGGCAGCAGATAAATCACTTATGGAAGTTAAAACACAGAAGTAGTCAAACCAACTGTATAAAATTAGTTAAGGGATACACAAAATAAAAAGACGTGAAGTGTGACATCATATACGTAAAACGTGGAGGGAATGGTAAATATGTATTGCTTTTAGAATGTGTTAAAACTTATGCAATTATCAACATAATACAAACTGCTATGCACATGTTGTGTATGAACCCAATGATAGTCAGTAATCAAAAATCTGTAATCAAGACACCAACAATTAAGAGAAAGGTACCCAAGCATAATATTTTTAAAAAGCTCTCTTTCCCTGCGGTTTGATGCAAGAGATGAAAGAACGGAGAACTACGAAAACAACCAGAAAACAAATAACTAAAGGGCAATAAGAACCTACGTATTAATAATGCCCTTCAATGTTAATGAATGGTCCAATCATAACAAATAGGGTGACTGAATAGATTATAAAATGACCCATATATACTCTGCTTACAAGAGAGTCATTTATATACAAAGATACATACAGGCTGAAAGTGAAGGGATTAAAATAAAATACACCATGCAAATGGAAGTGGAAAAAAAAAAGCAAGGGTAGCAATACTAATATCAGGTGAAGCAGACAATAAAACAAAAACTGGAACATGAGACGAATAGTTGTTACATGATGATAAAGGGATCCAACAAGAGTATGTAACAACTGTAAATACCTATGCACCCAATTTAGGAACACCTAAATGCATAAAGCAAATATTAACTGTCATAAAGGAAGAAATTGATAGTAATCCAATTAAAGTAGGGAAATTTATTTATTTTTATTTTGTTTAATGTTTATTTTTGAGAGAGAGAGAGAGAGAGAAAGCAGGGGAGGGGCAGAGAGAGAGGGGGAGAGGATCCCAAGCAGGCTCTGCATTGACAGCAGAGAGGCTGATGTGGCGCTCGAACACACAAACCATAAGGCCATGACCTGAGCCAAAGTCTGACATTTAACTGACTGAGCCACTAAGATTCCCTGAGAGTAGGAAATTTTAACACCACATTTACATCAATGGATAGATCATATAGACAGAAAATCAGTAAGGAAACTGTCCTTGAAAGACATATTAAACCAGATGGTCCTAACACATGAACATAGAACATTCCATCTAAAATCAGCAGAATACACATTACTTTCAAGGTCTCATGGAACATTCTCTGGAATAGATCACATATAAGGCCACAAATCAAGTCTCAATAAATTTAAGAAGACTGAATCATATCAAGCATCTTTTCCATTCATAACAGTATGAAACTAAAATTCAATTACAAGAAAAAAGTTGGAAAACACACAAACATGTGATGGCTAAACAACATGCTGCTAAACAATTAATGGGTCAACCAAGAAATCAAAGAGGAAATAAAAAAATACACTGAGGCAAATGAAAATGAAAAAAAAAAAACAATGTCCCAAAATCTTTAGGACAGCAAAGACAGTTCTAAAAGGGAAGTTTATAACAATACAGGTCTATGACTAGAAACAACAATAACAAAAATCTTAAGTAAACAACCTAACCTTACACCTAAAGTAGCTAGAAAAAGGAGAACAAAATCTAAAGCTACTAGAAGTAAGGAAATAACAAAGGTTAAAGTGAAATAAATGAAGTAGAGGAAAACATAGAAAATATGAATGAAACCAAGGGCTGGATCTTTCAAAAGATAACTAATATTGATAAACCTTTAGCCAGAATTATCAAGAAAGACAGAGAACTCAAGTAAATATGATTGAAATGAGAGGAAAAATAACTGACAACAGAAATACAAATAATTAAAAGAGAAGCTATAAGAAGTTATATGCCAACAAACTGGATGATCTAGAATAGACAAATTCTAGAAATATACATTTTTTGAAACATTTTTTTTCAAAACTGAATACAAAAGTAAAAGATAATTTGAACACACTATTTACTATTAATGAAATTGAATCAGTAATCAAAAACCTTCCAACAAAAAAAAGACCAGATGGGTTTAGAGGTGATCAACCAAACATCTAAAAATGAGTTAATACCTATTCTTCTTAAACTATTCCAAAAATATAAAAGGAAGAAAGTTTCCAAATTCATTTTATGAGGCCAGCATTATCCTGACTAAGCCTAGACAAAGACACTACAAAAAAGGGAAACTACAGGCCAATATCTCTGGTGGACATAGCTGCAAAAATTCTCAACAAAATATTAACAAACCAAATGCAATGCAACATTAAAAATGACTTGCCACAATCAGAGTAATTTGTTACCGGATGCAAGTGTGGTTACATATACACATATCAATCAATGTGATACATAACATCAATAAGTGAAAGAATAAAAAACATGATCGTCTCAATAGATTAGAAAAAAATGTTTAGCAAAATACAACATCTGTTCATGATAAAAACCCTCAACAAAGTGGGGTTAGAAGAAATAGAACTCAATATAATAAAGGTACCCTATAAAATCCCACAGCTAATATCATACTCAGTGGAGAACACTGAAAGTTTTCCCTGTAAGATCAGGAACAAGACAAGATTGCCCACTCCCCTCAATTTTATTCAACATAATATTGCAAGTCCTAGCTGTAAGAAAAAAAATAAAATAAAATAAAAGGCATTCAAAATGGTAAGGAAGAGGTAAAACTGTCACTATTTGCAAATGACATAATACTCTCTATATAGAAAACCCTAAAGACTCATCAATAAAACTACTAGTACTAGGATACCAAAATTAACATACAGAAATTGGTTATATTTCTAAACTTTAATAGTGAATTCGTAGAAAGAGAAATGAAGGAAATCCCATTTACAATTGCACCAAAAGAGATAAAATATCTAGGAATAAATTTAACCAAGAAAGTCAAAGACCTATATTTTGAAAATTGTAAGACTTGATGAAGAAATCAAAGACAACACAAACAAATGGAAAGATAATTCATGCTCAGGGATTAGAATATCATTAAAATGTCCATAACACCCAAAATATACAGATTCAACACAGTATCTATCAAAATACCAACTGTTTTTCACAGAACAAAAAAAAAATTATATTATCTGTATGAAACCACAAAAGACTTCTAATAACAAAAGCTATCATAATTTCATAAGATTTCATTTATAAGTGGAAAAATATATCTAAAAAGCAAAACAAAGAAACAAAAAACCAGACTCTTAAATACAGAAAACAAACTGGTCATTGCTAGAGGTAAGGCAGATGGGTGGATAGCTGAAATAGTTGAAAGGGATTAAGAGGTACAAGTTTCCAGTTATAAAATAAAGATATCATTGGAGATGAAAAGTAGAGCATGAGGAATATATTCAATAATGTTGTAATAACATTGCATGGTGACAGACTGTGACTACACTTTTTGTGGTGTGCACTGAGAAACCTACAGAATGGAAGAAGATATTTGCAAAGTATATATCGAATAAGGGGTTAATATCCAAAAAATAAAAAGAACTCATACAGCTTAATAGCAAAAAAACCAAAGTAGTCGGAAAAAAAGTTTAGAACACCTAAATAGACATTTTTCCAGAGACATACAAATAGTCAGCACATATATGAAAAGATGGTTAGGATCACTAATTATCAGAGAAATGCAAATATCACAACTAGATATCACCTCACACATGTTGGAATGGCTATTATCAAAAAGATAAGAGACGACAGCTATTGGCAAGTACATCGAAAAACAAAGCCCTGGTGCACTGTTGGTAGGAATGTAAACTGGTACAGCCACTTTGGAAAATATAACAGAGGCTCTATAAGAAATTAAAAATTGAACTACTGTATGATATAGCTGTTTGTCACAGCATAATCCACAATAACCAAGACAACAACCTAAGTGTCCATTGATGAATATATGGATAAAGAAGATGGGAGATCTCTGTGATACATACACACATACACAATGGAACATTATTCATTCATAGAAAAGAGGGAAATCCTGCTATGTAAAGCCACGTGGATGGACCTTGTGGGCATTATGCTCAGTGAACTATATCAGACGGAGAATGACAAATACCATATTATGTCACAGTGAGTAAAATATAAAATGTCAACCTCATAGAGACAGAATAGAATGGTGATTGCCAAGGGCTGGGTGTAGGGGAACAAAGAGATGTGATGAAAGGGTATAAACTTCCAATTATAAGATTAATAAGTTCTGGGGGTCTAAGGTACAACATGGTGACTATAGTTAGTAATATTGTAGTATATATTTGGAAGTTGCTAAGAGTTGTTAAAGCTTAATCACATTTACTCTTAGAAAATGATAATTATGTGAGGTGAGAAAGGTGTTAATGTCTTTGTGTAATCATTTTACAGAAATTATATGTATCAAATCATCAGGTCGTATACCTTAAATTTATACAATGTTATGTGTCAATTATATCTCAAAAAAGCTGGAAAAAAGAAGATAATGAATGAGAAAAATATGAATCACAATACGACAAACTTTCATTTTCAGCTAATTTAATAACTTTAATGCTATAAAGATATTTTAAAGATTCATTTATATCTTCCACTTTTTAAAAATAAAATTAAAGTCCACACTTTATTTTATTTATTCTTCCTTTTTACAAATCTACTGTTTTAGCTTTATGATATCAACCACTATACTTCATTACACTTTCTCATCATGTCTCCTTAATCACCTCTTGGCTTTGACAGTTTCTTAGATTTTTTTTTTGTTTGTTTCTGATAACCTTGATAGTTATGAGGAGTAAGTATATCTCAGGTACCTTACAGAATGTTCCTTTATGAGGATGTAACTAACGTTTTTCTCATTACTAGATTGGTGTCATGGGCTTTTGAGAAGAGGACTAAAGAGGTTAGGTGCTATTTTCATTACATCATATCAAAAGTACATATTATCAGCATGATTTACCACTGTTTTTTATAAAACTTGATCATCTGGCTGAGGTGGTTTGTCATATTTCTCCACTATAAAGTTACTTTTTTATTCGTTCTCCCTTTCCATATTATACTCTTTGGAGAGAAGTTATTATACACAGCCCATGGTTAAGAAGTAAAGTGTTACATTCTGCCACTGTAAGGTGGGGCATCTATGTAAAATACATGGAATTCTGTATGGGGGATGTGTCAATTCTTTCTTTCTTTCTTTCTTTCTTTCTTTCTTTCTTTCTTTCTTTCCTTCCTTCCTTCCTTCCTTCCTTCCTTCCTTCCTTCCTTCTTTTACTTCTTTCCCTTCTTTCCTTCCTTTCCTTTCCTTCCTTCCTTTCTTTCCTTCCTTCCTTTCCTTCCTTCCTTTCTTTCCTTCCTTCCTTTCCTTCCTTTCTTCTCTTCCTTTCCTTTCTTTCCTTCCTTTCTTTCCTTTCTTCTTTCTATTGATTTATGTCAGTATTGACTCATAGATATCTATGATTTGGATTACAATCTAGTACTACATTTTTCACTTTATTGCTTAAATTGTTCCAATTTTGGTCATTGGTGGCTCTTTTGGTTGATTCCTTTCTCCCTTTCACACACCCCCATCATTTTTTTTAGCACATGCTTTTGTTTTGACACTACAAGATTCTCCAGGCTCATGTTATACATTCCCCGCTCCATCTCTAGAATCAACCATTTCTCCAAGAAACTCTAGTTACTTTTATTGGAGAAAGGCATAGAAATCAAGACCTGGGTCGCGTGTGTGCTCACGGTTACTGGATTGTTGCTTTTAGATCCTGTCAGCTAGCAGAACAAAATATGTGGGTGTACTAACAAGTGCATGTGTGTTAACATAAAAAATGTATATGTATATACGTGTATATATATCTTTAAATAAATATTAATCTTTGTAAACCATCTATCTTAAGTATTAGTTCATATTGATGTATCCCTTTCTAATCCATTACTAAATAAATCTCATATTTTACTCTTGCTTATTTGTAAACTTCTACTCCAAAGTTACTATCTACCACACATTTAATTAATTGGTCAATTCTAGTACATATGTATTGTTCCAGAACTGATAACTTACAACTCTATGAGAAGCTACTTTATCAACTAGAGTACAATGCCTTATATACAGTTTATTCTACCTTTAGTTCTATGTTATTCACTTATTTCTAAAATTACTTCGATCATCACCGTTTTCCTTTAACCTCTTTAGTGAAATCATTCCATGTATTTGTGACATAGATATATTCTTTTGTCAAAGTCTGCCTTTCATCCTCAGATTACTCAGCTCCTAAATGATCACTCTTTATTTATTTGCTTTGAGATTCACTCTTTGTGCTGCAAAAATCTATGACTTTTAACCAATGCACAGTGTCACACAGCCACCATTACAGTATCGAAATCCCAGAGATTATTCAACTGTCTCTTCTCCCTGAATCCTTAGTTGTCACCAACATTTTTACTGTCTCTTTAGTTTCACCTTCTCCAGAATATCATATAAATGGAATTATATAATATATGGCCTTTTCAAATGGTCTTCTTTTCCTTAGCAATATATATTTAAGATTCATCCATAGTTTTGTATAGATCAATACCTTATTCCTTTGCATCACTGAATAACTTTTCATACATCACATTTTGTTTATTTACTTCTTGAAGGACATCTTCTTTCAGTTTTTCACATATATGAGTAAACCTGCTATAAACATTGAAGATATTTAGTATGCACTAGAATGGAATCAATAGCCACTGCAGCCCCATTCTTTCTTTGTTACCACCCAAGTTGTTATCATCTTATTCTGACTTTTCTATATCATTTCTACACAATCTCACAGGGCTTTTTACTTGAGCACCCAAACTAGACACTATGTGTCTATAATTTCTTGTATATCTTTATTATTATAACACAGATAATTTGGGACACACTCTTTAATGATTTAATGTCACTTTTCTGTAGTAAAAGTTATTGCTATTTTATTCCAAGTATTTAAAATGATAATAAATATCATTATCAAAATTGTGCAAAGATCCCAATCTTTACTTTTATTTTATCATAGACTATTTTATTTAAACCGACACATCTTTTTTTTAGTATCCATGCAGCTGGTTCTATTTTCCTGATGTAATATCTTTCCCTCTATATTTATCTATTTATTTATGAAGTATAATTAAATTTCTTGACATTTTTTTCAGTCTCTATCAGATTCAATACTTTTTTTTCTCTTCTTTCTGGTCCAGTATCAAGTTAGTATCCCTTAACAAGATATAGTACTTTTCCTGGGGCCAGAATGTATCCCAGAAAGAAATAGTCCTTTTATTATTTGAGAGTTTTGACATTATTACTATTAAATTCTTCATATAAAATAATTGACAAAATATCACTCACTTATTTGATAATATTATTGATGTCCAACATACGAAAATCAGATATGAAAATAACTGTAATCTATAAACTAGTAGAATGTAACCCAGACTGAAATACTCCAAAGATATAGGGAAAGAAAATTCTATTTAATCAGAAAATGTAAGCACATGTACATACATGTTTGTGTGTATATATATATATATGGTATATAATTATTAACATAAAACTTACATAATTTACACTTAATTACATATTATACTTTATATATATCTATGTAACATATAAGATATGTTTGATCACATATTAAAAGATATCAAACATTCAAATGTTAATATGTAACTAGTGAAATTACAAATTATATATTTTCTACCTTTTAGTCATAAATGTATATTTTTATTATATATGAAGGAATATACCAACTCATTAAAAAAATTTTTTTAATGTTTATTTATTTTTGAGAGAGAGAGAGACACAGCATGAGCAGGGGAGGGGCAGAGAGAGAGGCCGACATAGAATCTGAAGCAGGCTCCAGGCTCTGAGCTGTCAGCACAGAGCCCGACATGGGGCTTAAACTCACAAACTGTGAGATCATGACCTGAGCTGAAGTCAGATGCTTAACCGACTGAGGCACCCAGGTGCCCCTATACCAAATCATTTTTAAATTGTTTTATTGTTAATTACTTTTTTTACAAAAATGTTTACTTAGAGAGAGAGAGAGCATGCACTCATCATGGGGAAAAGGAAGAGAGAGAGGGAGAGAGAATCCCAAGCAGGTACACACTGTTAGTGCAGAGCCTCATGTGGGGCTCAATCCCATGAACAATGAGATTGTGATCTGAGCCTAAATTGAGAGTTGGTTGCTTAGCCAGCTGAGCCACTCAAGTCCCCCTATTGTGAATTACTTCTTGTAAAAGATGTACATATCTTCCTCTTTTTTTTTTTTAATATTAAAGACATACAGCATGAGTGGGAGAGAAGGGCAGAGAGAGAGAATCCCTAGCAGGTTCCATGCTTAGGGTAGAGCCCAATATGGGGCTTGATCCCATGATTCTGGGATCATGAGCTAAGCTGAAATCAAGAGCTGTTCACTAAACTGAGCCATTCAGGTGCCCCAGATCTGCCTTTCTTTTTGATTCCCACTTCTACTTTTTTTATGTAGCAATTGTGTAAAGTGAGTTATGAGTTATTATCCTGTCTCCATTCTCTTCTCCTTCTAATCTCCATTGTATATTACTGTAAGGTTTCATATAATATTATTTTGGTCAGAAACCTTTAATCACCATCTTATTTTTATTGGACCATGACCAATTACTGATGAATAAAATTCAAACTTAAAATAAATTTCCAAGGTCTTACCTTTTAAACTACATATCTTGTTATCTGTAACACAATTTTTTTTCTGTCTACAGGGCGTGGCCTTCTTCATGTCAATTCACAGTATTAATTAATCCAGAAAAACTCCATAAAGTATAAATTTTCAATTGTCACTGCTATTATTTTATTGGTTCTGTATCTATGTTATCTTCTTAGTAACATTATAAAATCATATGCTCAGAGAAAATGTAATATATTTGCTTTGTTCTATTGTAGAGAGCTTGGCATTTAGCTGTCACTTTTATACTTGTTAGTTACTAAATTTTAGTATTCCTTAATACTAGTTTCAAAATGTAGATTCAGAGAGGATTTGAAGTTTATGCATCTGTCCCTTCACTTAATACATCAAGTGTCAAATAGAGCCAAATGGTTGAATAGGTGATCAGTGATCATGACAATTTATTCACCAGATCTAGGCTGATTTTCTCTTCATTGAACATATAGTGGCAAAGGTTGTTGTAAGACAAAATGAACAGATATGGAAAAGATTTTCTTAAAATGAAATAGGTTTTCTGACATTCTAAGTTCCTGAAATATTCATTGCTTGAAATATACTTTTAAAGAACATGGTATTAGAGAAAATTATCCACATTCCGAAAAGAGTTTAATACCTGCATTATAACATGTTTTTGCCTTTCTTAAAGGTATGCTTAGGGACACCTGAGTGGCTCAGTCAGTTAAGCATCCGACTCCTGATTTCAGCTTAGGTCATGATCTCATGGTTGTGAGGTTGAGTCCCACATGGGGGTCTGTGCTGGGGGCTCTGTGCTGGGCATGTAACCTGTTGAGATTCTCTCTCTTCCTCTTCCACTGCCCCTCCCTTGTTCACTCACTCTCTCTAAAAAGAAGAAGAAAAAAAGATATACTTAAATATTCTTACCATAATGTGGCATGCTTGTTTCTTATTTTCTCATTACTATTATTGTAATTCTTTCTCTAAAACATTGACTTTATTTTTAGCTTTCTCAATTGTTGATAGAGTCTTCATAGAGGCAGTTTTCACTGATAGAAAAGACTGATTTACAAAGGAAGATTAAATTTTGCTGAGTTTTTATGTCAAAGATTGCATAATTGATTAGTGTTTGGTATATCAGATTATTAGGGAGTCATGACAAATATGGATTATTTGTGTGCTAATTGAGAAAATGTGTTGCAACTTGTTTTGTTTTTAGAATATGGAGAAAAATACGCTAAAATATCTCCTTGCTTTAAACATTTTACAGTTTTACAAAAAAAAGGCATTTGTAGATAGGTTTTACTTTTTTATGTTTGCTTTTTGTATTAGCCACACTAGTATATGTATATATCCACCTCCATATTCCTCTTTAAAAAAATGGATCAATTTCATCATCAGCTGACAAATTATTATAGCAGATTCCATGCAGACACTAACTACTTGCTCTTGCCTTTCCTCACCAGTTCTAGTTCACACTCAAAATTGGATTCAACAACTTTGATGCATAGGAGAAGACGGGTATCCTTGAAATGAGTGAAATTACAGAATGTGTTAAGTTTAAAAAATAATACTTAAAGGCATTATTGAAAATTATCTCTCTTCAAAATATTGAATATATCATCCTTTGGAAGAACGATTCATTTTGTCCTATGAAAATTTTACATAAAACTATACTGCAGAGACTAATATGTAAAGGGTAAAAATTTATATTTATATATATGTGTGTGTATGCATATTAATTTTAGTTATTACTAAAGTATGTTTGTTGGTTATTAATATAACCTACTAATATTAATATAGTTAATATATAGTTAAAAATAATTCTTCAGTACTTAGAAAAACCAGTGATACATTGATATTGTTTAAATTTATAAATTATTTTAAAATCAGTTAATTAAAAGCAATATCACTTTATCATATTTCTCATGGCCAATGTCATCAGATTACTGCAAGCACATTTGAAGCAAGAATTTATATTCCAGGAAGCCCAAGGCATAGTTCAGAGGATAGAGAAATGCACAGAGAAAAAGTACCTGTGATCTAAAAAGTGTCCCCTCAAATGTTGAGCTGAGTACTAATTAGTGCATGTGTGTAAAAAAACACCCAAGCCTGGGGATATAACCAGAAAAGTTTAGGTGTAATAGTGACCAGTACTCACACAATTACCTATTCCCACCGGCCAGATATAAAATCTCATGATTCATGGGGTATTGCCTTGAGTACACAAAAGTTTCTTCCTTTGGGGGCACGTGGGTGGCTCAGTCAGTTAGGTATCAGGCTTTGGCTCAGGTCATGATTTCACAGTTCATGAGTTTGAACCCCATGTGGGACTCTGTGCTGACAGCTCAGAGCCTGGAGTCTGCTTTGGATTCTATGTCCCCCTCTTTCTCTGCTCCACCCTTGCTTGCATCGTTTCTCTGTCTTTCAAAAATGAATAGAAATTAAAAAAAAAAGTTTGTTTTGGTATCCATAAATAATTATCACGAGACTAAGTAATAGTTCAAACCTCACAATACTTCTTTAAAGAAAAACCTGAGGCATGTGGAGAAATGGGAACCCTCTTGCACTGTTGGTGGGAATGCAAACTGGTGCAGCCACTCTGGAAAACAGTGTGGAGGTTCCTCAAAAAATTAAAAATAGACCTACCCTATGACCCAGCAATAGCACTGCTAGGAATTTACCCAATGGATACAGGAGTACTGATGCATAGGGGCACTTGTACGCCAATGTTTACAGCAGTACTCTCAACAATAGCCAAATTGTGGAAAAAGCTTAAATGTCCATCAACTGATGAATGGAAAAAGAAATTGTGGTTTATATACACAATGGAGTACTACGTGGCAATGAGAAGGAATGAAATATGGCCCTTTGTAGCAATGTGGATGGAACTGGAGAGTGTGATGCTAAGTGAAATAAGCCATACAGAAAAAAACAGATACCATATGTTTTCACTCTTATGTGGATCTTGAGAAACTTAACAGAAACCCATGGGGGAGGGGAAGGAAAAAAAAAAAAAAAGAGGTTAGAGTGGGAGAGAGCAAAAGCATAATAGACTATAAAAAACTGAGAACAAACTGAGGGTTGATGGGGGGTGGGAGGGAGGGAAGGGTCGGTGATGGGCATTGAGGAGGGCACCTTTTGGGATGAGCACTGGGTGTTGTATGGAAACCAATTTGACAATAAATTTCATATATTAAAAAAAAATTTAAAAAATAAAGAAAAACCTGAGAGGATCACATTATTTCTAAATAATTGCCTTCCAGAACAAAGTGTCAAAATATTTATAGATTTATAAAAATATCCAACAACCAATAAGGTAAAATTAATATATCTATCATTCAATCTAGATAAGCAAATAATCTGGAAATACAATGCACATTGATGAAAAAAAATAAAATAAAAACACAAAACTAACCCAGAGCATATATAGATAATAGAATTAATAGATACTCATATTAAAAGAGTTATTTTAAACCTATTGCATACTTCCAAAAAGTTAACTATAGACAGTGTTATGGACTAAATTGTGTTTTTTGAAGATAAAATGTATTTGGTTGTAGTGAACAAAGAAAAGACCATGTAAGGACATAGCAAGAAGGTGGCCGTCTTGCAGTCAAGAAGAGAAACCTCCAGAGAAATGAAACCAGCTACAATTTGATCTCAGACTTCCAGATGTGAGAACATAATTTCTATTGTTTATGCCACCCAGCCTCTGGTATTTTGTTATGGCAGCTAAAGCAAACTAATACACATGAGATCTCTGAAAAAAAAAAAGCAAAACCTTAGAAACGAAAACCACCATGTGTTAGAAGTTTAAGCCACTGGAAGATTCATGTGGATATTATATAATGAAAAAGGGGATGACACATTAAGAAGATATAAAAACTCTTAGAAAACTATGAACAGAAGCAAATATTTTCAACCTGATAGTATGAACTTAAATCATAGTTAAAATCATATTTAGTTAGAGGAAAGTCTTTATAAAAAAATCAGGAACAAGACAAGCATGTCCACTCTCAACATTTCTTTCGAACACTGTTCTGAATGTCCATTTAGTACAATGAGGCAAGAAAAAGAAGATAAATAGCATCTGTGTTGCAATAAAAAAAATAAATTTTTTTGTTCAGAGATGACATGTTCATATTTTAATAAAATTCAAGCAAATATACAAATACAACTAGAGTGACTTTAGAAAGATTGAAAGATATAAGATTAATATGCACACACAAAAATCTGTCCTATAACGTAATAATCCTAAAATGAAATTTAATATCATTTTAAATTACATTAGAAAAATAAAATAAATATACATAGGCCTGACAAAAATGTAATGACCTGTAACACTGTTACAGT
Source organism: Acinonyx jubatus (assembly GCF_027475565.1). Lineage (NCBI taxonomy): Eukaryota > Metazoa > Chordata > Mammalia > Carnivora > Felidae > Acinonyx > Acinonyx jubatus. Next base: position 43,171,287 of record NC_069384.1, read on the forward strand.
TTCGACACTGTTGAAAGAAATTAAAGAAACCTAAATGTTAATGGGAATATATGCTGTAATTATTGTTTGGAAGACTCAAGGTTTCCAAGATGTCAATTTCCCCAAAATTCATCTTGAGTAAAGGCATTCCAAAACAAAATGCTACCAGAAATTTTTGCTGGCACGTTAGGTTCAGTCCAAAATGGCAATGTAGGAAGACCCTGAATTCACATCCTCAATGGACACATCAAACCTTACCTATTTATAGAGCAATTTCTCCCGAAGAAGAACTGATGGATAACTGAACAGCTTTTGCACAACAAAAGATAGAGAAACCATCTATGGAAAACAGCCAGAGAGTGGGAGACATGGTAATAAAGGGAACCCCTCACTCAGATGCTGCAAACTGCAGTGGGAAGAGACAGCGCTGAAGGACTGTAAGCAGATTTGTGTGACCTGGGGCACAGAAAAATGCTGTGGTTTAAATGTGCAACTAGAATATAAAAGACCAGCCCTAGAACTCCACCAAATGACAGGGAAGCTGCTGGAACTCTTCTTTAGGTTGAAGTGGTTGGTGAGCACCATGGTTTATGCTTTCCCTTCACTTTGATAGTTCAGATGGGAGCCCGGGTCTGGGTGCCATAGCTGGCCTTCCATTCAGAGAGTCCAAGGCCCTAACCCACACCATCCTCAGAATCCCTGGGGCACAGAAAAAAAGTCACAATTTGAAAGAATTAGAATATGACAGTTCCAGGGGTGACTCAGTCCATTAAGCGTCCAACTTTGGCTCAGGTCATGATCTCATAGTTCATGAGTTCAAGCCCCATGTGGAACTCTGCTGACAGCTCAGAGTCTGGAGCCTGCATTGGATTCTGTGTCTCCCTCTCTCTCTCTGCCCCTCCCGCACTTGTGCTCGTGTGCTCTCTCTCTCTCTCAAAAATAAACAAACACTAAAAAAAAAAAAATTAGAATATGACAGATCCAACCTTAGGACAGCACCAAAATTTGGAGAGCTGGTCAGAAGGGCTGGTGAGCCCCATGGTTTCTGCTTCCCCTTCACTTTGATAGTGTAAACAAACAGGATCTAGATGCCATAGCTGGCTTACAGTATCAGTGAAACCTGGGTCCCTAGCTCACACTAGTTCCGGACACACTGGACACAGACAAAAAAGCACCATGGTTTAAAGAACAACTAGCATCTAAAAGAGACAGCCCTAGAACTCTGCCAAAGGATGAGGGAACTGCAGGAACTCTGTTCCAGTAGCAGGCTGGCGGCTACACTCCCCTTTCACTTTGAAAGCACAGACTGGTTCAAGCCCCCTGAGCAGACTGCCATGTCAGTAAGGCCCGGGCCTCTCGCCCACACTGGTTACCCTACCAAGGTGGCTACAGGGCAGAAAATACCAGACATCTCTTCTTAGTGATCAGTATACCTCCAGCCTTTGCAGCAAAGTGATACAGGCGCAAAGCACTGCAGCACACTACAGGCCCACACTTCAGCTTCAGAGGTCTTGCCAGGGCACCTGAGGAGCAGAGCACTCTGGAACCTCCTGGCTGCTATGCAGCTGTTCGACCATGGTGTCCCCTGCATGGAGCACCCAAGGAACCCCCAGCCCATTTTTGCCTCAGCCCTAGCCACCCAGTCAGGGTACCCCCTGTGATGAGCATCCGAGGTCACCTCACTTGCACTAACTTTAGCTTCAGCTGTGCTGCCAGTATATGTGTCCTCAGCACATAGAATCCTGGGACACTCTGGCCCATAAGCCACCTCAGCTTCAGCTGCCCTGCTGGGGTATGCCCTGTGGGGAGTGCCTTAAGACCTCTTGCCTTACACCCCTCCTTGACTCTAGTCAGGATGGCATCTGCATGGAGAGCCATGGAACACCCCAGCTTACAAAGCCGTTCCAAGAGGAAAATTTATAGTGACACAGGCCTACCTCAAGAAACAAGAAATATCTCAAACAATTTAATATTATAGCTAAATGCACTGGAAGAAGAAGAATGAAAAAAGTGAAAATTCAGTAGAAGGAAAAAAAGGTAAGAGCAAAAATAAATGACATAAAGACTAAGAAAGAAAAGAAAGAAAGATCAATAAAAGTAAGAGCTGTTTGAGAAGAGAAACAAAACTGATAAACCTATAGCTAGACTTATTGAGAGACAGAGAGAGAAGCCAAATAAAAGGAGGAACAATAAAATAGAACAACCAACATGACAAAAATATAAAGGATTATAAGAGATTACTATAAAAAATATGTCAATAAATTAGACAACTTAAAAAATGGATAAATTTCTAGAAACATACAATCTTTCAAAACTAAATCAGAAAGAAATAGAAAATCTGAATTGATTAATTACTAGTAACAAAATTGAACTGGTGTTCAAAACACTCCCAATAAAGTCCAGAACCAGACATTTCAACATGTGAACAATACCAAGTATTAGAAAAATAATTAATAATTATTATCCTCAAACTATTCAAAAATAGAAGAGGAAAAAAGGCTTTCAAATACCTCTTAAGAGGTCTACATTATCCTGATACCAACATTAGAAAAGACAATATATATGTAGATAGACATAGATACCAATATCCCGATAGACACAAAAATCCTCAACAAAATATTAGCAAACCACTTTCAGCAATACATTAAAAGTATCATTTAGCACGATCAAGTAGGATTTATTCCATTTATTTATTCCAAGGATGGTTAACTACTCAGAAATATATTAACATGATACACCACATTAATAAAGCAAAGAAGAAAAACGTATAATCATCTCAATAGCTGCAGAAAAAGAATTTGACAAAATTCAACATCCATTCCTGAGAAAAAAAATTCAACAAAGTGGGTTTAGAGGGAACATACCTTAGCATAACAAAGGCCATATATGAAAAACCCACAGCTGACATCATTCTCAATGGTGAAAAACTAACTGCTTTCTAAGAGTAGGGCAAGACAAGGATATCCACTTTCGCCACTTGTATTCATCACAGTGCTGGAAGTACTATCATAGCATACAAGAAAATAAAAAAAAAAAACATCCAAATTGGTAAAGATAAGTAAAGTTGTCACTATTTGCAGGTGACATGATACGGTACATAGAAAACCCTGAAGATTTACCCAAAACCTATTAGAATACATAAATCCAGTAAAGTTGAAGAATTCAAAACTAATATACAGGAATTAGTTGCATATCTATATACTAACAACAAATTCAAAGAGGAACTTAGAAAATAATTGCATTTACAATTGCACTAGAAACAATAAAATAACTGGAAATACATTTAACCCAGAAGGTGAAAGACATGAACTCCGAAAATTGTAAAACATTGATAAAAGAAATCAAAGGTGACACAAACACGTGGATAAATATTTCGTGTTCATGAATTGGAAGAATTAATATTGTGAAAATGGCCATACTACTCAAAGCAATCTACAGATTCAATGCAATTCCTACTAAAATACCAACAGCATTTTTCACAGAACTAGCACAAATAATACTAACATTTTTATGGAACCAAAAAAACCTCGAATAGTCAAAGCAATCTTGAGAAAAAAGAACAAAGCTGGAAGTATCACAATCCCATATTTGAAGATACACTGCAGGGCTGAAGTAATCACAGCAGTAAGGTTCTGGCACAAAAAAGACACATAGATCAATGGAATAGCATATCCCAGAAATAAACCCACACAATACACACACACACACACACACAAACACACACACAAGAATATAAAATGGGGGAAAGACTTTTTTTTTTTTAAATAAATAGTGCTGGGAAAATTAGATGGATGCATGCAAAAGAATCAAACTACACAACTTTTTAAGATGTCAGGAAGTGGTTACCTTTGAGAGAGGTGGGTATTGACAAGGAGGAGATATAAAGGGGACTTCTGGGGTTCTGATCATGTTTTATTTATTAATCTGAGGAGTGGTTATATAGGTGTGCTAACCTAGTGAAATTTACTGAGCTCTACATGTGTGATTTATATACTTTTCTCTTTGTTCGACATAAATTTTAAAAGTTTATTAAAAATAAAATAAAATTCTCATTATTAATCATCAGAAAAATGCAAATCAAACCCACAGTGTGATATACCTTAAACCTGTCAAGAAGGCTAGAATCAAAAAGATAAATAAGTATTGACAAGGATGTGAAGAAAAAATTCTTGTGGATTGTTGGTGGGAAGGCAAATTGGTGCAGCCACAGTGGAAAACAGTGTGGAACTCTCCTAAAAAATTAAAAATGGAAATACTATATGATCCAGTGATTCTACTACTGGGTGTTTACCCAAAGAAAATAAAAACGCTAATTCAAAAAGGTATATGCACCCTTACTGCATGCTTATTTCAGCATTATTCACAATATCCAAGACATGAAAGCAACTAAAGCGTCCATGGGTAGATGAATGGATAAAGAAAGTGTGGTCTGTAGGCATGTGTATACACACACACACACACACACACACACACAAATACGCATACAGACACGCACACGCACGCACACAATGGACTATTACGCAGCCATAAATAAGAATGAGATATTGCCATTTCTGACAAAATGGATGGATCCAGATGGTATTATGTTAAGTGAAATAAGTCAGAGTAAGGCAAATAACCACATAATTTTACTAATATGTTGAATTTAAAAAAGAAAACCAGTAACAAATGCAGAAACAAAATCATAAATGCAGAGAATGAACTCATGGTTGCCAGAGGGGAGGAAGATCAGAGCATGAGCAAAATCAGTGAATGGGAGGATTCCAGTTATGAAATGAATAAGTGGTGGGGATAAAGTGTACAACATAGGGAATGTAGTCAATGCTATTGTAGTAGAGTTGTATGGCAGTAGATAATATTTACACTTGTGAGCACAGCATAACGTATAGACTTGTCAAATCACTGTGTTGTACACTTGAAACTAACGAAACAGTGTCAACTATACTTCAATAAAAATAAAAACATATTAAGTAAGCGTAAAAAGGATAATTTCTATCCTACCGTTTACAAAAAAAAGTTTGCTAACATATGTCCTTGATGTTTGATCCTTTGCATTTCCATATAAATTTTAGAATTAATTTTTCAAGGTTTAGAAAAAGAACTACAGAAATATTGTGTCGGATTGCAGTGAATTTATAGGTCAACTTAGGGGAGACTTGACATAATGCTTTATGGATTATCACAGTCCATGAATATAACACATACCTCTTTTTTTTTTAAAAGATCTTTAATTTCCTCGGTAGCATATAATTTTCTTTATATTTTGCAAATATTTTATTAGTCTTTTCCTTGGTGTTTTTATTGTAATACATTTAATGTAATGCATTTAAATTTTTTTATCTTCTAATATTTGTTGCTTTTATGTAAGAATACAGTTGCTTTTTATTTATTATGTTTTTATTTAATTCTAGTTAGTTAACATACAGTGTAATATTGGTTTCAGGAGTATAATTTAGCAATCCATCACTTACATATAATACCCAGTGCTCATCACAAGTGCCATCCCTAATACCCATTGCCCATTTAACCCCTCCTCCACTCACCTCCCTTCCCACAACCTTCAGTTTGTTAATAGACATTTGGATTCTTTCTATAATTGACTATGATAATGTTGCTATAAACATTGGGATGCATGTATCCCTTCAAATCAGCATTTTTGTATCCTTTGGGTGAATACCTACTACTGAAGTTGCTGGGTCACAGGGTAGTTCTATTTATAACTTTTTGAGGAACCTCCATACTGTTTTCCAGAGTGGCTACATCAGTTTGCATTCTCACCAACTGTGTAAGAGAGTTCCCATTTCTCCACATCCTCATCAGCATCTTTTGTTTCCTGTGTTGTTAATTTTAGCCATTCTGGCAGGTGTGAGGTGGTATCTCATGGTGGTTTTGATTTGTATTTCCCTGATGACGAGTGATGTGGAGCATCTATTCATGTGTCTGTTGGCCATCTGTAGGTCTTCTTTGGAAAGAAAATGTCTATTCACGTCTTCTGCCCATTTCTTCACTGGATTGTTTGTTTTTTGGGTGTCGACTTTGACATATTCTTTATAGATGTTGGATACTAACCCTTTATCAGATATGTCATTTGCAAGTTTCTTCTCCCATTCCAAAAGTTGCCTTTTAGTTTTGTTGATTGTTTCCTTCACTGTGCAGAAGCTTTTTATCTTGATGAAATCTCAATAGCTCATTTTTGCTTTTGTTTCCCTTGCTTCTGGAGACGTGTCTAGTAAGGAGTTGCTATGGCCAATGTCAAAGGCGTTGCTGCCTGTACTCTCCTCTAGGATTCTGGTGGTTTCCTGTGTCACATTTAGGTGTTGCATCCATTTTGAATTTATTTTTGTATATGCTGTAAGAAATTGTTCCAGTTTCCTTCTTTTGCATGGTGCCATCCAGTTTTCCCAACACCACTTGTTTAAGAGACTTTTTTTTCTCCACTGTATATTCTTTTCTGCTTTGTTGAAGATTAGTTGACTATATAGTTTGGGTCTATTTCTGGGTTTTCTATTCTGTTCCATTGATCTATATGTATGTTTTTGTGTCAGTACCATACTACTCTTTTGATCAGTACAGGTTTGTACTATAGCTTGAAGTCCAGAATTGTGATGCCTTCAGCTTTGATTTTCATTTTTAAGATTGTTTTGGAATTTAGGGTCTTTTGTGGTTCCATACAAATTTTAGGATTGTGAAGAATGCTGGTGGTATTTTGATAGGGATTGTGTTAAATGTGTAGAATACTTTGGGCAGTATAGATTGTTTAATATTTCTTTTTCCAATCCATGAGCATGGAATATTTTTCCATTTTCTTTCATAAGTGTCCTATAGCTTTCAGAGTACAGTCTTTTACACTTTTGTTTATAAAAAAGAAATTGAGAAGCTGATTCTAAAATGTGTATAAGAATGCAAGCAAACTAAATACCTAAAATTTTATAAAAAGGAAAGACAAAGATGAACAAACAGTACCTAAATTTTAGATTAACAGACTTAGAAACTTACATTAATCACCACAATGTTGTAGTGCCATAGATAAATGGAAGAGAATAGAGGGTCCAGAAATATACATACTCATTCAGACAATTAATTTTAAAGAAAGATGAAAAGGCAAATCTAGGGGAAATAGATAATATTCTCATTAAATGGTGCTGTAGAAACTGGACATCCACATAGATGTTCATATCACAAAAAAAGCAAACTTTGATCCCTCAAAGTTACAAATTTCTAAGATTCAAAATACAATGTTAAGGGAACAAAGAAACGTGTTTTAAAAGAGAAAAAATTGCAAATAATATATCTAATAAATATTTTGAATACATAATATATAAATAAACTTAAAATTCAATAATATAAAACCAAAATAAAAAGGAAAAAAAGAGATAAGGCACAATATTTGAAAATATTTCATCAAAGAAGACAGATGTCAAATAAGAAAATATAGTATTTAATACCACTTCCCAGCCCCCCTGCAAAAAAAAGGATTAAAACACTACAGAGCTGTTATCATATGGCTACAAAATTAAGTGTTGCAATCTTTAATGCAGACAACCAATAACATTTGTTGTGGATTTCAAGATTTTTATTCTCTAACAAGGAATGTGGCAGGCCTTCATAAACTCAGTTAATTGAAATTCTCCGAACTTCACCTAATGCTATCCCATCAAGATAAAAATACATTATGAAATTACAATTTGTTTCTATGTGCATTGATATGACTATAAGTGTCCATTTTTCAATTCAAATTTTATTTTGTCCTTCAGAGTAGTTTTTTGCTCTCCTCAAGGTCCCCACTTTGCCTCTAAGCATATGAATTGTCTCCTAAGTATAGATGAAAAAAAGAATACATGTATATGTTGTCATGTCCCCATCCCACTACTTCTAATTCTCAACTCACCTATAATAATACTATGTATATTTATCAACTCAATTTCATTACAGCAAAAGATGAGGCATTTCTTTTCTTATTCAAGTTAATCCCATCATCTATATTGGGTTTCCTCCATCTTGCCTCTCTTAAATTTATTTTTCTAAATATCCACACTCTCTTTTATCTTTTTCTTTCTTTAGTTTACTTATTGTCTTAAGTTTACAACATGCTCTAGTCTTCCTCAACCTAATAAATAAGTTAAATAAATAATAAGTAGAATCCCATTGCTTTATCACTCAAGTAATTAATATATTTTTAACTTTTTTCTCCCATTCACTGAAAATAAAAAAAATAATTATTCGATTCCCATTCATTCCTTAGTGTAATTTGATAATATTTATACCTTCAAAACTCCACCTCAGGTGTTCAAAACTAGAGTCATTAGACCAAATCATACTACAAATCTCTACCATGATAAATAAACATCATTTTCTACTTCTTTTGCTTTCTACCAACTTCCCAGGATCTTGTCTTTCCTATTTTATGTTTCTGATCATTCCATGCCACCCTTAACTGGCCTGTAATGTTGATGTATGCTCTTTTAATACAAAGTGTCTTCTAGTAATCCCTCTACATTTGTGGTTGACAATTTTTGGCTAAAGTTTTGGGCAGTAAATATTTTCAGCCTTACTAGTTGCCAATGAACAAGTATTGTTGTATTCCAATAAAACTTCATATTCAAAACAAAATAACAGGCCAAATTTAGCCCATGTTTCACAGCTTGCTGACCCTTGTTCTATTGGGTCACCAGATGGTTTCTTTATCCAGTCCTGTGGTAGCTATTACTTATAAAATAATGGCATCCATATATTTCTCCCATCTAAAATTTTCTCTCAGCTTGTCACTAATATTTTCAGTAGCAGATTAAACACTTCCAGATGCAATATTCCCTAAAAACAAAGGATTTTTTTAACATGCCATAAAATTTAAAAAATCTGCATATGCATCTCATGCTGTCTTTGCTGTCCAGTCCAGTAGACTCCTACTCACTATTCAAGACCCAGCTTAAAATAAGATTCCTGTATGAAGTCATTTCTAACTCTCATTTTTGAAAATAATTGTTTTTCCTTGAATTTTCCTTCATTAATTACCACTATTATAAAACTTTAAAAAATGCATTCCAACTTAAGGGTCCCTCTTTCCAAATAGTGTGTTAGTAATTGAAGACAATATTAGAACTTTATCTCCTTTCATTTATAAGCAGTTAACATAGTTACCACCTTAGTTAACTAAAAAATTATAAAATGAATTTGTATACAAAATATTTTTTTTCCCTGAGAATATGACTCTGGTTCCAAACTAACATAAATCTAAGAATGTTGTTGTTTTGGTATGCTTTATTCAGGGTGCATTAAATGCTCTAATGATTCCAAAATTTTAGTGTCTTCCCATGAAAGGTTTATTTTATCTTATGTTACTGTCTAATATGTATAGGGAAGTCTCCCAGTCACTCAAGTACCCCGGCTCCTTTATCGTGTCACTCTGCTTTATTCTTGATCCTGGAAGTCCTCTCCCCATTCAACCAGCATACAGAGAAACAATATGAGGGCCACTCAGAAGATTTATATGAGGAAGGTTGAGAGGTGGTACACCTAATTTCTGCACACATTGCAATGGAAGAAGATTCTCAGTTACATTCCCACACATAAATACAAGAGATTAGGGGTCACCAAAAACTATAAAATACCTAGGAATAAATCTAACCAAAGAGGTGAAAAATCTATACACTGAAAACTATAGAAAGCTTATGAAAGAAATTGAAGAAGACACAAAAACTGGAAAAAGATTCCATGTTCCTGGATAGGAAGAACAAATATTGTTAAAATCTCGATACTACCCAAAACAATCTACATATTCAATACAATCCCTATCAAAATAACACCAGCATTCTTCACAGAGCTAGAACAAACAATCCTAAAATCTGTATGGAACCAGAAAAGACCCCGAATAGCCAAAGCAATCTTGAAAAAGAAAACCAAAGCAGGAGGCATCACAATCCCGGACTTCAAACAATACTACAAAGCTGTAATCATCAAGACAGTATGGTACTGGCCCAAGAACAGACACTCAGATCAATGGAACAGAATACAGAACCCAGAAATGGACCCACAAACATATGGCCAACTAATCTTTGACAAAGCAGGAAAGAATAGCCAATGGAATAAAGGCAGTCTCTTCAGCAAGTGGTGAAGGGAAAACTGGACAGCAACATGCAGAAGAATGAACTTGGACCACTTTCTTACACCACACACAAAAATAAACTCAAAATGGATGAAAGACCTCAATGTAAGACAGGAAGCCATGAAAATCCTCGAGGAGAAAGCAGGCAAAAACCTCTTTGATCTTGGCCACAGAAACTTCTTACTCAACACGTCTCCACAGACAAGGGAAACAAAAGCAAAAATGAACGACTGGCACCTCATCAAAGTAAAAAGCTTCTGCACAGTGAAGGAAACAATTTGCAAAACTAAAAGGCAACCAACCGATGGAATGGGAGAAGATATTTGCAAATAAATAAACTTAAAAAGTTTAAAAAATACAAATTAAATAGCAAACTAACAAAAAGCCTAGATGACAGCACTAATATTGGAAAGCAAAAGTAATCTTTGCCATAGCAGATTGTATTGTTTTTTTCCTTTTTTATTTATTTCCTTTCCACCTTCTTTTGTTTTCTTTCTTTCTTTCTTTCTTTCTTTCTTTCTTTCTTTCTCTTGTCTTTCATAAGAAATGCATTAGGATAAGTTGCAAAGCTGCAAGCTCTCTTTAGGAAAAGGAGGAATTCTTAAGTGAGTAATTTCAGGACTATTGGTGTCAATTACTATCATCCCATATAACGCTAGAGTCATTGGCTACCTGCTGAGATGTTAAAAAGATGCTAAGGGACTGACAGAGTAGTACACACTAAAGAATATTTAAACAAATTTAGCTGGACTTCAGAAAAAAATTAATTAATTAATATTTTTAATACTAATTTATTTTTGAGACAGAGCAGAAACAGGGGAGGGGCAGAGAGAGAGGGAGACACAGAATCCAAACAGGCTCCAGGCTCCAAACTGTCACCACAGAGCCCTAAGCGGGGCTTGAACACATGAACCATGAGATCATGACCTGAGTCCCATTTGGATGCTCAACCAACTGAGCCACCCAGGCACCCCATGAAAAAATTTTAAATCATTGTGTATGTCTCGCTTCATATAATAAGCAAGACCCTGAATGTTCTGTACTGAACCCTCTCATATGGCTTATCAATTCTGTGGGTGGTTCATAGCTATGCTTTAAAATCAGTATTTGAGATTTATAAAGACTGTATGGAATGAATCAGATTTTCACCACATACTATCTGACTTCATTGCTGGATGCCTAGAAAATGCAAAGTTATTTTAACTTTAGCTTAACACACATATTTCTAAAGATAAATAGGCTGGAATAACAAAGTTACAACAAATTCCCAGATACACATCAGTTATACCGTTCCAAAGTTCTCATTTCAATGGATGGTGGAGAAATGTACTAGCAAATCTAGTTTTAATACATTTAAGAAGATTATATTCATATCAAGCATCTTTTCTGTCAACAATGGTATGAAACAAAAAATAATTACAAGAAAAAAAAAACTGGAAAATGCACCAACCAACACATGGAGGCTAAAAAACATGCTACTAAACAAACAATGGGGCAATGAGGAAGTCAAGGAGAGTCCCAGGGCTCTTTAGGACAACATGCCATCCAGGGCATCCAGACACTTCTTTTATCAAGGTGGAGGAGGAACACAAACAATGGTGCTCACTAGCACCTCTACACCCAGAGAATGTTTCTGCATCTCCTCCATGTGGCAGATACTCTAGGGCTGGTTTCTTTATGTTGTTTTAAACTGTAAATTTTTCCCCCTGTGCCCTAGAATGTCTGTGGCTGTTGTGGTGCAGAGGCCACTGGCTTACTAAAGTGACAGACCAGCTATAGCATCTGCACCTTGCTCCTGTCCCCAGTATCAAGATGGAGGGAGAACACAAACCATGATGCTTGTCACACCTCCAATTCTGGGTAACGTTCCAGCAGGTCTCCCATCATTTACCAGAGGATTAGTACCTTTATATTCTAGTTGACCTTTTGAACCCTTCCTTTTTCTTGTGTCCTACAGCATCTGGGGCTAGAGTGGGCACTTAGGTAGCAGGCTGGCTAAAATGCCTGGACCCTGCTCCTGTCTGCACAATTAAAGTGAAGGTGGAATGGGAACCAAGTTGCTCACTAGCTCCTCTGACCCTGGAATCTGTTCCAGTTGTTCCCTAGCCATTGGGCAGACACTCAAGGGCTGGTTCCTTTATATTCTCATTCCCCTTTTAAACTGGAGCTTTTCTTCTCTGTTCCAGGGCAGATGCATCTGTTCTAGTTCTTCAGGTCTACCTCTCCCCATGGCAGTTTGCAGCATGAGAGGGATGCGGTTTCCACCTTTACCAGGCTTCCGTTTCTCCTGCCATTCTCTATGTAGCCCTTCTATTCCTTATTGTGCAAAGCTTTACAGTCAGCCCTCAGTTCTTCAGCAGGAATTGTTCAAATGTAGGTACAGCTTCAGTGTGCCCATGGAGGAGGTGAATCCAGGACTTCCTATGTCACCACCTTGGACATGAACCTCAACATTCTTTGTTCTTAAAGGCTCCCAGTAGTTGGTGGTGTGCCAAAACTTATTAGTGCCCCAAAAAGGTGGATCATAGAACCCAGATGCAGACAGATTAGAAGATGCACCCTCAAAAAGCATCTGGAAAAGTACGCAGTCAAATCCCTTCCCAGGAAAACCTGGGACTTAGGTGTTTTTGTCTGCTTCTTCTTCACTGAGCCCAAATATATGGCCACTAGAGGTGGTCTTGTGCATATTTAAAAGACTTGTCTTTTAACCTTCATGCTACTTATGGGAAATAATATTCCTGAAGACAAATGAGAATAGAAACAAATGGTCCAAAATCTTTGGGAATCAGGAAAAAAAATTTATAAGAGGAAAGTTTATAGTGATACAGGGCTACATCAAGAAACAAGAAAAACCTCAAATAAATGATCTAAAATTATGGTGAAAGAAATTGAAGAAGACAGAGATTAATGTTAGCAGGAAAAAAAAAAACAACTAATAATAAAGATCAAAGCTGAAATAAAGAAATTGAAACCAAAAACAATACAAACGATCAATGAAACCTAGAGTTGTTTCTTTGAAAATAAACAAACTTGATAAAACTTTTTCCAGGCTCATCAAGAAAAAAGAGAGAGAGAGAAAACTCAAATAAAATCATAAATAAAATAGAAGTAACAACTTAAACCACAGAAATACGAAAGACTATGAGACAATGAAAAATTGTATGCCAACAAATTGGAAAACCTAGAAGAAATGGATAAATTCCTAGAAATATACAATCTTCCCAAACTAAATCATGAATAAATAGAAAATCTGAACAGACCAATTACTAGTAACAAAATTGAATCACCAATAAAAAAACTCCCAACAAAAAAAAAGTTTAGGACCAGATGACTTCATAGGTTAAAACTACAAAATTTTTAAAAAAGAGTTGATACCTATCTTTGTCAAATTTTTCCAAAAAATCAAAGATGAAGAAAACCTTCAAAATTTATTCTTTAGGGCAATGTTACCTGGGTACCTAAATCAGACAAAGACATTACAAAAGAAAGAAAGAAAGAAGGAAAGAAAGAAAGAGAGAGAGAGAGAAAAAAGAAAATTACAGCTCAGTATCTCTGAGGAACATAGCTGTAAAAATTGTCAACAAAATCTTAGCAAACTAAATTAAATAAAACATTAAAAGATCATTTACCAAATCAAGTGGGATTTATTCTGAAGGGGCAAGAACAGTTCAATAGCTGCAAATTAATCATCATGACACATCACATTAACAAAATGAAGGATAAAAAACATATATAATCATCTCAGTAGATTTAGAAAAAAAAATTGACAATATTCAACATCTGTTCATGATAAAATCTCTCAACAAAGTGGGTTTAGAGGAAATATACCTCAACATAATAAAGGCCATATATGACAAACTCACAGCTGGCATCCTACTTAATGCTGAAAAACAAACTTTTCCTCTGAGATCAAGAATAAGACAAGGATGTCCACTCTCACCATTTTTGTTCAACATAGTATAGGAAGTGCTAGCAAGTGCAATCAAAATATAAAGAGACAAAAGACATCTAAATTGGTAAGGAAGAAGTAAAACTCATTACGTGGAGATGATGTGATACTTATTTCATAGGAAACCTTAAATGTTCCACCAAAAAGCGAGTAGAACAAATGAAATCAGTAAAGTTGCAGAATACAATATTAATATACAGAAATATGTTGCATCTCTATATTCTAATAAATTAGCAGCAAGAGAAATTAAGAAAATAATCCTATTTACACATGCATAAAAAGAATAAGTACCTAGGAATAAATTTAATCAAAGTGGTGAAAGACCTAAGACTCTGAAAACAATAAGACACTGATTAAAGATATTGAAGACAATACAAACAAATGGAAAGATACTCCAGGCTCATGGATTGAAAGAATTAGTATTGTTAAAATCGTCATAATACCAAAATCCATCTAAAATCTTAATACAATCCCTATCAAAATATCAATAAATGTCACAGGACTAAAAAGTACAGCATAAGAAATATAGGCAATAAATGTTGAATGGTGATGTTAAAGCACACTAGCTGCTTTTAAAGATTATCTTGCTTCATGTTGACATACTCCTTACTTATTGACCTAAATCCTTTGATCTGTAGCAGACAGACCACTGGCCATGAGGAGTGAAGGATCAAAACTTTCCCAGGCCCACAGAGGCCAGTGAATCTGTTTGAAGCTGCCTCAGCTTTTTGATTAGCCTAGCAATTTTTTTAGCAAATTTTTTTCTTTTTTCTTTTTTTTTTTTTTTTTTAGGTCACACAAATGATTTCACTAACCTGCCTTGATGTATCCGTAGATCTTTTTCTCCTTTGCGGAAAGGACAGAGCACCCCTGTACATCACAAAATGGAAACTGGATTGCCTTGCACTGAAATAACCTCTGTAGCTGGTACCATCGTGTCTGCATGTAATCAAGAAAGGTTGCAGACCATAGCACTCTCTTTACTGATTAACTGCCCTAAACTCCTTTAAAAATCCCTGGGCCATGGAGAACCCTTGGAGTTGAATTTTGGACAAGAGCCTGCCTTCTCCCTAGGTTGCCAGCCTACTGAATAAAGCTCAATTTTTTTCCAATCAAAACTTGTCTCTTGACTATTAGCCTTTTGAGCAACAGGCAGCTGGACTTTGGTTTGATAACAGTGGCAGGTGCTAACCATGCTTATCATGGTGCGTACTGAATAATGTATAGAATTGTTGAATCACTATGTTGTACATCAGAAGCTAGTATAACACTGTAGGTCAATTATACTTCAATAGAAAAACTTCTTACAAAGTACTAAGAGGGTTGACTGTCAATCACAGGAGTTGAGAGGGAAAAAGGAGCTCAAGCAAACTGATTGACAAGATTCCTATCCTACACAAGACCAGTATATTAAGACTAAAAGGTAGCTGTTTTATCTGGTCCAAAGGAAACAACATAGAGAGTCAAGGAAAAAAATGAAGAAATAGGAGAATATGTTCCAAAAATAGAGCAAATCCAATCTCCAGAAACTGATCTTAATGAAATGGAGATAAATGACTTACCCAATGTAGAGTTCAAAATAATAGTTTCAGACTCTCAGGGAGATCAGGAGAGCAATGCATGAAAATGTGAGAATTTCAACAAAGGGATAGAAGATATAAAAAATAGAAAACAGAGAGAGAGGGTTCAAGATAGCTGCATAGGAAGATCTGAATTCACCTACTCTTATGGGTACAACAAACCTGCAACTGCATATAGAATAATTCCCTGGGAGGGAGTCCTAGAAACTGGATGAATTGAGCTCTATAACAAGAGATAGGACTGGGATACGTAGAAGAAACAGAGTTACAATCTGGAACATATCCAGAGTTCTGTATTTTATGACTGGGAAGGTTCTCAAAGGTATGCAACTTTTTCTGAGGGGTAAGAGATTTGAGCTCCACATCAGGCACCCAAATCCTTAAGAAGCTGCACAGGAGAGATGAGGACTGAAAACATCTGGCTTTGAAAATAAATAGGGAGTACATCCTGGGAAACTATACAACTCTAGAGAAAGGAAAATCTATTCTTAAAGGGTTCACATACAGTCTTGCTTGACCCTGAAACCATTGCAAAAACATCAGATCCAAAGTGGATAGACCATAGGTGAAGGAGACTCATTTACTAATCCTGGAGTACCTGCCAGAAGAGACAGGAAACAACTGGACTCTCCTCAGGGACTGAGACACCGGCAGCAGCTATTTTTGCTATCTTGTTCTGTTGTGCTAATCCTGATGCTGGAAGGAAACATATTGGAATATTTCCTCTAGACTGCTAGTGCCAGGAAGTTCTGTACCACTGAGAGTCCTACACAAGCCCACATCTCAGCTGGATTTCACAGCAGACAGGACAATAACTGTGCAACAGCGTGCCCACAGTATTCACAGATCTCCCATAACATAGTAGTGCATGTAGTGGATACCCCAGGGCACCTACCTCTGGTGGTTGGTAGGAGGATTATACTTCTGGATCCCACAGGACATCTCCTACATAAGTCCACTCCTTTAATACCAGAAGATGTAGCTGAACTGACTAACACCCAGAAACAAACAGAGGAACAGGAACTTAAAAAGGTCTGCTACATACATAGGCTGTGATATATAATAACACACATATATATAACAACAAAATATTAGCAAACCAAATTAAACAATACATTAAAAGGAACACTGACCCCAGTCAAATGGGAATTATTCCAGGGATGCAATGGTGGTTCAATATTCACAAATCAGTCAACATGATACATCAAATTAACAAGAGGAAGGATAAAACTATATGATCATCTCAGTAGATGCAGAAAAAGCATTTGATAAAAATACATCTGTTCATGATAAAAACTCTCTACAATGTGGGTTTAGAGGAACATATCTCAACATAAAAAAGACCATAAATGAAAAATCCACAGGTAACATATTCAATGGTGCAAAACTGAAAACTTTTCCTCTATGACCAGGAACAAGACAAGGATGTCCATTCTCACCACTTTCACTCAACATAGTACTACAAGTCTTGGCTGCAGCAATCAGACAAAAAAAAAAATAGGCATCCAAATTGATAAACCAGAATTAAAACTGTCACTCTCTGCAGATAACATATTATTACATATAAAAATACCTGAATACTGCACCAAAAATACTATTAGAATAAAGGAATTCAGTAAAGTTTAAGTATATAAAATTAATATAGAGGAATCTCTTATGATTCTATACTATGCTAATATACTATATAAATAACAAAGCACAGATAGAGAAATTAAAAAAACAATCCCATTTAAAATTATATCAAAAATTATGCAATACCTAGGAATATTTTTTTAAATTTTTTAATGTTTATTTTTTGAGAGAGAGAAAGACACACGCACACACACAGTGTGAGCAGGGAGGGGCAAAGAGAGAGGGAGATATAGAATCCAAAGAGCCTGATATGGCGCTTGAACTCATGAAACATGAGATCATGACCTGAGCTGAAGTCAGACACTTAACTGACTGAGCCACCCAGGCACCTCATAAAATACCTAGGAATAAATTTAATTAAAGGAGTGAAAGACCTATACTCTGAAAATTATAAGACATTGATGAAAAAAATTAAAGATGACACAAACAAATGGAAGGATATACCATGCTCATGGATTGAAAGAATGTGGTTAAAATGGCCACCCTACCCAAAGCATATACATATTCAATGCTATCTCTATAAAAATATCAATAGTATTTTACACAGAAACGGAACAAGAAATTCTAAAATTTATATGGAACTAAAAAGACCTCAAATAGCCAAAGCAATATTGAGAAAGAAAAACAAAGCTGAAGATATCACAATCCCAGATTTCAAGACATACTACAATACAAAGCTATAGTCATCAAAAAATATAGTAGTGGCACAAAAATAGTCACATCAATGAAAAAACCAGGATATAGAACCCAGAAATAAATGCATGCTTATATGGTCAATCTATGACAAAGAAGGCAAGAATATATGATGAGGAAAAGACAGTCTCCTCAATAAATCATGCAGAGAAATGGAAAGCTACTGGACAGCTACATGAAAAAGAATGAAATTGGATCACTTTCTTATACCATACACAAAAACAAATTCACATGAATTAAAGACCTAATTGTGAGACTTGAAGGTATAAAACTCCTAAAATAATACATAGGCAGTAGTCTCTTAGACATCAGCCTTAGTAAAATGTTTATGGATAGGTCTTCTTAGGCAAAAGAAACAAAAGCAAAAATAAACTATTGTTATTATGCCAAAATAAAAAGCTGTTGCACGGCAAAGGAAACCATCAACAAACAAAAAGGAAACCTATTAAATGGGAGAAGATATTTGCAAATGGTATATACTTTAAGGAGCTCATATCTAAAATATATAAAGAACTTATATAACTCAACATCAAAAAAATCTGATTTAAAAATGGGCAGAGGAACTGAATAGAATTTTTTCTCAAGAAGATATCCTGATGACAACAGACATATAAACCATGACTAATCATCAGGAAATGCAAAAGAAGACCATAATGAAATATCACTTCATGGCTGTCAAAATGACGACAATCAAAAATACAAGAAATAGCAAGTGTTGGTGAGGATGTGGAGAAAAAATAACCCTTGTGTACTGTTAGTAGAAATTAAATTGGTGTAACCACTGTGGAAAACAATGTGGAGGGTTCTCAGAAAATTGAAAACAGAAATACCATATGATCCAGTAATTCCTGTGCTGGGTTTTTTCCCAGAGAAAATGAAAACACTAATTTGAAATAATAAATGAACCCCATGCGTACTGAAACATTATTTGCAATAGCAAAGACATGAAAGCAAATCATGTCCATCAATACATGAATGGATGCATACGTATTTATATTATACATATATTATATTATAATATATAATGTTACTTGACTGTAAAGAAGAATGAGATCATGTCATTTGTCTCAGCATGAATCATCCTAGAAAATATTATGGTAAGTGACATAAATCAGACAAAGACAGGTACCATATGATATCACTTACATGTGGAATCTAAAACTCAAAACCTATGAACAAATAAACAATAAACAAATAGACCCTTCAACACAAAGAACAAACTGGTTATTTTCAGAGGGGAGGTGATAAATGGATGAGTGAAACAGGTGAAGGAGATTAAGATATAAATTAGTTATAAAATAAATAAGTCAAGGAAATGAAAATACAGCATAGGGAGTATAGGTAATAATACTGTAATAATGTCATATAGTGACAGACGGTAACCATACTTACTGTGGTAAGCATTGACTAATGTGTAGAATTGTCAAATTTGTATGTTGGACATTTGAAACATAACACTGAATGTCAACCATACTTTGATATTTTTTTTAAAAAGGTTGTATGAAAAAGTGAAAAGATAATTCAATAATAAAAATATCTTTTATAAAACAAACAAAAGAAATTTTAAATATGGCAGCAAGAACAATGCATAAAGTTTCTTCAATAAGCATGCAGTTTCAAGGGTCTAAAAATATGTAGACAAGTAAGTCACTGCACAGTATGGAAGCACGATGATAGGAGCATTGATCAATTTATTTAAAAAATATCTATATCTTTATATTAATTCCATGAGTCATTCAGGCTCTCTCAAAATTTTCAATCTTACTGTTTGCTACTTCTTGTGACAATTTGAGAATTTTTTCAACTAGAACCCTTTTTGTTGTCATTTCCGTTCTCCTTTTTGCAGTACTGAAGTACAAAGGGGATTTTTAATAAGCCAGTTAAAGTTCCCCAAGTGATTCCTTTTGAGAAAATCCCTCGACTTTTACCTTGTTTACACTTATTCTGGGCTTGAGTAATTCCACATATGTCTTAGTCTCCATAGTAACTTCAGTACTTTCCCTTATTTTTGTTGAAACCTTTTTTCTCTGCCTTTCATTATTTTCTTTGCCCCATTTTTTTAAAGTATTTAGATGATTTTACAATCTTCTGCATCCCTATCTCTACTTCCTGAAGTTTTTCTGACATTATCAACTTATATCTAGGTTGAAACTAAGATCTGTATAAAAATGTACTGTAATTGTTCTTTGAACATGATTAATGAGAACATCCATTTACCATGGCAACTTTGTCACATCTGTTGAATATTTGTGACCCCAGGATATTTTACATGGAATAATTTCTGAAAGAAAACAAATTCTTATAAAGCCATAAAAAAATTTATTATCTTCTGAAAAAGTACCACACAGTCAGATTTGAGAGTGGTTGTTTTTTCTGTTGTCAATCTTGAAGTAACTAGCTATATCAACAAAATTACATTGTAACTGAAGACAGAAAAAGGAGATTAAAAATAATCATTGTGAGTGAGAAAGCAGCATTTCCATGCATATGCCATTCCAGTGTAATAAGTAATAGGAAGCAGGTTTTTAGCACGGGGCATGTAGGAGTGCAACACAAATCCTGAAGATTAGACAATGTAAAATGATTACACAACAATTTTGTAAAAAGATTAGACAATAAAAAAATTTAAGAAATTTTGCCAAAAATTGGTTTTGTATGAGAAATTGGATTTTCATACTGTTTCTGCTACATGGAAACAATCATTTTAGGATTAAGTAATATGGCAAAATTAGAATGAATCTTGTCAAAACAAGAAGAAAAATCAGTATGAGATAAGCAGAATTCAGATCCATAACTTCATTTAAATAAGGTGTTTTTGTTTTTGTTTTAATCTGCTGAGACTACATAGCCCTCAAAAAATTATAGGCAATAGTCTGTGAAGTATTATTTTCCTTTATAGAAAGTGTTCCTAGTCAGGTTTATTCTACATGTATTAGTCATAAATTGATGTTTCTTTCAGTTGCAATGAGAGAATTTTAATTCAATAGATCTTAAGCAAAAGTAGAAACATTCTCTCACATGATTGAAACGTCTAAGGCAAAACTAACTTTAGATACAGATGGATAGATAAAAGGACTCAAACAATGTCATCTGGTCTCACTCTCTCCATCTCTCAGATAAACTCATATCAGGTAGCAAGCATCATGGCCATTGACAGTCCAACTTCACATTATTTTCAAACAGCAAATTCATAATGTAGGGCTCTTCCCTGAAATCTGTCAACTCTCCAGAGATAGCTCTGGTTTGTTTAATTTAGGCCACATTGGACCAATCCCTGTGGTCAAAAGTAAAGAAACACCAGGTAAGCACTAAAACAAAACAAAACAAAACACACAATAGATGTCTACTGCAGACTTGAACTTCATAGTTCTCTGAACATTAATTACCACATTTTAGGGATTTTGTTGACATTCACTAAATAAAAATTGCTTTTTCTTATTAAAAATGCTACATAAATCTGCTAATATCACCTGGCAACTTTTTTCCTTCAATGTTCTGCAGTGTGTCCTACTTTTACTATGCAGTCTTCTGACTTTTACTTCTCAGAGATCTAGAACAGTGACAATAGGAGGATGTAGAACAGCTTTGTTTTCACCACTATTCTAATATTTATACATCTAAATTGTTTGAAATTGTCAAAAGAATAAAGAACATATTTTTTATAGTTCTCTTGATAGACAAAGGCTTCATCCAATAATCAAATTATTTTTTCAAATATTTTCTAAAACTAATATTGTCTTGTTCATGAGTTCTTTCCAACTGAGAACCTGATTTGATATATACTAAATCCACATAGCAAATTGGCTTAAAGATAAACATTAAAGTCAGTCTATTGGGATGAAATCTAAGTCTCATGCTAGCGGCAGTTTAACCCAAAAAATTTTCTTTGTTGTTAACATAACAATTAGTATTTTAACTATCAACAATTTACTTGATTCTAGATACTTAAAAATAAGGGTAATTTCAACCAATATATAAAATTGAAAAACATTATATATATACATAATAAAACATATATAATATATATAATATGTATATATACACACACATTAGTTTCAGGTGTACAACACAGTGATTCAACATTCTTATGCTTTATGCTATGCTCACAAGAGTAGTTTATCACTGTTTATAACGCTATTTTGATGGTTTCAATATAGAACTACAAAATATAAAATGACTAATTTGTTTTGGACTAATTTGTTTCTAATCTACTGAAACATTTCACCTTTTTTTTTTTAAGTTTATTTATTTTTGAGAGAGAGAAAGAGTGTGAGCAGGGAAGAGGAAGAGAGAAAGGGAGAGAATCCCAAGCAGACTCCGTGCTGCCAGTGCAGAGTCCAACACGGGACTTGACCTCACACACCATAACATCCTGGCCTGAACTGAGCCTAACAATGGAGCCACCCAGGTTCCCCTGAAACATTTCACATTTTATATTAACATTGATCCAAATGTTAAATTGCACACACATTTAGCACATACGTTCTTATATTCCTTTCTTCAATAAACATAATGCTTTCCAAAATATATTTATATGTGAACATACATACTGATATGTGCATATATGCATACATATATATATGTTCTGTGCTCAGAATTTGTAAATAAAATTTATTCTCATAAAACTTCAACATAGAGTAATCAAACAATATGGGAAAGGAAATCTATCAAAAGGAAGTCAAACCATGATCTTGAAGAGATATTTACACTCCCATGTTCATTGCAGCATCACTCACAATCGCCGAGATATGGAAACAGTCTAAGTGTTTATTGACAGATGAATGGATAAAGACAGTGAAAGATACACACAATTGAATATCATTCAACTTTAAAAAGGAAGGACTTCCTGCCATTTGTGACAACGTGGATGAATTTGCAGGACATTATGCTAAGTGCAATAAGCTAGACACCAGAAGATATATATTGCATAATCTCATTTATATGTGAAATCTACAGAGAGAGAAAAAAACCGCTGAACTCATAGCAACAGAATAGAGAGTAGAATGGTGATTACCAGAGTCTGGGGCTTGGGGGAATAGGAACGAAAGGAGTGAAAGACAGGGGAGAGAGGTGAAAGCAAGGGTGGAAGGAAGGGAGGAAGGGAGGGAGGGAGGAAGGAAGGAAGGAAGGAAGGAAGGAGCGAGCAGAGAGGAGGAATGGAGGTGATGGAGAGGTAGTGTTTAACAAATACAGAATTTTAGTTTTGCAAGATGAAAAGAGTTCTGTAGAAAGATGGTAGCAATTTTGTATTTACAAAAATATGAATATACATAATACCACTGAATTACCATTTAAAAACAGTTAAGATAGTAAATTTTGCTCTGTATATTTTACCACAAAAAATTAGGAAAAAAATTTTCAGCTTGTGATTTAAAAAGAAGATACAAGCAACTTTCTGAAGTCTTCACAATATTGTAAATAAAAAGTGATACTAGCAGAAACTTCTTTCTTTGAAAGAGGTAATCCTGTTCCTAAAAGAAGTGTTCTATATACCTGTTAGGATTTTCCCACCAAGAGTTAAACAAAAGTTGACTACATTTCAGAGTTCTATAAAGTAGTTTTTCTGTCAGTGAAAGTAATTGTTACACAAGAATAAAACTGACATTTGAAAAATTATGATTGTCTTCCTTTTTCACAGTGAAGTCTTTTACAGTGTAGTCATTACTGAAAATGTATGTTTCAAAGTATAAAGTCAGAGTAACGTTTTACAATGCAGATTTATTTATTAATTTATTCATTTTTACTCAGATGCCGTGCCACGGATTACCTGTTGTGTTGACAGAAATTTTTGCTACTTGGGATAAATTCAAGGACTAAAAAAAGATACTTAGACAACAAAGAATAAGAACACGTAACAGTAGGAAAAAGTTCCCAATATACCTTTTCATCTTTTTTGTCATAGTAACACTGAATTAGTAAACAATAAAAACAAACTGTTTTTTGTTTTTGTTTGGTTTTTGGTTTTTTTTGTTTTTTTTTTTTTTTAGAGAGAGAGAGAGAGAGAGAGAGAGCGAGCACAAGTGAGGGACAGGGCAGAGGAGAGAGAGAGAGAATAAGAATCCTATGACCCTGGAATCATAACCTGATCCAATATCAAGAGTTGGACACTTAATAAACTGAGCCCATAAACTAAACTTTTTAAAATAGTATCTTTAGGGGCGCCTGGATGGCTCAGTTGGTTGAGCATCCGACTTCGGCTCAGGTCATGATCTCACGGTCATGAGTTCGAGCCCCGTGTCAGGCTCTGTGCTGACAGCTCAGAGCCTGGAGCCTGCTTCAGATTCTGTGACTCCCTCTCTTTCTGACCCTCCCCCGTTCATGCTCTGTCTCTCTCTGTCTCAAAAATAAATTAAAAAAATTAAAAAATTTAAAAAAATAAAAAAATAAATAAAATATTATCTTTATTAAGTGGAAATCCCTGTTGCAAAGAAGTACACAACATTGCCTAGTATGTTCTGAATGTCATAGAAAATAAACAGTCATATATAGTATTACAGGATGTTTGACATAAGGTAATTAAATATCAAAACCACAACTACCACACAAAGGCTAGCAATTTTTGTTATATGAGAAGTTCCACTGTATGAAGTAAGTGAGAGAGAACTTTCTGACTCCACTCAAAGCAGATATTGACTCTTCCTTCTTAAAGAATTTTTAAGTGACTATTCTGTCCTATAGCTTTCTGATAACTTCTGATCTCATAGTAGTGACATCACACAAAGAAAAAGATTAATCCATACGGAGAGTTTAGGGTAGTTACAGAAAAAAACAACAAAAGACAGAAGTCATTGAAAATATTAAAAGGGGAGGCACCTGGGTGGCTCAGTTGGTTAAGTGTCTGACTTTGGCTGGGGTCATGATCTCGTGGGTTTCGTGAGTTCGAGCCCTGCATCAGGCTCTGTGCTGACAGCATGGAGCCTGGAGCCTGCTTCAGATTCTGTGTCTCCCTTTCCCTCTACCCTTACCCCACTCATGGTCTGTCTGTCTGTCTCTCTCTCAAAAATAAATTAACATTAAAAAAATATTCAGAAAAAAAAAAGAAAATATTGAACGGAAGCAGAAACTTGCCCAGAAATTGAGGTTTAAACAAGTACTTGAAGATTTTGAATAGGTATGTGAGCAAATAAGAGATATTTGAAAGCAGACTAAATCAACTAGGATAAGGACTTGTTCAACAAAATAATTACCCTAATTGGTCAAGGTAAAGGTCCTAGTGACATGATTAATATTTATCACCACTTCTTTAGTAAGAACAGACTACTAATTGTCAGAACTTAATTTATAGTGTTTATTATTGATTTTACTTACACATTCATTTAACAATGTATAGTGTTTTCATTATAGAGCATAGAAATATTAACTTATCCTATTTATCTTATTATACAATCGTCTATTTTGATTGGTTGGGTGTGAGCCATATAGTCTAATATAAAGTCTGATAGCACTGTTTGGATTTTAACATTTCATTGTGTTGATAAAATTCTATGCTACTCATGGAACTTACTTGCACTTGCAGGATATAAATGCCATTTAAAATATTTTTGAGATTTAAAACTGTTCTAAGGAGTAGATAAAGATAAAATGAGCTATATGTAATAGATCTTTATGTATTGTAGGCCATGTTAAGTGTTGTCAATAATAGCATTGCCTATAAAAATTATTGTATTGCAAATAGTAAAGACATTTTTAGTTACTCAAAAAGACACACATTCAAAATGATTATTTTTAAAGACAAAAAATAAATCTTAGCATTGAGTGAAAATAAGATAGGATTTAAAACATTACTAGAGTACCCAACACTGAAAATATGCTAAGAGAGCAGATTTCAGGTGTACTCATCACACACAAAAAAATGGTAACTACATGAGAAGATGACATGTAAATTAGCTTTCCTGTAGTAATCATTGCACTATGCATAAATACACCAGATCACATGGTACACACCTTAAATATACACATTTTTATCTAAAAATATAGAAAAAAAATTACCTAATTTCAGAAATGGGAGTAAGTTATTATTTTTAAGTGAATCCTTCAGTATGATTTTAACAGATAGGGAGAATACAAACATTTCATTCTAAAGAAAGTGAGGATTTCAGTATTTTGTTATTGAATATATAATAGTAGCGGTAGTAGAATGTGTGTGGATGTGTGTGTACACATATTTATGGCAAAGTATTTTTTCCTAGAGGATAACTCAGTTTGGTTTTCATATATATTGAATATTACAATAGGACATATTTCAATGGTAGTTGTAGTGGAAAATTAATTCTAGAGGTTTTTAACTCATATAGTAAGAAATTTTAGTAACCACTTGAACAGTTTAAGTATAAGCGATTTTTATATTTTATATTTGAAGGAGGTGTTTGATAATTAAGGATGCCATTGCCTATTAAAAAAAACCTAACAAATTATCATTAGAGTCAAGGGTGAAAATATACTACCATATCTTCATGTTCTTGTTCTAAAAAAATTACTTGTATCTATTAAAAATGTCTATATAATATGTTTATATAAATAACATTATACCCCAGTTCTTTTTAATTGGGTTTAAATCAATATTTGTAGAAGAAGTAAAGGGATAAAGGGCATCAATTCTCATTTTTGGTAAATATTTCTGTGAACAGTTTTAACAATTCATTCATCACTGAAAATATTCAGACCAGCTTCCCAAATTTAATTCATTGTAAAATTAACCTAGTCAGAGATGAGTGGGTAGGAGTCCAGGAATACAGTTTAAAGATATTGATTGCTGTACTGCCTCCCTCCCCCCAGAATTAATGGGGTATATTTTTAATAAGAAATCCAGTGGGAAGTGAAGAAATAGGGAAGGAGGCACATATGTAAATATGCTCATATTGAAGAATACAAACTGAAATAAATATATTTTGTAACTTTTATAAAAATAGCCAATATTTCTTGAACCATCTGCCAGATACATAATTTATATATTGCAATCTGTATCATATTCCTAGCAAATACTCTTGTTAACATTTTACTAATGACAAACTTAGGCTTAAATAAATCCAAAACCTTTCCAAGATCAAATTAAGTGACCAAGCAGAAATCTTGTACCCAATATTAAGTGACACCCAAATGATTATTTTTGGCCACCATAACGTCTGGTTTCTACAAGAAAATTCTGGACATTGAGATGTATTTACTTAAGAATAAGGCCTTTGACTAGGTAGTTATTAATGAGAAGTGGAGATGTGAAGAACTGGAAATCCCAGGCAAGAGAAAAAAACTGAGCAAAGAGAAGGGGAAGAAAAAAAAAAAAAGCATCTTATGTATTTAAGGGACACATTATGGAAAGGAGATTGGCTGTATTGTAGATAATTTGGTTCCACCACTGAATGCTTTCAAGGAGGGAAATAGCATTAATGTGAAACAGAGTCTAAAAGCCACAACAGAACTCACATCAGAGATACCTGCTTGGAAAGAAGACCAGTGCAACAAGATAGAATAGCTAGTAATTTAAGGAACAACAGTTACAAGAATTTGTAAGAAATTTCCAAGACAGCGGTGGACAAAAAAGGCAAGAGAGAGAACCAAAAGAATTTAGTAGTTCTCAATTTTCTTTCTTCTCATGAATGTTTGCTGTCGTCCTCTTCTGTACTTTCTTCACTTGCCTCAAACCACAGCCTTCTTTCTTTCTCTTATTTTGAACTCCTAGCCCTACCTCACAGGTTGAAAAGAAAGATAAGAAGGAAGGGAAAAAGAAGAAAATGAAGGAAAGGAGAAGAGAAGTCATTCATTTATAACCTGTTTGTCTTCTTTTTTTCAAATCAGAAAACATGCTTTCTACTTCTAAATGTACAATCTGTTTTCTAAATTATAATCACTTAACACTCTT
The DNA here is from genome assembly GCF_027475565.1 of Acinonyx jubatus. Classification (NCBI taxonomy): domain Eukaryota; kingdom Metazoa; phylum Chordata; class Mammalia; order Carnivora; family Felidae; genus Acinonyx; species Acinonyx jubatus. Next base: position 43,199,078 of record NC_069384.1, read on the forward strand.
AGCTCATATTACATCAGTCTGTCCTCCCAGTATTCAATCCTTTCCATTAGCACTCAAATGCTTTAGCATCTCTTAAAACAAAATCAAGACAATGCATAAAAATGTAAATATTCTTTGACCAGATATCCTTCCTGACTCACTTAATTTCCAGTAGGTTTTTTTGTTTGTTTTTGTTTGTTTTTTGTTTTTTTGTTTTTTTGTGGGTTTTTTGTTTGTTTTTTTGTTTTTTGTTTTTTTTGCCTTCAGCCCTTCTACCTGGAATTACTTTCTTTGACTGAAGTATGTACTTTAGAATTTTCTCTGGTAAGATCTACGGGCAATAAACTTTCTCAATTTTTTGTTTGGGTGGAAATAGCTTTATTTTCCACTTATTCTTAAAGGTTAAGGACTCCAGATATAGAATTCTGAGTGGAAAGCTAGTTTTTCGTAGCACATTGTAGACAATATCACACTTTCTCCTGGCTTCCATTTTGCATTCTTACATTAGCTTTTATTCCAATAGTAGTTTCCTTTAGCTTCTGTCTTTCCCACTGTCTCCTTACCACACTGCCCTTTACTTTACCATAGTGTTCCTAATATGAATTTATTTTTGTTTATTAGGGTTCTTGGATCAGAGTATTTGGTAGACTTCAATAATTCTGTAAATTTTGAGGTATTGCCTCATCACATAGAATTTTTTTTTTTCTGATTTCAATCACTCCATTATTGCCTTAAGAATTTTGATTAAACATGCCATAACCCTTTTTGTTCAATTTGCCATGTCTCTTAACCTTTAATATTTTTTTTTATGCTTTTTGAGGTACCTTATGGATAAGTCCTTTGTAGCTATTGTTCTATTATTTCTCTTGTTAGCTGGTTTAATCTGTCACTCAATCTATTTTTGAAATTCTCTTTTATTTTTTTTTTCTAGAATATTTATTAATCCTGGTACATTGAGTACATTCTGAAAAATATTTTTGGCTAAACTATGGCTTTGACCTTTCATGAAAGAAAACAATGTTTCTTGTCTCTTTTGTTTTGGCAGGCATACAAATACTATTATAATATGCTACAAAATCTACTTCAAATTCCTGTCAGTTCCACTATTCTAATTATACTAGGCAAATGTGATCCTTAGGATGCCTTTTCCTTCTGAGTTTGAATCTAAAATAGCCAAGAACATTCTTCTTTTCCTCAGCCTCTCAAACCCTTTGCCCATGTAATTTTCAATTTATGCACAGAAGTCTTTGATACTCTTCAGAATTTACATTGAAAAGTGTACAACTCATCCCCTATTCTTGTTCCCATGTCATGTTGAACATGTCATGAGGTTAACTGGCTTGTCCAAATAAACCATTATACAGCCTACTTTGTGAATCAGATAATATTCACAAGAAAAAATTAAATTTCAGATAAAATATGTTTTTCTCTGATAGAGAAATTAAAATCACAAATACATTAAAAAATCATCTTTCTTACACAATTATCCTTGTGTTCCTTACAGTCTCCTGTCAAGTACCTTGATGTGTCCCATTTAGGGAATCCTGCATCAAGCAAGAGTTGAGTTCTACCCAATTCACTCACTATGTTCAGTAATTGGTTAGAAGTAGCCTAGGGCAAGTATATCCTCATATAAACACACAATGTATAGAATGTGTTAAAGCTGCAGGATGTCAATTAGTTTTGTTCCCTATGGCAAGGTCTCTTGAAGTGATATTTGAGAGATGAATCTCCATGGCTGTTTTGTAGGTCAAGAAAGGAATCTCTAGAGATTTGACATCTGAGCAGTATACAGAATGAAAAAGGATCAGGAACTGACTGATCTGAGCTGGCCATTTTCTCTCTTCAATGTAACAAAAGCACTCATCTATGAACACCCAATTCACAGTCTTTACAATTATTATTTCCCCCTTATACCTCAAATGCCAAAATATTGAATCATGTAGTGCATCCCTTTCAACATGTATTCCCTCACAACTCACCACCTTTGCAGGGTATCATCTTCATTCTGGAGCCCCAGTAACACTATTAACTGAATTATACCAGAAAACAGCATCTGCATAACATAGTATATGAGAGAACCAATGGATCCTGCGGGCATATGCTCACCATCTCACTTCTTTTGCCATATAGTGGGTCCAGTGGAATAAGGTGATGTTGTGCAGGATCTTATAGACGGGACAAAACCTTTTGGCTTTGTTACCCAAAAAGGAAATGGTGTTTACCTTGTGTTTACAATTGAAGTACTGTTGCCTGACTTCCATTCAGAAATTACATTATTCCCAGTTATTATTGGGAGCCCAGTTCTACAATAGTTAACTCCTACTTTTAACATCATTCTATAGAGAACTTCCACCTCTGAACTCCCATATGATATCCACACTCTGCTCCACTAGGCTATCATGGTAGTCATTGTAAATAAAGTTTCATACCAGTCTTATCTGGGAACAAACACAGCAGGTGGTTTCTTATGTCTTACATTTTAGTATCCTGCTGTTTCAAGACTTTGTTCCCTTCCCCAGTTCTGTCTCCATTCTTCTGCAAGCTTCATTTTGTTTAATGTAGGCCAATGCTATTTTCCTATTTCCAGGGACCATTCCAACAGTGTATCAGAATGGCTCTAAAAATCCTTTCTAGGGCATCAAACCCCAAGTCACAGGAGACTGCTCAGATATTGACAGAAACCATGATCCGGTTTGAAGCACACATACACACACCCCCTTCATTTAGCACCTTTAAAATATTACTCCTGTTAAGTCATGAGACTTGATCACAATTACTGGCAAGCAGAGGAGGTAGGCATATCCTAAGGAGAGAAATAATTGGTCTGCCAATAAATTACATCAGTTAAGACCTCTTCATAATCTTTAAGCAAAGGGTTACCATGATCTTTTAACAAGGGGCACCTAGGCATTCAAGGATCCTGGCACATCTACCCTTAGGTTTCATCTACCCTCTCCTTTCTTTTTATGGTGTTGACTCTGGCATTGGGGATGCTTCTACTCTGAGAATTCAGTCTTTGAATTTCTACCACTTATACTCTGAGCCTGATATCCAGCCTTAGTCATCCTCTAGCTGCAGGAGATAAGGGTTTCTTTAAAAACTTCCCAGAGACATTCTGACTTTCACAATTTGTTTTAAGTCATTGATTAATAGAACTGAGACCATCTCTTTCTCAAATTAATTATCATTGACACTTAGCAACAGCCATCTAATTCTACTATTCTTATAATTGTTATGTCTTCCATATCTCTCAGACACCTACCATGTTTCACTACTAGTTCATCCTTTATTTATTTATTTATTTATTTATTTATTTATGTATTTATTTTTAATGTTTATTTTATTTTTGAGACAGAGAGAGAGCATGAGCAGGGGGAGGGGCAGAGAGAAGGAGACACAGAAACTGAAGCAGGCTCCAGGCTCTGAGCTGTCAACACAGAGCACGACTCATCAACCACGAGTTCATGACCTGAGCCAAAGTCGGACACTCAACTGACTGAGCCACCCAGGTGCCCCATCCTCTTTTTTTTTTTTTAGTACATCCTATTCCAATCCATCATAAACAAGGCCTTAGCAGTTACACTGCTATAGCATTCCAAGTACTGTCAACAGTCTACTTGCCACCAGCGTTGAGATCCTCATTGCCATCCAGAATCTCATTTTCAGGAGCTGCTTTCTAGAATGACTACTGGTATGCACTGTCTTAGGTCAAGTTTCCTAGAAACAGAATCTAAGATGGAGATTTTTTTCAAGTGGCTTATTAGGGAAAAGCTCTCAGGAGAAGGGAAAATGTAATGCAACAAAGGTCACAAGACAAATTTTAAACAAGAACGTCATCTCAGCTGGCGATTAGTTCCAGTCTGATTCCATGTGGAAGTTGTGGAACGTAAACTTTGCCAAAAAGTCAATGCTTCCTTGCAACAAGTTACTTTTAACTCTTATAACCAGTTAGTCACTGGCCAAAGTCGGCCCTCAAAACAAGGGAGAGTGGGGAGAAGAATCCCTGCTAAGGGATGTGCTGTTTGGCTGAGCACAATTTTCTGGAAAAGAGGGCAGGTATGAGTTGTCTGCTGAGCACGAGCCTCACAATAGCTGGGAGAAAGATACACCAGCTGGTTGAGGGGACGTGAAGGGACACATTCAGTATCAACAACTGTATAAAAGTGACTGAGTCACTAAACTGTAAGATCATTTTTGTGAGGAGCAATACTCAAGCCCATAACACAATTAGCAAAAGTGTACCTTTTATATGGTAGATCAATTACGGTTAAGACAGAAAAAAAAACAAAGGAAAAGGGTAGATATCCCAACTGTGGAAGTATAGAATCAAGCAGAGGTAAGTTTACAGTGTGGAAGAGTAAGGCGACTTTTAGAGATTATGCATCATAACAGCAGTACTGCTTTTACTCCTGACACCTTATTGGTGAGTTACAAATTTCTCCCTAGAAAATAAATACATGTCATGATACACAAGAGATATATATGCTCAAGCTGAAATAGTGTTTTTTTAATTTTTTTTAAATGTTTATTTATTTTTGAGAGAGAGAGACAGAGCATGAGCAGGGGAGGGGCAGAGAGAGAGGGAGACACAGAATCCGAAGCAGGCTCCAGGCTCTCAGTTGTCAGCACAGAGCGTCACACGGAGCTCGAACTCACAGACCACGAGATCCTGACCTGAGCTAAAGCTGGACGCCCAGCTGATTGAGCCACCCAGTCGCCCCTGAAATTGGGTCTTTTATATTGGATATTTATTAAAATGACTCTTTTATGGAAATCAAATAAAATGATAAATATTCATTACCATTCATTTGCCTTGGGGAATTTAAAAGATGAAATAAAATGGCAGAGCAATGGTAACTATCCTAAATACGGAGATAGTCATGGATCAATAACTTAGGTCAAAAGTCCAACAAGTCACAAATTTGTCATCATCTCCAGCACTATGTACGTGGCCTGCAGCTACATCATAGGCAGGAACTAATTAAAAGAATGTTGTTAGAGGAAATCTCGAGCACCAGCTACAATGTAGCAGGGCTGTTGCATGATTTGTTGTGGATAAAAGAGAAATGACGAAGCAATTCACTCTGATCCAATCAATGATCTGTAGAATTAGTGCAATATCCTACTATCAATCTATAAATTATTCAATGAGATACATTATTTTACATTTCAGATGCAGAGAAATACACATTCCTTAAGACAAAATTCATGGGAAAACACATTGTTGAGACTTCAGGATACCTGCGATTATTCCTGATGTTCCTAAGTTTTATGAATCCTAATTTATTTTTCAACAATTGGTCTACTGAATAAGGGATTTAAGGCTTGTTTCAGTTATTGATTTCTATGAAGGAAAGTCATATCTATAAGATATGTGAAGAAGGGTTAAAAAAGTGAAATTTAGGTGGTAGTTGTTTGTTTTCCTTTTTTTCAGATTTCCACTGTGGTCCTATACAGAGGTGATGGAGGACAAAACAGAAGCACTTGATCAGGTCAAGTTCAATGATAAACCAGAAAGGGCCATGAGAGAGAGAGAGAGAGAGAGAGAGAGAGAGAGAATAACAGCTAGTAAACATCAATTTCAAATATGTATCTGGAAAAATAAAAAAGGATAAAAATGTCAAAAGGAAAAGCAGTAAATATAGTGTCCACTTGATCAAAGAATATAAAAATCTTCAACTCTCAATAAGTAATAAACATAACATCTAGATAGCATTCTATATACTGAGAAGAATGATATTGTTACAACATGACAGCAAAAGTAAAACCATCTTTAAGGTAGGCTATATAAAAATGCCACATTATCACTTCCTGCTATGGTGCACTGAGAACATCAGAGCATTAGTTTTGTGATACTTCTGCCCAAACTGCGTAACCTGAATCTAATCATGAGTATACATCAGACAAAGCCAAATCAAGGGTGATTTTACAAAATAACTGGCCTGTAATTCTACAAAATAACTGGCCTATAATTTTCAAACATGTCAACCTTCTGAAAGACTAAGAAAATCTGAGAAAACTCAAAGTATGACAACTAAATGCAATGTGCTATACTGGATTGGATCCTTAGATTGGAAAGAAAACACTTTTGCAAGAAAGAACACTATCTGAGCAAGTTTTACATCTGAATACTGTCAGTGATTAGATAATACTTATTTTATCAGTGTTAATTTCCTGATTTTGATCATTGTAGCATGGTTATATGAAAAATTGTTTGTAATGCAAACCAACTTAGGCAAATAAAGGTATTACCCTACTCTGAAGTAGCTACTCAAGTAATAATAAAATAGCTACTCAATAAATAATACCCATGTATATGTAGAGAGAAAATGATAAAGCAAATATGTTAAAATGTTGGCATTTGTAAAATTTTCATGAAGTTGTTATAAGAATTTTTTTTAATTTTTCTTGCAAATTATCCCTGAATATGAAATTATCTCAAAATGAAAGGTTTAAAAAGTGGTAATTAATATCAGAAAAATAAGAAATCAGAACAAAGGGGCACCTGGGTGGCGCAGTCGGTTAAGCGTCCGACTTCAGCCAGGTCACGATCTCGCAGTCCGTGAGTTCGAGCCCCGCGTCAGGCTCTGGGCTGATGGCTCGGAGCCTGGAGCCTGTTTCCGATTCTGTGTCTCCCTCTCTCTCAGCCCCTCCCCCGTTCATGCTCTGTCTCTCTCTGTCCCAAAAATAAATAAAAAACATTGAAAAAAAATTAAAAAAAAAAAGAAATCATAACAAGGAGAACAAACAGAACTTACTTTAAATGCAAAAGGGTTTTTAATTTTTGGCTTAAATACTGTAATTGTACAATACTCTTAACCTAATAGTTTTTTTTAGAACTTTTAATTGTGTAGAGTACTTTGATACTAGTGCATGTAAGAGCATACAAATATAAAGGATAAATTAAAAAAAACCCTGAATAATAAAATTTTAAAAATAAAAATAAAACAGAGGGAATACTTACTTTGAAACACTAATATACTCACATATCAAATAATAATTTCACTATATCATCTCTTTCCTAGAGGATAGAACTCTAAGTTGATATTTCCAATGCATGAATTTATATAAACAGAGCTGCAGGTGCAACCATGTTTGTTGGGGTTAAAATTTCTCTGCACTTTCCCATAATTAACTAGTAGTAATTCAATACGACTGGGAAATTTAGGCCTCATTTTCAACTAACAAAATTAAGATAATTATATTGTACAGATAAATTCACTTTCTGGTTTTGATATGATGAAGCATCCATTTCATTTTCATTTCTATTCTTGAAATGTTTGAGTCATGTCACTTTGTACTGTACAGATGTTTCTTCTTAGTCTCAGTTCAGTGGTGAATGAAGTGATTTAAGCAGCCCATCAAACATTGTGTTTCTGTCACACAGAGAAATTGCTATATGGCAAATTCATGAATTGCAGTTCTAAACCTTGAATATTTACAAACCATCAAAACTTCTAAATCACTGTGGGAAATCATATTACTTTTTTTTCTCTTTAATAGTCTATCCCCTAAGGTTTGGTAAAGCATAGAAATATAATCCAAACTCTTTTATTCCACTCAGCCATGATTATGATATAGGCTATCAATTTATGTTGTTATTATCATGGTACCTTAAGGCTACAGGACTAAATGTTGGTATTTTTAAAAAAATGTGTTCTTAATGTTTACTTATTTTTGAGAGAGAGACAGAGACAGAGTGCAACAAGGGGAGGGGCAGAGAGAGAGGGAGACACAGAATCTGAAGCAGGCTCCAGGCTCTGAGCTGTCAGCACAGAGCCCAATGCAGGGCTCGAACCCACAAACTGCGAGATCATGACCTGAGCCAAAGTTGGATGCTTAACTGAATGAGCCACCCAGGTGCCCCCAAATGGTGGTATTTTTTTTAAAAAATAAGCTAAATATGGTAATTAAAAAGGTTAAGATTATCACTGCCTTAAAGTGTATCAGAGAAGCAAAATATAACATGAACTGTAATTGAAAAAGCATCTAACAAATATTTTCTAAAATAAGTGCAGATTTAAAAATCATCAATCAGTTATTTCCCATATGCAACAAATAATTTCAGATAGAAAATAAACCTGTAAAATTAGAAGCTGTTTGAAGAGCTACTTCTGGAAATGTCAAAAGATAAAGGTCATCTAGTTTATAATGAAATTACACTGATTAGAAATTTTTTTAGGTGTAGTTTCCAATAAGCATGTAATAAACCTATAAATAATTCCTATACCATAGTAATATTTCTGCAAGTCTCACAGCATTGTTTAAATCTGGTTATAGGTTGTTTTTTTTTTTTTTTAATCAATTTGACTTTATTTTTTCCACATTGTGCTGTTCACAAGGTGTTAATGTTAAGGTGTCACACATGCTAATATTGTAATCATATTACAGGTAAGAATAATCATTTCACTATTACCTACTTAATAGCTCCTAACTATTTAAGAGGCATTAAATAGAAATCCAAACACCTTGAAGTCCAAGACAAATTAATATCTAAGATTCTCACTATTCTCAACCTGGTCTAGGGAAATACCCCTGAGAAGTCCTAAATCTACTCTAAACTAGCTGTAGAAGTGAGTAAGAAATTTCAACTTTGGGATTTCTTCATCCTGACCTTTAAAGTGGTCAGGCTACATGAAACACAAAATTCCCTTACACGTAAATAAATCTTCAATTTTTTGCTTTGTAAAAACAAAGAAATTTTATCAGGCTCTTGCTGAAGAGTAATTACCATTTTTGTAGAATAATTTTTAGTTTCAAATATGTTTCTGGATTATTATATCTTTATCTAATTATACTGTACCAGAAGAACTCAAATTAACAATAGCTTTAATTTTGAAAGCCAAATTTCCCATGAAGATGTATTCAAAATAGCAAAACTTTAAATCACAAAGGAAAACAAAATGTAATTACTTTGTGTTGGCTGTTATAATCACCTTTAGTATATTCTGGCTAAATTTACTTAAGCAAGAGTCATGCTAAACTTGTACATGAAAAACATTGTACAATTTTTCCAAGTGATTTACTACTGGCACAAAAATAATATGGCAACAGAGTAAAAACTATAATATTTTGGAAAGACCAATGGAGATTCAAGAGAAAGAGAATTTAAGTGTAGAATTTGACAATTATATCAAATAACAGGTATAATTTTACTGGAACCAAGTCCCAGTTTGTCAGCTAGAAAAAGTGAACAACCGATATTTCATCTATTGATATGGTGAGGATTCAATAAGCTAAGACTGAATAAATAAAATTTAAATGGTAAATCACAATAGAAATTTAAAATATATTTTCTCCTTGAGATTCTAAATGTTTGCTTTCCAGAAATATAGCTAAGTAAAACATGTCTATCTGAAATCATTTCTTATAAATACTGCCCAAACTTCTTGTATCACTTGTTTTTACATTTGCTTTTACTTGTCATCATCTGCTTTCTAAGGATAGATGTTAACTTTAAGTTGGTTTGATTTTAGTTTCATTTAAATCTTGACCTACTATTTACATTATCGAGTATTAGAAAGATGTATCTTATGATCATGATCATCTTTGATTAAAATAAAAGTCTGTATAATAATTCCCTTTTACAGATTAATGAAAATTAGGGAATTTCTATTTTTATCCAAAGCTTCATATGAATTACGGTGGGTATTTCAAAAGGCAAAACTAATATTGCAGGGAGAGCTGGACATGATCCTCAGGTTCATCTATTAGTCTTACCTCAATTACTTCTGGCTTTTAGTTTTCATTTCACATGGGTCATTTTGGTAAAGTTCTTTGATCCCTTCCATGGGGTCTCTTTGGGCTTCATGGTTTTCTGTGTTATGTTTGGGTTACATTATGTCTGTGTTATGTCTGGCTTATGTACACAGGACACATTCTTTAGTTTCTACTCCATGCTGTGTTCACAGAACCCTACAAGGCTAAGATCATTGCCTCATACTTATTGTCCATAGGTGTAAAGGAATCATCCTTTTACCGGAGATGCATCCCAGAAACTCTATGTGGCTACTCAAGGTCCTATACTTTTACCACATAGTCATTTCATACTGGAAGCTTACGTCTCTGTAAACATATGTAGAAGTCCCTCTGCTTTTGAATCGTTCAAAGTTCTCTGGAGATTAGGTCATCCCTTTAGGATTTAACACCTTGGAAGAGCAGACATAAGCCTCCTTTACATGGAACAGCCACTTTCTAACTGCCCTTGCTTTCCTAGTGAGCCACTTTCCTCCTTCCTACCCTATGCAGCCTCTGTCTAGAGTCTGGAGTTCCCACACACGTAGGGGCCTTACTCAGAGGAAATGTCATGTGGTTTAGATCAGCTTCTCTAGATGCAAAGCCTGTGATGGTATTTTTTTTTTTCATCTACTCAAGGGATGTAGGGAGTTTAAGGGAGTGCCCTCAGAAAAATGTGAGGGATAAGGTGTGGTGGGGGGCGGTGGGGTTTGCTAAGCAAGCAAGCAAGCATGTGTCTACTCTGAAGACTAGCTTTAGTCTAATCCCACAAAGAGGCTGTAGGACAAAAACTATACAACACAATTTATCCTACCTTGATGTCAGGTCATTTGCTGAGGTCTAGGGTGAGAGCAAGGTAGCTTCCATCTGTTGGAGGAGAAGAGTGGCAAACCTCCTAAGAATGCACAGCTGTTAGCAACCAGCCTATATAACAGCTGGGGAAGTGGCTACACCAGCTCTTAAAGGGGCTGTGGGCATCCCCTGAAGCATAGCTAATTACTGTTATCCACCTCTTTACCAGAGTTTCCTCAAAGAAAGACCATGAGGTACAGAGGTATGAGCATAACATGCACTAGGGAAGTGATCCCAGAAAGCACCTATGACTGTTATCACAAGGAATAGAAACACAAGTACGTACCCCCAGCAGTCCTTGAATTCCAGACAATCTTTTCACTCCTCTGATTATGCAGCAGTAACCTTAGCATATGAAGTAAATAATGTTCAATTAACTCTTCCAGGATAAGAAATCCTTTCTTTGGATTTTGACTTATCAGCATGAGAAGCCTACAGTGAAGAGAGAAACGTTGTAATGTTTCACGTATTGAAGACCTTGTTATGTTCTCTGAGTGGGATTGTGATTTTTCCATATTTTCACCTACTATATTTCAATTATACTAACAATAAAAAAGAATATATTAAAAAGAATATATTAGGGACACCTGGGTGGCTCAGTCTGTTAAGCATCCAATTTCGGCTGAGGTTATGATCTTGGGGTTAGTGAGCTCGAGCCCCGCATCAGACTGACAACTCAGAGACTAGAGCCTGCTTCAGATTCTGTATCCCTCTCTCTTTGCCCCTTCCCTGCTCATATTCTGTTTGTGTGTCTGTCTCTCTCTCTCGAAAATAAGTGAACATTAAAAAATTTTAAGGAATATATTAAATAATACATTTCAATTTATTTTTTATGGAAACATTTTATCTGTAAAATTAAATTTCTTATTTTTATTTATCTAAAGTTTATAATCGTATTTACTAGAATTACAAAATAATACTTCTTTTTTCAAAACTTTAATTATGTGGCTACTTGAATATTGACACATTTTTATGACATAGAATGCATTGAGTTGTGCTTGTGTTTAGATTTAATCAAAAATGGATATTGAATAGAATAAAGTACTTTTTCTTGATCAAGATAATCATGTGGTTTGCCACTTTATATTTTTATTTTTATTTAAATTTCATAAATTTTAAGTATAGTATCAGTTTCATGTGTACAATTCAGTGATTCAGTGCTTACATTCAACACCCGGTGCTCTCATAACAAGTGCCCTCCTTAATCTTCATCACCTATTTAACCCATCCCCCCACCCACCTCCTCTCTGGTAACCATCAGTTTGGTCTCTATAGTTGAGTCTACTTCTTGTTTTACCTCTCTTTTTTCCCCCCATGATCATTTATGTTGTTTCTTAAATTCCACATATACATGCACATGAAAAGATGCTCAACATCACTCACCATCAGGGAAATAGAAATCAAAGATACAATGAGATATCACCTCACACCTGTCAGGATGGTTCAAATCAACAACACAAGAAACAACAGGTTTTGGTAAGGGTGTGAGGAAAGGGGAACCCTCTTACTCTGTTTGTGGAAGTAGGAATGCAAACTGATGCAGCCATTCTGGAAAACAGTATGGAGGTTCCTCAAAAAGTTAAAAATAGAACTACCCTATGACCCAGCAATTTTAGTACTAGGTATTTACCCCAAAATGCTTTTCCACTTTAAATTGAACTATTCATTTGCAATTCAGATTGTTTCATTCTAGTGGGAGATTGTTGATTTATTTCTGAAAGCATTGCTCAACAGAATACGCATAGCCATATCAAAATTAATTTGAAATTAATTAATTTTTAAAGTTTATTTATTTATTTATTTTGAGAGAGAGAAAGTGTGAGCAGGGGAGGGGCAGAGAGAGAGAGAGATACAGAGAGAGAGACAGGGAAAGAGAGGGTGAGAGAGAGAATTCCAAGCAGACTGCACCCCCAGCACAGAGACCAACTCGGGGCTTGAACCCAGGAAGCCTGAGATCATGACCTGATCTGAAGTCAAGAGTCAGACACTTAACCAACTGAGCCACCCAGGTGCCCCTGAAATTAATTATTTTTATAAAGACTGAAAAAAGTCACACATAATTTGCAAAACCTCCCAAAATTGTTCCAAAAATGATCTCATTAAAAGGGAAAAGAGGGGGTGGCTGAGTAGCTCAGTCTATTGAGCATCCAACTCTTAATTTAGGCTCAGGTCATAATCTCAGAGTTGTGGAATTTAGCCACACGTTGGGCTCCACGCGGAGCATGGAGCCTGCTTGGGATTCTCTCTCTCTCCCTCTCTGCTCCTCCCCTGCTCTTGCGAGAAAGAGAAAGAAAGAAAGAAAGAAAGAAAGAAAGAAAGAAAGAAAGAAAGAAGAGAAAGAGAAGAAGAAAAAGAATATTTTTAAGGGTAAAATCTTCTAGTTACAAATAAATTCTGGTGGTATAATTTGCAACATGATTACTATGGCTAACAATATTATATATTTGAAAGTCTCTAAGAAAGTAGATTTTAAAAGTTCTTGCCACACAAAAATAGTTGTAACTATGTAAACCGTTGGGTGTGTTAACTAATATGGTGGTAGTCCCTTAGCATACATCAAATTATTGTATACCTTAAACTTATACAGTTTTATATGTCAATTATATCTCAATAAAGCTGGGGAAAACAAGATCGCTGAAAATTTTACGTGAAACTGTATGAAGGAAGCACAGGTTTGTGAACAAGTGACTGGAAAATTTCCTTTTATGGGCAATTCATTTTATTTTACATCCAGATCAGGTGGAGACTCTTGGCTGGTAGGATGCTGTTGGCTGGTGAATACAAGGCTGAGTAAATCTAGCTCCCTCTTCCTCTCCTTTGCCTGCGTATTTAGGGTAACAACTGTATATGGTGGCATTTGCAGCATATTTAGGGTAACGATTGTATATGGTGATGACCAGCTACCAGGAAATATCGAAGCTGCTTACCTGGAGAGACGGACAGAAATTTATCTTATTACCTGAACTCTCTTCCTCATTATAACAAACTCCTTTTGCCTTATATCTTCAAGAAAGATCCATAACTTAGAAAATAAATTTGATTCTTACTGAACCAATTAACAAAAAAATAAATTATTATCAGATATATGTCAATCTTGGAGATAAATCATTTTATTTTAAACCTAATTGTTTGGTTTTAAAGTAACAAGATTATAAAAGAATGAGCAGCATACCCAATGTTATTTGTGTTATTTTTCAGTCTGCTGTTAGTAGAGATGTTAAAAGAAGATAAGAAGACCTGACATGTCAGAAAGAAAGGCAGCATAGAGGTCCAGGTGGAACCTGTTCGGTCTCTGGCTCACAGCAGGCAGGAGACTGGCAACTGTATGGAGAAACAAGCGTGTATCTCACAAAATGTTGGCAAGGGCAAGCAACCAGAACTGATCCTGGCAGCCTATCCCTAATTTGAAAATGGCATATGCTGATGTCCTTTGGCCAGCTCACACATGACAGATGTCTTTTAACCAGGTCAGACAAACAGAACATGAAAGACACAATTTGTGCTTCGACTAGGCTCTGGCCTGCATTCTCAAAGAGAAAGTCTGTTTCAGCAGCAGGCCATTTTCCTACTGTGATCTCTACCCATTTTCTTCATTTGTGCACGGTGTTGTTGATCTTGTTATTATTTTAAGAACCCTCTTTTCCATGATGAAACACTTTTATATAACTTTTCAAATTATTTATATAATTTTAAAATTGGATTTGATTTAATTCCTTCTTTTCTTCTTTGGTTTTCTTTTTTCCTTTCTTTCCATAACAACATTTTCTTGAGTGCCTAGTATGTGACAGGCATAGCATTTGTTTGGGGATCACAGGTGACACTAAAACAGGATCTTTGTCTTTTCAAAACTGAAAAAGCTAATATATCAGAAAGGAAGGCAGTCAGATAATTAAAATACAGTGAAATCTATTCTATGCTAAGACAATTCAGAGATACTGTGAAGATACATAAGAGGAGTACCTCCTGTAGACATTGGGAAGTTTCCCAAAGAAAGTGACTCTTTACTGAATGTTAAATAAACGTGAGCCAGATGGATATGGGAAAGAAGGGATAATTCGAGGAAGAAAGAATGGCAAACACAAAACATGGAGTCATGAGAAAGCAGCTCTCAACATGGATTTTCAGACACAAGAAGACATATAACAAGTTCAGACTAGAATATAAAGAGAGGTGAAATTTGGAACTCCTTACAAGTAATGCCAAAACATGAATCTTTTTTAACTTGTAGGATGATATGATTAGAATTTTAGTTTGAGAGATAGTTTACAAACAATAAATAATCGTATCTAGCAGTATGGTGCTAGAGTTCTTAGTATTAGTCATATTGCTATAGTGCCCTCAACCTTCGTTTACTCAACTCAAATATTAATAAGAGTCTTAATGGTACATGCCTACAGGATTGTTTTGAAGAATATATTACTAAATACATGTAGAGGGCTTAAAATAGTGTTTGGCAAATAACAAACACTAAATAAATGATGGTCCCTGTTATTATTTTCTTATTTATTACAGTACCATTACTCTGGTTTTATTATGCAAAATATATTGAAGATGTAAAAAGGGACAGGGAAAAATGTAAGAAGTTACTACAGTAGTCCAGCAATAAATGATATGAAACTAAATTAACATATAGGCAGAGGGGATGGATGGAAATAGATAGATTTGAGAGACATAGAGCAAAAGAGTGAACAATATTCAGTGGCTGACTGGATGTGAGAGTGAGCTAAAGGATATGGTCATGAATGGTAAAATTAACAAATGACATTTGAAGAAGATAATTGTAGTATCTAAAAGTGACAATGTTGAACATCTATAACATACAGGAACTTCTGCTAACAAGCCAAAAAAGAACACGAAAACCGATAGTGAAACTGACAAAATCAGGAACAGGCAGTTTAAAAATGTAACACACCGCTTCATACTATTAAATTATCCAATTTCAGAAAGTTGGAAAAAGCCAACAGAAATGTGGAGAAGAGAAAACTTTGTGCTATGTCATTCAGATTTTGTAATAAGACTACTTGATCAAAATTACCCTACAAAAATATACCCCGGGGTACAGAGTCCAGTAAAATTCTGGGACAGATCCATGAAAAGACACGTATAACATTAGCTGTTGGAGGAAAAAAATAAGGCCTAAAGTAACCAAGTAGGTATTTACATTGATGGATTACTTTGTTGTTCTCCAATGTAGTCCTCAATAACGATATACTGCCTGACCCTCCTCTCTCCATATACATAGAGAGACTATATATATTCTATATAAATATAGAGAGAATATACATATATATTCCTGATTGTTGCTGTGTAATTTTACTTCCTTCTAGTAGGAGAACTATACTGTTTTGCTACGTTAACAACTAAGTTGGTGTGTGATTTGTTTTGGCCGAGGAAATAAGAGCAGAAGTGACCAGTCTGCCAACTCTGAGCAAAAATTTTAATAGCCATTTAGCAATTTCATCAGGCTTCTGGGGTTGAACTTGTTGATTTTGTTCCACAATATAGAAGCTACCTAGAGCAGAGCTGTGAAAAGCCCTGCATGTTTTGAAGATCTTGAGGAACAATGTGAACAAGAAATGCACAAGTGCCATTTTAAGCCCTGAGTATCATTGTGATTATCTGTTTGCTTATTGGTAGTCTCTAGAACTTGTAAACTCCTGAAGGTCAGAGAGCATTTTACTCATCTTTCTGTTTCTAGCAAATAATAGTTCCTGGTACCGGGTAGGTAGTCAATGTATTTTAAAAGAATTTATATTATCCCAGCATTGGGTTAGCTTCTCAGTAATAATCACCCCATGAAAGAGCAGATATTCAACAGTGTCACTCGGTTCCTCTTGCTTTATAGATTTTGTAATTTAACTGTCTTTCTTCTCTTTTGGCTTTTTCATTATACTTTTGATGATAAAAGGATGACACGTATAAGGTAGGTATGGAGTGCACCTTTCACGCGCAAACCAACCAATCCAGAGCCATAGTAGCCAACTACCTCCTAATCAAGCTCTCAAAGGTTGAGCCACTATCTCTTGACCCAGCACTATCCCATAGCCAGGTACCAGATAACTCAAGACAGCTTCCATGCCTACTGAAATTAGTTAAAACTAATGCCGCTTACCACCTTGACTTCCCTTTGCCTTTACCATGGAAACCACAATACAGCCTCTTGTACATGCTTTCCCATTGCTTTTGCTGCCTCCTGACAGATCCTGGGGCATCTGCCATGTGGTCCTACATGGCATGGTATTCTCCTTCCTCTTGGAAACTGGGAGCAACAAACTAAATTTTCAATAGCAATTATCTCATTGTCTGTGAGGGCACAATAAAATAAAAATAAAAACGATACCTAAATAATAAATCCTACATTTCAAAACATATGTATGTATATATACAAGTGTATGTGTGTCTGTCTGTATTGTATGTATTGTCTATGTATATATTTCATGCTGAAAGGGTTGTTATAGTACAAATCAACCACTGTATTACTCCTCTCTTCTATTAACCAACAACACCTTGTATATGTTTAAGAAACAACTTGGTCTTAATAAATATATTAATTTATTCATTTTGTGTGGGGTTTTTTTTGCCTTATAAAAATACCAGTAAAAGTCATTGAAAATTATTTCAAATAGTTTTGTAGTCTTTCTAAAAATAAACATATGGGGTCTTTCTGTTGCAAGCTCTCCTTATTTTTTATTCTTTTTCCATTTTTTATTGTAGTATAATTAGCATAACATAAAATTGACCATCTTAACCATTTTTTAGTACACATTTTTAAGTAACCATTTTTAAGTACTTAACCATTTTTAAGTAACATTTTTAAGTTAATACAGTGGTATTAAACACATTAATAATCTTGTGCAACCATTACCTCCTTCCATCTCCAGAATCCCTTTCATCTTGTAAAACTGAAACTTTATTTCCATTAAGCAACAACACCCAATTTTCCCTCCCCTGAGCCCCTGAAAACCACTTTTCTGCTTTATGTTGCCATAAATTTGACTACTGTAAGTACCTTATACAAGGGAAAAAATACAGTATTTTTTCTTTACTGACTAGCTTATTTCATTTAGCATAGTGTTCTCAAGTTTCACTCTACTAAGTTTAGCACTTAGTAGAATTTTCCTTCTTTTTAAGGTTGAATAATATTCCACCTATGTTTATACCACATTTTGCTTATCCATTCATTGTCAATGGATGCATGGTCTGCTTTTTAAAATAAATTAAAATATGACTTAAAAAAATATAGGTTTCTTGGTGAAAATAAAGATAATCCTTTTACTTTCTGGAACTGTTTGTAAGCCTTTTATGAAAATAACTTGCCAATCAGAATAAAGTAAATAGTTTTCAAACTCAAATTTCAATAGAATGCAGTGTGTCATTAAAGTTAAAGTGAAAATTGAAGTCAACAATCATGTTTCTATTCCATATCTAAGTTTTTCCTAAGAGAAAAAAATAGCTTTATAAGCTTTTGTGATTCTGTCAAGACCTACTTATATAAATTGATATCTCCACTTGAAAGTCAAAGGGTCATATGCATCTGACATGTCTTCATTTCACCCTCACTCCCAATCAACTGGCACTACCATTCACTCATTGCTTAGGGCAAAACATCCGAGCAATCCTTCTTTACTTTCTTTCCATGACAATATTCATACAATTCTAAAATGTGTCTTCTTTACCAAAATGTATGTTAGAAAAATTACCACAACTTCTTATGGCTTATATTATTTTCATATTTATCTAGGCTACTATTTTTCACTGTTTGCTTTTTTCTGAACTAAATTATTGCCAACAGTATGTTTCCCATATGAGAAGCATAAATAAATTGGAACACTAGCCAACCTGCTCAAAATTGTGTAAAGTCTAAACTCCTCACCAGGCCTTGAACAAATATCCCCTGCTTACTATCCAGCTATACTCCTCTCCATTCCATGTGCCTTGGCAGGTCTGGAGTAGTACTGATAGCCCCTTGAAGCAAGAAAACTTTCAGTAAAATCAGCAACCGTAGTACAGGTTAAGCAATGATATCAGAATACCAGGCTGAAGTTTCACTGTCAACTTCCTGTGAATCCTCAAGCAATCTCTAATGTTCTGGTGATACCTGAACAGAAATGATATTTTGGTATGTTAAAACAATTGGGTTCAATCTTTTTTAATTCCTCCTCTTTAGGGTTCCCTTGGCTTTCATATCAAGTGTCAAACTTGACCAACTCAAACCTGAGCCTTTCTTCAACAATGTGAGAATCATATATTGTATAGGGATCATATGTATCCAATAGGTAGAGAGGAAGAGAAAATGGAAAGCTTATTTTCCAGGCTGGGGATCTGTGGGGACAGTACAGATGCCATAGGTAATCAGAAATTTGTGTCAAGCATTCCTCTTCCTGAATCAAGTTCCCAAAGAGTCAAGGAAGAAAGGTGAATTGATGAGCAGGGAGTTCCACGTTCATAGATTTTATTTATTGCTTCCTGTTTGGAGACATCTTCCAGAACCATGAGTTTCCCAAGATACAGACCATAGTATCATATGCCAACTTGTTTGGTGACCAGATAGACAAGATATCTGCAGAGACAAAAAGACACAGAATACAGTGCCTATTTGTCGATCCATCAATACAATCCTTCCTCTCGTCTGGTGACAGGTCATATAAACTTAGTTTTATTCATCTCCTTCCTCTTCATGCTGATTTCATACAGAACAGAGTGATGAAATGCCCTTTGCATATCATTATAGTAGTATTAGTAGAGTACATGTTAGAGTTTCTTGAACTGTTTTGATATGAACAATTTATTTTGACATCTGTTTCCTGCACTAGCAACTTGCATTCATTCTCAGGGAGTGAAAGGTATCTATCTACAATTTGAATATAATTATAGATTGAGAGAGTCTAAACCAAATATCAATGCAGTATTTGTCTGTAGTTGTTATAGGGAAGTGAGATAATCTCCTTCAATTTTCCATCCACTTAATGATGTTTTACAGATATATAACGCTAGAAACCTTGTAAAGAATGGCATGGGGGAAAAACATAAAATCATAGGGAAAGAAAACAATGATGGCATTGAAAACAATTGGATGTTTTGAGATTTAATAGAGGTCAAACTAGAACTGATCTTCTTGAAAGCACAATGCAACGCAATCAGATACAAGAAATAAGTTTGTAAAAATTGCTATGTATTTTTATAAACCTAATTTTCTCTGCTTCTTCTGGTCAAAATAAGAAAATAGACCTTTAGGCTCTTCATCCATGTTTCTGGTTTTGTTTATCTTTCCTAGCTTTGTTCTGTGTTTACTTTTTTGATTCAATAGGTTTTATATACTCTAGAAAATGATTTCATGTGCTTATGAAATTTGAAAAACTAATAGAAATTTTATGAAACTTAAACATGGGAATATTTGAATTTTCAACTTGACACAAATCGAATACTGACTTATTTTAATTAGACTCTGATTGGCTTGCATTTCCAGAATATTCCATGGCTTAGGTCAGTAATGATAATAATTAAAAAAAGCTAGTGTTTGTTTGGGACCAATGAATCAGTGGGAAAAGAAAAGGTGCCACATTTACATGACAGTATGAGTTAATATAGTGGTAATGAATCAATGAGAGAGATGCTACTCTGAAGTTTATTAAATCCATAATGTTTTTCTTGAAAATAGATATTTTCTCAAATATAGATAGATGATTATGTGTTGCTCAGTTAATAGCAATAGATTTATTGAATAGGGAACATTGTTCATTCTCCACATAATTTCTTAAATTATTGTGAATAAATTACTCAAAATGATATATTAAAAATTTGAAGATGATTAAATAGTATGGAGAACTAGGTCAATTTATGGAAAAACTGTGTGTGTGTGTGTGTGTGTGCGCGCGCGCACACGTGCAATTCAGCTTCAATGACAGAAGAGTCTGAAGCCTGCCTATTGACCTAAATTGTATATTACATGCTATCAAAATAACATAACCAATCATCTAAGACTCATCATCTTCAGATCAAGAGAGTGCTCATCAAAACACAGCTTTCTTTTCTTTCTTACAGTATAATTGGTTAATACAAATATATTGTTTTATCAAAAGGTATTAAGTTAAAAAGGAATTGAAAACAGTGTGAATTCCCTCAGTTTAAAATTAATTGAATGATACTAAGCAATAACCTATACTTTTGACTGACATTTAAATGCAATGAAATATTAAAGAACTGTTTCGAATATAGGTTAATATTTACTAACAAAGTTCAAAGCAGCAATTTTCCTTTGGGAAGTATGGTTAATAATAATTCATTGTTTTTGTTTTATCAGAGCTATAATGTGATTTTCTTCCATATGCTACCCAAAAATTTGCATTTAAAAAAAGTGTACTATTGAATGGAATTATCAAGATTTTGAAGACATTATTTCAAGCATAAAACCTGACATAAAAGATTTTTGGTCACGGGGTGCCTGGGTGGCTCAGTCGGTTGAGCGTCCAACTTTGGCTCGGGTCATGATCTCACAGTTTGCGGGTTCGAGCCCTGCTTCAGGTTGTGTGCTGACAGCTCAGAGCCTGGAGCCTGCTTCTGATTCTGTGTCTCCCTTTCTCTCTGCTCCTCCTCTATTCAATGTCTGTGTCTCTCTGTCTCTCAAAAATAAATAAATGTAAATATATATATATATATATATAAAGATTTTTGGTCAGTAAAAGTATGTAAATAATCATATTTCAAATATGAAAATTTTTTGAAATTGTAATCTGATTCGGTATGTAACACATTCAAAAGTTTGCGTTTCAGTTGTCTTCTCTATTACTATGATAGCAAGCAAAATATGTTTTTACTAAATTACATATGATTGCCTCAAAAATCTGTGCCAGGTTACTTCAATGTTCCTATACAAATTGCCATGTTATACTTATGCTATGCCATGTGTAAGTTGAAAACTACTGGTCTGGTTGGAAAAAATAACATTTTAGATCAGTGGAAATCTGAATGAGAAAAAAGTTTACTGAGGGCAATAGAGTAAACATTTCTATATTTTGTTAAAAATTTCAGTTTACCATTGCAATTTATTCTTAGATAAAAGTAACTCATTATGATGTGAATATCGACAAATTCCTTCACTCTTCACAGGTAGGATAAACAAATTACTAAATATCATTGCAACTTTCACATCTGTGAGAAAGAAACAGGAGCATACTGACAATTTGGTGGTATTTTTATTTAGGAAGAAATAAATTTTCAGGTTTCAAAATAAGTTAACTTAACCATATATACACTATATCTCCCTATTGTCTAAATTTCAACATATCTAAGCAGATGTGTTTCTTTTTATTCAATCTTTTAATTAGATAGGGAGGAATTTTAATAAGGTTTTGTTTGTTTTTTTTACTCAATTTATCTGTTTTTATTAACCTGTATATATGGCTTAAGATATAAAAGCACATTTCTAGAAACAGACTCCCTAGCTTCTTCAAATCCTTGAATTAATTTAGCTGTCTAACTCTGTGTGAATTAATTCACTTCTCTGAAAAAAAGTAGTTACTTCAACTCTTATTTAAAAATGAGTATGATTCTAATGATGAATTGACATCTGAAAGCACTTAAACCATAATTGGGCACGGGAAAAGCACTATGGGACTGTTAGATCTTGTTATTTGCACTGTGGATAAAATTCTGTTTGCCTGACACAAAAATTCAGCATCCAGCAGAGTAGAGTGGGCCCTCAAAATTCCACTGAATTTCTCCACCAACAGGGGCATATTCTCCTTTCCTTGTTATCATGTCCAAGACCTCTGTTGGAATTGTAGTGAACTTTATATCAAAGCTATGACAAAGATGTGCATGTTGCTCAAAAACTATAACATTTAAAAAACTATATGGAGAAATAAAATCTCTCCTTTGACAATAAATATTTCATGTTAGCACAAACTACACAATATTAGATATGTGTTTATACCTTGAAAAGCTTATCTTCACAATTCCATGTCTGATAATCCCAGTTATCATTTACATTGGAAATTATGCTGCATTTGCTACTTGATACTTCCTCAAATTTACTTTTTGGATTTGACAGAAGCAATGAACAATCTTCTACCATGAGTCTGTTATGGAAATGATGAAGACAAAAATTGATATTATTTTTATCGGTGGATACCAGTGAACTCTAAATTACATATGCCATGAAACCTAAGGAAAGGTTTTATTTTGACTATGAGGATATTAATCAGTTGCTTAATTGATTTTCGTATTCTATTTTTTAAATTTTTTAATGTTTATTTATTTTTTGAGGGAGAGACAGAGAGACAGAGCGTTAAGTGGTGGAAAGCCAGAGAGAGAGGGAGACACATAATGCAAAGCAGTCTTAAGGTTCGAGTTGTCAGCACAGAGCCCGACGCAGGGCTTGAACTCATGGACCGCAAGATCATAACCTGAGCTGCAGTCAGACGCTTAACCGACTGAGCCACCCAGGTGCCCCTGATTTTAGTATTTTAAAAGTTTCAACTTATTTGTAGATCTGGGGGAGGACTCCAATATAATATTAATACATGGTCTCTAAATAATCTGTATTTCAAAGATGTTATCTCCAAGTGTATTTTGCCTTTTCTCCTTCTTAACTTTCAAAGCATTGGTGATCACTGACAAAAGTTCTTATTTTCATAAGAGATTGATATTAAATTAATAAATAAGTAGATATATTTCCTTAGGCAAGAGGTTCTCTGGCAGAGGAGAAATTCAAATCTTTAGTAAAAATAGAAAAACAAACTTTAGATAAATGTAATTATAAGTAGATTTGATTGGAAAAATAATATTTAGCTATTTAGAAAATGGAAAATGTGATCTTTATTAATGAAAATTTACTTATTTTATAAGGTAACATTGAACCTTAATACACACACACACACACACATATATATATATATATATTTTTTTTTTGCTTTAACAAGACATATATAAAGCATTGGACTAGAGGAAGGTAGTTCAAAGACATTCCAGAGAAGAGGTATAAGATGACTAAGTTTCAGGAATACTTCTATACAAAGATAAAAGTTGATTAGGCTATTCTAATTGATGAAGATAACACCTCAGAATGATTTCATTTTCCTTTTCAGATTTGATCAAAAGCCATTCTGTCTCCACAAAAACAAACAGTGGAGACTGACCTAAAACGAAGTTCCTGTGATTAACTTTGGTATGACACAGTATTTCTGAAATCAATTGTTACTGAGACACAGTTATTCTATCCTCCTATGTTGATATGATTACCATATATGCAATATTTTGTGACTATGTCATGGCTCATTGAATTGTTCAGTAATATTTTAGCACATATACAGTAAGACTCTCGGCACTGAAACTATGAAGACAACTAAGGTATAGCTTTTGCTTAAGGAGCTAACAGCCTTGTAAGTCGACATTTATGTGAAAAATTGCAACATAATGTAATAACATCTTTGAAATGGATATATGCCTAGGATGTTAAAATTGCACGGAGAAGGAATCTCATTAGGTTGAGAGAAAAGTCAAAGAATTCATCCTGTAATGTCAGATTGGCATTATAGTGGTGTCATAAAACTTGAGGGAATTTAAGCCAGGCAAAGAGCAGGCAAAAAATACTGCCATAAAAGAAAAGAAGGAGCATATTGATTTTAAGAATTATAAACTCTGTAGTCTACTGTGACTAATAGAGGATGGGGTTTGAGACTGACAAGAGTTTAAGCTAAAGAAGTTGGAAAATCATGGAGGTCTTGTGTGATGTGCTATTAAGTTTAGTTATTACCCTGGGGGCTAGAGGCAGCCAATAAGGATTTTAAACAGTTCAAGAGATTGTAAATTTGTGTTTTAGAAAATACAAATAAAATTGTTTGGAGAATGTATCAAGACTGCAAAATGAATACAAATATCTTTTCTCCCTCCCATCTGTAACTCCATTGAAAAAAGAAAAAAAAAAGTATTCCAAAATGAATAAATCAACTGATCAATTGTGTAACTAGACAAATGACAAAATGTCACCGGGAGATTATAATTTTGAGTAATTCCTAATTCTGTGTAGAAATAAACTAGAAGCTGCAGAACAAGACGACTACAGGTGCCTATGATGATGCTTCAAGCCGAGTCTACCTGTGGTAAAAAGTGCAGGGACCCTTGATGACATTTAAGGATTACTCACTGGGAAGAACATCAAGATCAGATGACACTTCCTCCTTGCATCTTGATTGTAGAAGGCGGCAGGCAACGTTGGTATTTTCATCCAGATCCTAAAGCTGTGAGGTGGATATAAATTATGGAGAGGTGATTTTTCCCATCACCCAAGTACTGACTCTCAGAAAATGATGGGAATTTTCTAACATCCAGGACATCACTTCACCCGGCATAGTGGGGGCAGATTGTTTTAAACAAACAGTAATTATAACAAATAAAACCTGAGAGAAATTTTCAAATACAAATGAACACAGAATTAGGGATCCTTTAATAGAGAAAAAATAAACAGTGAAAGAAAAGCAGAAAACTCAGCCCACAAGTATAGAAGGTATTCTGACACATTGTTCAATGCATCTTTTTTTAAAGTTTATTTGTTTATTTTGAGGGAAAGAGAGAGAGAGAGAGAGCATATGCCCACTCACACTCTCCAGTGGGTGAGGGTCAGAGACAGAGAGAGGAAAAGAGAGAATTCCAAGCAGGCTCTGTGCTGGTGGTGCTGGGCTTGAACTCATGAACTGTGAGATCATGACCTGAGCCAAAACCAAGAATTGGGTGCTTCACCAACTGAGCCTCCTAGGTGCCCACACCTAATGCATTTTTAATTCAAAGTATTTTTTATGATTATGATTATTATTTTCCCTGTATATCTCAAGTGATTAAGCCTTTAAGGATAAGGTATATATTAACTCAGCTGAGAAAAAATAAGTCAATGCTCAGTTTTTACTTGTAAAATAAATGGCGCAAAAAAGGAACTTTGAAAATTGTCTTAGGTTTAAGTAGGGAAAAAAGGGGCACCTGGGTGGCTCAGTCGGTTAAGCATCCGGCTTCGGCTCAGGTCATGATCTCACAGTTCGTGAGTTCGAGCCCCGCGTCAGGCTCTGTGCTGACAGCTCAGAGCCTGGAGCTTGCTTCACATTCTGTATCTCCGTCTCTCTCTGCCCCTCCCCTGCTCATGCTCTGTCTCTCTCTGTCTCAAAAATAAATAAACATTAAAAAAAAATTTAAGTAGGGAAGAAAATACTAGTATATCCCAGCATTCCAAATAGCAAAGGATTCAGAAAGTTTGTTTACTCAGAATAGTCATGTGGGGAATGTAATAAAGGAAATTTCTGCTATATACAGAGTAAAGGTGTTATTTTACGTGGTGTGAGGCTGGAAGAATCTGAAGAAATTTAGAAGCTTTAGGAATGTGCTAATCTATTTGCTAAATTCAGAAAAGAGACCAAGGAATCCAACCCTTTATCATGCTGGTCAAATAAACAGCAAATTACACAATAAATGTCCTTGCTCAGGGAAAAGAATGTTCTTGTTGTGTGAATAGAAAAACCCAAGATATTTCAATACTTTGAAACTTGAGGTAGACTATGCCTAATGGCCCGCTTTAACTGTGAGAACCAGATGCCTCACCAGGAATCCTATAGCAACACGGGGCAGGCCAAAAAGACCAGAGATGATGGGATGCCATGGTTCAGATGAGAGAAAGCCTACATAATACTTCTTGTTCTCCGAGCCATGTACAAAATGTATGAAGTTGAATTTCTGCATATGTAAATCATGGTACGTAAACTTAATATCTGCTCCTCAGACTTAAATTTGTTCATCCAATATGTGTTTTGGCAAATATGAAGTGACACTGGTGGTGCTATGGTTTCAAACTGTCTTTGGAATTCTATTCCAACAACTATACAACGTGATGATAGAAAAAGAATTTATCAAACAATTTTAGATTCAGTATTTCCTTCTGTAAAATGGAAAAATTTACAATACTCGCTTAATAAGCTTATTAAGGATGAACACAAATAGTACGAAGTTGACCCTTGAACATTGGTTTGACCTATGTGGGTCTACTTACACGTGGATTGTTTTTGTATAAATACAGTACAATATAATAAATGTATTTTCTTTTCCTTGATTTTCTTAATAATATCTTCTTTCCCAAACTTATTTTATTATAAGAATACAGTATATAGACATATACAAAATATGTTTTAATCAACTGTTTATGTTATCAATAAGGCTTCTGATCAACAATAGGCTGTTAGTAGTTGAGTTTTGGGGGAGTCAAGTTTTACATGGCTGTTCGACTGCATGGGAGATTGGTGCCTGTAGCCCTGATGTTGTTCCAGGGTCAACTGTAAGCCATACTAACTACTGATATCCATATTGGAACACAATGAAATAAGTCTCATATAACTGGGAAATAAGGTCTGGATGATGGAGAAGACATGACTATACAGCCAAGCACTACTCAGAGAAGTCAAAGGAGTCAGAAATACAAGTCACAGGAGAACCTGGTTGGCTCGGTCAGTTGAGCATCTGACTCTTGATTTCAACTCAGGTCACGATCTCATTGTTTGTGGGTTCAAGCCCTATGTCAGATTCTGCACTGATGCTTAGAGCCTACTTGGGATTTTCTTTCCCTCTCCTCTGTGCACCCCCCCATGCTCACTTGCTCTCTGTCTCTCTAAATACATTAATAAACTTAAAAAAAATATGTTACATATGTGACTTTACATTTTCTAATAGCCACATTAAAAAGAAAAAAAAGTAAGTTGTGAAAAATTAATAAATTTTAATAATTTGTTACTAAGTCTTTGAAGTCCAGTGTGTTTTACAATTGCAACACATCTCAGTTCAGGCTAGACACATATCAAGTAGTCATCAGACACGTGAGGCCAGTGGTTATCATATTGTACAGATCTGACCAGAAGCGATAAAATAGTATTTCTTCCATCTAGCACAGGCATAATAAATGAATGGCTTACTTTCCCAAACATTGAGATCAGCTCAGTTTCTAGCAAATAACAGTTCCACAAAACTGTGTTTTGTATGAATAAATGAATGACAAAAGAAATGCATGACAAAAGTGAATCAATAATAAAATACAAGAATATAAGATATCAAGAAATGGCAAATCAATTGGTATGGTATTATTAAATGTATATGGTAAATGAATAGGCACCAAAGTTAGATACATTAAAAACAAAGTAAGGGGGGGCGCCTGGGTGGCACAGACGGTTAAGCGTCCAACTTCAGCCAGGTCACGATCTCGCGATCCATGAGTTCGAGCCCCGCGTCAGGCTCTGGGCTGATGGCTCAGAGCCTGGAGCCTGTTTCTGATTCTGTGTCTCCCTCTCTCTCTGCCCCTCCCCCGTTCATGCTCTGTCTCTCTCTGTCCCAAAAATAAATAAACGTTGAAAAAAAATTTAAAAAAAATAAATAAAAAAAATAAAAACAAAGTAAGAGATTTTATATGTCTCGATAAGTAGTTTGAATATTATCCCTAAACTTCAGAAGAATCTGCAATAGGAGATTCTGTATTCATCAGGACTCTACCGAGAAACAGAACCAATATGAGACAATACATATACATTATATATCATTTTATATATAAAATGTTTTATATATATATATCATTATATATATATATGACCTGTCTTTCATTTGTATGATATATATATATATGTATATATATACATGAGAGAAAAAGTATATATATGTGTGTGTATATATATATATATATATACATGAGAGAAAAAGTATATATATATATATGTGTATATATGTGTATATATATATACATATATATATACATATATATACACATGAGAGAAAAAGAGAGAGAGAGAAAGGGAAAGGGGAAAATTGTTTTTAAGAAATTTGCTCATACAGTTGTGGAGTGTGGCAAATTCAAAATCTTTAAGGTGGGCTAGTGAGGGGAGATTTGATATTACCTCACACTTGGAGAATACATTGTGGAAAAAAAATTGGATTCAACTCATTAACTGGTTTATCAAAAACAAGCATAGAAATAAAAACTATTATATAAATTTACATTGCAGGGTACTGATATTTTCTAGAGCTCTATAATGCATTGTTTTGAAATTGCAAATAAGGTAATTATAATGCATAGAAATTCTAAGATCAAAATCATCAAGGAGCATCTGTATATCAACAAGTACAGGAAAGTGTTAAATATTGGAATTATATTAACTTGGATCATGTGATTAATTATTCCCACTTGTTTCACTACTAGAGATGTGGTGTGTTGTTTTAGTTTTTTATTTATTTACTTATTTTGAGAAAGAGTGAGAAAGGGTGCGGGTGTTCATGGGAGGGGCAGAGAGAGAGGGAGAGAGAGAATCCCAAGCAGCCTCCCTTAGTGCAGAGCCTGATGCGGGGCTCAATCTCATGAACCGTGACATCGTGACCTGAGCTGAAATCAAGTCAGACCCTCAACTGATTGAACCAACCAGCCACCCCTAGAGATGTGTTTTAAAATTATATTTTCTTAAATTTATTCTGACATGTCTTTGTCTCTTTGCCTAACACAAATCAAACCACATGTAACATGAAGGGTTTAAATCAATACAATACATTTGAGTTTCCAGAAAGAAGTTGTGGCAGAATGCATATTCCACTAGACAATTTTAAAATAGGTTTATTAATTGAACTGCGAGGATTCAGTCTAGCCTGTAACGTAATACCACGAGTGTGAAGCTAGTAATGATTTATTTCTTGCTCACAACTTAAATAGTATTAACAATTATTAGCTTGAAAAAAAAATGTGACAAAAAAAAATAAAGTCCTAAGAAAACATGAATAAGTAATGTTTAAAAATGAAATTTAAACAAAGATAAATAACAAAGATTATTTCCACTAAATTTGTTAACAATATTAATTCCTTCTACAATTGAAATAGTGACTCCCAGTTTATTAACTACATCCTGGGATTAATTTACGTACTTCTAGAAAATGAATTAAGTTTTTTAGGCCTCTTGGGTACCATTTGGCAAATTCCTACTTTAGTGTATTAAGTGGTTTTTAAATTATTATAGTACTTACTTGTCTCTTATGTTAACCCTGAACTTTTCAACTATTAAAGATAAATTTAGCCTAGGGTATTCTAAATTGAAATATCAAATAGGAGGCTAATGATGGCCAGAGGTTGATGGATCCCTGAGAATCGGGCAAGCTTTGCCTTTTCTGATAATTCAGACAGCCTATATTGTCAAACCTCTAAGGAGGTGACTAGAAACGTTTGCTTCACTGGCACATAAAGAAAATTCTCTTCCTACCCTATTCTCTGCCCTAAGCATTCAATAGCTTGCAATATGCTATCCACACATTTTCTACAAAGTATTTATCTTGAAGAGTTTTTATCTTTTCTCTATAGTATAATTTTTTTCTTTATTTTTCTGTAATATTTAATTATGCCATTTTACATTAATACGTTCTAAGCTTTAAATATTTTCTAAGTAATAGGTCAACATGAGGGCAACTCTAAATAACTTCCCATTTCAGTCCTCACCACACTTTCTAAACACATTCACTGTTGTCCAGTTAGTGTATATTCCTCCAAATCACTTCCTGTACCATCCAATGTGTAAAATATGCATGCATATAAAATACATATCATATGCATATATGCTTTAGGAGACATATATTACTGAGGCATGCGGTATGTGTGTTTATATAAATATATATCATAAATTCTGTATTTGTCCATACAACCAAATGACCTGTTAGCACATAGGCATACTATTCAATCTTTCTAACCAAAGGAAAGGGTTTCATGAATATCAATTGTTTGTTTTTCAAGTACGCTATAGATGGACATTTAGATCAGTTGGATTCTCTTAAAGCTTAAGTAAATAATAAGATTAATATTATCTCAAATGACAGGAAATGTTAAAGTTTCTATTTATGATTATAAGATAATGCATTTAAGCCTGCCAACATCTCCTCATGCAGCCACATTCACAGCAAGTCATTTATACATGACCAACATTCATAGCAGGTACTAATTCCTAGAACATTGTAATGGTTAATGTTATGTGTCAACTTGAGGACTAAAGGATGCCCAGATATTTAGTAAAATATTATTGTTGGACGTGTCTCTGAGTGTGTCTCAAGAAGAGATGAGCATTTGAATTAGTGTGATTATGATCTGTCAAATAGGTTCCTCAGTTGCAACAAAATAGCAGGGCAGTGGTTACATGGGAAGTTTATGTACCTTACCCTCAATTTTGTTGTGAACCTGAAACTGCTCTAAAAAATAAAGTCTTGAAAACCACAAAAAGAAAGAAAGAAAGAAAGAAAGAAAGAAAGAAAGAAAGAAAAAAGAAAGAGAAAGAAAGCTACCAAGTCATAGAGGAACATTACATGCATATTGATAACTAAAAAAATTCAGTTGGAAAGGTCTGCATTCTAACTATATGACATATTCTGGGGAAGGAAAAACTATGGAGAAAATAAAAGGTCAGTGGTTAGCAAGGGTTCAGAGTGAAGAAGGAAGGGATAGATATGTGTAACACAGGGGAGTTTTAAGGTAATGAAGCAATGCTGTTTGATATTATAATGGTGAAAAATGCTGATAGTGGGGAAAGAAATAGTGTATGTGAGGGGCAGGGAACTCTAGTTTTTGTTTATTTATTTATTTACTTTTTGCAAAACTAAAACTGCTCTAAAAATTAAAGCATATTAATTTAAAACAAAGAAAAAGGAAAAGGAAATCTTGTAATAAAAGCCATTTCTGAGAGCTGTTGCCAAAATAGAATGCTTCTGGGAAATATGTTTCTCGAAAGCGTAGGTTCAGAGAAATAATGGCATATTTAGGAAAGAATTGTAACTAGCATATGCAAACTAAAGCAAATTCTTCTGTGTTTTTCTTAACAGCCAAAAAGAAAAGGAAAATATTACTCCTTTCAGTTAAAAATAAATACACCTTGTATAAAAGTGTAAAGGCATAGGTTAAAGTTTTCCCTTTCTCTTAGGACTTTTTCATATCAAATTAGGAGACAACATTGCCTGACTTCCAGTGAACTGTGATGGAAAAATTGAAAGAAAACATAAATAAGAAGATTTACAGAAAAACTGAAACCAAAACAACAAATGTTAAAGTTTTTAAAGAGCTGGTGATTTTTGTTTCAATTATCAATTATTTTGGTAAACTATGAAAGTCATTTAGCTCCTGAAACCTATAAGAAAGTATATTTACTATGTTTTACAAGGAAAATTTAAAGAAAAATAGATATAGATGATGATGGTGATGATGATGATGATAGATAGGTAGATAGATAATAGGTAGATGATAGATAATATAGATAGATGATGATAGATGATAGATGTATATGTAATAATATAGATGAGATATAAATATAGATACATCTATAGACATGGGAATTGAAGATAATTAGCATACCATAGAATCTCGAGAAGAAATTAGAATAAAACATGAATCAAGGTGCAGCCATCTAGGTGAACATAAGTAACTAGACAGATCAACAGTACTCTTGAAATGAAATTGTACTAACCTCAGCTAATATCCTCCCATGATAGATAAAGAGGTCAAGTACATGAAGGGAAAGAATAGGGAAGATGTATATTGATTTCTTTAGAACTTTTTGATCCTATACCACATGAAATCATACTTTACAAGTTAGCTAAATATGATCATTGACCATTGCTGGTGGATGAGTGAACACTCAATTGTACCTCAATCCTTATAGTAGTTACCAATAAATCTGCCTCAGTATTAAGAGCCTAAATATATGAAGGAGTTGTTTTGGGAAGAAAATGATCTCTTCAAAATTTGGATAAAATTCTATAGGGAACATATATGCATATTGAAAAGAAAAATATATAAAAACATAAATACAGGTTGAAATTTGGGGGAAAAGAAATACATAGTGATTTTTAAAAATGGTTGACAAGTAACAAGAATCAATCATTAAATACATGTTTATGGAAACCATTCATTAGTTCACATACTGAACAAAACTATTTCACATGGTTCTTAATCAATCATTACAAAATCTATTTATAACTTTCTGCACTAATATAGATGAGAACATCATTTGCTCAAAATTTCATTTAAAATAATATTTTAGCCCATTAGATTGAGAAAAATATTTTAATAATTTTAAATTCCATTATGATTCAGCATAGTAAAATAAAAATATATTAATGAAAGGGGGCCACATAAAATTTCGCAAGAAATGGCCTTACTTTGCTGGTTTTTACTTGCTGGCCTTACTTTTGCTGGTTTAGTGATTTCAGACTGTGATAAAATGTGCATGTGTGTCTCAGTTTTCCTTGCTTACCTCTGGACAAGCCAAATGCACATATTTAATCACACTGGATAGTGGATCCTCTGCAATAAATCTTCATTGGACAAGTGGATCACCCAAAATAAATCATCCGTGGGTGAGTGAAACAACTTTGCTCAAACATCCATGGAGAAAGAACTCATCCATCATAAATCAAAGATAGATAAGTAGATCAGCCTTGATTTACTGCCTCTAACCATGAATACGGTTTTGCCTTACCTAAGGTGTACCATGATTTCGCAAACAGCTTATAGTTTAGAAAATATGGAAGAGTTACTCCTCTAATACTGCCATTGAAAGTCTACTTTCTGGTGAAGCAATAGCATCATCAATGAGATAAAAAGCAAAATGAGTTGCTAAATTTTATTGTTACATTAATTTAGCAATGTAGTGTAATAAAAAAAGAACTTTGGCATTACCAAAAACTGAGTCCAAATCTCAGTATCTTCATTATTGTGATCTTAAAAAGTTTTTATCTATAAAATTACCGTGATAGTAACCAACATTATAGGTATTGTGAAGAGTGAATGAAATGCTCAATAGATGTAAATTTACAATGTTCACAAATTTTGAAATATCTACTGTTCCTGGCACTGGAATGTTAAGTAAGGCATACAATACACCATTCCAATTTTCCATAGGGTAGGGAGAAAAGCAAATTAATCACAAAATAGTATAGTTCTTGGACAGAATAGTATAGTAGTGGATAGTACTTGGGCAGAACTATGAATGGAGAATTAGAACAAATAGCACAATTAAACCGCAATCAATTGGCAAAAGTTCCAAGAAAAAAAAATTGACCTTTAAGATGATTCTTAAGGCTCAAGACATATATTCGATGGACAATAGAGAAAACAATATGTATATAGATTAGCAACAATGAGAATATACTCTATGGGTTATAAAAATATGTGTGTTTATTTATATATAGGCATATGTATATAGATATATAGATGTATAGAAATTAGCTCAGCGGATTTAGGCAGGGGTCAGATCATAAAAGGCCTTCTATGCTTCTGTCTATACTGTGGGTTTTATTCTAAGCCAATGGATCATCCATCTCTGAATGCTTTTATGAGGGGAATGATTTAACCATGTTTGCATTTTAGGAAAAAACACTGTAGTAGATTTGGGAAGAGTGGACTGAAAAAAGTCAGTTCAATTTTAATATACTACTACATAGTAGCATGTATAATTTTTTTAATATGAAATTTATTGTCATATTGGTTTCCATACAACACCCAGTGCTCATCCCAACAGATGCCCTCTTCAATGCCCATCACCCAATTTCCCTCCCTCCCACCCCCTATCAACCCTCAGTTTATTGTCAGTTTTTAAGAGCCTCTTATGGTTTGGCTCCCTCTCTAACTTATTTTTTTTCTCTTCCCCTCCCCCCATGGTCTTCTGTTAAATTTCTCAGGATCCACATAAGAGTGAAAACATATGGTATCTGTCTTTCTCTGTATGACTTATTTCACTTAGCATATGAATAGATAAATAAATTGTGGTTTATATACACAATGGAATACTACTTGTCAATGAGAAAGAATGAAATATGGCCTTTTGTAGCAATGTGGATGTATAATTCTTATATACCCCAGAAAATATGAGGATAAGACAAATAAATGTATATATGGGAAACTATATATTTACATACAATTTCTTTTATACATTCTCCTTGAATCTATTGTATACACTCTCTTTGTACTATATATATATATATATATATACATATATATATATATATATATAAACTGTAGAAGCAGTTGCTACTCATATCATCTGACTTGACAAAGTCACTTTTTCCATTTGAATTTCACACATATTATTGCTCTACAAACTGCACCATCAAACGTATCTTGACTAACCATTTCCTGCTAGTTAACATGCTACATAAATTCAATAACTCTCAGTTTTAGTCCTTGTAAATATGATATAAATGTAAAAATAATAATGCTAATGATAATCAGTTATATGCACAATGATATTTTTTGTTTTGTGCAGAAAAAACATCAATATATGTTTTTAAAGATCAAATTTTTTGCATAACGTATCACATTCATTGTAATATATAGAGATTGATGTATAATTTCACTATTGAATTTATATCATGCATTATTGTTGTAAAAACAAGCTTTAAACCTTTTTGGCAATATTAACCTATTTATTAATTTTCCACCTTTTTCTTTATACTTCAAAATTTTCTTTCATATTCATTTTAAGAATTACTTATTAGCTGATCATATTGTTCACATGTTGGATTAATTTATGCTGATTTTATTTTAATCATTTTTTTTCCTAAAGAGACATGAAGTTTCTGATTTTATCATCTAATTTAGGGAATTTGTGCCTTACGAAATAAAAGAGAAATTATCTTACTTTGTCCTGATGAATTTAAGTTTTGTAAAGAAGTATGCTTTAAGGTTTTTATTTCTGGTTACATGTTTTCTTATTGTTCATGCGAGGTCTCAGAGAATTATTATATAAACAGAAATAACGTGGCCATAATACTTGTTCAAATAGTTATAGACAAGAGGGGAGCCTGGGTGGCTCAGCCAGTTAAGCCTCCAACTTTGGCTCAGGTCATGATCTCACGGTTCATGAGCTGGATGGAGCCTTGGGCTCTCTGCTGACAGCTTGGAGCCTGGAGCCTGCTTTAGATTCTGTCTCCGTCTCTCCTTGCTCCTCCCCTGCTCATACTTTCTCTCTCTTTCTCTCTCTCTCTCTCAAAAATTAAAAAAAAATTAAAAATTAAAAAAAAACAGTTATATATAAGAAGGGTGCCTGGGTGGCTCAGTCAGTTAATCCTCAGACTTCAGCTCAGGTCATGATCTCATGGTTCATGAGTTCAAGCCCTGCATTGGGCTCTGTGCTGACAGCTCAGAGCCTGGAGACTGCTTCAGATTCTGTCTCCCTCTCTCTCTCTGCCACTACCCTGCTTGCACTGTCTCTCTCTCAAAAAAAAAAAAAAAATTAAAATTAAAAAATTTTAAAAAACCCAAATAGTTATAGACAAGAAAACTATTTTCTACTTCTTTTTTCCAAAGCATAACCCCAAACATCTCATAATACAAGGTTTACTGAAATATATAATTATACAATAAGTATAAAGGTTACTTAGTGTATGTTTCATAGCTATTTTTCACAATATATTTACAAAAGGCATAATAAAGTGCTAAGGGATTTACCTACAACAAGAAGAGAAGGGTTTTATTCTTAAACAAATAAGTTCACAGTATAACAAAATGGGCTAGATAATGTGATTTGCTTAGATTTTAAAATCCAAAATTTTCATATAAGTAGAAATAGATATTCTCGTTTGTTTTTCTCCCAAATTTAAGATATTCTTTATTTTAAGAATGTACATATTTTCTTCAGTCTCTAGAGAATAATTTTGAGGTACAGCTGAAATTCCTGGGGGCAGACTGAAATAATCAAAACATAATGACAAATAACAGATGGCACTAATAACAAATTCTTGTTGATTAGTGTCTGAACATGCATATTGTTATATATTTTAGCTTGATTGTAAAGAAAGCTCTATATTGGGATTATTTTCTGTTCCCATGAGACCAGGATACCTGCAGTGGCAAGAATTGGGAGATTAAGTGAAAACTTTGTTAAGATTTTACAATGTCTTTTTCAAGAGAATTCAAATGAGGCCCAACAAGTAAAATATTCAGAATTCCTCTTCATACTTGTTAGTAATTATGGAGTGAATAGTCTGATTTTTTGATGATACATAAAATGTGCCTATAATGTAACAACTTCAAAACTTTTTATGATGTAAAATGATATCCTATTATGGTCATTACCTACACCACCAAATTCAAACATCATCATGGACAGTAAGGCTGAACAGACTCCAGGCTTGACAATTTCTCTTCATATTTCTTTTAAAATAAAGTCAATTATTAGGTATTTATCCAAAGGATACAAAAATGCTGATTCGAAGGGGCATATGCACCCCAGTGTAGCAGCACTATCAACAATAGTCAAAGTATGGGAAGAGCCCAAATGTCCATCGACTGATGAATGGATAAGGATTATGTGGTGTATATATATAAAATGGAACATTACTTGGTGATCAAAAAGAATGAAATCTTGCCTTTTGCAGCATGGATGGAACTAGAGTGTATTGTGATAAGCAAAATAAGCCAGTCAGAGAAAGACAAATATCATATGATTTCACTCATATGTGGAATTTAAAAATAGAATCAGATGGATGTCTGGGTGGCTCAGTCAGTTAAGCTCAGGTCACGATCTCACAGTTTGTAAGTTTGAGCCCCGCATTGGGGTCTGTGCTGACAGCTCAGAGCCTGGAGCCTGCTTCGGATCCTGTGTCTCCCTCTCTCTCTCTGCCCCTTCCCCGCTCATGTTCTGTCTTTCTCTCTCTCTTTCAAAAACAAATAAAATAAATAAAAAAGAACAAAATCAGATGATGGTAGAGGAAGGGAAGAAAAAAATAAGAAAAAACAGAGAGGGAGGCAAACCATGAGAGACTCTTAAATACAGAGAACAAACTGAAGATTGCTGGAGGGGGTGATGGGTTAAATGGGTGATGGGCTTTTAGATGGGCACTTTTGGGGATGAACACTGGTTGTCATATGTAAGAGATCAATCACTGGGTTCTACTCCTGAAGACAAGACTAAATGGTGACTACCTTGAATTTAAATAAAAGAATAAATATGACACAATACAATACAATACAATACAATAATAAAATTAAATGAATAAAATAATGAATTTTAATTTAATTTAAAAAAGTTGACTTCTAATTTCATCTATGTGATATCAACTTTTATAAGTTACTCTGGTTATTGTTCATAAGTATAATGATATGAACTATCCTGTCCTATCCTAACCTATCTGGTATACAGAACACAAATTGCTGAATGAATAAAAACATGCAACTCGATAGATAACCAAAGTCCAGGTCTGTGAAGTTCTATTTCTTTTGTAAGGAATACACCTGAGCTTTCTTATGTTTAGTTGTCAAGTTTACATAGAGTTTCATGTTCTGGATTTTAGTGGACAAAGGAACATATTTTCAAATATTTATGGATGGATCCAAACAGAAGCTAGGTGGAAATGCATTTGAGTTCCAGAATTTAGTTCTGAGAACTCTGTCATTCCCCTACTCACTGCTCTCTAAAATATAGCCTTCTTACTTGTAGAAAATTAATTACTTGCCCCCTAAATGCCAGGGCATTTCCCTATCAAAGTAATTTATTGCAAACCAGTAATATATCTATAATTCATCCTACTGAGGGTAGCAAGCCCTCAGTCTTCACCTGCATGAGGAAACGATTCTGTGTAATGTGCATTGATTGTGTCAGTTGTTGGTGCAAAACATTATAACTTTTATTATATTTCCCATGCTTAGGCTACCTTTTTAATTGCCCAACTTACTATGATATTTCTTGTAGTGGTGTAACTTTCCCAACATTACATACCCAACATTAGAGTGAATTATTTTTTAGGTGTCTCAGCTTTCTTCCCAAATTAATGACAATTTGATCATGTATGAGTTTCATTGCCCTTTTGTTCTCATATACTATAGGAAGCTTTCTCAGAAGTCATTTTTACTTTTTGGGTCTTCTGTTGTCAATTTCCTTATTTGCAGTATTTTT
The DNA here is from genome assembly GCF_027475565.1 of Acinonyx jubatus. NCBI lineage: Eukaryota > Metazoa > Chordata > Mammalia > Carnivora > Felidae > Acinonyx > Acinonyx jubatus. The sequence goes on from NC_069384.1 coordinate 43,237,567, forward strand.
TTTTTCCCTACATTTTCTGCTCATACCCTTGAGCTTCGCTGATGAAGTATTTTATTTTTCCCATTTTCCATGAGAAGTTTTACAGCACCCTCTGACCAGTCCTTCTATATTTCTTCCTCTTCCCTTTCCTACTGTCAACATGCCAATCTCACAAACACAAACATATTAATTTTTATCATGCCTTGCTCTCTCTCGTAGTTCTTACAAAGTAAGCTCAGCCAGCCCTCTACTTAGGTTGCTTTTCAAGCCAGCTCCCTTGTTTGTTTTGATGGTGACCTTTGCCTCTTATTTGGGCAACTTATGTACTTAGTATAGTCTTGTTTTACAAGAGTATGGTCTTCCAAGATTTATAGTCAATCCTTATTGTTACAAAAAAAGAGCACCCTCCACCAGCAAAAAGATTATGACTTTCTGAAAGCTCAGATAATGGTTAGCAGTTTTTAGCAATATTTTTTTTTTCGTTTTTTTATTTTTGAGACAGGGAGAGACAGAGCATGAACGGGGGAGGGTCAGACAGAGAGGGAGACACAGAATCTGAAACAGGCTCCAGGCTCTGAGCTCTCAGCACAGAGACCGACATGGGGATCGAAGTCACAAACCGCGAGATCATGACCCGAGCCGAAGTCAGAGGCTCAACTGACTGAGCCACCCAGGCGCCCCTTTAGCAATATTTTTTAAATGAAGGTATGTACATTGTGTTTTAGACATAATGCTATTGCATAATGAGTAGACTACACTATAGTGTAAACATGATTTTTATATGCACCAGGAAACAAAAAATTCATTTGACTCACTTTATTGCAATATTCCTTTTGTTGCAGTGGTCTGGAACTGAAAAAGCAGTATCTCCAAGGTATGCTTGTGCTACTGGCTTTCACACTGCTCTGTCACTGTGCTCTCTCCTGAAGTTTAGAAACAACACAAGTATGGTTATTTGTGGGGTAATATGAGCTGCCCTCGTGGCACAGGTGTAAAATGGGAATTGAGGAGAGAAAAGATTTCTGCATTTTCCCCATGCACAGATACTACGACCAAAAAAATGTCTCTGATCAGCAAATGACTCAGACTTCTGTTTTGTTGAGGGCTCCAAGCTCACACTGGTCTGACTCCCACACAATGTTATAACTCCTCAGATGTGTTTATACGGGGAAAATATTTTATACGGAAATATTCTGATATCTACCACCTCATGGACTCAGAAATACCCTGTAATCACCTTGTCTATCCTAGGGCTGATCCACTGCTCCCATTTTTTATTTTAACCAAATGATGATTTTAAGTGAAACTCATTTCCTGTTCCTGGTTGTGTATTCAGCTTGCTCCTGGTTATTCGAATCTCAAAAAGAAGAACCTAGTAAGTAAGTCTCTGAGGGCTTTATATACATCTTCCCTCTTTCTTTGTCTCCCTTTCAATTCAACACTCTAATACTATTTATTGCAGAAATAAAGAGACTATCTTAAGCAAAAATTTACCAAATTACCCTGTTGAAGTGCATTTTCAGGATATATTCTGCCCAACTTACTGTATATTTTCTATAACATGACTTCCAAATTCATATATTAAAATCTTTTATTCTGAGCAACATACATATGTGTTATTCTTTTTCAGTTAGCTGTGTACCAATTCTTCAATTTAATCTTTATTTGTTTCCCGTTTAGGATCCAACATAATCTATCATACAGAAATATCTGAATTTTCTTTGCCTCACTCTTCTCCTTTTAATTCCAGGACATTATTGCTATCCTAAAACGTGTTCCTCATTTATTCAAAGCATGCCTTGATTCTCTCTTCACTTCCTGTCCCAACCATATTGTATCTTCTTCCTCTGATTACCTAAATAGCCATGTACATTAAACATTTGTTCAAACTTATTCCTCTTATCCTATTATATTCTTTCTTCTTCTACAGCTAGAAAAAGTTTATTCCCCTTTCAGGGTCAAAGTCAAACATCACATCCAGGTGAAATATTCCTCTGTTTCTATACACCTAAGCATAACAAGATATTCTTGCCTATAGTTTCGTGCCTATAGAGCAATAGTTAATTATTTATTTGAGTGTCTTCCACATTAAATTGTGAATATTTTGAAGGCAAGTAAACTGTCTTCCATCCTTATAAATGGAAGGTTTTATATTTTTATATCCTCCTCTTAAGTGTGTCCTAAATCCAAGTACAGTTACTGGTTCCTTTTGTGGTGTTATAATAGAATTAGCATCAGGGGTTCAAGAATGCTGAATCTCACCTTCTCATTATATCATCTCCTAGGAGGGTTTTTAATGTAAATTTACAAATAGGGGGAAATCTCTTAATTGAAATCAAAGTACCCTTTAATTTACAGTATTGAAAATTAATAGTATTCCTTTCTACTTGTGAATTGTGGATGGTAGGCAACCTAGACTCTTACTAACTAAACTGCAAACTCCTTCTCCCAAAGGTATGAGGAGCTAAGAAGTAGTGGACTTAAGCAGACCTGGGCAGCAGTGAGAAGTGGAAAGTTCTAGTGTTAATGAATGTTTGTATGGTATTGAATTATGTATTGCACCTATATTTAGTGCAGATAAGAGATAGGTACGGAATAAATAAATAATAACAATTTTATAAACCCTATTCGGTATCACAGATTGACACTTAAAATCATTCATGACATCTAGTTTTTCCCCCTTAGTTTTTAAATTATTCCTATTAATGGTTCAAACTTTTGAGCTCTTCATTTCTTTGAAGGATAATCAAGATAATTTAATTATATGATATCTCATTGAAATACTGCAGCACAGAGCACAGCTGTCCAAATGACATTTATAAGTTTCTAAGTTTCTAAGTGAAGGCTACTTCAATAATGAAATAAAATATTTCCAGAATATTCTTACATAAAAAAATGAAGTAGAAACTCACTGCTGCTTCTGTGGATATAACTTAATATTCTGTAGGATGACTTTAATATTTGAAAAGGTTCTTATAATTTGAATAATGCATATATTCACAGAACAAAATTTCACAAAAACAGCAGTACATAGAAGTAGAGAGCTATGAGTAAAAACTACTATACTACGACTTTAGCAGGTTTTAAACATGACAATTGAATCCATTTTTAACTAGCTTGTTAAATTCCATTATTTTATATCTAATGAGACAAATAACACTGAAAAAGAATTGAGATACCTCCAATAAACATAAATCATAGAAGTGTGTAATATAATTAACATGGAGAAGAAGTAGAAAAGACGAGATTATATCTGATGTGGTCCAGGCACCAGAATTCCTTGATCTTCACTGTCTTCATTTTGATTTTGAAAGATTTTTTTAAAAAGTTATTTTATCTCATAGAACAATTATGTTAATAAGTGAAAATATTTTTTTTAGAAAACTAGTTGAAAATCTCAATATGTGACCAATATATGGCCAACATGTGATGTTCTTTAGATACAGAGCTCGATCTTGCCGTAAGAGTACAGGTACACAATTTACCTCTAGCAAATTTTTATCCTATTTATAAAATGAAATTTTTGCTTGTTCATCGAAATCTCAAGTCATTCATTACCGTGTTTTAAACTCATTACCTTAATGCTAGATAGTAGAAGAAAATGGGGAGAACAAGGGCTTCTGTGTTAACTTGCAGTTTCTTTCAGTACCAAGTACAGATTTCCTTATATATTTCTGGAATCTCTCCCTAAACCTGTTTCCTCTAGAGGCACAAGTTCCATTCTCATACACTGTGGCCTTCTAGCACTAAAATTCAAACTGTGCATCATACTTAACTGGGTTGTATGTAATCCCATTCCTCCCACTTCACCTTTTACAACTCTACCCATTCATTTCCCACCTGTCTCACCAGGTTTCTTTTTTATTTTTTCAATGTTCAGTTTCCTTTAATGACCCCCATCTCCCTGCAGGCTTATTGCTTCTCCTCAAATACACTGAGCATGTTCTTACCCCAGGGCTATTTGAGCATACTGCTCTCAACACTTTGTAAGGCTTGTTCCTTGATATCACATAAATTTGAGTTCAAATGTCACTTTCACAGAAAAAGCTTTACTGACATAACTATTTGAAAAATCTTTCTGACCATAAAATCCCCCAAGTCACTATCACACCATTTTTTTCCCCTTTATATAGTTAGTGTTCTGGAAACTATTGGATTTATTTATTCATTTATTAGTTTAATGTCTGTATCTCCCCACAGACTATATATATTGTATCACAAAGGCAGACATTTTCTATTGTTCTCTTATCTTCCCAGTATTTGAAACAAATCCTGGCACATGGAAATTTAACACATACACACACACACATACACACACACACAGAGTAATGTGTGGGAGCTGGCTTGCGATGGTTTACAAGACTCAATTTTGCAAAACATCTTTTCCTGTGTTCCTCAGCATCACATTGGTAGCTTGAAATTGATGAAGTGGGAGATTTTTCTTCAAAGAATCAAAAAACACTACAAATTGGGGCTCTTTTTGGTGAGTCTATTATTAAACATTTACTAATCTATATATGACAGAGAGAATGCAATTCTTTTCCTATAAATGTAAAATTCTTTTCCTATAACTAAGATCTGAAGTGAGGAAAATATGTATGAGAAAAAGCTTTATTCTTTCTGTATGCAGTACCAGCATACAAAACAAAACAAAACAAAATACCCCAAAACCAGGAAACAAAAACTATGCCTTTAAGCCACTGATGAGCAAAGCAGCACAGGAAACAATTAGGAAAGGATCCATCGCATCACAAGTTTTGAGGCCAAATAATTCTGAACAATAACCAATATTTCTGACTATGAAAAATGGATTCCTGCATCCTGATAGTATTCCAATTTCTAAATAATGATCACAAAAAACTGTGTTTGGCTGTAATGTACCTCTAACTTTTTCTAACCATAAGTAATATAGTAATATGCCCATTTGTTGGCAATTACAATCAGTTCTTTCTGATATAAGGATGTGACAGGAGCTACTTTTTTTTTTTTTTTTCAACTTCTTTGGTCTCAGAATGTAAGTTCAACCTTTAGGCACCCTATTATCTAGAGATGATATGTTTTGTTTTTTTGTTTTTTTGGGGTTTTTTAATTCTTTTTTTTAATGTTTATTTATTTTTGAGAGAGAGAGAGAGTGAACAGGAGAGGAGCAGAGAGGGAAGGAGATACAAAATCAGAAGCAGGCTCCAGGGTCCAAGCTGTTAGCACAGAGTCCAATGTGGGCCATGAACTCACGAACTGTGAGATCATGACCTGAGCTGAAGTTGGATGCTTAACCAACTGAGCCACCCAGGTGCCCCATGGAGATGATATGTTTTTTTATGTTAAAATCATTCTTATTACTTATTCAGAACTCCAGTACTACCAAATGCCATGCCTATCATTATGAATATAGATACTTACTACCAGAAATGGCTCAAATGATGATGATGTTGTGAGATAAACTACTAGGGGGAAATAATGAGTAATTATCATTTATTGTATATTAACTATGTTAGGCATTCTGTTATGTGTTTTGTATTCACATATTATTTTATATTCAATTAGCTCATTGATACTATGAATAGGTTATTTTTAATATTTTAATTTTAAAAACAAGAAAATAGATAATTAGACAATTTTCCCATAGTCACATGGGTAGTAAGTAAAGGAGATAAAATTCAAATCCAAGAAGTCTAATTTTAGATTTCACAGATCGCGTATGAGGCCTCAAGCATACTGTCACTCCACAAAAACTAAAGTCACTAATGACAGCTCAGAGGTCTTGGGATATTTAAAAGGCAAAAGAATCAATATGTTCCTGCAGGAGCTTGTCCTCTAAAGTGGAAGTAGGTTATGTGTAAATGTGTGCGTATATGTGTGTGTGTGTGTGTGTGTGTGTGTGTGTGTGTGTGTGTTTAAGCACATATCTCTACTGTATATCATTCTGAAGAATAATTTACTTGAATAATTGAGCTATTCATTCATTTTGTTTGGGCAGTAATAGAAATAAAGCATAGAACATGAGTCACACTTTGAATGGTTGGATTAAGTGATAAAATTACATATGAATATCTTAAAGGGATTTGTATAGATTTTTACGTTTATCCAAAGAGTAAATAAATTATACATCATTGATAACATTTTTCTGAATGAAGATAAGATGGGAAATTTACATAAAAGCCATAAACTAACAGATTTTACAAAAACATATCCCAGGTAGCTGAATGTACAACCATGGAATTAGTATGTATTAAAAATGATTAAATAATCAACTTGAATTTGTCATCCTGTCTTACCAGAAATTTACCCTATGTTAATTAAAAAGCAAGACATAATTATCAGTTATTTTAACCTTCCTTTTTTTTATTATGTGTGGTTTTTTTTTTGTACTGTTGTTAAATATATGGTTTCCAGACCATCCCCTACTATTAAGGATCGTCCATCGCTTATGGGAATGATTCAAAGAAATTATAAGTTAAAGGAAAGAAGCTATCCTGTTGTCTGATTACAAAAACACCCTCAAGGCTTGTGCAATGTAATTTGTATATTAATTCCATTGCCCCCAATACAAAGCTGATGTAGAAGGCATAGCCCCTCATTCTTTTAATAGTTATAAAGTTTTTCTTTTCTTCTTGCATCTTTATTTTTAAACATTTAATTTTAGAATCGTTTTAGATGTACAGAAAATTTGTAAAGATAAAACAAAATTCCCATTTATCCCATATGCAATATCTTTCATTATTAAAATCTTATATTTATATGGTACATTTGACACCATTTATGAATAAAGGTACATTATCAACCGGAGTCCGTATTTTATTCAAATCTCTTTAGTTTTTACCAAATGTCTTTTTTGTGTGTGTTCCAAAATTTTATCCAGGATGCGATATTGTATTTTAGTCATTATGTCTTCTGAGGTTCCTTTTGATTGTGACTGTTTTTCAGACTTTCTTTTTTTTTTTTTTTTGATGACCTTGACAATTTCGATAAGTAATGGTTAGCTCTTTTGTAGAATGTCTTTCAGTTGAGATCTGTTTGATGTTTTCCTCATGATTGTTCTGAGGTTTGTTCCGAGGTTGAGGGTTTTGGGGAGCAAGTCCACAGAGGTAAAGGAAGCACTAACAGCATGGCTTGCCACCCTTCATGTTGACTCGGCACATTCTTGAGATGGTGTTTGTTTGACTTTTTCCATTGTAAAATCATTCTTTCTTTCCTTTTCTACACTGTATTTTAAAAAGGGAATCCATATGTGTAATATACTGACTTACTCTTACATAAAGAGTGAGAAGTTATAAATGTCATGTGAGTGAAATTATACAGTATATATTCTTTTCAGGCTAGCATATTCTACATAGCATCATGTACTTAAGATTCATTCAGGTTTTGTGTGTCTTGAAAGAACAGGTCTATTTAGTCACTGAATAGTATCCCATTGTATGGATATGCATAGTTTGCTGACCCACTCACTTACTGAAGAACATTTTAATGGCTTCTAACTTGGGGCAATTGTTAAAAAAAAAACCAAATACAATCTGCTATAAAATTTGCTTACAAGTGTTTGTATGGACACAAGTTTTTAATTCAACTGAGTAAATGCCTAGATGTATGATTGCTCTATTGCATACTAAGACCATATTTTAGCTTTTTAAGATACTGCCAGATGATCTTCCAAAGTGTTTGTGCCATTTCTATTCCCAGCAGCAATAAATGAGAGTTCCTGTTCTCTGCATTCTCACTAGCAATTGTTATTGTCAGGTATTTGGGATTTTAGTCATTTTAATACATGAATAATGGTATCTCATTGATCTCATTGTTTTAATCTGTAATTCCCTAAAGACAAATAATGTTGAGTATCTTTTCATTTGCTAACATGCCCTTTCTAGATCTTCTTTCCTGAGGTGTCTGTTCAGATCTTTGGCCCATGTTTCTTTTTTTTTATTTTTAATTTTCTAAAAATACCGGGTATATTTTGTAAATTTGGATAGGAGTCCTTCATCAGATGTGTTTTGCAACATTATCTCTCAGTTTTAGCTGGCTTTTTTTTATTGGCTTAATGATGTTTTCATGAAGCAGAGGTTTTAAATTTTAATAAAGTCAACTTTATGTTTTATTTTCTTTCATGGATTATGCTTTTGTTGTTTTATCTAAAAACTCATCAGCAGGCTCAAGGTCAACATAATTTTCTCTTATGTTTTCTTCTAGACACTTGTGGGGAATAAGCTTAGGAATTCCCTGAGCCTGCACTGATGGGTTAATAAGGCATAAAGAACTAGAAAGCGATAGGATATACACACCCAAGTTTGGGTAAACAAGATTAGGTTAATAAGATTAGGTAAACGGGGCAAAGGCCCCCAGTATAGGATGAAGGTATAGGAACGGAATCTCAGGGTGAAAACATCCAAGATGAGGTAAACAAGATGAGGTATTCAGGGCGGAAATGGCCCCCAAGTTAGTACAATAGCAGAAAGCTGCTTTCACAGGAAAGAAGGACTAAATTAGGTGAACAGGGAGATAGGGCTATAGACCACAGTGGGGCGAAGTTGCCCAGGGTGGAGCTAATTAGCAAAAGAAAGGTTGACCCAGAGGTAGCATGCTCTGTCTTTCTAGTCCCCTAGACCAATGTAGGTAAACAGAGGTGGCGCCTCACATCTGCTGTAAACAACCTTTGACCAGTTTCAGGATTTTGTTTCTTATTGACCCAAACCCCTAATACCACATATCTTCAAAACCCCCTTTCCTTCATGCCCATGAGTTAATGTTCACGATTTCATTGTCTCTTTGTGCATGTCCATCACCACATTTGTAAGCCTTCTGATCCTAATAAAAACGAACAAGGACCCTTACTGGGGGCTCTGGTCTCCTCCTGGGCATTAGCCCCTCTCGCACATTTAATCCTGTGCCCCGCTTTCTTGCTGGAATTTACCAGCCTTATGGGCTTCCTTAATGTACTTTTGCATTGGGGTGAGGACTTTATCAGAACCGGTTGGTGAGGTTTTTAGAGGCTTGATATTGTCCCACCCTTTTGAAGGAGGGAGAGTATCTTATGCCTGTAGAGGCACCAGAGGCATGGTCTGACTATAGGGGGGCTGAGGTTTCTCCTCCTTTTTAGATAACTCTATGCCTTCGTATACACTGCCCGATCTCAAGGAGAGAAGGGCAGTGTGGAGGATGGACCAGGTGAAGATTACCTCAGGGGGGATATTAGCTCCTTCAGAATGCCTGGTCTTCAGTGTTTTCCCTACTGGTTCCCACACATCAAGATCTTAAGTTCCTTGTTCTGGGAATCACAGGCAATTTTGTTGGACTGCCAACAATAATCTAAGGAGAGCTTTATAATTTAGAGTAGTCCCTGCTGTCTCCCCTAGTAATTGAAGAATTCGAATATAGCACTTTTGTTCAGGGGCTATGGAGTTTCCCATGATAGATCTCTCAAAAAGTTCCACAGCAGCGAATTTTAACCTAGTTTGGCTTTATTCCTTACCTCCTCAGGAAGAGACTGAACCAGTGCAGTTTTTTTTCTCCCCTTGGAGCTCTTCAGTCATTCCGTGGTGTCCTGCAGTCCTTGTGTCGCCCTGCCTTCTGGCCATGTTGGCTCCTTTTCCATGATGGCCTGTAGTCCTCTTGCCTCGGATTCCGTCAGGGTCACCATCTGGCACCCAACGTGGGGAACGAAACCACAATCCTGAGATTAAGAGTCTTGTGCTCTACTGACTGAGTTGCCTCTCTTGCATTTTTAATCCTGCGTCCTATTTTCTTGCTCAACAAGAGAGAACTCCAGACCCAGAGTCTACAACAGACCCTTAGAGTTTCGCAAATTACACTTTCTTCTAAGATGCATTTTGAGCTAAATTTTGTGAAAGCAGCAAAATCTGTGTCTGGGCTCTCTTCTTTTTGCTTCTTTCTCCAGTATAATTTGTTAAAAATTGACCCTCTTTCCATCGCTTTTGTGTCTTGTCAAAAATTAATTGACCGTGTTTGTGTTAGTCTACTTCTAGGATCTCTACACTTCCATTCTTTTCTGTGTCTAACCAATACTATGCTCTCTATATTACACTATCTTCAAAATAAGTTTTAAAATCTGATAATGTGAGATCTTCAACTTTGCTTTTCATCTTCAATATTTTCTTGACTATTCTGGCTTTTTGGTTTCCATAAATATTTTAGAATAATTTATCACTATATATGAAAGAACTTGCTGAGATTTTGATTGAATTGAATCCAAATTGATAAGAATTAACTCTTAATGATATTGAGGTTTTCAATAGGTGAGCACAGAATATTTTTCCTTTCATTTAAATCTTTGGTTTATTTTTATTAGTTTTGAAGTTTTCTGCTTATAAACCCTATACACATTTTGTTAGATTTATGCCTAAGTATGATGTTGAACTGCAGTGGTGAGATAAGAAATCCTTGAATTTTTTGTTAATAATAAAGTAGAACATCCAGTTTCTCACCACTAAGTATAATATTAGCTATAGGTTTTTTGTGAATATTCTTTACTATGTTGAGGAATTCTCCTTCTATTCATATTTGGTGAAGATTTTTTATCATGAATGAGTGTTAGATTCTGTAAAATGATTATTCTGTTTCAGTTGATACAACATGATAGATTGCATTTATTTTTAAATGATAAACTTCACTTACTTTGAATAAATTCCAAAATAAATAAAATACTTTACTACAATTCCACTAGCTCACCCCAGTGCTTAAAAACTCTCTTGCCTTTTGTTTCAACAGAGATGAGTTCAGTCTCTCTCCTCTTCTGCAACAGTCTTAAATAAAGTCTTCCTTGCCTCTTTGACCCCATCCAATGTAATTTTTCTTTGACAATATCAGGTGCTCCAAATTCCTGTATTAACTTTATGTTTGCCTCCCATATTGACTTCCTCATGTACTTCTCCATGTATTCTTCAGCTATAATGTATTCTTATTTTATGTATTATAATATTGTAGCCCTATGTGTGTTGTGTTGATACTTTAAAACAGAAGAACACTTTGTGAAGTTCTGATTAAACCTTAATCATGTATTGCACCTTTGTCTGAAAGATTTATCCTTCACAAGTGATTCTCCACAGCTTTCCCCTACTGCTCTCTACTTTTCTTGCTTGGCTGCTGTATTCCCAATCAATTTCTCTGAAGTGATATGAAGCCACGACCCCTGATGACTGTGTCCCACAGCTTTAGTGAGGCAGCAAGACTGGTATAAATTGACAAAGGTATAAACTGGTATAAATTGAGAGAAATTGCTCCTCACCCTGAGAGCAAATTTCAGAATATGCTGGCTATGTCCTTAGCCCTAGAGAGAGTAGCCCATTGCTATGGAGAAGTCTCTGAGATTTTTTCATAATGCTTACTCTTGCTTTCTCCTGCCAGAGGTAAGAAGAAGATATATATATATATATACATATATATATATATATATATACACACATATATGTATATTCACTGTATATATATTATTCTGAATATATATGTACATATATAATCACTGTAAACATTTGGTGAATATTCCCAGTAAAAAGTTCTTTTTTTTTAAAGTTTATTTATTTTTGAGAGAGAGAGAGATACAGAGCATGAGTGTGAGAGGGGCAGGGACAAAAGGAGACACAGGATCTGATGCAGGCTCCAGGCTCTGAGCTGTCAGCACAGAGTCTGAGAGGGGCTTGAATCCACAAACCAGGAGATCATGACCTGAACTGAAGTTGGATGTTTAGTTGGCTGAGCCACCCAGGTGCCCCAACTAATAAAAATTTCTGAGAGTAACCTCAGGAAAGTGTTAGGAAACCCCTAAGTCTGAATCCCCAGGCATTTCTTCTTCTCATGCTGGTCTAAATTCAGTCTTCAGCAGTTCATCAAAATTATGATTTAATGTTGTTATTAGTTTATACCTCAGCATCTTCTGCTCTAATTGAATTGATCTTGATTTCTATATCTCCCTGGATGAGCCTCTCTCAGGACTGCAGGATGGCAGTTACTTCAGTTCTTGATGGCTCCAAGAAAAGTTGTTGTTTACCAGTTAGTCCAGGATGATAGTAAAGATGGCTAATTAATAATTATTTTAATTCTAATTATCAATTCTAATTTTTCTCTTCTCCCCACCTTAGCATCGTATAACCAAACCATCATGTTATACAAAAAAGCCTTGGTGATCTAAACTACACAAATGAAAATCCCTTAGAAACACCAGAGAGGCAAAAATATTTAATATTTTTATCATTGTATATGTTTTTTCACTTTCACAGGCGTAATATCTCAGTGAAGATCAGCACAAGGCAAGAAAGTCAGGACAAAGAGAAAAAAGATGTGCAGTTTTGGAATAATATAAGAAGGCATTTAAATCAGACCAGAATAGAAGTTTTCTCTTACTTGTTCTCATCAGAACCCAGCATAAATTCTTTTAAGGATAATGAGAATGTGTGTATATATATATATATATGCATGTATATATATATATATATATATATGCATATATATATATATGCATATATATATATATGCATATATATATATATATATATTTGCCTATATCTATACCTTCTATATCTACATATAACTATATATATATATCTCACTTCAGAATTTGCAGTTACTTTCAACAATTTTAAAAATATTCATTAAATTTATTTTTTAAATTTTGGTAACAATTCTTCCTCGTTGTGGTACTTAAAACACCAAAGCTAGATATCAATGGTTTGGTGTTTTCATTAGAAAAATATTTTTACCAGTATCACTTACACATTTTTGTTTAAAAGCTTTAATTCTGTGGTGTGTGCTAAGAATTTCAAAAGCATTTAAATATAGTTAGCATTTTAAAATAAATATAAACAAGTTATGTCCTTAGGTGGGAGTATAATTTAGCAGATTATGTTTGGACTACCTTAATAATCACTGTAAAGATAATCACTATGCATATATAGTAACCCAGGCTATCCTTGCAGATTAAAAAGACAAATCATTATTTTGTAATTTTTCTTATGGATATTTATTATTTATTCTTCCATTAATTTGCTAGATGCTGAAAAATGGGTCAAAGTAAATAAACGTTATTTAAAGCCTTGGTTAAAAAAATTTAATTTTGGTATCTTCATAAGAAAAACATATTTACCCATATCACACATTGTTATTTGAAAGCTTTAATTTTGTGATGTGCACTAAGCATTCCAAAAGCATTTAAATGTAAATTGTAGTTAGCAGTATAAAGTAAATATAAACAAGTTATGTCCTGAGGTGGGAGTATAATTTTGCAGATTATGTTTGTACTACCTTCATACTCTAAGTAATACAATGACTGAGAATACCTGGATTTTCACACTTTTTTTTTAGCATTATTGAGATATATAAACTGCATGTATTTGAAATATATAAACACCTGTGAAACCATCAACCCAGGTAGGTAGGTTCTATCCTACCCCTTTGAAACTTAACCATTTCTCCCCTTCCCTCTTTATCCTAATCATTGATCTGCTTTCTACACTATAGATTAGATTGCATTTTTCAGAATTGTATATAAGGCAATGAAAGACAATGAAAAATTATGTATTATTTTTGGCTTGACTTTTTTCACTCATGATAATTATTTTGACGTTTATCCATATTTCCTATAAAAAAGGTAATTCATTTTTTGTTACTGGGTAGTATTCCGTTTTGTGGATATATCTTAGATTATTTATCTATTCACATATTCATGAGTATGAAGGTTCTTTCCAGTTTGGATCTATTACAAATAATAGCTGCTGTGAACATTTTGTCAGTCTTTGTGTTGCTATGTGCATTAATTTTTTTGTGGGTAAATATCTAGGAAAGGAATGGATGGTCATATGGAAAATGTATCTCTAAGAACTAACTTTTTAAAGAAACAGTAAAAAAGTGCTTTTCAAAGTGTTTGTACAATTTACATTCCAACCATTAATGGGTAAGATGTCTAGTTTCTCCATATCTTCACTTCTAAATGACATAATCTTTTTTTTTCTAATATAGCCATTCTAGGGAATGTGTAGTATATCTCACTGTAGTTTAAATTTACATCCCCCTAATGACTAATGATGTTGTATCTTTAAACTTACTTATTTGTCATCTGTGTATCTTTTTTGGTAAAGTGTCTGTTCAAATCATTTGTCTACTTTTCAATTTAGATTGACTTCTTTTGCTTACATTATAAGAATTCTTTATATATTATAGATATGAGCCTATTGTCAGATATGTATTTTGGAATTCTTTTTAATTTGATGATACCAACTAATTGATTATGTCTATTACAGTCCATGATTTCTGTTCTCTATTTAAGAAATCTTGCAAAAATCAATGTCACCAACACTTTTCCTCTCTTATCTTCAACAATATTTAGAGATTTAGCTCTTGTGTAGCTATGATCAATTTTGAGTTAATTTTTGCTCAAGTTACTCAGTGCTTCTCTGTCCAATTGTTTCAGCATTCTGTTGGAAAGACTATCACTTTGTAAATGAATTGTTTTGGCACCTTTGCTGATTCATTGACTATATATTTTATGGCTCTATTTAGACTCTTAACCATGTTTTTTGATTTATATGTGTGCCTTTATGCCAACAACACACTCTCTTATTAGTATAGATTTATAATAAAATAAGACTTAAAATTAGTGCAAGAATTCAGATTTTGTTTTCTATTTCGTAGTTGGTTGGCTATATTAGATCCTTTGTATTTTCATATAATTTTTGAATTATTTTGCTAAGTTCTACAAAAGCTTGCTGGGATATTGATTGAAGCTGCCTTGGTCAATAAATCATTGCTTGGGAGAATAGACATCTTAACAATAATGAGTTTTCCAATCCATAAACATGATATATTTCTCCATTAATTTGGCTCTTCTTTAATTGTTATTATCAATGATTTCATTTTTGAGGATACTGGACTTGCATATATTTTGCTCAAATATATTCCTAAATAGGTCACATTTTAGATATTATATAGCGTGTCTTGATCATAGGAGGATTGCATTCAGTCGTTCACTTTTTATTGTAATGTGAGGTCCAAGTCTTTTGTGGATGAATTTTATAAGGATGAGAATGTTCTTTGTTTTTGTCAAGTATGACTGTTGAATATTATCAAATGCTTTTTCTACTATGTTGAAACAACCTTTTATTTTTCTTACTCTGTTTATATATTAAATGTTATGGATTAATGTTTCCAATGTTAAACCAGACTTACATTTCTGGTCTGAAAACATTGATTGTGATATATTAAACATCTTATATACATTGTGAAACTAAGTGTGGTAATATTTCATTGGCAATATTTGCTTTTCTGATCATGAGGGTTATTGGTATGTAGGTATGGGTCCTCCCCCTCTTCCCCACCCCATTTAGTGTCTTTTCTGGCAATGCTGGCTTTATAATATAAATTAAGAAGTATTTTTCTCTTCTTCAATTTTCTGGGGAAGTTATTTTAGAATTTGTATCATTTATTTCCTAAATATTTCATAGAATTCATAAGCCAAGCACTTATATGTCTGGAGTTTTCTTTGCAGGGAAGTCCAATAATTTCCATAGATAGTTATCAAATTTCCACAAGTGAGCTTTGTTAGTTTATGCTGTTCAAGGAATTTGTTGATATCTTCTGAGTTGTCAAAATAATTGGTATAAATGTGTTTACAATAATTTCATGATTCTTTTCATGTCCATAATGCCTTCTCTCATTTACGGTGTAAATATTTGTGCCTTCTCCTTTAAAAAAAAAAATGAGTCTAGTAGAGTTTTATCAATTTTATTGCTACTTTTCAAAGAATAAACTTTTGTTTCATTTTTTTCTTTTTAATGCAGAGCATTCTGATTTTTCATTACTATTTTTCTCCTGCTTTTATTGATTTAAATTACTTTCCTTTTTTTCCCCCATATTTTTAGATGGAAGCTTAGGTCATTAAATGAGACTTTTTTTTTCTCTTTCTTTTTATTTTTTTAATTTTAGAGAGAGAGAGAAAGTAGGAGCAGGGGAAGAGAGGTCGAGGGAGAGAGAGAGAGAGAGAGAAAGAGAGAGAGAGAGAGAGAGAGAGAATCTTAAGGAGGCTCCACACTCAGCATGGAGCCCCACAGTCTCCATCCCATGACCCAAGCACCCCTATTTTTCTTTCCTTTCTAATGCAGACAATTCCACAATTTATGATAGTTCAACTTATGATTTTTTTTTTTACCTTATAGAGATGCAAAAGCAATACACGTTCAATAGAAACTGTACTTCACATTTCTAATCTTGATTTTTTTCCCCCAGGCTAGCAATATGTGGTACAGTCCTCTCGTGATTCCTGGCAGTGGCAGCCAGCGGAAGCTCCCAGTCAGCCATGCCATCGTTGAGGGTGAACAATCAATACAGTTAAAATGATTCTGTACCCAGAGGACCCTTCTGTTTTTCGCTTTCAGTGTAGTATTCAATAAATTACATGAGATATTCAACACTTTATTGACAAATAAGCTTTGTGTTAGATGAGTTTGCTAACTGTAGGTGACTCTGTGTTCTGGGCAAGTTTAAGGTAGGCTAGGGTAGGCGATGATGTTCAGTAGGTTAGGTGTATTAAATGCAACTCCAACTTAAAATACTTTCAACTTAATGTGAGTTTATCAGGATGTAACCCCATTGTAAGGCAAGGAAGGTCTGTAGAGGCATTTCTTGCCACAGTTTTCTATAAGAGCTATTTCAAATGCATCACATGAATTTGATGTCATCCTTTCATGTTCATTCAGTTCTATTTTCTAAATTCTGTTCATATATATTCTCTAATCCAAGATTCTTTTAATTGGGTTAATTGGTTTCCAAATATTTTGGAGTTTTTTAGCTTTCTTTATTTTATTGATTTTGATTTTTACTTTCATTTAGTTGCTGTCAGAGAACATGCTATGTATGATTCAAACCCTTTTAAATTTATTGAAACTTGTTTCTGTAGCCCAGAATATAGTCTACCTTGGTAAATATTATAAGTAACTTAAAAAGAATATGCATTCTATTGATTTTGGATGCAATGTTCTGTAATTATCAATTAGGTTAAATTAGTATTGCTGAAGTTTTCTATGTCCTTGATTATCTGTGTACTTTTTCTATTAATTATTGAAAAAAGGGTATGAGATTATGGAAATATAATTGGATTTTATCTATTTCTCCCTGAATTTTTACACCACTTGGTTCTTGATTTTGAAACTCTGTTAGTAGTGCATTAACATTAAGGGGTTTTTTATGTCCTACTAATGAATTTACCCTTTTGTCATTATAGAATGACTTTCCTTATTGCTAATAATAGTTTTTTCTCTAAAATCTAATGATGTTAATATACCACTATTGCTCTCTTTTAATTAGTGTGAGTGTTGTATATTTTTCTGTTTTTAGATGCATTTGTGTTTTAATTTTAATTTTTTTACCTTAGGGAACATATAGTTGGATCTTGTGCTTTCATAGTCTAATTCGATAATTTCTGCCATTTAACTATAGTCTTTAAGTCATTTACATTTAATATTATTATCAATTGTGTTTAAAGCTAATCTCTTGTCATTTGTTGTCTATTTGTCCCATCTAGTGTTTCTTCTCTTTTCCCTATTTAGCATTATTTTTTTAATGTCAGGTCTTTTGTTATTGTCTGTAAATCTTTTGTGTCTTTATTAGCTATCACTATTTTTAAAGACCTTATTTTTTAAAACAGTTTTAAGTTTACTGAATAATTACATATATAGTAGTTTCTATATGTCCTCCATCTAATTTGCTTTTTTATTACTTTCTCTTGAGACTTTGACCTATGGCCTTTTTAAAAGTATATTGTTTAACTTCAAATATTTTGTGATTTTCCAGCTATCTCTCTGTTATTGATTTCTAGTTTAATTCTGTTGTGGTCTTAGAACATACTTTGTAAGATTTCTGTCCTTTTAAATTGATTTAGGTGTGTTTTATGGCCCAGAATGTGGTCTATCTTGGTAAATGCTCCGTGTGAGCTTGAGAAGAATGTGGATTCTGCAGTTGTTGGATAGACTAGTCTATAAATGTCAATTAGGTCCAGGTGATTAATGGTGTTGCTCAGCTCAACTATATTCTCACTGATTTTCTGCCTTGCCAGGTCTATCAATTATATTATGAGGGGTTGTTGAAGCCTCCAACTCTAATGGTGGATTCATTTATTTCTCCTGGAAAATCTATCACTTTTCGTATCACCTATTTTGGCATGCTGATGGTGCATACATCCTAATAATTGTTGTCTTACTGGAAAATTGACTCCTTTAGCATTGTATAATGTCCCTCTTTATCCCTGAAAATTCTCCTTGTTCTGAATCTGCTTCAGTTAAAATTAATATAGCTACTCTAGATTTCTTTTGATTAGTATTTGCATGAAGTATCTCTTTCCATCCCTTTATTTTTAATCTCTGAGTGTATTTACATACAAAGTGGGTTTCTTCTAAATAACATGTTCTTTCTTCCGCTCTGAAAGTCCCTGTCTTTTAATTGCTGTACTTAAAACATTCACATTTAAAATAACTATTTACCTAGTCAGATTAATGTCTGCCTTCTCTAATTATTTCCTATTTGTTGCACTTGTTCCTAATTCCATTTTATCCTCCCCTTTCTTTCTGTCTTTTCTGGTTTTAATTCAATGTTCTATATAATTCCATTCCCTCTCTTTTTTTAGAACATCAGTTGTACTTTTTTTATAAAAAAATTTTTGTTTTATTTTTTTTTAATTTTTTTTTTTAACGTTTATTTATTTTTGAGACAGAGAGAGACAGAGCATGAATGGAGGAGGGGCAGAGAGAGAGGGAAACACAGAATCAGAAGCAGGCTCCAGGCTCTGAGCCATCAGCCCAGAGCCCGATGCAGGGCTGGAACTCACGGACCGCGAGATCGTGACCTGAGTTGAAGTCGGACCCTTAACTGACTAAGCCACCCAGGCGCACCCCAAAAAAATTTGTTTTAGTGGTTGCCCTAACTATTCAATACACATTTACAGCTAATCTGAATCTTCTTTTAAATAGTAGTATACTGACTCATGTATAATTCAGGTACCTTAAAAAAGAGTGTTCCATTCCTTATAACATTGTACCCATTTCACTTATCATATGATATAATCACAAAATACTTGGTTGCTATTATTATTTTGAACGACTATTATATTAATTAAAAATAAGAGAAATAAAATATTTTATTATGCTTCCACTCACTCCTCCCACAATTTCTCTTTCTATACATACAGATCTGAGCTTATGACTTCTACCATTTTCTTCTCCCTGAAAAACTTTTTTAACATTTCTTATCAGTGAAGTAAACTGATGAAGTTTTTTTCTTTAACTTATAAAAGCTAATTCTGCTGGATATAGAATTCTATGTTGGTATTTCTCTATCTTTCAACATTTTAAATATTTCAGTCTACTCTTTTTATTTTTTACTGCCTGCTTTCTGACAGCATGTCTCTACTATTTTTATCTTTGCTCCTCTATAGATAGGGTGTTTTCTGCTTTGGCTTTATTTAAATCTTCCTTTGTTTTTGATTTTCTAGAGTTCAAATGTGATAGTCCTATGGATAGATTTTTTGGTATTTAGCCTGTTTGATCTTTGAAAAGTTTCCTGGATCTGTGAGTTGGTGCCTAATATTGTTTTGAAATCTTCTGGGCATTATTACTTCAAATACTTCTTTAACTCCTCTCTTCTTCCAGCATTACAACTACACTTATGTTATTCTTTCAAAAAATTTCTCAAGCTTCTTGCATATTCTGGTCTGTTTTGTTTTTTCATTCTTTTTTTTTCTCTTAGCATTTAAATTTTGGAAATTTCTGTTGACCTGTCTTCAACTCACTGATTGTTTCTTCATCTATGTCCAAGCTATTGATGAGCCTATCAAAAGCATGCTTCATTTCTATTAACTTTTTTTCGATTTCTAGCATTTCCTTTCTTTTCCTTTTTTTTCTTTCTGCTAACATTAGCATCTGTTCTTTCATGCTGTCTACCTTTTCCATTGGATCCCTTAACATATTATTCATAATTATTATATATTATTTGTCTGACAATTTCAAAATCTGTATTATAACTGAATCTATTTTTGATGTTTGCCTTGTCTTACTAAGCTATTTTTTCTTACCTTCAAGCCCTGTAATCTTTTTCTTGAGTGTCAAGTATACTCCATTGGTAATAATAACTGAGATAAATAAGCTTGTCCTGTGAGGTTTTATGTTTATCTCGCTAGGAGTTGTGTTGTTGACTAGGAGTGTTTTTTGTTGATACGCCTGTAGTTGCCTGAGGCTTTATTTTTCTATAGTGTCCTCATTTGGTTTCTTTACCTTGATGTTTTTGTGACCCTAAGAACTTCTAAAATAGAGTCTAGGGGCATCCGGGTGGCTCATTCGGTTAAGCATTTGAAATCAGCTCAGATCATGATCTCACAGTTCGTGAGTTTGAGCACCATGTTGGGCTCTGTGCTGACAGCTTGGAGCCTGGAGCCTGCTTTGGATTGTGTCTTCCTCTCCCTCTCTGCCCCTCCCCTGCTCATGCTCTGTCTCTTTCTCTCTCTCTCTTCAAAATGAATAAATGTTAAACAAATTTAAAAAAATAAATAAATAAATTAGAGTCTGTACTGTATGGCTCTTTAACCCATAATCCATTGTTTTTATATTGGAGGCCTATTGGTACAATTGTAAAATGTGGGGGGATGGTTATCTTCCATAACCTTATGATTAAATCTCAGTCTTTTACTGTACCTCTGTGTCTGCACTGAAACATTCACAAATATTTCCTAGCTCTTCTTCTTCTTCTTCTTCTTCTTCTTCTTCTTCTTCTTCTTTTCTCTTTCTCCTCCTCTTTCTCCTCTCCCTGCTTCTCCCCATGCCCCTCCTCCTCCTCATTGTGGTGGATGTTGTTGTCTTGTATATAAGACAGGAAAACTAAAAGGGGCTGAAGTTTGGTAACTGCCCTTCTTCCCTATGAATAGGTTCTGTTAAAATCTTTTCTCTCTTTAGTGTAGGGCTTTATTATGCAGAATACTCTAGGTGTATTTTAACTTGTTGCTTTTTTTCTGCCTCTGCTTGAAAAACCAGGAGATTTTTCTTGACTCTTCAGTACAAGAACTTATTTGAGTTCATAGATGAAATTGGAGAGGTTTTCCATTCTCAAGGTTGTCCACACTCTGGACCTCCAGGAATTCACCAAAATTATCATTTAATCCTTCCTTCCATCTCATCTCTCTAATACTTTACTCTCAGTTTTACATTTACTTTACATATAATATAAATTCTAAGTTTCATTTTTATTTGCTTTTAATTGTCTATCTTTGAAGAGATTTAAAGTTAAGAAAAGTACTAAGTATTTTTTATTTACTTGCATATATACCATTTCTCTTGCTGCCGGTTCTTCAGTGTAGAACTAGATTTGCATATGATATATTTGTTATGCCTAAAGAACTTCCTTTAATTTTTTCTAAATTACAGATTCCTTGATGATTAATTCTTTCAGCTTTTAATGTCTGAAAAAGCCTCATTTCATGTATATTTTAAAAAGAGATTTTTATCTCCCATAGAATGTAGGGTGATGGTATTTTCTTTTTTTTCCTTTTTTTTCCTTTCAGCACTCGAATGTGTGTTGCTCTACTTTCTTCTCATTTGCATTGCTTCTCAAGAGAAATCTACCCTTATTGTTATCTTTTTTTCCTTTCTAATGTGTCATTTTCTCTGGTTGCTTTTGAAAGCATCTCTTTAATACTTGTTTTGAGCATGCTGATTATGATATACCTTCACGGAGTTTTCTTCATGTTTATTGAGTTTTGAGTTTGCTAACCTTCTTGAATCTGGGGGTTAACATTTTTAATCACATTTAGAAAAATAGATGTTTGGCCTTTTTTAAAAAATAGTTTTCTATCACTTTCCACTCTCTCTTCTTTTTCAGGAACTCTATTTACCTTTACATTAGTAGAAGTTTTCCCGAAGACTGGTGATGCTTTGCTAATTTATTTGTAGTATTCAGCTGTGGACTTTCTTACAGGGAAATCTCTGGAGATAACTGGGGCTCTGCCCTTTTCTTCTTTGGCATCTCTTTAGAGATTCCTCCTTTCTGGGCTACAAATTCAAACTATTTTTGACTTTTTGAACCCTCAAGTCAGTCTCTTTAACTCGGGAAAAACACTAGGTTCTATTGGCCTGACAACGGAACGCTAGGGAATTCTATAGTATGACTTACCTAATTTGTTGTCTTCTATCAGGGATTGCTCTGCTGTAAGCATTGCTGTGTGCAATGTCTGAGAACTGTCATTTAATAAAATTTATTTTCCAGCTGTTTATGATGGAGATAAATTTAATCCATCTTGGCTAGAAATAGAAGAAAGTAAGTCTCTACACCTTTAAGCATAGTAGAGGGGTGTGTGTGTGTGTGTGTGTGTGTGTGTGTGAAAGGAACCATTTGATCATCCTATATGCTAGAATCACTACTTCCAGGATATTATTTGTCTTAGAATTATTATTTTGTCAACTAATTTTTATTTGATTTGATTATAGTTTTATATGTAAAGTTCTGTAAGAACTTCTCATTACAGATATTTAATATATACTAATCTGACATTTTTTTCTTAATAAATTTAATCTCTTTTATATTATTTATACTAGTTAATTGCCAGTTATTAACTGTGGTTATAACACTGGTTAATAACTAGAATATAACACCTGGTTATATTCTATTTTGTGAATATAGCAAAATTCATTAGGCTATTCTGTTGATGGGACTTTGGATTCTGCCTCCAATTCACTAATATTTTGTTAATACTACTAGTGCTGCTCAATAATTTTTTTCCTACATCTCTTTGTATACAAGTGAAAGAGTTTCTCTTGAATACATATCTAGGAGTAAAAAATCTGGGTTGTATATAAGAATATAAAGATTGACAAACTTTTTTCTAAAGTAATTGTGCCAACTTCACATCCACCAACAATGAATATAAGATACTGTTGATTACACACCCTCAGATGCTGGAAATTTTCATATTTCTTAACATTTACTATTGGATGTAAGATGGCATTTCATTGTAATATGGATTTTTATCTCCCTGATCACTAATTAGGTTAACTATACTGCTATATATTGATGGGTTCTATATGTTTCATCTTCTGTTAAAAATATTTTCATTTATTTTGCTAATTTTCTATTGGATTTTGACCTTTGTTGGCCATTTTGAAAAATTTGTAACATCCCCCCCACCCAGCCTTTTCACTAAGTGTTGCAGTTATCTTCAACCACTTAGGTACTTGTCTTTTTCCTTCTTAAATATGTCTTTTAATGAATATAAATTCTTTATATAAATGTAGTCAAATAATCATTTTTTTTACAATTGGTGCTAGATAATTAGTACTAATCAATAGAAAGTTATCTACCTATATTGTCTACTAAAAGTTTTGAAGACTTGTTTTTGATATTTATGTCAGTGTACATGCTTAGTTAATTTCTTTCTACTGTAAAAAGGATTCAATTTTCTTTCTTTTTATTTTATTCTGGAAACAGAACCAGTTTTTAGGTGTATTTATGGAATATTCTTTAATTTCCTTATTATTTTGCCATGGTGTAACTGCAGCAAACAAATTCTAATACATTTAGGTATGTTTCAGGGATATCTATTATTTCTTAATCAATTGTCTGTTCCTACATCAGTACCAGATTGGTTCACACCTTATAATTTCATAATATGCCCTAATATTTCAAAATAAAAATTTGCCCTTCTATTCTTCCATAAAAGTAGCTAGTGAATTTAGCTCTTTATTCTTGTAAGTATATGAAAATCTATACCGATTTTTATTGAAATTGTTTTAAATCTATAGATCAGTTGGAGGAGAATCAACAATTTTAAAATACACTTGTTTCTCTTCACATTCAAGTTAAATGTATTTATTTAATAATTTAATGGTTTTCAATAAAGTAGTATGATTTGATCATATAAATTTTGGACATTCTTCTTATATCTATTTCTAGATACTTTGACACTGTGGTATTACAAATGGTTTCCTCTAATTTAAAAAAATCTTTTAAAGTTATTTATTTATTTTTTTTTTGAGAGAGAGAGTGCATGTGGGAAAAGAGCAGAAAGAGAAGGAGAGAGAGAATCCCAAGCAGGCTCCACACACTGTCAGCACAGAGCTTGATGCAAGACTCGAATACATGATCCGTGAGATCACGACCTGAACCAAAACCATGTCTTAGGCGCTTAACATCTGAGCCACCCAGGCATCCAGTTTCTCTTAAAATATATTTCTCATTTGTTAATAGTAATTTTGTAAAAATCAATGTTTTAAATATAAAAATTATGCCAGATGTAAAAATTAATGTAAAAAAAATGCAATTAAAAATATCAATGCAAAATAAAATACTTAGAATAAAAGGTAGTTTTCTAGAACTGGATCAGATCTGTATTTAATTTGCTTCAATGATTCCTTGCCATATTTAATTATTTTTTACATTTGATAAAAGTCTCTCTCTTGTTGGAATCCCAGCTCTATTCTTTCTTTCAAGCCTTCCATATTTACTGATATTATATGTCAGACATTGTCATAAAGACTGAGGACATATAAACATATAAAGCAGAAAGAATACCCATACTTGTGGAATTGACATACAAGAGGGAGACAAAAATTAAACACACAGGCTCACATACAATGTAGTGTCAGATTTTGACATTATACTAAGGGGAAATAATAAAAAACGGATTACATCGAAAAAATTATCTTGCATAGTTATCAGAGAAAATTGTCTCTGAAGAAGTCAAATTGAGGTAGATATATGAAAAAAATCCATCTGGTAATCTGGGACAATAATTTCAAGTAGAAGGAACAGAAGTGACAAAAACCCCGAGGCAAGAACGACCTCATCATTTGTAGCCCACATTACAAAGGGCACTGTAATTAGAGATGTCAGCAAAATAGAGAGTGTGGAAAGAGGAGTTTGGAAATGTGGGTAGGGCTAAGATTCTGCAGGAGCTGGCCTTTTTCAGCTAGAATAATTAATTACTTTCTGAAGAATATATCCTCAATAATTAGTTTTTTTTCAAGGTTTGTTCTTATTTCTAATAGTTTTTTAAATTAAAGATTTTGATGCAATGTTATTCTGAGCACAAAGTTTTATGATTGTCATATCATCCTGGAGGATTTTCCATTATGACAGTATTAGACAATCATGGGATTTCTTTTTTTTCTGTAATTATTTATTACTTGATTTTTTTTGCTTCATCTTATGCTAACACTCCAGTTCTTTACAATATTTTAGTTGCCAAAGTGAAAGTTTTTTAATGACTATTTAAAAAACTTTCAATTTCATTTTTTGTCGCTTATGTAGAATATATAGCTATAGTTGTTTTTCCCCAAATATGAGTTGTTATTTTATCAAAGTTCATTTCAACCTAGTATCATAATTTGTCGATTTGAACTTATGCTGCCATTTTATTTTTGCTATGTATCATGCTTTATTTTTTTGCCTCATTTGCCAAATTTATCTGTTAAATCTGTCATTTGGGGATTTCGAGTCTCTACCCTGTTTTTTATTCTGTTACTAACTTTAACTTAATTTTTTTTTCATTTTTATTCTTCTTTCCTTAAATTTAAAAAGCAATGTCTTTAGTGTCTTTGGTTTTTTCTTCTCAGTGATGTGATAAGCTACTTTCAATTAACTTATATCCACATTACTTTTGCCTTTTTATTTGAGATTTTTAGAGCAATTTCTATAAATATCCTGCATCGTATTTTTAAAATAATACTAATACTTTTAATTTTCCTAGTTCTGTAATACTCTTCTTTTATTATTTACCTGTTTAAATTGTGTGTTTCCTAAATAATAAATGATAATAATAATAATAATAATAATAATAATAAATACACTGTATATATTCGTTATATTGCAGAGATCTATCCTGGGATGACTTCATAGGCTTTTTGTCTAGTTAGGGAGTATTAGCAGCCTTAACATAAACTACAAGTCCTCTAGAATAGGAATTATCATAGCATTCTCATTGTAGCATAAAAATGAAAGTGCCTAAATGTCTAACTCTAGGATAGGTTAAATAAGCTACACACACACCTACAAATAATAGAATGCAAGCTTTTAAATGATGAGGTATGTTTTTATTCTATCACAAATCCTTAATTATATTAAACATATGTGTATAATGTTTTATGATGACTTTTTAAAGTAATTTTCTAAAAAAAAATGTCTAGAAAGATTTAATACAACATATTATTATTGACCATCTCATGGTAATAGCAGGTAATTGAAATATTTATTATTGATATTCTGTATTATAATGTTTCTCTTGAAACATTATTATACTATTCTTATTTTCATAATACAAAAAGAATAAGTACAAATTAAAACCAAATAATGCAAATAATGTTATTCCTTTTTGAGTATGATGCTTTAATCACTTTGACTTTATGTCTCAATTTCATAGCAACATAAAAAAACTCAACATGAAGCTATGAGCTTTGAAAATGTTGAAACGGAGTTAAAAACTAAGAAATCAGCCTTTCCATGTTGAAAAAGGCCTGAAACTAACTCTCCCCTGGGGCCCATGGAAGGAACACAACCTTGACACCTTGATTTTCAGCCTAACGACACCTATTCAGGAATTGACAACCAGGATAATAATATAATAAATTTGTGTTGTTTTCAGATACTCAATCAGTCCCATGGAAACCAATACGGCAAATAAATTAGAAATGTTTATTTTATTGTATATCAAAAGAAATCATTTTTCGTAACCACTAAAGTAAATTAGATTCTGTTTTTATTACTAGGACAATTGCACAACTTTCCAATATGTAAATTGTCTTTTTAATGCATTCTTTATCATGATCCACCTCTCAGTTTACTAAAATATGTCTTAGGATTGCTTTTTACAATAATGATGATGACATTGATGATGCATTTGCTTTTCCTCAAGTATTTCCTCCATGCTAGCCACAGAGCAGATATATTTCACGCATTTGACTCACGATTCTACGTGTTAAAAATCTTGTCAATGAGAACACATGGTCAAAGAGTATTAGTGATGTGTAAGATTATAGCATGAGAAAACAGGCATGTCAAGAGTCAGAGCCAAGATAAGTACCCACAGTCAAAGCCTACCCTCTTGAGTTTGGAATTGTTAAGCTGCTTCCCTCACGTCAATCAATACTCTTCTCAGATCACAAACTGCAAAGGCCATCCTAGCTAACATTCCGCTTCAAATATCCAGTGTCTATTAGGTGCTAACTTGCATCTCCTGTTTAATGGAGGAGGACTTTGATTTCGTTTGCCAGTTTTCCTAGCTACTCATGGAGGTCTTTATTAGTGGACTTTTTAAAGGAATCCAGTTCTTTCTTTGTAGAAAGGGAATGGAAATGTGCAACCGGGAGTATGCTCTGGACTTTCATTTTGTGTTTTTCACCAGAGCCTATGTCTAAAATCTCATCCCAAGAGGCGGGGCCCAAATGGCTATGCTTATCCAACTTAGACATATTTCTTTAATGGAAATTAGAATGAAGAATCAATGTACAAAGCACAGTATTACTGACAACTTCATCTTTCTATGTGGTGCTGTATTAGCTTTAGTTATTTTGGTCATTGCAGAAATCCGCCCCCACTTTTTTACTCCAATTTATTCTACCCTTTTTCAGAGCACTAACTTCATTTTAATTAATATAAATTCTTCTTGGCATCTGACAGTATTAGCAGTTTCTATTGAGAATTTTCATCTTTGTGTTTTCTTCAATATCTTTTTTTAAAAAAATTTTTTTAACGTTTATTTATTTTTGAGACAGAGAGAGAGCATGAATGGGGGAGGGTCAGAGAGAGGGAGACACATAATCTGAAACAGGCTCCAGGCTCTGAGCTGTCAGCATAGAGCCCGACGCGGGGCTCGAACTCATGGACCGCGAGATCATGACCTGAGCCTAAGTCGGCTGCCCAACCGACTGAGCCACCCAGGCGTCCCGATTTTCTTCAATATCTTAAAGGGAAGAAGGAAACGAGCTAGCAATATATTAATTTATGTACTTGGTTTTGCTTCTATGCCTCTATATTACTACAACATCCTGATCTTATTTGACCTCCTAAAGAAAGTCTACAATGAGACTAGTGAATTGATGGTACAAAATGATCACTCCATTTTCTTTTTGCTTGGCACCTACTTTTTTATTTTAAGGTGGATATCCCTTTCAAAGATGCCTTATGTGTGTTGTGTGTGAAAATTTAACTAAAGGCCACTTTACATTGCACACTTATAAAATTCATTTCTATAACTGAAAAGTTATATTTCATACCCATGTCGATTCCAGTGATCTCTCACAAACTTAAAAATTATAGCAGAAAACTGCACAATTTGTCATCTTTGAAAAGATACGTTGGTTTAAATGTATCTTAAGTAATGGATAATGGAATGCATCTTAAAGTATCTTAAAAGTATCTTAAAGTATCTTAAAGTATCATGAAAGTGAGTCTACTGGTTTTAATATTGAACTTACTATATCAGAAAGACAAATACTAGATAAAAAGAACTTACTATATCAGAAAGACAAATACTAGATAAAATAAAACCATTACAAAACTGTTTTTGAACATTAAATAACTGTAGAATAATTTTATGAAGCCAAAATATATCATAACCAAAGATCAAACCAATAGTGTGTAGGAAACACAGTTGCTATTAACTAATAAACTACAGAAGAGAGAAACCAACACATCACTTAACTTAAATACATTTTCCAAATTGTGCATTAAAATCAACTTAAAAAGCACTCCACTGAGCTAAATAATGAACTTTTAATGTTTATTTATAACACTGCTTTTGATGGCTTTTTGATCAACACAAGTTCCTTAACACGTTTGTACCAACTTTGCAAACACTAAAGGCAGTGTTATGTTTTGTTTTTGTTGATTGGAAACTTAGGCTTTTTTCCTCCAATTTAAATATTACATTTCAAAATTTGTCTTTAAATGCACCTTACATCTTTATTCTAATTAGCATTTTATATCGAACAATGAAACAAACGTGTACAAAAAAAACTCTCCTACAAAATGTATGCAGTGTAACAAAAAAAATGTTCATCATGTCCTTTTCATTTCTTTCCAAGAAATTCTCACCTTCTTGTACTTAAAAACACCCAGATAAAACCAATACAGGGTTAGCTTGGCATAAAATTCCCCTCATACTTTACTTTTCCTTATTAATCTTCCAGGGCTCCTTGGCAAGCCCATGGGAACTAATGATGCTGGTGAATTCACTATTTCCTAACTATATCTTTTTATATCTTCGATCTTTTAAAAACCTTTTCAAAAACTCTCTGTCAACTTGCGTATCTTCTCTTATCTCAAAATTATTTTCCACATACATATCAAAAATTCTTTCTTTGTCACCTTGTGATTCACTCCATTTGAATCCATCCATCATTAACTACAAATGGAACTGAAACAACATTGGGCATCTCTAATTTACTGTGGAATATTTTCAGTTAGAAAAATCCAAAAGCAGCTTTACATTCATGGGAAAGAATGTAATGTTTATAGATCCATGATTAAAGTGTCTGAGGACTTCTGTTTGGATGGTTAGTTTCTCCAGCCCTTCAACTTACAGGTCAAAACTCAGTGAAATGTAAGCTTTGTCCCCACACTGTTCCCCACACTCTTGTCCAATGTTGTATATTTGTCTTTAATCATAAAGCTATTAAAAATGAATTTCTAAGAAAATAAGTAAAAAACCTCAGTCTGAAAATATATTTAACTTTAGTTTCTGAATAGTCTTATGGAACTAGGTAGTTAATGTAATTTCTTAACATGAAAAATACCTAGGCTCTCATCATATTTTATTATCTATTGTCTAACTGAAGCTTTGATTTTTAATGTTTTTTTTAAATTCATTTATTCATTTGATATGTATTTGAACATCTATTATGTACTGAATACTTTATTCAGAGTTTGTGATACATTTGTTTAAAAATGAAATTTGTCTTTACGGAACTACATTCTAGTGGGACCAACGGATATGCAGTGAACACAACAAATACATCAATTTTACAAGATATAAGGGGAAGACAAGTGCTTTGGAAAAAATAGCATGGCAAAGTAATTTGGAAATGTGAGGGTGGAATAACAGGTTGTAGTTTTAAATTCAAGGGTTGAGAAAGTGTTTACTGAGGAGCAATAGCAGCATTATCTCAGGGTATAGTGATCCAGACAGAGGGGGCGAGTTATGGAAAGGTCCCAAGGCAAAGTGAAAGTTCAACACATTCTAGAAAAAGACAGGGGCTGCAAACTTGGCCAGGAGCAAGTAAGAGAATTAGAGAAGGGGATGCAGTTAGAAAGAGAGAGGTGGATCACACTGTGCTTTTAAAAAGCAGGCTTTTGAATTTTGCTTTAGACAAGCTTACGTAAATACTGCATTTTATTGCTTTTAGAAATATTTGAATTTAAAAGCAGCATATTGTTTTAAATTTCAAAGGTATAAATGCATGTGTGTCTGTCTACACTTACAAACTTGCATAGTAGAACACATTATGCTAACCACTGTTATTTACATATAGAAGTTTAAAACGCAGGACAGTTTAAGGACATGTTCTATAGCATGTGCAATTTCTGTAATACAATCTTAACTTGCTTAACATGCAAATATTATTTACCCTCTCTTTCAACCAGAATTACCCACTAGAATCTAACACTTAGCAAATTTATGCATCTGTAAAACAGCTGCCATTATTTGTAAGTCTTACCCAAAAGTTTAGTGCTTTAATATATTCCCAAAGCTATTAACACAATTACTAATTAGACTGTTGGAGTGCTCTTTTATGCACAGGAAGATAAAAGAAAATCTCTTGAAGATATAGTACATTTTGCTATTTTATAGTTCACATACTTTCAATTAAAAAAAGATTAGAGTTAAACGGGTATTCCAATTATGGAAGTTTTATACTGTAATAAAGAAGTGTATTAAGAAAAAATTGTATTACGAAAGTGATGCTTCATTATAAACAGAAAAGTGGATAATGGGGCATTTTGGTGTGCTGCATGAAAAATATATTATGTAATTACAGTGTAAGAAAAGAGGTATACTGACACTTAAATATAATTTATAATGTTTACATATCAATGTGATAAGATAAAGTCAGTATCATTGATTTTACTACAAAATAACTATATTTTATAAAAATTAAAATACTACTTTCAGAATTATTTCTCTTCCTTTCACTGGAAGGATTTTTCCCATGACTCAATTCAGTTTCATGATATACAACGATCCTGACATTCTGTTGGCTTTCAAATGACATTATCTTACTCACTTAAAATTAGCTTACTGTCAGTCTGTTAGCAGGATGTTTCAGAGAAATACTGGAACCAAAGCTGCACTAGGGAAGCACTGAGTATTTTGAGTTCTTGTGTATTGCTGCTTTTTATTACCCCTAACACAGTTAGTCAAAGACTAAGAAATGTCAACCTTTTGTCATCAATCCACATATCAACTTTAAACTCTAAAAGTGGTATAATGATAAATCACTAAAGTCAAAACACATCCAGATGAGATTCACCTCTGAGCATTTGGTTGTTTGTAAAAATAACAGGTTTTATCGCAGTTTTAGGTAATATCTATTGGAAGAAGAAGCAAAGAGCAATTGACCAAACACTCCAGTTACTGTGACTTTTTTGATTCTAGATTTATGACTTTGAGACTCAATTTTGTCTATTAGCTCTCAAGGCTGCATGAGCCACAAATCCTGGCTTATCCATTCATTTATGTCTTTGTTCATTTTCCAAAAAAGAATTTAAAAAATATGTACTGAATTCCAAATAAATGAGACATTCTGCCTGCTTCCAAGTATCTACTAGTAAAATATAAAAGAAATAATCTCATAAACCAATAACGAAAAATTATTAAAGAGTGATTTGGAAGCACAGAGAAGAGAGTTTTAGCTCTATATTCACTCTGAGAATGTTAAATGACATAGCCATTTCTAAATAACATTAACAATTACGGCATCTGTTAATTAGCTAATGTCTAAATGTTATTAGATGTTCACATTTTTTCTAGCACTACCATCAGTTAATGTCTCTAACAAATGCATAATATGTTGGGTAACTCTAGTCAAGCATCAAAAGCAAGGATCTTAGCAAATATTGACTGATGCAAAATACCAATCCATTGCTGATACGTATGACTAGAGCTCTGGAACATGGCAATCACACCTCAGAGTTGTCCCCATCAGAGGAGAAAAGCCATAGTACATTCATTCTTCCTCACCTTCCAGTCATTGTTTAAGAGCTAAGGGTAAAGAGGTGGAAAAGTATTGTGCCCAGGGATTTCCCCTCTGCTGCCCATGAGTAAAACAGGTCCCAGTATCCTGAGGACAAGTTTTGGTGATAGGAGAAATTATGAGGAAGTGCTTGGATCACTTGGAATTCTCCAAAATTTGAAAGATTTTTTTAGCTTTCATTAGAGATAATTTACATTGATATTTTTATTTTAGTTACCATCAAGAATTTTTCAGTGGATTAAGCATGTTTTTATGTTTATTAAGTAATATTATTAATAAACAGAAAATCTCAAAATTCAAAGAAATACGCTAATTTCCTGCCCATAGAAGAACCATACACTGGCCCAGTAAACATCCGTTTTTTTTCTTACTCTGTTTTTCGATAAATCATACATTTTTGACATATTTACAATCCTGAAAATTTTCTAAGTGGTTGTATGAAAGTAATTTTAAGTCTACAACTAAATTCTTTTATTAATATCCATGAAAAAAATTATTGGGCTTGGAAATCCTACAGATGACATTATGTTTAATGGTGAAAGTTACTGTTTTGTCCAAGTTTGGAAATTAGGAAAAGATGTCCAGTCTCGTCTGTTTTATTCTACCATTTGTCCTGTAGTTCCTAGTAAGTGAAATAAGGCAAAAAAAAAAAATGGGGGTGGTCATAAAAATTGGAAATGAGGGGCGCCTGGGTGGCTCAGTCGGTCGAGAGGCCGACTTTGGCTCAGGTCACGATCTCGAGGTCGGTGAGTTCAAGCCCCGCATCGGGCTCTGTGCTGACAGCTCGGAGCCTGGAGCCTGTTTCGGATTCTGTGTCTCCCTCTCTCTGACCCTCCCCCATTCATGCTCTGTCTCTCTCTGTCTGAAAAATAAACGTTAAAAAAAATTAAAAAAAAAATTGGAAATGAAAAGGTAAAACTTTCCTTTTTGGCACGACGTGGTTATAAATATAGGCAAATCCAAATAATATGTATAAATAAGTTATCAAAATTATGAAGTAGATTTAGCAAGGTCATGCAACACATAGGCGATACTGAAAATTAATTGTATTTATATATTCCAACACAAAATACTGAACATTAAAAGATTGTGTGTTTATAAGAACATAAAAATAAAAAATAACAATTTAAAAGTGCAAGAGCTCTACACTAAAATTTCAAAAATTGCTCAGAGATTTTACAGAAATCATTTAAAAATGGAGATATATGAGCTATTAATAAAAGATTCAAATTTATCAAAAATATTTTAAAATTCAAAGACACCCTCTATCAACCCACTTGATATTCTCAACAAAAACATTACAAAAACATTTAAAGTGTTCACTAAGTGAACATACCTGGCAATATCAAATAATAGGATGATTCTACATGCACATGTCTTTAATAAGTCAGGTAGTCTTATTACTGATTTTTGAGAAACTTTAAAATTTACGAACTTACACAACTTGGAGTTTTTTACTTACCTTTCACAAATATTTTTCAGTTTTTAAATTTTATTTTGCCAAAAGGCGTAACTGTTGACAAGTGACAAATTGAAGCACATAGTGCCAGTTTTACAGATTCTGATTAAACAATTCTACCGCTGGGTTTTCACTTTGGGCTAAAAAAAGAAAATAAAAGAAAAAGTCTGAATCTCCAGTATTTGTAGTGTTTCACATTGATGTAGCAAGTTATTAGAACATACCTGATATATACAGATTACCCATTCGTGTGTGTAGTGTTGGAGATAAGCAAATTTAAAAAGCATTTTTCTATCACCCAAACAGCAGTGTCCTGTTTTTAAGAA
Source organism: Acinonyx jubatus (assembly GCF_027475565.1). Taxonomy (NCBI): domain Eukaryota; kingdom Metazoa; phylum Chordata; class Mammalia; order Carnivora; family Felidae; genus Acinonyx; species Acinonyx jubatus. The sequence goes on from NC_069384.1 coordinate 43,271,541, forward strand.
CCACTTCTTTTAGGGGCACCTGGGTGGCTCAGTCGGTTGAGTGTCTAACTTTGGCTAAGGCCATGATCTCATTGTGAGTTTGAATCCCGTGTCAGGCTCTGTGCGGACAGGTCAGAGCCCGGAGCCTGCTTCGGATTCTGTGTCTCCCTCTGTCTCTGGCCCTCCCCCACTCACACTCTCTCAAAAATAAGTAAACGTTAAAAACAAAAGAAAATTAAAGAACCATTTCTTTTACATCTTCAGGAGAAAGGGTATTTTCTTAAGACCAATCATGAGTCAACCACTCCGCAGTGTTAGTTAGTAGTGAGAAGTAAATATTTGTGGTAATCTCTTGCTTAAACTAATGTCTTGCTCAGTGTTCAGAGTGTCTCTTTGACATTGTTTTCCATACCATTCCAGAGTGAATGTAATTTATTTTTCATTCTAAAATTAGGATTATACTCTAAATACAATATTTCTAAGCAGAACGCCTCATCATTTTCATCAAAGCGACTTGTGTTTTAATTCAAGGAGTACCAGGAGTCCTTGTGAAAGAAGTTCTAGTCCAGATTATGAATCTTTACTTCATAGACATATGCTTACTTTAATTTATTTCATATATCAGGATTCAACCTTCTTTTTCACACATTTTCGCTGCTTTACTAAGTTATAATTTCTCAAGATATATTATACATTTTGAAAGTATACAGTTTGATGTGTTTTTGACTTATTTATTCACCCTTTAAGCCATAACCACAATCAAGATAATGACATTAAAACAATTCAAAATATATCATTGTGGCTTTTTTAAAATTCATCCTTTGAATTGTTCTTATTCTCACTTTCCAAGTAAACAACTGATCTTCTCTGATCTGCTTGATGATACTGTAAATTAATTTTCATTTTATAGAAACTTATATAAATGGAATAATGGAGTATGTATGTTTTTCAGTCTGGCTTCATTCACTTGGCATGATTATTTTTAGATTCATCCATGTTATTGTGTCAATAGTCCTTTCCTTTTTTTCTGAGTACTGTTCCATTGTATGGCTTCACCAAAATTTATAAATATACTTACATATTGGGCTGTTTCCACATTTGAGCTATTTCAAATAAAGATGCAATGAACATTAGTATACACCTCTTTATATGAATGTATGATTTCTTTTGTTTAAATTCTTGCCAGTTGAATATGAGTAATACAGTAATAATACAATTACTTTATCGTCATTATTTTTATTAATATTTTATATTTTTAAAGAAAATACAATAATGTGCATGGTAAAATTGAGGGGAAGGTATAGATTTCCTGCATATCCCCTGCTCCCAAACATGCACAGCCTTCCCCATTATCAATTTCCCTAACCAGAGTGGTATATTTGTTAAACTGATGTTCCTACAGTGGTACACCATAATCGTCCCAAGTCTGTAGCTTACAATATGGTTCATTGTTGGTGTTGTGCCTTCAGTGGATTTAGACAAATGCATAAAGGCATGTAGTCATCATTATGGTATCATACAAATATTTTCAATGTCCTAAAAATCTGTGCTTAGACCCTGTAACCCTGGCAGACACTGATCATTTTTTTGTCTTTAAAGTTTTGCGTTTTCCAAAATGTTATATAGTTGGAATCACACAATATGTAAACTTTCAGGCTGCCTTCTTTCATTTAGTAATATGCATTTAAGTTTCCTTTATGTCTTTCATGAGCTCGAACTTGATTAGTTATTCATTTTTAGCTCTGAATAATATTACATTGTCTGAATGTAACACAATTTATCTGTTCAGCTGTTGAAGGCTCTTCATGATCCTTTCCAAGTATTGGCAATTTTGAATAAAACTGCTATGAACATCCACGTGCAGGTTTGTGTGTATAGGGCTGTATGTGTGTGAGTGTGTGTGTGTGTGTGTGTGTGTGTGTGTGTGTGTCTGGATACAATTTTAATTCCTTTGGGTAAATGCCAAGGAACATGATTGCTGAATCATTTGACAAACGTATGTTGAGTTTTATGAGAAAGAGCCACACTGTCTTCCAAAGTGTCAGTACCATTTACATTCCTGCACTTGAAAGTTGTTCTTAATCTGTGGTTTCTCTTCTAGAAACTGTATAGTTCTGAGATCAAGTAGAAGAAGGTTTGGGAGAAAAATCTACTAGAACCAGCAACTCATAGGAACATTTAATACTAAATGTCTTTTTTTAATTGGTAAGTTTGACAATAAATACATTTTTAAGTTACTTATTCAGCTTGTTTAAAAAGAAATATAATGTATGAAAATTATGAACACAATCAAAAAGGCTATAGTTAGAGTATTTGATTGGACAAAGGTAACAAGGGCATATAAAGTGACACAAAATTAAGAACTCATTTCAAGAAAACTTCTCTTAAAAAGATAAGACTTCTAATTTTAAAGAACAAAAATATATTTTCATGAAGTAAATACATCTTTTTAGGATAAAAATAATGATTTTCCTTCTGTTAGCATTCTAATTTTCTATTTGGACTCATTTTATCATAATATGTTATAGAGACAATTTCCAAATGAAATCTAATTTAGAACTTGTACATGGTATTCAGTTTCTTAATCATAATAAAAACTCAAACACTTATCTATTTTATGAAATTTAGGTAGAGGAAAAGTAATTGATTTTTAAATTTTTTATTTTCATGCCAGTCTAATTAGGACCAAGTTGATATACCTAGTGGCAATAAAGACACCACATATACAAACACACATAGACACATTAGTTTAAATTACTACTTCAAATTTATATAAACAAAGACTTATGAATAATTAGACGAAGTCATCCAGAGGGTCCTCAATATAAAGAGCCAATATAGGGTCAGTCCCACTGGGAAAATGAGCAAGCCCTCCACAATTTATTTTTGGTTGTGGTGATGACAGATAAACAGGGACGGCTACAGAGGTCCCTTGAAGGTGCCTGTGTGATCGCATCATGGTTAAGAAAACAAATTTCATAAGAAAATACTGCTGAAAGTGATTTCAAAAAGATACAAGTCCATTGTGAGGATTTTTTAAATGAAGAAATTAAAGATTTTTGGCTAGAAGATAAAATACTCTACTCACATGTTCCTTGATAGTTAAGCAACATCCACAACAAAGCTCCTCCTGTTCCAAGAAAATTGAAAACAACAGGTCTAATTACAGGATATTTTAAAAAACAATACACAAACACTTTTTTATTTGGCAACCTAATTGCAAGCCATGAAATGTGGTTATAATGCTTATTATACTGTAAAAGGACACAAGAACCAATATAGGTATAAATATAGTTGCATTTGATCATGTATGAAAATCTAGACAAATCAAAGTAGATACTGTATGTAACTGGATTTCTTAATCTACAAGGATCTCTTCTTTATAGAGTTGGCTAACAACTTATAAATGTTTTTATTTAACATCCTTATCCTAATTTTCTTAATAGTTTGAGTTTCTCTTTGATTCAAACATTATTCTGAAATATGTTTCCCTACCTCTAAGTTTACTTTAATGACTTTGTTATTAAGTTGTACTTTTTTTGCATGTTGGTGAGGAAATATGATCACCATTGTGCCAAAAAGTATCAGTTCAATAATGTAACAGAGTCCAGACAAGAAACAGATGGCACATTCAAATGAGATAAATTTAAAATAGCTTAGTAAAGAAATTATTAAAGTGAAGGCAGGATTGAGGAAAAGCAACAAGGGATCGTGCAATACCCCAGGATTGTAACATCTTGGATTCATTATCACTTGTAGGATTAAAAGGTGATGAGGGGGGAAAAGTTACTTGAATCTGAAAAGATGCTTGCAGAGACAAATATCACGCTAAAGAGTAAGTGTCCTCTTGACTTATTATATTGTTAGATTTTTCTTGACCGTGTATGATGTTATCATATATTTTCAAGTATTTACTTTCTCTTTGTCATTTAATTAATTTTGTAGTGATTGGATTTTATGTATAGGAATCAATTTGTCATCTTAAACAGTTAAGCCAGAACAATACATTTCACAGGAAAAAACAAGGTATTATTAAAAAACAATAAAGCAGTGGCATTCTACATTATTTATCATGATAATTGCTATATTTATGGAGAAAATAAATGAAGTAAAGAAAAGCACATTCCTATAGAAAGATTTTTTTTTGTTCATAGGTTATGGGGATATTATGAATTGATGAAATAATAACTGTATTTTACTTCCCACTAATACAAATAAAGTGAACAAATTTGATAGATATTTTCACTGAAGAAGTAAGGGGAAAGTTGTTATTAAAATTAAATTTAACAACAAAAATATGTTTTATTCAGAGAATAATTTAACATTCTTTATATAGTATGTGGATACAGAAATACTACCCACACTACTAGTATAATCGTATTTGTTTTTACAAGTACAATAAGTTACATTTCCTCCATGTCCCCATATGATGCAAGTTGTAATGGAAAAGCAAGAAGGATGGTTATGACAAAAAAGAAATAGTAAATATGGGCAGGCTGAAAAATTTATTTCAGGTTTCAAAGCCTCTAAATTAAAAACTGTTTTTAACATTTAAAATCTATTTGAGTGATTTGGTTGATGCTGAATCATTTATTTACTCCACAAAATGCACTGGTTGTTTATGGTGCATAAACAACTGATAGGGATTTGGAGATAATCGTGTAAGTAAAATAGTGTTCAAAATGATCAGGAGTAACTTTTCCATTAAACACGTTAATTACAATAAAAATTCAGGAATACAAGAAAGATGTCACTGAATATAAGGGAGTATGTTAGATAGATGTGGTCCTCAAGTGAGTCCATTCTAAAGTGGTGACATTATGGAGAGATCTGAACGGTGAGAAGGTGTTCTGACAAGGAAATAGTGAGAAGCAAAGAGGCGAAACCCTGGGAAATAGTTCACTAAGTGCAATGCAAATGCACCGAGGCAGGAACAAGCTTCCTATTTTTCAGACACATCAAGGCAACACTTATAGGTAGGGTTTTAGGAATTAAAATTATAACAGGAAGTTAGTGCAGAAAATTAACCAGGGCCAAGATTTTATCAATATTTATAAACCCTAGTAAGGACTTTTATATCATTCTCACTGTAATGGAATTTTAATTAGAGAAATGACTGCTCAGATTTTATTTTTTGAATGATAACTCTGCCTGATGTAGGAAAAATGCACCATGATGGAGTGAAAATGGTGGCAGCAATACATTCAAATCTTTTAGAACATCAATGTCTTATGTAGGATTCACTAGGTTCAGAGTCTAGTTTGGAAATTATTGAGAGGGTACGCTCAGGGAATTGATTTAAGGAGTAGGGAAGCAGAAAAAAGAGGAGAAAGGAGTTCCTTGAGAATGTGATTTCAGGTGAAATTCAGCTTTATTCTTGTGACACAGGTATCTCCAGAGTCTTTCCCACTTTGAGATAAGGAAATGGGGGTTTGTAGCACACCATATTGTCAATGCATTCAGTCAATCCACCAGTAAATGACTGAACACAGACAATCAGGAAGTATGATTGTCAGGCACCTCCAGAAAAGGGGACCTCCAGTGACTGTCACCTGGAAGTTTCTGTTGAGAGCCATTAGTCTAACCACCCACAGTAGTTAGACTATGGCTATAATGAAAGAATTGCAAATAGAAGTTCAGAAAAAAATAATTTTGAAGGGGGAAAAAAGTATTAAAAAACAATAAAATAAATGACTCCATAATGGTCCATCATAATTACTTTATTTGTGGGGAAAATAACTGAACTAAATTAGTACAGACGTAGGCATTTCTGTAGAAATATCTGTTGTCTGATGGGACAGCAGAGTAGGCTCATTGGAGAGACCTACACATTGGTATTATTGTAGACATAATAATTGTACACATAATAATTGTACACATAATAATACACATTGGCATTATTAGATAATAAGTATGTATTTATGAATCAGTAACAATTTTCTATTAGAACAAATAGCTTTACTACAAGTGTTAATGGAAATACCACTACTGAATTTTAAAGCATGCTTGGAATGGCACCTACAAACAAATGGTCTCTGAAAAGAATTGCCAAGTGGTCATGCTAACCATCAATTCTTCCACTGAATTAAATTAAATCTGCCATTCCAATAAGTTAGATCACAAGCAAAGCTACCTATCTACACTATACAAGTTTAGGAAAATGGATCCATAAAATCATCACTTAATATGCTCACATAGTAACAGAAGCTACAAAAAAACTCAATAAGTAGAATATTTTTGAAATCTTTATAAACCTGTGATTAAACACATGGTTCATAACATTGTTTAAAAACTTTTAAATAAAATTAGTACAGCATATTTCTCTTTGAGTTCAGTGACAAAAATAAAAATGTTTGTGTATTCTGAAAAATAAATATGCCCATTATAATTGATACTAGCATGTACATAATCTATTAATTTTCTTTTACCATGGTTGTTAAGAAACTCAGAGAAAATGAGTAAAGCAAAATATGCTTCATCTTGTTTCTAATAAAAGTTGTCCTTTTTTTGACTCACCTCGTACATGATTCTTTTGTTTTTAAATATTATATTAGCAATCAAGCTTTTATAAGCATTTTATTGTGAATTTACCACATCTTATTGACTGAGACTATAGTAGACATTATAAGTAATGCTTAGTAAGCTTCATTAGAACATTTCATTGTGGAATTATACAAATTATAAGGACACAGTGGCAGTAAAACTTAAATTTCTATAAATATCTGGTTTTAAATAAAGTCAAAATAAGTGTACATAATTCATTAAGCAAATGCAATCATTAGTTTCTAATTCTCAGAGGTCAATGTGTACTATGTGATATAACTACAGTGTAATTCAGAATCACAATAGCTGTGCTTATCATAATTCATCGTTATAAAAATGAATTTATTCAAGAAATATATTTGCTTCAATATATCACTTTCAACATAAAGTGTTATAATTTGGTAAGTTAAATTAGGCCATGTTTGGCTTTCATGTTTAAAATTATGATTGCCCTGGGCATTTATGACTTCCAATTATTGAAATATTGAAACTAGGGAAGTAAGTGTAAATTTATGAGAAAAGGTCAGAATCATAACATTTGTCGCAGGTTTCAGTTGTCATTTAGTAGCCATGATCTATAATATTTTTCTGTTTTTTAGAGACCAATATTCTCATATGTAATAATTTGAGAAATGTGGAATGAAATTAGCACTAGATATCTATGGTACGTTGAATTTATTCTTTATTTTATTGAATTTATTCTTGATTTTGCTTACTATTTATGTTTATGTCTTTTCTTATATCATGACTTTATTTCAAATGATAGAATAACTTTTTTAAAAAATGTCTATTCCAATGTTTGTCATTAATGCATGGACTATTATAAAACAAAACAAATATGTTTCAGTTGCAACTATTACCCTGAAAAAACATTTACTAGTCTTTTTGTTCTTTAATATTTAACTATTTTCTTCATTCACACAACAAAGACTTTAATAGATTAGAGTTCTGATTCAATCACAGACTGTGGGTACACAACTCTGTGGTCTATTTACACAGGGATGTTAGGGACAGTAAAGATGAGCAAACCATGTGTAATGGAACAATAAAAGGGGTTCCCACACAACCAAATTATACTGCCAGAGTGATTAATATAATAAACCTAGTTTCAATTTGTCTTTTACTGATTTCTAAGAAATTTATGGGTAGTTGCATGGGGTTAAAAGAACCAAACAAACAAGGAAAATATACATGCTGAGGTAAGTAGCCACTCCAGGAATCAGAGTTAAAACTGGATCCCCATCAGTGGCTAGAAGCACATAGGAAGAAATTTGATCATCAAGGCTACCTTTGGACCCTGGGCACTGGAGCAGTTTCTGCCTTGCATCTCTTTTCCTCCAGAGAATGGGATGGCTTCTCCCAGAGCTAGTGCCCTGCACAGCAGAACCAGGGTGTATGGGGGAAAAAAGGTGACTAAGGCAGAGGAAAAACTGTCCTTCAAGTGAAACACGTTGCTGTTCAGGGCATATTTTTCCACGTCATCTGGTTCTACAGAAGCTCTGCACTTTTCATTCCCTGAATTTATATTTTTATATTTTTATATTTTTATAAGACCTGTGTTTTTTTTTCAGGATATTTATCTTTTAATAGTCTGGCAATCCCACCAAGATGACCAGTAGATTGATCTGACTAACCAGAATAAACTTTATCTCCACAGTGATGCATTTCATGGGCTGCCTGAGTCAAGTAACATCTTTTCCAGCCTTCTGTCCAAAGGGAAACAAAATTTTGATGATTTTGTTTTTCTAATTTTAGTCTTTCTCTACTATTTGTGTATTCTCATGGGGTTTTTTGGTTCATTTACAACTGATACATTATTTTGCATTAGTAGCAGCAATGATCAAAGATTTGATATTATGATCTGACCATATGGTGAGCTCTGTTTGTTGTAGACATCTGTTTTCTATTGGGTGAGAAATCAGAGATTCTGGTGTGTTACCCTTCTTTGTTTGCTTGTATATTTTTCTGTTTTGAGCTCAAATCACTTAAGGATTTCATTTCACCAGGAATGAAACAGCTATTTGATAACTAAACGTGTGATTTTTTTTTATGTTTTTGTTTACCAATGACACATGGCTTAAGTTGTAGAATTAAAAAGTTATAAATTATGTGTCTGTATGTTTATGTGTTAGGAATTCAGAAATACCTTTACTTCTTATTGTGTGAGTATGTCATGTTTCCACTTCTGGAAAGTATTTTTTTTTTTTTTTTTTGAGAGAGAGAGAGAGAGACAGAGAGAGAGAGAGAGAGAGACCGGGGGAAGGGGGAGAGGGAGAGGGAGAAAAAAAACTTATGCAGGATCCACACCCAGCATGGAGCCTGACATTTGGCTTGATCCCAGAACTGTAAGATTATGACCTGAGCCAGGGGTGCCTGGGTGGCTCAGTCGGTTAAGCGTCGGACTTCGGCTCAGGTCATGATCTCCCACTCTGTGAGTCCCAGCCCCGCGTCAGGCTCTGTGCTGACAGCTCAGAGCCTGGAGCCTGTTTCAGATTCTGTGTCTCCCTCTCTCTCTGCCCCTCCCCTGTTCATGCTCTGTCTCTCTCTGTCTCAAAAATAAATAAATGATAAAAAAAAAAAAAAGATTATGACATGAGCGAAAATCAAGAGTTAAGCACTTAATTGAGCCACCCAGGTACCCCTCACTTTTAAAAAGTATTAATAAATTATATTATAAAGTTTCTTAAATTATAAGTTATATTTATATTTTTATTAAGACAAATAAGCACATATATAAAGAGAGACAGAGGGAATGAGATAATGAGCGAAAGAGAGAAAGAATATTGCTAAATTTTCCAGGAAATATGGACATTGAATGTCTAATACTTTATGTGTGCTGTACTTAAATATATAGTACATATACATATGTGTATATATAATATATATATTTATACAAACTAAATCAATTTTAGAGAAAACTTTTACTTAGAAAAATCAGTTAAAAGCTAAATAAGATGTCCAGTCTTTCATTTATTTTCCATATTCTTTTATACGTATTTATTATTCAATGTCTATTTATTGTGTTTCTATCTTGTGCTATGAGCTGTCTAAGGTAGATGGTATTTACAAAAACCAGAGGGATAAACTCAAGCCTGGATCTTAGAGAGCACTTAAAGAGAGCATTAGAGTGTTCAACAGAAATGTGATCAGTGTAATGGATAAAATGAAAACAAAGCCAAGGTCTATGATGCAATCAGAAGAAGCAAGAGAATCAGTCAGGACAGTAGCAAAGAATTCCTTACATGATTTGTTGATACATAGCTTTTTGAGATACTTTTATTGGCCTCCAAAAAAATGGATTATAGATATTGGCTCACACAGGAGCACATTGAACTGTCCAATATGATAGCCCTTAGCCACAGTGGTTATTTAAATATAAATTAAAATTAATTAAAATAAAGTAAATTGAAAACTCAATCTATTAGCTGTACTGGGAACATTTCAAGTGCTTATGGGACATGCAGAGATCAACATGTTTCCATCATCAGAGAAAATATTTTTTGACAGTGACCATTATGTGAGAATAGTTTGTTTTCATTTAATATGTGTATCTAGACACATTTTTCCTGTGCTTTATTTCTTTTGTTTTACTTAGTCCCTTACAGTTTTTAAACATTTGTTTAGTTTGCAGGGAGAAAGCTAGAGGAAGATAGACATTTGAGAAATATATCAATTATGCTTTATTACCTAGTGTGTTCACTGTTACTAATTTCCCTTCTTGTTATTCTGACCTTTAAAGAAGAAATTAAGGTAAAAGAGTCGCATGTAATCTGGAAAATCTTCAAGGTTTAGTTTAAAGGAAGAAACGATGGAAAGACGTTGCAATACTCTCATTGTCTCATCTGTAAATATGCCATCAGCACTTGCAGATGTCACCTATTCATTTGAAGATATTGACAAGTTGTATGGAACAGTAGACAGTCTTGACAAATCATAGGCCTTTTGGGGAGAACGGATAATAAACAACTTATAGAAGTTCATATATTACCATCTACTGTATTTCTTTTGTCATGGATCATCCATTTACTGCATTCTCACAGATTTCTAATTTTGTTGATAGAGCATGTTTTCTATTTATCTTATAAATGAACTCAATATTAATAAACTTATCTTATTTGCACTCTCCATACCATGTGCCTTGAGGCTACCACAAATGATTAGTTCTACTAAGACCTTAAGATATATTTTTCTCACAGATTTTTCAAAAAATATGATGTTTTCTCTTTTAAGAAACACAAATATCTTAAAATGAGATGACTTTTCTGTGTTGGCTAATAAAAAAATGACTGGTAGCTATCAGTTTTATTTAGGGCATATTTTCTTTTTTTTTTTTTTTTAATTTTTTTTTCAACGTTTATTTATTTTTGGGACAGAGAGAGACAGAGCATGAACGGGGGAGGGGCAGAGAGAGAGGGAGACACAGAATCGGAAACAGGCTCCAGGCTCTGAGCCATCAGCCCAGAGCCCGACGCGGGGCTCGAACTCACGGACCGCGAGATCGTGACCTGGCTGAAGTCGGACGCTTAACCGACTGCGCCACCCAGGCGCCACCCAGGCGCCCCTTGGGGCATATTTTCAAAACCCTTTAAATAACTGCCAAAAAAATTGTTGTGTGTCTGTTGGAGAATAAAGCTTATTTGTGTAATTTGACAGTTCTGTAATATTCTATGACAAATTAATGACTTAATAAAAATCCCATTATTCATGTGAAACTGATAAAATATTATTAAATCATAGTGTAGTCATTTAATGTTTACAACCAATTTGGAAATATTCATATACTGGGAAAGTTTTCAGTTAGTGAAACTCAAATTAAAGATGAAGTGTTTACTTCACACGGGCTTTCTCTCTCTTCATAAATAATAATGAGTTCTGGAGAAGAAACAACTTCATTGCCTTTCAAAATTTAAAGCAGGAATTCTTTCTTTAAATGAAGTCTTATCATGAACTTCAGCTACTAAAAATGTATTGAAGAGGTTGGAGCAGAAAGCATAGGGCTGAGCACCCCTGGCCCCAGTGGTCTCCAAATAAATGGGCCCAAAGGGCATTCTGTGGTACACAATTCGAAAACCTCTGGCGTGGAACACTTCGTGCCATACTTCTTTGCTTTCTTTACAAATAGGCAAAAATTCTGTTTGATTTTTAGTTTTTGTTTGTTTGTTTGTTTCCTGTCATTATAGGGAAACACATAGGGGATCAAAATTCCAAGAATGAGAAAGTTATAAAACCAAAGAATTCTTCCCAAAGTGTCAGTTTTGTTCCATTTTCTTAAATGTCTGACTCTATTATAAGATTTTACAGTCTCTTTGGACTTCCTCTCTGATTTTTTTTCCTGAGGTGTAATTCAATAAACCACCCTCTTCATTCTGATTCATCTTTTCTTGAAACTATGAAGACACCTACCACCATCATAACTTCTCTTTCTGTGATGTAGTTTAGTTTAGTTCTCAGATATTTTTCATGCCAGACACAGCTGGTTACTTGAGGAACAAAGATTATTGATCCATTTACTCTGACAGTCCTCAAGGAGGTTAAAAACGAAGTGTGGAGAAGCAGACCTATGGAAAGAAAATATCAAAACAGGTTGGTAAAATCGTGTGCACACAGATGCATAAAAGTGTTTAATGGGAGGAGCACATTTTTTTCAACATACAGTGTTTTATTAGTTTTAGATGTGCAATATAGTGATTCAACAATTCCATACATCTCTCTGTGCTTATCACAAGTGCTCTCCTTAAGACCCATGACCTATTCAACCCATCCTGCACCCCACTCCCCAGGAAAGATCACATTTTAAAGTGAATCATTTGTATAACTGAGATTGTACACTCTGAACCTTTTAGAACATTCTACTTTGTCCTCTTATGTGTATGGTTTAAACACTGAATTTAAAATGGCTGTTTATGTTGATTGGTGCCATTATAGCTCCTAATTCAAATTGCCATGTTTGAATCAGAACCAGGCAAAAAGACCCTTAGGTTCTGAATTGATTTTAAAACTGTTCATTGTTGGGGCACCTGGGTGGCCCAGTTGGTTAAGCATCTGACTTCGCTCAGGTCATAATCTCAACAGTTCGTGAGCTCAAGCCCCATGTCAGGCTCTGTGCTGACAGCTCAGAGCCTGGAGCCTGCTTCTGATTCTGTGTCTCCTTCTCTCTCTGCCCCTCCCCCACTCACTCTCTCTGTCTCTTAAAAATAAATAAATGTTAAAGAAAACATAAAAAAAAACCCTGTTCATCGTAAAAGTATTTTTTAAAATGGTTTAACTGGTGGGGTACCTGGGTAGCTCAATCAGTTAAGCATCTGACTCTTAATTTTGGTTCAGGTCATGATCTCATAGGGATCTCATGGGATTGAGCCCTGTGTCAGGGACTGCTTTGGATTCTCTCTCTCCCTCTCTTTCTCCCCCTCCCCCGCTTGTGCATGCATGCTCTCTCTCTCTCTTAAATAAACAGTTTTAAAAAAGATTTAACTGTTTTCTGTAGTTAGATATATTAAGTACATTGTATATTATTGAGCAAGCACTACTGAACATCTTGAGTACACGGTTCACCTCAAATATTGTTCTGTAGAGAAAACTTTTTATAACATGTTATAAATGGAGACAATTGATTATTTTCACTAAAATGATTATTTCATTTTGTTTTAATTGCATTAACAATAGAATGTAAGCAAATTAAATATACCCAAATTCAATCACATTATATTTGTATGAGTAACTTAGATTCACTCATGTTTGAAAGACATTAGCATTGCCTATAATGACAAGTATATCTTTTCCTAAGCCACATAATATTCCTATATTAAAACAACATGTCAATTAAGACACTTACTTCCTTTTTTTGATATATGATATAAATAATTTTTATCTAGTGTTTCTGTAATTTCTTCTTAAAGATTTCAAAATGGCCAGGTAAGAAGTTAAAATTGTTCCATGGGAGGAAATACACACACTAAAAATTTAAGTTTACTAATTCTTTTGTATAAATTGACAAATACAAAACAAACAAAACCATATGGGAGCCCTAGAGTTAGAAAAGTGAGAACCAGAATTTAAAGGTCCAGCTTATAAAAATGATAAAGGCCCTGCTATGTTTGTTGCAAAGCATCTACTTGTGACTATACAATGCCTTTGCATATATGCAACATACCATTTAAAATAATAATGGCTTAGACTCCATGTTGTTTGCATCATACAACTCTTCTAAGGACCAAATTGCTAGTTTAAATGGAAATTTTTTAAATAGAGGTTAGTAATAATTTTTTAAATGAGAAATCTGTCTGACCTAGTTAAGTACCAATATGGTTGAATCAGCCGGATTGGTCCAAATTAAAATAAAGCATATTCATTGACAGACTCCTTGATTTTGTGAAGCTTATGCTCAAACAGGAAAGAGAGACTCAAAACAAGTAAAGATTAAATACAAAGCCAGATACTGTGATTGAGATGCTTAACTCCCATTAGTAATTTGTGCTCCAACTTCCTTAGTAAGGAATTTGTGAGAGTGAGCTGCCTAGCCAAATACTCTCTTGTGCGCGCGCACACACACACACACACATCTTTGTGACATGTTTTCTTCAATGAAATTAAGCAGAAGATATGTGTACATTTCTTAACTAGTATTTTAAGGAGGCCAGTGGGATTGTTGCTCAAGTTTTTGGCTTCCTGGCCTTAGATTCTTTACCCTATCTCTCTATGTTAAATAACTGCGGGTTGAAATTTCTTTCTTTTGATTAATTCATATTTGTTAGATCCATGTTGTAATCTTACTTTGTCTTATTTTTTCTTATCTAACTTTGAATGTAGAATTTTTTTTTTAATTTCACTTCATCAAATAACTTCAAAAAAGGATTATCTTTTTTTTTTTTTTTCTGCTCTATTGAAAGCTATCTCATGCTCCCTGGTTGAGAGGATGTTCCAGTCAAATGCTTCTCTGTCTGTATATGTTTTTACTTCTGTTAGAAATGTTCTTTGTCTATTTAACTCTTGCCCCTGTTGTTCTAAAAAAAAACAAATCTCCACTAATCTTTTAAGATTCAGCTTAATCATGGTTTCTTCTGAGAACCTTCTGGGACTCTTCCAAAAAAGTTTTTCTATTCTAGCTTAGAAACATCACTTGCTTCTAATATACAACTCTACAATGGAACTTATCCATAAAACTATAATTGAATATTTTAGTCTATTTTTATAAGTAGATTTAAATTTTTTTTTCACTTAAAAATTTAAATCTATTTGCAAAAATAGGCTAAAATGTTTCATTAGAATTTTGTGGTTAAGTTCTGTTGTATTTTGTACATTATATTACATATATATTATATCTAGATATTTTCAACCTCAAGAAGACTGTCTGAAAAGTAGTAAACCCTCAAAAACTTATAGAGTGCCTAAGTTCAGACGTATTAGTTCATTTTCTCTGAAATTCTTCACCCAATTCAGATGGTCAATTGTTTTTTTTAACCATCACTCTACCAAGTGTCTGGAGCTCTAATGGGCTTGTATTAGATTAATAAGTATGTGGGGAAATAGTGAATAGAAGGTCCATTAGGTCTAATAGGTATATTAGAAGGTCTTTATCTTTTATGACTCCAAATAATATCCATCTACACTATCAGTGATAATGATGCTATCATTTTGATTCTATAATGCAAGGTAAAATATAGAAAGAATAAATGAATTTCAAAGTCTCTTCATTTATCTATTGCTATTGTCTCTCTGATTCTTCCTCCTAGCCACATCTCTTCCCACATACTGGTGAATGAATGAATGAACGAATGACTGAAAGAAAAGTGTTCTGGAACTCCCGTGGAGTTGGTTGTACAAGAAGAGATGGAGGAGAAAGATTGACAGCTAAGTCCTGAAATGACAAGAATTTTATTTACTTTTGGTTTGCATCATTATAAAAACAAAAGTTATCCTTAGGATATGAAGTGCTTGCAACTATAATCAGATACCTAAATGATAACTAAAATGGTGACAAATGAACCCTCTTTCACTGTTGGTGGGAATGCAAACTGGTGCAGCTACTCTGGAAAACAGTAAGTATGGAGATTACTCAAAAAGTAAAAAATAGAACTACCCTAAATCCAACAATTGTACTACTAGGTGTTTACCCAAAGAATACAAAAATACCAATTCAAAGAGATACATGCACCCCAATGTTTATAACAGCACTATCTACATTAGTCAATTTATGGAAACAGCCCATGTCTATCAACTGATGAATAGATAAAGAAGAGATCACACACACACACACACACACACACACACACACACACTGGAATATTACTCAGCCATCAAAAAGAACAAAATCTTGCCACTTGCAATGACACAGATGGAGCTAGAGACTATTATGCAAAGAGAAATAAGTCAGTGAGAGAAAGATACCATATGATTTCACTCATATGTGGAATTTAAGAAACAAAACAAATGAGTAAAGGGGAAAACAAAGAGAGAGACAAACCAAGAAACAGCCTCTCGACTATAGAGAAGAAACTGATGGCTCCCAGAGGGGTGGTGGGTGGGGGAATGGGTGAAATAGGTGATGAAGATTAAGGAGTGCACTCGTGATGAGCACTGAGTGTTGTATGGGAATGTTGAATCATTATATAGAACACCTGAAACATACTGCACTGTATGTTAAGTGACTGAAATTTAAATAAAATCCTTAAAAAATGAAGCTCAAAAGAGAATAAGAGTAAATTAAAATATAAGTCTTTGCCAAAACAGCAAACAGAGTGAAAATTAATAGATGTGTGAGAGAATATTTATGATAGATACACATAGATGGTAGATCAATAGATAGAAATGTTGGGGCACCTGGGTGGCGCAGTCGGTTAAGCGTCCGACTTCAGCCAGGTCACGATCTCGCGGTCCGTGAGTTCGAGCCCCGCGTCGGGCTCTGGGCTGATGGCTCAGAGCCTGGAGCCTGTTTCTGATTCTGTGTCTCCCTCTCTCTCTGCCCCTCCCCCGTTCATGCTCTGTCTCTCTCTGTCCCAAAAATAAATAAACGTTGAAAAAAAATTTAGAAATGTACATATACAGAAAGAAATCTCTCAGTAAAAAAGGGTTATATGCAAAATAAATAAGTCCACAAATTAATTACAGTTTATGTAAAAAGAATAAAAGAAAAAAATAAGCAAGTTATAGAGAAAACTCCAATGGGTAATACATTTGAAAATGGTTAAAACCTAAGTAATAATCAAAGAGACAGGCATCGAAGTAATACTAAGGTATCATTTCATATCCATCACTCTAAACAAAAGTGGAAAAGTTCACAAATACAAAATTTCAGACTGGAGGCAGAGTAACATTATTCATAAAAGTGAAAGGAAAATAGGGTTAAAACACTTTGGGAAGCAATTCAATAATATATAATAATGTGAAACTTAAAATCTGTCCTATAATCCAGCCAATATAGTGTTGATATATACACTAGAGAAACTCTGACATATGAATGTATGTATTGACATGTATTTTAAAATGTAATCCAGAAAATAATTAATGAGAATTATATATAACTCAAAACATTTCTTAAAATACAGTGATGTATGAAAATATCAAGGGGCAAGAATTCATACATATCAGATTTCCATTTCCATAGGTACATGAACATGCAAAACAATACCAAATATTTTTATTGTGTTATATATATTTTATTTATTTTTTTTTACATTTATTTATTTTTGATAGAGACTGAACACAAGTAGGGGAGGGGCAGAGAGGGAAGAGACACAAAATCCAAAGCAGGCTCCAGGCTCTGAGCTGTCAGCACAGAGTCAGATGTGGGGCTCCCACTCACAAACCGGGAGATCATGACTGAGCCGAAGTTGGACGCTTTACCGACTAAACCACCCAGGCATCCCGGCGTTATATATATTTTAAAGTTATAAAAGCATAATAAGAGTCCTAGACACCAAATTTAGAGTAACAGTCATCTCTGAAATAATGTGAGGGAATGGGATTAATTAGGTGTAAACGAAAGAAGCTACAAGTATATCTGTAATGTTGAAGTATTAAACTCTGTGTGGGCACAAGGGTTTCTTATATTGGTACCTATGCTTCTTTGCATGAAATATTGAATTAAAAAAATAACAGGAGAATACTGAGACAGAAGCTCATATGTGCAAAGTGAGTCGAATTAGGGAATCTGAGAAAACAGCAAAACCCTGAAAAACTGCTTTAGGGAAAAGTATGAAGAGTTAGAGGTGAGTATAAAAAAAATCCATACAGGTTTATAGATGGTCAAAAACATAACAGGGTTCTTTCTACTAAGCGGGAAAATATTCATAAAATCAAGACCATTGCACTGGAGGAGCAATTCTCTTCACCTTTGCTGGCTTTCTCCCCTGCCCTTCTCTTTTCTCCGAATACACTTTCCTCTCTGCCCCTGCACTGCTTGGGGTATCGCAGCCTTAGACAAGCAGCTGATGCTAAACAATGAGACTAGGTGAGAATTATGTGAAACTGCTGCTTTTCAGCAGAGCATAAGTCAGTCCAGACAGTCAGGAGAGAGAGGGATGTCCTTGATCCCTCATCTAATTAGGCAAAGCCCAACTAAGGATTTGTTTACTAAAAAAGTGAAACTCGATTAAAATGAGGAATCATGTAAGGTAGTGGCAAAATTAATGAAATGTGCTTTGACTTTTTTTTAATTTAAAATTGCTCTATACATCTATTTTAATTTTAATTATATTAAAATGTCTCAACCAGAAATAAATCATACCTCCTGCTTGAAGTTGTTAACTAGGTAACAGAGCCAAAACTAAGACATCACTGTCAACTAGTGGTAGATTATCTTAATTGCCAGTTCTTAGAATTTGAATCAGCTGAAAGTCAGATTCACACCCTTGAAATAAAATATCCTTATTAATGATGGTATTACGTTACCCAAATTCACACAAAAAAACGTTATTCTCAAAACTGACTTAAATTCATATGAGAACAATTAATGTGATAAGTTAAATTAATAGTAAATTTGAATAATCATTAAAACATGACCACTTGCAAAAACAAATAACCCAAAAAGAACACAACTATTAGAATATACAGGTTTTCCAAATCAAACTCTTTCATTGTGTAAAGAACAATGCTCAACATCAGATTTGCTCGGAATTCCACCTTACATTGCTGTGCTTCTGACTGTCCTCATTTGTAAAATAAATGTCGTATTCACTCCTATCACAGGGGTTAGGGTGAATATGAATACACATGAAGCATTTGGAACAGTGCTGGGCCTCAAGTAAGCAATCAATATTTGCTTTCTATTTGTAATTATTATTATTAATATACATACTTTAGAATGCTTCTTTGTTTTGTAAATATGTTACCTCGGATGGAAATTATGCAAATAACACACATTAGACTTTTTTTTTATGTTCCCACAAGGTGAGTTACTAAACACTTAACATTAAATATGAAGTCACTTCATGAGTGGGATTCTAGAATACAAAGAGTATGTGTGAAAGATAAATATTCTTTATTTCTCCTTTAGATTCCTTTCCTAATATCCTTTACTAAAGGTCTTTTGCTTTTGACTAATTAGTGGCTGAGATTGAGCTCAGATGTGAGAATTACATGAAGTTAATTTTAGACTCTCTGGAGTCTTCTGTCTGCAGTTCATTACTCTATCTGCTCAGGAAATTCTTTTGCTTTAGGGAAGAGTCTCATAGTTACCTGTTGCTAAAAATGTTTAGTGTCTTCGGTTATCATCTTCTCTGTGGAAACGGTTGCCTTTTCTTTTGTAAAAGGGTATCTATTGTTAACACGTCTTTTAATTTTCACTGACTCTTTTGTCAAATTATAAATTACAAGTGGAGATTGAGACTTGCTAATCAAGCTGCCATCCTCCAAGGAGGCATAAATCTAATGAGTAATGCTCTTTTCTGAAGCAAAATTTCAGAGAACACATTTAAAATGCACAAAAAAAAAGCTGTACTTATTTCCCCATCCATCATCTATTTCCTATGTCAATTTTTAAGGTGATTGTGAATCATAATTAAACTGAGCAGAACCTAGAATGTTAAAAATATGTAGGTCTCCTATAGAATTGGCAATAACTAACACTGAATAACACTTTTGCTCTTTACTTTCTTAAAAGATTGAAAAATGTTACATATCTTTACACACGCATTAATTTCTTCATTCTTGCATGATAGTATACAATCGGTACTATTGTGAAAGTAACATCAAGAACGTATGCATTAAAAAAATCACAATTTTAAAATAAAAATTTAGTAGTCTCCGGTCAACCCTGGTTTCACTTTCCACGGTTTGTTACTCGCACTTAATTGCATCCTAGAGAAGATCGTCCTTCTGACCTGTTGTCAGAAGGTTAAATGGGTAGCCTAACACTACACTACATGCCTAAGTCACCGACCTCACTTCATTTCATCACGTGGGTATCTTATCATCTCACATCATCACAAGAACAATGAGTACAGTACAATAAGATATTTTGCGAGGAAGAGAGACACCACATTCACATAACTTTTATTACAGCATAGTTATAATTGTTCTACTTTATTATTGTTTTTGTTATACTCCTACTGTGTCTAATTTATAAATTAAACTTTATCATGGGTAGAGATGTATAGCAAAAATATAGTATATATACGGTTTGATACTATTCACAGTTTCAGGCATTTACTGGGAATCTTGAGGGTCCCCCTGCAGATAAGGGGGAATTACTGTGGCAACTTAAGAAAAGATGCTAGTGACTTTCCTGAGGAATCCGTGTTAATTGAAGGCAGATTATGCACCAGGGTTTGAAATTCCAGGATGCATTATCAGACAAATAAATCAAGATGGATAGTTAGAACAAGTTTTCAAATTAGAAAGGCAGAGCTAAGAAAACGAGTGGCTATAAAACAGAAAAGGCTGAAATTAATCTTATTAAACAATTTTCACAAGCATCAGAGGCCAAAATTAGGGACTGAGAAGAGATTTTTAGATTTACAGCCTGTAAAATTTTTATTTTCTACTCTTAGCAGAGTGCTTAGCAGGCTAAACGGCTCAATAGTTGATTTTTAAGTTAAACTAGAGAGACAGATTTCAGATCTAAAAGGATAGTGCATCAGGCTGTTAAATGCCTGATTAATGCCTCTGATGGAAAAAATTCAGCATCCAGACTCTGAGGCGCAAGCTCATTTTTGACTCTCTAACCCACTTGTTATCCCAAAGAATACTGACTGCGGAGAATCAGCATGTCTGTTTGACAACAGGGAATTGCCGGCACATCTGCTTTCTAGTCAAAGCACTCTTTCCCACCAAAGAATGACAACTTGATAAAATTGGGTAGGATCAGGACTCAGCACAGATTATCAGGCTACCAAAATCCACTTTGCGATACACTCATCTTTTTTTCTGTTAAAAAAAAACCCAAAACATCAAAAAACACTTGATTGATCCATTTAAAGGATTGTAAAGGAAGGTATATACTTTGCTTGGGGGAAGAAAATCTATGATGTCATATGGTAATATAAACTAAGAACTTGAGTACTCTCTTATAAATGTGCTTTAATTGTGCCAATTGTTTCATTCTGAGAGCTGAATTGGGAGAAGAGTATGCTCTCGATGTTACAAAAGAGAGAATTTTCCTCAGCTTTATGCAAATGTAGGTGGTCTTGTGATACAAAGAGATGCTTTACTTACAAAATTATTTATATTCTTTTTTGAACAGTTGTTTCCAGTTGAAGACAAGATAGGACAAAGGGAACTGCAGAGAGATAGCAGGGCATGTTCTTTACTTCATGGTGGAGAAAAGGACATTAATAACAATGAAATGCCATCGCTGATGTTAATTCGGAATAACCCGGAATGTACAGATGTTGAAGGGTTTCTGAAGTAATTTGTTTTGTGAGGAACTAAGAGTGACACTAAATCGAGATTCTTTCTGGTGTGGGATGTCTCGTGTATGTGCGTGGAATTCCCCGACACAGCACAGGTTTTCAATGTCAATCCTCCTGAGAAGAAGACATGTTGAGACAGGAAGTTATGGAGAAAGAATACTTAGGCTAAAGTGGAATTTTTCAGCGTCTGCACTATTGAGAAGGGGGGAGGGGAGTGCTGTTCTATGCACTGTGGGTTATATAGCAGTAGCCATGGCCTCTACCCACTAAGATGACAGTAGACGTTCCCCTACTGGTGTGACAGCCAAACTCATCTCCAGGCATTGCTGAAAGTCCCCTGGGGAGCAAAACTGCAAGCCCGTGGGGTAGAGAACCAGTGGGCAAGAGTAATCAGGAAACGGTTTCATCTCCTTGGGCCATATGGCATTAAGGCATGGATAGGTTCACGGTCATCCTTGTATGGAAGAAATGGTAATGTATATACAAATAGCTGTACGAGAAGTCACTAAGTGAGCAATGAGAATACATTGGGTCTGTTAACTTGGAAAATATGCACATAGAATGGCAGTTATGATTGTTGATCTATGCTGTACTGCTCTGGGTTTTCCCTGTGATTCATTACTGGTGGGGGTATAGCATGATATGACCATATGACTACACTGTGACCCAGCAATTCTAATCCTCAATATTTATCAAGAAAAATGAAAACATTTTCCTCAAAAATGAAGTTTACAAAAATTATTATAGCAGCTTTAATCATAATGAACAAAAACTAGAAACATGCTGGGTGTGCATCTATAGAAGAATGGATAGATAAATGGTGATATATTCACACAATGATATATTGCTCTGCAATAAAAAAGAGGATCTGCTAGTACACACACAACACACATGAATATTAAAAGACGTTGTATGAAGGAAGCTTTATGCAACATAACTCGTAAGGTATGCTTTCAGTCATGTGAAAAATCTGGAATAGGTAAAACTATAGCAAATGGATGAAAAAAGTCTGAACAGTGGTTGTCTCACAGGTGGGGATTGACTGGAAAGAAGAACTAAGAAGCTTTCTGGAATGATCGTAATGTTCTATATCTTAATGCAGGTCAAGGTTACACCTATCAAATAATACTGTTATGTCATCGTAAGTTCAAAATAAAAGAAAGGGGCATGAACAAGTGTGGATCTCTAAAAAGATATGCACAGTGAAGTATTTTTTCAAGATGCATGGATATTGTGAATTAAGTTGCAAAACACCAACAAATAAATGAATTGGTGGATAGAGGGAAGAATACATGGAAACCTATATGATAAAGCAAGCATATTGGAATGTAATAGCAAATTCTAGGTGTGGAGGGCTTGTTCCTTGACCCAATTGGATATCTTCAGGTGCATTAAGCCCTTTGAGTTTCAGTTTCCTAAAGTATTAAATAAAGTCATCCTTTAAAAAGAATTATTATGAACAATTGATGTAAGATGTGTGTGCTCTCAGCACATTATTGAGTGATCCATATGCTTTAATTGGATCTAAATTGCATCTGAGTTCAGGAGGGTGTATATTCTCGCTTCTTTTTTCCTGCGTCTGAGCTGGAATGAAATTTACTTTATTCATTTATTTTTATTCTTGTATAAAGAGCTGAGGAACAATTGCATAATTTTCTCCTAATTCTTTTCTCCCTATACTAAAAAAAAAATTACAGTAAAGTATCATTCAATAGTTACCTTTTCCTTTATTTATTTATTTATTTATTTATTTATTTTTTAGTATTTCTAGTCTCCTTGTCTTTCACCAATTGAAGCTCCTTCCCCTGCTTGCCTTTCCCTACTAGCAAATCCCCATCCTTAATTAATAATCACTTCAATTGTGCTGACCAGGGAAGCAGAGCATCTAAATAAGCCTGACTTCTCCGTTCAAATAATTTTAGAAGATTTAAATACTGCTTCTAAAAACCTCTCATCCAGGAATAATTATATTTGCTCTTCTTAGCAGAGAAGTGATGTGCTGGGTAGTATGTTAAAGAGAGCAGTGCTCAGTCATCAGAGGCCTGTCTTCTGTTCTAATTATAGGTCTTCACTGATGCCTAGAGCAGGGTCTGGAACATAAAATGTGATGCACAAATATCCTTTGAATAATGAAAAATATAAAAATAACAAAAATAACTAGAAATCCACTTTACAAAAAGTGTGGATGGTGTCCCTCTCTCTCTCTCTCTGTCTCTCTATTTGTAGATATATATATATATATATATACAAATGCAATCCATATGGAAAAATAGAGAAGCAAGGGGAAAAAACATATTTTTGAAAAGAAAATGGTAGTAAAAAAACATGTTTTCATCATATGTTAAATCACAAATTCATGGTTATATTTTTATATAGCACATGAACGTACAAAAAAGATCAATGGAAAAATGAAAACTCCAGATATAATCTCAAATGCATTAAAACATATGTTTTAAAATATCATCTTAATATTAGGAAAAGACACATGATTTGATAAATTTGGGGGGTCAAACAGGTAGACATATGTAAATAAAATAAGTAAACTGGATTCCTACAACAGATTGCACCTTAAAAATATTTGAAATGAAGAAAATATTTCAAAGTGAAAAATAAGTGAATAAAAATACTTAGAAAATACTTGAAGATATTTCCTTTTTTTCTTAATTTAGAAAAGACTTCCTAAATGTGGCACAAATTCAAAACCATCAAAAGCGAAAAAATACGACTTCATAAAATCAAGACATTTTAGAAAACAAAAACATCACAAAGTCAAAATAAGCACAACACCATGAAAAAACAATATTTGAAACTCATATTTCAGGCCAAAGGCTGTTATCTTTAATATATAAGGAATTAGAGAAAGTCTTATGCAAAGTAACTCAATTAGGAAAAGATTACTATCTTAACAGAAAAATGTCTTAGAAATATCATCAGACATTTTACAGAAAAGAAAATATAGTTTTAAGCACTTTGTTCGTTTAGCTTAAAAGAAATGTAAATTAAAAATTTATTGAGATATATTTTCTTGCCTACTAGATGAATGATCAAAGATAAATATTGCCCTGTTGGCCACTGGGTTTATAAGTGCGTGAAATTTGTCAAGAACAATTTGACACTATCTTTCAAAATTAAAAATGTATATACTCGGGCGCCTGGGTGGCGCAGTCGGTTAAGCGACCGACTTCAGCTCAGGTCACGATCTTGAGGTCCGTGAGTTCGAGCCCCGCGTCAGGCTCTGGGCTGATGGCTCAGAGCCTGGAGCCTGTTTCCGATTCTGTGTCTCCCTCTCTCTCTGCCCCTCCCCTGTTCATGCTCTGTCTCTCTCTGTCCCAAAAATAAATAAACGTGGGAAAAAAAATTAAAAAAATATATATACTCTGGCACAGAAATACTGACTCCTGGAATTTATACTACAGATATGCCAGCATATGCACAAAAATAATATAAGGAAATTTATTGCTTCATTGCTTTAAGCATCCAATGTATGGACACCAAAATAAGTACCTATTAATAAATGTTGGTTAAATAAATGATAACATATCCATAAACTGGAGTACCATACAGCTACTGAGAAACAATGTAAATACAGAGTTTCTATGAAGTTATTTCCAAAATATTGCAAGTGGAAAAAAAAAAAAAAGATGCAGAACAGGGTGTATTTAACGCTACTATGTAATTATGTGTTTCGACTTCAGGGCCATGTGATCCATGTGAATAGTGTACCTGTAAATTTATCCTGCCATATCCTGATATATGGTATAGAATTTTTCTGGAAGGATATCTGAAATGTTTCACTAGAGGTTGTCTCTGGGAGTAAAACTATGTCTCTTGGGGAAGGATTTAGAGGGAGATTTATTTATCCATAAACACTTTTTGGAGGTTTTTAATGACATGTGCTATGTATACCAATACCTATTTACAAAATAAACAAAAATAAATTTAAAAAATGAATAATAAACTATTGGTAGGCAGAGTAACCTATTAGAGAAGCAGACCTGACTTTCTGCTTTAGGTAAATGCTTTTCACTTACTATTGTATTCCTTGCATTCAGCTCTACCTGACACCAGAGTACCTTATTTTTTCCCTTGAACACAAACATGTTGTTTGTGTCTTATTTCCAAGAATAAAGTGCTACTTAGGTCTAGAATGTCACTTCAGGGGTCACCATATTAGGTAAACAATATTTCCTTCAAGTTATGTGAGTGGTCATTTATAGTATTTGTAGTTTAATTTTAGGAAAAACATCTGAGAGAATTGCTAGTGACCTCCATATGGGTCTTGCTTCAGATGTAATTTCCTCTATTTTACTGCCGACCTGAGAATCTAGATTCTGTTTTAAAGCCGTGATATATTTTCTTCAAAAACTGCTATGAAGATTATCTGCAGTCTAGGTTTTGAAAGTTGGTAGAAGAATGAATTGCTGATACTTTTGAAACAAACTGACTTCCCTAGCCCAACACATGCTGTAACCCAAGGTTAATGGTCTGCTCTATTACCTGTTGACGCTTTAGTTCTTCTGCTTATATAAATACATCTCCTTAAAATATAAACATGTAAAATATAAATACATTTATATGATTGAAAATAAAACTATTTTCTCTCCTTTTTTTACTGAATAATGTTTTTCCTCAGCTTTGTTAATAACAAACTTTACAGTTAAAAAAAAAATGTTCAGTAACCTACAGTCAACTCTGTGACTTAGAGACTTGTTCCAAAGTGCCGTCATTCTGCAGGATATCCTCCTGTGTCAATCTGTGCAGGAACATCCAGCAGTGATGGATTCAACAGAGCCAAGGTCAAAGGGCAGGAGTAAAACACTAAGGGACATTCTGTTTTAAAAAAGGCATTGAGAGGATTAAGCAATGCAATGCAATATCAAATAATAAAATGAAAATATGCTGAATATCAATGCAAGCATAATAAAGAAAAAAAATGATCAGACATAAAGCAAGTATTTTTTAATTATAAATCATACGCAATAAAACCGGTGTTAGATCATGCAAAAAAATATATCATGAAGGAGGTAATTATATAAACATGAGTTCCTATTTTCTGAACACATTTTAAATGATATTTTGATCTCTTTAAACTTGATTAAAATTCACACTTCTAAGTGGACCTTCTGTTAATAATCATGTAGAATTTAATGGCATTTTATTCCAAAATTTTAATTTTTAATTTCTTTATGTAACATCTGATTTTAATATAAACTTGAGTTACAGATCATTTATTCCTAATCTATATAAGAGAACTGACTTACCTATATTATATATATGTAAGAGACTATGTAATAATGTCATGTATCAGGACACCTGGGTGGCTGAGTTGATTAGAGTGTCTGACTTGATTTCAGCCCAGGTCATGATCTCAGAGTTCGTGAGTTCAAGCCCCACATCAGGCTTCATGCTGACAGTGCGGAGCCTTCTTGGGATCCTCTTTCTCCCTCTTTCTTTGCCCCTCCTCTGCTCATGCATGCTCTCTCTCTCTCTCTCTCAAAATAAATAAATAAATTAAATAAATAAATAAATAAATAGATAAACAAACTTAAAAAAATAATGTCATTATCTATATGGCAAATTTTCACATATCCATACTTTCAGTTATTAATGAGTGGTATGTGTTTGTGTGTGTGTTTTATATGAGATATTTATAAAGGAATATCAATGTGTTAGGTAGGAAACAAAGTGAAAAACTAAGATGAGAGAGTTGTCTATTTATATCCTGTATTCATTTTACTTTTGAGTATTCCTGGGGTGTAGAAATTTCTTGACCATTATAAGTATAATTCTCTTGTAGGTTGTGGATGTTAAAAATATCTTTTTTCTAGACTGTTATTCATCCCTATAGGACATACATAAGACATTTTAAAATATGACGATAGAAAATAATTACAGAAAAATATTTTTATCACTACAGTAGTTATGATATGGTATTTACCTAAAATGTAATATTATGCAGCATTATGAAATAACTGGATGTACATAAAGCAACATAAATAGATTTCACAAGCATAGCTCTGTGAAGAAATGGAGAGAGATTTAACATAACATAATTTATATAAATTAAACATACACATAAAACTTTTTATTCAAAGTTTTGTGTTACTTTTTTTCAAAGATAAACATAAAACCAATTATAGCAATATTGGAAGGGCATGCATTCAATATACTAAATAAAGATCTCAAGAGAGTGAAGAAAATGAGAGTGTGAATAAAGTATAAAGTGAAAAAATACTAAAATAAGATGAAAGACTGTTCTTGCCTTAAACCAACTGATAATGCTTTCATGACATGATTCAAGGGATAAAGACAATAAGTTATTGTAAAACTGGCTTCCTGAAAAATGAAACATATGTGGAGTATGCCTCCAGTTTGGAGTTTATACTTTAATAGAATTAGCAAGAGATACATATGATCAACTACTGGCCTTATGTAGAAAATGATGAGTACCATATCAAACCACATGGATGTGCCTTCATACATTCTGTTTCCAAATGCTTATTGAGTGCCCACAGTGGTCTAAGATTCAGCAGAGAACAGAGTGGATAATGTTGCCGCTATAGTGAGACAGTAAAGAAATAACTAATGAAATATACTACGTAGAGATCGCCACCCTAGATAGAGAATAAAAATAGTGTGAGAGACAGAGAGTGACTGAGTACTAACTTTACACTGGGTAGTTAGGAAAGGTTTCTCCAAAGAGATGACTTTAAGCTGAGATTCCTGTGACTAGGAGCAACCAGCCATAGAGAGAACTGGGGAAGATCACTCTAGGCAAACTGAGTAGAAAGGATCTTGACACATTTGAAAACCTCAAGCCTCATGGACCAAGAAAAGGAAGGACCAGTAAGAATTCTGAGAGATATAGAGGGAGTAGACACATAGATTTATTTGTCAAACTAAGGGATTTTTTTTTAAACCTAACTGGGATTCAGAACTACTGAAAGTGGTTAAGCAGGGGGGTGGGATGATCATCTGAATTACATTTGTGAAAGGTCAATATGGCTGTTGTGTTGAGAATGGAGTATGTTGAGACAGGTGATATTAAGCAGATTAATAGAATGTAGGAGTAAAAGAGAACATACAATGCCTCACCCAGATCTCTGTCCCTCTTTTTTTTTTATTGTTTTTATTTTTTGAGAGAGAGGTGAGAGAGAAAGAGAGAGCAGGGGAGGGGCAGGGAGAGAGGTTCGTAAGCAGGGTCCACACTGTCAGTGCAGAGCCCCATCGCGGGCTTGATCTCATGACTGTGAGATCACAACCTGAGCCAAAATCAAGAGTCAGACGTTTAACCAACTAAGCCATCCAGGTACCCCTCTCTGTCCTGTCTTTTAGCCAGAATTCCTAGAAGTTGTAACAGCTATTATTAGTATTACATTTCATAAAACGAAGTCACAGGACCACATCTAACTTCAAGAAAGATTAGAAAATATACTCTTTTACTTGGACAATGGCATTCTTAAAAAAAAAATCAAGTAATACTGTAACCAAAGAAGATGGAAAAAATGGATAATATGTAGGAAACAACTCAGCATCTGCTGCAGAAGGAAAGATAGTTCAGTTTGAGAAATATGGTTTAGGGGATATATGGATGAAGTTCTAGAGCATGATAACGTCTCCTAACAGGAAACAGGAAACAGAACTCAATCTGCTACTGAGAAGCTGCATATTCTTTACAAGAAATTAAGCATGATCAGGTTGGGTAACAGGTAGTGAAGAAGCAAGGACGTTACATTTTTATTCTGGGCAACTGGATTCCAATCAAGGTTGTCACTATTTAGCTGTATGACCATCAACATGTATTCCACCTTTCTGAGCTTCAGGTATATCATATCCACTATAACATGCTCCTGGAGTAGGCACCTCTAAGGCCACATGAGAGTGAAGGTAAGCAGGTAGATAAGAAAGAGAAAAACAAGGCAGAATTCTAGGCCTCCTGCCCAGTTGCAACTAAGCAATTACACTTGTACTGGTTTTATATAATTGAATCAATGAGGTTTTCATCCAAATAAAAAATTAAACAGCATTAAATGATTTCTAAGTCCCTTTGAACTATAACATTTTATGACCCTATAATGTTCCAGCAAGTATTTATATGGCCAAGTACGTGTCATAACTGAGAGATGAGAACATGGCCCAGTGGTTTCCACCACCAGAGACAGACACATAGTAACTGCACAGAAATAACAAAAGCTAAAAGACAATGTAAATAAACAACCCACATTTACAGAATTTTTATACAAGAACAACATTATATTAACAAAATAACTTTATGTTTTTCTTCCATATGGGAGGATTTGTTGCTCCATACAAAAAATGTTATGTTTCCTGACTTCAAATACTGCTTGAATTTAAAATATATAATTTTCGGGGCGCCTGGGTGGCTCGGTCGGTTAGGCGTCCGACTTCGGCTCAGGTCATGATCTCATGGTCCCTGAGTTCGAGCCCCGCGTCGGGCTCTGTGCTGACAGCTCAGGGCCTGGAGCCCGTTTCAGATTGATTTTGTGTCTCCCTCTCTCTCTGCCCCTCCCCTGTTCATGCTCTGTCTCTCTGTCTCAAAAATAAATAAACGTTAAAAAAATTAAAAAAATAATAAAATAAAATATATAATTTTTTCAGACCTCCACAAAATATGAACTTCACAAGTATTGATATTTTTATTTCAAAAATTAACAGATTACCTTCATTATTAATGAATGCATCTAATTTCATATAAATTAAATCTTTTAAACAAACAATAAAACATATATGCTTCTGGGACGCAAATTTAGGAAATTGTAAAGACTGTTTTTATTTACTTTGGATTTTAAGATCTTTTCATTTTGCATAAACTGAATATGTAAATGGTGATAATCAGGTAAACAACAGAATATAGACTCAGAAACTCCAAGCAGATTTTGGGTCCAGCTGCTACTTTTAAATTTTTTATGTTGCAGTAAAACATACAGCCATCTAAATTCACACTTCGGATGAGAAAACAACTTTGAGAGCTTTCAAGAGAATAAGTATTTCTAGCAAATCATAAAATTAGAAGGCCCTCACCAAGTAACTTGAACTAGAGAACAAGAGGGCTGACAGAGTATTACATGTGCCAATTAACCGTTGGTGTTCTTTTTGGCTTTTATTAAAGAAAAAAAAAATACTGGAGGCATTTTAAAATTGCCTTCCACATTCAACCGTACTTATTTAATTAGTATTCAGGTTCTTCACTGAAAAGGAAAAAATGATTAAAGAAGAGGTGCTTTATATATTAAAGACAAAAAATGTTGAATTTCAACCTCATCACACTGATGCCAGAAGCGTTAAAAAAACATCTACTCTATTGGGACTGATACTTACTATGATTTTAACATTTTATTGAATACATAATGCATTTAAGGTATAGGCTTAAGTAGGGGTGCCTGGATGGCTCAGTCGGTTGAGCATCTGACTTCGGCTTAGGTCATGATCTCACAGTTCCTGAGTTTGAGAGCCCCGCGTCAGGCTCTGTGCTGACAGCTCAGAGCCTGGAGTCTGCTTCGGATTCTGTGTCTCCTTCTCTCTCTGCCCCTAACCCACTCACATTCTGTCTCTGTCTCTCTCAAAACTAAATAAACATTAAAAAAAAGATATTAGCTTAAGTAATCTGTACACATTATCTCCTTTCACACTCAAAACAATGATGTAATTTTATATATCTAAATGTACCATTATTTTATGTTTCATACTTCATCATGTCAGGCATTTCCAGTGAGAAAATTTTCATATACCATCTGTTTTTTTAATGATCAAAAATATATAAACACCATAAATAAAGCAAAGAATTTTAAATACATGGAAACTCCTAATAGCGGATGTAGTTCTAGATTTGAAGGTTATAAACATTTTCACATACTTGATTTCATGTAATAATCACAAGAACATGGAAATCAAGGCAGTGCCACTGTACATTGTTTTTTATATAAATAAACTTAGATTAAAGAATTTATGGCAGGCCCAAGTTCAACTAATAACTACAGGTGTTTCTTGAATGAGTCTTCTATCTCCAATTTTAGTATTAGTTTTACCATTATACATTTGCAAATTGTGGTAGAGATATCTGTATTTCAGATGTTATTCAATGAGATACTTTTGGAAAATAATTTATATTTATTCTACATCCATTTCTCCTTGGAAATACATTTTTATTTTCTTTGTCGGTTTGTTTCTGTTTTGTCTTTTCTATCAGTTGAGATAAGTTGTAACAAAGTACAAATGCAAGGCATCCCCCCAAAAAAGAACTAGCTAATTGCCACTCTGTTAAAAACTGCTAAGTCTTTTGGAAAAATAAAATAAAATAAATAGGGGCACCTGGGTGGCTCAGTTGGTTGAGCGTCTGACTTTGGCTCAGGTCATGATCTGGTGGTTCTGGAGGTCGAGACTCACATTGGGCTCATTGCTGTCAGTATGGAGCCTGCTTCAGATCCTCTGTCCCCTTCTCTCTCTGCACCTCCCCTACTCATGCTCTCTCTCTCAAAATAAATAAAAACATTAAAAAAAGACATCTGAACTGAAATTTCCAAACAAAACATATTTAAAGGATATGAATATATAGGCCAGTAAACTAATGCAATCGTTTCTTTCCTTTTGTAACTACTGTTAGTAATTTCTCAAGTCAAATCTCTCAATTGTGACTATACTTTATGTCACTATTATGATTGTTATATATTATATAATTATTACACCACATAACATGTATTACATATATTAAAATATATATTAAACATGCTGATGTCAAAGACATTTAGTCAGAAACTTTAGAATTTTTTATAATTATTATTTGTACTTTATTTTTAAGATAATTTTGAACATTAAAATACAATTACTTAAAATATTTTTGAAAGTACTGAGAATTTTGAATCAAAATATTTTTCATTTTCTAAATATTAAATATAGCTTTAGAATGTTACTAATAAATAAAAAACATATTAAATTAAGGCAACACTTTAAAATTTATGAACATTATATACTTTATCAATAAATTTTAGACTGAGTTCATAGAATCAATTTATTATAAAAAGATTGTGTTGCAGTTGTTAATTTTAATCATCTTAATCACTGAGTTATAAATGAAGTAGTCAATGATTCATTAGAATATATCTTAGAAAGATTTTATCTGCATATTCAGTCAATATATTCACTAACAAAAATATTGTTAGATATACTAATATATATATGCATACACATATTTATACATCCATACATATATATATACATACATATATGCATCCATCCATATATATATATACATACATATATATATATATTTTTTTTTTTTTTAAATAAAGTCTACACCCAACATGCAGCTTGAATTCATGACCCCAAGATCAAGAGTCCCATGCTCTACTGACTCAACCAGCCAGGAACCCAAAAATATATATTTTTAAGTGCCAAAATAAATCTCCTAAAACTATCACTTTAAAAAATATCCTCTTGGGAGATAGATTACCAGGGTTTTATGCATTACACTAGCAAATATCAACTATGAGGCACTTGACTGTATTTTTAATGTGTGGCATTTATTTCTTCTCCATAATGGAAGATTGTACAAAATTATTTTAAATGTTGTACATTATTCTATGATTCCAAGAAGCAATTCTTTATGGAGTTCCACATAGAAACCAAATTTACATTAACAACTCACTACAGAATGATTAGCTTTCATAAAGCATGCCAAAACTTTGACTATTTTATCATTTACTAATCTAAATGTTCAATTACCCTGTCCTTTCTGGGACATTACCAGAATCCATTGCCCTTACTAAAAGTTCATTTCAAAATGTTATTGATACGCATGGAAAAAATTCCCAAAGTCTCTGCTAAACTTCATAAGCTTGATCAATAAACAGACATTTAATATTATTTTCCTCTGGCATTCATTATTTTTAAAATGTTTCTGTGGTAGGAAGTGCTATTTGTTATAAGATCGCCTGGCAATAATTCTTCAGAATAAAAAATATTACTGTAACAGTTTCAGTAAGTTTAAAAATTCCTCAATGCAGCTGTAAAATAAAATTCAGATAAATGCTATTTATTTCCCATTTTATGAGGTCTTCTCTGCTTCACAGTGAGAACTTAACTTTGAATATAATACTGCTAAAGTATGTGCTGATTTTCAAGTATGTCTGTGCTTCAAGTAATTTCTTATTTTTTAATTTATAAATAGTATTTATAAAAATTTAGGGGTTTCAAAACAGTTTTCCTATTTTAAACAAAAATTTCAAATACTTTATAAATTAAAATAAATATTAATAAAATACATTTATTTTATCTCATTTACACAAAATATATTAGGGAAAACTGAATCAGAATATAGTAATTTATTTTTATACCTATTTTAAATTTGTCTGGTTCAAAATAGCATCTGGCTGGCAGTTCACAAAAGATTACTTTCCAATTTTCCTCTCAAATACTAATGTGACTATTTTTAAGGCAAAAACTCATAGTACTAAAAATTGAAATTTATTGCAATAACATATAATCTGGATGATTTCAATACAATTTTATGAGATTGTTTAAACTTGCATGTTATGTTGGTTTTATAAAGTGGAACTGACTATGTAAAATCCTTTATCCTTCCCATATTATGAACAGTTGGGTTTATTGGTAGGAATTATTTGTGGTTCACGGTTATTCAGGAATGCAAGATATTTACCAATCAGAAAACAGTTTATTTCCTTTATGTTTCCAAATATTTCTCCCAAAACACCAATGGACTATTTGGCTCAATGTATAGTTTCCAAAAACAGAAATGATTATGACCAGGGAGAGGGAAAGCCAATGTCTATGAAAACTAGTTGCCTAGTAGTAATGGTAGGGTACTTCAGATGTGTTACTGGGTGTGGGGACATATCTGTTTAGTTCATCTGAGATGTAGGCTGAAGAAAAGGAGATGATTCCTTCTCACTCTAGAACTGCCATTTTCTTAGACTTTTCCTAAATAATGAATGGTACATGTGCCTAGAGCTAGGACCATTGGCCAGATCCATTTTCAATGATTCCTTTCCATAACTGAGATACAGAAAATAGAAAGAGTGTAGCTCCATCCTTTACAACAACAACAAAGCTGAAAAACTAAAAATACACACCTTTATTTCACCATCAAAAACCAAGGTCTCAAGAAAAGTAGTTGTCCTGAATCTGAGGAAACATCCCCAGAACTTGCTAGAAGTGACAAATAATTGCTGAAGGCTGTGTGGGCTAACAAGAGCAAATAGAAGCACTAAAGATCAAGTATGTAAAGGAAATCTATACCCATTTGCAGGCTTTTATTCATGAAGGTTATTAAGTACTCATAACAAATAGGGATAAGTCCTGAGGAAACATCCCTCATGATATAGGCCTGATATAGGGAAAGAGTAACAATCCACAAGAAGGTATGAAATGAGCTCAGATGCTTCTCCCTTATAAAACAGAAGCCTGAACTGATAACAAAAATGGGCAAAGATATTAAAAGAAAAGAATACTATAGACAAATACCCCTCATGAAAATAAAAAGAACATCAACAAAATATTAGCATATAGAATCCAGAAGTAAAGCAAAAGAGTAATGTATCACCACAAATTGAGTGGACCAAGGCTGTTTCAACATTTAATTTGTTTCAACAATTAAATTAATTCATCATCATAAGAGTCTAAAGAAGAAAAACAATTTTCTCATAGATACAAGACAAAATTTATCATCTACTCATGCTACAATGAAAGGAAACAACAAAAACAAACAGTTATAATGCTAAATATTTTCTGTCTGTAATTTTGTAATTTGGTACAAGATAAAAATGTTTTCTCTTAACACTCCATTCAACATCATACTGGAAGTCCTAGCCAGGGTGACAAGTAACAAAACAAAACAACAGAAAACAGTAAAGAAAGGAATGAAAATAGATGGGAATAGGAAAAAAAAAAAAGAAAATAACTATCTCACTGTCTTTATTTACAGATGGCATTATTATCTACATTCCAAAAAACCAGTAAAAAATACCCAAATACTCTAATAAGTGACTTTAGGAAGATTGTAGGAAATAATATCAATGTGAAAATATCAATTGCATTTCCATACACTAGAAATAAACAGTGCCAAATATAATAGCACCAAAAATAGGTGACATTCTTAGGTATAAATATTAAAAACTTGTAGGTCCTTTACACTGAAAATTATAGAGCACTCATGAACGAAATCTTAGATATGAGAGAAGCTAAATAAATGGAGAAGTATACCTTGTTCATGAGTTGAAAGACTCAAAACTGTTAAGATATCAACCTCCTCATTTATTTTATAGATTCATTATACTCCCAAAGAAAATCCCAGCAGAAATTTTGTAGCTATCAAGAAGCTCTTCCTAAAATTTACTTGGAAGGCAAAGATACCAGAGGAACTAAAAAAAAAGAATATTTGAAGGATTTGTTCTACCTTTTTTCAGGACTTAATAAAAAGCTACATTAATTAAGACTTTGTAGTATGAGTGAGCAGGTAAACACACAAATCAATGGAGCATGCTAAAGAATCCAGCGACAGACTACACAAATATGATGAGATTTTTGACAAAACTATAATGGTGGGAGCATTTGGATATCCACATGCAAAAAGTAATGTTAAAAATCTTGACCCGTATCTTATACTTTAAAAAAAACTTACTCAAAATGGATCAGTCCTAAATGTAAAACATAAAAGCGCAAAATCTCTACTTGCAAAGGTAGGAGAAAATTTTTATTGCAGTGGGTTAAGGACAGAGTTCTTAGATATAATATCAAAGCACAAAGATATTTGCAAATCACATACTTGACAAATAAGTTGTATTCATAACACAGAAATCTCAAAACTCAACCATAAAGAAGCAAATATCTAATTAAAAATGAAAAAAAACATTTGGATAAACACTTAAACAAGATATACAGATAGCAAATAAGCACATGAAAAGAAACAATGAATTAATTAGTGTGGAAATGCCACTAAAACTACAGTGTAATATTATTACACACCTATCAGAAATGACTTTTTAAAAAGCTGACGACACTAAGTGTTTGTAAGGATGCAGATCACACATTACTAGTAAAAATGCAAAATAAAAATAGATACTTTGTAAAATACCTTGGCAGTTTTTGCAAAATTAAATACCTACTTACCATATGCCCCAGAAATCACACTTCTAGATATCTGTGCCCAAAAGTAAAAATTTAGATTCACACTAAAACTTGAATAGTAATGTTTATAGAATCATTATTCATAATTTGAACAAATGGAAACAATCCAAATTTCCTTCATTCCATGAGTTGGTAAACAAAATGGTAGTATGTCCATACAACAGAAAACCACTCACAAATAAAAAGAAACAAACTATACACACAACAGGGATGAAATTTAAACACATTTTACTAAGTGAAAGAAGCAAGACTCAGAAAGCTATAAAAACTGTATGCTTCCACTTATATAGCATTACATAAAATGCAAAATGATAGAAATGGGAACTGATTAATAGTTTCCAGTAGTTTGGGGGTGGTAGGAAATGTTGACTATAAAGAGTTGGCAGAAGGAAATATTTTCAGTTAATGACACCGTTCTGCAACTTGAACAATGCTTTCCAAGGTACAAGGGATAATGGTTTGACCAAGCATTTTTCCATGAAATAACTAGGTCAAAGCTTTTCTGCTTACAATATCAAAATATTTTACTTGTACCTTCCTACATTGGTCACTAAACCAAGACCTCATTTTAGGTTTTGGTACCAATATTTTATTTGTTGAATTAAGTTTAACTGCAAACACACAAAAAGCATCCTGGGATATGTTAAGGGATGGACATTTATTTCTAACTCTCCTGAAAACAAATCTGCAGATATGCTGTATTAGTACTGATATAGTGGAAATATTTTTCATCAGGGCTCAAAACTTTCATCTTTGGATTCCACCACCTTTAGCTTATGTTTTTATTCTCAAGTTCGACATACGATATTCTATGTCAGACCACCAGTCATCATGCCCAAATCCCAATTCTAGGCCGAAACAGTATAGTTGAAGACCAAAGCCATCAAATGAAAGTATGCTGAAGCAGCATTTTAGTATGATTTGAGAGTAAACAAAGGTTTTAAATTTGGAAGAACCCAACCGTTCATATGACTTGGTGGAAACTGAGCTTACTGAAAATCTTTCAATAAGACGTGCTTGTAGTTTCCCACAGGAGAATTAGAAATCTAGTCTTTTCAAAGGTTGCTTGAAGCAAATGCTACCAGAAAGCTGAAGATGTGTGTGTGCAGTAGGAGTTCCTGGGCTTATGGGTTTATGTCCCATAATTGTCCCATAAGGAAACAGCTCTCAGGGTGATGAGAAGGTGACTCCGGTTCACCTGCTTTACCTGAATCCTGCTCTAGAATCCAAGCATGGGAGTGAGGCCTAGTGGAAAAGGCACCCCACGCGGGTATCCTTCCTCACATCCTGCGTCTGCTGGACTGCACCATCTGGGTTTTTGCCTCCACATGAAGGAGTCTTGCCTTTTGGGACACTGGGGCACTGGGGGGGCACTGTTGGGGGGACACAGTGTTGGGACCCTGGGGGGAAAGAGAGGCAGTCCTTCCTCCTCAAGTTTCTGGGGAGAGGAGAATCTTTCTACATGGGGGGTAAAACCCTCCAGGCTCCTTTTCTTCCTTAGACTTAATCAGGGTGGCAGGAATAAATACAGCATGTTCACTTTAGGCTCTAAAGGGATATTGTGAGAATTCATTTCTGTTGCTATTGTTTTAGTAGTGTCTTTTTTGTTATTATTATTGTTATTATTATTATTATTATTATTATTATATTACATGCTAATTGGTATTACAGTCTCTGTAGAAAGCACATATTCTTTGGAGAGAGCCACGTGTAAAATTTCTGACTTTCCATGAGAAGCCTAAGTTGTCCCATTCTGCTGGTGACTAAGAGAGAAAGTCTTTCTAATTTGGACATAAAGTCTGAGTCTGTCCATTTAGCCATAACCTAAAGTCACATTTCCAAATCAGCATTAGTAGCAACATAACCATCTGTTCATTTCCTGTGTCTCACCTTAACAACTTGTTCCAAATATGAGAAAGAAAGAAAGATAGCCATTTTATATATTGTCCTTTAAAACTCCCACACATATGTTGCCTATAGCATGCCCTAATAATAAATGACCTGTGTGTATAGTTTCAAGCCAAGTCATGTTTAATAGTTAAAAGGAACTTTTGCAGCTTAGTGTGATGTCGCATCTTGCATGGACTTTGGATTTTGGCAAATAGTTGGATTTTGACAAAGAGAAAATCGAATTCCGTCAGTTACAGGGTACCCACAATAAATAATCAATAGCAGCTTGGACTGGACTCAGAAAATGTTAGGGGGCCCTGTAGGGGAAGCAAGCAGATTGCGGCAGAGAAAAATTTAACCTGCAATTGAAAACCAGGTGCAGAAAGAGACAGCAGTAGATACAGCTGTGCATTTAAGACCCTTTCTGCTGTGACGTTAGCCTTTATTTTGTTTTGCTTCATTAGCCCAGAGAGCATCACTTTTCCAACTCCTGCAGCTCCACACGAGGAATCCTGTGTGCGACCAGTCCTGACTGTGGAGGATCTTGCTCCCATGCTTATCTCTGATTTGTTATCTATGATTAACAGGAATGTCGATTTTCATATATCTGACTCCATGATGGGAACCGGACAACAGCGTCAATTAAGTCCCTCATCTCTCTTTCAGGTAGTGATCCAATCCTCTTCCTTTGACACAAAATGTGTAAGAAGATGATGGAGAGAAAATTTCAAATTGACCAGATAACGAAGTGTAATTGCCATGAGGAAGCCGAAGGCTTTCCTTTATAGCATCTCTGTTCCACTCAATATCGTTGTTTTTTTGTTGTTTTGTTTTGTTTTGTTTTACTAGTTGTGTTCATGATGTATGCCTTTCTTTTTCCTTTGGTTGAAATCCCTGGCAGTTGTCTCACTATATTTATAAACACTCCTATTGCATTTGGCATGATATCCATCATTTTCCATTGCTCCTGTCCTGTCTCTTGTTTTCTGCTATCTCCTGTTTCTTAGTGGACACCTCGGGCCTCTCCTGTGGGCCAAAGATTCTTAGCACTCAGCTCACTCTACAGGATAGATTCTCACTACAGATAAGAAAATAATAACAACAATAATAACAACACAACTAGAAAAAAAAAGTAAATATCTTCTTAGAAACTGAAGATGCTATAGGGGTGCCCGGGTGGCTCAGTCGGTTGAGTGTTCGACTTCGGCTCAGGTCATGATCTCACAGCTCGTGAGTTCAAGCCCCACGTCGGGCTCTGTGCTGACAGCCTGGAGCCTGGAACCTGCTTCGGATGCTGTGTCTCCTTCTCTCTCTGCCCCATCCCCACTCATGCTCTGCCTCTCTCTGTCTTAAAAATAAATAAAACATTACAAAAATTGTTTTAAGAAAAAAAAAGAAACTGAAGATGGTATTAACATTATCCAAGCCCATTACTTCTGTCACTTAAATGTTTGCAATCATTTCCCCCCTTAAAATGTATTGAAAATTGTATCTTTTCCTGCTTCCTTGTATCTCCAGCCTATGTTGTAAGCCTTTAAATTCACCTTCTTTCTTTCCCCATGCTGTGATTGTTACCCCCAAACAGAGAAAATGTACATTAGTTCTCTATGGTGCTGCACTTGAATAGACCACAGAGAAATGCAGTATTAGACTCCTGGTCAGTGGGTAATGGAAAGGAACTCTCATCTTTACTCAGTTTTCATAAGATTCAAGCAAGTTCTATGATTTCAGTGACGGATACTGTGTAGTGCTAAGAATGGTGGCATAGTCTTTATATGTGTATTTAAGTTTATTTTCCATTCAATGAAAATAAGTCCTTACCCAGAAGGTTCTTCATCCCTGAACCAGAGAGAGTCCTAATGAGCCAACTGCCCTCAATCATGCTAATGTGTGTCTGAACAGAGTTCAATGTCAATTTGGTTTCCATCTATAAGAACTACAGCAATTGTCTCTTCCTTTTCTCTTATTGAATATATATGTATCTTTCACTCTGTCACTTTCTTAACTATCCTAATTCCTTTCAATTCTCTTCAATTTTAAAATTTCCAAAGATTTTCTTCTTTTACCCTTATTATCTGTAGAACCATGGCCATTGTGGGAAAAACATATGATTCTTATACTCACAAAAATTACCAAAAACAAATTTTGTCACATGTTATCATTTCATCTGGTATGAATGGTGAGCAGTGACAGAACGAGAGGGTGGGGAAGAAACATCACATTTTTGACAAGCTGAGTGCTTGATGTTGTTTTTAGGGATGTATGTAGAAGAGTAAAATGAAGGCTTCATCTCTATGAAGAAAGGAAGGACAGAAGGAAGGATGAATACTTTATCTATAGCATCCTTTCTCCCATAAGTCAAAATTTGACCCAGACCATGTTAATTCCCCCCCACTTTACCTTCAAGTCTCCAGTTCATAGATGCCACATGAGCCTCAGAGTTTCTTGTGCTACAACAGAAATAGAAAAGCCTTGGAGTAAGAGCACAGAGGCTCCTGATGCAGGTAGGAGATGAAGCATTATCACAATGTGTCCACACACAACGTGAAAAATTATCTTTTCAGGTGAAATTTCCAAGAGTAGGGTCTGAGATAGGGAATGTGGTGCAGAGTGAGGGGCTTCTCTTCAGTACAAACCCTTAAGTTATGGAGGAGGCTATAGAAGGAGAAAGAGATGAGAAGTGATGGAGTCTTAGCCTTGGTCTCACTCACAAGGAGAAGAGTCAACCATAAGCACCACACAGCTCCTCTGTCCCCTTCAGGCAACAGAGTTAGACTTTTTCACCCATGTAACAATCCATCATTGGCAATGGGCTGTCACGGGAGGGACAGAGGAGACAAGTTCCCAGTGTAGATGGTTCTTAGCTGCTGAGAACAAGAATCAGAAGAAGCCTTTAGGAGCTAATACTCATAGCAGCTGGGAGACATGGGTCGGGGTATATTGGCCCAGTGAATTGCACCTCAGAGTATCTGCTCCAAGGGTCTCTTCTGCTTTCCTCCATCCCACAGCACAAACTGATGCTAGGTATCTCTTGTTTCGTTCAGAACAGTTGCTCCAGTCCAGAAAGCAGGGTAAGAACACGCACAGTAGGTGAGGTCAAAACTGAATCTAGATCAGATCATTATTCTACAAGACTACTTCAGGCTGTTTGTGTCCTAACAAGGCATCTGTAATCTTATGTGGGATGAAAACAGCCACACGTGTATTGAAAATACACACTATTTAGTGACTGCTACCATATCATGAGGGAAAACCAATTAGTTAATAAAAAGAAAATAAAATCCAGGGAAATAATGGAAATACATTGACTGTCTTAATGTACTACATTGAAAGTCAGGTTTTGGGGTTTTTTGTTTTTTGTTTTTAATTTTTTTTTTCACAGAAAAATTGTAACACTACCAAATACTGAATGTTTTTCTCAGTGACTCTCCCCTTGTACCCCTTGTACTTGCAATACCTTTAATTCACTCTCTCAACTACTCCAAAGGCTCGATACACTCCTGCCCAGACATCTCCCATGTAAGCCCTCCTCTGTCTTCTACAAAGCACCTTATGTTCTAACCATTTCTGCTTCCCTCACTTTCTTTCAAAATAATTGCCCTATAAGTCTTTTAAGCTGGATCCAAATGTAACTGTAGTTTCCTTTGAATGACTCAGATTGAAAATTTACCCCGGGTCTCAACAACTGCTTTTTTTTTTTTTTTTTTAAGGTAAAAGTATGTGAGGAGATACTTTAAGTCAGAGACCCGTCCAACAGCCCCAACACCACAATGCTTACTTGTTGGGCCTACCTTTGAATTTTTTTTCCCTAATATTACGGGCCTTATTTCAGAGTTTTAACCTTGTAAGAAAAACACATTCACATCCTGATATCACATTCCTGATGCTAAGAAATGGAGAGTATTTTTTAAGAATCACTATGAAATTACATTTAGCGCTGGTTTCCAAATAACAGTATAAGAATTTCTATGTGCAAATCAAGTAGAGGCTTCAAAAGTGAACTTTCTCCTATCTTCATGATAGGAGGTAGTGTTGTAACTCAGAGCAAGATATCTGCCAAAGTTAGGCTTGGGATACTCCCATGGAAACTGAGAGATAGGAGCACTTTTTTCCTTGATTACATTTCAAAGAGATGGATCCCAGGTCCTTGAGAGAGACAGGTCTGGGTTCTAAAACTGGTAAGAAGCTTTTTTTTTTTTTTTTTTTTAAGATTTCCATCTCAAAGAGGCAATGAAAGGATCCACAATTCCAAGTTTTCTGAAGTGTATGCTCTAAGAAAAGGCAGTTCAGGGGCTTAGAGGCAAGGAGAAGCCTCTCTAATATTTAGTCAAGCTGAGGGGAACATTTAATCTGTCTTGGTTGGAATTCTCACTTTCTTCATATTTCTGCTCAAATGTCACTTCGCCTATCTCACTTTCCCTGGCTGCTCTCTACAAAATAACCCTTCCCCAGCTCCCAGCATTCTCTTGTCCCTGTTGCCCTGCCACGTTTTCCCCCTGGGAAGTATCACCACCCCAAACATTACGTATTCACTTTGTGTCAGCTGTCTATTGCCACAGAATACAGGGTAGCCAATAGAAAACCTCAGAAGCATATAATAAAGGGGGTTTAGAGAGCCATTATTTATTAGCCTCCTTACTAATCGCTGGTAATAAAGTGATAAATAAGATAGATACTGTCTGTGTCTTCAAAGAACTTACCTGTTTGTGTGAAGAATGTTTTCTGAAGCCCTTTTATATGTTAAAAACATAAACATATCTTAAAAACATCCTTTTTTGACTTGTTTCCACACCCCAAAGAGAACTTGAATGATGACACAGTTGGTGGATAAATTGTTACTTTCCCTCCCTTGTCCTTTGAAATGACCATTTAGATTTTGATACTTTGTTGATAATTAGCCTGGATATTTGTAAATCCTCCCCCCAGCCCCCCATTTCAGCCTCTCCTTTATCTCAGGAAAATTTCTTTAAGCTTATTTTTCCTTCTGTTACAATTGATCGTTTGGTTGTTTTCTTTTTTTCCTGTATCCAAGAATAATTAACATACAGTGTTATATTAGTTTCATGTGTGTAATAAAATGATTCAACAATTCTATACATTTCTCAGTCCTCATCAAGATAATGCACTTTTTAAAAAATTAATTAATTAATTAATTAATTAATTTATTTATTTATTTTGAAAGAGAGAGCAAGCATGCACACATACATGCAGGAATGGGAGGAGCAGAGAGAGAGAGAGAGAGAGAGAGAGAATCCCAAGCAGACTCCACGCTCAGCATGGACTCCACACTCAGACTTGGGCTTCATCCTACACCCATGAGATCATGACCTGAGCTGAAATCAAGAGCCGGATGCTTAACCAACTGAGCCACCCAAGCGCCCTTCACATCTTCTTTATCCATTCATCTGTGGATGGACACTTAGGCTGTTTTCAAATCTTGGCTATTGTAAATGCTGCAATAAACGAAGAAGTGCTGTATCTTCTTGCATTGGTATTTTTATTTTCTTTGGGTAAATACCTAGGAGTGGAATTACTGACTCATATGGCAATTCTATTTCTAGAAAACTATGGAACACTTCATGAATGTGCGTGTTATCCTTGTGCAGGGGCCATGCTAATGTCCTCTGTATTCTTCCAATTTTAGTATATGTGCTGCTGAAGTGAGCACTGTTGTTTTCTTTCTTTTTTTCAATTGTTTACTCCTCAAACTGGTTGAGCTGCATCACTTCCCTTAGGTAGAGGTCACATGTTCTCTTAACTTTCATCTTTAGTCTCCCTTTTTGCCACACTCTGGGAGGATTTTGCTTACCATC
Organism: Acinonyx jubatus; assembly: GCF_027475565.1. Taxonomy (NCBI): domain Eukaryota; kingdom Metazoa; phylum Chordata; class Mammalia; order Carnivora; family Felidae; genus Acinonyx; species Acinonyx jubatus. The sequence continues at coordinate 43,315,771 of NC_069384.1, forward strand.
ACTGATTTAATTCTCAATAGTAGTAATTCTCCTTATTACTGCATCCATTTTTTTTTTAATCTGTCAGTCCATTACAAGAGTTTATTTTGTCCTTTGCACTACTTTTTTACAATTTTGGATTATTTTATTTTCAGTGTAAACTGTCCTTCCCCACCCCCTGCCAAGGCATTTTATAATAACATCCTGATTCAACTTTGTACTAGCAGGTTCTCTTTTCATTATTTTTATAAAATAAATTCTATAAAAAATTCAGCAGATGTTCATAGCTTCTGTTAGTAGTAGTGGTATTACTATTTTCTATTGGTTAATTACATTTTGGATTAACCAAATGTTTTATCATTTTCATTATCATTATCATTATCTTTTCATTATCATTACCATTATCAGCTTTATCATTATCAAAGAGAATTTTTTTAAACTCTAATTTACTCTTTGGTTGCTCATTAGACTTTTATGATTACAGATTGTTTTGTCATTGCCCAACTATCAGTGACTTCTCGTTTCACAGTAATAGAGTTGAATCCAAATCCCCTCCAAAGAAATCTACAATATGGCTACACCCCTATTTACAAATTTGCTGCCTTCTCCTACTCTGCATGGAACCTCCGGGCTAACTATAGAGCCATTAACTGTCACCTAAGGTCATACCAAAAAGTTATCCCCCTGCTAGTGTTGACAGATTTTTTTTTATCCAGACCTGAAATGTACCACCCGTCTCTACCTCCCAAATTTAAAATCCACAAGCATGTATCTCAAAGATATATCCTTCAAACAGCTTTTTCTGATTCTTCCACTTGAGTATCTTTGTGCTTCTCTTATGAGACTTCTAATCTTGCATCATATTTTATGGTTGTCTGTGACATCTATTAGCATTACTATGATTGTAAGATTTTCTTACGGAGAAGGTTACTTTTAGACCCTATACATCTTCAGGGAAAGAAAAGAACAGTAGAATATACAACATTCTGATTTTTCAATACATATTTGTGGCATGTAATGGAACGTTTTTTTTTTGGTCTTCAAAATATTTCAGTAACTGTGCAAGGCTTACTAAGTAAAGATAAATCCTTAATATAGTATTAACTGATCTCCCCCTCTTGTTTCCAGAGTTCAACCATGATTTACCTTTTTTTTTTTTAATTTGCCCATTACTCATACTCCAGACAAATTATGAGAAACTTGCTGATTTTAGAACAGCAGGCGTTCATAGCTGCTGCTAGGAGTAGGGGTATTAACACATTTTCCCATTTTCATGTATTTACTCACGTGTTCTTGTCTTAGAACATCTTTACAGTGGACAAAATAATTCCATTATTTAGTGACGAGATTAAATCCCCTTTTCTTCACTTATGGTTTCATTATTTACCTCCTTCTTGAGTAATTCTCCCTTTTCAACTTCCTCTGGTTTTTCATTCACAATATGTATCACGTTTGGGTTTGTATTACTATCAGTTCAGTCTGTTGTTTAATTTCCACTCTCATATAAGCATTACAAGTAATAGAACTGAGTTTTTTCACTTTTGTAGCCCTCTCAGAATACAATTCATGGTTTTGCATATATGAAAGATACCAAATAACTATATTTTGAGTTTATTTTGAGTATAGAATAAATATATGAATAAATGGCAAAACAATGCTATTCCAAAAAAAAAAATTCTGTATGTGAAAATTAATTGAAATACGGGTGCCTAGGTGGCTCAGTCGTTTAAGTGTCCGATTTCGACTAAGGTGATGATCTCGCGGTTCATGAGTTTGAGCCGCGTTGGGTTCTGTTGACAGTGCGGAGCCAGGACCCTGCTTCCGATTCTGTGTCTCCCTGTCTCTGTCTCTATCCCGTTCGTGCTCGCTCTCTCTCTCTCTCTGTCTCAAAAATAAACAAAAAAATTTAAAAAAATTGAAATATAACAATTAAAATAATTACCTACAATTTAAAATAGTCTAATGGATATAATATGATTTGCATAAAAGATGATATTTCTATCTACCCACATACTCTTCTTTTGTCCTTTCGAAGAGATTGTAGCATGTTGCACCTGGTTAAATTTTGTTTTATAACTGCAAAGCTCTACATCAATGTATATGAAAAGCTCTAGTTCTTGTACTAGCTATAACCAATAGATTCTTCTGTTGTCAGTGCAAGATTTTAATGCTACCAGTTTCTCGTGGCATGGGTACGGAGTAATAGTTAAGGACGTACATGCCTTTTATTAATCATCCACAGGATGAATCTTGCTAGATTAAAACACTATTCTTTTTTTCCATTGCTAGTCTACACTATTTTTAACCTTTTTATCTTTTAGTAACCAAACAATTGGAAGACAAAAACTTTCTTTTTTCCATGAAAGAACATAAGTTCTAATTATAGCCAAACAAGTGTGGTCTTCAAAAGGATAAATTTTTCCTTATTCCAGTCATCAAAAACACCATAAACCTCTACAGGGGATTTGGATTATATGTATGTGTGTGTGTGCATGTGTGTAACACATATATATGTGTTTGTGAATATATATTTATATATGAATTGTGAATATATATATTCATATATATCATGGCATCTGACCATGGCCAAGACATAATAGAGTCATAATTCCCAATGATTTAATTTGTCTATTTTGATGTTGCTGATTAACCATACAAACTGCTATTTGAAGTACACTGGTTGTGCATTTTATATTTTTGTCATTGCTATTGATCCCCAAAGTAAACTCTTCCTATATAATAGTCCTATTCATCTTTGCATTTTCAGAACATGAGTAATATGTAGTTTATAGTGTTGGAGACAGTTTTATGGGGAGTTTTATAATATATGTGAAAATCTTCACATATGCTATAGGTCATCCAGAGGAATTCTATCAAGAAACCTACATCATAAAGGCACCAACAGATGATAAGTCAAAGGAAGAAAAAATTGGGCTCAAACCCACTCAATGTTTGCAGCAAATCTTCCCACTTTTTAGTACATTTATTCTCACCAATAGAGAAACCTCAAGAGTAGTAAATAAGGAGTGACTGACTTCAGAAAACAGTAGAATACTACAATTAATTATTCTCCAATATTTTAGAGTTCACTTTTTTGGAATTTGCAAGAGTATTTTTGTAAAGAAAAATTCAGATTTATGTAAATTTGCCAAGTCAAGCTTCCATTACAATATATTTAACATTTCCATGGAAAACAAAATCCTGAAAAGTTAAAAGGTAGAAAACCTTTTGTTGTTAACAAAATAAAGTGTGAATAATTAATGAGAGGAAAAGAATAAATTGGAGAGAAGGTCATGATCACTGCAAACAGGAGGATTTGCTCATGAGTCACACAGGGCAGAGGGCATCTGAGCTGGCTACTGATGTCCTTCTAAAACAAACAATAATTAAAAACAAAAAACTGTTTGAGACTTGAAAAATAAATTATATTCTCCAGAACACACAAACCTGTAGTTTAACAACCAAAATAATGTAAAATATAAAAGGACTACAAAAAATAACATCACATAAGCATTACTTCCATTTTTAAGCACATTAGTATATTTGAAAACCAATTTTAATTTTGTTGTTCTTACTTTGAGACAATTTCTGAATATATAAAGGGGTGACCATAAAGTTAATGAATATGTGAATGTAACTTTACTTGGAATCGACTGATTTCAGAAACAAAATTATAAAAATAATTTTAATATTTTCTAGCAGAAATATCCTTAATTTGTAATAGAGGTTTATTTGACACACTTAATTTGGAGAGATGCTTCCAGTTGTTAGTACTTTGGGCCCTGAAGTTTGAAAAAGAGCTTGATTGTTGTTTTTTTAATGCAGGAATATATCTAAACTTAGTTGTTCTTTCAACAAAGTGCAAAATCTTTTTCTCACCACCGGAGAGCATCTATCATACAAGAGCCACAGAACAGCCAAGTAGACAGAATGATTCAACTACTTTACATCAACCATCCGTCATTGACCACTTCAGGCTGGTACATGGGTTCATGAATGTAATTTTGGGGACAAAACTGGAGGATATGCATAGCCCTAATGGACTGGTCACCAAGTCTTCTCTAATTGAACTGCTGTCTAACGTCACACGGGCCAACAAGAGACTAACAGCAAACCGCACACTCAGATTCTCAAAGAGCTCAAATGCCATTTGGCAATGAGTTAATTGTATTGGATCCTTTCTACACTGAAGGGGCAGTGATTCATTTTGACTGATATTAATGCATTCTAGGTATGGATTTGACTTTCTTTCCCCCATTTCTGACAATACAATCATCTGAGATCTTACGGAGTACTTCATCTACTGACAAGGCATGTTGCATAGCACAACTATAGAGCAAGGAAACTTTGTACATACATGAGTATGGGATCTACTTTTACCACACGCCATATCTTTAAGAAGCTGACAGTCTGAGAGAGCAATAAAAGAGCCTTTGAAGTCACTGCTGTGGTGCCAGCTTGGAGATGATTCTTTGAGAGAATCTGTTGCCATCACCAATGGCAACTTTATGGTGCTGTGTCCCCAAAAGGTAGAATACAAGGTCTGGTAACTGAGAGATTGAAGTGGAAGAGGTCCTGCTCGCCATTACTCCTTGTGATGCACTGTCGGCTGGGGGGAGGGGATGGTGGTGGTGCCTCTTGTCCTTGCATTCTGAAGATTTAAAGATTCCGTTTCCAAGAGGGAAATCTCTCCATTGGTGGACAGAACAAGAATTAAACTTTACACGATGGCTGCCACCCAATTAATCGAACTCTGTGCCAAAGGACCAGTAGGCAAGGAAAGGAGACATCACCCTGGCAGATGATTGACTGATCATCAGGAGGAAGTGCAGCTGCTGCCACCCAGCAGGGCAGGGAGGAATATCCTTGGCATCAAGGCAGTGGTGTGCCAGTGGAGGTTCTACAACCTATTCATCAGAGCCTGCTCTACACCTCTCTTCCCAATTCCTGTTCAGTTACACAATATTGCTAGCTTGAAACCAGCCGTGGTTGGAATATTTCACTACAGCAATCGGAAAATGCTGTAAAGCAGGGCTTTCATTTTCTTTCTTTCCAGAGAGTTAGTTGTTAAACATCTGCCAGGACATCGTTCATCCAGGTGAGCTCCGGAGTCATCTCCTGGTACTCCCTTAACAAATTTTTAGATTTTTTTTAACGTGTAATTTTAAGAAAGAGACAGAGCGTGAGTAGGGGAGGGGCAGAGAGAGAAGGAGACACAGAATCTGAAGCAGGTTCTGGGCTCTGAGCATCAGCAGGGCCAGATGAGGGCTCAATCCCACAAACCACAAGATCATGACCTGAGCCAAAGTTGGACGCCTAACTGACTGAGCCACCCAGGTGCCCCAACTCCCTTAATCAATTTTAATTGAAATTGCTTAGTACAACAGTCACAGCATGAGAAGCGGTTGGTGATCAAGCACCACAAAAATGAGTGTCCAGCTCCTCCACCAGATAAGCCACTTAGATGCCTCTGCTTATCTAGATTAGATCCAGGGGAATTTGGACTTGATACTAGAGGAAAAAGAAAATAATTATCTTAAAACCAGTTACAGCAGACAAGACAGTAGTTTTCCCCCACTGACTTTAGTTTTAAGTTTTTCCAGAAAAAGAGACTGACCAAAATGCCTGAAGATGCCTTCTCAAATGTATTGAATTTATTATACTATATAAGTGGATTCAGGAGGTACAAAATGTAGGTTGTAGTGAATATTGTCATGTTCCACCTAAATTACCCTCCAGGACTGAGGCACTCATGTCCCCGCTACTGGAATTATTGGCTACTGAAAGCATACAACTGAGTCCATCCATGAGAATTATTCTTGAGCTAAGATATGCCTTCTCTCCAGGGCCATCTCACATTCAGAGACTATCATCTGATTCCAATAGTTTCACTGAATTTTACCATCAAAGTCATCCTTTTGCCTTAAACGAACAAAAAAAAACCCAATTATTTTTGGTTAAATGTTCAACCGTGTCTATAAGGATAGAGTATGTGACTAAAAGGAGCTTCTGGATGAGATTGTAAGGCTCTGGTGAATATGTGTGTGTGTGTGTGTGTGTGTGTGTGTGTGTGCATGCGTAAGCGTGATCCCATGTGTGCAACTCAACTGCTTTTTAATAAACAGTTAAATTCATTTAAAAAAATCAGTCTTGTATTTGCTTTCCTCTAATATGTTACCTGATGGTGATAGCGTAGGAAAGAAGGTGTCTCTTCCTCATTTATCTTTAATTATTGAAGCTTACTGATAGTCATAATACTAACATAATTAGTGCAAATACCGTATTAGCTTGGACACTTTGCCACACTTGATTCCTTCCTTGAAAATGCTAACTGAAATCTGAAGCCCAGCAGCAAACAAGTCATAAACTGGGTTAAATCATTACCCTCGCGACTGTTGTCATCCACATATGTGGAAAACGAAGACGCCACGGCCAAGAAAGAAGCTCTTTTGAGGATAAGAAAGGGAGATCAGTTGGCTGCATTATTTCTTATACTATAATTACTGTGAAGATCTTGCAGTTAAGAAATTAATTTAATTGTCCGTATGTAGAAGGTTGGGAGATGGGATATGCTGTCTGTCTTACTTTTATCTCCTAAATGACTCAGAATCAAGATCTATATACTCTCCCTGCTGGATTTTCTACCTTAGTCCCAGATGTCCTACCAAAAGTTGCTCAAAAAGAAACTGCTATATATCTATCATAATAATAATCACATAAAGGCACTGTACAATATAATCCCATAGAGAATAAAAATTTATTATGAAATGAAGCTTATTTTTAAATCAAATCCTTTACTTACCTTGCCAAACATTCTGCTCAGATTGTCATACAAAAACTCATTTTTTGGTTTCACTGTTCAATGGTTTAATCAAAATACTTATTAATATTTAGAGAATGATCATTATGAAACTGGATACTGTTTAAGCAAGGACAAACAAACATGTACTAAAGATGGAAAAGAAAAAAAAAGAACAACTCCTGTGTTCTTTAAAACTGCTCTTTAGTTGTTGTCATGGAGAATTCTCCCATAATTCCTAGCATTCTATCTGTTTATATTAGTATTGACTTTACATTTTCTAAATAGTATAAATTAACTGACTATATAGCCATCCCTGTTGGTTGTAAAGGACCCAGGAATGAAGAGACATTATGTTTCCTTATTTACAGTTAGGGGGAAAAAATTACATGTAAAATAAGATACAGGGTAAAACACTATTAATGCATATCATTTACTGCATGGTTATTACTTTGTCCTACTTTTTGTCATGTACATTTTGTATACCATATCAACTTAATCCGAAGAACTAACAGTAATTTATATTTAGAATAAAAAGGGCTCATGGAAGGTAGTAAACTTGGGGGTGCCTGGGTGACTCTGTTGTTTGAGTGACTGACTCCTGATTTTAGCTCATGTCATGATCTCATGGTTGTGGGATCAAGCCCTGGATTGGGCTCTGTGCTGGTCATGGAGCCTGCTTAAGATTCTCTCCTTCCCTCTCCCTCTTTTCTTCCCCTGAGCACATGCACACATACATTCTCTCTCTCTTTCAAAGAAGAGGAAGGAGAAGGAGAAGGAGAAGGAAGAAGGAGAAGGAGAAGGAGAAGGAAGAAGGAGAAGGAGAAGGAAACATAAATTTTCCCATCACAAAGTCAAATTTTGAATCAGATTCTACTGATATATGACCACCTTTGAATTTATTTCATCTTACTTATTAATTAACAAGAATATATATATTTCTGTAACACAGTATAATACATAAGAAACATAAGGGGGATGAACTGAACACCTGCATTGTTTTTAGCATATTCTGTATATTCTCTCTTAGTTATTTAAAAGAATAAGAATCAAGTTTCATTATGAATAGGAATCACTATTTAAATTTTAAAAAATATTCATTGAGGACTTACCAATTCCAAGACATTTGGATCTTGGTAAATGAAATACTTATTATTAGTTGGGTGGTGAAATACAAATGAAGTCAAATATAGATATTTATATTAAAATATGTATATAAGCGCAAAAATAAAAAACTTGGTATTTTAAAGACTCCATTAAAATAATATATTAATAATATAGCTATTCATAAAGTGAGAGTATCATAGGGGAATTGAGGCATTGGCAACTAGGGAAGAATTCACTAGAAGCATTGCTCATATAACAAGTGAGAAAAAGCTTGCCATCTAAACAAGCAGGAAGAGAGAACACCAGAATAGAAATAGGAATGATGGTTTTGTAAGAAGGAATTCAGTTGGCTCAATTCACTAAAAAAGCTCCTTGTAGTGGGAGCATAATGAGTAAAGGGTAGATTGATACACTAAGACAACAAATTGTTTCCCTAAGGTAACCTGTGATTTCTACTAAGAAGTGCATGTCAAATTGGTTCCAACTTTCGACCCGAATAAATGGTAACATGGTGACATTTCAGGCTAGTAGTTCTCATATATCAAAAGTGAAGTCTTCCCTCATCTCTACTACACATTTAAGAATTCAGGTTTTGTTTCCAGCAGGTAAGAATCTAGTAACTATTACTCTACTCTCACTCTCCTGCTATGTCACATTCACTTATCAGCTGGATGCGCATGGGCATCTTATCTCCCTGAAGTTCTGTTTCTTCTTTGATAAAAAGGTCACAATAATACTTATTCTTTTCTTGTGAATTGTAAAGATCTTTGTGTTTAAAATTCTTTCAAAATCACCAAGATGAATCACTTACTCTTCAGTCATTGCATCAGTGTTAACTTAGATCAGACCATCGCCAAAAAGTGGAGAGAGCACAGAGCCTCAGGAGGATATTACACTGGGGGAAAGAGAAATGGAGCAAATAGGAGGTAGGAAGAGAGAGTTCATAGTCATGGATATGGAACCATTGAGAAGGAATGTTCAGAGCACACAACTTAAGGCACAGGATTGCTGACTGGAAAGGAGATTTAAAGAAGTTCTGTTGTCCTAATCACATCTTTGGGGCAAGAGATGGAAGATGTATTATGGGACCCCTCCAGCATCTTTGGTGTTTAATATCTTTAAATTTAACATTTGTTGCTTCTTTTATCTTGATAATCTGACCTCATCTAATATTCACAAAACATTCAGAGGTAACATTTTCTGGAAGCCTGTTTTAAAATTCCCAAATTGTGTTGTGTTCCACTCCTCTAGACTGTTATATCATCTGGACTCCATCATGTTTCTAACCATAATATATTAAAATCATCAACAAATTTGTCAGTTATTTTCACAAAAAGGACTATGCATGTTCTTCTCTGGCCTCTCAAAGTCCAGGAGGGTGCCTGGCTCATAGTAGGTTGTTTTTAACATAAATGGAACTGAAATTAATTCCTCTAATCTTTTTCATATATTTACAAGCTCAACCTTTTGTCTTCAAGCTTCCAAATGCTATGGTCTTATTATTCAAATTCTATCTCCAACTTAAGTTACATTTTCAGATTTTTCTATTCATTTTTTATACATTGATTCCTTTGTTAAAATTAAATATGAAATAAAGGCCGTACTTAAAAATTCTCTGAGCAGACAAAACCATTTAAATAACTCAAGCACAACTAAATCTAGCTTATTTCATGCACCTAAGCAAAACTTAACTTAGGTTATTTCTTATAAACCCCTTTATTAATCATAAAAGAAACTTAAGTCATTTTTCTAAAAATGGTATAAGGTAATCACTTTTAACCACTCTTCTGTCATCTGGAAACTTCCGTTGTAATAACCAATCATTGTACAGGTCAAACCATTCCGTCATTTTCACTTTATAAGCCATTCTGTAACGTCATGTACTTTGAGCTTTACACTAGTTATACCAGTTTTAAATTTGAAAGCTCCCAATTTGTGGACTGTTCTTATATCCACAATAAACTCTTGCTCAATAGTTGTTTATTCATTTGGTGGTTTTAATTTTGCTCTTTATGAATTCTTGGCACCTTTAATTGGAATATTGTTTCCCAAGGACTTTGCCCAAGACCTTGCTTCCTTGCAGACTTACGTCACATCTTACCTATAGGGCATGTATTTATAAGAAATTTGTATTAACCCCTCTGGTAAGACGAACTTCATCCTGTTTTCCCATTGCTTTCCCCCTCCTCATTTCAATGTGTTAGCTCAATTCCTGTCTTACAGTTCTAACGGAAGTCTAGTTTTGTTTTGAAACTGTGAGGCCCCTGAAAAGGCACCAAGTTAGAAGTCAGAAGAATTTGAATTGAGTCCTAGCTCTGCCATCAGTTAGCATGTAGACCTAATCAAGTCACAAGATTTTTGTAAAATTGATTCCCCATTCCCCTTATATTAAAATATGTAAACACACACCTAAATATGTTATATTGTGCTATATTATATTTTTATGTAATGTTATGTGTTTAAGATACAAAAGAATAACTAGGCCTAAACAGCTTATTTATTTAATACTCTTTTAACAAGGGTGGGGTTTGGAAACAATATTTAATGGCATAAAAAGCAGTAGAAAATCAAAATAGGCATTTTGCTACTATAGGAAAATATGCAACACCATCTAGTCACTCCTTTTCCCAGAAGAATGTGTAATGTATTTGTGAGAATCCGCAATACAATTCTGTATGAATAGTCTATAAATTTCAAACTATAAGCATGAAAAAATATATTGCACCAAAGGATTTATTAGTAAAATGGTCTTATTTTTTATCAGTTCTTGAGGGAGACGCTATGCTAGCTATAATATCAAACACTGATTATGATTGATAGAGCCCTTGTTCTTTTTTTTTTAATTTTTTTTAACGTTTATTTATTTTTGAGACAGAGAGAGACAGAGCATGAACGGGGGAGGGGCAGAGAGAGAGGGAGACACAGAATCGGAAACAGGCTCCAGGCTCTGAGCTGTCAGCACAGAGCCCGACGCGGGGCTCGAACTCAAGGGCCGCGAGATCATGACCTGAGCTGAAGTGGGCCGCTCAACCGACTGAGCCACCCAGGCGCCCCAAGCCCTTGTTGTTCTAATAACTTTTTAGAAAGGGACCTGTCATATTATCCACTAGAATCTAAAATGCTTTCTTCACTTTCCACCTCATCTTCCCACACTCATAATTCAATCAAATGTGTTTCTATGATCACATATTTAACTTCCCGTTTATTTTAATATATATTCATAACACATAAAAATCATGCCACTCAAGTTAATTGGAAACTGTTCAAAATAATGTCATATTATAATTTACTTTTAAATGATTTTTCATGATATGATTTCTATTGGATATGACATGTTGCTATTACTGTGTTAGTATTGCCTTTTAATTAATAGTTACAGGTTTTAGTTAATCCTCAATTGGGAAAATGAAGAGAATACTACTATTCTATTACTTCCAAGACTAAGATATCTTTGACAAGATTATTCTATTTTTAAAAAATGTAGGGGCTCCTGAGTGGCTCTGTGGGTTGAGTGTCTGACTCTTGCTGTTGGCTCAGGTCATGATCCTGGGCTTGTGGGATTGAACCCCATGTTGGGCTCCACAATGAGCATGGAACTTGCTTAAGATTCTCTCTCTCTCTCTCTCTCTCTCTCTCTCTCTCTCTCCCCCTCTGCCCTCCTCCCCTGCTCACACGCATGTGTGCTCTCCCTCTAAAAAACAAAAAATGTAGCTGAATGTCATAAATATCATGTCCTATACTATAATACTATAAAACACCAAGATCAAATCAATCAAGTCAAATCAACCTAGAAATTAGAAAAAAAAAAAAACCTGTGTGTACACATAATAGTTTAATTTTGACAATATAATAAAGATTTAATTTAAAAATTGAAGATAATTCGTTTCTGAATTGGTAGAAACCTGAATTATAAGATTTTTTTTTAAATGCAGTTTTAATTTAATACTACGAAGTTCATACTGTACGTCTTGGGAAGAATTCTTATTTTGTAGAGTCCCTTGGGGGAATTGTTTTACTGCTTAGATAAGAACTATTTAAGATTAGCATTTCAATTATTTGACTGCTTAGATAAGAACTATTTAAGATTAGCATTTCAATTATTTGACAGCAAATGTGAGCTTCAAAAGTGCTTTAAGAGCTCTAAAACACTTATTATATTAAATAGTTTGAAATAGTATTTCTCTTTATATATACTATTAATTTGATTAACAAAATCCTTTCCTAATAGAGCTCAGAGAGATAAATGTCAGCCTAAAACAAGGCTGAAGGGCTGCGAATTCTGAATTAGATCAATACCAATTCAAAACAGACCTTACTGATTGTTTCTCTCTACCCCCACATAGAAATACTTAATCTCCTGGCACACTGAGTAACTCTAAGAGTGGTATGGAGTAAAAACAGGATTATTCCTAAATTACATGTCTACAGTGTATTGTTTTAATATATCTTAAATATTTGTGTAATAAAATAAGGGATTTTTACACCTTGTAGGGTGATATTCCTACAGTTCTGAAGTTAGGAAGAAAAAGGGAAAACATTTATTTAGCAGCAAATTGACACAACAGGAAACTGAAGCTTTCTTTGAAATGCAAGTAAAGACAAGACCCACAGTTTTCAAATGAGGCGCTACAATTTTAAGTTGATGTATTAGAATTTGAAATTGTCACTAGTGTTTTAAATATAACACAGTGAGATAGTGATACCATGAGAAGAGATTAACATCCATCTACAAGAAGCCATGTTTATTGACTCATATTGTTGACTGACATACCCAATTTCCATGATAATAAAAGCAAGGATGTCACTTTCTGCAATAGGATGCTTGGATTGGTCTTATCTCAGGCAGATTCATACAGCTTGTCAGAAGAGTGAGACTTTCCTATCCTGGGGTTTCCCCCAAGCAACCTACCAACTAATTTGTAGAATAGATAAGGTGTTGAGGATATAGAGCTAAACAACCCAGAAATGACAGAGTCAGTGGGAGAAGTAACTTGTCAGCAGAAGTAACAAGGCTTCAGATCTCCAGATGTCCTTCAACTGGTGTGCTTAGCTATCTATAAATATACAAATTACCAAACACCTTTTCCTTCATGTTCTCTTTTGACTCATTCAGGTTCCTGGTCAGTTCTGAAGCCGGGCTGAAATATGTACCACCCAGGGGAGTTCCATAGTGCTAGTTACCTCAATGCTTGATTTATACCTAAACACTCACTTATCTTGTATTACCAAGGTACTTCCTTGATAATAAACCCTAAGTATTTATTTCTTAAACAGTATTTAAACCTGAACATGGTAATATATTTTGTTAATTTTATTTCTCATCATCTTACACACCATCAGTTTTTTTATGACTATTGAATTTTGAGAGGTATAATTGGACTCGCATTTCATCTGAATCAAAACACTAATGTTCTGTGTTATAACCAGATGACTCTGTAATCTTTCTCACTCAGAAGAGGCCGCTGTTGCGATTAACCTAGACACTGGGCACTGTTCCATAGGATGTGGCTTTCTTCGTATGAAATTGCTAAAATCTTTAAACTGTGTGTGGTAAAAATTGAGTGAATTACCTCTGAACTTATAATTAAGTATGTGACAGTTGATCTAAATTTCTTCCTTCAGGAGAGGGGCTCTAGGTGATGCTGCATGACTTATACATTTAAGTAGATATGTTATGGATTAACCGTGATTACACAATTTTTAAAACCATAAATCCCCCTATTAAATGAAAAGAGCTTTCCTTATTTATATGCTCTTAAGTTGTAAGTAGTACTGACTGTGCTACCCCGATTAGTTTGATAATTATGTAGGCACTTGTAACATGACCCTTCCCAAATCAGTAAAATATTTATTTAAAGGTATGTTAGACCAAATATGTCAGAATATATGTAAATCTTATGGACATTTTCCATAACACCTAGAATATAATTATACACATATCACAGAGTTGTAATATATTTGACATATTTGAAATAATGCCATGATACTATGGATGTAATGTATCATCAGCATGTCCCTGTGAGTAACAGACATCAATTTGCATAAAGCACACCCCATGCCTGCAGCATTCTAATTAGGAGGAAAGTGTTAGTACTTTCCTAAATAACTGGTTTCAGACAAACAAATTTGGTGGGGGTGGGGGGAAGCCTTGTCAAATCAAACTTTGATAAAATTCTCTTGAATTGAAAACATCAGTGGTAATGAATCATATGGGAGAAACAAGCCAAAAATAACAATAAAAATTCACTTTCAGGTAGCATTTTTTTTTTTTACTATCTTTAAGAAATGGAAGAATACTTTAAAAACTTTAGTTCAGAAAATACTGAATGATGATTATTGATTAATAGTTCTTGGTTAAACATCAGCTTCAGTCTATATTTTTCTTCCAAATCTACCGTAGTCCTACAAAGGTTTATTTAATATTTGGCAAAGTGAACACTGGGATAAGAAAATATTTTGGAAGTTACAGTTTACTGCAACAATCCATTCTCAGTAGAGCGTAGTAGGAGAGCCACAGAAGGAACGCTAGCATTAGGAACAGTATTCTGACTGCCGAAAGTGAAGTACTATTAGGTAGAAGCTAGACAGGAGCAGGGGAAGGAACCTCCCCACCCCACCATGCCAAGGGAACTTCAGGCCTTGACCTGAAAGATTTCAGAGTCCCAAGTCCCTGAGGGGGGAATGACAAAGCAGGCAGTTAGTTAGACATGAGCCTGAGGGAAGGACAGCGATAAATAAGTTACACATTAGAACCTGTGACTTCCCAGACCCTGGGGTTGACAGACCAAGAGTCACAGGTTTTGAGCATGCCGCTCTTCTCTTCCACAGCTGCCCCAGGGTAAGCCCTAGACTCATTATAATGCATTTGCATTGCGGGTACCCACCCCCCACCCCCGCTTCCCCCCATGGAGAAAGACTGCCTTGACTATTCTAGTACAAACCTTGCAGGGTCAAGAACTCCCCCTCCCAACCTGTGGGAAGAGTCCCCCAGATGATTGGAGGCAGCCTCTATTGGAGACCACCCCACTGTATGTAACAGCTCCTCCCAGCCCAGAGAGGCCCAGTAATATCCAATCCCAAAACAACTCAGGGGTCTGCTCCTCCTGGGAGAACCTACCTGCCCTCCCCTAGAGAGTGTACTGTTGCTTTAATAACTGTCTTCTGCTTTCACTCTGGGTGCTGATATGGAAATCTTTGTTGCATGCCAGACACAACTTTCCGTACTGCCCTCTTTCTTTCCGTGCTGTGATTCAGATTGTTTTGCCTATGACTGTGCTTCTTTGCCTCCTCTACAGGACCATGGTTTGAGCCTCCTCAACCACTTTGCAGTCTCAAGTCTCCTGCTCTGCATTTCCTTGTCGTGTCTGCACCAGCCACCACCGTCTTCACTATAGTCTTAGTCTTTCCTTCGCTCGAGCCTCTGACCCCCAGTGGTCTGACCTTCTTCTAGCCCGTCTTGTAATGCATCATGTGCAGTATCACAGGGCTTCCCACATTGGAGGTCTTTGCCGCAGACACACCTGCACTTTTGTCGAAGTGGAGGACCTTCTGTGGTTGGGCAGATGCCAGAACAGATCTCTTTCCTGGTCCCTCTCGCTTCCTAGCTGGCATCTCTGGCCTCTCCAGTTAGCATCCAATACCTCTGCCAAAAGGCTACCAGCAACTTACTACATATGGTTGGATGCCACCTGTCGGAGACTCCATCTCAGCCCTGGGTGCATCACTATAGGCCACCAGACTTGGGCACAAAAACACAGAGGGAAAGATGAAGTAGCCCACCCAGACACTCTCAGGACTGCCTGAGATAATTGGCACAATTAAGGCTGAATCCCAAGGACCCACCTGAAGGGCACTTAACCCAGAGTCTTCCTAGTTCAAAGGGAAAGGGAGGCCTTTCCTTTTGACCCCAAGAGCTGAGACGTTGGGGAAACCAAGCTCTCTAACTCTCCTGTTGTGTCACTTACGTTGGGCTAACCCAACATCTATAATTCCTCCCAAGCCCCCCCCTGGGTTGCATCCTAGCCCATTGGTCATTCTTTGACCCTGAGACTTTAAAGGTCTAGAAGTTCATCTTCTGAAACTGTGTGGCCCCAATTTAAGTTGGATGACAGAAGGGGTTGGCCTTTACATGGGAGCTTTAACTACAACATCATACTTTAGCTAGAGCTCTTTTGTAAACAACAGGGAAAGTGGAATGAAATTCTCTAAGTTCAGTCTTTCTTTGCCTTACTGGATATGGAGGATCTCTGTAAAACCTGTTGGATTGACCTGGCTCTCCTTGCAGTTGTCAAAGGGGAACTCCTGCTAAGAGAATCTCAGTTCCTCTGTGCGGAGGAACCCAAAAGGCACTGGCCCTGCCCAAGCCCCCTTTTACACCCTCTAGTCCTCCCTCTGTTCCTCCTCCCAAGCCAGCAAGTTTGTATCCACCTCTCCCGACCTTGACCCTCTCCCTTTACTGCCTCCATATTCCTGGGTTTCCCACCCTAAACTGTGTTCCCTGGTCAAGATGGCTGCAGGGCTGGACCTCAGGTTATTCATAAGCCCTTCTCTTTAGTAGAGCTTAAACAGATTAAACAAGACTTGGCACTCAAATCTTTCAGGTCAGGGGATGAAGGTTCCTCAGGGCATTCCTTCCACTGCTTATATCTAGCTTTTACCTAAGAGTTCCATCAGGTCATGGGGAGCAGTGAGTTAAGACTTAATCAGATTTGTTTATCCCCAAACCAGATTCATTTGAAACTTCAGCAATAGAAGAGGAAATTAAAGAACAGAGATGGAAACTGTCGCCTGATCATACAACTAGTAGGAAAACCAGTATTGTTTGTAACCGTGTTGTGTCCCTTAACGTTTTTCCTTCCCAGCTTCAATGTGCTTAGCTATGATTTTGTATTATGGCACCCCAAAGGTAGGCCTGGGGAAATATGTATCCTGGTTTAATAAAAAAAAAAAAAAAAAAAACTCAGTAAACTCTGCATGTCATATTTAATCCGGAGAACAAACATAGTGCTCCCTGGCTTTATAGATGATATTAAGAATTATGATGTTTTTGTGTGAGCATGCACAGAGAGATGGGGCGAGGAAAAAAGAGGAGCAGAAAGTAACATTCTGAAAGAGAATTTTCAAGTTAAGAAGTTAGTTAAGTATCACAGTTAATTGATTAGATTTTAGTCAATTTTAAATCTTTTTTGCTATCCACAAAATTTTTACTTTGTTTATAAAATGTATCTAATGTAAATAAGGGTCAGGAACACTTGAGGGGAATCTGTACCATCAGCACTATCCCCCAAATCTAAACTGGAAACCTTTCTCTAGTGAACTGTGGTCTCCCAGCTTTGGGCTCACTTGGGTTCCAGCTTTTGGTCCTTATTCATATATTATCACCAACATTTGGTAAAATCAGTATTCTTAAATTTAGCATTTTTAGTGGGTATCAAATAGTCTTAACTGTGATCTAAATTTTGAATGTCTTAATGACTACTAATAAGCACATTTTCATGAGGTTATCATCCACATGTATATATTCTTTGTAACCATTCTTTCAAAACCTTTTGTTGTTATTGTTTTGAATTTAAAATTTGATTTTTGTTTAAAATTTGCAAATTTTAGGGGTGGCTGGGTGGCTCCGTTGGTTAAGCATCCAACTTTGACTTAGGTCATAATCTCACGGTTCATGGGTTCAAGCCCCGTGTTGGGCTCTGTGATGACAGCTCAGAGCCTAGAGCCTGTTTCGGATTCTGTCTCCCTCTATTTCTACCCCTCTCCAGCTCATGATCTATCTGTCTCTCAAAAATAAGTAAACGTTAATTTTTTTTTAATTTGCCAACTTTAAGTAGGTTGTGTGTTCTTTTTAATGAGTTATTCTTATTCTTATATATTCAAGTCATTTGATAGACATATGTATTATGAATAGTTTCCCTCAGATCTGGTATATTCATTTTCTTATTGCTACTCTTTATGTGGTTAAAAAATGATGAAATCTAACTTATCAACTTGTTTCCATTATGATTATTGCTTTCTGTGTCCTTTCAGGTAAATTTTTGCTACTGTAAGATGGACAACGTATTATCCTTACTGTTCTCACAGATGCTTTGCATTTTTAGTTTTTATGTGTAGGTCTCTAATCTCAGCTCAAGATAATTTTTGGGTTGGGTAAGGTAGGTAGGGGTCAGACTTGACGTTGGTAATAAGTTTGGGGTTCCAGAGACCTGGTGGATAAGATTTTCATTTCTCATAAATTGCTTTGGGAAATTTGTGTAACTTTGAACAACTGTGGATATGTGAGTACATTTCTAGATTCTGTTTTTGTCCACTGACCTATAAGCCTTAGCCAGCACCACAAGTCAAGAAAAGGAAAACAGAGTCATACAGATTGAAAAGAAAAGAATAAAACTGTCCTATTTGCAGATGATGGTGTACATTAAAAAAAAAAAAAAACTTAGAGTCATCGAAAAAAAAAACCTAAGAAAAAATAAGTGAGTTCTCAAGTTTCCAGAATAAAAGAGCAACACATGAAAATTAATTATATTTCTATATAGTAGCAACAAACATGTGGGAACTAAAGTTAAAAATGCAATACCATTAGCAATTGCTCTGACAAAATGAAATACTCGTGTATCAATATAACATAGTGTGTACATGTGATTGAGGTTTTCCTAGGGAACTGTGAGAAAGGTCAAATAATGACAATGCTCTAGAAATGGAAATTTATGAAGACCTTAGAATATAGTCTACTTCCTCCAGTGGCTGCAAGGCTGCTGATTTTCAAGGCAACCACAAAGCTGAGGGAGTAGGTTAAGCTAAAACACCACAATCTCTGCTGTTCTTACTAAGTAACAGTCAGTAATATTTTCTTGAATAAATAAGTCTCAGATTGCTGCATACTTTGGTTAATTTCAAGAATTCTGTGAAAGTTGACATTTGCATTTTTGCCATTTTTTTCATTGCTATTATGGAGATGTGGATTTATAGAGGTCTTACTTCCTATGCTGGAAACCATGTGTCTCTTTGTATTATTTTAGCAGCTTCTTTGTGTCTATAAGTATGTAAAAATAAAAAGTTTAAAAAATGCTTGATTATTCAAAATACAAAATCATTTTTGGAGCATAGAAGAGCTGGTGAGATAGAGCATGTTAGATAAATATAACTGAAGGTTAGAAACTCAGATAGAAATGGAACATTGCTTTCGCCTGAGAATATTTTCCAAACTGTTGGAAGTGAGCTGTAGTTTCAATAATTTAACAAAATATGAGTATAATACAATAAAACCAAGGATCTGACAAAAGGGAAATTCTAATGAGTGATCCCCAAGGGCCACACTGTCAGTTTAAATATGAATATGAATTAAGCCCACCTCCACAACTCTCTTCTCTTAAACAACTGTAAGAAAACCTGCCTTAGGACAGAGCACAGCAAGGAAAACAACTATGCCTGAGAAGTGAAATGACTAACCAGCCCTCGAATGAATTCACAATCTATTGTGTATGTGCCCATAAATTGATATTCCCCTTCTTAAGAGTTAGGACCTAATTTCCTTCCCCTTGATGACAGGCTACATTTAGTTACTTGTAATAAATAAAGGGAAAGTGATGTCTGTGATTTCAAAGTCTGGATTTTTTCTCTTTCCTCTCTCTTTCTTAGATTGTTCACACTTAAATTCTATGTTGAGATCAGCTCCATGGAGAAGTATATGTCACAAAGAAATGTGACAACCAAGTGAGGGAGAACTCTTTTAAAAGCAGATTCTCCAGCACCAGTCAAGCCTCAGATCTCTGTGGCTCCAGACAACATCTCATTCCCAGATTATTAACCTTTAAAAACACTGTGAGCTGATGGGGTACCTGGCTGGCTCAGTCGGTCAAGCATCCTACTCTTGTGTCAGCTCAGGTCATGATCTCACGGTTTGTTAGACTGAGCCCTGCGTTGGGATTCTGTCGCCCACTCTCTCTGCCCTCTTCCGCTTTCACGTACATGCTTGCTCTCTCTTTCAAAATAAATAAGTAATCTTATTTATTTGTAAATTGTAAGCTGCTAACTTTTGTGGTAATAGATATTTAATACACAGCCCAAGTTTTTAATATTCAAGAGTTTAGGAAAACAGGCTGCAAGTAAAATATGTCTCTGTTCAGTAGGGTTCCGGTGTCTTGGTGGAAATAAGAGACATTCTCTCTGGGAAAATATGCCTTAATTCTCAAAGAATTCTGAAATAAATCTCACAAATATTGTTCTGGAAAGAAACTGAAAAAGTTAACATAAAATATTTCTAAACTAATAACAAAATTAAGAGGCTTGAATTGAAAATGTATATAAAAATTGTAGTAACAGACTCGTAATAATTATGCTGGAACTAATGGAAACAGAATATGAGACAGGAAGAGACGATTCTTGCTATTTTCTAAAAAATTAAAAAGCATCTTGAAAATATTTGGGGAAAATTAATTAATGACAAAGAAAGCTTGAAAAAAGTACATTGCAAACATAAATATAGGTATTAATGAAAAAAATTAGGAGTAGTTTTATTTTCGTTAATTTTTAAAAATTTTATTTATTTATTTTGAGAAAGAGAGAGAGAGTGTATGGATGCACAAGTTGGGGAAGGGGGTGGGGGGTGAGAGAGAGAGAGAGAGAGAGAGAGACTGAGAATCTCAAGCAAGCCCTGCACCGTCAGCACAGAATCTGGATGTGGGGGGCCTGAACTCACAAACTGTGAGATCACGACTGAGCCAACATCAAGAGTTGGATGCTTAACTGACTAAGCCACCCAGATGCCCCTCAAAGAGTAGGTTTAGAGCAAACTAAACATAACCAAAGAGGTAAATGGTTGACTTCAAAAGTAGATCAGGATTATCTATAATAGCCAAATTATGGAAATAAACCAAGTGTCCATCAACTGGTGAATGGATAAAGAAGAGGTGGTGTATATATACAAAGGAATATAACTCAGGCGTAAAAAAAGAATGAAATCTTACTATTTGTAATGACATGAATAGAGCTAGAGAGTATCAGGCTAAGTGAAATAAATCAGTCAGAGAAAGACAAACACCATATGATTTCACTCATATGTGGAATTTAAGAAACAAATCAAGTCAGGGGTGCCTGGGTGGCTCTGTCTGTTAAGCGTCCAACTCTTGATTTTGGCCTAGGTCATGATCTCCCCATTTGTGAGACTGAGTGGCTCATTCAACTCTATGTGCTGACAGCACTTAGCCTGAGTGAGATTCCCTCTCTCCCTCTCTCTCTCTGCCTTTCCTTGCTCATGATACACACGCATGCTCTCTAAATAAATTAATTAATTCATTAATTAAAAAAGAAAAAAAGAAACAGAAAACAAATGAGCAAAGGAGAAAAAGAGAGATAAGCCAAGAAATAGCCTCTTAACTATAGAGAAGAAACTGATGGTTACCAGAGCAGAGGTGGGTGGGGGGTTGGGGGGGAATTGGTTAAATAGGTGATAGGGATTAAGGAGAGCACTTGTGATGAGCCCCGGGTGTTGTATGGAAGTGTGGAATCACTGTATTATACACAAGAAACTAATATTACACAGTGTGTTAGATAATTGGAATTTAAATAAAAACAAAAAAAAGAAAATAATATAAAGAAATATTATGTTATATACCTTAAATTTACACAATAGTATATGTTAATTATATCTCAATAAAACTTGAAAATTTTAAAAAATTTCCACAATATAGCACAGAGAGAAGAAGGAAAAAATATATATGGAAAGAGAGGTTAAGAGACATGGAACATAGAATTAGAAGGTTGAATATGTATTGCTGGGGAAATAAAATTAAAAATCCAGAAAATTTCTTCACAAGACAAGAGAAAGAAAACAGTTTTTTATTGAATAAATCATTAAACAAATATATGATATACATAATAGAAAATCTGCTGAAGATTGCAAAGGCAGAAAGAAATCTTACCTTTTTATATAGCCAAATAGATGCAGCCTTTCTCATACATGCTCTCAAAATAAATCCTAATTAACCCTGAAGCCCAGAGTCAGATGCACATGAAGGGAATGTCAAGAGACTTAGGTAGAAGATAACCTTGTACAGGCAATCTGCAGATCCTTTCCTCAGAACACTCAGAAAGAGCCCACCCTTCAGGTACTTTGATTTCAGACTTCTAGTTTCCAAATCTGTGGAATAATAAATTTCTGTTTTTTAAGCCATCCAGTTTGTGGTTCTTTGTTACAGCACCCCTAAAAAATTAATACAAATGGTAAAATAAAGATATTTTCAGACAAATCTGTGGGAGTTTCCCACCAGCAGCCTCTCGCTAAAGACAATCTGAATGATGTGTAAGTGATCTAGATTTACCATAAGAAGATTAATAAAAATATTGGATATATCTA
Source organism: Acinonyx jubatus (assembly GCF_027475565.1). Classification (NCBI taxonomy): domain Eukaryota; kingdom Metazoa; phylum Chordata; class Mammalia; order Carnivora; family Felidae; genus Acinonyx; species Acinonyx jubatus. The sequence goes on from NC_069384.1 coordinate 43,338,009, forward strand.
ATAAGAGTGTTGAGTGCCACCAAACTAGTTGAGGAAAAGATGGAATGATAATATTAATTAACAAATACAAGAGAACACAAGAGAAAAAAAGAAACAGAAATATTAGAACAAATTTCACTAGAAAGGTGATAGGTATCCATCCAATTGTATCAGTATTTATGTAAAAGTAAATGGACAAAATGATCCAGTTAAATGACAATGGCTTTGAGATTTGCTTTTTTTTAAATTCCAACTTTTAAAAATATTTTTTTAAGCTTGTTTATTTATTTTGAGAGAGATAGAGAGGGAGAGTGTGAGCGGGGAAGAGGCAGAAAGAGGGAGACACAGAATCTCTGCACTGTCAGCACAGGACCCAATACAGGACTCAAACACACAAACTGCAAGATCATGACCTGAACTGAAATCAAGTCTGATGCTTAATTGACTGAGCCAACCAAACACCCCAAAAAATCCAACTCTCTTTTTTCACATGAGACATAGCTAAAAATATAATTAACAGAAATGTTGAAAAGCAATTGCAGGGGTGCCTGGGTGACTCAGTCAGTTAAGCCTCCAACTCTTGGCTTTGGCTCAGGTCATGATCTCAGTTTGTGAGTTCAAGCCCCATATCTGGCTCTGATAGTATAGAGCCTGCTTGGGATTCTCTCTCTCTCCTCTTTCTCTGCCACAACCCCTGCTCATGTGCTCTGTCTCTCTTTCTCTCAAAATTAATAAATAAAAACTTTAAAAAAAAGAAAAGCAATTTCAAAAGATACATTTTTGTCAGAGATAATTGCCAAAAATAAGCTTATATAGTTATATTAATGCAAAATTAATGCAGATCTCTCTATTAGACCAAGCATTTCCAGACAAAAAAAAAATTATTGAATAGTGATTTCCATTCCCCAGAAGGAAGTATTTATTTTAAATATGTAAGCAATTGATAATAGGGTCTCAAAATATATAAAGACAAATTTACTTAAAGCGATGGTAATCATTGTTAACGATAACCCTAATTAATGAAAGGTATTTTCCCTGTGAATATCATGTTATGGGAGCATCCTCTATAATTGCAATCTGTAATTACTGCTTGGGGACTTTTTTAGTGCTTACTCTGAGAACTAATCTCTTATTGATAACCCAATATATTAATTTTGGACATCATCTGGCTCCAGTCCCTCATTTTAGAAATATAGGAATTGAGATCCTTGGATGTTAAAAAAGAGCTGCCTAAATAGCCCTTTATGAAAAAGCAAGAGATTAGTCTTCTAACTTTCCAACAAAAATTCTTGGCACTATTTCACAATGTCTCCAGTCATTTCTGCACTAAAAAGAAAGGCAACATAAATATTTCACTCTCTGAAAACTATAATTTCAAGTAACCATTTTTGGCTCCAAGCTCTAGATGAACTGTCATGCACTGGAGACCTGGTCTCACAAAATACTTCACATTGTATTATCCCATACAGCCCTGTATCTGTGATTGTGTGCATGTATGTGACCCAGTGAGTATGATGGGAAAGCCTAATATTGTGCTAACTATAGCAGAAATAATCTGTGACTAAGGAGTGGTATTTGGGACAATGGCAAATTATCACTGCTAGAAATGTATTTGTAATGAGGAGCTTACTAATGGATCTTAGATCTAATTAAAGGAGCTATTATTTTAAAAATAAGTTTATTTTTCTCCTTAGGATAGATGATGATACTTCTGACTTTAAAATGAAATTACAGGTTATACATTTAATTAGAGGAGATGTTTTATGGTTGTTTTTTTTTTAGCACAGAATACTTCAAATGTTTGAACTTTGAGATTCATATTTAACAGTAACTCTTATTTGCAGGCAAGAAGTACACACTTTGCAGGTATTTTTTTCTTAATGTATATTAATCAGATATAATAATATTTAAAACCATGGGCTCTGGTATCAGACTCTCTCAGATTAAATTTCATTTATTTTTCTCTGGGAATCTGGACAAGTTACCTTATCTAGCAAATAGGGAAAATAAGTGGATTAACATTTAGGTTGCTGTAAAAAATGAAATATGTGAAGTGTTTCAGCAGCACTTGCATCTACTTATCCCTATTCCAAGGTTCATCTTATAACCTTGACCTAACTCTAAGAAACAGGCAGTATAGATTGGTCAGAAATGAGGACATTCAATACTTGGGAAATGGGGCTATAACCTGGGAGAGAAAATAAAAAATATTGTCTTTTGGGACAAATACTGTCTTCTCTTCCCTGGCTGGCATGATTTGGACTGGTCTTTGTCAGACTGTATTGACATCTAAGACTTGGGTGTGGGATTAAAGGAAAGCAGGAAAAGAAATCATTCTGCCTTATTGTTCTGCCAGTTTCACTACTTAACTGTGTCTTAAATCTGCCAGTTTATCTTTCTTAATCACAATCTTTCCATTCTGTATCACCACCAACTTTTACCTAGACTATTTCAATAGTATTCCAACTGCATTCCCTGCCACCATTTTTGCTTCTTAATCTAGTCTTTAAAATCAACCTGGGAAATCTTTTTCAAACAAAAATATGTTCATTACTCTCCTTCTCTCATGTCTTTAGCCACCAGGTCTTACATTTAGAGAAAGCTCAAATTATTTGTCCTTATATGATACTCTAATTACTTCTCTAGCATCATTCACCATGAGACTCCTCTGCCCCCATACAGTCCAATCACCCTGGCTTATCTTTAGTACTTTAGAGAAGTTTTGTTTCCAGTGTCAGAGCTTTGCCTCTGCTGTTTCCTCTGCCTGAAAGTTCCTATTACCCAGTGCACTACCTGGTTAACACTTATTTACCCCTTAGTTATCAGCATCAAAGCTATGTCCTTGGGGCGCCTGGGTGGCTCAGTCGGTTGAGCGCCGGACTTCGGCTCAGTTCATGATCTCACAGCTCGTGAGTTTGAGCCCCCCATTGGGCTCTGTGATGACAGCCCGAAGCCTAGACCCTGTTTCAGATTCTGTGTCTCCCTCTCTCTCTGCCCCTCCCCCCTCATGCTCTGTATCTCTCTCTCTCTCTCTCAAAAGTAAATAAAGTTAAAAAAAACACTATGTCTTCACAAATGCTGTTTCTAATAGAAATGAATCTAAATTAGCCCCCTTTATCAATGAAGCCTCAGTTACAGGAAGAAATCAATAAACAGCTCTGGATATTTTAATCAAAAATAGATTTACTAGAGAAATATTTCAGAAGCTGTAGCGGATTAAGCAGTCAGACAGACCACCAACAATTACTCCCAGAACAAGAGCAGCTAGCTTCCCAGCCAGGATAGTCACTGCCTCTGTCATAATTAGGAAGATGGAGAATCAGAAGGCCATTACTGGTACTGACCTCAAGATCACACTGCTACAATCATGGCATCAATAAACTGAATTTACGACCAACTGCCACATTCCCTCAACTCCTACAAAGCAAGTGATTAGATTCGGGAATTACAATGCCAAAAAAGGAAAAAAAAATCAACTTCTCCACAATAAAGCTTCATGGCAACAATAGCCCAAGAAGCCTCACTTTTGCCTTCAACTTCTGAGAGCTTCTAAAACCCTGACTGCAAGTTTTCTTATCCTTATTTCAGGCAGAACTATGAACTGAGAGTTACCTTCCACATCCCCAGGGATACTTGTGACTGGGAGAAATTCTCTCAGTTGTGGACTTCTCCTGCTGGTTTTGGACCAAGGAAAAGTCCAAACTCAGTGCCTAGAATTCATGTCGCTACGTTCTTCTCCTGTCTAAATCTTCTCCTTCCTGGTCTGTTCTTCAGGCCCTCCAAAGATTGGCCATAGTCGAGTGTTTGTGTGAGTGTGGATGTGTGGGTGTGAGGGCAGTGAGGGGTGAGGATTGGAGAGCAGTGGGCAATGACAACTAGATCCATCCTCTTTCTTCTGTATACATGGCAAGTTTGATCACTACCTACATGGAGAATGTTGGGGAAAGAGAGAAGATAGAGAATTTCCTGTCCTCAAAACACAATGTGGTTTGGCAGGAGGCTGGAAGCCATTAGTATAAAGAAAATGCTGAAAGGGAAAGCTGCTCTGTGTGCCTGGGGGAGATAGGACCAGGAATAGCTTCATTCTCCTCCTTTCCTATAAATAGGAGGATATATATTTAAATATAAATATAGCCTATAAATTCCTTGTTTATTGTTCTGCCTCTACTAACATGGGGAGATACTGCTAGAAATGACCACTCCTGGCAACTCTTCACTAAGATTCCTCCAGGTAGAGTGGAGAATGATAGCCTGCTTTCTGAGGCTTAAGGCCCTCCAAGTCCTACCTCTCATGCAGGCTGAGGAGGATGGGGACAAGATAACCTCTGATCCTGGGAAATAAATATCTTCCTGATAATGATGTCTCTAAGTCAAGGCTAACTAGACAAGGTGAGACAGAACCTAGACCAAAACTAGACAGAAGTTTTCCCATTTGGGTGTCAGGGGTACTTACTCTGTCCCTTCTCATTCAGGAGCAAAAGTCTCACAGGAATATCTGGGCTGCCTTCTTCACATATAACTGTGGAATACCTCAAAACTTCAGGGGATAAAAGGAAACAAAGTAGAGAATCATGATATATGACATTCTTAGAGGTTATTTATATTAATATTAAACTCTGAAATTCGTTTGGAACTCCTGACATTACCATTTATTTCAACTTACTCATTTTCCACATTGTCTAGGGTTAACATACGTATACACATTTTGTAGAGAGTATATAAACTCCTTTTCTCTGATGTCATACCTGGGCTATAGAATACTGTAGGGACATGTGGCCTACATGAAATTTATACTATCCATATTTTTTCTGGCCCAGATCCTTGACCACTTTCCGAGTGAACTGCCCAAATAACCCTCTTAAACATCTTATTTCATTGAATTCCAATTGCTATAGCTTTCCATCTCCCTACAACTCAAGGCAGAGAACGTCTCTCATATCTGAAAAGTCCTATACCATATAGCACACATTTGCCCTCTTTCTAGCTCCACACTACCCTTTATTTATACCTGTGATCTCATCTCCACTAGAGCCTTATATGAAAATCTTTATTAATGTTTATCCTCTAAAGTTAACTGCTTGCTAAAATGAATCCCTATCTATAGACATCCTCCCTTCCTAAAAGAGCTCAGTCTTGTATTTATGCCTCCCTTTCCAGCATCATTAATCTTAATATCCCTCTAGTCAAGCTACTGTCTTATATATTACTGCCCATGTTATGCTTTAAACTTTGGTTTTATCATGTCAATGTCACTCCCTTTTCTAAACCCTTCAAAGACTATTTCTTTCAATAGCTTCCCCATTTTTAAGGCCTTCTCTATTTTACTTCCCTCCTATTAATTCAACTGCATATTCTTCATTTCCCCAAAAGGAAGTCTCCACTGTATTCAAACCAGTGTTTATGGCGGTCCCAACCTACTGTATTCACAATACTTGACATGTAATTGGCATTCAGTGCATGGTTGAAAAGTCGATGTATGCAACTTCATTCCTGCTGCCATAAATTCAGGTTACTTCTCACATCTGAATGGCATTTTCTCTTCCCTCATTCTATCAAAATCTTAGCTGGTTTGAAGTCTAACTTTAAATCCATTTCCTTTACAAAGCTTTCTTGTAATATTCAAGTCTTAATTCACACCCTTTATTTGAATATTTTAAATTTATATTAGTCAGTGGTCAGTTGTAGGTAACAAAAATTCACCAAACATCTCAAGCTGAAAGACAGAAATATATTTAACAAAGGAAAATATATGCTAACTAAATTGTTAGAAGGTAGGAAGAGCAGACTATCCATTGATGGGGCATCCAGGAATCATATATCAGAAAATACCACTAAACTGAAAGACTAGGGAAGATGTTAAGTCTGCCATAGTTAAGGGAGATGATGGTGCCTGTTGACTACAGGAACATGTTAGCTATGAAATAAGCATGAGAAAGATTCTACCAGAGTTATTGGCCATAGGATTAGACTGTGTCTATTGGATCCAAACAAAATTGAAGCCTGCATCCTAACACCCACGGGTACATACAAAGACCTTGGTTAATATTACCCGCCCCCAAAAAAGCTCAAATACTTCTATAAAAATGCTTGCTAAAGTGAAGAATTTGCCATACTGTCAACTTCCAAAACCTGAGTGAGTTCATCCAATTGACTGAGTTTTAATAACATGAAATGCTAGTTGCAAGAAATTTTGAGGAGTTGAATTTTTAGTTTTCAACCTATGTAGTATATCAAGAGGAGGGATGAATATTGGGTATCAATTCACTATATTCTCCTAAAGTGGATTTTATCACATTACTTCATTATTGATTGATACATAATGATCATATCTTCCCAAATATATAATTACTTGATAACTGGCTAATTGGAATGGCATCATACTGTAGACGAAGAACAATATACTAAATTAAAGAATATTTGGTTCTGGTTATACCTTTGTTCTCCACCAGCCTTTCTGTTTGTTTAACATGGAGACAATTAGTTTCTTTCAGTCACATTTAATTTGAGATGGTTTTATAGATTTTATCATGGATATCCTCCTGATTTACTAGTCTATGATTCCATGACTGATTGAACCATACCCTGTTCAAGTAGACAGCCCATCTGTTTGATGGGAGAAAATTGTGTTTGAATATTAAATGTGTAGTGTGTGTTTCACTTCGAAAGATACTAGAGGAGATATCTAAGAGTCACATAACATTGACATTTTTCTTTTTCTCTGAAGAGTGGTTGAATGGACATACTTTTATTCTTTTTAATGATAGGTAGAGACTTGAAGTGCCCTGCCTTACTGCTGTTTGAAAGACTTTAACGAGTTACATGGAGCACTCACAATAAAAACCGTGTCCCTAAATCCAATTCTACATGACTTAGAGAAGGTCAATATCATTCTAACTTTTCCCCAATACAAAATAACACTCTCTTGACTTGCTTTTTTACAGTATGCTCTCAGCCATTGATCCCCCACTTAGAATGATGGATCTTCCCTATCTTTTGCTATCACTGGCAGACAGTTCTTAAACAGATGGGACTCCAATCACTCCCTGTGGATGGTCTCCCTAAATAACTACCTGTCGGCTGAGTGTAACTAGATTTGGAGACTGATGCTTATATTATTCCACAATAAGATAGTTTGGCTTGAGCTCTATAGTGATTCTAAGAATAAACTTGGCAATACAAAGAACCACACTTGAAGTGTCAGTTTCTAGTATGCATCATTTCTGATTTCATCTGGAATGGTGTAATTGGGGATTTTTTTTTTTGTATCAATCCCTGATTAACTCCACTGCCAGATTCTCTAAGGAAATAAGCAGGGATTCTCTACTGCAGATAATAATTCCTATCCTTAAATCCATCGAAAACAACCAAACCTAACTGTCAACAAATAATGCTTAAAATAAAATCTTCCAGCGAAAATCTTACAAAAACACAAATTTGAATATTCTCATGTATACATACAAGATTCCTTATTTGAAACACTTAGTGCATAAAGATATACAGCAAGTCTCTTATTGAGTCCAAACACATTCAGATACCTTGGCTCATCAAATTATATTACAGAGAATAAAGAAATTTGTAAATATGAGACCAGTTCTAACTAAAGACAGAAGTCTGAAGAATCTTATGGATAGAATTTCAGACAGATTAGTAAATACTTCAATTTCCAAACAAAAATATTGAATCCATAATTCATTTCAACAGAGAAACTTATAATGATCTCACTGAAAGATTTTAAGAGTATTAAAGACCCTTCATGAAGATTAGTGTTCAGCAAAGACTCATTTAAATAAAGCCATGGCAAGCTAATTTTATCTCATTTTATTATGTATTTATTTATTTATTTTATTGTTTATTTTCTGAGAGAGAGAGTGTGTGCGTATAGGTGGGGATGGGGAGAGAGAGGGAGGCAGAATCTGAAGCAGATTGTAGGCTCTGAGCTGTCAGTACAGAGCCTGATGTGGGGCTGGAACCCATGGACCCCGAGATCATGACCTGAGCCAAAGTTGGACACTTACGTGACTGAGACACCCAGATACTCCTACTCTATCTCATTTTTTTATAGTATTTTATTTTATTTATTTATTTATTTATTTATTTTTTTGAGAGAGAGCACGCGCATGTGCATGTGCACACAAGCTGCGGAGGGGCACAGGGAGAGAGGGAAAGAATCTTAAGCAGTCTCCATGCACAGTGTGGGCTTGATCTCACAACTGTGCAATTATGACCTGAGCCAAAATCAGGTGTCAGATGCTTATCTGACTGATATGGACATGTTTGAGGGGGCTATTACACTGCTTAACACAGTGAGCCACCCAACCTTTGTATCAGAGTTTCATAGTATTATGAAGAGTGTATGGTCGTAAATTTAGGATATCTAAATTTATTGAACACCTGCTATATGCCACTTTATGATTGCTGGTTACTTCACTAATTTATTGTTTTCATTTGTTCATTAACTCATGCATTTATTTATGCCTTTATATATTTACGTACACACATATACACATACATTATATATATATATATATATATATGTATGTCTATACTTACTTTGCACTCCAGCTATCTTTTGGGGAGATGCCTGAGCAATCTTTATTCCCACACTGATAGAATCCACAGAATTAATCTGTGTCCTTAAACCCCAGTGATTCACCTTGTAGTCTAGTCCTTCCCAAACGTGAATTTCTGCCCAATAATTTATCTGTTGTGCCACATTTTAGAACTTGCACTGTTTCTTCCACCATCTTCTCCTGTGTTTGCACCCTGCTCTTTGTAACTCTTCATATAGACTGCTGTCATGGACGCTTCTTGAGTGAAGCTCTACCTAACTTGAGATTGGAGAATCACATTCTGTCTGTATTTTCTAAATTCATGTATCTTCTGCAAGACTGAATATCCTCATTCTTCTAATGACTGAAAAATGGTGAATCTTTGCACAACTTTTGAACTCTGTGCCCTACGCTGTTCATATAACTTCATTAAGCCTAATTTCCACTCTTAGCTTAATGGGTAGGGTATCTATGCTTCTAAGGCACTTGTCTTCCCAGTTTTGTGTTGTTAGGATTCTGCAAATTTAAGATGTGCTGCCTATTAGGTTTGCATATACCAAAGGCTGTGTGGGGACACGACACACACACACACACGTGCATACACACAAACTGTGGGAGGAGGAAAAGTACCTATTCTTGGACCTCCAAAAATAAACTTCAAAAGCTTTTAAAATGTTTGCGAAGTGAAAATTGATATTAATGTGGAACTGGAATTGAACCCCTTACAAATAATGTTGAAATTATTATAAGAATACACATTTATGTGAATTAAGTCCAGTGTAACAATAATTTAGCTCCAGATTATGATCACCACAACCATCCTGAAAAGAAAAGTGTAATAAGTGACTAAATTTAGATTTTTCTGTTATGTTTTCTTTCAGATTCCTTGAAATAACCTCACACGCTGTAACTGCAACTGAGGACTAATAAGGCTTTTGAAGTAAAATATTTCTTTTCATTTAAATATACCACCATAGAGAAAATTCCAAGCTGCCAGTGTGGAGCCTGACACAGGGCTTAATCCCACACACCGTGAGATCATGACCTGAGCTGAAATCAAGAGTTGGACGCCTGACTAAGCCACACAGGTGCCCCACAAATCATCTTTAAATAGTGCCTCATTACTAAGGTAGAGGAAGATGGCAGCGTAGGAGGACGCTGAGCTCACCGGGCGTCTTGCAGATCACTTAGATTCCACCCACACCTGCCTAAATAACCCAGAAAACCACCAGAAGATTAGCAGAATGGAGTCTCCGGAGGCAAGTGTAGACGAGAGGCCCATGGAAGAGGGTAGGGAGGGCGTCGAGGCGGTGCACACTCCACAGACTGGCAGGAGGGAGCCGGGGTGGAGGGGCAGCCCACCAGCCAAGCAGAGCCCCCAAGTCTGCCTTGCAAAAGCGGAGGGGCCAGACGGAGTGTGTTCAGACAGCAAGTGGGACTTAACATCTGGAAGGTTATAAGTTAAAAGCTCTGCTCAGGGAGTGGGAAGCCTGGAGGACAATGGGAGGGAGAGCTGTTGAGCCCCGGACGACAGGCTCAGCTTGGTGGGGAACAAAGGCACTCACCAGCGCCATCTCCCTCGCCCATCCCCCAACCAAAATCCCAAAGGGAACTGGTTCCTGCCAGGGAACTTGCTTGCACCACGCAAACACCCAACGCTGTGCTTCTGCGGATCCATCCCTCCAGCGGGTCTGACTCCCTCAGGTGCTGCAGGGCCCCTCCCGAAGTGCATCACCGAAGGATAAGCGAGCTGACCCTGCTCCTCCCGCCCCTGTGCACCTTGCCGATCCCCCCCAGCTAATACACCAGACCCCAGCACCACAAGCCTGGCAGTGTGCGGGTAGCCCAGACGGGCCACGCCACCCCACAGTGAATCCCGTCCCTAGGAGAGGGGAAGAGAAGGTACACACCAGAGTGACTATGTCCCCAGCAGTGGGCAGGGGGCAGACATCAGGTCTGACCATGGCCCCGCCCACCAATGCAAGTTATTCAAGAAAGCACAGGGGAAGTGCCCTGCAGTTCTATCCAAAATGACGAAACGGAAGAATTTCTGTCAAAAGAATCTCTAGGAAATAACAACAGCTAACAAACTGATCAAAAAGGATTTAAACAATATAACAGAAAGTGAATTTAGAATAATAGTCATAAAATTAATCGCTGGGCTTGAAAACAGTATAGAGGACAGCAGAGAATCTCTTGCTACAGAGATCAAGGGACTAAGGAATAGTCAGGAGGAGCTGAAAAACGCTTTAAACGAGATGCAAAATAAAATGGAAACAACCACGGCTCGGATTGAAGAGGCAGAGGAGAGAATAGGTGAACTAGAAGATAAAATTATGGAAAAGGAGGAAGCTGAGAAAAAGAGAGATAAAAAAATCCAGGAGTATGAGGGGAAAATTAGAGAACTAAGTGATGCACTAAAGAGAAATAATATACACATAATTGGTATTCCAGAGGAGGAAGAGAGAGGGAAAGGTGCTGAAGGTGTACTTGAAGAAATAATAGCTGAGAACTTCCCTGAACTGGGGAAGGAAAAAGGCATTGAAATCCAAGAGGCACAGAGAACTCCCTTCAGACATGACTTGAATCGATCTTCTGCACGACATATCAGAGTGAAACTGGCAAAATACAAGGATAAAGAGAAAATTAAAGCATCTAGGGATAAACGTGCTCTAACATATAAAGGGAGACCTATAAGACTCCTGATCGATCTCTCTACTGAAACTCGGCAGGCCAGAAAGGAATGGCAGGAGATCTTCAATGTGATGAACAGAAAAAAATATGCAGCCGAGAATCCTTTATCCAGAAAATCTGTCATTTAGAATAGAAGGGGAGATAAAGGTCTTCCCTAACAAACAAAAACTGAAGGAATTCGTCACCACTAAACCAGCCCTACAAGAAATCCTAAGGGGAATCCTGTGAGACAAATTACCAGAGACATCGCTACAAGCATGAAACCTATGGACATCACAATGACTCCAAACCCACATATTTCTATAATAACACTGAACTCAAATAAACTAAATGTGCCAACCAAAAGACAACGGGTATCAGAATGGATAAAAAAACAAGACCCATCCATTTGCTGTCTACAAGAGATTCATTTGAGACCTGAGGACACCTTCAGATTGAAAGTGAGGGGATGGAGAACTATTTATCATGCTACTGGAAGTCAAAAGAAAGCTGGAGTAGCCATACTTATATGAGACAAACTAGACTTTAAATTAAAGGCTGTAACAAGAGATGAAGAAGGGCATTATAAAATAATTACAGGGTCTATCCATCAGGAAGAGCTCACAATTATAAATGTCTATTCGCCGAATACGGGAGCCCCCAAATATATAAAACAATTACAAACATAAGCAACCTTATTGATAAGAATGTGGTCATTGCAGAGGGCTTTAACACTCCACTTACAGAAATGGATAGATCATCTAGACACATGGTCAATAAAGAAACAAGGGCCCTGAATGATACATTGGAACAGATAGACTTGACAGATACATTTAGAACTGTGCATCCCAAAGCAACAGAATATACTTTCTTCTCGAGTGCACATGGAACATTCTCCAAGATAGATCACATACTGGGTCACAAAACAGCCCTTCATAAGTTTACAAGAATTGAGATCATACCATGCATACTTTCAGACCACAATGCTATGAAGCTTGCAATCAACCACAGGAAAAAGTCTGGAAAACCTCCAAAAGCATGGAGGTTAAAGAACACCCTACTAAAGAATGAATGGGTCAACCAGGCAATTAGAGAAGAAATTTAAAAATATATGGAAACAAACGAAAATGAAAATACAACAATCCAAATGCTTTGGGATGCAGCAAAGGCAGTCCTGAGAGGAAAATACATTGCAATCCAGGCCTATCTCAAGAAACAAGAAAAATCTCAAATACAAAATCTAACAGCACACCTAAAGGAAAGAGAAGCAGAACAGCAAAGACAGCCTAAACCCAGGAGGAGAAGAGAGATAATAAAGAACAGAAAAGAAATAAACAATATAGATTCTAAAAAATCTGTAGAGCTGATCAACGAAACTAAGAGTTGGTTTTTTGAAAAAATAAACAAAATTGATAAACCTCTAGCCAGGCTTCTCAAAAGTAAAGGGAGATTACCCAAATAGATAAAATCATGATGAAAATGGAATTATTACAACCAATCCCTCAGAGATACAAGCAATTATCAGGGAATACTATGAAAAATTATATGCCAACAAACTGGACAACCTGGAAGAAATGGACAAATTCTTAAACACCCACACGCTTCCAAAACTCAATCAGGAGGAAATAGAAAGCTTGAACAGACCCATAACCAGCGAAGAAATTGAATCAGTCGTCAAAAATCTCCCAAAATATAAGAGTCCAGGACCAGATGGCTTCCCAGGGGAGATCTACCAGACGGTTAAAGCAGAGATAATACCTATCCTTCTCAAGCTATTCCAAGAAATAGAAAGGGAAGGAAAACTTCCAGACTCATTCTATGAAGCCAGTATTACTTTGACTCCTAAACCAGACAGAGACCCAGTAAAAAAAAGAGAACTACAGGCCAATATCCCTGATGAATATGGATGCAAAAATTCTCAATAAGATACTAGCAAATCGAATTCAACAGCATATAAAAAGAATTATTCACCATGATCAAGTGGGATTCATTCCTGGGATGCAGGGCTGGTTCAACATTCACAAATCAATCAACGTGATACATCACATTAATAAAAGAAAAGATAAGAACCATATGATCCTGTCAATCGATGCAGAAAAGGCACTTGACAAAATTCAGCAACGTTTCTTAATAAAAACCCTCGAGAAAGTCGGGATAGAAGGAATATACTTACAGATCATAAAAGCCATTTATGAAAAGCCCACAGCTAACATCATCCTCAACGGGGAAAAACTGAGAGCTTTTTCCCTTAGATCAGGAACACGACAGGGATGCCCACTCTCACCGTTGTTGTTTAACATAGTGTTGGAAGTTCTAGCATCAGCAATCAGACAACAAAAGGAAATCAAAGGCATCAAAATTGGCAAAGATGAAGTCAAGCTTTCACTTTTTGCAGATGACATGATATTATACATGGAAAATCCGATAGACTCCACCAAAAGTCTGCTAGAACTGATACATGAATTCAGCAAAGTCGCAGGATACAAAATCAATGTACAGAAATCAGTTGCATTCTTATACACTAACAATGAAGCAACAGAAAGACAAATAAAGAAACTGATCCCTTTCACAATTGCACCAAGAAGCATAAAATACCTAGGGATAAATCTAACCAAAGATGTAAAAGATCTGTATGCTGAAAACTATAGAAAGCTTATGAAGGAAATTGAAGAAGATATAAAGAAATGGAAAAACATTCCCTGCTCATGGTTTGGAAGAATAAATATTGTCAAAACGTCAATACTACCCAAAGCTATCTACACATTCAATGCAATCCCAATCAAAATTGCACCAGCATTCTTCTCGAAGGTATAACAAGCAATCCTAAAATTCATATGTAACCACAAAAGGCCCCGAATAGCCAAAGTAATTTTGAAGAAGAAGACCAAAGCGGGAGGCATCACAATCCCAGACTTTAGCCTCTACTACAAAGCTGTAATCATCAAGACAGCATGGTATTGGCACAAAAACAGACACATAGACCAATGGAATGAAATAGAAACCCCAGAACTAGACCCACAAACATATGGCCAACTAATCTTTGACAAAGCAGGAAAGAGTATCCAATGGAAGAAAGACAGTCTCTTTAACAAATGGTGCTGGGAGAACTGGACAGCAACATGCAGAAGAATGAAACTAGACCACTTTCTTACACCATTCACAAAAATAAACTCAAAATGGATAAAGGCCCTGAATGTGACACAGGAAACCATCAAAACCCTAGAGGAGAAAGCAGGAAAAGACCTCTCTGACCTCAGCCGTAGCAATCTCTTACTTGACACATCCCCAAAGGCAAGGGAATTAAAAGCAAAAATGAACTATTGAGACCTCATGAAGATAAAACGCTTCTGCACAGCAAAGGAAACAACCAACAAAACTAAAAGGAAACCAACGGAATGGGAAAAGATATTTGCAAATGACATATCAGACAAAGGGCTAGTATCCAAAATCTATAAAGAGCTCACCAAACTCCACACCCGAAAAACAAATAACCCAGTGAAGAAATGGGCAGAAAACATGAATAGACACTTCTCTAAAGAAGACATCCGGATGGCCAACAGGCACATGAAAAGATGCTCAACGTCGCTCCTCAGCAGGGAAATACAAATCAAAACCACACTCAGATATCACCTCATGCCAGTCAGAGTCGCCAAAATGAACAAACCAGGAGACTATAGATGCTGGAGAGGATGTGGAGAAATGGGAACCCTCTTGCACTGTTGGTGGGAATGCAAACTGGTGCAGCCACTTTGGAAAACAGTTTGGAGGTTCCTCAAAAAATTAAAAATAGACATACTCTATGACCCAGCAGTAGTACTGCTAGGAATTTACCCAAGGGATACAGGAGTGCTGATGCATAGGGGCACTTGTACCCCAATGTTTATAGCAGGACTCTCAACAATAGCCAAATTATGGAAAGAGCCTAAACGTCCATCAACTGATGAATGGATAAAGAAATTGTGGTTTATATGCACAATGGAGTACTACGTGGCAATGAGAAAGAATGAAATATGGCCCTTTGTAGCAACGTGGATGGAACTGGAGAGTGTGATGCTAAGTGAAATAAGCCATACAGAGAAAGACAGATACCATATGTTTTCATTCTTATGTGGATCCTGAGAAACTTAACAGAAACCCATGGGGGAGGGGAAGGAAAAAAAAAAAGGTTAGAGTGGGAGAGAGCCAAAGCATAAGAGACTCTTAAAAACTGAGAACAAACTGAGGGTTGATGGGGTGTGGGAAGGAGGGGGGGGTGGGTGATAGGTATTGAGGAGGGCACCTTTTGGGATGAGCACTGGGTGGTGTATGGAAACCAATTTGACATTAAATTTCAAAAAAAAAAAAAATAAAGTCACTAAAAAAATAAATAAATATATCACCATATATGCAAATAAGTACAAATTAATATTTCGGGTTAGTAAAGTGAAAAGAGGTCATTAACAATCTTACACTTTTCTTTCGACAAAGATTTTTAACAGGAAGAGAAGTGATACAAGTCAAATTTATTCTCACTTTGAAGATATAAATCTAAACTGAAATCTTGAATGCCTTTTTACCAACGCCTCAGGCTCTAACTATCAATTTCAATGTTGATTCTTTTTCCTCTCAAATTAAACTCTGGACTTTAAAAAAGTGAAACAATCAAAGGACAATAGGCTGTATTCTTGGCTTAGATGTTTAAAATTTTATTTACTGAATCATTATTTACTTCACTGTAAAAAGATTTTATTATCATAGAACCCATTATATATATTAATTATTCTAAATATAATTCACTAAAATAAGACTGCGTAAACTTGAAGTTTTGGTGACAAATTTGCACTGAATTTAATGAGATTCTGTGTGCTTATTAGGAATTTCTATGTTACGCCCACCATGGTAGGATTATAGTGATTCCTCAAGATACTAAATATTGGGAGTGAACAATTTTATCAAGCATTTGTGAAGTTCATCTAGGCAATGTCATTCTCTCTTATAGAAACAGTATAAAAATGAGCTACTTGGTTTATTATTCCTATATGGGTGAAAGTTTGTTGCTTTTCTGCAGTTTTAATTCCTTCATTCATGTCACATAGGGTAAGAAACTATAAAGGTTCTTGTTGTTGCTGTTGTTGTTGTTGTTTTCCTTCACACCACTATGAAACATGGAAAATAACATAAATATATACACATATATACCCCGAAAAAATTTCGTTTCGTAAACACATATAATTTCAAAATTAATGAAAATTTCCTTCAAATGATACTTTCAAAAAGAAGGAAGAAAACCCTACATATTTACCATTTGAAGGAATTATAACTAAAACTTACCAAGAAACATTTTTTCGTATATAACCCATAAGCATTATTATGTTCTTCAAAAAGAAATAAGAGAAAGATGACTGAGTAAACACTATTTCTTCTATCTTTGACTTATAAATATGTTATGGCAACTTATTGAAAAACAGTCCTATTCATTATAATAGTGAAGCAAATGACTAAATCCACATAACCCATCATTTGTCTTTCTTTTGACTAGGTTAAACAAGTCTGTCTTTTGTATTCTTATAGATTTTTCAAATTTTTATTTAATTTAAATTTAAGATAGTTTTCACATTTCTTTTAACCTGAAAATACAATGATTACGGAGCTAAGCAATTATAAAATAAGAACAGAACCCTGTGTCACAATATATTTCTGGATTTCTGGAGTTCTGGGAATCATTTCCAGTCTAAAACTCTGTGAATATCATTGCGATATTTTATATAGGAGTTTAACTCACACTGATAATCTTGCTTTATAAGAGCATTGATGAATAGAAGTATAATCTGTTACGTGTATCATTTTTAAAATTACTTTTAAATTACTTTTAATATATTAAAAAGTATTTCTATCTCAAGACGTAAAATATATATATATATTTTTAAATTTTTTAACATTTATCAGTTTTCGAGACACAGAGAGACAGAGTGTGAGTGGGGAAGGGGCAGACACAGAATCCAGAGCAGGCTCCAGGCTCTGAGCTGTCAGCACAGAGCCTGACGCGGGGCTCGAACTCACGGACCACGAGATCATGACCTGAGCCGAGGTCTCACACCCAACCAACTGAGCCACCCAGACACCCCTAAAATGCTTTTTAAAACACCAAGTCATTAAAATACACTTGTTATGTGTGCAGTTTATTCAATTCAAATGCTAAATTTTCACCAAAAATAATTGATCTGTACTTAATCTTTCATAAACTTACATTTGAAATAGTAACTTCAGATATCCAAGTTGTTTGAAACATACTTTAAAATTTCCAATAGCTGAATCAATTATAAAAATAATTGTGCCTCAATATTTGTATCCAAATGAACAAATGTTTTTTTTTAATGGATTCGACTTTGAAGCAAAAGTGTATTCATTTAAAAAATATTTCTCCCCAAGTGATTTCAATTTACTAACACTTGTGGCAACTCAGGAGCATTAACATCAAATTCAACTAGAAATTTAATAGTCCAAAATCACTCTATCCATATCAGCATAGCATTCTTCAAAAATTTTTTGAAAAGTAATTTTGCAGCCAATTTGCACAACACTGCCCATTTATCTTGCATATTTATCCATTTTAGAAAAATATCTGGGTCATTATTACAAATTTGTACTGTGAAAAATTTTGTACTTACCTATCGAGGGTACAGTATAAACCCCTACTCTTAGAGCTTTGCACCTACCTCATTGAAATACATCATGATGTGGATGAGAAAACATAAATCACTTGACAATTTTTTGGTACCTAGTAATTGAATACTGGCAAGCGTTCCTTTTGTCTCAAGCAAAACTTTAACTGGAGATGATAGGAGAGTAATTTGTGTGAAACTCTTCCACCACCCAGCTAACAATCACTGGCAATAAATGCAAAATCATTGAATTGATTGTCTTTTATTTCTTTCCAAATTTCCCCAAACTGGCTATGATGCATACATTTGCATGCATATACTAAATGATTTTAACAACTGAGCAATAGGCATAACGTTTTTTGTTAAGTTTGCTTCAGAAAGCTGAGCACAGATATTTTCAATGTGTTTCTAAGATTGGAACGAAGCAATACAGGAAGTTCGGGCTCTTGTCTTAAAATTGCAATAAATCCAGAATTTCGTCTAACATCGCTGGAGTACCACCCACCGTGACAGAAAACAAAAATCACATCTAGCAGATACACTTCTTTAACACATGTTGAAGATTAAAATATATCTATGATGGAAATTCAGGAATTTAGACCACAATTTGACAGCATTTCCTTGTAAAATTGGAGATACAACATAACCAAAGTATGAGTTGAGAGGTATCTTGTATACCTCATGTCTCCTTTAAGGCTAAAGAATAATGCTTACATTTTTTCAAATCTGTTTCTTTTTTTGCAGAGGGAGTTGTTTGTTTTGTTTGTTTTTGTTTTTGTTTTCATTTTTGTTTAGAGAGAAGAGAGACAGAGCACAGGCTGGGGAGAGAGGCAGAGAGAGAGAGAGAAAGAGAGAAAATCTTGAGCAGGCTCCACACTCAGCACAGAGCCTGATGTGTGCTCAACCCCATAACTCTGGGATCATGACCTGAGCCAAAATCAAGAGTCAGAAGCTCAACTGACTGAGCCACTTAAATGCCTCCATTTTTTCAAATCTTGAATCAATTAATCTTTGATATTGTTAGAAAGATCTTTCATTCTACTCACAATTTAATTGAGATCATTCACTTTTGTAAAGTATCTTTTACTGGTCTTCATAGTCTGAAAAATCTTCTATAATCAATAATTTCTTTAACTACTTATTCATCTAAAAGCAATTTTTTAATACAATATTCAAATAACTGGTCAAACTCATGAGACACAATTTTGTTAAAGACTAATTTAAAAAATTTCTGCAAGACATTTGGCTATCATTTTAGGCAACTGATTTTATCTATTCATTTTTGACTCCTAGAAAAAACATCAAATTTATTATATATTTGCTGAAAATGTCTCATAATATTGTACATTTTAGTTTATATAACTTTTTAACTTAACAAACAAGATGCTTTTCTAGTTCACTCTGTTGCAGTCAAATGATGCAACCTCCATTAATCATGCAATTTGCAAATACTTTCTTCCAGTCTGTTTGCTTTAATGTTCTGATTGTAATGCTATCTCCTGTATCCTTACTTGATTCTGTATCAAAATTAAGGTTTGTTTCAAATTTATAATTCTGGGGTTACCTGGGTGGCTCAGTTGGTTAAGCATCGGACCCTTGATTTTGGCTCAGGTCATGATCTCATGGTTTGTGGGATTGAACCCTGTGCTGTTAGCATAGAGCCTGCTTGGGATTCTCATTCTCTGCCCCTCCCCACCTCATGTTCTCTCTCTCAAAATAAATAAATAAACATTAATAAATAAATAAATAAATAAATAAATAAATAAATAAATAAATTTACCATACTTATTTACTTACATGAGAAAAATAATTACATTGTAAGTAAAATAATAAGTATAATAAACGTTTGCAAAATAATTAGTACTTACAATATTAAGTGTAACAATTTACATGAATATTTCTCTAACATGTGCTGTCTACATAAAATAGTCAAACAAACATACAGCCATGTTAAATCAGTATATTGCATCATTTGAGTTGAAGCAATACAATGACACTTACTAGAACAGGGATGTGTTTATGTGTAATATTAAAAGCTACATATGTGCCTGACACAACATTATACTGCAACCATAATATCACACGATGCAATGATTAAAGTGAAATGTGGTTACACTAAAACAATAAAATTGTTTTTAATGGAACAACTATTTTATACAACGTTAGATTTCAACTTTCAGTTAATTAAAATAAAGTTGAAAATTCTGTGCCCAAATCACATTTCAGGTGCTCAGTATTTACATGTGTTCAGTGGCTGCTCTATTAGACAACACAGCTTTAGAGTAACGGATGTATATAAGCTGACTTGCATTTTTAATTCATATTATTTTACGAGTTAAATGAAATAAAAACAATGACCAATTTACATTCCTCTACTCACCATAGTCAGTCTTCTAATTCATTTTTCATTTTGTTTCATAGTCAAAGATAATTATTTTCAGATGTCTGATATGGGGATCATAATCTTTGTGTAGTCATCCTCAAAGATCTAAAGTACACACTGCTGTTGAGTTCTAAAAACTTATTAGCAAGAAACATATTAAATGCATAAAATAACTCTGCAAAGACCTACTCACATTAAGATTGGTTTATCATTTTGGAAAATCCATTCATGTTCAAACTTAAATATAGGAGTTATGTAAGGTGGTGCACACACATCTCATAAATTGAGAATAGGTGTTAACAGGAAAATGATATTTGCAGTCTGTAGTGGCTCAAAAGAGACTAAAATCTACTTCAGAGTGTGAAATTACTGTGAACTCTGAAAGAAAAAAATTATCAGGGATGGTACCAGAGAGATAAATAACACAGATACAAGAAGAAACAAAAACATGTGTAAACAAGAACATTGACTTACACTATTCAATTGTGTAAATGAAGATAAAAATATGCAAGTCCAAATGAAAAAGAGAAGTAATAAACCTAAAATCATATATGTAAGTACCACAGTTGTGTTATAAAATTTGTTAATTTCAATTGTATTCAATACAATATTGTTAGGAAAAAACATTCTTATGAGTATTATTCATACATAAACTATTGTAAAATGATGTTATGCATTTTTACCAAAATTATGAAAAGCAACTGTCTTAGTTTAGGATACATAGTATGACTATTCAATTTAAATATGAGTGGCTTCACTACCAAGTAAATATATCATATTTGAAGTATGTTGTTAATATCAAGGAATTGCCTGGGAAGCAAATGCTAAAAAAGGATAATGCATATGGCGACCATTAGAAGAATTTATAGCACAATTGACTAAATTTATTTTAATTATGATAAATTCTTCTTAAGGAAACTATACAAATTCCATATTTTGACTACAGAGATGTACAAATAAAATTCAAAGAAAAAAGTTAGCGTCTGTGACTCTGAACAAGATAAATGCAGTTATTCAAACAGAACTGATCAACAGCAGGAGGAAAATGATCAGTTATTAGAGTGAAATGCATTTTGTTTGCAAGAGAAATAGAGATCATCCCACAGATTTGTCAAAATGTCAGAGTGTCTTTGAGAAAATAACTGTAGCATTTACAAAACTACATGGAATTTGGAAATTAAATGTATTTGACATGATTTTTCTGCTTTGCATCCATTGACTGCTGTTTGGCATGAGTGATAGTTAATGGATTAATCATAACCTTGAAATTAGGACAGAATCAAATCTAATTAGAAAGCTGACATTCCTGTGTGTTTCAGCACAAAACTGCCTGCTTTGAAAAATTCAAAATGGGAGCATATTAAGAAAATACTTATTTTTGTACAATTGAAGACGTACATTTTGGAACCTACATTTCTCTATAGATAGATAACAATAACCTATATGTCATTCTGCAGATAAATTAAAATAGGATGTGTGTGTGTGTGTGTACAGAGAGAGAAATGCTTATGACAAGCATGATATGCTTTCTTTATTTTTCATGGTAAACATCCCACTCTTACGGATTCTAATTCATTCTCCACACTGTTGATTAAAAGTTATGATTGATACAAGTCTGCCCATATATATCTGTTTCAGCAGTGATACCACACTCCTTTTACAATAGAATCAAAATGCTTCCATACCTTTTGATCCATTTACCATTTGAGCTTAAAAGAATTCCTTTCACTTCTTTGTACTTTTTTTTCAGTTATGCTGTTTACATTATTCCTATTGTTTCAGTTTATCTGATATTTCTTTTATGGGTTTAGAATAGCTGTTTCCTGTTGAGAGAGAAAGGAAAGTCTGATCAAGTCCTATACTTGTTCTATTTCTGAATTCTCTATGGGGGGTTTCCTGCTTACCTCCACATTAAGTATGGTCTGCCTCCTACATGGTATGGTAGCAATGTTTAGTTCATCCATCAACTAATTTTTTTTAAGTTTATCACTTTTTTTTTTAAATTTTGAGAGAGAGAGAGAGAGAGAACATCCCAAGCAGGCTCTTCAGGGTGGCTCTTCAAGGTGAGCCCGACATAGGCTCAAACTCACAAAACTGTGAGATCATGACCTGATATGAAATCAAGAGTGTAATGCTTAACCGACTGAGCCACCTAGGTGCCCCCATAACCTTTTTCATATTATAAAATACATTTTCAATGCTTACCCAGTCCTCTAGATTTTATGCTTCCTGGGCATTTATGTCTTGGTTGCCATTATTTTCCACAAATTTACCACAGTGCTTATTTTCTCCTTCCTTCCTTCCTTCCTTCCTTCCTTCCTTCCTTCCTTCCTTCCTTTTTCTTTCTTTCTCTTTCTTTCTTTCTTTCTTTCTTTCTTTCTTTCTTTCTTTCTTCCTTTCTTTCAAGGGTGAATCTTTTGCCCAGTTTCAGGTGCACAACACTGATTTGACAATTTTGTACATTAGTCAATCCTCACCGTTAACACTATAGCCACCATCTATAATCATACAAAATTATCACAATATAATTGACTATATACTCTGTTCTACACTTTTTATCACCATGGCTTATGTATTTTATAACTGGAAGTTTGTCTCACAGAGTACTTATTTTCAATATTAAGTAAATAAATAAATAAATAAATCCTAGAAGTCTCAAACTATATATATTCACTTCTGAGGTTAGACCTTCAAAATATAAGTAAAATAAAGGGCAACTAGATATCTTGGAGAGAGAAGATTTAGATATATAAGACTACTGTGATTTTTGATTATAGTAACATCTTTGTATTCTATGAATCTTATTATATGTATTTCTAATGATGATACCTTTCCATCTTCAAAATATTAATTTTACTATGTTTTTTATTTCTACTGATATCTATTATTTCTTTTTATGTGTAATTATAGCAGACAGTATTCAAAGGAAAGCCAAAAAAAAAAAAAAAAAAAGAAGAAGAAGAAACATAAACTATCAATTTAACATATCTGAAACAAACACAAAAAGCATGAAATGAAAACTTGGAAAACCACTTGGAAAATGGATTAATTATTCTCTATTAATTCAAATTCTTCATTATCACCATTACTAGACATTATCGCAATTGAATGTGTATATACATAGATATGTATGTGTTCAAATATGTGTATATACAAAAACATACAAACCACATTTAAATTTATATGCATTTTAGTTACACAAACTCTTAAACAAAAAATTTTACATTTAAAAATTAATTTTTCTAGATGGTGATTTAAATATATCCTTAGGTAAATACCGCTAATGCTATAAAAATGAATCTAGAATCAACTTACAAATAACAAAATAAAAAAAATATTCTATCATGCAAAATTTTTCCTCACATTTGTATTTATTTTATTAAATTATACCATTAAAATCTAAATTACCCACAGGTTTTAACTTTTTACACAATCTAAGTAATTTTTACATTGATAAAATAAAGCTAGCAATAACTATTTGCATAAGGAAACTCCAGAAAATTGAAGACAAATAAAATGAAGAAAGGAAGAAAAATAAAAACAATATCATTTAATCTTGAAGAGAAAATTCATGAAGACATATTAAGACTCAAGAATATTGATAACTCATTTAACAATGAATGATTAAATTATTTAAAGATGTACAATGCAATTCTAGCTAGAATCTAGTGAAGTAGAATCTAGTGAAGAAAATTAGTTGGAATTTTTAGTTTTATTCTAGTGAGGACTTATGTTTTGCATCAGAAGCTAGAGTTAATTTCCAAGGTGAATAAATCAAATGGCATTTAGCAAAGGATTAAGTACACATTTATTATAAGGGTTTAGTGGTTTAAGTTAGCTAACACAAATATAAAAAGCAAAAATAGTAGCAAAGTATTTTGCAAAGTCAATGTGAAATGGTAAATTTAAAATATATTCATAAGGCAGATAGATCAAAAATCATGTCTATAGTACCCCTGAGATTTCTTACAAATTGAGAAGAAAATTTATAAAAATAAAAGTAAAATTGAATTCTAATTCATAATTCACAGCATAGTAATCAAATTGCAAAAGAAAATGGAGAAATGCTAAAATACATTAGGAAAATGTAAAGTAAAGACAATAAGGTAAACTTTATGTCTCTTAGATTCATATTTTTTAATATACAAAAGAATTATAAAATCTACTAGTGGAGATGGGGCAAAAAAGACACTAGCACGCTGGTCATAGAAATATGAGGTATTATGTTCTTCTGTTTATTTATTCAAGAAATTTGTATTGACCATAATAAAGTATCTATTGAACAAAAATAAGTTGTAGGCACTCTCTAAACACATTACTAAACAATAACAGAAAATTCCATATTCTCTTCTGTACACTTAGGATATATTGTTGAACAGCAGCAAAGCTCCTTGTAGAGTTTACATTCTAGCATAATTTCCAATCTGGGAACATCAATTAAAACTAAATAAGCATGTGCATTTCAACATAGGCATTCTAAACCTGGTTTGGTAACTCATAATTGTGCTTTTATGCATAAATTATCAAAATTTAAACACTTTAGTGTATAATTTTGTAACATATTAAAAACTCTAAAATTCAAGTGAATATTCAGCCTTCAATGAAGGACTACTCAATTATGTATACTCCAGAGAATATTATGCAGTCATTAACATAAAAGACATATCTCATAGGACCTACAGGAATATCCAGAAGTTATTTTTCAGTGAAAAAAGTAGCATTATGGAAATAACACAGTCCTACTTTTGTAAAACTATAAGACTGAAAACCTGATGTATATATGGGTATATATTATATAAACCTCCACAGAGTTACATATCAACAAAGAAAACATATTGGATAAACCCCATTACTAAATTCAATGGTGAAATAAGTCAGAGGAATGGCTAGGAGTAAACAAACAAAAAGGGGAATGTAAAAAGGATAAGTTTAAAATAGTTTGCATTTATATAGGCATGTTTCTCCCCATAAGTTAAAATAAAAGAAACATTGGCAATTATAGCCACTACTTATATATTGTTCTCTATTTCCTGGAAGTATGCTACTAAATTCCACTCGATCTTCTCCCATGTTTCACCAGGGCATGCCATTAGTATCCTCTTTTAACAAATACAGAATGAAAGTTAAATAAAGCCTTTCATTTACTTGTCTAGTTCGAAAAGCTAGAAAGTGGTGTCCAGAGTTACCACCTGACTGTGGCCCTTTGGGATGATGTCC
Organism: Acinonyx jubatus; assembly: GCF_027475565.1. Taxonomy (NCBI): domain Eukaryota; kingdom Metazoa; phylum Chordata; class Mammalia; order Carnivora; family Felidae; genus Acinonyx; species Acinonyx jubatus. The sequence continues at coordinate 43,363,451 of NC_069384.1, forward strand.
CAATGTTACAAAATATAACTTGATCAATGCTAAGAGGAAAATGACTTTGCAACAATAGTGAATATATGTTGTAATTGTTTTTTTTTTTTTTGAAAGAAAAGCAATTCTTTTTTAAAAAAGAATTTAAATATATACGTGTCTGCAATTTTATCACAATTCCACTAAAAGGTCATAGCTGGGTATGACAATGCAGAAAATATATGTCATATAAGTGAATCTCGTATAACCTGTGAGAAAGCCAGATTTATTTATTTATTTATTTTTGGTATTGTCTGTGTTACTGATTCCTCATTGATACCATTTCAGAGGAGCAAAATGTGTTCCCAGCCTTGTTACTTAGTTATGATAGCAAGTCATAGTCTTACCTTTGAGAAACTTAAAGGTGTTGAACTTTACAAGTGTCTCTGCCTTTTAACCATGTTGTTGTTGTTGTTGTTTTTCCTACTTCATTTTGTTCCTATGATGGTCTAGTGTTTTCAGCAGTTAGTTGATCATTGTGGTACCCAAGAGAGAGCTAGTCACACAATGATTTTAAATTGAGTAGGTTTTATTCTTAGAGGGTGACTCTTTATGCTTTTCCTTGAGTTGTGATGACAGAAAAATTAAGGTTACTTGATTTATTAGCAAGCAATTTATGTGAAGTCTACCTTGTGACTGAGATATCACATTACAGCAATAAGTCCTGTCTGTATGTATTTTGATTAAAAGCAAAATTTTTCAGAAATCCACACCCATTTATTTAGAAGAATAGTATACAATTCTCTCTTCCTAGAGATTCTCAAGAATAGAAGAGATTCATACTTGTGTTTTATAGGAAACAGATATCTGATGAAATGATTTCAAAAGGCCAATTTCAGCTCTACTATTTGATAAACATTTTACTAGAAAGTAGAATTTATAAAACAAATTTGGAATTTTTCTTTCCATTTCTATTTTTGGAATAGTTTGAGAAGAATAAATATTAATTGTCCTTTAAATGTTTGCTAGAAGTCCCCTGGGAAGCCATCTGGCCCTAGACTCTTGTTTGTTGGGAGATTTTTGCTTACTGATTCAATTTCTTCAAGTTTTCTATTTATTCTTTTTCAGTTTGGTAGTTTGTATGTTTCTAGAAATTTGTACATTTCATTCAGGTTGGCCAATTTGTTGGCACATGGTTTTTCATTATATTCACTTATTAATTGTTTGTATTTCTGTGATGTTGGTTGTTATTTCTCCTCTTTCATACGGGCTTTTATTTATTAATATAAATTTTAGGGGCACCTGGGTGGCTCAGTCAGTTAAGCATCCGACTTTGGCTCAGGTCATGATCTCACAGTTCGTGGGTTCGAATCCCACATCAGGCTCTGTGCAGGATAGCTCAGAGCCTGGAGCCTGCTACAGATTCTGTGTCTCCCTCTCTCTCTCTCTCTGTCCCTCCTCTGCTCACACTCTGTCTCTGTCTCTCTCAAAAATCAATAAACATTAAAAAAAAATTAAAACAAAATGGGGCAGCAACTAGGTGGCTCTGTCAGTTAAGCATCCGACTTCTGCTCAGGTCATGATCTCCCGGTTCATGGGTTTGAGCCCCTTGTTGGGCTCTGTGCTGACAGCTCTGTCTCTAACTCTCCACCTTTCATGCTCTGTCTCTCTCTCTCAAAAATAAATAAACATTAAAAAAAAATTTAATAAATTTTAAAAACCATTTACTTGAATATACCAGAATGTATAAAAGTATACCAACCATAACTTTCAAGCAAAATTAGCAATGATAATTTTTCTAGATGTCCATAAGTTAATCAGATCTAAAATAGTTAGTTATGTGACAAAAGAACTTGGACCAATAATTAAAAACATTTTAATACCTAGTATTTAATTTTGTTATAATTTTGAGAACATGTGTAATTGGATTGAGTTTTATCTGTAAAGTATATTGAGCAATATATTAAAATTGTTATAATTTGTATGTGCTCTCCTTATGGGGGATCTGATTAATCACCTCAGTCTTCAATGCTTTTTCAGATACCAGTTTACTTTTACTATAGTTGCTGTTCCTTTTAAAAATCACCTGTCAAAAATAACTTCAAAAATTACTAAACATCTGAAACTCGCTTCAAGTGTTTCTAGTTGTAAAAAAAATAATAATCATATCCCCCTCTCATTGTTACAACAATATTTAAAATAGAATTAAGTAGAAAGTAAAAGACTTTCTGCCCCATAGGCAAAGAGAAGCAAAATGGTTGACAAAGTATTATTATGGGTCTAATTTTACATAAATTTATGCATTTTAAGGCAATACTGTTAGAAGTTTAGGAATCACATGCTATATGCCAGGAAAATGCCTTTGGTTTCATAAAAGAGCCATTTACTTATGACTTAGCAACTTTGTAAGGGAATTCATTTAGTTATGTGAACCTAAGACCTCAATTTTCACAGGTAAATAGTAAAGTAGTTTGACTAATCTTCTCAAGCCAATCCATTTATATTTGACATGGCAATGCTTGTTAGGAAACATTTCATGGACAAAACTCTGAATAGCAGAGCTATTTTCTGTTTTCCCCTTCAGTGAAATGTGAAACTAGTGATATTAAATAGTCCAAGACTGATTTAGGTAGAGGAAACCAATGCACACATTTCACAGCACCATTATTAAGAATTAGTCTTATAATCTGTTGGATGACAGGATGTATTCTTATGTATACCTGAAATATAATTAAGAACTGCAGGAACAAATGCCATTTCTTTATAAAAAAATATAACTAAATTTGTGTGAAGTTATTGGAAGCAGCTACATTTTAAAATGTTCAGGAAATATGACTTCAAAAGTCTTTCTTAGGTAGGATGATTTCAACTCAAAACCAGATAATATAATTTTGTACTTTTCCTTCTCTTCATTGTATATCGTAGCGGATTTGGCAAAATCTTTGCTAATGTTGTCATGTATACATTGACATTACATGAAGCAAATGGCTTGGATTAAAATGAAAATTCCTTTCATGCTGTGCTGAAAATAACCTAACTGGCTTGAAAACCATGTGGATCAAAACTAACTTGACAGAACGATTCAAGATGATACATTTTAGCACTAAAATCAGATAGAAACATAACAAACATAGGGCTTATGGAATATATACTTTAATAAAGTATATTAAAATACTAGTCCTTTAAAAACTGAGTTGGATGCAAATATGTTTAAGAAATTACCTTTAAGAATCAGTGTTTGGTCTGTGTTTTTAACTTTTTGTGCTTTCAGATTAGTTAATAATCACTTTAATTATTTTACTTTTTTAGTGACCAACTATTTTACTTTAAGGGTTACTTTAACAGTGACCAATTTTTTGGTTTCTCATTCTTCCATTAAAGAAATAAAAATATTGTATCTTCACATAACTATATACCAAAATGTTTTCAAATTTAACAAAATACTATTAGAGCTTTGTAGCCCAAACAACTGTCATAATGACTGATGAGTAGAAGATGTTTTAAAATAAAAGCTATCAATGAGTAAATCTTTCGGACATTGTTGCTAAATCTAGATATACCCCATCCCTTGCTACATATAGAAACGTAACTTGACATATAGTCTAATCAAAAATGTAAAGAGAGAAGTATAGAACTTTATCATGGGATTTTGCAGCATTTTCAATAACATCTGAAAAGTACTGCTACCATTTGTTTTTTTTGTTTTTCTTTTTGAGAGAGAGAGAGAAAGAGAGAGAGAGAGAGAGAACATGCACACAAACAGGGCAGAGGGAGAGACAATCTCAAGCAAGGTCCATGCCCAGTGTGGAGCCAGACATGAGACTCAGTCTCACAACTGTGAGATTATGACCTGACTCAGACACTTAGCCAACTGAGTCACCTAGGTGGCCCATCTTACCACTATTTTAATATCTTCTTTTCTCATAGCACATTTGTTAAGATCTGTACATTCAACAGGTCCCAGCTGAATTTATAAACAAAAGGAATCTCCATGATCAAATAATTTCTCTGAGAACATCAATGTCTCTCAGTCTCAGCTAAGTGTTCCATTAAAATAGCATAAAGCATTCTTCTTTTTTTATTATTATCAGTATTGCTATCATTTTTACCTAGAGCAACTGTGCAATTGGAGGAAAGAAGATAGATTGCTAGAAAAAAATGGATATATTTGGTTCATGAAAGCTAGAGAATGAGAGGGGTCTGCAGCTACAAATAAGTGTTGTGAGCTAGAAGCCACAGCTGAGAAATGGAAGTCAAAGAGGGGACAATTAAAAGTTTACTTAGGTTGGTCCCAAGACAGAAACAATTTGCAGTTAAATATGAACACAGTAGCTCCTCATTTAAAAAATATTCTTGAAGACAGTGTTTCTCTAAGTATGCTAATTGTTTTGACAATTGAAGTTTACATGTTTACATGTTTACATGTTACATGTTACATGTTTACATGTTTACAAGTTTACAATTGAAGTTTACATGAAGTTTACTATGTTTCAGGATTAAATGTTAGCCATCGTTATTTAAAACAAACCAACAAAAAACAACACTTTCTTCTAAAGTGTATATACTTAGAAGTTGATCATTTCCTACCATCTCAGCTTATAGTATTCTAGTTTGCTCTTTTCAACTCCAAAGAATGTGTGTGTGTGTATATATATATATATATATATATATATATATATAGTAATATATATTATTAGATATCTAATATTCTATTATATATTTATATATATATTCCTTTATGTGTGTGTATATATATATATATATATTTCCATTATATTACTCGGCAATCAAAAAGAATGAAATCTTGCCATTTGCAACTACGTGGATAGAACTAGAGGGTGTTATGCTAAGGAAAATTAGTCACAGAAAGACAAATATCATATGACTTCACTCATATGTGGAATTTAAGATACAAAACAGATGACCATAAGGGAAGGGAAACAAAAATAATATAAAAACAAGGAGGGGGACAAAACACAGGAGACTTATATACAGAGAACGAACTGAGGGTTGCTGGAGGGATTGTGGGTGGGGGTGGGCCAAATGGGTAAGGGGACATAAAGGAAGACACTTGTTTGGATGAGCACTGGGTGTTATACATAGGGGATGAATCACTGGAATCTACTCCTGAAATCATTATTGCACTATATGATAACTAACTTGGATGTCAATTAAATAAATAGATAAATAAATAAATAAATAAAATTTAAAAAATAAAATAAAATGGGAGTCTATCAATTTAGTCTCTGTTTCCCTCATCCAAAAGTATCTGATCAGGCATCTACAAATAATGCAAATCTAGCCTGGATAACTTTGGCAGACATAGAATGAAACAGAAAGCCATCTAACATGATTGTCAGGAAGATCAGAATAAAAAAAAAAGGAAATCAATGAAGGCCAACTATAGTGGAAATACAGAAAGTCATGCCAGTCCTATGATGGCTATAAGGATAACCATAGCATTTTCCATGTAACACTTGCCACTGCACAACTAGAGTCTCAACTCTGATGTTAACTATTATGAACAATTTTTTGACTATCGGACATCATGATGGCTTTCCTACCTCCAGACCCCACATCCCCATTCTGGACAGGAGGGAAGACCGAGAACGGATAATCGATTGCCTCTAATATCAAATAAGTGCTACCGCTATTTCCATCAGAAAGTATAATCAATTTTTTCATCCTTGATTTTGGTCTGGTTCGGGCAAACATCATGAGAAATAGATGGGTCATCATGAACGTACCCAGGTGTAAAAGGAATATAAGGCTACAGAGTGCACTTTAGTTTGTACATACCTTTTATGATGCAGGAGTACAGAGAATGAAAAGGTACAATGAGGGGCTCCTGGGTGGCTCAGTCGGTTGAGCGTCTGACTTCGGCTGAGGTCATGATCTCACAGTTTGTGAGTTCGAGCCCCATGTCAGGCTCTGCTGACAGCTCGGAGCCTGGAGCCTGCTTCACATTCTGTCTCTCCCCATCTCTGGGCTCCTCCCCGCTCATGCTCTGTCTCTCTCTGTCTCTCAATAATAAATAAAACATTTAAAAAATTAAAAAAAAAAGAAAAGGTACAATGAGAGGGGAAAAAAGAATGAAGGTAAAGGAAAACAAAAAAATTGGCAAGAAAAAGAAGGTGGGAACAGCCCTAATTTTACTGCATGGTATAATTAAAATAGCCAAGTACTTTAAAGAATAAATCTTTTGGATTTTATATTGGTCTCAAAAATATTTTTTTCTGAATTAAAACAAATTTTTTTTAATTCTTTTTATTTCTTGAAACTTAATGGAAATGTGGCCATACACCTTTTGGATAAAAATTTACTGGAGTAGTCATTGCTAGTAGCAAAAGTGTGTGGCAAGAACCAAAGTGCCATGGACAGAAATTACTGAACAGTTTCATCAAAGGATGTTGTGTCAACCTGTTCCTCAAATCTGATCAATAGGTTTTCTATGGTTGCAATCTATTATCCCTGTACCTAATCATCATGCTCCAGTTAAAGTCAGCCTTGAAGTACTAGGAGAATTTTAATATTTGTTTTCTAATTAGGATGATCATTTTCAATTAACCTCCACTTAAAGGCTTTTAAATAAAATATAGTTGCTGATATTCTCAGAACTATCATTAACCAGAAAGCTGTGAGCCTTTTATTGCTTCCCTTTACATTCAGCTTTCCAGATTACTCATAGTGTTTCCTTCTTCTGTTGGACATTTTATACATTCTGTCCACATCCCCAAAGCTGTAAGCTGAGAATAAAAGGGCTTTATCACTTGTTAGGGAGATCCTTTTCCAGTTAAACTGTTCCTTGCAGCCAATCAATTTGTCAGATCAGAGGCCTATGTTTTGTGAGAGTTCCTCTGAACTAAAGCTGACAGGGTTAGGCCAGGGTCAGCTGTCTGATAAATCAAAGCAAAAGACAACTTAAAGCACTACAGTAGAGAGGGCTAGGGATTAGCACAGATGGCATTATCTGGGAGTTGACATTGATAAAAAACATATTTGTAAGAGTTACCGTATAAGACTTAAAAAAAAAAAAAAAAGCCCTCCTATTCCCTGCCCTCTCAAATGACATTCAAATTAATTAGAAAAGTTAGAAAAGAAGGGACTTGTAAGCCATTTATCTACCCAGTGGTAAGATTAAAAAAAAATTAAATCTTGATGGTCTCCAATAAAGAAGCTTAACAAAGATTAAGGGTTATCAATCTTTGCTGTAAGCTATCAAAACTGACTGACCTTAAATTGTATAGAAGCAAGATGCAGTGACAATGACAGATGCTTTATTGAAGGTATATATTCCAATGCTAAGAATATTTAGATATTTATTGACTTAGAGTTTATAATTTTGTAATTAAAATACAGTAACCTTTTCAAAATATCAATATTTATCAGAAACAAAGGTATTTCTGTAAGATGTTATTCATAATTACATCTAAACTTACAATTTATTTTAGGTAGAAAGTCTCGCTATGTTTGAGTCTGATAATTCTAAAATTAAGTTTCAAAGTAAATCATAAAAAGGTTGTCAATTTATGAGTAATTTACATGCATAAGATAATATGCCATGTATCTTACTGATGTGCCATATTGTCTCAGAATGAAAAAACCATGGCTAAGTTAACACCGAGTCTTTTTTTTTCAGTAGTGAAATACCACAATCATGCCCGCTGGCCCAAATAGCTAGGCAATGGTATGCAGATCATCAACCATCTTAATAATCGTCACAAACTTCACAAAGAAAGAAGAATGTATGACTGGGCAGGGGTCTGAAAATTAGTGAAGTGAATAATTTTTGAGAAAGATAGCAAATGGGCCCCTACTCTATTTCTTTCACTTTCCTAAGAAGATATCAAACTCAAAGGAGACTTTTTTCTGATACTGCAAAATGTTTCCAATGAAGAAAGCTAATTTAGCAAATCATGAAGATTTATCTTTATAAATAAAAATAAATTAAAATGTTTATTCCAAGGATTTTGACTCTTAATTTGGCAACCCTTGATTTTTATGTAAAACTGAATAAAGAAATAATCTGTAGTATTACATAAATTTACAGCTACTATGTGAGACAGCAAGACAATGCAGTGGAAAAGGGCAAAAGAAAAAATGGGAAAATGGAGTCAGTTGACAAAGTACTTGAGACTATAAGGCATTTAAAACTACTCTGTGAATGATAAAAGTTTTATTTATTAATTTTTCTCCAAACTTTGAACTAAGAATTGCATATTATAAAGGATACAGCACGTTTATGACATTTGGCTTGTTATAAATGCTCATTTTTGATGGAACCTATGGCATATATTTTCTCAGGTAAATTTAAGAAAATATGGGTTTAAACATTCACAATAATACCTCTCTATAATTGTCTATTTTATGAAGTCATGTCTTCAACCTATTAGGCTCCACATTTAAAGCAATATTTTAAAGAAAAGATATTAGATATTTAGAGTTTTAAAATAAAATTTAACTGGGGCGCCTGGGTGGTGCAGTCGGTTAAGCGTCGGACTTCAGCCAGGTCACGATCTCGCGGTCCGTGAGTTCGAGCCCCGCGTCAGGCTCTGGGCTGATGGCTCAGAGCCTGGAGCCTGTTTCCGATTCTGTGTCTCCCTCTCTCTCTGCCCCTCCCCCGTTCATGCTCTGTCTCTCTCTGTCCCAAAAATAAATAAACGTTGAAAAAATAAAAATAAAAATAAAATTTAACGATAAGTGTTTATCCTTAAATAATTTATATTCTATGATATTTGTTATGTTCATGTATTTCATACGCTTAATGAATTTAAACATATAGTGATTTCTTGATAATTTTCACAAGGAGTTTTTTTTTTTTTTTTTTAATCAGAAAAGCATGGAGGAACTTCTTTAGGCAATTATAAGAAGTCAAAGTTGAAATAAAAGGTAGGAAAGACTATATGGTGATTTGGATGCCTTTGGTAAATAATCCAGCTATCCAATCTTCATTTGTTCCTTCTCTTTCTTTTCTTACTCCTTCTCTTTCTTCTCCTTCATTGGCATAACTTTTTCAGGTAAGAATTGAGAAAAAAAAAACACACTTTTTAGGACAAGTAAGTGCAATCTCTGTAATTGGTAAATTAATTAAAAATAACACTAAGCAGTATTTTGTTTTAGATGCTACTGCTTAGGAGATATTCTGCATTGAGACAAAAAGCCTGTTTTTGTTTGCCAAACTTACAGTTTATTTGGCTCAAAAATGCACACTCTCAGAGAAAAAGAGAGATAAATTGAAGAGAAATAAGAGCTTCATTAATCAAAATAAAATATATTTAAAACCTAGTGAACAAAATTATTTAAATGAAATGTTCCAAAGGACTTGATACTCATTCTGTCTAGAAACCTTAGCAGGTACCTGAAAGAACAAAGTCCATCAAGACAGAGAGGTTAAGCAGGCATTTACCCCATTTTTACATGATATCCAGAAACTTGGAATTATTCCATGAAATAGAGAAATGAGGTTTCAAAATGGTTTTGTTTGTTTGTCTGTTTGTTTGTTTGTTTTAGATGGGAAGGAAGAGGAAGAATCTATCCCAGGGTGTGTTTCTTCCATGAGGTGAGGGGCAGGTCATTTGTCTTTTGGAGGAAGAAGATAAAATGAAGTATAATACAGACTTTTCTACAATGGCACCCAAAACAGAATGATATGATTGTCCAGATTCTAAAGTTATAAACAATGGGGACTAATCCATGGCAAATATAAGACATGTTTCTTTGACTCAGAAGAAAAGAGAAACACCACATATCTGACCATGAATATTGAGAGGTAAACTATTCCAACAGTAATATTAAATAGGGTAAAAGAAACATCAAGGTGTTCCTCAATAAAATATGTCCCAATGTTCTCCAAGGCCAGATAGATATTTCAGAGGTAATATTTACATTATTAAAATGGAAAAGAAATTCCACAGATTTAATTTACATCCCTAGATATGCCCATGGGTAGGGCTAAAACAGCATCATAGGAACAATTCCTCAAAGATGTACCATCATAACTTATATCAGAGGAAGATGTTTTCCCAGGCAATGCACATATTTCCACATGAGTGGTGGGGAGGTAGGGGGGGTTCATATACAATGACTACATCACTCATTGGCATTTTTCTTCAGTTATGAGTAGAATAATTAGATATCATGATCTGTTACATTAATGATATGGAAAAGAATAGTTCAGAGTATGTATCAAAAAGAAGAATATTGGCCATTTCTCATTAATGAGGCTTCCTCCAGAACCTACAAAAATTGCAGAGCTTTTTTTCTTGATATTTCACATGCTCCCCTTGGAATAAAGGGAGGCCTTTATCCAACATTCAGATCTCTTCTGGGTACATATCTTAGAACAAAACACTAGAATGGATTGATATTTGATGAATTATGGCATGGCTATTAAGAGTGAATCAAGAAAAGCATTGTGACAACGTTCATCAAAGAAGCATCAAATGGCACAGATCAGTGGTAACTGTGGTTCCAAATACCTCCAGAGAGTTATTGAGAAATAGAGTAAGCCTCCTGGATTTTCCTGATCAGTTCTTCATCTACCTTTCTAATTAAAAATAAAGTATCATGGGGTACCTGGGTGGCTCAGTCGGGTAAGCATCCAATTTCAGCTCAGGTCATGATCTCACAGTTCGTAGGTTGGAGCCCCCTGTTGGGCTCTGTGCTGATAGCTTGGAGCCTGAAGCTGTCTCCCTCTTTCTCTGCCCTTCCCCTGCTCTCCCTCTCACTCTCTCTCTCTCAAGAATAAACATTAAAAAATAATACATAAAATATGAAAAAATAAAGTATCATGTCATAGTTAAGTTCATCACCAATAAAGAATGCAGGCATCATCCCAAAGATGGGATGTGGTCAAAGCCACTTGGCACAGGATTTGAGATTTAAATGGAAACCTCCAAAAATAATATAAGCTTTTGCAGGTGTTTCAGATTTCACTGAATTAGGTGAAAGTCTATTTGCAAATTTCACATATATCTGAATAAGAACTTCCTGGTTATATATCTGTTACCAGAGAAAAATTGCTCTCTTTAAATTTCATGCAGGATAAACTATAAGAGGTCACTAGGACACTTTCTTAGATGGTGAAACTAAGAGCCAGAAAAAGATCAAATTGTTCCTCATATACCTTTGTTGCTATCACAGACCATGTAGAAACCTACGTCTAGAAAGAAATTAGCTCATAAAGCAAATCCCAAGAGTGTTCTCATAATTTGATCTAACAATAGTGACAGAAAGGATGTTCCAACAGATATAGAGAAGGGGCACTTTTTTTTCCCTAGATAGCCTTCTGTTTTTGAAAATTTTAGGTCCAGGGTTTCCCGGTGGCTCAGGTGGTTAAGCATCTGACTCTTGATTTCAGCTTGGGTCATGATCTCATGGTTCATGAGTTTGAGCCCCACATTGGGCTCTGCGCTGACAGTGTGGAGCCTGCTTGAGATTCACTCTTTCCTCTCTCTCTCTCTTTCTCAAGAAAATAAGTAACTGAAAATTTTAAAAATATTTTAAGTCCAGTATAGTTAAGAGTGTTGACTGTTAATTTATATACAGTGTTACATTAGTTTTACATGTACAATGTGAACTTTGAACTGTTCATGATGAAGTAGAAAAGAACTCCAGAAGAAAGGTAGAATTATTTTCTGCCTTGATCTCCTATAAGCCCCAACTGACCAGCTTCCGTACTTTCCTGACCATGTAATAACATATCATTCCAAGAACACCTAGAGGAGAAGAATGTTACTATTGGATTTCTCAGTAATAGAGGACAGGACTCCCCAGTATTCATAATTATATAGGTTTACATTGCGTAAGGGTTCCAGTTCATAAATGAGGTAGAGAAGAATTACTTAGCAGAGATATAGATTTGTTTACTCTCTTCAAGCACTTAAACAGATCAGAAAAAATAAATCCATTTGCACTTTTTTCTTTTCTTCTGGGTTCATAGTAATGAGGAAGAACAAAGTGAAAAACAAAAGGATTGAGGGAGACACTATATTTAAATATCTTTCACTTTATTATTTAAAGGGAAGATCTTTCGTCAGCTTTTTTATCATTCAGAAATTTTTCACTAAGCATTTGCTTTTGAATATGTTCTTCAGATAGAAGTTGCTTATACCATATGTTCTGAGTACTGTACTTTCTGTCTCCTTGAAGGCTTGGTTCTTTTTCCGATTTCATTGGAATTTTTTTTAATGTGTATTTATTTTTGAGAGAGAGATAAAGAGACAGAGTGAAAGTAGAGGAGGGACAGAGAGAGAGAGGGAGACACAGAATCTGAAGCAGGCTCCAGGCTCTGCATTGTCATCACAGAGCCTAAAGCCGGGCTCAAACCCACAAACTGCGAGATAGTGACCTGAGCCAAAGTTGGATGCTTAACTGACTGAGCCACACAGGTGCCCCCGATTTCATTGGAATCTTAATCCTTTATAATGAATTATGATGTTTAACTAGTTGCCTCTGCTTATGACACAATAATGTTCTATACACAGTATGTGTTGATGTTTTTATCAAGTATATTTTTGTTATCTATTATTTTGTTAGTAGTATATTTTTTCTTTCCTTCATTGTGCTGAAATAACTGAGACTAGAAATTATACTCTGGAATGTGTATAACTATAGCTATTGCGGTTGAAATAATGCTTCTTTTATTCTTTATCTCCAAAATTATACCTATTTCTTAGCCTTCTACTCATCATATAAATAAACAGTTTATAGTTTTATGTAATATAAGAGAAAATAGAAACAGAATCTTCATTTATTCATGGAACATTAATAATTTCCTCATTTCTCTAACATTTTCTAATCAAATCCTAGTACCATTCTTTTAGCTAAGTGGGATTATTAAGGATACAGAAACATTATACACCTGCTTAACTTTACAGAAACCATTAGTGATACAAGTGATGAAATACCAACAACTTATATAACTTTGCCCACACTACATATTTGCTCTTTTTTAGATGTCAAACTAGTCTCCCTATGGTTTCTTAGCTCCATTAAAAACATTTCTAATTTTAAAATGTGTTAATAAATAATAGAGTAACAGCAGACAATATTGAGACAATTAGTCCCTGTTTTTAAATTTTTTTTTTGATGTTTGTTTATTTTCGAGAGAGAGAAACAGAGCATGAGTGGGGAAGGGGCAGAGAGAGAGGGAGACACAGAGTCTGAAGCAGGCTCCAGGCTCTGATCTGTCAGCACAGAGCCTGATGAGGGGCTCAAACTCACAAACTGTGAGATCATGACATGAGTAGAAGTTGGACACAACCGACTGAGCCACCCAGGTGCCCTGAGACAATTAGTTCCTTTTAATAAAGATCTTGTGTTGCCTTTCTTTAATTTTATTTGTTAATTTCTTCTTTTTATGTAATTACTCTATTTTTGAAGTATGGTTGACAAGCAATGTTACATTAGTTTTAGGTGTAAAAGATAGTGATTCAATAAGTTTATATGTTATGCTATGTTCACAAGTGTAGCTAACACCTGTCACTATAGCACTATTAAATACCATTGACTATTTTCCCAATGCTGTACCTATCATATCCGTTACTGATTCATTCCATAACTGGAAGCCTGTATCTTCCACTCCTCTTTATCAATCGCACCCAATCCCCTACCCAGCTCCCCTCTGGCAACTATCACGTTGTTCTCTATATTTTATTCTATAAATCAGTGGTCGGCAAACTGTGACCTGTGGACCAAAATCCAGCCAACGGCCTGATTTCAGTACAACACACAAGCTAAGAATCTTTTTACACTTTCTTTAATAATTTAAAAAATCAAAAAAGTGTAACATTTTATGCCACATGAAAATCATACAAAATCCAAACTTCAGTGTCCAAAAAAGTTTTATCAGAACAGAGGCATAATCAAGCACTTACATGTTGTCTCTGTTCTTGTGCTACAACGCTAGGGGTGGGGTAGTTGTGAAAGCAACTGTGTGGTTGCTCAAAGACGAAAATACTTCCTAACTCCTTAGATAAAACATTTTCAGAGCCCAGTGTTAAGGCTATTCTCCCCCATACAGGGAAAGAGGACATAGATAGGACTGACCAGTCTGATGAATGGCAAAGATGAAAGCAGTCGAAACAATTTTAGGTTAGAGCAACAAGAAGCCACTAAGAAAAAATTTCCATTAGATGAATTATTTCATGCAATTGAACGTAATTTGTTCCACTGTGTTGAGTTACTGTAAGGCTATCATGGTTTTGCTCCTAGTTAATTGAGTCACCCAGACCATTTAGCTGGAACTAGGCAAGCCAAAGACCAAGTACTTGTTATTTATAGGTTTTGGTTTATTCCTTTTAGTGTGGATAAAGGACAAAAAAAATCCTGCATTTTATAAATGCTCAATTTAATGTCATATTGAACCACGAGGTTGGGAAATAGAAAGAGTGTAATTCTCAATCAGAGCCATTCTTATTGTTATGCTTTCGGAGATCGCACACTACGTATTCCCATTGACTCATGGCTGATAAGTCTTGTAAATATGCTGAAAGTAGACTCATTCTTCTAATGTGACTCTGGTAACGACATTTACTAGCTCTTCCTCACATGTTCATTGTCCAGCTGGATGATTGCCCAGCATCCAGTCTGTGGTGTCACGGCACTTCTCGAGCATGGAGACAAAAACTAATTCATGGAGTAGCTGCATCTATTGTGGATTCTTCTCATATTGGCAAAGCAGTAAAAGATGAAGTATGTGCACATTTTTTTTCTCTCCTACTTAATAGTATTGTGACCCTGGGAAATTTATTTCTTGGGTTTCATGTCCTATATCTTTAAAATGTGGAAAATACCAAGCAGAATCAAAACAAGAGACTTATATCTAATATGCCCAGCGCATAGTATTGTGGCTATTTCTCTTATATGACTGATGTGCTGGAAAGGTAGCAGAATAAAAATCTGTGTCTTTATCTATATGGAAAAAAAAAAGTTTTATCACAGTAGAAAATAACGTATTTTTTGGTATCGATTTGGCCACAAATATCTATACAGCATAAAAGGGAACCCAAGCACTAAGTCAAATAGCCTGTGTTGAAATCGTCCTCTAATACTTTTCTAGCTATTTTAATGTAACAGTTTCCTTCACAGAACTGAGCGTCTTTTTTTTTCCTTTTGCATTTATAAAGTGGGGAAAATATCATCCAACACATACATTTTGTTGAGAGAATTAAAATGCTACATGGAAAGCAAAAGAGGTGTTCCAAAAATGTGAGCTCTGTTAACATGAAAGTAGCAAAACACTTAACAACTTTGTTAGACAGTTAGATTTCAGGTTTTGCTCAGTGTGTTAACTCCTTCAGGTGATAATGTAACAATTTATTCAGAAAAATTCTGGCGGACTACAAGCATACAGGCATTCATCAAGTACCTGATCTCCCAAACTTACATTAATACTGTGGGGATGTACAAGTCTCAGTAGAGACCATGATCTTTTTCAGAACCTAAAAGGTCTCTTCCAGACACCACTCTCTTCATAGTTCTAAGAGGCACCATTAAAAATGTGGCTTCTGACCAACTCTGTGCCTTGTTATACCTTTTGCTTTCTCAGCAGTGGACCACTTCTTTGTTTCTGGTCTGTTTGGCACTTATGATACTTGTAGGTACTTTGGTGTTTTTCTCAACTAGAGGGTCTCTTCCCCAATTTTTTGCTGGTACCTTTGAAGGTTGCCCAAACTCACTTTTCCCTGGTTAAGATTTAGTAAGTGAATAAACAAACTATCTGACTAACCCGGACTTTCATATGAAATTTAATTTATGATTTATCTTCCTATTCTACCACTCCACTGCACTAAGTTGTATATGGCTGTTAAATTTCCTTCTAAATAAATTCCCGATTACAGAGGTAATAAAGACTCAATAAAGATAAAAGGCCAGATACCATACTTAACCACAACACATATATACACAGTACATTAAAATAAGGAAATAGAATAGATATTAAAATAATCATTATTGATAATTAATAATAACAAAAAATCAATCAAAATAATAGAAATTAAAGATGTCTTATACTTGGGAAAAGATCCATAAATCTACATAATATTTGGAACATAAAGGGATTATAATGGAATTCAAAAGCTATTTGTAATTGTGACCAAAAAACACAACATGAAATTTTTCAAATGCAGCTAAAACAATAATTTAGGTAATATCTACTAGAGTTAATACATTACAAGATAAATATAATTTGTTCTACTAGTTCTCTTGCATGGTCTTCTGTAGAGGTTACTGATATCCTCACATCAAAGACTTGGTGATGGTTTAATTA
Source organism: Acinonyx jubatus (assembly GCF_027475565.1). Classification (NCBI taxonomy): domain Eukaryota; kingdom Metazoa; phylum Chordata; class Mammalia; order Carnivora; family Felidae; genus Acinonyx; species Acinonyx jubatus. Next base: position 43,379,679 of record NC_069384.1, read on the forward strand.
AACTGGTGGAGCAGGGGCCTGGGCAGACGCGAGCCCTTCAAATGAATAGGCTATCCTGGACACTTCTGCATTGCTTTTCTTCTGCTTGGTCTCATTGACCACACTCATCTGATACCAGCTTCCGCTTTAGAAAATGGTTTTGTGTGGGCTTTGCCCCATTTGGAGCTTACATTGCCTTACTTCAAATACGTGTCATGCATCTCTTGCCCACAACCTAAGGATTTTATGATTCCAGACATGTGGATACCTGCTGGAGCTCACCTGACATATTTTTAAAACTGGTACTAAGAGGGATTAATTTCCCCTACCCCTGCTCCAGGGCAACCCTTAATCAGTAAGGGTTAAGAGCCAACGTATAAATGATTCTCCCTTTCACTGCTCGGCAGACAATTCTGAAATGCATTTTGTAAGGGTACTCAGACGTTCCCAGTAGAATTGTACACCATTACCCACAGTGGTAGCCAACTTTATAATAATCCTTTATTGGCTTTTTCTAATTGTCTTTTCCTCCTTTCCTATTTCACTCTCCCTAGTTATTCATGCCTGCTGCCTGTCATTGACTTCCAAATAAATTCCCCTCAGGTGATCTCTTGCCTCAAGCTCTGATTTTGCAGAATCCAGACATGGTTCATGGTACAGGACTATTTTGCTCCGCAGTGTGCTAGCATTGCAATTATGCAATTATGAATAGAAACAACATTGTCTTTACTCTTAGGATTTGTGTTATTTGCTTTTGATATTATCATTTAACTTTATTCAAGTTGCATAAAGTACAAATAAAATAGTCACAATAACTATTTCAGTTAATATATGATCCAGGTATATTTCATTCATACATCTATTTCAAGCAGAAGTCATTTTTATTTTTTTTAATTTTATTTTTTTTTAATTTACATACAAATTAGTTAGCATATTGTGCAACAAGGTCATTTTTTTCTTTTTAAGAAATCCATTATATCCTGCTTCATAGTTACACATTAAATTTTACTTCTAATTTTTGTCTTCTTTAACCAGATACTGTTTCTTATATTTCTAATAGGAGAAAATATATGTTTAATGATACTCTGTTATTTTTTATTTTATGTGTTTTTTTTTTCCTCTACACACAACATTCTCCTAATGCTCTCACACAAGCTTTGCTTCCCCTCTCTTTCAGGTGTTTAAAATTCTCTTTGATGTGTTTTCTTTTAAGCAACACTTCAAACCTAAGAATAATATTGGCCATATCCATGGGAAGTACTTTTAGAAAAGTTGGACTTTTCTTTCTTTTGGAGAATGTCAAGTTACACTTCACATTTATGAATACTTTCTGTTTATAGACATAAAACAAAATTAAAATTGATTTTCTCTTTTTGGCAATAGTTAGAAATGTTATAGAGCTGTATTTCCTAGTCCACAATACTTCTTCTTATATGTTATACCAAGACTTCAATAGATACAACAGCAAACATATTAAAAAATTAGTCTTTCAAATGTTCACAAAATTCACTTTATTTTTGATCCAGACATAGATATTATGCACACAGCACCACCACCCCCGCCATGTTACAAATTAAGTAAAACAAATCAAAAACATAGATTTCAGGTCAAAGAGTACCTTAAAAAGGCAATTAGATTAGCATAGAGTCTTACTGTATCACAATTCCCTATTGTTGAGAGGTTGACTATGCTTCAGGTATAGAATTTTCTCTCTGCTCACCCCCTTGACAAAGTACCTATGTATCACTCTGTCTCAATTCAAACACAGAATGAAAAGACTCTTTCACTTTCTCGATACAAGCTTTTAGTGTTTTATTTTTCTTTTTTACATGTTTCTGTTGAAATTTGCAAATAGTTCCATTAGAGCAATCTCCATATCTCAGTGTCTTACTGTTGCCTTACACACTGTCCAGTCATGTTTCACATACTCCGAATCTCTTGCTTAGAATATCACCAAATCTTGTTCCCCTGCTATACCACAAGAACTATTTCTGTGACAGATGTATTCTTATCAGTACTTGTATTGTCACACTGGCTCAAAAGTCCTAAGTTGGAAGTAAGCAGACAATGCAAACAGTTTGAAGAACTAGGTTACATTATTTTCTCTGCCATTTAGTAGGTGCAAAGTTTTGTTTTTGTAAGAGCCCTTTCAAAAACAAACAAGCAAAAAAAAAAAAAAAACCCCGAATCTCCAAATGGAAATATTTACCATGCATGGTTTTCATGAAGATTAAGGGAAATGACAATTATGAAGTGGCTGCCATACTGCTGCCACATTCTAGGCAGTGGAATATGGTAGATTTTGTTATTATATTTATTGTTGTTTTACACTTATAAGATCCAAGCTCTGTACCGTAAACAGCAGGCCCTGGGAAGTTTGCCGTTATCTACCTGCAAAGATTCGTTTTCTACCATTAGCCTTTTGCCTCCTACATCTCAGCACCTGTGCCTTATGTATAGTTTCTCAAGCAAGTTGTGTTGCTAGATGCTTCCATTTTTTTGTCCAAATATACTCACATGCATTGAAGGCCATGGCTTTCACAGAGCTCAGCTTAAATATTAGTTAACCATTCTAGCTTTCCTGGAACATTTCTGGCACTCTTTCCATTGTACTTTATCTTACTTTTCCCTTTTTACCATCACTATACCCTCTTAAGGTCAAAATTCCAACTGAAACCTATTATTTCCTCCAGTAGGTCTCTGATATTGGGAATAATATTTACGATTTATACTAGTTCCCTTTTTTTCGAGAGAAAAGAGCAAAGAGAGTCATGGAAACACACTTGTTATGTAATAATTTTAAATTGGAAAAACATTCCTATTGGGGAAAAGAAATGGGAATATTGCTGATTCCAAATTTTAGATAAAAAGAAACCTTTTTCCTAATTTATTTTAGCTCATTTTGTCCAAGTCCCTGAAAATAAAGGTCTTTGAATATCTTAAATATCTTAAAGTCTAACAAATTATTAGGCCCTCGTGACATGGAAATGTGTCTGTGACGGTTATTTGACATCACCATAAAAACGCTTTCCCAGAAAAGAAAACCTAAAACAGGTGATATCTATCCTCTGTGCCACCACATTTGACAGCATGAAATACTTTGTATAGTTTATACATAGGAAGAAAAAACACCCTCTTAGAATCATTTGTCAAACGCTTAAAAGCAAAACAAATTAAAGATTCGAGGTTGTGGTATAGTCATAAAAACGGCTGCAGTAAATGTTTAAGGGGTTGCTGTTTATTTTTCATGCACTAGAAATTAGCCAAAAACCTCAGGGAAGGTTGGTTAAGCAAAGAGACAAATATTTGGTAAATGGAATAAAAAGAATTAAATATAGTCTTTGTCATTTTCTTTTCAACAAAGCAAAGTCTGCAATGCTACTTGAACATTCCCAAATTCTTCGGAGAGTCACTAAACAGCATCATGGGAGCAGCCCTTAACGAAACTACACCTGATTATGGCAATTTTTTCTGTAACTCTCCAGTCAAGGGTACATGATTTGGGGATTAGTAAACAACAAATACTATACTTTATATAAATTAATGTCCATGAGTGCATTCACAGGGGTAAAATATTGGTACATATTTTATGTGCTTTAAAATGAGCTATCTTTGGCAAAAATCCGGGGGGGGGGGGGTGGAATTAAGCTTGCAAACCACAGTCTACCAATTCAAACTCAATTAGCACAAGAATTCCAGAAGCATTAAGCTATCTGTGGCAGACAGGGGAACGTGCTGTTCAGCGGCACCTTCAAAAAAGGACTACTGCCCGGTTTCGAGGAGTGGGGTGAGCTAGATCCTTGCTTCCTCATATTCTACATCAATTTTCAAACCAATGCCCTGTTATTGTTGGGTCCTGCTCCCAGCCCATGATTCAGCAAGATGTTAGCGATGAGAGGCTACTCTTCACTGCCAATGAATGACCTTCTGGTCATGGCCAAGCAAGCCCCAGTGAGGGACTCCTCTCACAGCAAATCATTTCTCTGGAGCTCACAATTAAACTGGCAGAAACTTTTGTCACACCTGCACTGAAGCCTTGGTGCTCCGGTAACTAATCCTAACCTGCCCCCTTCCTTCTGCAAGAAGTACTCTCCCAATGACTATGTTGTACTCCTAATTATATCTCAGCATTGGATTCCTGGAGTTGCAAAACTGGCGCGTATTCTACCAAGAGTATTCTGAGGAAGCAGAGGCAGAAGCAGTTTGAGGACTGGCTCACAGAGCGTCCTGTCAGCACTGAGGCCCCCATCCCTGCTAATAGTTTGTGTGTATGCAGCTCCTGTTACAAAATGGAAGCCAATTGTTAAAGCTTTATTCTGATGTAAAGTGGTATGGCATAACAGCAGAGGGAAAGCTCCAGCCGGTCTGAGGATTCAGAGATGTGACATATACAGGGGAGATGATAAAGATGAGGACAATGAAATCTGATGAGCCAGAGAGTAGGTCTGTAAGCTTGAGCAGGTTACAGAGAAGCTCCCATCTCTTGTAGAGAGAAAGTAGAAAGAGCTGAGCGTCAGCTCCAGGATTTGATAATCAGAGTTTCTGAATTTCCAAGACAGTTGAGTGTTCCAACACGGTTGATGTATTAGAGCAAAGTCAGGGGGGGGTAACTGTGAAAGCCTGGGAAGCTGACAAAAGACATGGGGATGAGTGGGTGGGTGTCCCGTGGGGTCTGTGTTTGTTACAATCTCAAATCCATCTATGACAAAAGTGAAATTGTTTTTTAAAGATCTTTTGCTATACAAGTGAGGTAATCTGTGCCAGAGTGTCATCATAGCTGTTGTCACCCATCAGTGCTCAGGAGTTCAGCCGCTGAGAGGCCCTGCAGAAAACTTATCAATAAGAACCTATGAAGACACAACTGTGGTGGGGGGCATTGAAGCTGTATTCATCGAGAGCCCACGAGAGTTATCAGAGTGTTCAGTCTGTGCCTTTGCTGATTTAAATAGATCTCGCAAGGAATTGCAGGGCTGTGTAGTTTCAGGAGGCTCCATGAGGGAGTCTATTTCCTTGCTTTTTCCAGTTTCTAGAAGCTGACTGCATCCTCTGCTCATGGTCCCTTCCTCCCTTGGGAAAGTATCACTGGTCCTTGCTTTAGGTGTCTCATCTCCTTCTCTAACTCTAATCTGTTTGCCTCTCTCTAGTAACGATGACCGTGGTTACTCTGGGCCTATTTGCATAACCCAGGATAATCTCTCCGTCCAAAACTATTAACTTAATGTTATCTATAAAGTTCCTTTTTCCAAGTAAGGTAACAGGTTTCAGAGATTAGGGTGTGGAATCTTTGAGGGTGGAGCATTATTCTGACTACCGCAAAATTATAATAACTTCACCTGGTTATTGATTTTTCAAGATGTTGGCTGCTTTTATTGCATTTCACAAATTTTGATGTTATGTTTTCACTTTCGTTTCGTTTAATTTTTTTTTTACATCTCTCTTGGGATTTCTTCTTCAATTTATGTTATAGAGAAATATGTTGTTAATCTCCACACATTGTGGGATTTTCCAATTGTCTTTCTGTTACTTTTAGCTTAATTCCATTGTGGTCTGAAAGCAGACATTGTATGATTTCTATTTTTAAAAATTTCGAAAGGCATCTTTTATGGCCCAGAATGTGGTCTACTTTGGCAATTATTTCATGTGAGCCAGAGAAGAATGTTTACTGTGCGGCTGTTAGACAAAGTAGTGTATAAATGTAAAGTGCGTCTACTTAATTGACGAAGTTGTTGAGTTCAGCTATGTCCTTACTCATTTTCTCTCTGCTAGATCTGTCCATTTCTGAGAGAGGGGTATTGAAGTCTTCAACTATGATTATAGAGTCATCTATTTCTCCTTAAACTACTATCAGTTTTAGCCTCTCGTGGTTTGATATTCTGTTGTTATGTACATACAGGTTAAGAATTGTTAGGTCTCCTTGGAGATTACATAATGCCCTTCTTTACTCCTGATAACTTTCCTTGCTTCAAAGTCTGCTCTGTCTTAAATTAATTAATTAACAGAAGAACCAGGGTAGCATAGGGTGATACTATATCCATTATTCCTCAAAAGATCTGGTTATTTCCCTAGTCCCACAGAAGAGGTTTTTCACAATAATATTAATGGAAGGATAGCTTCTTTTGGTTGAAATATACCACATCTCAGTGATTCTGCCACAATTTAGGTGTTCTCGGTATATGGCCACCTCATGAACCAATCATAATTTGGTAATGTTTTAGGCAGGTTCAGTGGCCAAACAGAACAAGTTTTTGGTTTGTTTATTTTTTTTACCAAATCAGGGTCCCTGATCTCAAAACTCTTATGTATGTCATTAAAAGCATATAAAATCTGCTTTTACTAGTGTTGATTGTTTTAATATTAGCTTGTTGACTAAAATGCCAATTTATTTTATAAAATCTTCTTGCAATAGTTACACTTGGTCAAGTGAAAAATTGTTTATAACTAAAATCTTTTTTAATTTCCGTTGCAACTGGCTGTGCTTCTTCATCTCATAAGTGCTTTTGTTCGAGGAACGGTTTTAATTTTAATCAGCTCTATTTCCATTTGGTGAATATCTTGCTATCCTCAGCATCCAGAACCAATTGGATTTATGCTTTAGCATTTCCTCACAGCACTGTTCCAATCTATACTAATAAAAGAAAAAAAAAGGCTTTAAAATTTAACCTCAAAATTTATATAGGCCAGCAATTGCACATTTTTTATTCTTTCTCCCAGGGCACTTATTAGGAAAAATGGCTATTAGTTCTTTAAATCATACTAAATTGCCATTTGATTCAAAAGAGATTGGCCTTCTTTCCACATTTTCCCAGCTATCTTCCTTTTAACTGATATTTAATGTATCATTTATGCCTTATTTACATATACTCTTTGGCATTGCTTCTAAGGGTAAGAAAGATCAGCTGATGGGTCTATAAGAGTGGAATCATGGAGCTAAATTGACTTTTCTTGACTAATCTATATAAACTAGATCTGTCTTAGGATGTGGGATTTATTATTATTCAAGTATGGTGAAGCCAGCAAATCGGAAAGTATTGCTATTAATGATTCACAGTTATGAAGGGAGGAAGGTCATGTCTCTCCATGTAGGGCCATACAAGAGAATATCAATATTAGTCACAGGCTGGAGAGAGTAGGGAATTTCAGGAAAGCCTTTATCATGGTTTTCCTGGGAAGGAAAGGGCAAGGCAGGGTAAGCAATCCAATCAGGTTTGGTATTAGCAAATTCAACAATTTCAGCAGGCTTGGGAGTGTCAGAGTGTCTGGATTGCCTTCAGCTGTCTGATGCTGGCCCTGGGGTGATTAGGACAGGGGATAGAGGCCCTGGAAGTGAGAGTCCAATAAAAGAGGAATGGAAAGGAATGGGCCATTGTTCCATTTGCGTGTGAAAGGCATGCTTCCTCCAGACTCAATGCCATATGCAGGAATTAGGCTAACCTGTGGTTAGCAGGGCCCAGATAACACAGAGAGTAGAAAATGTGGTTAATACAAGGTCCACACTGCCTCTAAACTTTTAGCAAACTTTCTGCAAAATTCAAACAGAAATTTTCACACACTGCCTTAATTTTTACAAAGGTTTTTAAGTAAATTTATTTTATTTTTATGTGTGTATTTGTTTATGTGTCTGTGTCTGAGTGCATGTGCCAGTGTGTGTGTGTGTGTGTGTGTGTGTGTGTGTGTGTGTGAATACACCTGCCCACCAAACAATGAAATTTGCTTTTGGTGTTCAACACACATATTTCTCTAACATGAGTTTAATATTTTTAATAAATATTTCTATATTGATAAATTCTATCCAGAATAAGTGAATGCTTTTAAATTCACTTATAACTCAAATGTCCCCATGTGTTCCAGTCTTTCATGGTTTGTCTTTACTTTCAGTATCTTAATAACTTATTTAGGAATGCATTTTCATTTCCTCCCTTACAATGTCTTTGAGGACTTGAAGGTGGGGGTGGAGAGCTATGTTTCTCTACTCTCCTTTCTCACCAAAATCCTGTTCCATTTGTATGTCTGATCCTTACTATTACATCCTCTCTGGCTGCTGTCTTCTACTCTCCTTTTTTTTTTTTAATGTTTATGTTTAAAAGAGACAAAGACAGAGCCTGAGTGGGAGAGGGGCAGAGAAAGAAGGAGACACAGAATCCGAAGCAGGCTACAGGCTCTGAGTTGTCAGCACAGAGCCTGAAGCGGGGCTCAAATTCACGGACCATGAGATCATGACCTGAGCTGAAGTCGGACGCCCAACTGACTGAGCCACCCAGGTGCCCCTTCTACACTACTTTAAACTGAGTGTAGAACACAGTTTCCTTTTCATTATTTCAACCAAATAACAGCTGCACAATACTCTTAGAATTGTCTCCATTGGAGCTTTGGTGATCCATAGGGTGAGTACTGAACATATTCAGAAACAATTTTTTTTTTGTTAAAAAGGCAGATATCACTGTTTTTCAAACAGCCATTTCATCACAGAACACCCTAGGAAATTTCTCTTTCCTTACCTCCATAGAGTCCAAGTTCCTTAATTGTCCAGGTCTTCAAATTTTTGTTCCTCACGTCTCCCTGCTAACTTACTTTAGTCCCTCACTTCTCCCCACTAACTTACTTTAGAAACACTTTATGTCCATCACCTTTTTATGCAGATCTAATTATTTTTTTTTCTTTTAAAAGCTTGCTCAAGGACATTAGCCATATGAACTACTTACCAACAATAAAAATGTCAACAATATCATGATTACAAGGACAGGAACAAAATTTTTAATGTTTATTTATTTTAAGAGACTGAAGAGAGCACGTGCAGGCACATGACAGTGGGGGAGGGGCAGAGAGAGGGAGAGGGAGACTCCCAAATAGGCTCCATGCTGTCAGCACAGAGCTCTATGCGCGGCTCGATTCCATGAACTGTGAGATCATAACCTGAGCTGAAATCAAGATCAGGTCACTCAACCAACTGACCCACCCAGGTACCCCAGTCAAAATAATTTCATAAAATAAAGATCTATCTCTTCCAATTTATGATTAAAAACAACTAACTGAACTCCATCCAGCTTTTAAAGTAATATCCTCCCCCCGTCACAGTATATAGTATATAATATTTGCCCCTGGATAGAATATATAGTACTAAAGAACAAAGCTAACCTAGAAAGAACTCACAAATGCCACTTTATCAGGACTTGAACAGGAAAGACTTAATTATGAATAAGCTCTAATCGAATGAATTTGGTCCTGGAGGTCCTGGAGAATTTATCCAATTTGATCTATTATTCCCTCTCAGAGTCTCTTGTAATTTTCTTTCCTTATAGGACTTTGTGCGGCTGTGCAAACGTACTTTGGTGTTAATATTTTTAAAATGTCTGTCATTTGTTAACTCTAAGCCATATAGAGCAGAGGTATCCTACCCACTGCTGGACCCCCAATACCTGGCAGAGGGTGTGGTACTGGGAGGACTCTCTTATGGAAATGAGTGAAAGTTTGGGGTTCAAAGTGCACCCGGCTGTGCAGTCAGTGGAGCATGTTGCACGTCTTGATCTTGGAGTTGCAGTTTTGAGCCTCATGTAAGATGTAGAGATTACATGAAAAAATAAAATAAATTCTTAAAAAAAAGAGAAAATGTGTGGTTTGAAGGATGAATGTGTTCATTTAACTACAGTTTTAATCAAAGCTACTATATACTGAGGACATAGTAGATGCCAAGAAACATGTTAAGTTCTTTACACTCATAACTTATTTTAATTTTGACAACTTCATAATTATTATTTCAATTTGTAGGCAGAACACAAGTAGAGTTGGTACAATATTTTCCAGGTTGTGGCCAATTTGAGACTTCAACCGTATTGGCAGAATCCAAAACCCATTCCCTACATTTTCACTTGCTTTTATGTATGTGTTTTAAACAGTTACATACATATTGTTGTAAGAATTTGAATATTGAATCTCCTTTTTACTTTCTACAAGTGAAGAGAGTGAATAATATTTTGTATTTCTCACGTAAAGTTCCCCAACATAAGCTGATCTCCCAGGCAGCCTTCAAATTACTCTAAGTTCAATGTTGTTACACATACTTCCCACCCTATCTAAAATCCTCTCTTCAATTAGTTGGTAGAAAAAGCAGATAATGGGGACAGCACCAGGTTTTTTATTTTCCTGATGCTCAGAAGAATACGACTGTCATTGTTACTCTTGTTATCTCATGGCTTTGAGAAAATGATAAGTCGATGATTTCCCCAGGAAGGTCAAGAAACACTGACAGACATGAACTGTGTTGGGTAACTTTGCCAAAGTTTCAGTAAGGGTATCCCCTAAACAGCTAGGCTGTCAAGCACATTGTCATGTCCGAACATTGATTTCAGACTTAAGGAGCCTTGGATATCATCTGGGAAATGCTAAAGTGAGGGGTTAATTTACCCAGCCCCAAGGAGGATTGGGTCTTCAGTACTGTACTTCCTTTCCTGAATAATTTATATGATTAGGTTTCAATTATCTTTCCTTGACTAAGCTACTGTAACCGGTAATGGTGAATTTGAAAATTCTTAAATTTATTATTGTATCAGTGCATTTTATCTAAAGATAAAATGAGATTTTGTTTTGATTTTTCCTATTATGAGAGAACATTATCCTAGTTTCATGTCTCCTATAGGTTTTGCATGGAGGAAACATTTGACTTTGAAAACTACCTGTGGTCTGGTAAATACTGATAAGCATCCTGAATAAACAATATGAATTTGTTTCTTTCAAATTACCTTAAGTTAATATTTATTCCATTTAATTTATTAATATTAAATTTCATTTATGTTTGTCAGGATTGTCGTGGTCTTATTTTTGCCTTATGGATGGCACAGTGCCTCTTACTTTCTAAGCATTAACAGCCTATCATTATAAGCATGGAACACTTGCTATTTCAAATGGATTTACAAATTCAGTAAAACTTTTTAACAATAAAGCATGTGATCTTCATAAAAATTGGCTGTTCAAATACATTAAAGTTTCTCTCAGCAGCCATATGGCATAAATCATTCGTATCATTCGGCAAAATACACTGTTCCTAAATAATTAGCTTAAATGGCCGCACGATGCTAAGCAGTCTATTTTTGCTCATTTTTAATGTCGGTGACTTCATTAAAAACTGTCATTTTTAAAGCTATTATAAATCTGGATTTGAGAAGCCAGAATATTTGATGACGCTATGGTGAAGCTAACCATTTTAGAAATAATTTACTGAAATACTTGGTTACTAAGAGTACATTTTTTTGATTATTGTGTTTGTGGGTAACCCCTCACTATTCTTCTAGTCTCTGAAATATTCATCTGTTTTCTTTTCCACTGTAAAAACAATCTTAAATATGTTTAAGCCGATGCATTTGAGACTACACAAATATTTAGTCAGTCTCACCAATTCAATATTTAGGTATTGCTTTAATATTACTCAGTTTTTATAACAAAAATCTGGCATGTGCATAAATCTAGCATAATGTGGACACCAAACAGACTTTGGTTTTGGCTGCTACTTCCTCTATTGTAAAGATGGGCCCACACAGAGCTACAACGAAACTTTGTCACAGGAACTGTGTGTGCTTTTAATATGTTATAGATGAATCATGCCAAGATACCATATGGAGATCTTGTTGCAAAACCCCATAAGAACCTCATAATGAGGTGAGAATCAATTCTTACACCACTATAATCTTATCTCTACAAGCACTGCTCTTCGTGGAAGGGACATGGCAAATGTCTGTAAGTACATACACTCTCTTGCTCACTTGCCCCATCTTAGTCTGCATACTTTCATTTCCTGTGTTTCATTCAGTTGCACATGGATCACTCCGGAAAACTGAGTGTGCATGAGGACTTCTGAAAAAAAACTAAATTAATTCCACAAATTTCAAACAAACAAAAAAAAATTTCCCTGATCATTAGGCCTTGAACTATATATTAATAACAACAACAAAAATTCTTCCTTTTTGAAATTTATGATTTCTTTACTAAGTGCCTGGAAGATACACAAAATACAAATGAAATTGAAGAATTTCTAAATAAATATGGATGTATATATATTGAGGGAATGTCATGGGGAAAATTCATAATATTAGATAATTTTGACAATTAAAATTTATATATGGAATAAAAATATTAATTTGAATACTTCTACACCAATAAATGTTAAAACCTAGATGAAATGACTTGATAATATCACCCCCTACAGATGCCATTTTAGTTATAACAGTAAAATTACATCTTCAAAAATGGAGAGACCTGTGGATATCACCTTAACCAAGTGATCAAAATTAGCATTGCTGATAACAGAAACCATCTGACACTTATGTGCCTTCCAATGTGAAGCAATTGAAAACACATGACACCTAGGGAGCACCTGGGTGGCTCAGGTTAAGCGTTAGACTCTTGATTCCAGCTCAGGTCATGATCTCACAGTTGGTGAGTTCAGGCCCCTTATCAGGCTCTACCCTGACAGTGCAGAGCCTGCTTGGTATTCTCGGTCTCCCTCTCTCTCTGCTCCCCACCCCCCCACACTTGTGCTTTCTCTCTCTCTCAAAATAAATAAATAAACTTAAAAAAAAAAGAAGACACATAACACCTTGTTTAGAATAGTCTTGCAAAATACATTTGTGTGTGTGTGTGTGTACCCTGAAATTAAAGTTTGAACAATCAGGTAAGATTAAATGTGCTACTCTCTGTAAGGCAATTGACCTAAACTCTTTAATATTTTCAATATCATGAAAGACATTAGAAAAAGAAAAAAAAGTATATATACATATACATACCATATACTGAAAAATATGTATATAGACATATATTTTGACTATATACATATATACTATCTATATATTAACTACATAACTATATATGTGTATATATATATATTTCATTATATCAGTGTTTTTATATACACATATATATTTATCAGTCTTAAATTTGGGGAGAGTGACTATGGTATTGTGGTAATGGAGAAATGTATTACAATTTAATGGAGAAATATAACAAGGTCTGCAACTTACTCTCAAATTTTTCAGCAAAGGAAGAAAAAGTCGAGATAAACAGATCAAAGGCAGCAAAATCTGGCAAATTGTTAACAATTTGTGAATCTATGTGAAAGGTATACAAGCATTTAATGTACCATTCCTTCAACATTTTTGTAGGTACAAAAAACTCTCGAAATAAAAAGAAAAAACTGAACTATCTTCTAAAATAAATAAAATGTCAGCTGAGTCAATTTTTTTCACGCTAGAGTAAAGCATGTTCTTTAAAGCATACATTATTTCTTAGAACCATAATCATGATATAATTTATAGTTTTAATTGGCTATATTCTCTTTTTTCTCTCTCACTCTTTCTCTTTCTGTACACATAACACAACTTGAAATATTCAGCACTGTAATTTTGTTTTCCTTTCTCGAATTCAAGGATATTGACTGGTCCCGATTGGAGAGCAGAAAAAACTGACGATTTTTCACGTTAAGAAAGGACTCTTATTGAGTAAAAAAAAAATGTGTACTATCAGAAACCTAAGTAGCACATCTGAAGGCAATCAACAGGATTTAAACTAACAAGCTTTAAATATAACCAATGGTATAATCAACCCTCTGAAAAGTAGACTCGTTATGGAATGTTTGGATTAAGGTCAATGAGTATAGAGCAGCATTTGTGTTATTGTGACAATGTGCAATCCTGTCACTCAACCGTTCCATTAGAAACAAAAGGTAGGCAGGGGTTCCGTCCACCTACTTTTTATAGCTGGAGTTATTATTGGTCCATATTGAGGCTAAATGCTTACCCACTTGAATTGTTAGTTTCAATTCACAAATGCCCACATGAACTTGCAGTTAGCAGCATGACTTGGCATTGAAATGCAAAGATCGCAAAAGTCTTCGGAGAGAATTGATCTTAAAGAAAATAATTTTTGATGAATTTAATACATAGCACGTATTCTTTCCAGAATTCATTTTCCCCTTTTAGGGTTCACTGGTGGCACTATTGTGCAAAAACATCACATTCTAGATCTCAAATTCTGTCAACATATGTCACAATACCTTAAAATCCAAAAACATAGGTCATTTTAACGTATTGCAAAGCAACTGAATGACATTATAAATATTTCATATGCTGTCATCTCCCCTATTGCATGCAATTCCTCTTTATTATGAAATAAGCATTCTGCCCAGATGATATCTATCAATAAATAAAAAGGAACTACCAAGAGAAAACAATACCAGAATCAGATAAGAGGTCAGTGGAGATGATTAAAAACTTCTTTCAATTATAATACTTTGAATTATAGTGAGAGATTTTCCACTAAAATGTTAAAAAGTAGTTTCTGGTTATATAATGAAAATTTTTAAAGGAATGAAATGCTAGCAAATGCACAGTTATAGTAATACTCAATAACATTCTTTTTATCATTATTATGTGGCTTAGAGCTCTTTCAGATCTTAAATCATGTCTAATTCTCATTAAAGAGGAAGTCTAGGCATTGTAAATATCCAACTCTATGTTTACTATATTATGAAAAGAAAGAAAGAAATGAAAGAAAGAAAGAAAGAAAGAAAAGAAAGAAATGAAGGAAAGAAAGAAATGAAAGAAAAAGAGAAAGAAAAAGAGAAAGAAAGAAAGAGAAAGAAAGAAAGAAAGAAAGAGAAAGAAAGAAAGAAAGAAAGAAAGAAAGAAAGAAAGAAAGAAAGAAAGAAAGAGGTTGGCCCGATATCAGCATTTTCAAGATGAGGGAGCCAAAGTTCAAAATAAAAGAATGACGCATTACTTACTATATTTGAAGATATCCAACTAGAGGTATAAAATAAGAAGTACTGTCCAAATCATTCAAAGAAATCAAATGTCACTAAAAGATTTAGTAGTTCTGATTCAATGTGTTCCATTTTGGTAGGTCTAAGTCCTGGCAGTTCTAGAAATATTGTAGCCGACTTAATGATACACATACAATATACTTTATTGAATGTTCAGGTTTCAAATAACTTGAACAGATCCATGCAACTTGCTCTAAAAGGTATAATAATTAATATTAATAATAGCATTAATATTATTTTATTATTAATATTAATTATTCTATTATAATATAGAATATTATAAAATATAATACAGAATATATATAGAATATTATATAGAATATTATAGAATATAATATAGAATATATATAGAATATTATATAGAATATTATAGAATATAATATAGAATATATATAGAATATTATATAGAATATTCTATATATATTATAGAATATAATATAGAATATATATAGAATATAATATATTATATATAGAATATTATATAGAATATATATAGAATATTATATAGAATATATATAGAATATTCTATATAATATTTATATATAATATATATATCTATATATTATAATATAGAATATTCTATATATATTATAGAATATAATATAGAATATATATAATATTATATATTATATAATATATATTATATAATATATATTATATAATATATATTATATAATATAATATAGAATATATATAGAATATAATATAATAATAATGCTTAATTGAGATCAAATGAGATTGTTGTATTCCATTATCATCGTACTAGTGATTCCTAAGCTATTGATTCCAACTTTGTTTTACATTCAGCTACTTCTCTTTCTTTCAAATTTTAATTATCTTTCTTAGAGGACAAGCAAATTAGCAAACTCAGCTGTAAAATTCACTAGAGAGGGCTCTGTGTTAGCTTCAGTTTCTGCAGGTTCATGTGATCAGTGATGGTAAAACATCTAGGATCTACATTCTTCTTATTCCTCCCTCCAGAAAAACCACAGATTTTATCCTTTGTATTTATGTGACACTTTGAGAATACTAGATTGTCTGACTTACCAGTTTAAAAGTCATTGCAATGCTTTGATTGAAGTTCAAAAATCAAACGCTGCAATTTATATTTTAATAACTTATAAAATTACTCTTCCTTCCATATTTCTTATGTCTCTGTACTACCCCCTTTTTAGTTAAATTGCCAAATGAATGATTTCTGTCAAATGAATCATGAAAAATATTTTTAAATGTATGTGTGTCTTGAAATGATGTTGCCAATCTACAACATACAAAAGGTCAGGTCATTATAACCAAATTTTTTATTCACATCTGTTAGCTTTGTGCCTGCTACATAGGAGACACTAAAGAATTGTTGAATAAAAGAATGGATTAATGTTTCCCCTGATTTCCTGATAACTCCATCCAGAAGTTTCCTCTTCTTTTATAAGCCTTTAAATTATTTTTACCACTCACAACCATATTATTTTATGTATTTTTTTAATTAAAAGATTTTTTAAATGTTTATTTATTTATTTTGAGAGAGAGAGAGCCAAGGAGGGGCATAGAGAGAGGGAGAGAGGGAATCCCAAGAAGGTTCCATGCTGTCAGCACTGAGCCTAACACAGGCGGGGCTCAATCCCACAAACCGTGAGCTCATGACCCGAGCAGAAATCAAGAGTTGGGTGCTTAGTGGACCAAGCCACCTAGGTGTCCCACCACTCACAACATTTTAATATGTTGCTTTGTACTAACTTTAACTGCATATTTTACTATTATTATTACTACTACTATTATTCTAACTACCTGAGAGTTTAAGATCCACAAATAATCATCACACAACATCACTTTAGGAATCATAGTTTATAATTTAGTATATGAGAAAGAATAATATAATCCAAGTTTAATAAAATGCTTATTTTTCTTTGTAGAATAATAAATATAAATTCGTATTTATATCAGTCTCCTGAATCAAGGAGTTTATTTGGATAGCGATCCCAGGAAACACTGATGGGGATGTTGGGAAGTGAGTAGGGGAATGGAAGGAAGACAAGGTATATTATATATATATATATATATATATATATATATATACACGCATACACATATATTATTTATATATTCACATAATAATGAAAGGTATATTATTAGCAGACTATTACTATGTGCATCTGAAGCTTCACTTAATATGAACATTTGGGAGACAGACATGTAAAAGATGCTTTAACGTTACGCTACCCTGAGGGAGAAAATTGGTATATTGGTTCCACAAAATGTGGCATGTGCTGGAAGATGTGCTGGAAGATTCCAAAGGGGTATGGATTGAGCACTAAGAGTATCTTGAATAATATTTTAAGAATGAGGAACGGCTCTTGCTTTTTGAAATCAGTAGAAAGTATAATAATTTCAAGAGAAGAGAAGAAAAAGAAAAGCTGTGGTTCCAATGATTCTTTAATAATAAGGGCCTCAAAGTCCAAGGCCGTAGAGCCCACCTGCTTTATTTGCAAAGATAAACGCTCAATTTAGAGGGTTAATTGTGATTAATAGCAGCTTAAATGGATAAAATTTATTCCTGTGCTGATCATCTTCTCATTTGCTGTCTTATTTCTGTCCTGAGACACATTCCATTAGAATTTAATTCATTGAATATTAATTAATAATAATCTGATATTAATATTAAATTAATAATTTAATTTATCCTCAAAAGTTTCCCATTGATGATAATGGATTAAAATAGAAAAAGAAGCTGACCACTTCTTTGAGTTACATTGATTTTAGTTGCTTTAAAACCACAAATCTGCATAATAACAATATTGAAATAAGTGTCAGTGTGCTTCAATTGAATCTTTTAAGGTTAATCTTATTTGCTTAAGTGATTTATTGAAAACGATTTCTTGAGGCGCCTGAGTGGCTCAATCAGTTGAGTGCCGGACTCTTGATTTCTGCTCAGGTCAGGATTACAGTCCATGAGATCAAGTCGCATGTTGGTCTCTGCTCTGACAGAGTGGAGCTTGCTTGGGATTCTCTCTCTTCCTGTCTCTCTGCCCCTCCCCAGCTCGCTCGCTCTCTCTCTCTCAAAATAAATAAATAAACTTAGAAAAAAATGAAAAGAAATGAATGAATGAGCTAGTTTTTCCCCATATTTCTATAATATTTTATGAATGTTTGTGTTATCATATAATACCACATAGTATTATAATTATTTCTTTACCATCTATTTTTACTTGACAGTGGGTATCTTTGGATCAACATCATTTATTATTATAATTATTCTTTGCAACCTCAGCATCTGATGCAGTTACAGTTTCCAAATAGGTAATGGATAAATAATTGCTGAATGATATAAAGAATGAATGAATAACTAACAACCACTCTAAATCATTTTGTGCCAGTCAAGTATTTCATGTTTTTATAGAAATAGAGTAGAACATCAATGAAATTGGTTTGATAATTATTGCCTGTCTGTGACCAAAACACATGGCCTAGCACCTAAGGTGAAAAAGAAATCATTTTCCTGGTACCCAGTTTAAAACGCAGTTTAAATGTATAGACTGTCCAGATGAGCCAACTCAAAGACAATACAAAGATGGAGATTTTATGCCAAAGCATCCAGTTGAACATGGAATGGTTATATGGTCCCCTGTGGACAAAATTATTTAGGAGTTGCAAACTAGCAGCTGAATATGCCTAAACATACAATTTTACAGCCTGTAGAGTGCTTAGCATTCTTTGGGTTTAAATATTCTTCAGGATAATGTGCTTCAGTTTACAAGTCTCTAATGCAGTGGAAATTTTAAAGCTGTTTCACAGACTTTCTTTGCCCCTTGTTGATGTCAATTGACTTTGTAACTTTGTGACAACTGAATGTTACCCAATGCCAAGTAACTATTTACTCCTTTGCTTCAGTGTTCCTTTTTAACAGAATTAACCTGTGGTTTTCATGTCACATAAAAACGACTAACTCTACAGCATTTTCTTGCAAGTTATTTATATTTGAAGCTTATTTCATGTCATGTTGTAGAAAGCAATTTCATAGATCAAAATAAAATATGTGTACTGCAAAAGTAACTGCAATACAGAAAATATTTACCAAATGCAACTGAAGAATAAAAATATTAAGGTGAATTTCCTCATTTTTTAATGTATCTTATCCAAATGGCTTTAGATATTTTGTTTCTCAACTAGAATGATGTTGCCCCCAAGAGGACACCTGGTAGGTCTGTAGACTTTTTGATGGTCATGTCTCAGAGGAAGATGTTACGGGCATGTAGTAGGTAGAGACCAAGAATGCTCCTAAAAACCCTATGATGTACAGGACAGGCCCTTTTCCCACCCTAACAAAGAATTATTCAGGCCAGAATGTCAATAGTGCTGAAGTGAAGAAACCCTGCTGTAGAATAAATAATATGAAGTTATTTATTACATTTGCCAAGTGTCTAATCTTCCACACAACTTTTTTGGCAAACAAAAGAAAACCAAAATCATCTCTTTAAAATTACCATGTATGCAAGAAGAATAAACCCGCATGCAGAAAACAATATGACAATCGTTCATTACTAACCAAACAGTTGTGTTGCATTAATAAGGCAGAGCTAGCTGGCAACAACAGCAAATCAAATGTGGAGAACATTAACACGGATTGCATTTTTTTTTTTCTTAGTAAGAAGCAGGGAGAAGAAACCTCTGGTGGTGCCTTAGCTGCTCAACAATGCCAGCATTTTGGTATCTCCCTGTGCCTTTGCTTCATGGACTCAGGTTTGCTGCTGCTCCTTAAGGCAGGAACAAGGAGAAGAGGGATAAAAAAGACAAAGGTGGTGGTTGTTGTGCCAACAGTAACCATTCTCTTCACAGGAAGAATAAATACTTTTCCAGAAGCCCCCAGCCCACTCCTGTTTACAGTTATTAGCCAGAAGTCTTCTGCATGTTGATAAGCAAGGCTCGGGTGCAATTACTCAGATTTTCAACCTCAGTGAAGGGACAGTGAAGACAATAGTTGAGATTGTGTTGAGTTAATCACCAACGAGTCTCTGCTACAAAGAAATTAACTCCCAGAAAGCTCCTGACATTCTGTGAAATTGATTGGCCATTGTTCAGGGTGGGCTGGCCCTCTGAAGTCTCACTTGATAAGGGACTAGTTGGCTGAGTGTTAAAGGTCATTGTGGGGGATCCAGGCCACCCCAACCAATTTCCTAACATTGACCCTTGGCAAGACCTGGTCCTATCCTGGCTGAGACTGTAAAGTTATGATGGCTTGTGTCACGGCTTCCTCCAAATGCCAGCCAAAATCTTAAAAATGTATACCGTCAGGAGAGCCTGAGGGGACCCCACTGCCATATGCCTCACTATACCCCTCACTGCCACCTGCAGCTCCAGCCGCCCTGGCTGCCAAAACCCGACTGGAGCCTGTCCCTTTGTCCCAAGACCTCACCTCCGTTAGCGCCACCAGCCTCTCCAGATGTGACTGGCTCACCCAAACCATCAATCCTAACCCCATACACCCCTCCCAGAAGGTGAGTAGAAGATGAGGCCATTGGAGACACTCCCTCCCTGCAGCAACACCGGGGAGCCCTACGGAGGCCACTGAGGGAGACTAGGTGACCTGTCTATTATGTTCAGGAAGGCCAGATCCATGGAGGCCAGAGTGTTTTTGTGTACAGACCCTTTACCACTATAGGCCTCCTAAATTGGAAGTACCATTTTCCCTCCTATGCGGAGAAGCCCCAGGCTATGATTGAACTAATGCAGTCCATAATTCAAACCCATTAACCTACCTGGATGGACTGCCATCAACTCCTCCTGACCCTCTGACAAAAGGGCCTTGCTGAATTACCTGGGTGGGCCTAAAATGGTTAGAGGAGAATGCCCCAGCTGGGACACTGGACGCCCAGGCTTATGCTTGGGCTCACTTCCTTGGGGAGGACCCCAAATGGGACACAAATGACTCAAGTGTAGATGGAGGGCTTATAAGGACTGAATGGTTTCAAGAAGCCCTTCTAAATGGCATGAAGGAAGGAGGGGAAAGGGCCATAAATATAAGTAAAATATCAGAGGTGCTCCAGGGACCCAAGGAGAGCCTGAGCCAGTTCTATGAGAGACTATGCGAGGCATTTTACCTCTACACTCCTTTTGATCCAGAGGTGCCCGTTACCCAGCAGATGGTCAGTGCAGCTTTTGTAGGTCAGGCCCAAAGGGACATCTGGTGCAAGCTGCAAAAGCTAGAGGGTTTCACCGACATGAACGCCAGTTAGTTGCTAGAAGTAGCTACTAAGGTATTTGTCAGCTGTGACCAGGTGGCTTGAAGAGAAGAATGCTGGAAGATGCAGAAAAGGCAGAGTTGTTAGCTGCTGCCTTGGTGGAGCGGTCAGAATGCTCCTAGAAAGATGCCCTGCAGTGACAGGGTCGGGCCATAAAGGGGAATGGCAGGGAGGATCATATCGCCCAGGACCAAAGTTAGATGAAACCTCTGTGCTCACTGCTGTCAGGAGGGCCACTGGAAAAACGAGTGCCCCGTTCAGCTGGGTGATTCTCAGCAGGGCCCCAAGCAGAAAGAAAGAGGCCATGTGGTCCAAGACTGGTACCAACCAGCATCATGGCCCCATGGGGCCCCCGAAGATGATTTTGTGGGGCTAACTGCCATGGAGGACTCTGAGGAGGGCTAGGAAAGATAGGGCTCTATTTTGTTAGGCCCTGAAGAGCCTATGGTCCTAATGAATGTGGGGGGCTGACCCAGCAAGTTCATGGTAGATATTGGGGTGAAATCCTTGGTGGCAACCCAACCCATGGGCCCCCATCACAGAGACAAGCCACTATTGTGGGGCCATGGGCAATTGGACACACTGTCCTTCCCGCTGCCTCAGCAATGTAATTTAGGTGGCCATGGAGTCATCCATGAATTCCTGTCCCTCCATGACTTCCCCATAGCTTTAATGGGCCAGGACCTGTTGGGAAAGCTGCAGGCCCAGACAACTTTCAACTTCCACAGACAAGCTACTCTGACCCTATGAAAGCTGGCAGTGAAGATTATGACTCTCACAACTCCCTAAAGGGAAGAATGGTGTCTCTACAGTCTCATGGAGGAGCCACAACAGGGACCTGAGCTGCCCTTCAGATTAATGGGGGTGTGGGCTGAGGACAACCCGTCAGGACTGGCCCAGAACATACCTCCAGTAATTTTAGAACTAGAGCCAGCGGCAGGGTCCATCTTCCAAAAACAATATTTCATCTCTCATTAAGCACAAATGGGGATACAGAAGCACCTGGAGAGGCTTCTAAAATACAGCATCCTCTGACCCTGTCAATCATCTTGGAACAGCCTACCAGCCTAGGAGTTGGGCACTGATGACTATCGGCCAAGACCTGCGCAATAAACCAGGCCACGGTCACCCTGTACCCATTTGTCTGGAACCCATACACTCTCTTAGGTCTTATCCCTGTTGAAGCTGCCTTCTTCACA
The DNA here is from genome assembly GCF_027475565.1 of Acinonyx jubatus. Classification (NCBI taxonomy): domain Eukaryota; kingdom Metazoa; phylum Chordata; class Mammalia; order Carnivora; family Felidae; genus Acinonyx; species Acinonyx jubatus. Next base: position 43,401,893 of record NC_069384.1, read on the forward strand.
TGCCTAAACTTCAAGGGTGCCTTCTTCTGCATCTGCCTGGCCCCCAAGAGTCAACCAATCCTTGCCTTTCAGTGGGAAAATCCTGAAAATGGTGACAAGGGCCAGCTGACTTAGACCAGATTGCCTCAGGGGTTCAAAAACTCCCCACCTATTTTTGGCACTGCATTAGCCTCTGATCCAAGAGCCTTCCCGGGGGATCAACATGGCTGCATCTTGCATCAGTTGCAGATGATTTACTGATGGCTGGGAGTTCTCAGAAGGATTGCATGGAAGGGACTCGGCAACTCCTTACCCTCCTGTGGGAAACTGGCTATAAGGTCTCAAGGAAAATGGCCCAAACCTGTCAAAAGAAAGTCAAGTACCTTGGCTTTCACCTCTCCCAGGGGCAGCGCCTACTTGGCCGGGAAAGAAAAGAGGCCATTTGTTCAATCCCGGTCTCACCCATCCGACATCAGTTTCAGGAGTTTCTTGGGGCTGCAGGTTTCTGTAGAATCTGGATACCTAACTTCTCAGTCTTGGCAAAACTCCTTTATGAGGCCACAAAAGGGCCTCAGTCTGAGCGCCACATTCTGTACCGACATAAATGGAGTACAAGGGACAATACTGGCTAACAAATGCCCGGATGATCAGATATCAGGGAATGCTATTACAGAACCCACACATTCACCTAGAAGTGGTGCAGACCCTAAACCCTGCAACCCTACTGCCTGTTGGGCCAGGTCAATCAGATCATGACTGCACTGAAGTCATAGATGAGGTGATCTCCAGCTGACCAGACTTGAGGTATCTGCCCGTCAAGGACCCCCAACACTGAGTATTTCACTGACGGTAGCAATTTTGTGAAAGAGGGTGAACTCCTTGCGGGGTACTCTGTGGAGACCCTGAATTTTATCACTGAGGCCAAACCCCTACCAAAGGGGACTTCAGCACCAGAGGCAGAGCTCATCATGCTAACTTGAGCCCTCCTGGAAGCAGGATATATGTTAATGTATACACAGACTCTAAGTGTGCCTTTACCACCCTCCACATGCATGGGGCTTTATATAAAGATAAGCATCTAATAAACTCAGGAGAGGAAGACATAAAATATGGTAAGGAAATCCTTGAACTCTTAGATGCTGTGTGGGCACCGAAAAGACTGGCAATCATGCACTGTCAGGTCCATCAAAGGGGAGACACTACAGCTGCATGGGAAAACCATAAGGCAGACTGAGAGGCAAAGCTTGTGGCCTCAAAAGGAAGAGTAGAATCAGCAGCTTTAACCACCGCATTGTTCCCTAGTCCACTGGCAGAATGGGACCCTAATTACTCACAACATGAGAGTACCTGGTTTAAGACAGAAAATGGAAGCTACCTCCCAGGTGGATGGCAGAAATTTGAAGATGACCAAGTAACAATTCCTAAGGCCCTGGTTCCAGCTTTTCTCAAGTAGTTCCATCAGGAAACCCATATTGGCTGGACAGCTCTCGAGACTACATAGAGCAGGCATTTCTACATCCCTTGACTCTCCAGTATAGCCCGAGGAGTATGCCAGCAATGCAAAATGTGTGCCTGGAATAACGCACATCAGGGACCCAAGGCTGCCCCTGGGGTACAGAGTGTTGGGGGAGCCTCATTTGAAAATATGATGGTGGACTTCACTGAGCTTTTCTGGGTCCAAGGCTGTAAATACATGTTGGTCTTTGTGTGTGCTTTATCAGACTTGGTGCAAACCTTCCCCACTCACACAGAAAAGTCACATGAAGTGGCCTGACTTCATCTAAAAAGAAATCATTCCTCAATTTTGGATCTCTATCACTATGGGATCAGATAACGTGGCTGAGGTGGTGTGGCTGGTGGGAGAGGCATTAAAGGTAACCTGGAAGTTATACATGGCATACCGACCCAGAGCTCTGGGAAGGTGGAACAAATCAACCAAACCCTGAAGCTGCAATTACGCATACTATGCCAGGAAACTCACCCACACTGGGACTAGATGTTGCCAACAGCATCGTTAAGAATCAGGTGTAGTCCCACTAAGCAGACGGAGTTCTCCCTTTATGAAATCCTTAATGGGTGCCCTTCCCCCCATTATCAAGGGCAAAAGAGGCGATCTGAATGAGATAGGCAATCTAACTGTAAGGCAACAGATGTGGGCCCTTGGCTCTACCCTAATCACCTTACACCACTGGGTTAGGGAGCAATTACCTGTGAGTCTCACCACAGACACTCACCCCTTTAAACAAGGAGATGCTGTATGGGTGAAGGAGTGGAATGTCCAACCCCTAAAATCCCTCTGGAGGGGCCTATTCACTGTCATTTTGGCCACCTCTACTGCAGTAAAGGTAGCCTAGGTGGGTCCCTGGATTCACCACAGCAGAGTGAAGCCGGCATCTCGAAACTGGAGTGCATTTCTGATCCATCAACGCTGTGCAAGCTGACCATATGGAAGAAGCAATCTGCAACTCCAGAGGCTCCGGGAGACTGCAGCTCTGCTTTAGTCACTCTGGAAACTGACTAATCTATGCAAGGTAGAAGCTTGAGGAATCGATGGCCCAATGAAACAAAAGACCGTCCTTATTTTCTATATGTTACCTTACTGTGATGCACTGTCACGCCTTGTTTCCCACTGCCATTGTGATTCTTGCTCTACTTTTCTCCGTGGGATTGGCAGAAGCTGCCCCAGCTGGCTATAAGTGTGGTGAGGAGTTTGTTAGCACTCAGCTTCCCTTTGTGGGTAGGATGCTTCTTTGGTGTTGGTTGCTTCTAATCTGGACCCCTTCTGTAGACCAAGATTCCTCAACATGTGACCCATGTATTCCTATAACCAGGTCAGGCCAGGGAGTCACTTGGACCTTACTATACCATACCCACTTCTCATGCCAAGGAAAAGTCCTGGGGACCAGCAGACACAATAATACCACCTATTCTATCTGCCAGTGGGAGAGTCAACACACTTGCTTTGACCCACAATATTCCCCTAGTGAATATTGGTTGGAAGTCCAATCTTACCAAGATGGGGGTTGGGGGGGGGGCTTGGTCAGCTGGACAGAAACTACTAACACAAAATGACCAGTGTCAGTGCTATTTGACATATGTGCAGTTATAGGTATTGGCATCTGTCATACGAAAAAAGTGGGCACTTGTAATAGAGGGCTCAAGGATCTTGATATATCATGCAGAGGCTTATATTGGAAGCGGAAATACCAACTCAATGACAAATACATGTGGAAAATGGTTTATGTGCCTATACACCTGAGGTCTTATGCTACAGCTGGAGCTGTGTATCACAGGCTACGTGGAAAAAAGAAGGCACAACAGCATTCCTTCAGAAGAAGCCTGCTATATCAGCTTATCAATCAAAGGCCTGTAGCCCTGTTAATTTTACCATCATAACCGCAGGAGATTCCAAATGGCAAAGAGGTACCAAATCAGCATCTGGATCCAAGGGGGAGGGAGAGACCCAGGGACTGTGCTGTATTTCAAAAAAGTCACTACAGCCCATCCGACCACATCCCATTAAGTCTTCTACTCCATCTATGAAGAAAGAAGAAGTAGCCCCCACCCATTTCAGTCACATCAAGGAACTTGTTTCGAGCCCTGGCAGAGACTATAGCTTAGACTCTAAAGATCTCTTCTTGTTATGTATGTGGGGGAACCAACATGGAGAATCAATGGCCATGGGAGGCTAGAGAATTAGATCCCCATGAACCTTATAATGGAACAGAATACCCCAGTCCTACTACCAGGGTTTGGCTCCTCATAACCTCAATTACTGGAAAAAAAACTCCTTGCCTGATTGGGAAGAAAGTTCACCATCTCTGTTGGAAGCTTAACATGCCTAGGCCAGATTTTATAACTTTACCACCTGGGAGACCCAATGGTGAGGGCCCCAGATCACCTTGAGCCTGATCCCCATCCATTGTCTAACCGCTCATCTCCAAGATGAGAGGCCTGGGACAATGTCGATGCAGCCATCGAAAGGTGGGCCCCAGGTGAACTATACTGGATATGTGGAAGGACGGCCTATATAGTACTTCCCTCAGGCTTGTCAGGGTCATGTGTGCTGGGAACTATTCATCCATCTTTCTTCCTGCTCCCACTTGCCAGAGGGGAACATTTGGGAGTCCACGTGTATGGGGATAGGGAGACTCAAAGGAAATGACATGTCCTACAAATTGGTAATCGGAAAGCTGATGAATGGCCTCCCAAGCATATAAGCCAATATCATGGCCCTGCCACCTGGGCAGAGGATGGGTCCTGGGGCTACTGAACTCCCATTTACCTGGTAAACTGCATAATCAGACTGCAAGTAGTTGTAGAAATTATAACCAATGAAACTGCCGGAGCTCTTAACTTACTAGCCAAGCAGCAAATCAAAATGCACAATGCTATCTATCAAAATCACTTGGCCTTAGATTACTTGCTTGCTTCTGAGGGAGTTTATGGAAAGTTTAACTTGAGCAACTGCTGCCTACAGACAGGTGATGAAGGAAAAGTCATAGAGGAGATCACAGATTGAATAAGAAAGATTGCTCATGTCCCAGTCCAGACCTGGAAAGGTTGGGACCCCAGGGAGTTGTTTGGAGGGTGGTTTTCAACTGTTGGGGGATTCAAAACCCTCATAGGTATTATCCTCTTGATTTTGGAAGCTTGCTTAATTCTACTTTACCTTGCTCCCCTGGTTATACGGTCTCTTTCCAGCCTCATTGAGGTAATGGTCAAAAGGAAAATAGCCATGCATCTGATGATGTTACGGAAATATAAACCTTTAAACCAAGATGATGCTCTTTGCCCCAATATAGGGGATCCAAGCATCAAAGGAGGGAATGTGTTAGATCCCCTCCCTAAGGAATGTGGTGAAAACCTCACAACAAGGGAAGGAAACTTGGCTATGTGAGCATGTGTGACATTCCTCATGACTATAACACAGACCGCCCAATCAGACTACATTACTATGTATGGGAGACAACAGAGCAAAAACTGTACAAAAGGCAAGACTCCACTGCACTCTGGGCTCAGCCTTTTGGGTCTCAGCCTGCTGAGCCCATGCAGGCATGAGTAAAACTGCTTCCTGGAAAGAAAAGCCTCAGTGTCCCCAGGCCATGTGTGATTCACCACTACAGAACTGAGAGTATTGCTTTCAACTGAAACAGAAAGTGGATTTGAATTATATTCAAACACTCATCCAAAAGATCACTTCCCACACAAGGACTGCAGTCCCTGCTTGGCAAATTTGTCATCATAGAAAACTTTGTGGCTTTGTTTTTAATCTAAAGCAGAGTAAAATGCTACATATTTACCCTGAGTTTGGGAATGAGTTTTGGAATTAACTTGATCAACTTATGTTTCAAGTAATGTTTTTATTTTCCCTTGTAAGCCAAGAAAAAACAAAGATTTTAAAATAAGGTTTAATCAACTATCAATCAATCTTAATCAATCTCTTAATCAAATGTCTTTTTGTTTCCCATAACTGATATTAATTATGTATATGAATCTATTGCCTAGCATATCTTCTTGATTAGAAAGAAAAGGTCAACCCAAAAGGTTCTAGGGCAGCATATAATCCTCTAACAAGCCCTTTGCTTATAGGAACCAGCAAGGTCTTATGTTTGAATTTTGCTGTATATCTGTTTCCTGTTTTCTATATCTCTGGGAAAAAAAATCTCATCTCAGGATCCCACTGGCATACTTTACTACTCAGTGGAAAAACAGCTATAATGACTCCAAAGAAAAATCAAAAAAGAAGATGCTAAAGGTCACAGCCACTGTAGGATCCCTACTCCTGCAGGCAATGCAGGTTTATAATATCAATCAAAATTCCCTGAAAGAGTTTGCATTACTGATGCCAGCTTTGGTGTTGCTATGACCTTCGTTGCTAAGGAACTATCCAGTCAAAACCATTTCCTGAAGGAATGGCCTGGTATCAGTGCTGAATCATGACCTGGGAGGAGTAGTTATATTATTTAATAATTTCCAAAGACTTCAAATCTATGTTCTTTCAGCTCAGTCAGATTAAAAAAAAAAAGTGTTCAGAATAGGAGATGTCAATTAAAGATGGCCTCAAATAAGGGATGTGTGTGCCATGTTGTTAAAACACTTTATATCTTTAGCACTCTCAATCCTTGTAAATGTTACGAGGAAACAATGCCATAATAACTCTGGGGACATAAGACTTATTTCAAGAAAGTAGAAAATCTTTTCTCAAAACTGTATCTAAAGGAAATTTACATTAAAATAAAAAGTGGGCAAATAAAATTATAACTGTAATTAGTTACCTTATAAAAATTTAGGTAAAATTTGTTGACTACAGATCCACCTTAGCTATAAGACTTTTTCACTTATACTCCATTATATACATATTAAAAAACTAAAATCACATTTAAAAATATCTGTGCTCTCTGATCATATATTTAAAATGAAACATGTTTCCATCTCATAGTTTATATTTTACCATGTAATTGAAAGGATTTTCCTAGCAGAGAAATAATCATAACCATATGGAATCATTAACAATTGGTCATCTGATACCCAGATATCAAAATAACATAAAACATTTTGCAGTACTGAAATTCAAACCCTTAAAAAAATTTTAAATTTATTTTTATTTTGAGAGAGAGAGAGAGAGAGAGAGAGAGAGCACAAGCAGGGAGGGGCAGAGGGAAGGAAGGAAGAGGATCTTAAATAAGCTCCACACTCAGCACAGCGCCCAACATGGGGGCTTGATCTCATGACCATGAGATCCTGACCTGAGCAGATTAAGAGTCAGACACCTAACCCACTGAGCCAGCCAGGTACCTGCAGACACTTTTTCATATAAATCATGAACATTAGCATCTCAACTAATAATTCTTCACATGTGATTACATTTAATAACATTTTAAAAGTCCCATTTGAATTTATGTAATAGTCACGAAACAACCTCATAGACCAAGATATTCTGATTAAAAGGCATCTGTCATCAGAGCCTCTGAATTTTAGTTTCTACAGCCAGGAAACTTTTAATGAACAAGGCCATAACTTTACGTGAGCACAAAGCTAATTTTTCTTCTATTTTTACTTTTTCAAAAAAGATCAGAATGATATCTGAAAATCATGGCTATTTAGTGTATTTCTTTCATCAATATAGTTGAAAAACTAAGCAAGTATCATTGGTAAATAAAATTAGAGAAAATCTCACAACTGCCCAACTTTTAGCATATGAATAAAATTTTAAAATGATGAATATTCTAATAGTTCAAATAGTGTGAAAATTCTGTACTTCAGAACAGATTGAAAATTATTTAATAGAATGAACTAGTTCCCACATTTTGTTTATGTTTATATTTTTAATGCATATTTTTTCTTTTGGTTTCTCTTTCAAAATTTCTCAAAAATGGAAACGTTTATTTTTCCTCAGAAGAATATTGAATAATAAAAATAAATTTGCATAGTTTAAAACGGATTGTTATTTATATAAGACCCCAAAACCTAGGGAAATAAAAATGTTTTCAATAAAACTCAAATATTAACTAGATTGCTGGTATAAATTCTTTATTAATATTCGCTCATAGGTTATATTAATACTATGGTATTGGTAAGTTGGAGGAAGCATAAATAAAATATTCTGGTCCAGCAAAGTGAAAAAAAATATTTGGTCCACCAAATAAAATATTTGGTCCTGAACAAATTAATATATAATATCAAAGTTTAAAAATACTATCATGAAACTTAAATTAGTCATTCTTCTGACACAGTTGCTTAGAAAAATGGCCACAAAATTGTGGGGTTTTTTTGTTTATTTATTTTTGAGAGAGAGAGAGAGAGAGGAGTGGAGAGAGAGGGAGACAGAAGTTCTGAAGCAGGCTTTGCTTTGCCAGCACAGAGCCCAACAGGGGCTCGAACTCACAAACCATAAGATCATAACCTGAGCTGAAGTTGGAGGCTACACTGAATGAGCCACCCAGCAGCCCCCAAAAGTTATTTTAAAGTAAATTAGAAATAGATCCAAGAAATTTAAGTTCAACTGTAAAGTGGTTTTGTTTTGCAAATTTTCTTCTGTGCTTACCTTGCTATATTAATGTTCTTCCCACTCTTAATTTGTCTAGTGATGCTAATCAAATTCTCAAGTTAGGTAATGTTAATAAAAACGTGCTTATGTAGCAGGCAGGTCTTCCCAATTTCTCACTGCACTGCTCTTTCTTAATGAAACAAAACTAACTTTCTTTTACACAAATCACAAAGGTGGCAAGACTATCACCAAAAATGCTTTCTATGGCAGAAATGCTAAATGTGTATCTTCCTGTGAAATAAATGATTTTAATAGTCTTATTTTTTATCTTAATTCTTTATCACTATGCTTTTTTTTCTTCTGTATCCTAAAACCCTAATTCATCACATGGGTAAAAATATGTTCCTGTTTAATTGTGTACAGTTATCATTTTGTACAAAGTGTGTGTCACCACAAAATAATTTTAAATTATGCCACAAATTTTTCCTATGATATTTATCATAGAAGTGAACATTTGTAGAGATGTAATTCCCAACCAGTAACTCTGGATACTTCTGGTAACTTGGGTGGTGCCAGAAGGAGAATAATCAGCCCCAAAGAAGAGATTTATCTTTTTCAAATAAGTCATTATAAAGAACAGATCTCACCCATATATCAGCCTAATGTATATTGTGCTTTACTGGATTTCATCCGTATCTCACTTGCTTAAGGAGCCTTGTCTCCCTCTTTACAGCCCTTTTAGAGTTTTGAAGATAGATTTAAATCATAACAAACTAGGCTTATTAGTTAATTTAGCAAATTTTAGATCCAGTGATTTGTGGTATACATATACACACACATAGATGATTGGATGATAGATATTTTATACCGAAATTCTTGTGATAAAAACCTTTTTAAAAAGGTGTCACTGAATGACTCTACAGTAATAAAATAATACTTTTTTGAAAATTTATAAATCAACTTCAGCCAATTGAAATATTTCATTTTTTTCCTTTAGAAAAAAGTACTTTTTTTTTTTTTTTAATGCATGGTACCTACATATGTACTGCCTCACAGAGATATATTTTTCTGTGGTTATTTTCCTGAAAAGCAAATTTTGCCAAAAGGGGTGAATAAGAAAGATTTGCTGATATTTTATCCCCCAAATCATTTTATGATACATGTTTTATAGAACATTCAAATATGTCCCAATGCATCTTGTAGGAAATACTGACAAAATATTTTTAATATTTTTTCCTTTTAAACATTTCTTTTAAAATATTTTCTATTTAAAATATTAAGTACATTAGTTTAGACTAAGTCGGACATCTTATATATTCTTTGAATTGACATATATATGAAGGTGGGTTTAATATATAATGCTTAAAATGTGCTAACCATTTTATATGTATATTTGATTATAATAATCCTATGAAGTATTGTGCCAAGCTTACAAATAAGGATACTAACCAAGCTTTCTGGCAGAGGAAAGATTGGATTCACCTTGAATTTAACCACAAAGCACACTCTTTTGTTGCCACTTTCACCTCAGTATAAAATAGTAGTTGGTTAGGAACCCTTCATGGTAGGAATTCTTTCCATATATGTAAACCCCTGTTCTGTATATTATTCACTACTTACTGTTAACATTAATATATTTTGGGACAGTTTCATATCAGTGCAAATAGGTCAACTTCACTATTAGATTGCTGTGTAGTATCCACAGGATGATTATAGTGTAATCCATTTAGTCTAAAATTGATGCATATTTATATAGCTCTTTCTAATTTTTTGCTATCACAAGCAATGTCTCAGTAAACATTCATATACATAGTTAGTTATTAGGGCATATGTACAAGTAATTTTGTAGGATAAATCCTTAAAAGGATAATTTCTGGGGTAAGTTACTTATGTGTATTTATGTTGCTACCTAGGGCCAAACTAGCATTCACAAGTGTTTTAATGAAAACATTTGAAAAAATACTTGAATGTGACAACTTATGCACATTCTGGTAACAGAGTATATTAGCAAACATTTATTTTTAACGTAGCCAATTTCAATTAAAAAGAAAAAAAAGGAAGAGGAATCGGGTGGCTCAGTCGGTTAAACATAAGACTCTTGGTTTCAAATCAGGTCAAGATCTCACGGTTTGTGGATCTAACCCTGCATCAGGCTTTGCACTGCCAGCGCAGAGCCTGCTTGGGATTCTCCCTCTCCCTCTCTCTCTGTCCCTCCGCTGCTCAAACTCACTCTCTTTCTTTCAAAATAAAAAACAAAAATTAAAAAAAGGAAATAAAAAGAAATGTTATCCCATCTTACACTTAATAACAATCACCATGCATAACAAATGATGTAGAATCTAGAAGTAAAACTTCTTTATTAATTATAAGTGATATAGCCATTGTTGTGAAACCTCCAAGTTACATGGCATTGAAATCATGAAGTTATCTTAATAATATTCAGAAATTTAGTAATATTTAAAGCATAAGTAAAGATATTTAAGCATTGGTAAAGGTAATTTGTACGAATTCAATAAACCTATCTTGCATGGAGTAACCTTGAAAATATATTTTTCCAACATAATATTTGTAAGTGACAGAATCATTAGCCTAGTGATTGAGTTAGAAAACACTAAGGGGGCACCTGGGTGGCTCGGTCGGTTAAGCGTCCGACTTCGGCTCAGGTCATGATCTCACGGTCCGAGGGTTCGAGCCCCGCGTCGGGCTCTGTGCTGACAGCTCAGAGCCTGGAACCTGTTTCAGATTCTGTGTCTCCCTCTCTCTGTGACCCTCCCCCGTTCATGCTCTGTCTCTCTCTGTCTCAAAAATAAATAAACGTTAAAAAAAATATAAAAAAAAAGAAAACACTAAGGTCTGACATATGAGTCACCTTTTTTATTCCATTTGTACCAAAGCTCACAGTAGCTGAGTGAATGTATCAAAAAAAGACTGTCCATTTCATGAAATGTTAAATACAGTGTGTATCATGTAAATTGCCTTTTAAAATAATTTTTAACAGTACTTTGTTAGCAAGATAGGTTAATCTAATATCTGAAGATGTCCTATATTTTCTTTTAAAGCTTTTATTATTATACTTCTTATACTTTTTTTTTAAGGTTATTCACTTATTTGAGAAAGGGAGCAAGCGCATGAGCGAGCAGGGGAGGGGCAGAGAGAGGGAGAGAGAGGGAGGCTCTGCACTGACAGTGTGGAGCTTAATGTGGGGCTCAAACTCACAAACGGTGAGATCATGACCTGGACCGAAATCCAGTGGAACGTTTAACTGACTGAGTCACACAGGCACCCCCTATACTTCTTATGTTTCTATACTTTGATCTGGAATCTTTGTGCGATTGATATTAGCTTATGGTGTGTGATGGTTAATTTTATATGTCAACTTGACTGGGTGCCCAGATTAAACATTATTTCTGGATGTGCCTGTGAGGGTGTTTCCAGATGAGATGTAGGACTCAGTAGCTTGCCCTGTCCCAGTGTGAAAGGGAATTATCCTATCTTTTGAGGGCCTGAATAAAGCAAAAGGAAGAGGAAACCACTCCCTTTTTTATGCCTTACTGATTGAGCATTGACTGCTATGGTTTCAAGTATTAGCCTTACTCTTCTTTGTTTTTTCATTTTGTTTTATGTAGTCTAATTTTCCAAGAAAAACTCGGTCTTATTCCAAATGTCACGTGTTTACCAATACTTTGATTAAAATATGAAACTTGCTAAAAAATACTTTTCATATATTTTTCACTGATTGATGGGACATCCCATCTCAACTTCTCCTGCTCTCAGTTGAGAAGTATACCATCCACTCCCTTGGTCCTCAGGCTTTGGAATCCAACTGACTAATACCTCTGGCTTTCCTGGGTCTCCACCTTGCAGACAGCAGATCATGGGACTTCTCAGCCTCCTTAACTGTGTGAGTCATTTCCTCATAATAAATCTCCTGTTATGTGTGTGTGGGGGGGTGGGGGTGGGTGTATTCTGTTTCTCTGAAGAACTGTAATACATGAAATGAGGTAGGAATCCAGTTACATTTTTTTTCCTTATGGCTATCCAATTGACCCAGCATCATTTATTTTTAAAAAAAAAATCCTTTTTCTGGTACACATCAGAGTTGCTTTCCACCCAAATCTAGAGATTACATACATGTAGGTCTGTTTCTGGGTTCTCATTTATATTTCATTATTTAGTTTTGGACCACCTTTTCAATCTCGTATTTCCCTTTGTTTCCTCATCAAAAGAGAAAGAAAAGCTGGATGATAGTAGTACTTATAAGGTTATTATGAGGCAATAAGCAGTTAATGTATTTAAACCACAATTAAGATTTCCTGAAGTAATTGTTGAATGTGTAGTAAGATTTGATAATGATGGCGATTACCATCATTATCATCTTCCTTATCTGATTTCTCACAATTTCTTTCCTGGGCTCCTGAAGGTATTCCTCGTTATCTGCCACCATAGAAGCAATTACTTAATTATATATTTTTAATTCACAGCAAAGGTTACCTCACTTTTAATGTGCATTGTAAAATTGCATTTTCTTCCTGCCTGGAAAAACTTCATCTGCCATATATTTATTTCTTTTGTTGTACTGTAGCATTGTTGTATAGACCTTGTACTGTTTCCTTTTCCATCCTTCATCATTGAATGATCACTTTTTTTAAAAACAGTCATTAGTAAGAAGTCCACTGGGGGAGGGATCAGCATATTATTTCAAGCCACCTGAAAATTTTTCTCATAAACTAGGCTGTGGTATAAGTAAAATTAGGTTTTGAAAGTGTCTTCATAGATAACAGACACCACAGCTGAGCACCTGGGGGTTGCTTACAATGTAAATCGTCTCTTCCCTTTTGCTGTCAAGAGACAGAGTTCTTACACATGCATGGATATGTGCGTGATTCTTAGTTTATTACTTCTAAGAGCCAAGCTGTATCCAAGAAACTCCAGGTATATCCCTGTTTCCTCTACTCCAAACAAGGGATTTAATATCCATCTCAGGAGTCAACACATCATAATGACATTTTTTTTTTTTCTGAAAACAAAACCAAACAAAACACAGATATTAGGCTACCACTGAATCCCCATTCCTTCTTACTTTAGATTTCTCCTGTATGCTTTCAACACTACTACTAGTTTGATATTTGAGGGGACATATACCTCTCTCCATATTAATCTGGAGGTTTTATTTTGTTCTAATTGCATTGTGTTTTATTTTCTGTTTGATTTCTAGGAAGAGAAAGAACATATGAAATTTAGGATCCCATATTCAGAAATAAAACTAATTTTACATTTTGTAACCAGAAAAAAAGGAATCTACAATTTTTCAGCTTGGGTGAGATGACTCCATTTTATTTATTTATTTTTTTTTATTTTTTTTAATGTTTATTTATTTTTGAGACAGAGAGAGACAGAGCATGAATGGGGGAGGGTCAGAGAGAGGGAGACACAGAATCCAAAACAGGCTCCAAGCTCTGAGCTGTCAGCCCAGAGCCCGACGCAGGGCTCGAACTCATGGACCGCGAGGTCATGACCTGAGCCAAAGTCGGCTGCCTAACTGACTGAGCCACCCAGGCGCCCCGAGATGACTCCATTTTAAAGATTTATACTGTGATAGGTACTTGCTTTTCCATCCCATGCCACCACCTAAATATCTAAATATTTTTGTATCTGAGTTTGCCATGCTAAAAGATGCTGTAAGATATGGGTATACATTTTGACATCTGGCACCACCTGTTAGTTAAGAAGTATGTAGACTCTGCAAGGACTTAATTTGTTCCTTGTATCTTATATATTCATGAAATCAACTGGAAATGCAAGAAGCAGCAAATTATACCTTATAATATACCTTTGTCAATTTATATACAGTGTAAGCATATTACAGATTTGAGTTAAGTTAATCATTTTCTGGAGGAGACCTTGCATACTTTTTCTGAATTTCAACAGCTTGTTTCACACAGCTTATCAAAAGGAATTGTTCTTGCCTAAGGTCACATAACAAACATCACAAATCCAAGATACTTCTATATTTTGCTAGAATGAAAACTTTTGAAACTCATTCTCCTTGTGATAATGGAATTTTAGTCTGACTTACCCAGTTCTCTGATGGTTCACAGGGCTGAAAATTTATGGTAGCTGATTGAATTCACTAGAGTTAGAAACAGTGTAAAAGTAACTGGCCCCAAAAGTGACCCAAAGTTCCACCATGGTCTCTGCACCAAAGCATCTATGGTTCTCCAGAGTTGGAGACAGTGATAAAGCAAACTAAAAACATATGGCCTATGTCTTTTATGTACAAGCAAACTATATGACCCTTAAAGCAATTTAAACTGTGTAATGTGATAATCCAACTACATGATGCAGATATTGCCATTCAAAAAATCCCAAGAATACATTAATAGCCTGATTAGGTTTCTGGGAGATACTCAAAAGCTCAATGGTCACTCATTGGACCAAGAGGCCCCCAAATCTATCACCTTTCATCTTTCTGTGCCAGATTTCTACAGAAAACGAAACAATGCAGCTGAATCTAATTGCTGCATTGTGAAACAAATAATTGATTTCCTTTCTTTACAAAAGGGGCCCACAAACTATCTGTACTTGCTTGTAAACTGGGTGGAAGGAACACAGGGTAAATCACTGAAGCACCACAGAGATAGCTGTCCCTTTAGTAATACAAGAGAGGGAGAAAAAATTCAATCTCGTAGATCTGATCAGCTCTAGAATTAAAAAAATAAATAAATAAGTAAAACCTAAAGCAATGTAAACACATTGTTATATGTGTAGGTATTTTATTATGAAGGATTCCTTGTTTTTATTAGAGGCATAATATTAGGAAAGAAATACAAGAAATACTAGAATTAGGGACAGAAGAAAACCTGTCACACTAAACCACATCTCATATCCATTACATCATAACACATAAATCAAAATTAACTCTCAAAGTTGTTCTTATATCAATGTACAGTCTTCTGTTTCATATAAAGCACTATGTTTTTCTTTAAAACACATTTGTCTTGGGTTTAATTCTGATTTTTAATGTAAATTTACATTTATGAAAGTTAATTTAAATTTTCACTAAATCTTATTCTTGAAAGGTAATTAATTTTTACATTCATCCATAAAAGGTAAAAAAAAAAAGAGCTAAATATTTGGATATTTAGATACCAACACTTAAGTAATTACTTTTAATTTTTTACTCCAGCTCAAAGATAATAGTTGTGATGGGAATCATGACACTTCTAGAATTCTTTAAATGTTGTTATTTGTTTAGATTGAGTTTATTTTAAGCAGGAGATATTTGGGGGTGTTTGGGTGGTTCAGTTGGTTAAGTGTCCTACTCTTGATCTCAGTTCAGGTTATGATATCAGGGTCCTGAGTTCAAGCCCTGCATTGGGCTCTGCACTGGGCATGAAGCCCATTTAAAACAAACAAACAAACAAAGGAACAACAACAAAAAAAAAAGCATGAAATTTTTGAAATTGAAAGTTATTTTGCAGAAATGTCAAGGTAAAGGAATGAACCTATGAACTGGAAATGTGGTGTGTGAAGCACACTTTTGCATATTTTAATCACATGTCTAGATTTAAGGAAAAAATGGGAAATACATTGTTTTACAATGAGATTTCTAGTCACATGCTGTGGTGATGAGTGCTAAATACAATAAAGAAAAACTACATGAATCTTTATAAAATTCTCCATTTAACATCCTTCAGATATATTTTAATTTCTTAAGGTCATAAAAAATTCATACCAAGGGTATGCTGGCATCTGATAGTAACCAGTCTATATTCTTGATTTTGCCAATGAACAGAATGAAACCTAAAGCAGGTAAATCACTGGTGTAGTCTGCCCACATTATAAGTGACCAATCAAAGCAAGTTCCCTTTTGCTTCTATGGTTTACAGACTCATTTCAGTTACCATCTTGGTATTGAATATTTTTATTTTCACCTTTTAATGAGTAATCCAACTTTTTGTTTCAGCTCCAACATGTGACGAACTTAGAAGCGGATTCACCTGTCCTTACAAGAAAAACTGCCTATTTTGGGACCAATTAGAGAACTGAGATCATAGGGCAAATCACCATGCTCAAAATCTGTAAAGACAGGAGCACCTAGGGATGCACAGCAACCGTGACCTGTTGAGCTAGAACAAAGGCATAGCGCTATAAACTGGAAGGAACCCTTAATCGGTTACTTGGAAGAATTGCTAGAGACTGAATGTGCACCAACTTTAGGATGAGAATCTCCTGGGGGGGGCACAGTTCTAATGGAGCCCCTATACTTTCATAGACTTCCTCTTCTGGAACTACATCAAGTTATAATAATGAGGAACAAAGATCCCTTTTAGGCTCTGGCAGGTAGAAGGGAAAAGTGGCCATTGTAAAATGCACACAGAATCTTCTATGTAAAAAAGACCTATGTTCCACAGGATAGGACTTTGGCAGAGGAATAACTCTGGAACTTACTAGTAGTTGGGGAAGAGGTTTCTCCCCAGTCTAGCAACTTCAAACTTTCTGTGTCACCTAAGGTTGGGAGGTGTGGAGGAAAACAATAGTCAACAGGGATTAAGGCTATAAGGATATACATTAAGAAGTCCGTAGCCAGGGGCACCTGGCTGGTTCAGTCCATGAAGCATGCGACTCTTGATCTCAGGGTTGTGGGTTCAAGCCCCATGTTGGATGTAGAGATTACTTAAAAATAAAATCTTAAAAAAAATTGCTGCAGCCAGATAAAGGAGCAGGTGGCAGAGGAAAAACATAGCTACACCAATAGAGATACACTGTGAAGGTCACAGTCCTGAGACAGATACCCACTAGTAGACTGAGATTTAATCAGAAGAATACATAACATGCCTCATCTCCTACAACTTGCTGCCACAGCAGTGGGGTCAGGTGTAATAACAATGAATTGCAACCGAGAAAGTGCAAGACATAAATTTCCTCTGAATTTAGTATTCAGTATTATTTTATTTACTTGTTTTACATATTTTTCATGGTTTCTCCACGGTTTTCTACTCAAACCTTGGGTTGTGGTAGAGCACAATGGTTACTTACAGCAAGAAAAAGTAGTGACAAAGTCCAAAATAATTGGTGCGGGTACTGGAGGTAGACGCAATCTAATGTCAGGGTTACATATTTCCAAGGGTTATGGTAATCTCCAGAGTCAAAATATGCAGTTAACTATCATCATCATAATTATTATCAATATGGTTTTCACATACTGTCTGCCATCATTTATTTACATATATAATACATTGTACATTTTATATTTCAAGCCACGAGTTGTTCCTCTCTACCTTCTACTACTAAATATATAATATTTTCTTCATTGTGAGAAGTTTTAAGTTATTACTCTCCCAGCTCCAAATCCTCACCCTTCCATACTCTGTTCTGTAAGGCTGCTGTTGGGATTTAGCAAACCAGTTTTGCTTTGCCCATGGCTCCCTGTTAATCTCTGAAAATAGGGCATTCTGAAAGGAAACTGCAAATCAAGAGAACAAAGAAGGTTCCTCTTCTTTCCTCTCTGCTTCTGTGGGCTTCTTGCCTCCTCGTGGTTCTTTTTGATTCTTTTTTTAAACATTTATTCATTTTAGAGAGTGAGAGAGACAGAGTGTGGACAGGGGAGGGGCAGAGAGATAGGGAGACACAGAATCCAAAGGCTGCTTCAGCCTCTGAGCTGCCAGCAAAGAGGCCGACGTAGGGCTCAAACTCACCGACTGTAAGATCATGACCTGAGCTAAAGTCCGACGCCTAACCCACTGAGCCACCCAGGCGCCCCATCCTCATGGTTCTTTTGAGGGTCACATTATCAATTCTTCTCATGCTTTATAGCAGTTCCTTTCTGTGGCAGGAGATGAATCCAGATTGCAGGCTTCCAACACTTACATATACCTACAATAGACACCAGCACCAATCAGCAGATGCCATGGCTTCCAAAGTCTATGTGCCAAGCTAATGGGGTGTCTCTCCGAGCTCATGGAAATGTCATCAAAGGAGCAATACTTTCTCCACAGTCTAAGCTTCATGGAGCCCCTAAGTTCCTAAATTTTAATAATTCCCTCTTTTTACCATTTTTTTCTTTAGATTCAGGAGGAAATCTACTCTCTGCAGTTGTCATCTCTGTGATACCTTAAAACTCTCTTCTTATTCTTTAAGTCACCTGGTTAACAAAATAATACCCAGTTAGCATTTTTTTTTAAATACTAACTTGTGTTGTCTCTTTTTCCTTAGTATCTGTTATCACAGAGTATGCTCTTACAGCAAGATACTGTAGACCTGAGAATTAAACTTAGATCTGACTCAAAGACTGAGCTCTTTTTTAAAATTTTTAAAAAAATCTTTATTTTTCAGAAAGAGAGAGAAAGACAGCCGGGGAAGAACAGAGAGAGAGAGAGGGAGACAGAATCCAAAGCAGGCTCCAGGCTCTGAGCTGTCAGCACAGAGCCTTAGGCAAGTCTCGATTCTGGGAACAGCGAGTTCATGACCTGAACCGAAGTCGAATGCTTAACTGACTGGTCACCCAGGCGCCCCTCAAAGACTGAGTTATTTAAACCATACACTATTACATGATTTATTGAAAAGACAGGGAACTCAGACTAATGGTATTTGGGGAAAAAAAGCTATTTGACATTGTAGTGCTTTATCTGTAAATGGCTGGTTCTTAGCTACCCAACGGTGGTTCAGCAAAACAAATGAAGTTAAAAAAAGCCTGAGAAATATTAATGAAATAAGCTCATGTTACAATCTTGATTATAAGAATTGGGGTTCTCATAAATGTTTTAATATCCAACAATCATTTTCGAGGCTTTTATGCATGCTGAAAAGAGAGCGCTTTTTTGAGACACATACAAAAGGAATGAAAGGCCATGCCTTACGATGTGATTGAAGTGTGTTAAATATCTGCCCTTTAAGTCAATATCACTTGGACAACCTAGAAGTGGAATTGTGAGTGCAAGTTGGAAAGGATGCAGAATTTTAAAGCTGTACAAGTCTTGAGAAGTATTTTTCAAGGAGATAGAAACCTTATTGGAAATTTGAAAGGTTACTTACAAATAGCTCATATAAACCAAATTTGTTGTATCCTTAATTTATTATATCTTTGGGTTACTTCTTATCTGCAGAAAAGATACAACAGTCTTAGGAAAAAAAAGTTAAATAAGCATCATCCTTTCTTACACTGCGCACAGAGAGTATGTTTAACTCTAATAACTTAATTGAATAAATAATGCTAGTTTTAGTTTATATATGCAAGAGAATAATAAAGAAGATAATATGAGATTCTGAGTCCTTTCACACAGAGGAGAGTCTGACAGCTAATTAAAGATCTGTGAGGTCTTTTGAGGGTCTGTAACCAGCCACAGCTTTGCTGTTTTACCTGAGACGCCAACCACTTCATCAGTACTTGCTGAATAAAATTATTCTTCGCATGTATTTTCAGGCTTTGCTTTGCTGATGGCAAATTTTAGTCATGACATACACCGGAAAATACTTAGGTTATTTCACACAGTGGTCTATTAAATTTTCCAACTTTGCAAGCCATGTTTTTATTTTAGAATCAATCATTGCTTAGCACAGAATATGGCACATAGTCAGACTTGATGTGTATTAGTTGAAAAATTTTTTGAGGGGAGGTGGTGACTATGATTGAGCTTGAAGGGATCAGTGAGATAATATAATTCACTGATCTATATAATCCTATAGCACAAGAAATGCATTTCAAAGAAAATATTATGGTATATAATATCTAGCCTATAATTCATCCTCAGAAATTATTGGCTGGTTGACCATGCACTCCTAGTCCAAGGGCACACACATTCAACCTGTTATCATTAGTGAATACTAATGAACTTTACATGGTAAAGCTCATATACAGGCAGTTTCCATATGTAAATTTTTGCATTTACAGTTCAGTGTATCCTTCTTCCTTAATTTAATTATGTGGCTTTGCCATTATCACAAGTGAAAATAAGTTAAAATTTCAGGTTACTTATTTTTTAGTATTTTCTTATTTTAAAATGAATTTTCGATATACATACCTTACTGAAACAGTGGAAACAATTTCAAACCTGTGAATTCTATTCACAAGGTTTTATCTTGGTCTCAATTAGGCATATCTTATTAAGCAGAAGGGCTACTAAGGGCTTAAAATATATTTGCAGCACATATGTTATTTAGTAATCAAATTATTTATATTTTTCTCTTTTCAAAGCTTTATTATTTCTAATTAAAATAATGTATGCTTATCAATTTAACAACATTCAGACTTCACTAAGAAAAACAATGTTAAAAATTGATGTGTTTTTTTTTAATACTTCTTTATACTATTTTCAGTTCCATAAAAACAAGATCAGCTCTACATGTTATTTTACAACTGGAGTCTCTAAACTAAAATATAACTATTTTCCAGATCAGCAACTATGGAGCTAAATCATTTTCTGAAAATCAAGTCTCTTTTAATTTTATTTTTCTCCTTGATATAAAATCTGCTTCAGGAAATATCTTAGAAAATGCAATCTTATTATCAGTGCTTTATGTCTTTGATAAATTCCTACAGAGAAAATTTCTAGGTCAAAGTGTTGCTCTGCTTTAAATTTTAATAGATTCCAACATGCTTCATTTCATAAAGATTATCAATTCACACATTTCTACCAGAATTTTTGAGATACGCTCACTGAAGATGTATACTTTTATACTCTTACTACTAATATGTTTGCATATCTTTTCTTATGTTTACTACATATTTCTAGTTCTTTGTCTATGAGTGTTGTTTATAGAACTTCCCCAGTCTTAATTAACTTTAATGGCTTTATCAATTTATAAAATTTATTTAGATACAAACCACTCCTGCAGTGACTCACATACTCTTTCCCCCTGTGCAGGCTTGATTTAGATGAATTCAGTGACTCTGAAATCCTAGAAGATGAAAGCAGCCTGCGCCCTTAATCACTGCTTGAGGGAGAGCTATCCAGTAGTCAGGAATATCTGTTTTGGGATCAATGTGTGCAAGGATAAATCTTGTTGTTTTAAGACACTAAATATTGAGCTTTTCTGTTACTGGAGCTCAATTGTCCTGCTTGACATATTCAAAATATAGAATTTTAAAAAATCAATCTTGCAATGCTTTGCTTTATGGCATCTGTGTTTCTGATTGTTTACGTTCTTCACTTCTGAGAGGTCCTTAAGAATGTTCTCCAATAATATCTTCTATTTGCATAATTTAAATCTTTCATATTTATTCCTAATAAAAACAGATTTATGGTTCTTTTTAATATAATATGAACATGAGTCTTTCTTTCGAGAGTCAGACATGGCAACTCCACTTCCAAGTAACACTATACCACTTCATGGGTAGTGTGAGAACCTTATAGTAAAAAAATAATCCTAATTTCTTCCTTCTGTCTTGGGAGAATTATAGTCATTCATTCCATTTATATATAAGCATACATAAACATATATGTGTGTATATGTGTGTGTATGTGGTATATATATATATATATATATATATATATATATATATGGGATGTTCAGAAGCATACATAGTTGAATACATTCTTGTTATTATTATTGTGAACAAAATTATTATTAGGTCAATTAAGAATAAGAAACATAGGGGTGCTTTTGTGGCTCAGTTGGTTGAGCATCCCCCGCATGGGGCTCTGTGCTGACAGCTCAGAGCCTGGAGCCTGCTTCAGATTCTGTGTTTCCCTCTCTCTCTGCCCCTCCTCCACTCATTCTCTCTCTTTTAAAAATAAATACACATTAAAACAAATTTAAAAAAAAGAAGAAGAAAAATAAAACTTTGCTTTTGCAAACATATCACTAAAATTTGAGAGATCTCATCCACATGTTACTTATAAATTATATAAATGATATACCAATATACCAATACTAACATCTATATTATAAAGCAAAACTTAAAATAGAAAATAAATAAAAAATAAAAAATAATAATTTGTAAACTATTTCATCAAAATATATAATTACACATATATAAACATTAATATATATGCAATTTTATGTGTTCAATCATATTTTGCAATCAGGTTTACAAAGGGAAGTAAATATGTATTGCTTTTACTTAAGGCTAAAAATACAAATAAGTATAAAAAAGAGGAATTCAGTTTAGGGAGAGTTATTCTTGTTAAATAAAAAGGCAGAAAGATTTGAGAAAAAAGACTATTCAATATTGTATGCAAATATTTTAATCTTTCTTTTTCAAGGTCATTACTATTGAATGAAGATGGATTGTTTAAGCTACAAAATAGCTTAGAGATCACAGATCCCAACAGTCAGTGAGATCCAGAAATTTTATGTAACCTTTACCAGTCAAGCATTAAATAACATAGTCGTTATATAAATATAGTGATCGGTAGAAGATAACTAAGCAATTTGATTTTTATTTGATCATCACAAATCTCTACATCCATCTATTTACACGTGGATATGTATGTGTGTGTGTGTGTGTGCACGTGCACATGTGTGTACTTTAAATGGCCTGTTTCCATGAGACTTAAACATACAAAACCTATCGTAGGTGATGATTAAAATTTAAGTCATTTATGATGCGCAAATAAATACACCTTCCTGGAGGAAGGCAAAACTGTGATAAATATTACCAAATATTTGCTACATGAAAATTAGTTTTAAAATATTGATGACTATAAATATACTGTAAATATACACTATTTAAAAGTTGGCTATGTTTTTTCTTGGGATAATTTTATGAAAGGATTTTTGACAACTATTAGTCACTTACATGAAATGACAGATTGGTAAACTTGCTTTGAAATGTTTGGTCAACAAATAACATATTTATTGAATATCATAAACCATATTCATTCCGACATTTTAAAACTACTGAGCACCTAGTATATAAAAATCCACTAGGTTTGAAGCTTAGAATGATGTGCCAATAAAAGGCAGGCATGATTCCTGTCCTTATGAGTTCACAGACTTATTTTAATTTCAAAAATGAGCTTATAATTGCAATTTAAACATGAAGTCTTTGTTTAATTTCTATTTCCCTGTTGAGTGCATTTTCATATATCCACATCCATCTGGAAACCATTCTTTGAAAAGTGACTGTTCATATCCTTGGCCCAGTGATCTTTAGTGTCACTGGTCTTTTTCTTATTGATTTATAAACTTTCCTGTACATATACTCAATAAAAGTCTTTATTGGTTATATATGTTTCTCTAACTATATTAAATTTTTGTTTTTTATAAAATATATTTCCTTTCCATAAATATATTTTAAGAAATAATAATAAATGAAATTTAATAAGTATGTAATTTTCTCAGAACCACTAATTTAAATATATTATTTCCATTATATAACAAATATGACTCTTTATTCTATTTTTATGCTCGATTACTCTATTGATACACCTGTGCCAATACCAAACTTTTTAAATTATTACAGGTTTATAATAATTCCTCCAGTAGCATGCCTTCTTCCTTTTATCTTCTTCTCTCTTTCTTTTGTTTTCCTTTTTCTTCATTTCATCCCCCACAATTTCTTTCTTTGTCTCATCTTCTTTTTTCTCTTCCTTTTCCTAAATTGTTGAGACTATCCTTGACCCTTTTTGCTTCTTTATAAATTTTTAAATCAGTAGAGATTTAGTGAAAAATCTACAGGAATTTTGTTGGGAATCATCTTTTAATTGTAATTCTGGGACAATTTCATCTTTATTAAATTATTATTAAATAAAGTCATCTACTTATGTCCATGACTTATTTATATTTATTTAGATTTTCTTGTTATTTACTCTAACATATTTCTCTAACTTCCTCCTGTAATCTTGTGACAAATATGTTTCCCTGCCCCAAGCATATCTGTCTTCCAATTTTTATTTCTGGAAGGTAGACATTTTAAAAAAGAAAATATATTTTAAAATGATACTCTCAAAAACCTAAATAGGAAAAATTTAATTGAAAAATGTATTGAAGACTTCCATTCTAGGCAAGATGATATAGATTTTTTTCTTGCTCTTCTCCTCCAGGTATTAACCTTACAAATAATGCAAGAGACAACAGAACTCTAGAGTTTAGAAAGTGAAAGTCAGGACCTCAGAACTGGGAGGAATAACATAAAACAAGGTGTTTTATGCCCCGAGTCCCAGTAGAAGAAAGCAATTCAGACCTATCATTTTTCTGGTCCAACCCCTAATAACAGAAGGCTCAGAAGGGCTCATTCCTTACTAGGATGGAACTGAAGCCCTAAGACAATACCAAAGTAGCTCCATACCACTTTACCACAAACAAGGGACACCTACTGGGAATTCTGATAACCAATAAGTGTCCAGGGAAAGAGCCCGGGGAAGAATCTGTTCCCACTGGTCTGAAGATTCTCCTGCTCACCAAGAGATACGTGGGTGGTTAGGCAGCACAGGAAAGAGAGACGCACCACAAAGGTCCTGCATGGGAAGCCTCTTTGTTCTTTTGGGATACTTATAACTCTCCTCTCCCATGGGGTAACATGAGAGTATCTGGTCAGACTTAACAAAGAAGACTCAGCGCAAACAAGAGACCCTGCCCAGGGTGTCTTTTAGTCCTTGTGGGCCTGGGGCTTCTCTCCTCTGCACAGAGATAGAGGGTGGCCGGGATACAAGTAGGGACAATCCTGTTAAAGTAAGTGGCACAGCCAGCAGTCTCCTTCCTTCCCCCACAGACAAGGGAATTCATCAGGACTGGAGACTGGATAGAGGAGCCTCTTCATCCCTGCCTGCTTGAAATTCATCCATTCCATTGAGAGACATCTAGTGGCCAAGACAGGAGACAGTCCTCCCACTCCCTCCCTTTGGGCAGCCACAGCAGCACCAGATAAACCAAGTAGACGAAATAGCCCTCCAAGTCTTTGAAAATTAAACTGTTGTTGGAATAAGAGCCTGCAAAAGTAGACCAAGATCTGTATATTAAACTTAAGTGGGAAAAACGCAGGATAAAATAATGACTATAAGTAAGATAGGAAGTCTCCTGCAAATACATAAAATGTTCCAGAATACAATAGAAAATCACTCGAAACCAGAAAAATCACTATTCGGAGGAGAAAATAAAAGCAACTAACACCAACGCCAAGATATACCAAATGGAATCAGTCAAAGAGGATTTTTTATCAGTCATCATAAAAATGCCTTAATAATCAATTAGAAATTCTCTTGAAACAAACAAAAATAAGTAAGAAAATCTTAGCAAAGGAATAAAAGTTATAAAATAGTAGCAAATGTAAATTATAGAACTAAAAAATACAATAAAAGCATGCTGGGTGGGCTAAATAGTAAAAACATAGAACAGAACAGATCAGACTCAAAAGTAGACAGAAGATGGAATCAGGGAAGTTGAGGACAGATCAACAGATTTACCCAATCTCAATAACTGAGAGAAAACAGACTAGAAGAAAAAAAGGAATAGAGACACAAAGCTCAGCGAGATAATAAAAGATCCTATATTGTTTCATCAAAGTCCCAGAAAGAGAGGAGAAAGAGAACTGGTTTGAAAGAGTATCTGAGGAAAATTGCCCATTCTTATAAATTTGGCAAAAGACACAACAGATTTAAGAAACTGATCAAACCTTAAATAGGACAAATACAAATAATTCTATGCCAAAACATATCTTAATCAAACTTTTTTGAGAAAAAAAAAGTCTTAAAATCAGCCAGAGAAAAATGGAACATTAACTATAAGGGACACCAATTCTAATGACAGAAGGTTACTAATCTGAAACTGAGGAAGCCAGAAACAAGTGACACCAGTGTTCAAGTCATGAAAGAAAAGAACTTTCAAACCAGAATTCTCTATACAGCAAAATAATCCTTTAGAAATAAAAGTGAAATAAAGACTTTCTCAGATGAAAGAAAGCTAAAATAATTTGTCACTAGCAGACCTAAAAATTGACTATTGGAAGTTCTTCAAGCAGAAACGGAATGATAAAAAGCAATCTTAGATTATCAAGAAAAAAGACCAATAAAAAGAACAGAAATATAGACACATATAACCAACCATCTTTTTCTTCAGTATTTTATAAGTCATCCTTAGGGATGAAAACAGGGGCACCTAGGTGGCTCATTCCATTGAGTGCCTGACTCTCGATATCGGCTTAGGTCATGACCCAGGGTCATGGGATGGAGCCTGCATCAGACTCCACGCTCTCTCTCTCTTCCTCTGCCCCTCTCCCCTGCTTGCGCGTTCTCACTCTCTCTAAAATAAAAAATAAATGAATAAAATAAAAACAAATGATGAAACCAAAAATGGTACGTCAGCAGACAGTCAACAGGCAAAAGACCCACAGACATTCGTTATGTGGCCTGAATGTGTAAAACAATATGAACTATACACTGTCCTCAGTTTGTCCAAGATCTCACACTCTCAAAACCTCATGTTTTACACCAAGCCTAATTCACCCAATCCCAGGATCAACTTTTACGTAAAAGAAGGTTTAAAGGATTGGTAGAATTTGCATGAGTGGGTTAGAAAGGAGTGGGACTCCAGAGAACTGACTTATATAAATAGCACACATAGTTTTTTAGAGCGATAATTTACTTATTGTCCCACTTCTGAATGTTATAGAAATATCTGCAACATTTTCTTTGTGTTATAAGAACTGCAGTGTTTCAGTAAACATAACAATGTACTTTTTCATATGCAAAATGTGCTAATAAAATCAATGCTTTGTTATGCATCAAGTTAAAAGGAAATACATCTATGGGAAATTGAATATTTTGCTTTCTTCTTTTTTCTGAACATGATCAAAAAAGGTAGCATTGTATTTTTACAGAATTTAAAAGTGTAGACGTAAATATTTTTGTAAAGGACTATAGACTGTGAAAATACTTCCATTTTCTCTTGATCTTATAAATAGCTACAAAACAGAAGGAAATAAATTATTCCTTTCTTACTATAGAGCTTTTTGCCTATTCACAACAGATGTTGTTTCCACAAATTAGTTTATAATTTCTTTCATAACTCAGACAGAACAACCCTTCAATTTATAGTCAGGAAATAGATATGGTGTTGCATATAATTCTGGTAATTATGTAACAAAACTGCACTTTGCTATATGAAAACCTTGGCCATCGATCATTCAGTTTAGTGTTCGGGCAACTTAATCTTCTGCTGCACCAGCTGCGCAAGACATCCACAAACACAACAGATTTGCCAGACTTCCACTGAGTGAAATGTAAATGATCGGTGTGAAAGATAATAGATAGCTAGATACCTAGCCAGCTAGTTAAATAAAGCTGATCTGTACTGTAGGCAGAGAATGCAAAGGGTTCCCCCCTCCCCCAGAGGGCCTGGAGGGATGGTTGCATAATCCATTTTTACACTGCATAGCACTCTAATACACTTGCCACCTGGTTCACAAAAAAACAACTGTGAAAGTGAAGTAAGTACTTTTCTTTTTTAAATATGGATAATATATATCTTTTAATTTTTTTTAATGTTTGTTTATTTTTGAGAAAGAGAGAGACAGAGTGCGAGCGGGAGAGGGGAAGAGAGAGAGAGGGAGACACAGAATCCGAAGCAGGTTCCAGGCTCTGAACTGTCAGCACGGAGCCCAACTCAGGGCTGGAACCCATGAACTGGGAGATCATGACCTAAGCAGAAGTTGGACACTTAACCGACTGAGCCAGGCGCCCCTAAAATATGGATATATTAGAGTTTGATGCCATATTTTAGAGTCCTGGATTGAGAGGACTTTGACATAACACAGTTCAGAGTAAACAGTTGTAACTTATAAACAGTGGAGAGAAGAAATGAAGCATTTATTTCAAGAACGTTATAACTCCTAACTTTAAAACCTAGGGTCACTTTTGAGGGTTTTTTTTTTCAGTTTATTCAATATTATGTTCATTTTATATCCTATAGATATGTAATAGAATTTCATTAATGATAAAGTAATTAAGTAGAATGAACTAGAAAACTACTCATCTTAATATTTTACATAGGTTAATAATTTATGCTTTAACAGTACTTTCTATTTATTATATTTGAAGCTTAAATATTTTATAAAATAGCTGATGCAAGCTTACCAATCCCATTTTATGAGACACATTGAAATTTATAGAAGGAAAATAACCATCCAAGTTTCACAGTGTATAGGTGAAAAAAGTTCAAATTACAAGTCAATTCTACAATCTTGGCAATTTTTACTCAAGGGTACATAAACATGGATATCCTTGCGACTTATAAATAATTTTCTCATATTGGAATTACATGCTTTTTATTTTATTTTTCAAATGTTAATTTATTTATTTTGAGAGAGAGAGTGGGGGAGGTGTACAGAGAGAGAAGGAGAGAGGGGGAATCTCAAGCTGGCTCCACTGTCAGTGCACAGCCCAGGGCAGGGCTCAAACCCACGAACTGTGAGATCATGACCTGAGCGGAAATGAGGAGACTGTTACTTAACCTACTGAGACACCCAGGCGCCCAGGAATTATATACTTTTAAAGTACTATGTTGCTATGTATTCAAGTTTCTATAAAATATAATAATTTATTTTGTGTCATTAACAGTGAGTCTGAGGAAAATAGAGAGAAACCAGTTTCCATGTTGGGTCCCTGGGACGAGAGCATAATGCACTGAGAGACCAGTAGCCAAAAATCAACATATATATGCACCTGAACAATTGAGGGTTAAATGTTGCATGACCTAACAGATCTGGTTTGTGTGAAATGAAGGGTTCAAGCGTATTTCTGCATAGTCAGTCAGACGCAGAACTTTTAGATAAATCAGTGATTGAATTTAGTCAGTCAAAAGACCACCACCCATTTCCTTGGAATAAAAAATCTCCAAAGCCAATGAGTTGAAATTAAATTTTATAATCATTAGCATGTTACATGTTAGATGGGCAGGCAAGGAAGACCTATAGTCAAGCATGATATCTCTACTCAGAAAGTGAAGACATAAGTTCAAGTGATACAAAGTCTTTGTTTTGTATCTTGATGAGGCTAATATTTATATCAAAAAAAGAGATATAAAGATGAGGTACTAAATATTCTGTCCTGAAAATAGGATATACCTGTTTTCCTTTTCCTGTATTTGTACGTGACTTATCTCATATGGGTCACTGGTGCTCTTACACAATTGACTCCCCAAGGAAGGCAAGGACTTTGCTTCATCAGAAATTGTTCCAGGTGGAAGGAGAAATGAGTACAGATGCAAAGTAACCAAAACTTGGCTTTTAATCTTGAGGAGATAAGAATCTAGTACAGGTTACTGGCACTGCTAAACTGAAAATATTGTAAGGCCCTGAAGAATGGATCTCTTATATTACATGTGTCTCGTGCAGTACCTGTGGCCAGAATGCCTATTCTCAGCTAGTGTCTACAGAGGTAAACTACGAGCTTAATGCAGGATTGGGTTTTTGATTTCAAACCTAAACCACTAAAGACTTGAGAAATACATGATACACTATCATTTGAGATTTGCCTTTTGGTCAGTTGTCTGTACATACACTGTGAAAAATAAAAACTGGCGAAATTATTCATATTTGCAATAGGTCTCTATGAAAATTATGCTACTGAAAAAAACCCTGAAACGTTAAGCATTTTTAACAATTTTTTTTAAAAATATACAGGACTTGTATTTTCCATACATAAAAATGTGTTTCATCTGGTAAAGATCTTTCCCTGGTTTACAACAAAGGCATAGAAGGCTTTTCAACACATAAAATCTAGGGACATACACAATTTTTCTTTAAATGGAGGTGTGCATTTTTTTCATTCATTGATTATAAAATGAAAATCTTAAATAAACATTTGTTTGACCACTTGTTTATGTTTGCTTTTGTTGTCATATCTAAAATCATAGCCAAGACCAATGTCGAGGAAATTTTCTGCTATGTTTTTTATTAATTTTATAGTTTCAGGTCTTAACATTTGTTTTTAATCGATTTTAAGTTGATTTTTGCGCATGGCACAAGGTAAAGGTCCAATTTTATTCTTTTGTATGTGGATATCCAGTTTTTCCATCATCACTTATTGTTAATTTGTTTTTTTTTTTAACTTTTATTTATTTTTGAGAGACAGAGAGAGACAGAGCATGAGCAGGAGAGGGGCAGAGAGAGAGAGAGAGAGAGAGACACAACATCTGAAGCAGGCTCCAGGCTCTGAGCTGTCAGCACAGAGCCCAATGTGGGGCTCAAACTCACAGTGAGATCATGACCTGAGTCAAGTTGGATGCTCAACCAACTGAGCCACCCAGGCACCCAACCATCACCATGTATTATAGAGACTCTCTTTTTTACAACAGAAACAACATATTTCGTGACATATTAAAGAAAAGGAAGAATTGATTGATGATGCTTATAACTTTTCTTCAAATGAATATAATTCTGTGGATTAGGTTTAATGGAAAATAGTTGGAAACGATAATCAAATAATACAAAAAATATGAGAGCTGTGGAAAATCTGAAGCAACGTATAACAGTTTTCAGAAGCTCCAAAGACAAGTAAATTAAGATTATGGAATAGTTTACGTCACTTTGTCCTTTCCATCCTACGAGAATTTTTTGCACATGGTATGGGTAGGCTAATATATGTGAAGGGAGCTTATCTTTCAAACTAAACTGAGGTCTTCACATTCCTAAAGCAAAGAAACTACGGCTTCTTGGGCTTCTCTTTTGTGTTTGATAAAAATCAGACCAGCTTTCGCACAATTAACTTCAAAGTTAAAAGATGGCAAAATTTATATGTGATCTATGTATGACTTGTTGAATAAAACAAGAAACATAAGAGAAATGCTGGATTTGGGAACTTAATTTCACATTAATTAAAACAAAAAAGGTGTTATGATACGGTGTTATTTTCTGATTAAAAACTGTATAACCATGACTAGACTTTTTAATTTAAACTTTGAGTAATAATACAGATTATTTCAGATTAAAGTCTTATCTTTCTTCTTAAAATATTCTTTATTTATCTAATCATACAAGAGGCATGACTACCTCTAAATGTCTCTATAGTAAAACTGTCTTGTAATAACCAGCTTGGCATATATTTCACTGTTACTATACAAAAACTTTTCCAAATACACATTTTCCTTCAGGGACTATATTTATAACAGACTGCGTTTGCATTTCTGTACTTCTTCCATGGAAATTAATCAAGGTTCTGATATTGTAAGTAACTAAAAAGCATACGTGATGTAAAGCAGCATATATTTTTATATGTGATATATATTATACATAAAAAATATTACTCAATGTTTTCCAAGATATATTCAAACACATTATTAATAGAAACTGATGTATTTTCTCTTTTATCAATGTCATTGGCTTTAATAGCTGTAGGTTGTATGTGGCTCTGAAGTTTGTCAGAGCTTAGTTTGAACTTTTGTGCTTCAGCAAGTGATTTAATACCTGTAAGCAACAATTTTCTCATTTTTTTCAATTTTTTTAACGTTTTATTTATCTTTGAGACAGGGAGAGACAGAGCATGAACAGGGGAGGGTCAGAGAGAGGGAGACACAGAATCTGAAACAGGCTCCAGGCTCTGAGCTGTCAGCACAGAGCCTGACGTGGGGCTCGAACTCACGGACAGAGAGATCATGACCTGAGCCGAAGTCAGATGCCTAACTGACTGAGCCACCCAGGAGCCCCAACAATTTTCTCATTAAATAAATATAATATTAGCTCCCATCCATTTTTTAAATGTTTATTTATTTTGAGAGATAGCAAGAGAACACACACACACACACACACGTGTAAGAGAGAGAGCAGGAGGAGGGGCAGAGAGAATTCCAAGCAGGCTCCCTGCTGTCATCACAGAACCCAACGTGGGGTTCCATCTTACGAACTATGAGATCAGGACCTGAATCGAAATCTAGAGTTGGACAGTTAACCGACTAAGCCACCCAGATGCCCCTAGTTCCCATCTCCTTAGCATAAATGTAGATAACTACCAACATACACATGCATATATGTACATTTATACAGGAAGTACCAGTATGTATTAAGTGTAAATAACTCCCAATATACACATATATATAACCACCGATATGTACATATATATTTTTACATATATATGCACACAGAATATATATGTACATGTATATATCGGAGGTTATTTACTTTATATATGTGCTATATGCATAGATTGTATATTTACAATTAATATATAAGAGTACTGTATGTATATAAATGTGTAAAGGGTCAATAATACTGTTATGTATATGTCATATATAATACTGTTATTGACATATAACAATTTCTCAGGATGAGTTGTTCCATTGCTACCATTATCCTAGTTGTCATCAGTTATTTTTCAGACCTTTCCCTTGATCTTATTTGGTTATTAGTAGACTTAATTTTAACTTAATATATATAATGACAATGATTATGTAGAAAAAAATCTAAACACTCCCTCAATAAACTATTAGAACTAATAAATAAATTCAGTGAGGTTTCAGGGTACAAAATCAATATAAAACATGTATTGTGTTTTTATATACTAATAACAAACTATCAGGAGAAATTAAGAAAACAATCCTATTTGTTGCATAAAAAAATACTGAAGGAATTTGAGCAAGGAAGTAAAAGGCCTGCACACTGAAAACTATAAGTTCCGGATAAAAAGGAAATGAAGACACAAATAAATGGAAATATATTTTGTGCTCATGGATTGGAAGAATCAATATTGTGAAAATGCCCATACTACCCAAAGCAGCACATAGATTCAGTGCAATCACTATCAAAATCCCAATGGCTTCTTTTTCACAGAAATGGAAGAACCTATCCTCAAATTTGTGTGGAATCATAAAAGACCGTGATTAGCTAAGGCCATCTTGAGAAAGAACAAAACTGGAGGCATCAAGCTCCCTGATTCCAAATTATGCTACAAAAAGTTATAATATTTAAAACATGATGACATTGGCGTAAAAACCGGCACAGAGATCAATAGAACAGACTGGAGAACCTAGAAATAAATTCACACATATATGATCAATTAATTTATGACAGAGGAGCTGAAAATATACAAGAGGGAAAAGAGAGTCTCTTCAGCGGATGGTGTTGAGAAATTAAGTTTCCCAACTTGAAATTCACATTGAATTCAAGATCCATATTCATCTTATGACTTTATTTCCTGATTTATCTGAGATTTAGATTCTTCATCTGCTCATCAATAATAATAATCCCATACAAATCCATTATACTGTGGTGTTATGTGAAAAATCAAAGACAAGCAGACAAAAATCCTTTCTAAATTATAAATCACTAAACTTTATTAAGGTTACAATTTTACAAACTTAGAAAACATTAAAAAATCCATTTGTCTATCCTAAGTAACTTCCTACTCTTACTTCAATATTTATATTTATTAGAATTTGACAAGGAACAATTTCAAAGCTATAAAACCTAGAGATAATTTTCAAAATATTCAATAACAATCTAGAATACTCAAACTTTGAGAATACTCAAAATTTGAGAATACTCAAACTGTATGCTACTTTGTTAAATAACAGTGTGTAGAACTATAATTGATGAGAAACCAATTCTTTTCCTAACATACTACTAGCTTGAGAAATCATATTTAAGTCACAAACATAACAAAAAATAAACTATTTCCTATTTTCACTGAAAATATCATGCACAATGAACCATTCCTTTACTGTGCAATTCTGTTTATCAGTGTGCTTTTGTAAGACAAATTGATTTTTTAAATCTCTCACCTTTCAAAGAGTAGGTTAGAAAATTTTGTGTTTGTTTCCAAAAGAAAAAAAAATCATACAAGGCAGCCTCTTTCTTAAGATATTAATTGGCAGATACTTTACAGAAAGGGCTTGGGGAGAATATAAAATAATGCTTGATTTTAGCAATATACGTTTGTTTTCAAAATATGTCCTGTATGAATGTGTCAACTCCATTAAAGCAGATATCGCAACCATTTCCCAATGAAAAGAACTGACATAAGGAAGGTCACATAGTAAAGCTGGTGCAAAAATTCCAAGCCCATGACTTCAAGCTCTGTTCTGTCAATATAATTACCACTTCATATAGCATGTCCGTTAACTATGTTGGCAATGCTAAGGATAGTATCATGAGTACAGTAATGCACAATGTGATTCCAATGTAAATGCACCACACCAGTTTAAAATCCCACAGACTTTCATACCTTTGTCAAAATTCAGAAATTGCAAAAATTAGAATCAGATCAGTTAACTAGTATCTCATAAAAGTTTACTGTGCACAAAAGAACAGTTAGCAATTTGGAAGTCTTCGAATCCAATACTGATTAAAGCTCAGAGGCGTGATGTTACAGGATGACTTATAAAGGTGAAAATAAGAAAGTTGTTTAATTTTATAGTTATTTGTCATTATAATGGGTGTTTCTATTGTAGGGGACTGGTTAAAAATGATTATCACATACCATTTTTGAAAGATGACCTAAGTTGCATTTATGATTATTGGATGCATTTACAAGAAATAACTTAAGCTTTCCTTATGTTCATGAAAAAAGTTTCATTTAGTTTTGTTACATTGATTAAATGTTTTTGTTTGCTTGGCTGACTTTCAAGCCTGGTCTTTTTATTTTAACATCTCATTCCCAAGTAAATGACTTAAAGAAAGGTCACTGAAGGGTTGTCTGGGTGGTTTAGTCAGTTGAGCATCTGACTTAGGTTCAGGCCATGATCTCACGGTTTTTGAGTTCAAGTCCCTCATGAGGCTCTGTGCTGACCTCTCAGAGCCTGGAACCTGCCTCGGATTCTGTGTCTCCCTCTCTCTCTGCCCCTCTCCAGCTCGCGCTCTGTCTCTCTATCTCAAAAACAAATAAAAATTGAAAAGAATTAAAAAAAAAAAAAAGAAATGTCATTGAAGATCTAGCCCATAATTTAGGTCTCAGTTTTAAAGTTTATCATTCGTTTAACACGATATTTCAATCACAAAAATATGTGATGAAAACCTTTATTTGAAAATTAGAGGAACATGCAGAGGTCGAGTATAAGAGAATCATGTATTTTGCAACAGTGGAAATAGGTACCATAATTTTAGCCAAAGTTGTAAGTCTCCTTCCGATTGAGTAACGTCTGTCGTTCTCAGGTGCAACAGAGGCCACTGACAAGAAGTCCCGGGACAAATCGAAAGGGAAAGTTTCAAGCTGCTCTGAAATGTCCAAGGGAGGCAGAGTTGTAAGCTGAGTATTTCTGTATTAAATTTGGTGTTACAGCAACTGGGTAGTGTGTTAACCTCACTGGCTTGTCCGGTTACCCAGTGGTTTCTACCAATGATTTCTTACAGGAAGACAGCAATGTATACTGTCAGGATATCCTGCTGTATGCCTGGTGTATCAGAAATTCTGATAAGGAAAAAAAAAGAAAAGAAATTCTGATAAGGGTAATCTGAAGCTCCATTGAACAAGACACTAATGACCAAGTAATTGTTCTATAGCATTATAATTAACTATTATGAGCCCTGATAAATACCATGAATTAGACCACTATGGCATTAAATTTATCTAATACCGAGGCAGAATCTGAACACTGAAAATAGGAGATGGTGAAGGGTAAACAGTTTGAATCATGCCTTATGTTTTAAAATGTACTTAATAGGGAAACCATTAATATCCTCATCAAACAAATTAAATAGACAAAGGATTCTTTAAGGTCATACACACATGATTGTTGTTTGGGGCAGTGGACATGGCATCATCCTGTTTTGAAAAAGGACACTTATATTTGCAGCAACATGGATGGAACTGGAGGGTATTATGCTAAGTTAAATACATCAGTCAGAGAAAGACAGATACCATATGTTTTCACTCATATGTGGATCTTGAGAAACTTAACAGAAGACCATGGGGCAGGGGAAGGGGAAGAAAGTTACAGACAGGGGAGGCAAACCGTAGGAGACACTTAAATACAGAGAACAAACTGACAGTTGATGAGGGGTGGGGGAGAGGGGAAAGTGGGTGATGGGCATCAAGGAGGGCACTTGTTGGGATGAGCACTGGGCATTGTATGGAAGTCAATTTGGCAATAAATTATATTGAAAAGAAAAAAGGACACTTATGCTACTGAACACATTTAGTAACCAGAAAGTTCTGTGTTCATTTTTACATGTGTCATAGTTTTACAGAGAACTTGACTTGTTTCTAAGTGTAGAGAACTAGCTTGTTGTGAGGATATTGTATGACAGTTTGTAATAAAATTGAAGAAATGGGAATTACTTAAAACTCTGAAGATAAATCTTGAAGGATTCATGTTTGTTATCTTCAGATAACTGACTTATTGGTGTGTAGAACTGAATTCAGATTTGTTCTGTGTTGCTTAGAACGTCCAAATTGTTCAAATTATAGTTCTCCTGTGAGAACATTACTTAGCCTGGATTGTACCATGGTTATGCTAAAGTTTATATATGTAGAGTTTTTTTTTTTTTTATTTCTTCTCTACAGCCAGTTCCCCTCTCGATAACTTGCCTAATTCCCATTTCTCCTTGATGAATTCTAGCAGGCCAGTGTAGTGTGTGACAGGCAGAGTCCTTTCTCAAAACTCAAGATTGAGAACAGGACTATTTTAACCCTGAACAGACAGTGAAAACATTATCTTTATGGCTCTCCAAATATTGTCTGCCTTAATTACCCATTTCTGTGCCCCACTCACTTTTTGAAATGGACTATTTTTGTCTTGTGTCTCCAGTATAGAGGATTACCATTTTCAAGAACACTGTGAGTAAACTGAAGAATCTCCCCAGCAACAGTCTTCAACATTTGCATTCATGTTGCTAGGTAGTCAACTTCTGGATCCTAGTCTAACACATTCCAGCCATAGTCTGCTGCTGCGTTATCAAACTGGGTTAATTAATCTTCCGGTATCATAAACATTCTAAGTGTTTCTTTGATTCAAGTTCATAGGCCCATCACTGGCTTTCTTTTCACTACCTCTCTCATTTTCTGTATCCCTAGAAGTATAGTTACTACTTCTGTTTCCAATGTCACTCCACAGTTCTTTTCAAATTGGAAAACTTTTTTTATATTTTCCATTAGAAAATAAATATTGATTGTTTTCATCAGTGTCGATGTTTTGTGGTTTTTTTTTTTTTTAATTTTTTTTCAACGCTTTTCATTTATTTTTGGGACAGAGAGAGACAAAGCATGAACGGGGGAGGGGCAGAGAGAGAGGGAGACACAGAATCGGAAGCAGACTTCAGGCTCCGAGCCATCAGCCCAGAGCCCGACGCGGGGCTCAAACTCACGGACCGCGAGATCGTGACCTGGCTGAAGTCGGACGCTTAACCGACTGAGCCACCCAGGAGACCCTGAAATATGTTTTTAATAACAGTATGATCTGAAGCATAATTCATTTTTGTTGGATTTTTAAATAAAGTGTAGTGTTTCAATCATACAAAGAAAAATAAAATGTCATGTTTAAGGAACTTACACTATATTTTATTTACCTGTTAATAAATTTTTTATATCAGCAAAAATGAAAATTAGCTCCATTATATAGGAGTGAAACAAAATTATATAAGAATAAAAAATTCTAGAAATTTCAGAAATTTTCTGTAAGCATTGGGATGGTAATACTTATGAGTAAGAAATGTGGTAAATATTTTCAACTGATTTTCTTTCTGTAAAAAATTGTGTGAAAAGTAACTCTAAACCTTTGGAGTAATTGCATGTTTGTTTTTAAACATGCAAATAGATGATATAGGCAGCAGAAAGTTCTTAGCATTTGTATATTTTTTTTTGTACTGACAGCAGTGAGATAATAATGAATTATTTATCATCTCTGTTCATATATGACCTTCAGTATGATGTTTATGTGTACATAATAGCACATATCAAAATGTTTCAATCAATTTCTGGAAATGCGCTATAAAAATATTTTGATTTACTTTATGGAATGCCTTCTTAGTTAACTAGACTTTACAAAATAAGTCTATATGCTATATGAGTTGGAAATGAGCAAAATCTGAGTTCTGACCTTGTATTTTACACTAATGATATATTTGATGCATCATCATTCTATTTCTCTGCCTTTCGGTTTTATCTATTGCTAAAAGAAAAAGAGAAAATTATATTTAATATTCCTTCTAGGACCATGATTCTATACTTTTGCTTTATTCTGTTTTGTTTAATCAGAAGCTTTGGATTCCAGCTGGTATTTGATGAGTTATTATTTATGGTCAGTAAGTACCTGGAAATGTCTGGCAGTTGAAACTCAGTCTTTCTATAGCAAGCCAATACATGTTAATGGTGAGATAAAAGCTTTTTATCATTAATATTGAAGACGACTAAATCTTGTTTTGTTTTGACAGTTTTAAAGGACACTTCATTATATGTACTTGTTCCTCTGTTTGTATATTTTCTTAAAAGCTACTCAGGCATTTTCTTCTGAGCATGTTGTATTCCAGGTTTATACTACTTTTATAGAAACACCTATTGCATAAGTGTGCAAATTGTAACTCAGAATCGATGTATTCTCGCCTGCGCATTGGGTATGTTAACTGTGGCAAAACAGTTGAGTTCTAGAAACTTCCAGTTTAAAAGAAAATTTTAGAATGTTGAATAATCAAAATTTTTCTAGAAAAAGAGCATGTTAAAAACAACCAACCAACATACCCATCAAACAGCTCTCTTTTAACCCACTTCTAGGGTGATCTTAGCTCTAGGGTGTTGAATGTGAGGATACATACAGCAAAAGCCATTTACAGCTTAAAAAAGAAAAACAAACTACCTGAGATATACGTATCTTCACTTCTCTTCAAACTAGAACTGATCTAATGAGAAATAGATTAGGTCATCATTAGACATTCACCAACTAAAATACATATTTGTCATTTTCTTGTTATTGTATCATGTTACATGTTACATCTTGTTACATGTATCATGTAGTATTGTATCACTTTTGTGTTTTGTACCTACTAAAATGAAAGTTAATCCAAAAGAATGAGGTGGGAAATATTTAAATATTTAATTTTTAAAAAGCAAGCAAAACTGTTCTTTTAAGAGAATGTCACTGATAAATTTAAAAATACATTTAATTCCCAAATAGAAAAGATTTATCCTCAAGGAGAAATTTTTGCAATGTAGAGTAAGAAAAGTATGAAAAATTGAGCACTGCTACCTTTATAATTTCTTAATTGTGTCCTACACATGTCTTATTAAGTACAAATTGTTCCAAATTCTTTGCAGCTGATCTTTGTGAAGCATAATTCTTTCCTGCCCCATTTAACATGAGGGTTCTCTTACACACAAGAGAATATCTTCTTAGATCTAACTCTGTGTGTGTGTGTGTGTGTGTGTGTGTGTGTGTGTGTGTGAAGGATTTTTAGAAGAACTTAAATTTTTTTAAAATCAGTTATGTATAGATCGTTATTTTTTTGTGTATATTATTTTTAAAACCTGGTTTCTTGAAAGGCCCTCATTTAAAGAGGTAAGCTATGCTATTTCCTGTGCATCATTTTATTCTCAAAAAACAGTAAAGCAACCTTAATTTTCTCAATTTGTGTACAAAGTTTTATAAAAATAAAAACCGTCACAGAGGTTTAGTTTATATTGTAAACAGATGAAGAACAATCGATCTGATTATTCTTTGAATAGACCTGCAAGGCAATTTTCAGAAGAAAAATCTTTCTAAAAAGAAAGCTAATTATCACGAAAAGAATTTAATTATTTCAATGTTAAACTCCCAGTTCTGACAGAAATGAAAATCTATTGAGAACATAAAAGGAAAAAACACATATTTTTTAACATAATGAAAATAAACTTTAGAGAAAGCCTTGTTCAGTGACCCAGTCTGTATTAAAAGTATGTTCCAATTCTGATTTTATTCTCTATTTATCAGGTCGTGAACAGCAATGCATTTTTGTTCTGGCATCAATTCCCTTGACTGCCGCATGTTATTTTTATTTTTTTAAAAAAAGGAAAAGCCAAAATCAAAACAGCCAACAAATGTTGAAAACTCGCAGGTGCACTATTCATCAAGAGAGGAGAAATATTAGAAACACTTATTAGAAGTCTGGGCTTACCATTCTTCTGGTTTTTTTCTCTAGTTATCAATGTTCTTTGCAGTTAAAATAAAACATCATCATAAACATTAAAGGATACTATCCTTATGAAATCCAAAACCTGCACAGAAAAGCTATTTTCCAAAAGTTTAATCTCATAATGTGATTATTTCATAGATGCGTGTTTTGTACACTTTAAGCAGAAGACAAGTTGCTGTGTCCAATCATTTTCTAAGGTAGTTCCCACAGTAGCCAGCCTTCATTAAGTTATTCTGTGAATGACAAACTAAACATCATTTCCCAATAGTTGTCCATGTTGGTTGTAGGATGGTTGCAGCTCTGTTCCACATTTTTTTCTAGTCCATATCCCAAAGTGAAGAAGCAGACACTATTGAGGACATTCTATTCTTGTGTTGGCAAAAAGAAAAAAAAATGATAAAACAAAGAAATGACTTAAAGGTCAAGCTAAGATGTGTACCCTCATTTCTACTCCTATTCCACGGGTCACATGAAAACAAAGTAAAATGTGGTAATAAAAAATGGCTATACTTCACAGAGATTGCCTATAAATAATTTAGAACAATAATAGAATCTACTACATTCTACCCATTAGTCATTTATCTGATGTGTAAGAGGAAAAGCAGGTGAAGGTTGTGAAGAGAGGTTTTCTGGCAGAGCAGAGGTCTCTGTGTCTTCTTCAATAAGTAGGAAAAACGGGTATTTGCTAGGGAGGAGTGAACCATTTTAGCATGCTCAGATGGTCAAGGAGAATCTGATAATTCATGATCGAACGCATCGACACGTATACCTCTTCCATAATTGAGGATCCCACTTTTCCAAATTAGGGCCCTTAATTTGGCATAGCAAACCTATAAAATTTGAGAACCCAATTTCCTCTGGAATCCATTCTTCTTATTCTTTGTCTTGATCCACAACTTTTTCCATTGTCCAGCTGCAAGAGATGATGTCTTTATATCCTTGCCAAGGAGGTGCTTAGGCATTCACTCTTCAGTGTAAACTGGTAATTAATCACTCTCAGCCTTTCATTGCTTTTCTGTAGAGCATTGACTATCCTCAGCACTGTCATCTATTTCCAAGGTTATTTTATCTATTTTTTCAAATATAATTTATTGTCAAATTGGCTAACATATAGCGTGTACAATGTGCTCTTGGTTTTGGGGGTAGATTCCCGTGATTCGTCGTTTACATACAACACCCAGGGCTCATCCCAACAAGTGCCCTCCTCAATGCCCATCGCCCATTCATTTTTCCTATCTTTCCCAAATGCCTGATGTATTTTACCTGTAAGTGTATTCTCTTACACTGGCAAACCATTGCAGCTGTCATATTCCATCCCAGTGAAGGTTTGAACAGTTACACTGTTACTATATGCCAGGGAATAACTGTATCCTACCTCTATCATCAGTAATGGGATCCATATTGTCAAGCAGGACCCTTGATCCAGATCCCAAATCTCACTTTAGAGTCTACCCTTTCAAACCATGCACCACATTAACTATCATCTGTCAGAGTCTCGGGAAGCGGACTCTATGAGGAAATGAAGACAACTTCTTGGAGAAATCTCTCAAAATCACACCTTTATAGGTAAGGCAGGAAGCAGGACTGGTCAAAGGTAAGGTTGAACTGTGATACAATCACGACAAAGACCTCAGCCAATCCTGTGGGCATTTCTGGAATTAACATGGGTTTTCAGAGCTGTCTTAACTTCTGGTAAGTGGCCAGGCCTTTGTGCTTCAGCACAAATCAGTAATTATAAGCATGGTGCCACTGAGGAGGAAGTATAAACTTGGACAACTAGTTGCAACTCTTTGGCTGCCAACAGTCTCAGCAACTTGGGGAATGAGTGCTTCAGTCTTTGAGGATAGATCTATGCAGCATGCCTTTGAGGACAGATAGGTCTGTAACTTCCATTACAGCATCTTTTTCATCATAGATATTTTGATGCATGTGCATTTTTATCAAATTATGGTTTCAATTTGTATTTCCCAGATCACAAATGAATTGGAGAACTTTTCCAAATATTCATTGGCCATTTGGATATCTTCTTTAGTGGTACCTAAGACTTTTTCCCATTTAGTACAGTATTATCAGTGTTTTCATGTATAGAACAGGAGCTAGGGCAAGAGCTAGAGCTAGATGGATATGTCATTTATCAGATAGATGTGTTATTGAAATATTTCATCCTATGTAATGCATTGCATTTTCGTTGTTTAATGGTGTCTTGCAATAAACAGAATTTATATCAATATGGCCCCATGAATACATTTTTAAAGTTTTTCTTGAGAATAATTTTGCAATTTGTTTGGAAATATATTTACCTACTTTATGGTGAAGAAGATGCTCTCCTATGTTTTCCTCCAAATGCTGTATTTTTAGCACATATATTTGAATCGGCAATCTATGTGGAATTGATTTTTCTGTACAGTGTGAGATATGAGAAAACATTTTTCCCATAAGGATATCGTATTAACACAGAACCACTTATTGAAAAGATGAATGGGTGTTTTTAAAGGGTATGTTTGTTTTCTTCAGTACTCTAGAGTAGAAGGAAATGGATAATGTACTAACTTTTCAATATAAAATTTAAATGACTATAGCACAATTAAGTAAGACTGAATGCCAAATATAATATCCAAGATAAAGAACATAGAATTGCAGCACTTACAGCTATATTAGCCAGCCTCCCACTGATAAAATAAGCAAATAAGTAAAGATCAAAGAGTAGCTTTGATAAGTTAGTTTTTTTGCCTGATTAGCTTCTTGAAGTGTCCTTGGTTTTAGTGTAATTTCAAGTGCTATATATCCATGTCATTCTGGGACAACATTTAAGCATTTAAGGGAAATTGCAAAGCTTTTTGGACACTTAGTGAAAAGGACACGAAGAGTAGGCATGTATTTTGAACAACTGTGTATTAAAATCTTAATAGTTTACAGGTCATGAATGATTGATTAGCAATGAACTGATGAAGTAGCAACCACCACAAGGGACTGCTCAATACACCACAACCTGTAAGTTACACATGACAGTTTCATCCAGTCGTCTTTCTTCTCCCTTTCTCTTCCATCTATTCATACTTGCTTTCAATACACATTCTATGACAGGTTTATTTTATATAAAAGATCTGTGCACATGTTTCACATCATGAAAAATAATGATTTGCATAATAACTATATGCTG
The DNA here is from genome assembly GCF_027475565.1 of Acinonyx jubatus. NCBI lineage: Eukaryota > Metazoa > Chordata > Mammalia > Carnivora > Felidae > Acinonyx > Acinonyx jubatus. The sequence goes on from NC_069384.1 coordinate 43,444,988, forward strand.
CTCCGGTGATTTTCTCCTAATTTCAACAGTTGCTAGCTTTTCCATTAATTTTGAGATATTATAATTTTTAATTTTAAAATATTCTGAAATTCTTCAGACAATATAACTTCCAGCAAAGTGATGGACAGTAACCAATTAAAAACATATTTTTTAGATGTTTAAAAATAAACGTTTAAAAATAGGTATCATAAACTACCCATTATGATCTTGTTTAGGTAATTACTTTTCAGTGTTATTGCAAGAAGACTTAAGGATGGTTCTGTGGCTCCATCATGATCTACGTGATGAGAAAAGAATGCTACTTTCTTATGAGCTCCTCTGGTCTCTGTAAGCATTTTCCTTTATTTATAAGTGTTTGAGTTTAGAAGTCTAGACTTCTAAAGTGCCACATGTAAGATTATATTCTTGCCCTCAATCTTTAATATTCTTTTCTATCGTCTTAACAAGTTGGAGTTCCTACTTCTTAATAGCTACATTGAATTAAAGAATATACAAATTTATTTAGCTCAAATAAAAACTGGCAAGGTCTAATATAATGACTGCAGCATATATTTAAATTTTATAAATATATATTTTTACAGTTACTTTAAATATTCTGATGTATTGTGAACATGTGTGTTGATATACCCAGGTCAAATGAGACAATATTATTCATTTTCTTAGTACTAATCTCTTTTAGTCATGGAGCAAAGGTTTAAAAATAACTGTATAATGTCTAGGGGTGCCTGGGTGGTTCAGTCGGTTGAGTGTCCAGCTTCAGTTCAGGTCATGATCTCACAGTTTGTGAGTTTGAGCCCTGTGTAGGGCTCTGTGCTGTCAGCTTGGAGCCTGAAGCCTGCTTCAGATTCTGTGTCTCCCCTCTCTCTCTGCCTCTCCCCAGCTTGAACTCTGTCTCTCTCTGTCAAAAATAAATAAACATCAAAAACATTTTTTAAATAAAAAAAAAACTATATAATGTCTAAAAGCATGACAAAATTAGCATAATGAGCAATTTGATTTCATCTACTGATAGCATTTTCCAAATATGAAATTGTTTTGATTGAACAAAACAATTGATTGAACCTTTTGATTGAACCTTTATAATGATAACCATATGTGGGGAAAATTTTCTATAGACATACAGGACTAATCAACAAAAACTGTTTTAAATGTTCCTTCAATTTTGTTTTAAATGAGAATATCCTTGGGACAATGAATCCCAAAGGCTATAAATATCATCATTGTCACCCCTATTAGAGTAGGATTCATTCAAATTCTTGACTAAATCTTAACCTATAGCCATTTGCCATGAAGTCAACTTAAGACTTGTCCTCCTAACTCTTTAAACCATGCCAAACAGTATTTCAGGATGACATAATGTGAATAGTGAGAATTTTTTCAAAGAGTGACTATTTTGTTTCTATGGATAAATATTAATATGGTCTGAAAGTGACCATTGTTGTCATTTTTCTGTAAAATTGTACTTCAAATCCAAGATTAAAAAATAAGAATGATAGGTGTTTAATAAAACATACAATATTTATTAGAAAAGTTATAATATTATAGTATAAGAGTAATAAAAATTCTAAGTATAATATAAATTTTGGTGTAATATAATTTTTCAGCAATGCAGAATTATATTTTTTTCAAAGGCATGGTAATAATAATGCTTATATAGATCTTCCTCTTCTTACAGTGGTGTTATACCCAATAAACCCATCATAAGTTGAAAATATCATCAATCAAAAATGCATTTAATATACTAACAGATCAAACATCATAGCTAAGCTCACCTAAAACATGTTCAGAACACTTACAATAGTCTATAGTTGAGTAAAAACATATAACAGAAAGCTTATTTTTAATAAGTTGTCACATATTTCATATAATTTATTGAATACTGTACTGAAAGTAAGAATGGTTGTATTGGTACAGAAAGGTTAAGTGTATCAGTTGTTTATATTGTGTGGCTGATTGAGAGCTGCGGCTTGCTGTCACTACCCAGCATCATGAGAGGATGATACCACATATCACTAGCCTGGGAAAAGATCAAAATTCAAAATCTGAGGTATGGTTTCTACTGAAAGCATATCACTTTCACACCATTGTAAAGTGAAAAAGCCGTAGGTCAACCATCATATGTCAGGGACCATCTGTAGCCACAATTAAGCTGAAAACCTTTAAAAATGAACTATAATGTTTCCAAAAAGTTTTTAAGTGATTATGATAATGTTATCAGGCTGTATGTAAAGTTTTACATTAAAAGTAGAAGTAGACTTTTATTTACCACATAAATTGAAGTCTAGTTTGTATTCATTACAATGACTATTTTTTTTTTTTACTTTTGATGAGATAGTGCACATACTATAAATTGGCTTGCTCAACTAGCATTCAGTGAAATTTCTATTGCAGGGAAGCTAAATATCATAGTTTCTAGATTTCCTTCCAGCCTGGGATTCAAATGTCACTTACATTCATCCTATCAAATCCACTTACACAATACTTTGAGTTTGATCTGCTTTGTGTGGGAAAAGAAGCAGGACACATGGTGTTCACTGTATGTTATCAATGAGCATTGTATGTTATCAATGTTGCTATCAAACAACCAAAGCTGCCACAGTTCCGAAATTACTAATTATGGAACAGTTTTCTGACTCAGCAGTTGTCTTCATAATTTGACAATTTTATAATAATGTCAAACTCCTGTGCTCCTCAGAAACTTAGGAGGCACTTTGCTATTGATGTAGCTTCCTGTTTGTGGCACAATCATCGGCAACCCTGATGGCCCAGTTCTGTTATGAGGTATATCCCCATACTAATTATCCCCAGAACGTCAGCCTGGAGAAAGTGTTTTTGTTCTTCCAGATGACAATGAGCTCCCAGGTTCTTTAATATATCACTTTTTGCTTACACTAGCTCAGGTTTGTGTGCAATGAGGAACTCCCAACAGATGTATATGACATAACTTCTAGTCTACATCTCTCCATTTACGAGGTGAGAGGGAAGTATATATGCACATTACTATACAATATAATATAAATATATAAATATCGGGAGTTGCTGAGCTTATATTTTAAGCAAAACTTTGACAGGACTGGATATGTGTTTTAGATATTAACCATAACAATAAAGCTTACACTGCCCACTCACTGAAAAATGCAATAATCCCTTTAACCTCCTCCTATTTCCATATTACTTTCAGCTTAAACTCCCCTATTATTATTATGTTTACGTTTATGCCTCACTAGAATGTAACCTCCTTGAGGCAGGATTCTTATTTTTATTCTTATTATTTTTTGGATCATTACTACCCCTCAGACATAGAATATGTCTTCTCCACACTATAGAATGGATGAATTATGGAAGAAATGTTCAGAGATTTTGGTTAGGACCAGTTGCAAAAGGATATTATCTCTTGTTTACTTATGGTGAACACACTCCCAAAGATGTCAGAAAATAGGCCATATTAGCAGTTGTGTTTAGTAAGTCATTATTGATTGATGGCTATCTCTGGTTATTAGCTATCTCGACTTAAGAGGACATAGCATGATATTCAGAAATGCTATTCAAAGGCAAAACCAAGGATCAGAGGTACTTTGATGCAAAAGGGGTTCATTAGAAAATAATTTAGAGGCACCTGTGTGGCTCAGTTGGTTAAACGCCCAACTCTTCATGTCAGCTCAGGTCAGCATCTCACAGTTTGTGGGTTCAAGCCCATGTCAGACTCTGCACTGAGGGTGCCTGCTTGGGGTTCTCTCTCCCTCTCTCTCTCTCTCTTTCTCTCTCTCTGCCCCTTCCCCACTCAAAATCAATAAATAAACTTTAAAAAAGAAAATAATTTACTGCAAAATTCTGATTAAAGGGCTTCTACTTATACAGAAAGTTTATCTGTGTCTTTACATTACCTTGTTTTAATTTTTTTTTTTTTTAGCATTTATTTATTTTTGAGAGAGAGAGAGACAGAGTGCGATCTGGGGAGGGACAGAGGGAGAATGAGACACAGAATCCAAAGCAGGTTCCAGGCTCTGAGCTGTGGGACTTGAACTCACCTACTGCGAGATCATGCCCTGAGCTGAAGTCGGCTGCTTAACCAACTGAGCCACCCAGGTGCCTACATTACCTTGTTTTTTTAAATTCTTGCTTCAGAATACATGTTTACATGAATTTAATATGAAGATGTAAGTCCGGTTTAATCTATACTCTTATCTTCAGGAACATTTTTTTAAGAAAAAAGGTACAGAAATATGTCCACAAAAAAGGACAGCATCTGATCATGTGGCAGTCTTTGAACCATCTCTGCCACAGATTATTGGTGACATTACCTTGCTTACATAAGCTAAGCTGCTCTAATGTCTCCAGATACTGCAGATGTTTTGACAAACCCCTTTGTATTAAGACAATACAATTCGATTATCAACCCCACAAAAGAATGTAAGTCCAACCTTGCCTCCCATCCCTCCCAGGGATCTCAGAGGCTTAGTTATAGTTATCCTAGCTATCCCTTGTTTTGATGTTATACCTTCCCCCAATTCTTCATTTCACCTGTCTTGTCTCCTTTGGCTGGCACAAACATTTTCGCACTTCTAAGTTAGCTAACATATATGAAACAAACAGTAAAGCAGTTCTCTGGATTCCTATAAAACGCTACAGGGATTTTTTTTGTAGTAACATTTCAGTGGATTGGAAGACATGAACAGAAGAGCAGAATAGTAAATCGGTAATATATCAGGAGTCTGTTTTCTTAGAACAGCTTTGCTACTCCTGAGTTCCCCTACACAAAACACTTTACAAACTAAGTTGCTCTCCCCGCAAAGTGCTTGCCCTCTTGATACTTGGGCGTTTTCAGACCACTCCTCCTTCCTCCCCCTTTTTGCTGTAGGGATGTAGGCCTTTCTCCTTTGTCTCTCGGGTTTCTCTCTGAAATTCAGAAACTCATTCATGTTATTAGGATCATTGGCTTGCTACCCTGTACCCAGATCAAGGTTTAGATTTCCTTATCCAAAAGAAAATTAATGTATTGTGATCATGAAAAGGTCAACTATTTAAGTCTTCAAAGCATTTACTAGTGCGAAAGAACTAGCAGAGGTTTTTCAATGTCATCTTTCCTTGCTTTGAGACAATGTTTAGGTCAGGCTTTCTTCCTTCATCTATACAAAGTGCATTCTTCACTGTAGAGGAACTTCCATCCACAATCACTCACCTATCTAGCATATCTATAGCTTTTGTTTTGTTTTAAATACTAATCTTTGTGGGTTTTTTTCCATCTACATTTATACAACCCATGTACCATCACTGCATGGTATCAGCTTTTAGAAACACTTGAATAAAATCTCAGGAATAAATAAATTGCTTTCTGTAGCATGCCTATGTCGAGAATAGAAAAAAAAAAAAAGAAAGTCTGAAACAAAATGAAATAGAATTAAGTATTTTAAAAATCATTTTTGACCAATATTAAAAGGAATTTAATCATGGAAATACAAAAAAAGAATAACATTGTGTGGACCCCAGAATATCACTTATACTGGAGTGTGGTTCAAATACATTTATGTACCTAACACTCTACCACAAGAAAAATGGAGTACTCACAATCTCTCAGAATTGTTTTCACTTGCCCATTCCCTGTTTCTTCACAGCGTAAGAATTATGAAATGAATCCTTGTAATACTTGGTCTCATTTTAAATCAGTAAAAAAACACTATCTCGATCTTCAAGGTTTCATTTCAAATGTATTTTCATATGGAAATTGCTCCATTCATTGAGATAATGTGACACCAAATTATAAGCTGTGTGCAGCTGTCACTCTTTGCCAGGCATTCTGAAATATAAATGAAAACTGACATGCCATTTATCTGACAATTCAATGTCAGCAGTAATGATATCACTGGGCTTTGTACATTATCAGTTTCAGGGAATATCTGAGTTAAAATGAAAACTGAAACTAACTTTTGTGTATCAGAATAAAAGTGTACAACCGATAGTGATGTGGGTGATATTTTAGTTTGCAATTGGGAAAACCTAAAGCCCTATGTGTGAAAATGAACACTATACTCGAAGAGGGAGACTCTTTTTCAAGTGAATAAAACTAATGATAGTTACAACGTGAACACCACATTTCTGAAAACAACTAAACTTTTAAGTTAGCTTCTCATATTTGTTTAATGCTTTATAGCATATAGAGTATTATAAATACATTATCCCACCTGATTATCTACAGTTCTCATAAATTTCATAGGAATGTTGTATATTCTCATTTTACAAACTGAGAAACTGAATGCCAGGACATTAAACAATTCTTCAGATTCTCCTGTCTCGCATATATTAATCCTAAGACTAGAATATAGAACGTGTCTTTTTAGTTCAAGTTTCTCATTTTGTATTTTGCTGCCTCTCCTTTTTAATTTTAATTATTTTTTCATAGATTTTTCATATAGGCTTAGAATTACAAATTAATCTTTATTTTAACACAAAGTAAGCAAATGGAGTAAATTTCAGTATCACAATTTCTAAAAGGAGTGATTTTCTTTCATTGCACTATTACTACTTGTATTTCTGTGTTATTTCTTTTTTGTTAACTATTTTTATGTTTATTTATTTTTGAGAGAGAGAGAGAGAGAGTAGGGGAGGGGCAGAGAGAGAGAGAGAGAGAGAGAGAGAGAGAGAGAATCTGAAGCAGGCTCCAGGCTCTGAGCTGTCAGCACAGAGCCCAATGCAGGGCTCAAACTCATGAGCCATGAGATCATGACCTGAGCTCAAGTCAGTTGCTCAACTGGCTAAGCCACCCAGGCGCCCCAATCTGTGTGTTATTTCTTGAAGAAAAACTTCAGAGATGTAAGAAACTGCCTTTATTACAGTATCAACAACCTCTAGCAAAAGGTCTAGATCATAGTAATTATGTCATAAATAGTAAATTTGTCAAATAAAAGAATATTCCTAGAGTATTAGAGGTAATTAGAAGTTAATGGATTTTTTCTTTTTGTTAATCAGTCCTTTAGGTCAAAACACATGAATAAACATACAAAAAAGGGATATGATTTAAAAACCAAAGTAAAAGTATGACACAGAAATTAAATTCAAGTGTGAAATAAAAAAGATTTTCTATATAATGTTCTCTATATAGAATCAGATGCCTTAAGATTTTGTTAAGAATTTTTAATATTTTAAATAGAATCTACTTGTTGACCTACCACACTCCAAATCAGTTGACCTTCAGTGCACAATTCAGAACCAAGCTTTTAGAAAAGTTTTTAAGTTTTATTTATTTATTTTGAGAGAGAGACAGTTCAAACAGGGATGGGGCAGAGAGAGGGTGGAAGAGAGAGAATCCCAAGCAGACATGGGGCTCAAACCCATGACTGTGAGATCATGACCTGAGCTAAAACCAACAGTTGGATACTCAACTGACTTAGCCATCCACGTGCCCCATAAGAACCAAGCTTTTACTCAAAATCTTCCTTGAGATGTGACCATCTTGATGGATGAAGTTAAAGAATAATCTTTTGTTCACAAAGTAAGGCAGACATACAAAATGGCTACAAAATTTTGCCAGATGCAATCCCCTTAAGTCAACTAGTAAATTAAAAAGATACTTTCAGAGTTCCAAGACACCTGTTTTAAGTGAGCAATAGCAGTTCTCAAAGACAAAGAAGTTACCTGAATAGAAAGTCAAACCAGAATACTATATTTTAAATACCATTAAGACAGGGAAATGGATGATAACTTTATTTTTATCAACAATGTGAGAAAACTTCCTGGATAGAGCAACATAGAGGATTTACCTTTGCCTTTTTTGGAAAAACTAAAAAGTGACAATAGGTTACAATAGTTGGTTCTTTTTTATTATCGTTCTTCGCTAGGTATGTGTCCACTTTATTGAACCCATACAATTCATGTCATTAAGTACCACAGATGAAAAGATAAATAATATAGTCTCCGTTGTTTAGAAATTCACAAGCAGTTAGTTAGTTAGTTTTTACATTGTAGTATACTTGGCATAAAAGGTTGGTTCTTTTTTGAGGAGCACAAAGACACCTATATTTCTCTAACTCGATTCTGTTCAATCCGATAGTTGTTCTCCCATTACTTACTATATAATCGTAGTTAAACAGTCAACAGGTGCATATTTATATCCACAAAGGTTAATAGACATAAGAATAGTGGCTACCTTTGATGGGGTTGAGGGAGAGATAGACTGACAAGTGGGAAAAAAAATGGCTTCCGGGGTACTTGCTAGTAATTTCTATAGCTTGATTAGGAGAGCGACTACGCAGGTATGCCCACTCTGTATAATTATAACAAAGTATGAACTTGCCATTTGTGACCTTTATGATACATATGTTAAACTTCAACAATAATATTTCTCTGACAAATCTGTAGGTAATCTACTTTCAACAAAGAAAATAGTATGCTCATTGATATAAACTTATAAAGGGGCATTAATTTTTTGGTAAGAAAAAATTGTGAGAAAGAGCCTATAGGGCATGGTGGATGATGACAGTGTATCATAAGAGCCATGGATTATAAAGGATGATGCAGGAGAGGAGATAGGAACCTGATGGCTGAGCATCTTGTAGAATGCTCTAAGCATTTTGACTTTATCCAATAGGAATTAATATTCAAGAGTTTAAGACTATTTTGTCCAAGTAAAATAAAGAAGCCATTTCAAGTAAAAAAAAATATATATATATATATATACTGTTGAAGGACAAAGTAATTACATATATAGAAGATAGGTGATCAATTCTAAACATTTACTAATTATTTTAGTGTTTTCCCATAAAGTCAAATTTTAAGATGTCAATATTAAAGCTAAAAGTCCTGACTAATATTGGTCACAAATGTTTTAAAAAATAAAACTATCCTTAGTTAGTAACGATACATTATTAAATTGTTCAGAATTTTTAAAACTTTGAAGCATTTTATCTCCACTTCTGTTATTGAGGCAATATATACAGACATATTAAAATACTTGAACCCCCCACAAAAAATTTCCTCTACAAAGAAATGAGAACCATTAACTAACATTTTACAGTTTTAAACGTGGGGACTAAAAGCTGATATAAATGTATTGGTTATACTTTAAATATGTATCTATAATAACTGTTACAATTTGACCCCACTCATTTGTATTGCTACAATACCCTGTTATATACCTGTTTTTCACCTCACTCTGAATATATCAGTTTGAATGATCCTGTTTAAATTTATAATAAATACCACTACTTTACTCAAAACCCTCAATTTGCATCCCATCTCATTCAGAGTAAATTTCAAAGCTGTCATTATTATTTCAGGACTCCACCCCTATTTTTTCAGGTCAGTGCTTAGCTGTCTGATCTCATCTCATTGCTTTCTCTATCATTCTAACTGCTTCAATCACACTGATTTCTTCCTTTTCCTGAAATCAGCCACACCTGCCTCCATAGCAGAACCTTTAATTTTGCTGTTTCTTCTCTCTGGAATTTCATGCTTTGCTTCCCCAAGACCAGCAGAATTACACCTGTGTTCAAAGACAGGTTTATTATTAGCTTGCAGGAAGAACACACACCATGCAAAACCCTGGGGCATCTTAATAAGAGGGAGTTGGGAGTGTCTTCCTATAGTTTTTTAACTTGTTTCAAAACTATAGAAAAGTAAATCGTTAAATGGATCCTTTCAGGAAAGTGAGGTAATTCATAACTTAACATCAACATGTTTGCCATAGAAGATGGAGAGCACACCATAGGGCTAGACTTGTCCTTGGTAAAGAAACAGGAGTTATTTATAACAGAAAAAGAGAGAGAGAGAGAAAGAGAGAGAGAGAGAGAGATCCATATTTAATTCAGTAATCACTGAATGCCCTGACCTGGGGCTTGTTCTATTATGGGCCTTATCTATTGTTGATACTAATGACCTTACGCTGATTATTGTTGATATTCTGTGAATATTGTTTATGTTTACTTGAGAATGCTATAACCTAGTCTTACTCTTAGCTGTCACTTGACAGAATCAGCCTCCAGGGAGTTTTTCTCCCTTCTTTCATTCCTCCTTCTGTTCTTCCTTGTAAATGATAATAACTCTTTTCTAGACATCAACTTGAATAATATAACTAAAGTTACTGTAATAAAACACTATGGACTTTTTTTCCCCTTAAAAACGAAATTCAGAGTAATGGGAGATGTAACCTGCCATGGTAGATTATAGTCATTCAGAAATTAACATGACATTTATTCAACATTACTAATAAATCAATTGGGACTGAATAGCACTATATTCTAAATACCATTGTAATCTTGAAATGCAAATATTCTATCAAGCTAATCCCTGGAAAGTCATGAGAGATTATGTTTGACTAGAGACATTTTATGCTTTTTACATGCTCGTGAATTCACAGATCAATACAAATAGGGCTATTACACAAAACATAAAAAGCACTTAATGTGAAAAGATAAATCTTCCCTGGATTTCGCAGTGTTCCTGTAAAGTCCTGGCCTCTTAAGACATGGAAATTGATATGCTGAGAAGATGGACAATATTTGGTTTTACTTTCCCCAGAAACATTTATTGTTTTTACATGCCATGGGTGTTAGATGTGCATCCATTTGCCTCTCATTATCCTATCCAAAGGATAAAAAACCTTCTCTTATCTCCCCAACAACTCAATGGCTGCATCCTAGGGTAGTGACCTGGGTTAAAAGAGTGACTCAACAGTTCTTACCCTCCAGAAATTTAGAGTTATCTTCCTATGTGTTTACATTTCAAAAGAGCTAAAACCCTGGGTTGTAAACTCCAGACACTTATATATCTTCCCTCTAGACAGATTTATTTAAATTTCAAAGGATGAAGACCCAGATTTCTACCCCTCTTTTGTAGAGGAGAGAATGTCTTTATATGGAGGAGATTAGAATTATTTCCCCTTCTCAGGAGGGGTGTGGGGGCAGCTCTGTTTCCTCTACACAAGCACAAAAATTCATCCTCCTGAATCCGTCTCCTACAGAACAAGTTTGTAAGTGTAAGCTTATTCATGTGTCTCTCATCACTTTGCAGCAGGGTGCTATGCATAGAATAATCCATGTTGCAATGACACACTGCCATTATTACTGCTGGGAGTAAATAAACTCTGATCTCTGATCCAGAGACTTGGTCTTTCTGCTAGCATCTATTTATACCTATGTCTATATTCATCTTCATATCTGTATCTGTAGCTGTAATTTTATCTGTACTCATATTTATGTAAATATATATCTGAATGTAGTGAGTGCATCATCTCAGATCCTTAGCAGCATATGACTTAACACTTAGAATGAGATATAATTCAACCTAAACTAAATAGTTATCCTATTTCAATCATCAACATGTTTCACTAGTTCACTTAGGTATAGAGCAGATTTTGAGGTACCTCTGAAGTGCTGAATACAATAGAATCTTATTAAAAATATTCATAAATTAATGCAATAGTTGTATAAGCATACTAGCAGAAAATTTTTTAGATATTATCCTTATGTCAAAGTTAAGTGGCTCTCATTTTGGAATCAAAAATGTAAGGAAATAAATATTTATGTGATTCAAAATACAATAGCATTTTACAATATATTGAATTTATTTGTTCATAATTGCAGGGAGCAACCATTTAGTTTTTGTTTTAGCACCCCTTTCTATTCTTTTTTTAACTTTTCAAAACGTTAATGTTCATAATAAATCATGGATTCATAATATGTGTTATTGCAATAAGTATACAAGGTCACATCACTGTATTCTTAAGAGAATAAAATAAATCTCCCATTTTCTATAAAAACATGTTTCAAATCGGGGAATCTGGGTGGCTCAGTCGGTTAAGCACCTGACTTCAGCTCAGGTCATGATCTCACTGCTTGAGAGTTCGAGCCCCGCTTCGGGCTCTGTGCTGAAAACTCAGAGCCTGGAACCTGCTTTCAGTTCTGTGTCTCCCTCTCTCTCTTCCCTCTCCCACTCATGCTCTGTCTCTTTCTCTCAAAAATAAATAAACGTTAAAAAAATTTAAAAAAAACCATTTTTCAAATCTCCTAATAATTAAATATGCCTAATTATTTACCTGTGTAAAAATGAAGGTATCTTAAATTCATAAATTCCAAATTTTAATGTTAATTCATCAAAACTTAGAGGAATCACATACTTTTAATTTCTTAATTATTAGTCAGTAGAGGAGAGAGAGGAAGATGGTGGTGAGGTAGGAAGACCCTAGGCTTGCCTCATCCCACAAATATAGCTAGATAACTATAAAATCATCTTAAATACCCCAGAAATTGACCTGAAGATTGACAGAACAAACTCTACAAATAAAGGTAGAGAAGAGGCTGCATAGAAGAAGACATAACTGGCTTTTCTAACCTGTAGAAGGCAGAGACTTAAACAAAATGTGAAGACTGAGGAATTTATCCCTAATGGAAGAAAAGATAAGGCGATGGTCAGAGATTGAAGTGAAACAGATATAAGTAACATGACTGATAGAGAATTTAAAGCAACAATCACAGGATACTCATTAGGCTTGATAAAATAATAAAAGACATCAGTGAGAACTTTGTCACAGAGATAAAAGAGTTAAAAAAGAATCAGTCAGAGATGAAAAGTACAAAAAATTAGATTGGAACCAAGTTTGATGCAAGCTGCTTGCAGAAGTATAGGAATGAATTAGTGATCTAGAAAATAAAGTAATGGAAAGTAATAAAGCTGAACAAAAGAGAAAAAGAAGGATTCTGCAGCATAAGAACAAACTTAGGAAACTCAGTAACTCCATCAAACATAATAGCATTCATATTATAGAAGTTCCAGAGAAGAAGAGAGAGAAAAGAGGGCAGAACATTTATTTCAAGAAATAATAGAAAACTTCCCTAATCTGAGAAAGGAAACAGATATCCAGATCTAGAAGGCACAGAGAGCTACCATCAAAATCAACAAAAACAGGCCAACACAAAGGAATACTTGGTAATTAAATTTGCAAAATATACTTATAAAGAAAAAAATCTTAAAGAAGCAAGACAAAAGAACCCCTTAACTTACAAGAGAAAAACCTTAAGGCCAGCCAGAGATTTTTCAACAGAAACTTGGCAATTCAAAAGGGAGTGACATAATTATTCAAACTGCTGAATGGTAAAAATCTGCAGCCAAGAATACCCTACCCAGCAAGGTTATCATTCAGAACCGAAGGAGAGATAAGGAGTTTCCCAGATAAACAACAAACAAAGGAGTTCATGATCATTAAATCAGACCCACAAGAAATAGTAAAGGAAACTGTCTGAGTGCAGAGGGAAAAACAAAACTGACAAAGACAAGAAAAGATCAGAAAAAAATCTCAGACACAATGACAAAACAAGTAATAAAATGGCAGTAAATACATATCTATCAATATTACTTTGAATTTAAATGGACTAAATGCTCTAATAAAAAACATACAGTGTCAGAATGTATAAAAAAAAAATAAGATGAATCCATATGCTGCCTACAAGAGACTCATTTTAGACCTAAAGACACCTGCAGATTGAAAATGAGGGAATGGAGACACATTTATCACACATGGATGCCGAAAGAAAGCTGGAGTAGCAATACTTAAAATACTTACATTAAGCAATACTTACATTAAACAATACTTAAATTTTTAAATACCTAAAGCAATACTTAAAATATACCAAGACTATAACAAGAGACAAAAAAAAGGCACCATATCATCATAAAGGGGATAATCAAACAAGAAGATATAGCAATTGTAAGTATTTATGCACCCGACAAGAAAGCATCCAAATACATAAAACAATAACACAAAGGAACTCGTTGATAATAATACAATAATAGTAGAGACTTTAATACCCACTTACATCAATGGAAAAGTCACCTAAACAGAAAATCAACTAGGAAACAATGTCTTTGAATGACACTCTGGACCAGATGGATTTAACAGATATATTCAAAATATTGCATCTTAATGCAGCAGAATACACATTCTTGTCAGGTGTACTTAGAACATTCTCCAGGACACATAACATATTAGATCACAAAACAGGCCTTAACAATTACAAAGAGATTGAGCCATACCATATACCTTTTTTGACTACAACATTATGAAACTAGTGGTCAACATAAAAAAAAAATTGCAAAGGCTACAAATACATGGAAGTTAAACAACATGCTACTGAACAATGAAGGGATATCCCAGAAAATCAAAAAAAGAAATAAAAATACATGGAAGCAAATGGAAATGAAAACACAACAGTCCAAAACCTATGGGATGCAGCCAAATAGTCTCAAGAGGGAAGTACATAACAATATAGGCCTACATCAAGAAGCAAGAAAAATCTTGAATACACAAACTAACCTTACACCTAAAGAGCTAGAAAACAACAAAAAAGGAAGCCTAAAGCCAGCAGAAGGAAATAAATAATAAAGATTGGAGGAGAAATAAATCATATAGAAACTAAAACAACTATAGAACACATAAATGAAACCGGGATCTGGTTCTTTGAAAAAAATTAATAAAACTGTAGACCCCTAGCCAGATTTATCAAAAAGAACAGAGAAAAGAGCCAAATAAGTGAAATCACAAATGAGAGAGGAGCAATAACAACGAATACCATAGAAATACAAACAATTATAAGAAAATATCATTACACAATTATAGGCCAATAAATTGGACAACCTGGAAGAAATGTATAAATTTTTTAAAACATAACTTACCAAAAGTGAAACTGAATGGGGGTGCCTGGCTGACTCGGTAGAGCGTGTGACTCTTTATCTCGTGGTCATGAGTTTGAGCCCCAGAAGGACATAGAGATTTAAGGAAATAAAGGTAAAACAAACAAAAAACTGAAACAGAAAGAAATAGGAAACTTAAACACATTGATTGCCTACAAATTGAATCAGTAACCAAAATATCCTCAATGGGCAATTATCTTCAATGGTCAAAAAATGTCCACTCTTACCACTGTTATTTAACATAGTACCGGAAGTCCTAGCATCAGCGATCAGACAACGCAAAGAATTAAAAGACATCCAAATTGGCAAGGAAGAAGTAAAACTTTCACTATTTGCAGATGACATGATACTATATATAGAAAACCCAAAAGACACCACCTGAAAACTGCTAGAACCGATACAAGAATTTCATAAGGTCACAGGATACAAAATCAATGTACAAAAGTCTGTTGCGTTTCTATACACCAGTAATGAAGAGTAGAGAGAGAAATTAAGGAACCAATCCCATTTACAATTACACCAAAAATAATAAGATACCTAGGAATACACCTAACCAAAGAAGCGAAAAACCTGTACTCTGAAAACAGTAACACTGATGAAAGAAATTGAAGATGGCATGGAAAAATGAAAAAACACTCCATGCTCATAGATTGGAAGAACTAATATTGTCAAAATGTCTATGCTACGCAACACAATCCACACATTTAACGTAAACTCTATGAAAATACCACCAGCATTTTTCACAGTTAGAATAAACAATCCTAGAATTTGTCTGGAATTACAATGACTCCAAATAGCCATAGCAACCTTGAAAAAAAGCAAAGCAAAGTTGGAGGCATCACAATACCAGACTTCAAATTACATTGCAAAGCTGTAGTGATCAAGACAGCATAGTACTGGCACACACACACACAAAAAGACACACTGGGACGCCTCAGTGGCTCAGTCAGTTAAGCGTCTGACTCTTGATTTCAGCTCAGGTCACGATCTCACAGTTGGTGAGTTTGAGCCCCATGTCAGGCTCTGCACTGAGAGTGCAGGCCTGCTTGGGATTCTCTCTCTCCCCCTGTCTCTCTTCCCATCCTCTGCTCACACGTGCATGCGTTCTCTCTCTCTTTTAAAATAAATAAAACATGAAAAAAAATTTTTAACTAGACACATAGATCAATAGAACAGAATATAAAATCCAGAACTGAAGCAACAACTGTATGATCCATTAGTTTTCAACAAAGCAGGAAAGGATATCCAATAGAAAAAAGACAGTCTCTTCAACAAATGGTGTTGAGAGGGGTGCCTGGGTAGCTCAGTTGGTTGAGCATCCAACTTCGGCTCAGGTCAGGATCTCACAGTTTGTGAGTTTGAGCCCCCTGTTGGGCTCTGTACTGACAGCTCAGAACCTGGAGTCTGTTTCACATTCTGCGTCTCCCTCTCTCTGCCCCTTCCCCACTCATGCTCTGTCTCTCTGTCTCTCAAAAATGAATAAACGTTAAAAAAAATTTTTAAAACAAATGGTGTTGAGAAAATGGGACAGACAGCAACATGCAAAAGTATAAAACTGAACCACTTTCTTACACCATACACAAAAGTATTTAAAATGGATTGAAGACCTAAATGTGAGACCTGAAACCATAAAAATCCTAGAAAAGAACACACACAGTAACTTCTTTGACATTAATTGTGGCAACTTCTTTCTAAATGTGTCTCCGGAGGAAGGAAAACAAAAGTAAAAATAAAATATTGGGATTACATGAAAATAAAAATCTGCACAGTGGAGGAAACAATCAACAAAATGAAAAGGCAAACTATAGAATGGGAGAAAATATTTGCAAAGGACATATCCAATAAATGATTAGTATTCAAAATATGTAAATAACTTATAAAACTCAACACCCAGGAGTGTCTGTGTGGCAAGGTGGGTTAGGTGCCCAACTCTTGACTTCAGCTCAGGTCATGATCTCATGGTTTGTAAGATAGAGCCTGGCATCAGGCTGCGTGCTGACAGTGTGGAACCAGCTTGGGATTCTCTCTCTCTGCCTCTCTTCTGCTCATGCACACACACACACACACACACACACACACACACACACTATCTCTCTCTCTCAAGATAAATAAGCTTAAAAAAAATTGACATGCAAAAAATGAATAATCCAATTAAAAATGGGAAGAATACATGAAGAGACAATTTTCCAAAGAAGACATACAGATAGATGGCCGCCAAGCACATGAAAAAATGCTTAATATCACTGATCATCAGGGAAATGCAAATCAAAACTGCAATGAGATACCACCTCACACCTGTCAGAATGGCTAAACTCAATAAGACAAGAAAGACCAGGTGGTAGTGAGGATGTGGTGAAAGGGGAGTCCTCTTCTCTTTTTTTCTTTTTCACACTGTTTGTGGAAATGCAAACTGGTGCAGTCATTCCAGAAAATAGTATAGAGGTTACTCAAAAAGTTAAAAATAGAGTTATCCAGGGATCCAGCAGTTGCACTACTAGGTATTTACCCAAAGAATACAAAAATTACTAATTCAAAGGGATACATGAACCTCAATGTTTATAACAGCATTATCCTCAATAGTCAAATTATGAAATGAGCCCAAGTGTCCATTGACTGATAAACAGATGAATAAGGGGGTATATACATACAATGGAATATTTACTCAGCCTTGTGAAAGAATAAAAACTGGCCATTTGCAATGACATGGATGGAGCTAAAGAGTATAATGCTAAGTGAAATAAGTCAGTCAAAGAACAATAAGTACCCGGTTATTTCACTCATATGCAGAAACAAACAATAAACAAACAAATAAGCATTGGGGGGGGGAAAAGAGAGAGGCAAACCAAGAAATAGACTCTTAATTATAGAGAACAAACAAATGGTTACCAGAAGAAAGGTAGGTAGACGTTAAACAGGTGATGGGGATTATGGAGAACATTTGTGATGAACACCAGGTGATGTATGGAAGTTTTGAATCATTATATTGTACAGCTGAAATGAATATTAAACTGTATGCTAACTAATTGGAATTTAAATAAAAACTTGAAGAGGCACCAAGGTGGCTCAGTCGGTTGAGTGCCCGACTTCGGCTCAGGTCATGATCTCACAGTTTGTGAGTTGGAGCCCTGCGTTGGGCTCTGTGCTGACAGATTCTGTGTCTCCCTCTCTCCGCTCCTCTCCTCCTCATGCTCTCTCTCTCTCTCAAAAATAAATGAACATCAATAATTAGTCAAGATGCTTCCTGGATAATCATAGTGATATTTATAATTTCATTTTATCACAGTGGAAAAGAACATTTTAATGTTGTATGAAAATTATTCACCTTCAGAAAATCCTTTCTACCATAGTATGTTAAATCACAGTATTTTCTTGTAAGATTCAAAGTACTTTAAAACCTAACTAATGCAGATTTTATAAATCTCTTTGTTGTTTGATTGTTTTTGGTTTTCAAGCTGTACCAGTATTTTTTTATTCCTTACTTAACCAAACATGAAATAATCATCCTATTATATGTTTATAGGGTTAATTTTTTATACTGAAAATAGCATAGATAGGCTGATTCCATAAAATTTTTAACACTTACAACTGTGGCTTCTCTCTGCTAAGGTAAGCATTGTTAAAAAGACATACATTTCGTTTTAATTCATCTTTTGGAGTTGCATGAATGTGGAGAACATTATTGACATACTTTGCTCTTCAAAATTCTTGTGACATGAAAAGTATGGGGATTGTTAAAAGAAATAGTGATACATTTTATAATAGAAAATAAAATAGATTGGAAAAATGACTGTGATTTTTATCAGTTGATAAATTTCTGTTTAGAATTCTAAGTACGAATGTGCGTTGATTAGGTATTCTAAAAAACAAACAAAAACTCCTTCTTAAATACGCAATGAATAACATGATTTGCTTTTCAACATCTCCGAATATTAAATTATTAATGAGATGGGTAATTATGAATTCTTACAAAATAAAATACATTCAACATTTCAGATATAATTTATAACACTGATTGGATTTTCTCTCAAGGGATGATTTCACATCCATTTGATCTATGCTGGTAGAATACTATTAAGGTTCAGATAAATATAAGGTAAGGAGCCAATTCAAAGGACAGGCAATAATGAAACTGCCAGAGGGGAGGTCAGTGAGGGATAGATGAAATAAAGGGGATTAAGATTACACTTATCTTGATGAACACTGAGAAATTTATAGAATCGTTGAATCAAAAAAAAAAAAAAAAAAAAAAAAAAGGCGATGCAACTATGTAACTGGAGAAGCCAAGGAAGAAATGGTGTTTCATTGGAATGAGAGGTGTGAGTACAAACTTCAACTTTCTAAAGCAATCTGGTTGCCTTGCAGTATAGTTTCAATGATTGGGCCTCAAGCAGTTTTCTTACAAACCGATGATTATTCTCCCCGGGACTGACCTCCACCATCTCTCACTGACTGCAGGCTCATAATGGGAATTAATGCCCAATAAATCCCAGGTAGAGAAGTGAAAAGAGGATTCTCAGAGGAGATAACCTATACGCTGAATGTGTTACTGCCCTATTGGCAGAATGTGTTCCTATCTCTATTGTCAGATGTCTGAGAAGCCTGTATAGGCAGGCATACATCTTAAAGGTGCCAAAGGCAAGCAGAATACAAGTCCTGATTGTGTCAAATACATTGGCTTGGATGATATCAACAGATAAGCAATTTAATATTTTAACTCAACCATCAGGGACTAGTTTATAGGCTCTGTTAAGTAGATTATTGATACCTGTACTCAGTGACTGCCTCCATTAAAAAAAAAATATTTATTTATTTTTGAGACAGAGAGAGAGAGAGAGAGAGAGAGCAGGGGAGGTGCAGAGAGAAAGGGAGATGTAGGATCCAAAGCAGGCTGTGTTGACAACAAAGAGTCTGATGAAGTGCTTGAACTGTGAGATCATGACCTGAGCCAAAGTCATACACTTAACCAACTGAGCCACCCAGGCGCCCCTGCCTCCACATTTTGATGTGGAAATGTCTGAACCTCCCAACCTTATTGTAGGGAATAAGGTCTAAAGAATGAATGCACAAGGGATATGGGGATAATGAATTCAGCCACTCTGTTACTGATCATAGCATGATTGTTCAAGAGGAAATGGTGAGGCACACACAAATTATGGAACATGTTATGATGCCCCATATTCTAAAATAATTCACTTGATCTGTATTCTTTAATGCTATCAATGTCAAAAAAGAAAGATTAAGAAATTCTTTCAGATTAAAGGACACTAAAGACACATGAAAAATAAATGCAATGTATAGTTCTAGGATTGGATCCAGGCTAAAAAAAAAAGCCACTACTAGTAAAACTTAACTACTTAATTATGGACTGTACATTAAATAACAGTATTATAATACTAGCAAATATCCTGAATTTGAATATTTCACACTGGTTGCCTTATAGAAGATTCTTGTTGTTAGGAAATATGTGTTTTAAAAACTTATGATATCTGCAATTTACTCTTAAATAGTTCAGTAAAGTTCATAGCACCCGAGCCTCCCTCTTGGTTCACTCCGTTGAAGTGCCCTGCAATGGGCCAAAGGAATAATCTGATTCTTTTCTCCATCTTCCCAAAGACTCCTATTATCATTTTTCAGAGTTATGCTGTGCTAGAGCATGGATAGTCTACAAGTATAATGTGAATTATTGGATATTGCCTTTGAAATGACCCTACACCCCAGAGATCCAAAACCACATGATAGTACTTTGACCTGAGTAAGGACTTAGGAGGTTAGTATTAAGTGGATTTTGCCCAAGTGATCAGTGGGTTACTGGGCTGTCGCATCTTGATATTCACTTCTCCAGTTCCAGAATGTATAGAGGGAATAAGTAGAATTAGTAACTAACTGGTAGATAACCTATGTTGATTGCCTAGTCCATGGATTTAGAGATAATATTGTAAAAAGACCCAGCTGGAAGCCCCAACAAACTCCTCTCATCCTATAAAGACAATAAACAATAATAAGTAATACAATCCTTGGAATATTCCAGAGATTAGTGCTGCCATCAAACACTCAAAAGTTGTAAGGGTGACAATTCCTACCACATATATGTAGCACTGATTGGTTAGTGCAAAAGCCAGATTGTAGAGAAAGATTATAGATGATCACAAACTCAACCGAATACTGTCACTGATCACTGACTGATTATAACTGCATTCCTGGATTTGTTATCATTCCTGGAAGAAGTCATTGTAGCTCCTTATAAGTCATATTTAGCTCCATGAAGTTACTCGCCTAGCAAGTGCTTCGTTTTCCATACCTAACAGTAAATATGGTAAATTTCAAGCATGCCATTTTACCCAGTTTGGATATTTGAAAAGATTTACCAGGCTCCACAGTGTGTATTTAGGTGAGGCTTTTATCTAAAGGCAACCAGTGGAGAACAGGGAAAGAAAAAGAATGCAGGTAAGCAACAAGAGTCTCAGGAGAGACATCTAAATAACCCAAACTCCTCATAGCTCTATCTTTGTACATGGCTGGGCTGAGTATCTGATTTGAATCCCAATGTCTGCCAGTTGTATTGGCTTTGGAAGAGTTCTGAGGACTCACTGGGAGACCTGTAGAAGTCCCCTTGGTCAATAATCAAGACATGCTTGTCAAACCAATTGGGCCAGTTATGAACCATTAGTTTGTACAGGTCATTCATTCATTCATTCATTCACTTAGCCTAAGCCTAATTCAGTGAAGACAGTAAACCTCAGTGTGTGGTTTTAGCTGCCTATCCTTGCCCCTTGTCTTCACTAAGACTCTCTCTTTTCTAATATACTGCTTTTTGGGTTGGTTAAGATATTAATTAGCCACATATGCTCACAGTTGATATCTTTCCCAAAGTTATTTGATTATTCCATGGTATTTAAATAATCATCTTAATAATGATAATTCTCACGTTTGCATACAAAGTCTATTTTTTGAGTTCCAAGCTCTTATATATTACTGCTTCCTGCCTACCGCCACTAAATATCCTGCAACCACTTAAGGCTTGATATTTTCATAACAGCTTTAATTATTGACATTTAAATTATCCCTCTCTTTCTCTATTTCAATGAATAGCACTGGAACACACAAGCTCATGTCATGAAAACTGCCTCTAATCATCAATTCCTTATTTTTTTTACACTCCACCTCTATATACGTATATAGTACCTCTTTCTTTAGTTCCATTAAGCATGCATGATACAATATTATGACTGTACCCTTTCCTCCACTGAAGTGTAAATTCCGTAAGATCAGGTCCCATGTCTGTACTTTTCAATGCATGGCTCAAATTAAAGTCTCAATAATTCTTAAGTGAATCAATGAATAATTAAGTATTTGGAATTGCTTTTAGAGTTTGTGCATTTGGATTTCAACTCTCAAGGAAGTATTGTCTCTGCAGATACATTTTAGAAAAAGTACTCTATGAAGTAATAGCACTGTTCATATGAAGAAATTGCGTGATATACAAACACATCATGAATTAAGAGTCATTAGTGTAACATATTACTTCAGTTATTGAAGTTGTGAACTTTCCCAGACATGGATAATTTTAAAATGAAAATGTTTCCGGTTTAACAATAAACATTAAGGTACATTCAGAGATGGTGTGGTTTTTGTGACATTTTTCTTGGCAAGGATGCAGTAACTTCATCTACTTTAAACCCATGGCAGTCACTGAAACAGAAAGATTCCCAGGAGAAGATAACTTGCGGTCTGTGGTGTTTAGCTCTTGTCCTAATCCTGGCTAAACCAGTTATTCTAATTAACATTTCAAACAAACTTCCTGAAGGATAGGCTCAGAGTACAATCTACTTCTCTTCAAAGGGGAAACCCTCTATTATCCCTCAAGAATAAACCCTTTATTTCCTCGACTTTCCTTTAAAATACTGCAAGGAAAGTTTTTGAGAGTCAGAAACCAGAATCTGCAGCCTTCTATACTGCCTACACAGGGATTTTTGCCTTTTAGAACTGCTGTATCTAAACTGATTAACAGGACCAATTCAATTTCATCCAGAAAATAGTTGCAAAAAATAACTTAGGTTGAAAGTTAAAAATGTAACTGGTCTTTGTAATTACACAAAGCCTATTTGATAATGTTATGCTTTCTGATGATAGATTTTTAGTAATTATTTTTTTTTCAAAATTGTCACCATAATACCAATGCCCAATAAAAAAATGTGAAAAGAGGTGCTATTAAGGTCATAAAAATCAGACTATCACACCATCTTTTACTTTTTACTTGCATACCAATAATTTGATAAATTAGTAAAATACATTTGGTAAATGCCCAGCTCCCATGAACAATGCACACTTTCCTCTCTATACGTATAGGCTCTATTATGAGACATTAGGAATACTGTGAAATAGTTTTAAACACTTTGGGCAAAAGCACAATTTATTATCCTATATGCAAATGTTAAAATTGCGATTATAGAAGATTTTTCATCATTTAAATGAATATGAAATAATTATATTAAAATATGAATGCATTTAGTTATTCAAAGAACAGTACGGTCCGGTTGCATGGTTACGCTGCAAGGGTGAAATTCAACTGAAGTATCTATATGAGAGGAGCTAAAAAGCTGTAATTTCATGGGAATGAAGTATTCTTTCAAAGTTGCTTTTTCCTTTCATATTTATTTGTGTTAGTCTCGAGTTGCTGACCTTCATCCACCCCAACGACTCAGCATCCTCACACATACCAGTTTGCATTAAAAGTGCATTTTTTTTTTCCAAGTGCCATAAAAATGTATCTATGGTCAAGGCTACTAGTTGTAATTACTCAGAATAGTTCTTGTTTTTTAATCTTCTGTATAAGACTGTAATAATTACAGAGTGCCTTTGTACCTTAGGCATAGGCAAGGTTCTTTTGATTACAAATTATAAAAGGTCTTTTACATAAATATTTTTTGAAAACAGAGTTCATTAACTGTAGACCATCGGTTTCTCAACAGCCCACGATTGTAGGAAATAAGAGAATAAAGAGATTACCAATGATGTGTTCACAGAAGCCATTAGACAGAGAAAAAATAAATTAACCTGAGACTAAATTTTTAGTCATCTATAAATCCAGGCCTACTGGATATAACCAAAGATATTCAATGTAAAATAGTTGTTGCAATATAAAATATTCATTGCAAATAAAGTGAGTCTATTAATGCGTTTAATGACAAAATATAAAGGCTACCTTTGCCTAGTATTCCAACAACTATAGTGACAATCAAATGCAGACTAGGCCAGGTTAAGTCATAATCAATCCCTTTATTACTTACACCACAACTGTGAAGATAGATTCTTAGACGGATATTGATTTGGTGGTGTTTACTCTCTAAATCTGTGGTTCTAAACTTCAGCATGTATTAGAATAATCGGGAATGCTTGTTAACACACAAGTTCTTAGAATTTAAACCAGAGTTTTTGTTTCAGTTCCGATTCTGTTTCTAATTCATTCTGACCCATCTAGAGTGGTGGAGTCTGAGAATTTGATTTCCTAGCAAGTTTCTCGTTCTGATTTGAGACCCACTGATCTAAACCAAATTGATATATGTATCAGTCTACATATTTTGATTTATCACCAAGTAACCTGCAAATTCCATGTAGCTCACTCATAGGAAAAAAAAAAAAATGTTTGCCAGAAGATATGAAGATCAGGCTCCCGTGGCTTTTATAGTTTGATTTTAAAAATCTGTTAGCATCCGGGTTTTGTATATCAACGTTCAACCAGCTTGAGTCATCCACAAGAGTACTCAAATATGGGTTCTAAACAGATTAATTTTTTAGGCTGCACATTCAACTGCTCCAAAAGATATGAAGCCTTTTTGCTGCTTTTCCAAGTGGGAGTCCAGACGTTAATCTCCGAAGAATACCTTCAGTATTCTCTCAGCATTTCTCTTCAAAAGATTGGCAAAAGTAAAACTAAATAATTCTAACATACCTGAGATATTACTAAAACTAATCTCATTTCACATTTTGGGGTCATGGCTATTTCAACAACACACGAACTCTTGTAACGTATTTATCAGCATCTTTTCCATCACCCAGAAAAAACAGATAATAGATCCACCGGAAGCCCAAAAAGGCACAATCTAAGTAAATTATTTTTTCTGATATGACTTAAGCCTGAAATGTAGTCACTAGGTTGATGGAATTACTTAATATTATTTATATTACTTTATATGGAATCTGTTGCTTCATTTTTTCTATCATTAAGCTTTTGCCTAGATTTTGTAAGCCTGGTTCAGGAGATCACACACATCAAGGCAAAGAGAAACCTTAAAATGGACACAGAGTTAAACATTTAAATCTTTATGTCTAAAATTATTTTCTTCAAAATACTTTAGCTTGGAATGCTGAATGCCCAATATGAGTTTTTGCTATTTAGAAATAAATACAATTTAATATGTATATACATACACATACATTTCAGCTCAAGGAAATAAATTATGTAGCAGTGACATTTGCTATTAGCACATGCGCCTGCACACACACGCACACACATACACGCACGCACGCAGTCTATGTTTTGAATCTAAGGCAACATTAAGTTTTATGAAAGCATTAAGTTGTCAAAGATAAGGAAATGGTTCCTATAGGCTCAATGCTACCCCAATTCAAAGATAGTACTGGCGTTCCAGACAAACCCCAAAGTTCTCGAGGTGTCTAGATTTTCACTCATTGACTGACCCAGTAAAATATTGATTTGCAGGTGTATATTGCTAGATAAAGTTGTCCTATAGACTTGGGTTTAGTAAGGTCCTTCCAGAAATGGCAAGATTTAAATTTGCTTGCAGACCATTTAAAAACAAAACAAAACAAATATTCTATGTAGTTTCACATAAAAGCTCATTTCTAATCTACCTAATGTTGCCTAACTCAATTCTAGGATTTTTAAGGTTCTACATATGTTTGCAAATTTCTTTATGTATGTTTATATACTTGTCATCTGACTTAAATTGTCCTTTTAGGAAATAATTTAATATGTTTGGTTTTTTTTGTTTTTTTTTTTTTGTTTTTTTTTTGTTTTTTTTGCCATTTCAAAATTTATCTGCTTTAAAGTTTCTGGAATAAAAAAAAAAACATGATAAAAAATGAAGATCATTAATTGCCTGGATAAATAATACAGAAAAGGAGACAATTCATGGTCTTCTTTTTTAAATTTTTTTACTTAAAAAAAATGTTAACGTTTATTTATTTTTGAGAGAGACAGAGACAGAGTGTGAGATGGGGGAGAGGCCAACGCAGAATCTGAAGCAGGCTCCAGGCTCTGATCTGTCAGCACAGGGCCCAGTGCAGGACTTGAAATCACGAAGTGTGAGATCACGACCTGAGCCGAACTCGGATGCTTAACTGACAGCCACCCAGGCTCCTTAACAATGCATAGTTTCTTAAAATAAGCAAATAATAAAATACCCTGGTCCCAAAGGTTTTTCTCATCTACATTAGTGAGATACCACCAATATCCGCCTACACCGGATAATATGAATTTGGTCCAGTCTCACCCATACATGCAATTTTTATGTTTTATTTTATTTACAAATATCTTTTAAAGGACAAACACGTGATCAGTTATTTATAGGAGCTAAAAGCAAAGCAAAAATGTAACGCAAGTGTCATAAGCTAATAGGGGTCTGTTTTACCTTAAAAATTCTATGTTTAATCTATGCTAAAAACCTTTTGGGAGAGGTCATTAAGGAATTAAACAAACCAAGAGCTATTCAATTTTACTGTTAGGATAAGCAAAGATGTCAGAATGTTTATGATCCAATATTATTTAATTTTCTGTAAAAGAAAATCAAAGAGTGTTTTTTACCTAGAGAGTTTTAGAAAACAATCAAATCGAAAGAAAAAGAAAGAAGGAATTTCTTGATTTAATCTACTAATATTTCAAATGGTTCATCAAAAAACTTAAAGTACATTATATTTTTTTAATCTTATCTCTCATGATAAAATTATACTCTGTCATCTGAGGAGAGACACAAGAACTTTTTTTGCTGTTTTTTGACTTTTGGGGCTAGTGTGAAGAAAACATGAAGCATCTGCCACTCCTGGAAACCCAGCCATATGTTCTTATTTCATGAAAATAGTCTATTCTGCAAGGAAAACTTTCCTTCAGGGTATTAGGGGACAATAAAAGTATAGTTTATACTAATACCTTAGTAAAGCAGATTGTATGTAATTAGATTTCAAAATGTGTTTAAACGTTCCATGTAAACCTAATAAACTTTCATGTTACATTCTTGTTTACTGAAACATAGATTTAAATTCCCAAAAGGACTTTACAACAACTAAATGTGAAAATCCTTATTAGAAGTAATACAATAATGGAGCATCTGCGTGGCTCAGTCGGTTAAGCGTCCAGATCTTGGTTTTGGCTCAGGTCATCACCTCACAGTTTTGTGGGTTCAAGCCCGGCATTGGGCTCTGTGCTGGTGGTGCAGAGCCTGTTTGGGGCTCTCTCACTCTCTCTCTCTCTCTATCTCTCTCTCTCTGCCCCTCCCCTGCTCATGCTGTCTCTGTTTCTCTCTCTCAAAATAAATATATAAACTTAAAAAAATAAGTAATACAATAATTATACTCATACATTATTAAACACACACAAACACTTTCTTGAATTTCTTAGCTACCTGAGTAAATTTTTTTTTTCCTTTTAATTCAACTTCCCAAATCACTTCTATTTAGTCTTAGGCTGTTCTGCTGCCATACTTAATCAGTTGTTCTCCCCAAATTCACAATAGGCTAGGTTTAAAAGTACTACAGTCACATATTAGGATCTCTGGTGTTGTTTCCAAACCCCATAAAGAGACTGAATAAAGAAGATATGGTTTATATATCCAGTGGCATACTACTTGGCAATGAAAAAGAATGAAAGCTGGTCATTTGCAGCAATGTGAATGGAACTGGAGGGTGTTATGCTAAGTGAAATAAGTCAGTTAGAGAAAACAGATACCCTATGTTTTCACTCCTATGTGGATCTTGAGAAATTTAACAGGAGACCATGGGGGAGGGGAAGGGGGAAAAATAAAGTTACAAACAGAGAGAGAGAAGGGGCAAACCATAAGAGACTCTTAAATACAGAGAACAAACTGAGGGTTGATGGCAGGGGTAGGGGAGAGGGAAAAGTGGGAGATGGGCATTGAGGAGGGCACTTGTTGGGATGAGCACTGCATGTTGTATGGAAACCAATGTGACAAAAAAATATTTAAAAAAAAATTAAAAAAAGAGAGATTGGAGGGATCCACTCCTACATTTCGATCTATCAGCCATATTTCCTTCATTAAGTCTAACACTTCTTAATCAGTCTTTCTCTGAAGATAAATTCGATTGATTCTGCTGTTAAAAACAAAACAAAGTAATACACATAAACTGGTTTCATCAATCAAATTGATTACAGCTTCCATTTATACTTACAAAAGGTGATAACATTGTTTCTGCATCTCAAAGATGGGCTGGCAATGCTTCACACTGGGGACATAGACTATGGTGAAGGACACACATTCTTATAGTAATTGTAAACTGAAGTTACCAAGATTTCTGGCACCAATGCTAATTAATACACACTCACTTTACCTGCAAGATTTTATGATAAAAAAATACTGTCAACCCTTTCATCTTAAGTCTCAGGTATGAATTTGATCAAAATTGGCAGGAGGATGATGTGATTGATATATCTCTTTCTGGACTTAATATGAACAGTTCCCATTTCGAATATTTCAAGCCCTTTGTTTCCATTCCCTTCATCTCAAGGTTTTTGTTTCTGTGTTGTTGTTTTGTTTTGTTTTTACATGATGCTTTGTTAAACTCTTCACTATGTACAGATTTGTCTGAAAGTTTAGAATCAAGTTCAGACCTCTGATATACACAGACATGATTATAATGGCAAGGAATTATCTATCCCAGACATGTAATAGTGCATCTGTCCAACGTAACTACAACCATTTCAAGCTACCACATTATTCAAGTAAGGTTTTAGGTTCTGTATTTCACATATAAGCACAATTAACTTCTGACAGTAAATTTTTAACTAATTACAATGTATCCATCCATGCAAGATAATTGCAATATAAATGTTTAGTAGCCAATCTGGTGCCTTCGTTCATAATTAATATTATAAAATTGACATTAAATGCTTCTACACTACAGACATGGGCACAGAAAAATTTAATAAACATTTAATTATTTATAAGTGCACATTATAATTCATACTATATAAAAGCATTTAAAAAGAAATAATGGACAGGTAAACACAATCAGGAAGCTAATTTTATATTAAAATGTGTTTACTGTCTCTTAATGGTGAAGCCATTATCTGCACCATGACTGACAGATATGGCATCTAGACTAAACTATCATTTATTGAGGATAATCTTTGTCTGCATATTTTATGTTTATAACAAATAATCTGTTGCTGTTTTTTGCATGAATAAACCTTAAAGTCATAGAAATTTAGTACCAGAGAAGACTCGACATTATTTTGTTCAGTGCCATTATTTTACAAATAAATTAGAATAATTTACTGATAGATTCAGACTAAGTAATAGTCTTCATAACTGCTATTCCCATATAGAGTCTATTCACTATGCAATGCTGCCATTGTAAAAAAAATCATTGCACAATGTAATTCATGCCCACTATTATCAGCAATTAATTAATTAATATTTATTCTCTTATGTGTGTACTAAGATTATTAGTATTGAGTGTAGTACTTAATTAGTACTTAAATTTATAGAACTGGGCTCTAAATACTTTTTTGCTTCCTCTTTACATTAGATGAGTTTAGACTAAATAAAAACACATCTATTAGTATTATTACAATAATATAAGCTAAATTTTTATTGTTTGGCAAACTTCAAAATATTTATATAAGAAAAAGTCTCACTCATTTTGGTTATGTGATGATCCTTTAGATTTTACATGTGAAATTCTATTTCATTGCTTCATTAGAATACAAAGATAGTGCTATGCATATGTTCACAATTAATACTCTCCATTTATTCAACTACATAGAATTTTGCTGTTCAAAATGTGTGGCAATATAGTCTCAGTTTGAAATATCAAGGTGATTAGTTTGATGAAGAAATCTAAACTGTTGGTATCACTAACTTATGTGCTGAATTACGTATGTAATACTCTCCTTACAGCCAGTGCTATGTGAGCCATTGGCTTGAAGAATAAAATTCTAAAAAGCAGCTCCAATAAATTTTTCATCCTTTTGTTATTTAGCTACTCATCTCTTTGGACCATGTTTTTGCTTATAGTATATATTTATATTTAAACTTGTATGAATGTCTTAAGCATGGAGTCTTCTCCGATTACAAATATCTGAAAATAAAAAGTAGAAGTGATGCGTTTCCCCTTGACTCTAGTCTTTAAATTAAATAGTGAATGCACTGAAAAATGTATTTTGGATAGCAGGATATTTTTTATCCTTCTAAGGAGGCCAAGCATATTTCAGGAACATCCACAGAACTACAGTTGATACATGATGCCTTCCTTCAGGGTAAGTAATCGAAAAAGAAAATTTAGTAGTAATATCCTGGAAAAGAAAGTGTTTATATTCTTCTGGGAATAAGCAATATTATCCTGTAATACATTATAGTTATAATATCATTACAAATATGTTATACTTACATATTATGTTACAATATATTCTTTATTGACTAAATGAGGGAAATGATTTTCTTTAAGTGACAGTCTACATTCTCCGTTGTTTACACTGACCACAGAGGTAGATCAGGAAAATTAACCACCACAATTATGTGCCTAATAATGTCTAAAAATTGTGTAGTATACCTGCAATTAATTGACCTCAGGAAATTAAAGTTTAAGTAAACCCTGGTGTGGCAAAATTATTCACTGTACCACCTTAAAAGTGAGATTATATTCATTGCATTACTCTCCTAAATCACAAATATAGAATTATATAATCTAAATCTTTTGAAATGTAATTTCACATATTAATTTTGTCAATAAACCTTTAAAGATGAGTTTTTTTAAAGTTAAGAGCCTTATTCATTTCTAGATTAGGATAAAGGCAATGGAATTCTAATCTGAGAGAATTTCATTAAAACAAAACTGGGCAGCATATACCCATGATAAGTGCATCCAGAAATTAAACAGTTCTATTTAAGGAAAATATTTATATCTCAAAAAGACTCAGAATCTATTACTGCAAACTAATTTAGACAATGTACCTTAAACTTCAAAGTTAATTAAAATTTATGTCCTTTATTATATTTGCTTATTTTCTTGCTGTGCACACACACACACACACACACACACAATTTTGCTACAAAAGCAAGTTGGATATAACTGGTATATATAAACACTTGGATTCCTAGTAGTATATTTCCATCTAGTCCCAGATAAATATCAATACTTGCACACTTGTGGTATACATTATCCTAATACATTAAGAGTGCTACTGGTTATTACTTTTTCTTTTTCTTTTTTTTAATTTTAATTTTTTTTGTTTTATTTTAGAGAAATAGCATGCGTGTGAGGGGGGGAAGAGAGGTGGAGGGTGAGAGAGAGAGACAGAATCCCATGCTTAGTGCAGAGCCCAACCTAGGGCTCAGTTCCATGAACCTGGGATCATGACCTGAGCTGAAATCAAGAGTCAGACGCTCAGCTGACTGAAATACCCAGGTGCCCTGGTCATTATTCTTTAAGTCCCTATGCTTTTCTTTAATTTTCACAAAATTTTTTTAAAGTTACTATTCCTTTTGTGAAATTTGAGGCTTGGATTAACACTCATCTGTTACTAAGTGAAAAATTCCTGTGTTGAAACCAGGTTTGAATGAATATCCGTATTCTTTTAGCTACGTTTTGGGAACATTGTTTTTAGACTAGCACATTGATGTTTTATAATTTCCAATAGATATTAAATATATGTTATACATGCCACGGCTAATGTTCAGTATATGAGTGCTTAGAGGCCATCAAAAATACTTTTTATCCCAATTGATTGTGTTTATAAAAACAGTGAGTACTTTACAGGGGAGGGAGTATGTTTTAAAAAGCATTATTTGCAATCTTTAAGTTCTTTTTTATAAAAACAAATGAGAATTGTTGTGTTAGAGATGTCCTAAATTAGATGGTGAATCATAAACAAAGCTATAAATGAGCTGCATAGGAAGGCAGAGACCATGCTCTTGACATTGGAGGTTATTACCATATTATGAAATTAACACTGCCGTGATCTGTGGTTTCCTTAATTTAGCTGTTCCATGCATCTCTCTTTTATGTAAGGGATGATTAATACATTTAATTATATATTTTGATAATATAGTATTACAGTAAAATAAATGGAGATCAAAACCATAATTACTTGTATAGTAAATAATATTCTAATTGATTTCTGGTGTTATATATATCTAATATTCTTTTTAGTTTTTGCTGCTTGCCTATAAAATAATTGAATAATTAATAATTATAGGAGTGACAGGTTAATTTTACTTTGAGTCAATTTACATATGAATCAAATCAGCAGTGGCAAAATTCCTAATAAACTTGTAACATTATACAAATAAGATATTGGCACTATCTCTTTCATGACCTGTAAGTTTTAATGAATGACAATATTTAATTAACATTTTCTAATTTTAAAAAGAGTTTAACAGAGTGAAAAATACGTACATTGCCCATGCTGTAGATCTAATCCATATCGAAAGTAATTTAAACTCAAAAACAACAAACTTCTAAATATCTTTGATAAACATTTTTAAAAAACGCTTTCAAATGCTACAATTACTCATATTGTCCTGTGGAAACTTTAAAAAAATTTTTTTCATGTTAATGTATTTTTGAGAGGAAGAAGGACAGAGTCCAAGTGATGGAGGGCAGAGAAAGACACAGAATCCGAAGCAGGCTCCAGGTTCTGAGCTGTCAGCACTGAGCCCAACGTGGGGCTTGAACTCATGAGTCATGATATCATGACCTGAGCCGAAGTTGGACGCTTAACTGACTGAGTCACCCAGTTGCCTCTGTGGAAACTGTTTTTTAAAGTTATAAATATAAAAGTAGTATCTAAGCATTAACTAAATATTGGATATTTACTTTTGTCACTTGAACTCACAGTTTCCACTCTGACAACAGTAACACTGTTTTGGGACCGTAAGTGTTCAATAAACATTGAGTGAAGGAAATGTTGCAAAGTTAAAAGGTATGAGCTCCTGAAGATACAAGAGAGGAGATATTAGTTTGAAACTCAGGATTTGGGGTACAGTAAGCAAGGTAACCCTCAGCCTATTCCAGAGGACTTAGGGTCACCTGATCTTAAATAATAAGTTTTCAAAAATGGGAATAGATATGAAGCTCAATTTACTTCAGTGCGACCAAGCTCTAGTGACACAAAATAAATGCTCTATTTTCAGCAAAACACTGCCTTGTGTTTGTCAACAATGTTTTATAGAAAATTTTAAACACTTTTTAATTTTAATCAAATGATTCAAGAAACTCAGGTTTTAATTTTTAAACACTAGATTGCTGTATCTTTGCATGTTCATGTAATTATCTTGTCAAATGGACCTCCTAACAGTAAGCGTTAGAATGATGCCTGTAGTCTTCAGGCCTGAGTTGTACAAGCTTCTCTGACCCGGCAACAATTGAAAAAAATGCCAGGAGGATGGTATTTCTCTGTATTGACAGCTGGTTCTCCACTGACCTCCCCTTTACCAGACCTCTTTAGCTACAAGCTCTAGTGCAAATCCCTGACAGGCCTTTAGCTCATAATGAATCTTGGCCTGGAAAGTGAAGTAAGAGGGTGAAGTATAAGGAAGGATTGCAGAGGCTGTTTGCTTCCTTCGTTTTAATAAAGTCTAGTGGATAGGAAGTCAATAAATGATGATGATAATACACAGGGAATCAGAGACATACCGAGATCAGTGACTTTGGGGCAGAAACAGAGATGCTACAATTGCTTTACAAACTAAGGTTTGGGGATGAACATCGAACAAATGTTATGATCATAACAGAAAACAGTCGGTAGGAATACAACTTTACATTTTTCTGCTCCCAGGAATAACCAATCACAAAACTAAGGGTTTTAATGAAGGTGTGTGTAAAAACATAAAAACCTCGGAGAATGAAAAGAATTTTTGCCTTTGAATTTAGAGATCCCAATAATGAAAACTAACGGGAGAGATGAGTTTCAGGGACACACTTTAAAATGGTAATAAGACTTGGGAATATCTAGGGGGTGGTTTTAATAGCAATCAAATAAAATTTAAAATGTAAGATCCATTTAAATGCATAAATGATTGTTTTGCCAAAAGACTATAAAAATCAAGTCTGGGGTAAATTTTTAAATCTTTTTATTTTGAAATTTTATGGTCATCTTTCTTTGTCATGTGAATGTTGTTATACCTATGTTAAATTAAAGTATATTTAATTGAGGGGTGCGTAGGTGGCTCAGTCAGTTAAGGTTCTGACTCTTGGTTTAAGCTCAGTTCATGATCTCATAGGTCATGGGTTCAAGCCCCACATCAGGCTCTATGCTGACAGTTCAGAGCCTGGAGCCTCCTTCAGATTCTGTGTCTCCCTCTCTCTGTGCCCCTCCCCTGTTCACACTCTGTCTCTCTCTTTAAATCATTTTTTAAAAATTGAGAAAAAAAATACTGATAGAAAAGGTAGGCCTGAGATCCTAAAGCCTGTACAGAGGCCTGTACAAACATCCTATGTTTTATGTCACTATATTTATTCATACATGTTTTTCTCATTGATAAGTCACGTTTCACTTTTGAACTGTATTACCTTATATACTCCCAGTTTGTTTTCATTGAAAGTGCATTATAGAATAATTGGTTACAGAATAATTAGTTTTGAAAGTGTAACTTAAAAAAAATGTAATCTAAAGGTATATTTACATTTACTTAATGGCACTTTCAGAAAGTTTTGTTAGTATGATACAATAGAAGTTAAAATCACTTATAATCAACACTTTTCACCAAAATACTATATTATTGGTAAAATATGAAATAAATTGAATGAAATTAAAGAAGAGCTTAATACAATCATCACAAAACACATTTCTAACTGAATATCTGGCATTGAAACATTGTTGTGGTCACTTATAATGAACATAAATATTTTTATATTTACTTACAGTGGCTTATAATAGATGTCTCAGGGGGTACCTGGGTCGCTCAGTAGGTTGAGCTTCCGACTTTGGCTAGGGTAATGATCTCACGGTCTGTGGGTTCAAGCCCCGCATAGGGATCTGTGCTGACAGCTCAGAGCCTGGAGCCTGCTTCAGAGTCTGTGTCTCCTTCTCTCTCTGACCTTCCCCCATTCATGCTCTGTCTCTCTCGGTCTCAAAAATAAACAAAAAAAAATAAATTTTAAAAAATAATAATTATTTTCTTAAAGAAACATTACTTTTATTACTAATTTTTCTTTTTTTAAAAAGACAATCACATTAAAATGTTTGAAAATAAGGTTGAAAATAAGGTTACTCTTTTTGTAAGAGTACCAAGTTTATTTTTTATTTGCTGTATTTGCAAAGTCAAAGCCATCATATTAAAATTTCCTCTGTAAGTTATAAATTTTACATATGTTGTTTTATTTTTACAACCTTATATCATTAGAATTAAAATAAGTGGATGGGGCACCTGGGTGGCTCAGTCAGTTAAGCATTCGACTTTGGCTCAGGTCTTGATTTCATGGTTCATGAGTTTAGGCCCTGCATTGGGCTCTGTGCTAACAGCTCTGAGCCTGGAACCTGCTTCAGATTCTGTGTCTCCCTCTCTCTGCCTGTCCCCTGCTCATGCTGTGTCTCTCACTCTCTCTCTCAAAAATAAACATTAAAAAATTAAAAAAAATAAGTGGAATCAATATTGTTGCCCCCAATATAAAGGTCTTATATATGTAATTTATAGATGTATATGTATATGTATGTATGCAATTTTATATTTTTTGCATATTTACATATTATTATGTATGTAATTATATATGTAATTTATTTACATATTCATTACAGAAATTAAATACAGAATTTTGAAGCTTGAAAACCAGTAAATACAATATCTGACCTCATATGTGATAATCTTGAGAAAATTGACAAATGCCAAGGAAAATTAAAAGTTGATAATTGATGAAGAAATAATTTACCAGTGTACATCAAAGCCTCAGACACTGTGTACTGAAGATTTAAGTACCAACCTCTATATTATAAGTTAATAAACAAAATAAGTTTTTTGACATAGATAGAATCAAAACCATATTTCATTGCATTTCTAGCATATGAAATCCAGAAGCATATTAAGGCAATGACAAGTTTACAAGCCTAAAACCCCTGGGCAGCTTAGCAGCATTTACAGAGCATCTATGGAGGAAGTACCTACAGTAAGATAATAGAACTCATGGAGATTGGGTTCATTTTTACTATGGATAATGTATAAATCAATATTCTTGAATCATCTTACCAATTGTTCAAAAAAATTTTTGCAATAATATAGTGAGAACATCACCATCCACAGCTCATCAAAGTTAGCAACATAGCCTGTGTTTTATGGACATCACAAAGACTATGAAATCTCACCTCCCTCTCTCATCCACAGCAAATATATAAGCATTAGAAATAATCCTACTGAGGGGCACCTGGGTGGCTCAACTGGTTAAGCATCTGACTTTTGATTTTGGCTCAGGTCATGATCTCAAGATGCTTGAGTTTGAGCCCCTCATT
This sequence comes from Acinonyx jubatus, assembly GCF_027475565.1. Classification (NCBI taxonomy): domain Eukaryota; kingdom Metazoa; phylum Chordata; class Mammalia; order Carnivora; family Felidae; genus Acinonyx; species Acinonyx jubatus. Next base: position 43,481,358 of record NC_069384.1, read on the forward strand.
GGGCTCTGCGTTGACAGTGTGGAGCCTGCTTTAGAGGCTTTCTCTCCCTCTGCCCCTGCTCTGTGCACTGTCTCTCCCTCTCTCTCTCTTTCTCTCTCAAAATAAATAAATAAACATAAAAATTTTTAACACAAAAATAATAATCTTGCTGAGACTCTTACCCCTACTCTTACTCTTTTCAGTTTGGTGCTCCTACAATCAAAAAGCAGCTCTAAGAACAGGGCATGATCTTGGAGGTAGAGAACACACAAAGGAGTAAAGATTAAAGGTCACATCACTAAATTAGAACTTATAAAACTGACATTAGTTGACTCTCTTTAATAACAATTGTGACATAGATGAAAAACAGTGAACTATGCAAATACTGTTGTGCAGGGGTCTCAATCTCTCTTGTGCCCTCCCTCCCCTGCCCTTTCCACTCTCACATCCTGCTCTGTAAGCAAATCTGCTTGTAACTTTCAGGTCCTAATGTTACCCTGTCCTAGCTCTAACCTCACCCATGACATTCATTAGTCCACTAATAATTAACATCACTCTACAAATAAGTAAATCTCAAAAGAAAATTCAAGAAAGAGAAAACCCTTGTCAATAATATCTTGAATACTGGAATTTCAAGTAAAAATAATGAAAAAATTTCATAAGGATTAGGAAGGCAAAATTATCTCCAAAATCCTCCTAGTTTGTAGTTCTTTTAAACACATTTTCCCTTTACTTTTTTTCTCTTTTTAAGAGTAACAATAAAGTGAGATTTAAAATGGAATGGGCTAACTCAACATGTCTCTGAAGGCAAGGGAAACAAAAGCAAAAAGGAACCATTGGCACCTCATCAAAATAAAAAAAAAAAAACCTTCTGTACAGTGAAGGAAACAATAAGCAAAACTAAAAGTCAACCGATGGAACGGGAGAATGTATTTTCAAATGACATATCAGATAAAGGGTTTGTATCCAAAAGCTATAAAGAACTTATCAAACTCAACACCCAAAAAACAAATAACCCAGTGAAGAAATGGGCAAAAGACATGAATAGACACTTCTCCAAAGAAGACATCCAGGTGGCCAACTGACATATGAAAAAATGTTCAACATCATTCCTCATCAGGGAAATGAAAATCAAAACCACAGTGAGATACCACCTCACACCTGTCAGAAGGGCTAACATTAACAACTCAGGCAACAACAGATGTTGGCCAGGATGAGGAGAAAGAGGATCTCTTTCACACTGCTGGTGGGAATGCAAACTGGTGCAGCCACTCTGGAAAACAGTATGGAGGTTCCTCAAAAAATTAAAAATAGAACTACCCTATGACCCAGCAATTGCACTACTAGGTATTTTTCCAACAGATACAGGTGTGCTGTTTCAAAGGGGCACATGCATCCCAATGTTTATAGCAACACTATCAACAATAGCCAAAGTATGGAAAGAGCCCAAATGCCCATCGATGAATGAATGGATAAAGAAGATATGGTATAGATATACAATGGAGTATTCCTCAGCAATCAAAAAGAATGAACTCTTGCCATTTGCAACTATGTGGATGGAACTGGAGGGTATTATGCTAAGCAAAATTAGTCAGAGAAAGACAAAGATCATATGATTTCACTCATGTGAGAACTTTAAGATACTGGGGTGCCTGGGTGGCGCAGTCGGTTAAGCGTCCAACTTCAGCCAGGTCACGATCTCGCGGTCCGTGAGTTCGAGCCCCGCTTCAGGCTCTGGGCTGATGGCTCAGAGCCTGGAGCCTGTTTCCGATTCTGTGTCTCCCTCTCTCTCTGCCCCTCCCCCGTTCATGCTCTGTCTCTCGCTGTCCCAAAAATTAATAAACGTTGAAAAAAAAATTAAAAAAAAAGATACTAAACAGATGAACATAGGGGCAAGGAAGCAAACATAATTTAAAAACAGGGTGAGAGACAAAATATAAAAGACTCTTATGGAGAACAAACAGGGTTACCGGAGGGGTTGTGGGAGGGGGGGAGGGGGTAAATGGGTAAGGGACATTAAAAATTCTACTCCTGAAATCATTGTTGCACTGTGTGCTAACTAACTTGATGTAAATTAAAAAATGATGAAGTAATGAGACAGAGCACTGAAACCGATTAAACAGCTACTCAGAAAACCAAAAATTATGATGCCTTACATATGCTCTGGGGGTTGACTAGACCAGGCTACTCTGAAGGATAATAATAAGTCAGAATAGAAAAGGACTTGGTGATCTATGAGAGGGGGTCAGCAGGAATGTACACCCCAGGACCTACCGAGTCTTCTCCTAGGGCTATCTTTACTTCTCACCAAGTGTGTATTCATTTTCTATCCTGCATAACAAATGACCACAGAACCAGTGGCTTCAAATACCCATTTATTGTCTCACAGATCCTATAAGCCAGAAGTCCAGGAACAGCTTTCCCGGGTACTCTGCTCCTAGTTTCACAAGGTAAAAATAAAGATGTTAGCTGTGTGCTGTTCTCATATGGAAGTTTGACTAAAAATGCAACTGCTTCCAAGCTCCCTTAGATTGTTGGCACAAGTTTCTCCTTGTGATTGTAGATTTCATGGCAGTTTTCCTCCATCTGGGGAATCTTGCACACCCTGGGTCTTACATAATACAACATAATTGCAGAAACGATTCTCCCATGGCCTTTGCCTAAACTAATCAACTGGTGTCTATCCCATCACCTTTGCCATATTCTAGTGTCTAGAAACATGTTACAAATGCCACCACACTTCAGAGGAGGGAATTATACAGGAGTATAATTGTTGTCATGTTAGAATTCTGCCCACTACAAAGATTGTGTCACTCTTCAGGGGAAGAACCCTCATCACCACCCTCAAGAAGAAAGAGAAATGATTTCAAAGGTCACTGTTTTGAGGTGAATCGTGTTACCTCCAAAAATCATAAGTTAAAACCCTAACCCCTGGTGCCTCAGAGAGTAGCTAGATTTCGAGATAGGTAATTAAGTTAAAATGAGGTCATTAGGGTCGGCCCTAATTCAGTGACTGTGTCCTTGTAGAAAGAGGAAATTTGGACACAGATATATGTAGGAAAAGATTATGTAAAGACACAGAGAATATCGCCTTCTACAAACCAAAGAGAGAGGCTTTAGAAGAAATCAACCCTTCCAGTACCTTGATTTCAGACTTCTGGACTATAGAATTATTAGAAAATAAATTTCTGTTGTCTAAGCCATCTAGTCTCTGGTACTTCATTATGGCAGTCCTAGCAAGCTAATAAAATCAGTTTCCAATGTGCTGATTTTACATTTTATAGGAAGGCAGTTTTCAATGGTAGCAAGGCCGTGTATAATGTGGACAGGATAAGACATCATAGCTGACCTCCATATTAAATGTGTCTTCTCTCAATTTTCTTTTAGTTGGAGAGATTAAAATATTCAATAATATACAATTTTCATGAGTATGTGGAAATAACTATACCTTTAAAGACTTTTTTAGCAGACAAATGTGCAAAAATCATCATTTAAAATGAGCAGAACACTTGACCCATTAATTATTCATTGCTTAAATTACCAGGCTGTTTGAGATGTGTAGGACATATCAGTAAATATCATAGACAAAAGCTCCTTTTTCTATATCTCATAATCTAGTGAGAGGAGAGAGGAAAAAAAATAAATAAGTAAATTAGTATAAAGTATATCGTTAGAAGGTGATAAGCACTGTGTGAAAATTTTTAAAAATAAAAACAGAATAAGAGAATGTGGATCAGGAATGCAGGATGAAGAAGCGGATACTTTTCTTGTGGATGGTGGTCAGAGCAGGGCTGAGAGGCTGGTGTTTGAAAGGACATTTACCGAAGGCAAAGTGGTAACCTTCCGTAATTCACAGGGAAACAGATTCACTGCTGAAGAAACAGCTAATCCAAAGGCCCTATGGCCTGGCATGCGTGAGAAAAAGTAAGAAAGTTCCTGTGGAGGAAGTGGATGGAATGAGAATAAGATATAGGGGATAAATTCTGAGTCAAATGGGAAGACTTGGGATGATTTTGAGAAGAGGGGTAATATATTGGGAATTGGATTGAGATTAGAATAAAGGGGAGCAAGGTACCATTTGAGAGGGTACAGCAATGATCTAGGTGAGAGAGGGTGGTGGCTTGCAGAGCTAGAAGCAGAAGTATTCAAAGGAAATAACAGTCTGGATATATTTTAAAGCAATAGACTGTAGCATGTTTTTCCCCCAAATTTATTCTACAAATAGACTTGCAAAAGTGAATGAAAATATATGTAAATTGATATGCACTAGATAATGTTTAGTAATAGAAAACAACTGGATAGTAATAGAAATAGTAATAGAAAACATTAGTAACCCAATGCCTACCAAAACATGTCCATTTTAAATAATTCTGTTAGATCAGTAAAATAAAATTCAACAGTCATTAAAAAATGAGGTAGGTATATAGGTGTTAAAATGAAAATGTACACCAGGCATCTTCATAAATGAAACTGTAGAACAGTTGTACATGATGATATGTTTAAAAATAAAAACACTGTGTAAAGATATAGAAGATAGTATATGGTTAGGTATCTCTTAAGCTAATTAACATGAAAGAATAGAATTAAATTTAGGAAAGGGAGAAATGATGTTATTTTTATTTTTATATTCTTTGCTACAGCTTGACTTCTATGTATTAGCATGTGTTAATTTGCTAATAATACTTATTATGTCATTACTATTAATGATATTATTATATCATTATTATATCATTATATTATTATCATTATTAACAAATTATACATAAATTTTCTCCCAGCATGAAAATCTTGGACCTTACCTTACAATTAAGACTCTTGGTGGTAAACAGGGGACCAAAGATCATCCTAAAAATGAGTACTGATTTCATTGAACACTTTTATGTAGCATCACAGAAAATAAAGGTATTATAGTGTTAATGTTGGAAATGCACTATGAAAAAATAATCAGGTGCAAAGTGGAATAAAACCAATCAGTATTTGGTTTTTCTTGTTCATTGTGTAAAGAAGTCTGGTGTGCTACTGCGTGCTGAAAGTATAGCATATCTTTTACTTTGACAGTTGTGTAGTGGCCACACATTAGAACCATCTAGCATTAAATCATTTACGCAAATAAAGTACTTAATAGACATTGTCTTCCATGAGTGATGCTGCTCCTGCCACTTTCCCTTCCGCCCCCAGGTTAACTCTCTTTTCCATCAGTGTTGGACTTACAGCTTTTTATTTCAGGCTGGCAGTCTGCACTTGCCTTACCTTCTATTTTCCAAGCTACTGCTCCCTTTCTCCAAATAGGTTGTCCAGAAATTTCTGGAAGGCATCATTTTCTTCCAGGCTTACAACATTTTCATTTCTACGTGATTATAGAAAGACATGGTTGCTGCTTCCCACTTTTCGCTTTGCCTTTCTTTAAATTTCTATTTATTATTAATTATTATTATCTGTAGTAATTATTATTATTTTTTTTGAGAGAGAGAGAGAGAGAATGAGCAGGGGAGGGGCAGAGGGAGAGGGAGAGAGAAAATCTTAAGCAGGCTCCACACCTGACATGGGGCTCCATCTCAAGACCGTGAGATCATGATCTGAGCCGAAATTAGGAGTTGGACGCTGAACCAACTGGGCCACCCGGGTGCCCCTAAATTTCTATTATAACTTGACACTGTTAAAACTTTTGTATCCTCTAGGTCCTATTGGCTTCATTAGGCAGATACCAGTCATAATAAAGTCCATTAATAACACTGTTTCTGATTACTCTTTCAACAATAAACATTAAAAAGATGCTATGAAAGAAATAAAAAGACAGCTACTCTGCAATCACTGTGCAATGTATATAATTGTTGAACAGCTATGTTGTATACCTGGAACTAATATAATATTGTATGTCAACTATACCTCAATAATAAATTAAAAAAAAAAAAGAGAGTCACAGAAATTTGTGATCAGTTTGACCTGGTGTATTAGTTTGCTAGGGTTGCCCTACAAAATAACACAGATTGGGTGGCTTAAACAGCAGAAATTTATTCTGTCACAGTTCTAGAGCTTAAAAGTCTGAGATCAAGATGTAGGCAAAATTGGTTTCTTCTGAGCACCCTGAGGGAATTATCTGTTTCATATTACTCTCCCTGGCTTATGAATGACTGTCTTCTTCCCACATCTTTACATAATCTTTTTTCTGTTTGTGTCTATGTCCAAATATCTTCTTCTTATAAGAACGCCATTTGTGCTGAATTAGGGCCCATTCAATAGCCTCATTTTAACTTAAATGTCTCTTTAAAGACCTATTTCCAAATATAGTCACATTCTGACCTACTAAGGGTTGAACTTCAACATACGAATTTTGGGATAGGCATGATTCAGCCGGTAACACCTGGGTTCTACTTTCAGCATCAAAGTTGCTGCCACAAAATAGAAATAACATTAAAGAGAAATTTTGAAGTGGCCTAAGTCAGTAACTTCAAGCTAAGCCTGCAATGGAGGAAATACTTTTATCTGGTGATCAGAGTTATAATACCCAGACACAATCTAGCAATAAAGCCATGTTAGGAAAGCATTAATAGATCAGTTCAACCATGAATATGTGCTATACACATGCTTTCCTAACTTCAAAAATGGTGTCATCATTTAGAATATGCAGAGCTTTGGGGAAGTCTTGTTCTTTAGGAATTAAGTTTACAAATGATATAAGATGTATGACACCAGCAAAAAATGCACACTTGTGACAATGTAATTTTTCTTCTACTTTTACTCATTCTCAATCTCAAGTATTTTATTGATTCTTTAATTCCCTCAATTCAGACTCAATTTGTATCTTGCCCCCCTTTCCATAAAACAGCCATCGATTCCTTCTTAGTCTACATGCAATTCCCATCCTACCAAGTCTTTAGTAATCTGTCCAATTATCATTTTAAGTAAATTTCATGTTCTATAATCTTTGCTCTTGCTTCCATTATGCACAGTAATAAACACATCACAGACAAGTTGTATTAGTTTCCTATTGCTGCTGTAACAAATTTTCACAAATTTTCTTTTGTGATTGAAAATAGCACAAAATGTATTTTCTTACAGTTCTCAAAGTCAGTAGTCCAAAATGGATCTCACGGGGCTAAAATCAAGGTGTCAGCAAAACTGTGTTTCTTCTGCAGTTTGTAGGAGAAAATCCATGTCCTTACCTTTTCTGGCTTATAGAAGCTGCCTGGTTCTCCTTCCAACATCAAGCCAACAACGGCCGATTGAATCTTTCTAATGCATCCTTCTGACATTGACTCTCCTATAACCCTCTTGAGAATACAATGGGTGAACCCAGATAACTCAGGGTAAGCTCCCCATCTCAAAGTCAGCTGATTAACAACCTTAATTCCATCTGTCACTTCAATTTTTTCTTGCCAGGTAACATAACACACTCATAGGTTTTGGGGCTTAGGCTGTGGTATCATTCTGCCTACTACAGGTTGTGAACCAAGGACTATCTGATTACAGATCCTAGAGACAGACAAATTAAACACTGTGAGTAAAGAGTTAGTACTCAATAATTTGGTGTTATTATTGTTGTCAATATTATTGTTATCATTATTATACTGTGAGATGGGCCAGCACTAGATAGTGGAGATTGGACAAGGTGGTCAGAATTTGATTAGATGGTCAGGATGGAGTCATCACCTATTCCAGGAGTCTGGTTACATGACTATGTAACACAGCATTTGGACAGACTGATTCAGACTGTAAAAACAAAACAAAACAAAATAAATAAAGATGGTTTGAAATTATGACCAAATGCTTCATTGCAAACACAGAACAGTAAACATAAGCATAATCTACAAATAGCTACTACTAAATACAGGGAAATTTTTGCATGACAGTCTAGAAGGTCCCTTCACACATGCTACAGCGATGCTGAAGGCAGAAAGCACATCAGCAGACTCAGCTTCACTATTCATGGTTTTTCCCTCCACTCCATACACAGAACTGGGTGTTTGTCGGCCATGAAGACTGGGTGCCTGGTGGCTGCCATTCAAGTGTGGGTCCCGATGCCCATAAGGTGACTGTGGAGATCCTCAGGCACAACTTTCTATATCTTAACTTGGCGTTCATAATTATACACCCGAACTTCTACTTTTATCCCTATGCCATAGCTATGGGCTTTTGCCAGCTCTACTACTATCCTGAATTATTTTTACAGTCTTGCCACAAATGAATTGATTCTCTAGAAAATAACCATCCAGATGATATCAATAATCATAAAATTCAATCAAGGATATAATTTAAGATTTATTTGCAAAAAAATTCCATAGATAGTTCACTTTATTCTTCTTTAAAGATATGGATAGCATATAAAGCCTCATTAATTTTTATTTTTAAAGACTCACCAAATTCTCACCTATAGTATTTTTTAAATTTCATCATATTACTTTCACAGTGGATTATGAAAAGTTTCAAGTATGTATAAAAGTATAAAACCAATATAAATTGAAAAAAACAGTTAAAAGTTAGAAAAAAAAAAACAAGTCAAACTTTTGCATAGCATTTATAAAACACCCTTTTTTATCCTAGCAGTTGGTGAATTGTTGCTTATTCAAACAATCTACAGAAAAAAGATTCTATTTTTTGCTTGAAAAGTGTGAGAAATTCTAGCATAAAAAGGTACTTGTCATGAAGTTATATACAAATGAAAATATAAGCTAAGAATAACAGTACCATCTGAATCATAATTATAGTACAGTGTTATAGTCTGAATCTACAGTAACTTTCTAGAAATAATTATTTTTTAAGAAGTGAAAACTACTTTTAATACTTTAAAACCATCCTAACTCTTAAGGAATATTAAGATGCCAACTCTTTTAATATTACTTTTCCTGAAGTTTTTATTTTATACTTATGAGCAAGAGTTGAGCCAAACTGAGCAAAAATTTATAGGAAGATGTGAACTACAAATACAAAGTTCATTTTAAAGGCATCTGGAATGTTTAAAATTCTAAACTTACCAGTAACTTAGGTAGCTGGCAAAGCCTTTAACACATACAGAGAAATATGTGTTCACCAACCAAATATCTTTTTCACCAACCAAATATCTATCTGGTGAATAATTACTATCAACAATAACAAAGTTAATAATAGTTATCATCGTATATATATTAAATATATGTTTCAGACATTCTATTAGGCACTCAAAATATATTGCCTAATTAAAATTGAAAATAATTATATGGCATAGGTATTCTTCTTTACAAATTAGGAAATGAGTTCAGAAAGAATAAACATTACTTAACCTTATTTAATTTTGATTTTTTAAAAAGACATTTGGGGAATTTATGATTATGCAGTTTTAGATAAGGTTTTCTATGGCTGAGAGATATGAAGGAAAAAAACATCATAATTTTGGCCTTACGTACAAGTGTCTATACAGAAGAAAATTAAAAGTATCAACAAAAGATACTTTTGTTATTTAAAGTTTGGGATGAACACACCTAGTGTTAATCTAGCAGAATCCAAGTCTCCAAATCTAGCTCAGTTACTGCTGTCTGGATAATCAGGTTCTTTATATTCAGAATGAACCACAGTCTTTGATTTTTAAAGAGGGCAACATAGATGGTTTGCCGAGTTAGGTGTTTCCAACTTCGTTGGAGTCAATCCCAACTGGCTATGGGTAGTTGATTCCTCGAGAATTACATGTTTTATAGAGCTATATAAGAAGGTCAGCAGATATGGGCAATTGCAAATTAAGCCAAAACTGAAGCTTCCTGTTAATCTCCAAAAATGAAATAAGCAACTAATAATAATTAACATAAATATATATTCCTAGGAAAATTACGCTCAATTTTTGTGTTATAATTCTCACCAAAGTCAGGTATATTTACTTATTTAGTATATTTATTATATTCATTAGGAATAATTTCTTGCCATTTACTTCATATCATTTAACTATTTTCAACCTCACAGATGCATTTAGCATCCTATGATTGCTTCATGTTAATCATATTTCTTTCAGTGGTATCTTAGATTTACCATTTTCATCTGCCATGCAGTATTTGGTAATTTAAATAAGCAACTAGTGCAGAATTGCACAGCTTTTGCTCTTATGTAAAGACATTCAAATTAGTAATTTTGATATTCAATTTTATTCAATATTTCATTCATTGTTACAATGAAATATTTATTATCTAATCACATGAGACACATTAAAATCTTAAATGTTTGAACTCTATCATACACCAGGGGTTCTCAACTCTGGCTGCTGATTTGAATCATCTGAGAACCATTTAAAAATATTGATTGCCCTGCCTTTACCCCAGAACAACTGATTCAGAATATCTGGTGGTTGGGTTTAAACATGTTTATTTCTATAGGAAGAACATTGAGATTTGAGAACTGGAAGCTTCAAAAATTAAATTTAAATGGGGATTAGGGTTTTCTTTTAAATGAATTCCACCACATTGTCTTCTGTACATTACAGTTTCTGATACAAATCTCTAAAAAATGCCTCATTTAGTTTTTCTGTCCTACTTATTTGATGAATTTTCAAAATCTTTGGAGGGTACATAGAATCACGTCCCTAATCTAACAAAACAACAGTAAATTCACAGTATGTTCTCTCCCTATTTTTATAAAGCATCCCTCGTATTGGATATCCTCATAAAAATGGGAATTTTGTTGATTGATATTCTCAAATACATGCCTAAATTATTTAAAATATTATCAATTCCATTTTGAATGTATTTGAAGCTTATATAATGCTAATACAGCCACAAAATAACTAACATTCTTACCTATAATAATCACGTGAAAAACATTTTCTTTTAAGTAGTATAGTACAGTGATTTGGTTAATGATTTTTGGACCTAGGCTATTCAAAGGTCACCTTCAGCTATTTACTGGTTATGAGAATTTAATAACGTTATTTAGAAAAAAATGAAGGTATGAGTTACTCAAAATTAGTTTTGGCATTAAAGATTTTAAAGGTAAAGCAATTAGAACAGCATTTGGCCCATTATAGATATTACAATAATTTTTATTTTTCCTATTTCAAAACTAAGCTATTTAATATTTAAAACACCAATAAAGTTTCTATGACCACCTTTTCTCCTTAGAGGTACAACATATGGGTCTGAGTACCAAAAGCTCCAGTGGAAATAAATCTACTTACTGTCACTTTTAATGACCAACTTAGGAATTTGGGCATCTGTTTCCACAAACTTAGGCTATGTGAGTCTAGAGCCCTATTGACAGAGGGATAATACACATCAGGTGAAGTAGAATTCCCTTAAACTTTTAAGTCATGGTTACTGCCCTTTTGCCTTGAGCTCTTTGTACCAAGAGACCAGCAAGAAAGGAAAAGAAACCAATCCTGGCAGGGGCAAAAAACTCTATTCTTCAGAAAGAGGTAAGATTGCTGTTATAAAGTGGGGTAGAAAATAACAAAATCATACATTTGGCTTCCAGATCATCTACTAGGACCTCTCTTTGGGTTTTTTTCCTTAAATTTACAAGTGCAACATCCTGAACCTCTGTAAAGCATGGTGACCAAGGGCCACCAGAGAAGTAGACCACTCAGAAATGTATGTCTTGCTTATCCCACCACCTAAGTGACCTCACTGAGGAGAGATGCAATTCAAAGGTAATGGGAATCTAGAATGAGTAGTGGATGAGGATGAGGTAGTGGTGAAGACTGTATTTTTTTTTTTTACTTCATCTTGTAAGGTTCTTCAGGAAATGAAAATTACCAAAATCAGTTCGTGGGTTCGAGCCCCGCATCAGGCTCTGTGCTGACAGCTCACAGCCTGGAGCCTGCTTGGGATTCCATGTCTCCCTCTCTCTCTCTCTGCCCCTCCTCTGCTCATACTTTCTCTCTCTCTCAAAAATAAATAAACCTTAAAAAATTTTTTTAAAAGGTGGGGGGCACCTGGATGGCTCCGTCGGTTAAGCAACCAACTTCTGTTCAGGTCTTGATCTCCCAGTTCGTGGGTTCAAGTCCCGCATTGGGCTATGTGCTGACAGCTCAGAGCCTGGAGCCTGCTTTGGATTCTGTGTCTCCCTCTCTCTCTCTGCATCTCCTCTGCTCACACTCTGTCTCTCTCTCTCAAAAATAAATAAACATGAAAATATTTTTTAAAAAATTAAAAATATTGGAGAACTGGGGTGAATTTATTTCATAGATGAGGAAAACTTACTTTATGATAAAAGTGGGTAAAAACCACGGACAGAGTGTCCTGTCTCATAGTCACTTCTGGAAAGTGTGGTTGGTCTTACCAGAGAAAACAAACTGCAGGTGTTGGGGAGGAATAGTAGCCCCCCTAATAAACAAGAGGTATATTTTTAAAAAGTTGCCAGGCAAGTAAAAACAACAGATGTCCACTGTAGTGAAGGATAGGAATATTGCTGACTGGACCAAACCAAAATGCTAGATGTAGAAGAATCCATGATTTATTGAAATATCCTGGAACAAAGATGGAAAACAATAGCAAATAAATCTTAACTCAGACTGAAATATTTATTAAAAATAAAGAATTATGACTGCATTTATATCTAAACCATTCATAATAATTTCTGTGAAGAGCTACTTGGAAAATTCCTAACCCTGTAACAAATTAACCCTAAGTATGACTGGGATTTTTGCCATTTATCTGAGAAAACAGCTTAGCACATAAATATACCTTTACATTTTTTTAAATGTTTATTTATTTATTTTATTTTATTTTTTAATGTTTATTTATTTTTGAGAGACAGACAGAGCATGAGCAGGGGAAGGGAAAGAGAGAGAGGGAGACACAGAATCTGAAGTAGGATCCAGGCTCTGAGCTGTCAGCACAGAGCCGGACACGGGGCCCGAACCACTAACCAGGAGACCATGACCTGAGCTGAAGTTGGACACTTAACTGACTGAGCCACCCAGGTGCCCCAATAAATATACCTTTTAAGAAAGACTCATTTTTAAGCAGAGAACTTGAAGTTACGGTGATAGCAGCAAGCTTTCTGCAAGAAAATTTTATGGCATGTATTAATGTAAGGCTTTATGATTTTATGTGAAAATATATGTAGTATTACAAGTATTCCACCTATATCCCATCAATTGCTGACAGTGCTCAATTTCTATTATTTTTTTTAAACTTATCCACTAAGTGTTCTGTCCAGCAAAGCCTTCCAAGCCTTCCTTTTCCCTGCCTTTGCAAATGCAAACTACATAAGGTAGATTCAAGTTCATTAACAATCAGAGCATTTTGGTGATTATTTAAAACTCATAAATATTTTTATGAAAGTCTTATCATAAAGACATTTATTTAAATGAATGTAATTAGTATAATGTTTCAGATTCATTAAACTTAATTTATTCAGTTACTCCTTGTGATATATCATCATTTTAAAAAACCAGCACAAGCACTTTAACTTGCAAAGTAAATTTGCCAATTGATTGTACAGAGCTTCTGGAAACCCTGATGCACATTACTAAAATTAATTTTACTTAATCTGATTTATCTGTTCTTGTATAGATTAAGTCACCATATGTGTTTTGAAAAAGTAAAACGTTAAGAAATGCAATTTACAAATTTAGTCCGTCTTCTGAAACCAGAAACAGGTATCAGCATATATGCAGTATTATTATTGGATATTTAAACACAGTTTGATCATTTGCTTCCAAGATCATGTATACTTCTCTTCCCAAAGGTTGATCTGCTCCCTTTGAGCACTTCAGTAGGGCAGTACTATCATATGGGGACAAAAATAACAACAGTTTTCACTGGCTAAGAAATTTACGTTCAAAGACCAAAATAATTGTCAAAGACCAAATTAAAACCACCCACTGACCTCACACTCCAAGAGTTCTATGAAGCATTCATCAGTAACCTAACGAATTCATGACTCACAATGCATTCATTATTGCTCCTTATTTGAAGACATATCAAGTAACTTCAGAAATACTAACTGATATTAGTGTCAAAAACAGAACTAATATCTATAGTTAAATAGTTATTTATAGCTCTTTTGTCTTTAGCCAGAGGGTATAAAGTCAAAGTACTGTGTTGAAGAGTTACTTGGATTAGGGTTTTTTTTTTTTTTCTCTTCCCTCCTTCAGTGTGTGTTTTTTAGTCATTTGAAATTAGCTGATTTGCCTTTTTTTAATACCATTTTTTCTTATCCTCCTTGATTTTATTCATTTGTTGAGCATGTGAAAAACTATGAACCAAAAGTCAAAACTAAACTAAAAGTAATACTCAGAATGTGTCATTCCCCCATATACTCTATCTCAACTACCAACCCTTTTTATCCATTTCAACCTATCCTCACTAAAAACTAACTGTAGTATTGTCTGGTTGATTTTTCCTGTGTTTGTTTTACACAAATGGGAAACTATATGTTTATTTTCTTATTTTTCTTCGTGTGAAAAGCTAACATACTATAGACTCTCTGTTATACTTTGCTTCTGTATATTGAACAGTATATTCTAGAAATTACTCACTATGAATTCAAACAGATCTTTTTAGAGATGATTTTTCTACAGTGTATGATATACCACAGTTAATTCAATCCCTATGCTGTATATGGGTGCTCTTAGGTTGTTTGCAATATTTTGCAATAACAAATAATGCTGCGATGAATAACCTTGGAAATATGTATTTTCATACAGTTGGAAGCATTTTTTAGGATAAATTCCTAAAATTGGAAAGCAAATCAAAATGTTAATGTATATGTAGTTTTGTTTACATGTTCATAAATTTCTCTTCAAGGAAGTTGTACAAATTTTCATTTTCATCAGTTATTTTAGTTAATAATTTTAGTTTAGTTAACTAATTTTTATTAGTGAATAATAAATAATAAATAACTAATAAAATTAGATAATAATTTTAGTTTAGTTAACTAAGTTTAGTTAGTGTATGGCTTATTTCCAGCAAATGGTGCTGGGAGAACTGGATAGCAACATGCAGAATGAAACTAGACTACCTTCTTACACCATACATAAAAATAAACTCAAAATGGATGAAAGACCTGAATGTGAGACAGGAAACCATCAAAACCCTAGAGAAGAAAGCAGGCAACAACCTCTTTGATCTCAGCTGCAGCAATTTCTTACTTGACACATCTCCGAGGGCAAGGGAATTAAAAGCAAAAATGAACTATTGGGACCTCATCAAGATGAAAAGCTTCTGCACTGCAAAGGGAAAAAATCAACAAAACTAAAAGGCAACCAACGGAATGGGAAAAGATATTTGCAAATGACATATCAGATAAAGGGCTACTAACCAAAATCTATAAAGAATTTACCAAACTCAACATCCAAAAAACAAATAGTCCAGTGAAGAAATGGGCAGAAGACGTGAATAGACACTTTTCTAAAGACGACATCCAGGTGGCCAACAGATACATGAAAAGATGCTCAACATCACTTGTCATCAGGGAAATACAAATCAAAGCCACACTGAGATATGACCTCACACCAGTCAGAGTGGCTAAAATGAACAAATCAGGAGACTATAGATGATGGCAAGGACGTGGACAAACGGGAACCCTCTTGCACTGTTGGTGGGAATGCAAACTGTTGCAGTTGCTCTGGAAAACAGTGTGGAGGTTCCTCAAAAAATAAAAATAGATCTACCTTATGACCCAGCAATAGCAATACTAGGAATTTACCCAAGGGATACAGGAGTGCTGATGCTTAGGGACACGTGTACCCCAATGTTTATAGTAGTGCTTTTAACAATAGCCAAATTATGGAAAAAGCCTAAATGTCCATCAACTGATGAATGGATAAAGAAGATGTGGTTTATATTTTCAGTAGAATACTATCTGACAATGAGAAAGAATGAAATTCTGCCATTTGCAGCAACATGGATGGAATGGGAAGGTATTATGATGAGTGAAATAAGTCAGTCAGAGAAGGACAGATAGCATATGTTTTCACTCATATGTGGATCTTGAAAAACTGAACAGAAGACCATGGGGGAAGAGAAGGGAGGAAAAATAGATACAAACAGAGAGGGAGGGAGGCAAACCACAAGAACCTATTAAATACAGAGAACAAACTAAGGGTGGTTAGCGGGGTGAGGGGAGAGGGAAAAATGGGGATGGGCATTGGGGAAGGCACTTATTGGGATGAGCACTGGGTGTTGTATGTAAGCCAATTTGACCATAAATTATATTCATAAAAAATTTTAAAAAATATATTAATTTGCAGAAAGATATGAGAGTACTATTATTTTCCCCATTTTTCTTCAACTTTAATAACAATTTTCACATTGTCATTTCTATTTTTTAGATTTGTGGAACTTTTTTTTTTGCTTAAGTTAACTAATGCTGTTTAGTACATTTTTTTCACTCAAAAAACATAATTGTATTATTTTTGTGTCATGTATTCCTGTTCTTACCTTTATAAATGCCTCATCTCACTTACGATTAGCTTTTTTTTTTTGTCATTTGTTCTAATCTTTTTTAAAAACTATAAGTCTAGTTCATTTATTTTCACTTATGTTCATTTTTATTGATAAAAATATTTAGGGCTATGATTTTATTCTATTTGCTGCTCTAAATTAGTCCATATTTTGAAGCAGTGTTCAGCAGTACTATTTCTAAGAATGTCTCGATTTTCAGCGTGCACTTTCAGGTCAGCCCAATAGCTGCATAATAGAAAATTTTCAAAATTAAAGATGAAATGGCCTTTTATATTTTTTATAACCTCTAGTCTTATTTCACTTTGATTAGAAAGTTTTGTTTATAATTCTTCTACTTTAAGGAACATAGTTATATTTTCTTTGTGAATTAATACATTGCTTCATGAACACTTAACAAGTTGTATTCTTTAGGGGTGCCTGGGTGGCTCAGTCACTTAAGCGTCTGACTTTAGCTCAGGTCACAGGTCGTGATCTCACAGTTCGTGAGTTCAAGCCCCATGTCAGGGTCTCTGCTGGCAGCTCAGAGCCTGGAGCCTGCTTTGGATTCTGTGTCTCCCTCTCTCTGCTCCTCCCCTGCTCACACTCTGTCTCCCTCAAAAGTAAATAAACTTTAAAATTTTTTTTAAAAAGTTGTATTCTTTATTTTCATGGTATAAATAATATATGTAACTCTCTCTCTCTCTCTCTCTCTATATATATATATACATATATATTTTATTGATTATGTCATTTACTTATACTTCTTTAATCAATTCCCCCTTATACTGTGAATGCTGTTAATTTCTACTATTCATAGTGGTTCTTTCTCTATCTCTTTCTCTTGCATTTTTTGCTTTACAAGGTAATTGTGATTTTGTGCACTGGCATTTATAAATGTTATATTTCTTTAGTAAATTGTGTCTTTTACCTTAAAATTAATTTTTGTCACTTTTATTGTTTATTGCTTAAATTACAATTTTTTAAATCACCATGATAACAACCCCAGACTGTTGTTTCCAATTCTCAGAATACATTTGTCCATACTTTTCTGTTTAGATTTTAAGTTTTTTTTATTTAATAATTACTAATCATACAACTGGGTTTTTATTTGTTAGCTAAATTTATCTTTTCCTCTCTTCTACAGGCAAATTACATCAATTTAGGTTTATTGATATGAAAATGTTTTTTGTTTGATGTCAACTTTGTCATTTTTTTATGGTATAATATATCTTCTGCATTTATTCTGTGTGACTCTTTTTCTCCCTCCTTTCCTGAAATGTTTTTTGCATGTAGGATGGCTTAATTTTTTGTTCCACTAGTTACTTTTGTATTTATATCTTAAATACACTCTGTGTCTGTTCCCTCATTTAACCTTTTACAATCCAATTTGTCAATTTTAAAATAATAGAGCTCTAATCTTTAGCTACATGGCAATTAATAAGTTTATTCTCCATTTCTCTATCCTACTCCCTTCTATTTCTTGCTTTGTCATAATATAATAACACATCAAACATGGCATATTGTACAGCAAATAACAATTATTTTTTAAAAATTTTCCCATTTAATTAGTCTTCAATTAAAATGAATGTTCACAATTAGTCTTTCTGCTAAAGCATAGCCAGTCATTTCTTCGTTTGAATGGAACTCTTGCTCTAAGCAAAGGCTTGAGAAAGACTCACTCATGTTTAGAGAATTTCCTGGTCATCTGAGTGAAGAAAATGTTTTATTGCTTTGACATTTGGAAGACAACGAAGCTAGTTTCAAATCACTGACACATCTTTCTATAAGCAAGCTTTATAAAATGTTTCATCACTGGTAGAATCTGATGTCAGTCTAAATCTCCTGTTCTTTTAAGTGATTTGCTACTCTGGCCAGGAATCTTTTATCTTTAACTATAAAGTGTAACAAAATTTCAATAAAATGTCTAAAAGTCAATTTTGGCAGGTCAATTTCCCTGGTACTTCCTTGCCCTTCAATATGTAGGTTCAATATTGTTTTGATTCCAAGAAAAAAAATGGATTACAATTTTCGACATTTGTTCTAATCCACTATTTTGGCTGACTTCTTCAAAAAATCCAGTTAAACACATGCTAGATTTTTTTGTCTGTCTTCCATTTCAAGAATGATCTCTGACCATCATTTACTTCTTCCTCTACATCACCCTTTTGATTGTTTTTCTGTAATTGTCTTTACTAAATTTTCATTAAGATATATTTGTTATGGAAAGCTTACATTTTATGGGGTGCCTGGGTTGCTCAGTTGACTGAGCATCAGACTCTTGATTTTGGCTTAGGTCATTATCTCAATGTTCATGAGATCGACCCTGACTCTGAGCAGTGTCAATCCTGCTTAGAATTCTCTCTCTCTCTCTCAAAATAAATGAATAAACATTTAATTAAAAAACTTACAATTTATTAATCATTTCAGATATTCTTTTATCTTTTTCTTCAATTTATTTTCTAGGTGCAGTCAGCTTTTTAAAAAAAATTTTTGGTCTTTCCCCTATTTATTCTCCTTTTTTGAAAAAAAAATATATATGCATATATCCCCCAAACATTTGGTGGAGGATATATAATGACTGTTAGCTTTAACCTATAAATTGAATTGTATTCTTTCTTAGTCTCTGCTTACTTTTTATAGGAGTTTTATAGAAAAAACTTATTTGTCCCTTAGCATTTCTATGACTTCTGGTTTGGGTGTTTTCAAAAAGCACCATCTTCATGAGTGCATTGCACTATAACAAAATATGGCTTTTCTATTTCTTCAGGAAAAATTTGCATTTATTTCTTAATATTTTAAAAATAAAGCATTGCCCCAAATTTGCTGATAGTTTTCATTTTGTTTTCAAGTTTTCTAACAACTTTCTTCTAAGTAGTGATTATACTAGTAATCATTCCCTTAGGTCTCTTGAAAATTTCCTTTAAACTCTCTGTTCATTTTTTTTTACAGCAGCATTTTCATTTTAATTGGGTTAGATTAAGAAATACTAATAAATTATTTTTAGTCCAGAGTATGGCTTCTTTATGGATGACTTTTTGATGCAGGAATAAATAGTAGAGTGGTAGAGTTCTAGGTCTTTTAAGTTTTTGGTATCAACCCTTCATGTTTTTCATGCCACTAAACTTATTTTTTTATTTTTCAAATAAATATTAACCCTTACTTTTTACCCTCCATTCCCATGAAATTTACCTTTAAAAGACATGTCTTCTCCAGTTCCATATACACTTTGCATTTCCTTCCCTGGTGGCTCCCCTGATCTACTGAAATGTTTTTCTTTATTTTTAAAATAAAGGACTCTTCCTCTTTCTGATAGTGAATTTAGGTCAATCTTAATTCTGCAATTTACTCCCCTATTCTTTCATTTATCTAAAATTTTCCTTAACCACTTTTGTTCCCTATGAGTCCAAGGTTTGGTTAGAAGGGAGAGAGATAACTCTGATAAGCTGTTTATTATTCTATTTACAGATGGCTGAAATTCCATCATTTTCCGGTTATTTCAAAAGCATAGATTTTACATAGTTTTGTTTGTTATTATTACTGCTCTTTTTTTTCATATGGTGAGAAATTTGAACTTATTCACCCACCATTAACTTTCCTACTCATGATTCCTAGCCAGTATGTACTTAAAGAAGATATTCTCTGACATATCTTCCAGATTCCCAGTTTCTATAAAGATAGACATGTTTAATTTATTCTACCATTTTTCTTTGTCCTAAAGGCTACATTCTCCATTGTGTCTCCTTAATTCCCCCTATTATATAAATAATTAGTTCAAAAGCTAGTAAGCTCTCCAAATTTTTAATCTTACAAAAGAAATACAGAGAGATTGAAGAAGCATTCATTGTCTCTTCTACTTTGACTCGTTAGCTATTTCTTAAGCATATCTCCATCACCATCCTGTGTGTGTATAACTTTCATTAGTTTCTTCTGTAAATACTAATATCTTTTTTTCGAGAGTCAGGTTTCTAAATCACCAAAGCAATAAAATTCAGCATCTGTGTACACAAATTACACATGAAGCTCAGGCATGCATGATAAAGAGAAAAGGGTAATAGGAAATGGAATCAAAGTTTATTAAAATATGATTTTATGCCTGATCTGGTTAGAATTGGCCTGATTTCACTTGCACTTCACATCAGCAGCTGCCAATTTAGTATAATTTGGAGCCATAAATTACTGATGACAAAATGTAATTACATTTCTTATCAAACTTAAAGAGATTTAAAATTCTTTTGTTGCTATAAAGAGGAAGAAAAACCTTGTGATACACAGTCAAGGTTATTATGTAAAAGAAATATGCTTTATGTAATCCTCAACGTTGACTTTAGTTTAGGAATAAAACACAAATTTTAAGGAGATGAAATGACATTTTTTCTCTGCTATTCAAGAATTCGGTAGTAGTCCCCAGCATTACTTTCTCTTTTTCTTACTCTACCCCTTCCCCTATCCCTCCTCCTTTTTCTTCCTCTTCCTCCTCTACTTCTCCTCCTCCTTCTCCTCCTCCTCCTCCTCCTCCTCCACCCCTCCTCCCCATCTTCTACCTCCTTCTCTTTCTTTAACTTCTTATTTACTAAGTCCTACTCTTCTGCGATGAACCAATGCTGTGTTCTGGCTAAAACAGACACAAAACAAATATTAGAAGCCTCAGAAGAATTTGATATGAAAGAACAACACACATGGAATAATTAGGTCAATTTCAAATTAGTATTTTTTTTTCTTTTTGAACTACAAGAAGTTAATATTTAACTGGATTGTCATAGGAATAAACATAGAGCGAGGCAATCTTCACAAAATGATAAAGGAAATGGCATGATGAAAGAATATGTGCACTGTTCTGGAATAACATAGAAAAGCAAATTGAAAACAACACATAAAATAGAAGCATAAGAATAATTTAATTTTGGGTTGTTAAATATATTATAATGCTAAAGTTAATAGTATCTTTCGATTGCTTTTTATATCCAAGGACACTAGCAATGATTTTTTTCAAGCAATGAATTCCTGTAGATTTAATTTAGTTAACATGGAGTGGGTAAGATTACTAATAAAGACAATGAAATTTAGAAGAATGCAAGTCCTGTGGCTAAAAAGTCATCCTTTTTGGTTCTATAAGAAGAAATGTCCAAGATGAGCTATGTTCCTTAGGGGGAAAATGAAATCATAGTTGCATTAGAGAAAATGTCTGAATCTTTAAGAAAGATTTTTATAGGGACGCCTGGGTGGCTCAGTCAGTTAAGCGTCCAACTTGGCTCAGGTCATGATCTCATGGTTCGTGGGTTTGAGCCCCACATTAGGCTCTATGCTGATAGTTCAGAGCCTGGAACCTGCTTCAGATTCTGTGCCCCCCTCTCTCTCTGCCCCTTCACCCCCCATCAAAAATAAACATTAAAAAATTAAAAGAATAAAAAAAGATTTTTATAAGTATAGATTTATAAAATATATATTTTAAATCTAAATATTATAAATCTAAATGTAGATTTATAAAATCATACTTGTCAGAACAAAAGGAAGCTTGAAAATTACATAATCCAACACCTTACTTTTATATTATATTTAAATACATAAATCAAGGAAAACTTGGAGAATGAAGAGCATAAAGTAATTTGCCAAAACAAATGCTGGTTGTTCAGCTGAAGGAAGCAAAATGCCTTTAGTTGCTTAGTAATGTCCAGAATTGTGGGCAAGTTCAGCAAGCAGTGGAGATATTAGTGGAAGAGAAGTTGGCAATTTAATGCAATATGAATGCCAGATCCAGAGATAGAAACAAGTCCTTCATGAGAATAGACAAAAAACCAATAATGCAAGGTTGAGTGGCTGACTTTGTCCTGAGTTTGAAACAAATGAGTTCCTGTTATCAGAGGTAGCAAGAGAGTCAGTTTCCCTGGGAATTTGCACTCCAACAATAGAGTTAGGCTAGAAGCCAGTTTTCTACTAATTGATGCTTTTTAAGGGACAGTATAACAGTATGGTTTTAAGGAGCTATTGTCCTGTCTGGGTTTTGGGGAGGCTTATTTCTTCTAATAAAGTGTGTGGACTCTAGCTGGAGAGAAGAGAGTACTGCGTAGAGGTGCAACAATGAGCAAATAGCAGGTTTAGAACTAGAACCTGGGCTTCCGAATGCCTGGGTTGGTGTATATTTCACTACAACTCATTAATGTTGAATGCTCTAGGAATACTGTAAGAATCAGGCAAACAATTTTTATATATTCAGCAGAGTTTTATCTTAGGTAATAAAATTCAATAAATATTTTCATTAGAATGAATAAAAATACTGAAAACAAACCAATGAAAGTTACCAGAAGTATGGTACAAAAATTCAATTTTCCTACTTCAAATAATAAAATCAGTATAGCCTTCTTCAACTTCGTTAGCTTTCCATTTCAGATGGAACAATATTTAAATGTAAAAATGAGGCTATGTAATAAATGAAAAAGTATAAGATGTAGTTTATTAGAATGGGGGAGGGTTTTCTAAACATGATCACACAACCCAGAGGTACAGAGGAAAATAATTTTTAATTTTTCTGCATAAAAATTTCTGTATGAGTCAAATACTATAACAAGAGTCAAAGGAAAAACAAAACAGTATGTGCAACATATTTGACAATGAATCGTTAAGTTTTTTGTCGGTTTCTTTTCAAGAAAAATAGTTATTTTAAATCGTATTATTGGAAAAATGACCAAATAATGATAACAAGCAGTTTACAAATAAAAAAGTAGATGATAGCTAATAAACAGGAGAAGAAAGCCAATCGCACTCCGAAAACAACAAGAATAAAACCAAACCAAACTAATCAAGGACAAGAGAAAACCAAAGAAAAACTCTCACGTCAGCAGGTACTGATAGCAACAGTTCTGTCTAGCACTTAACTTATGTTAGGCGGTGTGAAGAAAGGTTTTGGAAGCAACACCTCTCTTATAATAGTGGACCACAGTTATGTAAGACTACTCATATTTTGCCAGTTATGCACTACCTGAGGAATTTAAACACTTGCTTTTTTTTTTCCACATTAGAAATCTCACAGTATTCAACAAACTCTAAATGACAGTAAGTACTCACTACTTCCATCTGATGCTATAATATATGGCCTCCCTAACCTAAGGTCTCCTGACCTTTTTCCTCAGTTACAGAAATCCAGGTCCCTCCCAGAACTCGGGGTCTCTGATTTGGGTAATGTCTTAGCTGTTTTATTAATGAAATATTTACTGCTTATTTTCTCAGGTAATATCATGCAGCCACTCCAATTCAAGTACAGTTCTAAATATGCTAATTAATATAAATTGAAATCTTTATCCTATACCAAAATATACTAGCAATTATTTCAGAAAGTTCAATTGCTGAGAAAACCACCCCTTGGATTTTGGCCAGTGGTACTAATATAACCTTTTTCAACTTTCCTCTAATGTTCATACTTATATACATAATTAAAAAAAGAAAGAAAGAAAGCACACTTATATCCAAAGTGAAGATTGGTGAAGGACACAATATTGGAATCTAGGTGGGACACACAGTACCTTAAGGCACATGGAAATGGATTGAGAAAAATCTCCCTAAGGTTAAATTTATGATAGTCCTATGCATATAAAGAAAAACCCATCGCACCATGCAAAAAAAGAAACTATATACCCAAATGGAGTCACATAAACCATATCATCAGGAACACTGAGCTATGGTAGTCCTTTTCTACAACTTGCAAAATACTGTGTAAAATCCTTTTCGGATTTCCCCACCCACCTATTCTTATCTAATAATACAACAAAGAAAACAAAAACAAAACAAAACAAAACAAACTGGGAAGAATAAAAGACTGCTTGATAAAATTGTGGTATTCCAGAATGGTTATTCCTAAAGGAAATGGGCAGAAGTAGAAGTTTTTAATGGTTTTATATAAAGGCAATTTGTGTTTTTCACATCCTGTTTACTCCTAACATTAAAAATCAGTCTACTAAGTTACAAAAAAAAAATGCTCTCTAGGAGAGTAAATTTAAACTAGGTCTAAAATATTAATAATAGGGGATTTTGAGAGTTTTGACAGCTGCTCACAACACCTTGAGATCCAGCATAAACTTTGAGAAGGAAACTTATCCATGTACGAATGGAAAGTCTGTGTTAAAAGGATTCCAATGATCAAGTCTCTAATAACTCTCTAGTCTGGAAATACCTCATTTTAGTCAAGGGTGAGTAAGGAGAAAATATCAAAACAAGCTGGAACTCACAAAATATATCCTAAAAAAAACTAGAGAGAACAAACAACTAGGGATCTAAAAAGTACACTTCTAAAAACAATTCACTGTTGTTCAATTCATTGGCCAAAGGAAAAAATAAATAAAACAAAAACACAACTATTCATTTTCTAGATTCAAAGTAGGTAATTGTTTTATATCTCAAGCAGAGTGTAATAAGACATGTCCTTTGTGAAACAGAAGTGCATAAGCACAAGGAAAAGTCACAAGAAAAGTGTGGCCGGTATCAAATGTCAAGATATGAAAGGAAAATCAAAATTGATAAGCAAGGGTCCTCAAAGCTAGTACTCAAATACAACTGAGAGCTGTAAATGAGACACCGACGAGAATTGCTTCTCTAAAATGAGTATCAGTGAAAAGAAAGGCAAAGTAAGATGTTCCAGAATGTAAAGAAAAGTGGAAGGAATTAAAGCATAAGCAAGAAGATAATAACAGAATGAGATAAACAAATGAATGGTATTGTAGGCTGAGAGGTCAGCACAAATGGAACAAGTACCATATTAAAAATCTTAAGAAAGTAACAAAAATTGAAACTCATAAAAATATTTAAAGAATAATAAAATATGACTAATAGCTTTTTATTTCAGGAAAAGAATAATTACTCAGTACTTGAAATGTACTAAGGACATCAATAAACCAAAGGCGGTGGGGGAGACATGATTATTTCAGTAGATGCTAAAAATGTATTTTATAAAATTTATCAATTGGGGAATAAAAAAATTTAGTAAAATTCATCATTAAATTCTGAATAAGGAAGAAAGATATCTATATTTCAACATAATAAAGGTTGTCTTAAAACAACACTCACTACCAATATAATAATCAAACACAAAACCATTTCCATTAAAGTGAAGAAACAAAATAAAGACACTTACTGACAACAGCATATTATCATTTTCAAAGCTAGTGATAATGTACTAAATTCAAAGAGGTGGTCCATTTTACAATTAACTTCACAAAAATCAGTAAGAATCCTTTACTCTAACACTAACTTTATAAAGCATACCATGGGAAAATATTCCTTTTCAAGGGAACATCCAAAAATAAGAAGTTCAGCTACAATGGTTAATTGGATGTAATGAAAAAAGCAAAATATAAGCACTTTATCCTACTTATCTAGTTTCTTTATTATCTAGTATCTTTATACATCTCCAACATCAGTGTAAGCCTGCCCCCTGTTCCCGCAAGGCTTAAATGGACTCATGGGCCACCTTTCTTTTCCTTCCCTTTCCTATCCTTTCCCTTTCCCTTTCCTTCATCAAGCTGTTTTCTACCATCAAACTTTTTCATAGGCTGCTTTCTTTGCCAGGAATTCTGTAACATCAGCTATTTTCTTTATAGTCTCAACTCTAGCACAGGTTCAAATTTTCCTTAAATTTTGCATCCTGAAAAAGTGTTTCCCAAGATGCCCATCAAACTAAAATGCATCCTACCTCCATGCACATACATGCTGCAATCCCAGAAACTTCATTTTTACCTTCATAGGTAATTTTTCCATTAATCACTTTACAGATTTTTTTAAAAAAATTTCCTACATCGTAAATGCCACAAGGAAAGAAATCACATTCACAAGATACAGACATTTCATAAATATTGGAAAGAAAGACTGAAAATAATGATATGTGAATCAGAGTATTCAATATTCTTGGCTATTATTCTATATGCCTCAGATCGATACATAAATTTCAGGCACTGTAGATTGAATTCCTGATTAACAAAGTAATTCTGAAGTTCAAAATGTAAATAATCAGTAATGACTAAGTTCAGAAAAACTCCTAAGGATTCAATCGTTGAGAACATGATAAATCATTTAACAAAAGGCAGGTAATTCAATGAAATTGATTTGATAAAAGGCAAACCACTTGGGAAAGATATGGTTGATCTTATATACCAAAATTGATCCTAGAGAAGTTATAATTCTAAATATTAAATAAAACAATTAATAGAAGAAAAACTAGCTAAACATTTATACCCTCATTGTGAGGGAGTCAGTTCTAAGGATGATATTAATTATTGCTTAGAATGCATTTTTAATAATTTTAATTTAGAAATGGTCAAATAAAAACACAGTTGAGACAACATAAGAATTTTTTTTCATTTTTAAGTTTATTAATTTATTTTGCGAGAGAAAGGGAAAGAGAGAACATCAGCAAGGGAGGGGCAGACAGAGAGGGAGAGAGAGAATCCCAAGCAGGCTCCACACTGTTAGCGCAGAACCCAATGGGCAGCTGGATCTCACGAACTATGAGATTGTGACCTGAGCTGATGCTCAATCAACTGGACCCACCGAGACGCCCCAAGTTAGAAAAAGGTTTTAGATGTATATAAAATATAAATGATTAACAGCCTACAAATTCATAAGAAAAGTAAAATACATATCAAATGAAGTTTTGTTAATTCAGCAAACTGAAAATTAATGAAAAGGGGGTCCACTAACTAGTGTTTGCTGGGGATTAGAGAAAAGGATAATCTCAAACCTGGCTCCTGGAAATGTAATATGAATGGATACATGTATTAGTAACATTTAAATACTAATATTATTCCATTCATCACTCTACTTCCAAAATTCTATTCTTAAGAAATAATCATGGCTGTGCTAAAATATTTCCACATGTTCATCACAAGGTTTTTAATAATCATGAAAAATAAGAACCTAATTTTCCCAAAGAAGATATTTTTAAAATAAGTTATGACGTGCAATGAAATGCAATTCAATCAAAATGTATGATTTAAACTGAGAACAAACTGAGGGCTGATGGGGGGTGGGAGGGCTGATGGGTGATGGGTAGTAAGGAGGGCACCTGTTGGGATGAGCACTGGGTGTTGTATGGAAACCAATTTGACAATAAATTTCATATATTGAAAAAATATAAAAATAAAATAAAATAAAATCATATAGAAAAAAAAACCCAAAATGTATGGTTTAAAAGCACATTAAATAACATAAGTATATGTGTTTATTAACTATATATTGTTAATTAAATGAAAGATGAACAGTTAATAAGATAATTTATTATTATACTCATCCATATGCATACAAAGAAAAAGGCCAGGTGGGATCCTTACAGTTGTATCCTCAAAATATTCTACCATCATTCTACACTCACAGAGTTGGTTATTTAAAAGGAAAAAAAAAAATCCCACACAGTTAATTGTATTAGGAAGTTTACTAGTCAAAACTAAATTACAGTTCTACAACTTACCTATGATTATTAGATTAAAAAAATGTTGCTTTTGTTTATTTTTAAAGATCTAGAAAGAGTCCACTCTAAATTAGTATCTTGGATAAGATACATCTGGACTATAATATGGACCATAATATAGACAACTGAACTTGTCTATATTGACAAGTGTCTATATTGACAAGATTGAACTGTGTCCAATCACTGAACACAGTGATTGGAAAGTGCCATCATCACCCATAATTTGTGTGTTGCTAGTTAGACTAGTATTTCTTTACAGTAGTGATAGTAGGTACTAAAATGAAGTCTGGAAAAATTCATACTTTTTTTAAAGTTATTTATTTATTTTGAGAGACAGAAAGTGTGAGTGGGGGAGGGGCAGAGAGAGAGGAGGGGGTGAGAATCCCAAGCAGGCTCCACAGGGGTAGTGAGGTGGTGGTGAGGGGGCCTAATTCAGGAACTGTGAGATTATGACCGGAGCCGAAGTCAGTCACTCAACCAACTGAGCCATCCAGGCACCCCATATACTTTTTAATTCTTAGAATACTGATCTTTTTAATAGAGAAATTAATTTTATCCAGAATTTTGCATTTTTCATTAATTCCACTTTGAATCAACTATGTATGCTCATAGAGAAATCAGTAAATTTTTATTTTCTCTTACACACAGATACACAAACACAAAGCTTTTGCCAGAAAAAAATGAAACTTAAATATTTTAATTAAAGAGGTATTTTCAGCAGCTGCAGAGAGCAGAATACTAATTTTTAAGATAAATTTGAAGTCTAAAATATTTACTTTTTGTTACTATATTAATGACTAAAACATAAATAGATGTGGTATATTTTATTAATATGACTTTAATTTCTTATAAATTTAGTTTATTCACTTATAAAACAATTAGCAATAAAAATGAGGCTATTAAGAGGAACACATTATTTATGTCAGCAGTTAGGAATGAATGTTGAAACCTGATAATAAAGTCAGGAATCAATTCATTTCTGTATTGATATTGATGACACACTGATTTAAATATTTCTTAACTGTATAAAAAAAGTTTTAAATGATAACTAGTTTTTAAGCTTATCAAGAAGTCACAGAATCCTCTCGCACCTGAGGATCCTCTCGCTCTGATTCTGAGATCATAGTGAAGAATATGATTTTCTTAGAGTTCAATTACTAACCTAACCAGAACTCTCACTCTTTATTATTAATATTTATATAACAATCCAATCAGTCTCTTAAAATCAACTTCAAGCTACGATTGGCTTGAAACCGCTATGATTTTGTAGCATTTCTTTTTCAAGAGCATATCTATTTACCCTGCCTAGTATGCAACTCAGGGTGTCCTGTGTAGAAATGCAGTCAATTTGCATGATTTAATGCAAGTGGCTAAGTTTAAATTAAACTAAGCAAATAAACAAATACCAGTGCGGAGCAACAATCTTTCAAATCAATGACATATTTATATAAAGCACAAAGTACATGCAGATAAGCTTCATTCTGAATTCTGCACCAAATGACCTGGTGTTGCAACATTTAACAAGGTGTTAGCCTTTGTTTCAAGGCACTTCTGTGTCTGTATAGCTTTTCTCTCTTTTAGGTAAAGGTTGAATAATAGGGAAAATGTAATTGATATAGTAAAATTCTAAGTCATGATTTCAAAAATTCTTGAAATACTTCTTCAGTTTGAAAAACACCATTGGTCACATTCTGATCTCAGTACTTTTGTGCCATTGCACATTTACTAGGGAAAAATAAGGAAGGAATAATTAACTCCAAAATAATTGCTTAAATACACTGGATTCTGTGTAATAACATAGTGATAAATTTTCTTTTCTTAGTTGATTTTGATGTTAAGAAATATATTGAAGAAAACAGCAAACTACACATAGCTGGTATTTCTGTTCTTTAAGCAACCATAACAGATTTTTAGAACAAACGAGAAGTTTAGTGATCTTATTATGGACACAGTTCCTTAGAAGTTTTGATACCACTTATAACAGTATTCTTTTCTTAATTTTGTTTCCAATCTGTCAGCTCTCATGCAAACTTCTAGCACAGAAAAGGGTACTCAATCAAAATGTGGTTAATAAATGTGCTGCTTTTGTAAAGCCAATTGGTTGTCTATATTATGGTCCATATTATAGTCCAGATGTATCTTATCCAAGATTAGTAAATCACTGGTCTATCAGTGAATAGTGTTACAGCTGATCACTCTGATGTGATATCTAAGGGAATTAAACACAATCCCTACCAGAGATTACTTTTCTTACTTTCCATTGAATCTCAAAGTTTAAAAAGTCAAAATAAAACAAAACAAAAACCCCAATAGGTATATTACTAACGCACTTATATTTTCTCTTTTTAAATAATATTCCTATATCTATCATTATCAAAGAATTCTTGGCTTTCAAAAGCAGTAGACTTGTAATACTAAAAGTATGGCCTTCCAGGTTGCCTAATTGGCACAGTAGGTTAAGCTTCCGACTCTTGACTTGGCTGAGGTCATGATCTCATGGTTCATGAGTTCAAGGCCTGCATTAGGGTCTGCTCTGATGGTGCGAAGACTGCCTGAGATTCTGTCTTTCCTTTTCTTTGAGCCTCTCCCACTTGTGCTCTCTCTCAAAATAAATAAATAAACATAACAAAATAAGATAATAAAAATATACCCCTCTAATCTCTTTTTTACAGGATAACACAAATTTTTCAAAGTTTTAAACTGATTTAAACTAGGAATATAATGTAATTGTTCTGGGTAGAAAAGAGTTGAAAGGAAGTTAAATTCTATTTCTGCTCTTAATAACACTATAACCTCAAGTTAAAAAATTTAGCATGCAGTCCTTTGCTCACTAGGTTGAAAATTTTTCATGAAGAGTCTGCAGAAACCCAAAGGCAAAGGCACTGAGCTTTCACCAAGTGACAAAGAATTTGTCTCAAAATTTGCTTTCAGCAAACCATAAGAGGCGTGGTCTTCTCTAGTTATATAACCACCTACTCCTGTCCATTTATTTAAGCATAACTGGTGATTAAAAGTCTATTTTGTATGTAGATGGAGTTAAAAGTCTATTTTGTATGTAGTGAAGGTGTTTTAAACTTCTTAGAATCATAAAAAGGAGAAAATATGTTTCTTCAGGAGAAACAAATTTGGACTCAATGGTGAGAAAGTTTTTACCTTTCATCAGCTAAGTAGAGACAAAAATCTCGAATCTTTTTATCATTAAGACATATTCAGTGACCAGGTTCTA
Organism: Acinonyx jubatus; assembly: GCF_027475565.1. Lineage (NCBI taxonomy): Eukaryota > Metazoa > Chordata > Mammalia > Carnivora > Felidae > Acinonyx > Acinonyx jubatus. The sequence goes on from NC_069384.1 coordinate 43,512,355, forward strand.
ATAAATCAAGGTTTCCTTTTACTTTACTATGGGAAGAGAGAGGAAGAGAGGTAGAAAGGGGGAAAGTAGGAGAAAGATCGGGGAATGAGAGGCAGATGCAAAAAGAAGGGGGAAGACAAAAGGGGGATGGAATATTTTGAAAGGAAAGTATTTTGAATATCCAGAAATTTCTCCTGTATCAAAGAAAGATGCAAATCTTTTGCTTTGTTGACCTAGAAAATAAACATAATATGAGGCTTCCTATGTGATTTCCTTATGGGCAAATTTTAAAACACACATTTGGCATAACAATGTCTTTTCTGTCAATATGTTTGCTTTGGTTCGTTTTGTTTTAAACCTTCTCTTCAGCTACATCTTATCTCTAAAGACAGAAAGTTGTTTGACTTCCAATGTACCTAAGTCTTAATAAGCAACTCTATCTCTCACCTTCCACTGTGATTGAAACCAGTTGTTTTTCATTAAGTTAAAACTTGGCAAAATCAATTTCTCAATTCTTTGCAGTTTGCTATCTTATTAGACAGATGATCTGGCAAAGAAGAATGTGTCACAATCACGCTAGACTTTAAGTTTTAATCTCAGGAAATTTCCCATCAACAAAGTGCACAAAGAATACTGGTTCTTGGGAATAGGAAATGTCATCAAATAATAAGAATTTACCTTCATTAATTCTAAGATTTACTGAAAGCATAGTTATAGGAATATAATCAAATAATATGAAACTATCTTAGTGGTTTTTCTTCCTTCTGTAAAATAACATAAAGACTCTACACTGGTAAATAGGCACATTAAATACCTTAAGCCTTTATTAAAATGATTTTGTATTATTTTTAAGTGTTTAAATTACAGATATTATATAATTGATATTGTTTAGAACTTGGTAAAATAATGGACACAATTACTTTATATTATACAGTTTACAATATTGCATGTTACATAATAGTATAATCGGCTTCCATTCTACCTTTCTTTTAGATTTTCTGTCATTTTACTTATGCAAATAGTACAACTGCCTTATTTTCTACTTTACAATTTTTTGTAACCTAGCTGGAGTTAGGTTTTAGATTGGTCAGGAACTTAAAACTTAATTCATATTGATAGTAAATTAATCCTCTGAACAGTAGAACTACATATCTTGATAATCTAGTTATAGCCTTATGATAATAACACTGAAACTTTGATTGAATCTCATATGATTTTTGGTTCTTAAGCAAGCAGATTCAATGAACATTCTTCAAAAAAATGCTATCGGATAATTACCTCACTTATTTAGATATATTAAAATACGTTTATTATATTGGGTATAAAGTATGCGTTTATTATGTTTTATATCTTTATCAAATATAAAAATCTTTTGAAGAAGTGATAATTTATTAAATATGAATGAAATTCTTACTGGCTTAATTCATTCTTAAAAGAAGATGAGTTTATATAAGTGGATGAATTACATGCATAAACTGCTTTGAAAATGTTGTGTTTTATTAAGTGAAGTTGTTAATCCAAATGCTTTATCTGAAGCATTTCTCACATTAAGGAACTACTCATAAATTAGCATATATATTATGAGACAATATAGATTTCTGTATTCATCAGAAGTTTCTAATAGATATGTATATAATTTTTTGGCATTTTTGATGCAGGCTTGTGTGTTTGTATGAAAGGTGAGATGATGAATAAATGCTTCTGCGAGAGAGAAAGGGAAAAAGAAGAGAAAACATAAAAGAGAGAAGTAAATTCCTTTTTTCCTTTTTAAATATTTACTTATTTATTTTGAGGGAGGAATGAGGAGCAGAGAAAGAGTGAGAGACAGAATTCCAAGCAGGGTCTGCACTCTCTGAATAGAGCCAGATATGGGGCTGAATCCCAGGAACCCTGAAATCATGACCTGAGCCGAAATCAAGAGTCAGATGCTTTACGACAACTACCCAGGGGCCCCTAAGTTCCTTTTTAAAAGCAATATTTATCAGGGCACCCTGGTGGCTCAGTGGGTTAAGCTTCTGATGCTTGATTTCAGCTCAGGTCATGATCTCACAGTAATTAAATTGAGCTCCGCGTCCGGATCCCACTTAAAATTCTCTCTCTCTTTCTCTCTCTCTCTCTCTAATACATAAATAAAATAATAGAAACAATATTTATCAGCCTTGCTCAAATGTGAATAAAAATAAAGAAACTTTTGAAAGGCTTACTTTAGTCATAATAACATACTATGTTTAATAAATCAATTAAACACTTTCAGCATCACCTATGAAACATGCATGTTTAAGAGCTTGCAACAGATGTAATTCTTATTTAGTTATAGCTTTATTTGCTTATTTGAAGCCTGGATATAAATACCGACTTTGAATATGGTGATGGAAATGTGCTCTGCTAGGCATCAAAAAACTTAACTTATGACACATTACTGAGCTGAATAAACTATGGTAAATTATGTACTTCTCCAGATCTCAACTGCAAAATCTGAAGATTGCTCTAAATTGGAGTTGTGTCTCATTACCAAGTCTGACTATTTTTGGTAACTTGCAATCAACTTTGTTGAAATTAAATAAAACAGAACACAAATATCAGGGTATATCTTTATGTTGAGTCTATTTGGTTTATGAAATATTTATTATTTATTCTTTATACCTATATATATCTTAATGGTTGGTTATTGTCAAGTTTGAAAAGCACGTTCAAGTAACTTGCCAACCAAGACAGTCACACAATTGGAGTAACTCACCATGATTTTGGCCTGACCTTTAAAGATTAGAAACTTGACTTTCCCTCATCTAATTTTAGCAGAGAGATTGGTATGAAACTAAGTCTCACTACCTATCCATTGAGTGATTCACCCAATCACGTATTCAACAATTATGTGATGAGTGCTTGTCTATTGTCATATTCACAAGATGTGAGCATGCAGCAGTGAATAAAGTAATGTCTTTGTCCTTACGCAGTTCATGTGACAAAAGACAGAATCTTTATGTATTCATATGCCTATGTCATTTATTTACTGCTATACAATGCAGACACATTTTTTTTTACCAATCTATTTTTTTTCACTTTTATGTTATTTTTGGTAAATTTAAATTTTCTGACTTGTAATGTTTATTTTATAAAATCAGCATTTGTCGTCTAAATGTCTTCTTTTGTCATGGTACTTTGAGATATTCCTTATTAATTACAAACATATAATTTTATAATGAGCATTTTCTATTAAACTCTATGTTATATGCCAGAAGCTTTGGAAATAAAATAGTCTTCAAATTTTATTAATATATAACACCACTGGATTTCTGATAAATTATTTTATTCAATTATTATCTATGCAACACAGTCTTTTTCTGTTGTTTCAGCTATATTTTCATTTTGATTTATAAATACAGTTTATGAAATTATAATTTATTTAGTTCTGAGGTGGAAAGTATGATTATCGTTCAGTAGTCAATTTCTGATCCTGAGTGGCTCACTACAATAAATGAAATGTGGAAAGTCTGGTGAAGTATTGACATGAACTTCTAATTTCTAACATATATTTCTTTGGAGTACTTTCAGGTCATTCATAAATTAATAAATTCATTATTTGTCTCTTTATTTCTTTAAAATATACATTTCCATAACTGCACTTAGTATATATTACAAATATGTGGATTTATCGTGATTGTATAATTTTTAATTTCCTATAAAAATTTGGTTGGTCTAAGATAATTTATAACTCACATGGTTTTCATGAGGGGAAGAAAAGAAAAAAAAATGTTTCCTTCTTTTTCTTTACTTTCCTCCTTTATTCTATCCTCTTACTTTTTCTCCACTTTTTTTACAAAAACATCACAGGTCCAATTACATTTGCTACCCAGCAGAAAAAGATGACTAAGCACAATAACAGGCACCCAATAAATGCTTTCTAACTGAATAGATTAAAATTATATTTTATCCATATAGCTATTACAGTGGCTGTGATTAAACATGTGATTTGATTTCAGTCATCTCAAAGACTCAGAATAATGCAATACTCTTAGTTTGATTGTTTTTCTTCTTCTTTTCTTTTCTGTTCTTTCTTTCTTTTTCTTTTTTTTTTTAATTATAAGATTAGCTTCCAAGGAACTACCTACATTCACTTATGAGTTGGACATAAGACCAAGAGAATGAAACTACTTAGATGTAGTTATTAAGTTAAAACAAGGAAAGTTCTTGTAACAATCATATTTATACAAAAATTGGGAAGCATTGCCGCTTAAGTTAGCATATTTTATGACACACTGTGCCTTTTGCATCTTTTAATAGGAAGTGAATGCTAATTCATTGAGGATATATTTTAAATTCCAGTGTTGGGTAGAAGACTGAACTAGTTATGTATAAGGGAATTTTTCAGTATTGATTGTGGATAATTTCACCAAATTTACTAAAATGATCATATGTATGGACATCGTGAAACTCTAAGCCAGTCAGAGAAAGACAAATACCATATGATTTCATTCATATGTGGAATTTAAGAAACAAACAAAAAAAATGAACATAGGGGAAAAAAAGAGAAGCAAACCAGAAAACAGACTGTTAACTATAGAGAACAAACTGAGGGATGCTGGAGAGGAGATGGGCAGGGTGATCGGTTAAATGGATGATGGGTATCATGGAGGGCACTTGTGATGAGCACTGGATGTTGTATGTAGGTGATGAATCACTAAATTCTACACCTGAAACTAATATTACACTGTATGTTAATCAACTGGAATTTAAATAAAAACTTGAAAAAAGAAAAACAGAAACTGTAGGAGAGTACAAAAGAGTATCCCTTTTAAGACTATTTTTCTATAAAACCAGTCTATGTAACATTAAAGAGAGAGCATGAGTTGGAGTCAAAAAAAGAAAGCAAAACAGAAAAAGTTAAATAAGTATTTTTACTATCATTTTATTGATAATTCCAAAGTAAACATGAGGTTAGAACTGTGTACCTGCTTTTTTTCCCCTCAGATGTCACTGTGCAAATGTCACATAGTAATAAATTAGATGCTAACAGTCCATACATTTTGGAAAATATTGAATAAAACATAAGCCAACTATTCCATCTAATGTGTTAAAATGACAAGTTATAATTCTTGAGGCCCACAGTAGCCCTGTGACATTAACTGACACTCGATAAGTTGCCCTCAGCATGCAGCATAAATACGGTCACGATATATTGAGCCATACTATCGAGGGCTTCAAAAGATGTTAAGGTACAGATGCGAGAGTATTATAAACCTTTATAGAAGGGTGAAACACTTTTAAAAATAACTGGAATACATGAATTTTAAACATTTGACTATCACTGGCAACATATTGCAAGAAAATGTTCTCATCGTCCCCAAGTTATCCAAGCCACTTAGAGAGGGACAACCATGCTTTGGCTTGAGGTATTTGTAAGGAATTTCAACAAAAATTTCAAACTGCCGCTTTTTATGCCCCATAACAAAAACTGTTTAGTGTAATTTATGAGTTGCTACCTACACGTTTTCTCATTGAAATTTTATATACTGACTTTATTATCTATTCCCCAATAGATAAATAGGCTTCAAAAGATAAATGATGCCTTACTATATATCTTACTATCTCCTGTGCATACATGTTTCTAGGGGTATAAAAAGATTTCCCAAGAGGTACAGAGCATGGAGAGTTTTATGGGAGTCCTTGTCCATATCTTCAATTTCCTTTTTCCTTTTTTAATGTTTTTATTTTATTTTTGAGAGAGAGAGACAGAGCATGAGTGGGGGAGGTGCAGAGAGAGAGAGAGAGGGAGACACAGACTCCAAAGCAGGCTCCAGCCTCTGAGCTGTCAGCACAGAGCCTGACACCGAGCTCAAACTCACAGGCGGTGAGATCATGGCCTTAGCCAAAGTCGGACACTCAACCGACTGAGCCACCCAGGTGCCCCGTATCTTCGATTTCTATATGTACTCTATTCTTAACAGTATCTGCCTGAAGAAGGATCTGGACATAAGGCAGTTTCTCCTCTCTGTCTGAACAAATCACAACGCAGTCAGACATTTCCTTACCCCAAAACAATTTTACTATGCTACTCTGTGTTAGGATGGTATGCTAATGGACACATGACTTTTCCCTCATTGCCCAAGGTGAAGAAAATGTTCTAAAATTAGATCATGGTGATAGTTGTTCAGCTCTATAAATACACTAACAGGTATTGACCTGTACAACTTAAGTAAGTAAAACTTTGTAGGATGAAAGTTATATCTATGTCAATGAAACTGTTAAAACAAACAAAAACCTTACAACAAAAACAGATCTAGGACACAAAGTCCAGAAGACCTCACAGAGTGAGAAACTCAAACTGTTGAGAAAATGAATGACTCTAATGATTAGGTCACAAGCTCATCGTTAGATCAGGTGATCGGCTTTTCATTTTTATTTTATTTTATTTGCTGCTGTCAACAAAATTAAAGAAGAAAGTAATTAAACTGTCAGGTAACAGATTGTTATAAATAATTTTCATGATTAATCACGCTGTGCTTCTTGACATATTACTCAGAAGGAATTCAAAGCACTGTATGATAGTTTTGGGTTTTTTTTTTTTAATGTTTTTATTTATTCTTGAAAGACAGAGAGAGACAGAGCATGAGCATGGGAGGGGCAGAGATAAGGGGAGACACAGAATCTGAAGCAGGCTCAGGCTCTGAGCTGTGAAGTCAAATGCTTAACCGACTTAGCCACCCAGGTGTCCCAATGGTAGTTTTAAGTTTAGAAAAACACCTAAGAAACAGAAACTTCCTTTTACAGCCATCTCTTTGATTTGAACGTATTTCAATATAAAATTGTAAGCCCATCTGTACTATTTAAAGTACATCTCCAGTCAGAATTTACTTTTTGTGCTTCATAATTATTCATCAAAATGTATACTTAAGGTTACTTTGATAAACTGTGTGAAAAATAATCCTAAAAATAAAAAAGAAGAAGAAAAATACAACTCTTTGAGTTCTAGGTGGTGGCTGTTGAGGGGACGTAAGACAGGGTGATTAATAAAGAATTCCAGAATAAAAATAGATTAGAATAAAACTCTGTGGGGAAAGTGGAAAAGAATTATGAGTTCAGTGAAAAAATGTCATGAACTAAAATTTTAGTTCTCAAAAACAATGTTACTCATTTCATGTATTTTTAAGTGGATTATGGTTAGTATATTTATATTTCACAAAATACATTTTGTATAGTCATGTAAGAGTTTTATTTTTAAATATCCATACTATGCACTGGGAATTATAAGTTTTACAACTATGTAAATTAACTAAAATATCATTGTAATTAATATTATTGCACATAAGCATAAAATCATGTAAAGAGGTAAAAATTATTTTAGGTAGGAGGCATTCCAAAAATCTGAAGGGTCCTATTCTTTACCACTGAGATATTCATCTATATCCTAAGGAACTTTCCATATTTTAATGAGTTTATGTTTTAATGCTCACAAGAAACTCATCTTATTGAATAATATATCCAGAAAAATAAGATATATTATAATTATTTTTTGCATATTACTTGAACCAGTTTAGCCATTAACCCTGGAGAAGCATTTTTTTCAATAGTGTTTAGAGAAGTGATTTATAATTTATGTTGGTTTTTCAAGCCCTTATTGTACATTTTCTTTTAGTTCTCTCATTCATTATTTAATATATATGTCTAACATAGATTCTCCTTTTTAAAGCCATAAAAACAATTTAAAACATGTCAGAAAGTAATTTTTTTTTTGTAACCTGATTTTCTCATTCTAATTCTCAAGTTTAAAAGGAAAGGCTTTCTAATAAAATCATAGTTGACATGCTATTTTCCAAATGTCATCAACTTTTTCTTTTTACATGCATCTTTAATAGGCTCTTCCTTTTTTCATACATATTTTACTGCAAAAATGTTTGCCATCAATATTAAAATGTGAATTCAACCCATATTGGTGTACATAGCTTTCTAAATGCTATCAAATCCAATTCATTATATAGTAGTTTAATGGCATAGATCATTCATTCATATTTTAATACAAATTTGCTTCCCCAATCAATGGCCTTTATGCTACCCTTACCCTTGTTTTCCTACTTCAATTCTGGAATATACAGACAAGTAGTAAGGATATTTTTGTGCTACAAACTTCTATAGAAATTTTAGGGAATGTGTAATACTGAATAGACAAATTCTATGTCTAACTCGTAATTATGAATCAAGATTGAGAATTGAATGCTTATTTAATATACTGTATCATTATGGAAGCTATGAGTTCCAAAAATCTGTCTATTTTTTAGTCCATTGCTTATAAAATGTTCCCAAAATAAGAAAACTATATCTTTTAAGCACTTAACTTTTGACTGATTATTAAAAGTATAAGTCATTTAAGTGTAGAATAAAATTCATTTTGGATTATCAAGATGAAGATGAATTCTCATTTGGTATTTGTAAATAATATGCTTCCAAAAACCCAAAGATTTTTTAGGCCAATTACTAAAATGCATAGCAACCTAATTATATTCTGAATTCAGAAAAAAATAATTCATAAAGTTATAATCGAAATAATACATCAAGGTCGATCTTAATTCATCTGATTTTAATTCTTACTTGAAGTTACATGAGTGATTGAAAGACTGGCTATTTTGAGAGCATGCATGCTTCTTTTGGTGCTGTTTATTTATAAACTATTAATCTTGAATTTGCCACATGTGGTTGACACCAAGTGAGAGCAGAATAATGCAGACATGAAAATTGAACAGCCTTGGTGTGGACTGCTGCATATCCCCTCTTCGTACTACCTGTTATTTCCAGGTCCCATTTCTTCTAGATTCCTACTTTATGACTCATTTTCCATTTTCCGCTTTTTGGTGTGTGTTGTGTCAGTAAATTCCTCAGTGTTTCCCTTTTTTATTTTATTTTATTTTTTAATTTACATCCAAATTAGCATATAGTGCAACAATGATTTCAGGAGTAGATTCCTTAATGCCCCTTCCCCATTTAGCCCATCCCCCCTCCCACAACCCCTCCCGTAACCCTCAGTTTGTTTTCCATGTTTATGAGTCTCTTCTGTTTTGTACCCTCCCTGTTCTTGTATTATTTTTGTTTCCCTTCCCATATGTTCATCTGTTTTGTCTCTTAAAGTCCTCATATGAGTGAAGTCATAGGATTTTTGTCTTTCTCTGACTGACTAATTTCACTTAGCATAATACCCTCCAGTTCCATCCACGTAGTTGCAAACGGCAAGATTTCATTCTTTTTGATTGCCGAGTAATACTCTATTGTATATATATACCACTTCTTCTTTATCCATTCATCCATCGATGGACATTTGGGCTCTTTCCATACTTTGGCTACTGTTGATAGTGCTGCTATAAACATGGAGGTGCATGTGTCCCTTCAAAACAGCACACATGTATCCCTTGGATAAATGCCTACTAGTGCAATTGCTGGGTCATAGGGTAGTTCTATTTTTAGTTTTTTGAGGGACCTCCATACTGTTTTCCAGAGTGGCTGCACCAGCTTGGATTCCCATCATTTTCCACTTTAAAACTTGGTTTTATATCTCTAATCCAACTTCAAGTACCATTTTTCGCTGCATGCTTTAATTTCGTCATTGATTATGGTCCGCTTTTTTTTTCTTTTTTTGTCATTCTCTCTTATAAAGTCAATGTTGAATGACCAGTTCTATCTGTCTCCAGGAGCCCCTCACTCAATGTATATCTCACAACATTTCTGCCAAGCTCGGTACCTCAACCAGCATTATTTAGACCTATGATGTCGCATACGGGTAAATGTACTTGTGTGTAACAGTGATGTTAATTCAACAAATTAGGAAGCCTACTACATGCTAAGACATATCCCAGACACTCAAAAAGAAATTAAAGCTCTAGAACTGAGCTCAAAGGCAAAGACTAAGATATTTTTTTCTTAAACTTTACTGCAACATGAAGAATATAAAGGGTGAGTGCAAACTGAGTCACATCTGTCAGTTTAATTTAGTGCAGTTGGGAAATGTCTGGCCATTACTGTGTTAGTTAAACACTTCCATATAATTAAACTGATTTATGCAGTTGAGCCAACTGGACTTGTTTCTGTGTTACTACATTTAAGTTTTGTTAATTTTGAAAAACCATCAAAAATGACAATCCTAATAGAAAGTAGAAACCTTGTACAGATTCAGTGCCTTTTCAGACATAAGCTGAATTCCATAGTAATGCATAATAAATAAACAACTTTAAGGAATTACAATGAAGAAAACTTGAATTTACTATATTTAAGAAAAAATGGGCACCATTACTACCATGCCAGGAGTTCAAAATTCTGCACCCAGAAGGCCAAAATCTTAAAGAAAGTGCTGGTCCCAGCTTATAATGAAAAAAGTGCTGGTCCCAGCTTATAATGAAAATGATGTTTCAGGGGCACCTGGGTGGCTCACTCAGTTAAGCGTCCTACTTCGGTCCAGGTAATGACTCATGGTTTGTGAGTTCAAGCCCCATGTCAGGCTCTGTGCTGACAGCTCAGAGCCTAGAGCCTGCTTCCAATTCTGTATCTCCCTTATCTCTCTGCCCCTCGCCTGCCTGTGCTCTCTCTCTCACTCAAAAATAAATAAACATTAAAAAAATGAGTAATAAAAGATGTTCCACTGTTCATCAAGCTCTGACACACGATAGAGTTATCACATGAATGCGGCCACTGTTCAAAGTCAGATAAGTGCTACTCAGGGAAAAAAACCCTGACGGTGTTCACAAGAAAGAAATGGAAAAAGCCCTAAAAAGTGCTAATGTCAACCTGGGTTAAAGGAACAACTGTACCCGTGGGAGCAACAAAACACTTGACCCAAATCTATTTCTTGTCTCTACATTGAAGGCCTTTGAGGGGGTGGGGAATGGGAAGCTTAATAAGCATTCCTGCTTATTAAGTTCTCAAAAACAATGTTACTCATTTCATGTAATTTTAGTATACTGATGAAAACTCATCAGAGCTGGGAAGATGGAAACAACATGGGGATGATAAAGGGTATTAAAGGGAAAGTCAGAATTATATGCTGAGCCATACAACCAGGGAAAGTGAGTAGAGAGGGCCATAGTCCTTGAGAAACAGGACAGGCTGCATGTCAAAAGACTGAGGTTTAATTGGTACCCTTGAGACTGCACAAGTCACTACCATCCCCACACCAAGCTAACAAGCTTTGAGTAACAAGGAACAGAGGAACAGTACTGGGAGAGGGATTAGAGAAGGATAAGACCATACAGAGAAAATCGCTCTGAGACACAGAGCAAAGGAAAGACCCAAAACTCAGAAGGAACAGACATCGCTTTGCTAAGCCAACTGCCTTAAATACAAGCTTTGTCTACAGGACTTTGAAACCTGAGGAAAAATGAAGGTTATTGTATCAACAACAAAATCATACCTACTACACCTTTTAGGTAGATTAATTTACAGGCCTGCTCAAAAGGCAGATCCATGTCCAAGGATCAAAACTATTGACCTCAGTATTACAGTTCCATACAACATGTCTGGCTTTCAACTTCCAAAACCAACAACAAACATTGTAAGTTATATAAAAAGGAAAGAAAAAAATACACTCAGAAGATACAAAGTGAACATCAAAATTGGTCTCAGATATGACATACAGTTAATGACTGTAACAGAAAAAGTGGAGATAAGACACCAAATATCTTGATCCATTAAAAATCTATATATTGGACTTTATGAAAATTTTTAAAAATTAACTTGTTGTGTGACAGTGTTAAGAGAATGAAAAGGCAAGTCACAGACTCAGATAATATATTTGCCCATTTGGTTTGTGACAAAGGATTTCTATCAGAAAATATAATTTGAATTCTCAAAACTCAAACATATACAAGCAAAAAATAAAAAATAAATAAAAACCGGGCAAAAGATCTAGACAGGTACTTCACTATAAAAAAGATACACAGAGCAAATAAGTTTATGAAAGTATGTTCAGTATAATTAATTATTTAAAAAATGAAATTTTAAGCCATGATGGGACTTAATTTAACACACCTGTTAGAATCTCTAAAATCTGACAAAACTGACACTATCATATACTGAGAAGGAACAAATGAGACTCTCATATGATGCTGCTGACAGTGTAAAACAGTCGGCAGTCACTTTGGAAAATGATCTGGCAGTTTCTTATAAAGTTAAATACGTACCTGTCTGTGACCCAATAGTCTTGTGAGGAATCCACCCTAGAGAACAGCCACTGAAATCCAAATAACTTCTACTCTAGAGAAAATAACTGACCAATAATCTTCAAAGTGCCAAAGTAATAAGGCAAGTCTGAAGAACTATCACAGATTGGAGGAGACTAAGAAGACATAATTAAATGTAATTGGAATCCTGTATGGGATTCAGGAAAAGAAAAAGAATTATTATTGGAACAACTGCTAAAATCCAAGTAACCTCTGCATTTCAGTTAACAATATTGTACAAAGAACAAATATTTAGTTTTGATGAATGTGCTATGATTATAATAATACTAATATAAGAAGAAGCTGAGTAAAGGATATTTGGGAACTAATAGGACTGTTGAGCAGTGAGTGGTCTGACTCATGTATATGATGAAAATACGTGAAAAAAAGTGTGTACTTATGTATGTACATGTGTCTATGTGTGTGATCATTGCTTCTGAAATCATGTAATGAATGAGTTAATTCATTTGAAGAATATAATTTATATTTATTTAGATAATTTATTTAGATAATTTGTAAATGCTAAAACAATAATAGAAAATCATGTCTAAATTTCTTTATATGTACTTTTTTTTATAATTGTGAGCTTCAGATTGAATGAGGACATAGACTAGCTGAAGGTATCTCTAAATCCTAGAAGGGAATAAAAAGAGAAAAATTTACAAGTTATACGTATAGCATTAGTATATATGTAATAATAGTGCATGTAACTAATTCACAGTAGTACATATGGAGCTGTTGTCAGTTATGTATCTGACAAGAATTGGTGCACAGTGGAATAATGTTGACTCAGGACAAGCACTGGTATTAAAATTTCAAATGGGGCTTATAGAAAATTAAACCATGAAGCCTAACACCATAAATGTAACAGTACTATGAATTCTCTAATTGTTAAATTTGTTGGACTATTTGACATGTTGTTATGTTAATATCTATATTAACAAATCTCGTGTAAGAGCCAAATAAGCAGTAAGTTCCAACAAAAACAAATGAACAGAAAAACCCAACTGTTTGTGTTTCCAACAAGAATTCTGAACTTTTAATTAGCACTGTTCAAGTCACACAATCCTACCTTATGGGTTTCGCTGACATTAACTCACCCTATTATTTTGAAGCATTTCTACATATGTTAATTTGATTCTATGAGTCCCATTTCATAATGCACTTAGACATGTCAGTCCAGGCATGCGATGCCTAATTCACACATCACTCATTTTGATACCATTTGGCTTTCAACCTCTTAACTGTAATAACCTATCAAGTGTAAATAAATGCCACATGATTCACTCTCTGTTCTGTTCACTGCTTAATTATCTAAATACAATGAAAAGGGACAATGTGTTGAAATCTACAATACATTAATTTGCTACAAAATATCTGGATAATCTTACTCTTCAATTGGTATTCACTGATACTTTAAAAGGTCAAGGAAGAATACTTTGATATAAAGTTTCAAAGAAGTAAATTGAATATGAAATGTTTCATACAGGAAAACTGAATATGATCAAAATCTTTGAATTAGGCAAAAGATGGCCTCATACGCAGTTGGAATCTTATATCTGAAAGTAGAATTCAGAGGTTCATTCTTATGGATAAGTTCATGAATCCCAGTGTGGTTAGACAACAATAGTAACATTTATAAGGCGCTTAAAGTGTGCCAGACATGGAGGTAAATATTCTTATTATCCTTACATTGGACATGATAAATTGAGACATATACCCAAGGGCTTCAGAGTGGTAAATAGCAGACTCAGGATCTGTATGAACAGTCTGACTAAATATCTCACTCTGAACTACTGTGCTGCATTGTCTCTACCGAATTGAAATAAGCAGTGAAGCACGAGGCTGTAGTGTGGATGGGCATTTCTGCAAAACCATAGATTATGTTGGTTTTATAATCTTGCTTAGAAAGTTTTTCCTCACATGAAGGTTAGATATATTTTATTTTCTTTTACACATTTCTCTTGTTTATTGATTGAAAATTTTATCAAATTAAATTCATTTTGGCTCAAAATATAAGGAAGAATATACCTTCACCAAATGTTGAAATAATTTATAAATATTGAACTTTGCCAAGGAAGGTCTTAAAAAGGACAAGACAAATACGGAAGATTGCGTGAATTCAGATGACAATAAGTCTTTTTGTTCCAGTTTTATAAGTATTCAAGAAGACTCTATTTTATAACTAATAAAAAATATCTTGCTCATGAATAAACCTGTTTAGCTGCCTCGATAGTTTTAGAAGCAGTCAGTAAGCAAGAATTCTGTGAACTTCTTATTATTGGTCTAAAGCAATTGTTCTTGTTGTACAACTGTATGAAGTTACCCTGTTCATCTAGAAATTAAGAGCTTGAATGAGAAATTGTGTTTTTGATGTCAAATCCTTTTATAAATATATAAACATTCTTATTAAAAATATCACATTGCATGTACGATGAAAGTATCATTTTAATGTGTATGATACTGTGGGAAAATGTTTTCTAAAAAGGCACTCGTGAAATCTAAAAAGTTATTAAGAAATGCTTAAACCTCATCTGATCTAACTTCCCTGGAGATTTTAATTTTAATAATCTAGGGTAGTGCCTGATCATAACAGTTTTTAAAAGTATCTAGGTAATTCTTATCTGCTTTAAAATTGAAGAAAAATTTTTAAAGAATGCTCATTTTAATATGTAATTAATGTGAATTGAAAGCAATTAATAAGAGTTGCCATGTATATAATATTAAAACACAAAATTATAAGTGATGTCACCATACTTGAGAACTATTAGTAACTGTATGCTGCACCACACGTGAAAACCATTGCATTCCACAAGATCACTAATTCAAGATGAGAGCAATTTCAGATGTCCTCAGAGACATTATTTTCAGAAAGGTGCTCTTAAAATATTTTTATAAAATGTGCTTCTTTTCATTATATAGAATATTTAAAAATGGAGTTGATGTTCACTGGAAAGAGTTGCTATACATGAATCAAAAATACTTTAGTTGAAGTCATTATCCACCTCACTAAAGAATTTAGCTTAACTTTGAGCTCGGTGATTTACATAAATGGGGGGCACTGGCTTTGAAATTGAAATACTGATGGCAAAATAGTGTGTTATTTAGTCATTAAGTATATTATTAAGTTGCCTTCTGAATAAAAACTAGAGTATAATAATTTTTAAAAATTCATCAGATTTCACATGTCCCTTAAAGAGAATGTGAATCTAGGAAATAAAGCACTATGTAACTCAACTTCCTTTCAGGTCTCTATGGCAATGGCAAACTGTTTTTTCCTTTCAATCATCTATAATTGTGACCTGTTGAAGAGTATTCCGTTTTAATGTTTTGAGTCATCACAGCTTATAATGTCTTAAAGGTAAGTAAAAAATTTAAACATAAACAATTATAAATGTGAGACTGTTCTAAGAATTTTCTAAGCAAATTGTGCAACAAATTAAATAATGGAAGACTGCTAGGTAGATGGCTACTATTGTTACCAAATACTTATCCTCATTTGGATTTTCAGTAACTGGTTGTGATTAACTGAGGTTAAAGTCAAGCCAAAAAGCTGCGGTGATTAAAGGTATTTATGAATATAATGTGTAGATCACTTACAAACAAATCACTCTTTTCTTCTTTATGGAAGCATTCTTTTTTTTTAAATTAAATATAGTTTATTCTCAAATTGGTTTCCATACAACACCCAGTGCTCATCCAAACAGGTGCCCTCCTCAATGCCCATCACCCACTTTCCCTTCTCCCCCCTAACCCCCATCAACCCTCAGTTTGTTCTCACTATTTAAGAGTCTCTTATGGTTTGCCTCCCTCCGTCTCTGTAATTTTTTCCCCCTTCCCCTCATCCATGGTCTTCTGTTAAATTTCTCAGGATCCACATATGAGTGAAAACATATGGTATCTGTCTTTCTCGGCCTGACTTATTTCACTTAGCATAATATCCTCCAGTTCCATCCACGCTGCTGCAAATGGCCAGATTTCATTCTTTCTCATTGCCAAGTAGTATTCCATTGTATATATAAACCACATCTTCCTTATCCATTCATCAGTTGGTGGACATTTAGGCTCTTTCCATAATTTGGCTATTGTTGAAAGCACTGCTATAAACATTGAGATACTTTGGTGAGTTCTTTATAGATTTTGGATACTGGCCCTTTATCTGATATGTCATTTGCAAATATCTTTTCCCATTCCATCGGTTGCCTTTTAGTTTTGTTGATTGTTTCCTTTGCAGTGCAGAAGCTTTTTCTCTTCATGAGGTCCCAATAGTCCATTTTTGCTTTTAATTCTCTTGTCTTTGGAGATATGTCAAGTAAGAAATCACTGCAGCTGAGGTCAGAGAGGTTTTTTTTCTGCTTTCTCCTCTAGGGTTTTGATGGTTTCCTGTCTCACATTCAGGTCCTTCATCCATTTTGAGTTTATATTTGTGTATGGTGTATGAAAGTGCTCTAGTTTCATTCTTCTGTATGTTGCTGTCCAGTTCTCCCAGCACCATTTGTTAAAGAGACTTTTTTCCATTGGATACTCTTTCCTGCTTTGTGAAAGATTAGTTGGCCATACATTTGTGGGTCCAATTCTGGGGCCTCTATTCTATTTTGGAAGCATTCTCTATCTGGGGAATGTACAGTTTCTAGACAGGGATATCATAAAATCATATGTTGGCATGTTAATCGCACTTACTTTAATTTTGTGCTTATTTTAGTCATTTCCTCTGCTATTGTAAATAAGTTAATTTACAAACCAGTTTCATATAACACAAATATAGCTTCAGTTATGATATTCACCAGAAAGTCAGTATATGAAGTACAAGAATAAAAATGCTTTCAGTCTATGTGGAATTACTCAAAAGTCATTAGTCTCAATATGTAAAATAAAATAATATAAATAAAATTTTATAATAACATTTGCTAATTCAATTCTAATTGACAAGTATTATAAATATGAGCAGTATATAACTTATCCTTGAGAAAATAGTTAGATATTATTTCTTCCAATAAAGTAACTTGAAAAATTTTATCAAGGAAATACTGAATATGTCTAACATTTCAAGATTAAGATATGCTTATTTGACATAAAGTTTAAAAATTCACTTAAAATCAAAATAGTATTATAAAAACTAAAATGTAATGAGTGATTTCTAAAGATTCACGTTTTTAAATGCTACTAAATGGCATTTGATACTCTTTGCAATTAAAGTTCAGAAGAGATTATTAATTCAATACCACAATGTGAAAACACTAAACTTCCCTTTGACATGCCTTACTTAGTAATTTTTACTTCTAAAGATTTTTGTTAGATTGCATGCATAAGAAATTGGACAGTATTTCTTTATTGTCATTTAGAAAAGTTTAAAAATATGTGACAACCTTTATTATGTTTTCAAGCTGTATTACAAACTATATTACACAAATGTAATTTGTACCAGTTCCTAAATTTAATTTACTGTCAAAGACTGGAACTTATATAATAGCATCATGTTGAAAGTTTGATCCCTCAAGTCCTGAGCTTATCACTTATTAGATGTTACTTAATGTTTCTTTTTTCTCTTTGTGTTTTTTTTTACTTTCATGTAAAATGTTTTACTTAATGTTTTTAATCATTAACTTTATCATATATTAAATGATCATAATAAACATTAATTGCCTTACAAAGCACTAGTATATGTATACACACACACACACACACTTATCTCAGGGATATATACATATATAGAAACACATATGGTATATAGTGATATATATATATATATATATATATATATATATATACACACATACATATGTCTCCATACACACACACACACACACACACACACACACTTCACTTATTTCAGCCTTAACAAAAATTCAATAAATCTTAGCTTGCCTTAGTCTGTTAGGCCAAACAAATATAAACTGAATGCCTACTACGTTATCCAGCATTGTATATTTCTAGATACAAGTAGACCACTAACATGAAGAGAGCTCATTAAATTTTGAACAATATTTTTCTAAGTTTATTTATTTATTTTGAGAGAGAGAGAGAGAGGTAGAGAGACAGGGAGAGAGAGAATCCCAAGCAGGCTCCATGCTGTCAAGTGTAGATAGAGCCTGACACAAGGCTCAATCCACAAACTGTGAGACCATGGCCTCAGCTGAAATCAAGAGTCAGATGCTTAACCAACTGAACCACTCAGGCCCCTAAACTTTGAACAATTTTAATTACATTTGCATATAATTTTTTTTTATTTAAAGGGAACTTATTTGTATTTCTACAGTTTGTGTCCAAAAGAGTTCCCAATAAAAGGTTTTGAGAGATTGGATGAGTGCATATCTCCTTGGTTTCTACCTATTGGCCCTACCAGTTTTGCTCCAGAAAAATACAGGGAAAAAATTATTTACTAATTGTTTTTATATTTAAATAAGTTATTTATTATCACATTCTCCCATATATTAGTATATATTTCTGCATAACAATATTAGTGGCTTCAAACCTTAACCATTTATCTGTTCACAGTTCTAAGCTTTGACAATGTGGGAAGAACTCAATCTGAATGGCTTATCTCTGCTCCATATGGTGATGACTTGCCTATGTCATATATACATAGTGAGTTTATGTGCAGCACTGTTGGTGCTTTATGGCTTCACTAACATGTCTGGAGCATCAGCTAAGATCTCTAGAAAGGCTGGAATATGCAGGTCTCTCTCTTTTTTGTAGCATTATGTATTTTTCTTTTGCTTGTAAATATCTGTGTTTCCAAAAGAGAAATTATTTACATCAAATCACATGTCAACTCAACTATGTATTAGTTAATAACTCTCATTTCCTGTCTTTCAAATACAAAATGTCTAGTTCTACCAAGAGCACATCGGAGTGAAAGTAAAAGATTAGTAAGAACTAATTCTTAAAAATTTTTGTCTCGCATTGGTAACATCCTTTTCTCTTGGATCTAGTATTAAGTTCAACACAAATTACATGGAGTAAACCGCTGGATCATCCATTTTGAAAAGAAAACTATTAACATTTCACTAAAGCTATTTAGTTTAAATATTTCACCAGTCTGTGTCAGTTAATTTCCACCAGTTATATGGTGATATGAAGTAAAAAAATTTTCAAAGAATATTAGTGTTTAATATTTAATTTTTTGAAAGAACTCTGTGGTATGCAGGATTATGCCACCCTAAAAGATGTCTACATGATTGTCAGGAGGAAAGGGTTGAGGGAGTGTGCAAAATGGGTGAAGGGAGAGGGAGATAGAGGATTCCAGTTCCGAAATGAATTAAGTCACAGGAATAAAAGACAGCACATAAGCAATAGAATCAATGATAGTGTAATAGTGATGTTATGGGACATTCGGTAGCTACACTTGTGGTGAACATAGCATAATGTATAGAAACTTGTCAAATTACTAAATTGTACACCTGAAATTAATGAAACCTTATATCAACTATACTCAAGAGAAAATTCCAAAGAGGAAAAAAATATGTCCACCTGCTAATTCTGGAACCATTCTATGGTTCTGGAACCATAGAATATATTATCTCACATGGCAAAAGGGATTTGAGATGGTGAAATCACCCCGGATTATGTGGATGGGTCTAATCTAATCACATGAGTCTTTAAAACTGTAGAAGAAAGGCAAAAGTGTGGGTTGGAGAGATGAGAAGATGGGAGGAACAATTTAAACAATTAGAGGTATCCATCTGCCATTACCAGATTTGAAGATGGGGAGCGGTGCCATGAGCCGGGGAATACTGGTGGCATCTAGACGTTGGGAATGGCCCTTAAATGACAGCCAGCAAAGAAACTCAGATCTCTGTCCTGCAATCACAAGAAACTGAATTCTTCCAACAAACTTAATGATCAAGTAAACAGATTCTCCACTACAGTCTCCAGAAAGTTCTACAGCCCTGCCAGTATATACCTCACTTTTAACCTGATGAGCCCATTCCACCTTCTGACCTACAATATGTAAGACAATAAATTTTTATTTTCTTATCTGCTAAATTTTAGGTGATTTGTTACAGCAGCAATAGAAAACTAACACAGATTCTATATATACACATACACACATATATGTTCCCTGTGAGCTATATATTTATTTTAGGGTACAATATATGTTATATTATATAAATAAAGAAAATCATGAACTAATTTTATTGACATTGAATGGAAAAAGAAATGAGATACATTTGGTACAAAAGACTAAAAAACACCAATCTTGCACAGAATAGTAAAACGTAAATGACTGATTGTAATACTACTTTTTAGGTGGCCTCTGAGTAGAGATGAAAAGGCTGAGACTGATAGTGCTGATGTCAGAGGTAGTGGGAGAGCCTTCTACATAAAAACTATGAGATGTTTAAAGAATAGGCTGATAGACCCAATGGGGAGTAAATATGATGGGGTATGTAAAAATGTATGTGTGCATGTTACCTGAATTTTGACTGTATATAAATATACATAACTCTTCTCTGCAAAGAGGCACTAACAAATTGTCAAGAAATGATATTCATCTCTTGCCTGTGTCTTTCTGCAGCTTTAACAACCTCATGTAATATTTGTTCCAATTGGTTCCCTTTTTCCTAAAATACACAGACATTTTAAACATTATTTTAGAGATTAATATAGGCAAAGTTACTTGAAGAAGAAAAGTTACGGTTGATAAAATCATTTACATTCCGATGTAATAGACTCCTGTGTCTGCATGAATACAATTATGATAACAAAATATGATGTCTAAATTGACAAAGATGGCAGGCTTTGGGTATTAGATGCTCTATTACCTGCTCATCCCATGCTTATGACTAAAAATTGCCCCAACTATGTCCCTTCTGCCAATGTAAACCTGAACCTCCCTTCACCCCAATTCACTCCAGCCTACTGGACCAGATTTAGAAGCCACAAATCATTTGTCTCTCCTGGAGTTTGAAGAACACTAGAAAACCAAATGATTTATCTGTGAAAAGCTAAAGCAGTAAGTTTATGTAGACTCAGATGTGGAAGTGACATTTGGAAACACATGGAAAGTGATGACACAAAGAAAGGATTAAGTAGAAGGCTGGCAAGAGCTAATGATCTGAAGTGGAATAAGAAGGAAAACATAAAAACAGAACAAAAGAAAAAGAACTCACAAAACAAAAAATTCATGTGAGATCCCTGCACCTGTTTCTGGCCCTGATGCTCACAAGACTTTGATGTCCATTTTATCCCCTTACTAGTGATTGGCTATCAGATGACCTGTTGTCTTGAAATATATCCTTGTTTACTTGGGCCACTTGAGGATATCTTCATTTTTTGTTAAGATATGAGTAAAATTATTTTTTAAAATTGCTCTAATTTGTACTGATAGAGCTAATTTTGGAGTTTTCATCCATTTCCTGATAACACACATTAGCAATCTTCTAGGAAAAGGGAGAGATTCATAGAAAAGAATTAGCAGAATTCTGTTTTTTAGAGGATATGTTTAATCATGCATTCTAGATTCTGAGGGTCCATCAGTAACTCTTGGCAGGTAATTGCAAGATTATCAAGTGAAAGAGGGAAAACAAAAATTTCATATAATCACTATTGTTTGGAGTCATCTCCAAATATAATATAAATTTAGGGTCAAAATGAGGTAAAATTTTAAACTAAATAAAAAAAAAACAAAATGAACTGCCTTGAAGGATGATGTGGTTCCTCTAAGCAGTAGTGTTTGAGAACAGTGTAGAAAAGTACTCAGAGGAGGAGTTAGAGGCTAATAAGAGATGAATGATTGGATTTTTTTCCAACTCTTAGATTTTATGATCCAACTATTTCACTTTAGTCATCAATCTTATAATTTCTTTTATAACCCAATATAATAGAAACTGCTTATAGTATATTAACACATAATAGTCATTTTTAATAAGACATATTCAAATACCCAAGAACATAAAATACTGCAATTTTTAAGTGCATATTATATAAGAAAGACTGGTAGAACAGTTCAGTAAATGAGCTGTATAAAACACACAGGCAAACATACTTCTCTCAGATGCACAATACCAAGTATATCTTAAAAGTGGTAGAAGAGACCATCAAAAGTGATCTGTATTTCATGAATCAAGGAAGAATCTCTACTCAGGTTTCTATGTTGTAGTAGCTGTATGACAGTCAGTCAGACAAATATTTTTGTCCAGAAATAAATTTTTAATGAAGTAGGCACAAATATGAATAAAAAATATGGAATAAACTATGGAAAAACGTGTGGATCTCATTTGTACTGCAATGCTTATTTCACAGTGTTACATAGGCACCTGGAGTACCTTACTAAAAAGCAATAGTATTTATTTCATATTACAAATAAATATATTATGAAAATACATTTCTCATAATATAGGGCTACATAATATTTGTTCATCAGAAAAATGTTAAATGCTACGTGACACTTTAATTATTTAGTCTCCAAAAATGATTAGAGAATGTCTAAAATGCAGATACTTCCAGAAATGACTATTATCACTATAAATATGATTATAATGGAAAACATATGCCTAAAGAATTCAAGGCACTATTTTTCATTAGAAATATAAATATCTATATATCTACATATAGATATATATTGATATATACAAGTACCAAACATATATTCAACATACAGAAATATATGTTATTCATGTTATATTATATATACATATATATGTATATGTGTACATTTACTTCATGGATATCTTCATTAAATTAATGCAAAATAGAATCTGGAAATATATATTCAGATTGAATCTAGTTAATATTTATATATTTAACATTTAGTATGTTTATTTACTATTTGGCAGTTAAGATTATATAGACTGCAAAGCCAGGTTACTTCTCTTTGGGAAATGTAGATTTACCATATTAAAAGAGAATGAAATAATTGCAAATGGAGTCCCAGACTCACTGGGAAGATAGTGGAGTAGGAAGTTCCTAAACTCACCTCATCCCACAGATGCAAGTGGATAACACTCACATCAGTGTAAATAACGCAGAAAGCAACCCAAAGACTGGCAAAACAGCCTCTCCACAGCGACATGGAGAGTAGAGGCCACATAAAAGAGGGTAGAAAGAGCAGAGATGTGGTGGTTGGGAGCTAAAGGGACCTGAGGGACTGTCCACAGGAGGGAGAGAGACCGCAGTGATGTTCAAATAGCAGTAGACTCTGGACCAGTGACCCTCAGCACATGATTTTCTGACCAAAGAAACTTCTCATTCTCGTAGTATTCTCATTCTCCACTTAAGCCACTTGAGGCTTGGTAGTTTCAGATATTCCAGGCTTCTACAGGTGTTAAGGCATGCCCCAATATTATATAGCTAGAAAGTAGATCTCTAAATCTCTCTCCTGTTTGGACTCAGTCCTAAAAAAAAAATCCATGCTTAGAACATATCTAATATTGCATCCCCACCTGGTGCTCAGCTTTTGCTTTGATTCTCCCTTTTGTGTTGCCTGTCATTTTGAATTCATAGTACTACATTCCTGTTTTTGGCTTTTGCTCTACATTCTTTTCTCTGACCTTCTTGAATAAAGACTGGTCACTCCAGTCAAGTCTTTGTGACTGATAATTTCAGAAAGGTGTTGCTCTTGACCAACACAAGCTAGCCTTGCAAATAGGAAGTCAACACTAACGACCCCTGCAGTTTACTTTCACATGCCTACTTCCTGTTCAATTCTGCTCGAATCCCTTCTTCAATCCATCTGGCAGCTATACTCTTCAACCCAGCATACACTTAACTATATCCAGCATTTCGCTCATTCTCATCCTTTTCTGTGAAGACTGTCTTGCCTTCAAGCCATAGCTCAGATTCCATTTCCTCCATAAACCTTCCGAGCCACTAGCTGACAGTTAATCTGTCTACTGCTTTCTTGCATAATCACCTTGCTTGTACATCGATCACAGTTCAATCTGTAATGTGTTCATATATGTGTCTGTTTCTCCTACTGGATTGTAAGCTTCCATAAGCCAAGATATTATTTGATAGTGTGACCATAACCTACATACATTAATACTTTGTGTACAGAGTACACATGAATTTTATGCATTTATTTATTATATTTATGTATGCATTTATTTATAATCTTCTGGGAAGACCTGAGGTATAGATGGTTGTGTTATTCAAAATCTTCAGTGGTTCGTGCACATTATTTTCTTGATGTATTCAGGGCCTCTTTGGGTTATATACATACATTCATTAATTTCCTGTTATTCTCACAATCCATTCACATTTGTCTAACATATAGGAAACCTTTTTAATGTGTTTATTATATTTTTATATGGATACATTCTTGCACATTATGTTGCCTAAATATGTATGCATATTAGAGATAGAGTTGTGTTTTCATTATTTGCATTCACTACATTGTTTCTCTCCACTCTCTCAGTAACGTACATTTAAGTTGCCTCCAACTCTGCACCCTCTGCACCACTATGAACAATGCTATAAAAATTATATTTATACATGTCTACTTTGGACATTTGTAAAAATTCCCTAGGATATTCAGCCCAGAGTGAATATCTGGGTCATCACCTACAAAGTAGACTTCTCTCCAAACGGTGGCACAAATTTACATTCCCATCAGGTATGCAAGAGCATTCCTGTATCTTCACATTACCAACCAACACTTGGAACTATCTAGATTTTCATTTTTCTCAGTCTAAGATGTGCAATTACTTGTTTTACATTTTAATTTTTCTGGTTACACAACTGCATAATTTCCTAGGGCTTCTATAACGACAACAGACTTGGTGGCTTAAAACAATTCATTCTCTCACACTTCTGGGCTAAAAGTACAGAATCAAGTTGTTGGCAGGGTCACCGTCCCTCTGAATTCTCTCATAGCGAATCTCTTCTTGCCTGTCCTGTGTCTAGTAGCTCGAGCATCCCTTACTTTGTGGCCATGTAGCTCCAATTTCTGCCTCCTGAAATGCTCCTCATTTAAGGATGCTCCTCATTTAATTTAGGGGCCACCCAGATAATCAAAGATGATCTCCTCTCAGGATCTTTAATTTAATTACATTTCAAAGACCCTTTTATTTCTAATAACATCATATTCACAGCTTCCAGGGATTAGGACATAGAAATATCTTTTGGAGGGCTATTGTTCATTCCACTCCAGCAATGACTTGGGTCATCTTGTCAGCATTTTTAGATTTCTCCCTTAAAAATTCCCTACTCATATCATGTATAATTTTTCCTTTAGGGTGGCTTCTTTTTCTTGCTGATTTTCAACAATTCCTCATCTATTCTAAAAACTAATTAGCTTTTGGTTTTAGACACTGAAATATCTCCTCACATTGATTTAAGTGTTTATCAGTTCAGTCCATGACATTCTTCAGTAAAATAAATACATTTTTTAAATCCTTAATTTTGATGTATTGTTTTCTTAAGGTCAAAGATTAAAACTTGAGTGATACTCACCCTTCAAGTACTCAGGGTGCTGCTTAACAACAGATAACCTCCTTTAAGGTAAAAATGTTACATTAAATGACAACACAAACTATATGAATTTTTATATACTGCAACAAATAATCAGCAAAACAATCAGTGAGACATTTTTGGAGAATCTTCCAATATTTTCTTTACTATTACACCAAAATGGCCACAGGCATGTGAGATCATTCTAATATATGTATACAGACTGTAAATACAGTGAAAAGAATATTTCACTGATATGTTTCATTGACATTACCAACTGCCTTTCTAAAACATATGGAATATGGTGCTGGATGATAAATACTAGGATAATGGCATTTTGCAATTTGCTTAGATGTTTAAATGGGGAAAATTAAATATTTTCCCCTCCAGGAAGTTAAATATTTTCCCTCCAGGAAAAATTTGTCTTTTTCCTGGGGACTCACATATAACATAATTTAATTTAATATTTAATATTGCTACATCGTTTTTATAAACTATTTTTACAGAACTAAAGCATGATGCTTGGCAATAGAGAAAGTTTTAACATTATTGGTTGAATAATTAACTAACATTAATTATTGTTATTGGCAATAATTTTGGTTTAGGGACACTATGAACCAAGATTACTTTTCTCAATTATCACAGAAAATAGGATATGTTGAAATCTGATAAAGTGTAGATGAAATTTTTATTAAGAACTTTTTAAAGTTTTACTACTTTAAGTATCATCTAAACTACTACTTAGAAATCACACTTCTTTAAAATCATTAGGTTTATATTATCTGCTAGCAAAATATTCACAGTAACTCATCAAATAGTTTCTACCATAAATTTTAAAAGGCTATTTCATATTGCAATTAGCAGAGCATATGTCTTAGTGATAATGAACTTACAATGTAATGTGTGAAGTGGACAATGAAAAGTAATTTAAGGATTTGGAGTGATTTAAAATTCATTTCCCTTTATTGGTTTGTAAAGATAGAAGTAATTTACTTTATATTTGGGGCATTTCTTCTTTTATTTTATGTTGTAAATGTTCATCCTCTTAATGTGAAATGCTGGTAATTGTCACTTTGATCTATGGCCTTTATAGGCACTTTTACCAAAAATAAAATAGTCATTGCTAATAATAACTTTATTGTCATTAACATATTTCATATCATGTTGTAATGCAGTTGAAAAAATTGCATGAGAATGATACATATTTATTCCTTTTAATGTATTTAGAGTACATTGTTTCTTTTAAAAAGGTAGTTTATTTTAAAACTTCCTAAATTCCAAAGACGATTCTATACTAAAAGTCTACTTAAGTTTAATTTAATAGAAACTAATTAGTAACTAAAGGGAAGAAATGAAGTTTGCTTAAAATATGTAATTTAGGGGCACCTGGGTGGTCAGTCACTTAAGCTATTGATTTTGGCCCTCTCTCTTTCTCTCTCTCTCTCTCTCAAATAAGTGTTTAAAAAAAGAGAAAGAAATATGTAGTTATATATTTTTCTATTTGAATTAAATTATTTTTCTAATCTAGATTTACTTGTAAGTCCAATGGATCATTACATTGTAAATAAGTGTGATTTTTGACCTCGTATCCAGTTGGAATTTTTTGATATAATTAAATAGTTGGTTATACCTGGAGCCAAAATAACTCATTTTGGAACTGAAATACTTAGAGACTTTTCCAGTTCTCTTTTCTAATCTGTTGACCCAAAGTCAACAGTGGAATATTGTTCACAAGACTTTGTTTAAATGGAATACAAAGAATCTTTAAAATGTTCACTTCTATTGTGGCCTCCATCTTCTATTTTCAGCTCTACATAACTCAATTTGTTATTCACATTCACAATGGAGGATTAAACTCAGAAACACATAAAGGTAATCTCAAAAATGCACAAATGTGTTTCAAGAAGAAATTCTAGAAAGTTTTTGAGGAGACTTCTCCGAGGATGAATTTTAGCAACAGGCTTCAAAATGTTCCTTTAGCAGAACATGCATTTATAATCATTTGGGGGTACACTAGGTTAAATTATGACTTCATCTACCTCTAAATCAAGTTGGAGTTCTTAACATCTCCTTCCCTATTCATGCAGAAGATTTCAGGTATACTACAAGCAAATTTCTCCCTGCCATGAATTGTCCCCATTCCTGTTTCTACATACCATCTTACACATTCCAGCAACTAACAACTTTTACCAAAATACACTTTTTATCCCTTAATGCAAATTCAGATGAGCATTCTTTGGCTTTATTCACGTGTTTCATAGTAGTTTTGTGCTTCTAGGTCCAACTCTTTTGATTTGGCTTGTTTGATGGGATTTGGTTACTGTTTAATCAAAGGCACTAAGTTAGATTTCATTGTCTGGGATCTGAAGGTACCACCATCCAACAAACCAAGCTGGATCACCTGGAAAAATACAAGCTTTGAACTCAACAGTTTTCCAGACGATTTCAGACTCATTGTTATCAGGGCAGGTAAATCAGCAGTTTGCAATTCTGAGAGTGGATGTTTATAAATGTTTCATTATTTTGATGGTAAAACAAGTCATACTAATTAAGTCAAATGTAGGAGAGTGTTGTTATTCTTGGTATTAAGGATTATCCTGATGGAAAAAAACAGTAAATCAATTCCAGATACTACTTGTAATTTTGGAAGAGCTGAATAAAAACTTGAAATCCATAAGAAAAGTGATGCTATAATTTGAAGTATAAATAGTGTTTCTGCTTAAACATATTTGAAAACCCCTATTAGGGAATGATCTAAGTGAGACTGGGTCAGAGAATTTGGAAGACAGACCTGACAGATCTTTATAACCTAGGGCTACTCTAAGACACATAGACAAGATCTATTCTTAAATTGTTAATTACATATCTGAAGAAGACAGATATAGAATTAAAAGTTTCATAGTATTTTGCCAGATTAATTTATGTCTGTTGAATCTAAGAATAAAATATAATTGGGCTTGTAAAATATTTTTAAAATATAATGTTGACTGAGAAATTATTTTGTAATGTCTTAAGAAACAACGTGAATAATTATGTAACTGCAGCAGCAATCTTTCAACTACTGGATTATAACTCTGAAAATGCAAGAAGTCAAATGTAATTCATTGCCTATAAAATCTTACATTTTTTGGCTTATATTCATAGCTGTTAAATCCAATCTCTTACACAAATAAACAATTACAATAGAAACCATATTTCCTGGCATTGCAGGTACTATTTCATGGAAAATATTTTGAAAAGCCAATCTTGAACTATGCATGAAAATTTTATTATGATGAAAATTTTACTTAGAAGATTGAAAGAAGAAAACATTTGAATATATATATATTTATTACCAAGAAAGTAACATGAGCTAAGTCTAAATTCAATTGAGGCTGTATCAATAATAAACACTATAAAGTAGCTAATAAGAAATTCCATAGGCATGTCTATTTGCCAAAAGCAATGCCATAAGATAACATAAAATCTCACAACATAATGATTTCATTCAAACATATTCATCTAGCAGGGTCTACTGAGACAAATAGTAACTGAAAATATTAGCATATTATTTTAAAACATGAATATTGCTTAGTATTTGCTATTGATCTCAATTGAATGTCAGGAAAAAAAAAAACCTTCATTTCAGAAAAATAGACTATCCAGGTTAACAAAACATTAATTGAGAAATTATTTTTTTACTTATTTATTTTTTTAACACAGTGGGTTCAACACTTCTTTTTTTAATCTTTATTTATTTTTGAGACAGAGAGAGAGTGCTCACACAATTGGGGGAGGAGCAGAGAGAGAGAGGGAGACACAGAATCCAAAGCAGTCTAAAGGCTCTGAGCTGTCACCACAGAAATGACAGGGGGTCAAACTCACAAACTGAGAGATCATGACCTGAGCCAAAGTCAGTTGCTTAACCAACTGAGCCACCTAGGTGCCCCAAGATATAATTTCATTTTAAAGCGAAATTCATTTAATGAAATGTCTACATACCTTCATCTAATATATACTTAATGTACATATACGTAATCTTTTGGTATTTTCAGGTACACGAGATTTATCATGAAGGAAAAGGAAAATAGTAATTGTATATAAATTCATAGTCAAAATTCTACAACTGAATCATCACATCACCAACTAATGACAGTTGAGCACATGCCAAAATATTCTGAATATGATTCTTTTCAAAGGCCTGAATTCCTTCTAAGTTCATGAATGTTCTACCAACAAGAACTATATTGACAGAGACAGGGAGAGAGAGAAAAAGAGAAACAGAAAGGGAAAGTGAGACAGAACATAATACTTCCTTGTTACTGCATTTCGTCTGTCCTACAACTAGGGGTTCTCTAGCGTTGTAAAGTATTAACTCTTACATTCAAACCTGCATTAGTTTGATGACTATAAAACACAGTGTTTATCAAGAAAAAACCATACAAAAAGCAGCCATTAGTATTAAAGAAATGTATATTAAATATAAAATCATAGGTTGAAAATACAATAAAAAATACCATATAAACAATAAGCCTCAGAAGGCTGCAATGGCTACATTAACATTATACAAATAAACTTCAAGACAGAGAGTATTACCAGAGATAAATGGAATATTTCATAATAATAAAAGAATCTAGTTGTCTGGAAAAGTAGCAATCGTAAATGTGTATGTACCAAATAATAGAGCTTCCCAAAACATGAACAAATTAAAAGTATTTAATAAATTGGGCTCCTGAGTACCTCAGTCAGTTGAGCATCTGACTCCTGATTTTAGCAAAGGTCATGATCTCATGGTTGGTGAGTTCCAGCCCTAAGTCAGGCTTTGTGCTAACAGTGCAGAACCAGCTTGGGATTCTGTCTCTCTCCTTCTCTCTCTGCCACTCCCCTGCTTGCATTTTCTCCCCCACCCCTCTTAAAATAAATAAATAAACTTAAAAAATAAATAAAAGTATTTAAGAAAAAAAATAAGCAAATTCATAACAGAGATTTGGGGCACTCCTCTCTCAGCAAGAAAAAAAAAGTGGGGGAATAGGAGTAAAGATATAAAAGATATGAACAATCATTTTGACCTAATTCATATTTATAGGATAATACATCCAACCGTCGTAGAATCCACACTTTTCAATTGCACACATTGTTCATTCACCAAGATAGATTTCACCTGGGGCCATAAAACAAATTTCACAAGTTTGAAATATTCTCTTACCATCAGGAATTAAATTAAGAAACAAAATCTGTATGATTTTTTTAATTCCAAATATTTAGAAACGAAACAACCTATTTCTAAATTATTTAAAGAAATTAGGAGGCAAAAAAAAAAGAAGAAAAAAAGAAAATTAGATCACATTTGAAAAAAATAATGAAACTAATATTACACTGTATGTTAACTAACTGCAATTTAAATAAAAACTTTAAAAAATGATGAAAATATATCATGTACATAAGAGAAGACAACTCTCACATTTGCCTTGGATATCATGTGTGCCCTATCTCCTTATTAGTTTAACTGCCAAGGCCTCAAACTTTCATTCTTTATTTTTCTCTGGACAGACATAGAAAAATCTTGAAATACCTTGATTTTTTTTTTCTCTTTGTTCTTTCTTTTTCTTTTTTTTTTTTTTGCCCCTCACCCTTTGGTGCTCTTTCTAGTCGAAGTTGAGGGAAATATTTATACAATTTAAGTTGGCCCCTCTTGTCACAGTGTAAAGAATTCATGCCCCTAGTCAGAATCACCTGCAAGAATGAGCCACCCCAGTGGCTTACAAGAACAAATAGTACTCTCTTATGTTGCAAGTCAGTTGCTGCAGAGAGGCTACTCTGTTCCACAAGTCGTCTTATTCTGGGGTCCAAAGTCAAAGGAAAACCCCTTTATGGGACATAACACTACTGTGGCATTAAAGAAAACAGCAGGATCTCCCAAAAATATACAGTGCCTCTTTAAATACTGGCTTGGGGTTGGCTCACCATCATTTCTGCTCATACACCCTGTCTTCCATTTTATCGCGCCACCCGTGGGAGGATCCCCAACGTGAGCGTCAGAGAAAGAGGTGTTTTTACAGGATAGGGTTAATAAGATACGTCAGTAATCACTGCAGCTGGCAAAAATTTCTTTTCGACATGGGGTCATTCATCAAGATCCTTCCCACATCAGAACTTCTGTATGACAACTCTGGTAAAATTATAGCAGTTTAAAATGTAAGACTATGTGTTGTGTATTCAGAAGAAGAATGAAATTACTTGTGAACACTTTGCCAGTTCTACTTCTATATCTGGGAAACTGGTGATGGGTGTTGCTGTGAAAACAGATGAGCTAGAAATCAGTTCTACAATTACCAAAACTGGAAAACAAACTTTATAACACGTCAGTGCTGCAACAATCTGCTTTTATATGTAATTTTGGTTCAGGAAAAATACAAGGACAAAACAAGCTGTGTAAACAAATGTCTATGTATTATGGAAAGGGTTTTCAAACTAAACTCTTGCCAGATAATCACTGCCCTTTTCCTGTCACCCACTGGGTATAATCAATCTGAAATCCTAATCTCACTGTGGATGCAGTAGTCTTCTCTTTAGTTTAACAACTACTTATCTTGATCTCAGTCTTTCATGACTGTTCTGGACCAGCTAACAAGATAAATGTTTCATTATCCTTTCAAAACAAACAAAGCACAACAGACCTTCAAACAAAGGTCTCAAACAAGAAACAAAGAAACAGACCTTCCATGTGGTACTTGATACAGTAATTACCACAATCCTGGACAAATTTTGGTCAATATCAAGGAATATCCAAGTCCTCAACCTGAAAATAATTTTTATTTTCATCCAAGACTTTATTTCATTTCCTACGAGTATTAGTCCTGTTTTGATTAAGTGGTTACTATATGCCACTGCGCTAGATATAAGCATTAGAAACTGATTTTCTCTTTGCCCTCAAGAAACTTACAATCTATTGTGAGTAAATGGAAATGCAAAAATAATTCTAATACAGGTAATGTTCAAATTATGGGGCAAAAAAGTGACAGAGAGGAGAAAGTACATTTAACTCATGGGTTATTTCATGAATATGTGCCATCAATGTCCAGAACTCAAGTTCTTTATAATTATTTATAATTAATGAAATATGGAAGCAATATTCAGTCTTATAAGGGATCTTGAGACATTCTCTAGTTCTATGTACTTTTATAAAAGAGAAGCTTGAGGTCAAGATTCAGTTACTAACTGATCCAGAATGAGAACCCAAGGACCTGATTCCCAGTACATATGTTTCTGTGTCTCCAACTTGTCATTGCTTACATCATTGTAATTTTTTGCTTCTTTTCATTTTTCCTTGCTTCTGAGAGTGATATAGGATCTATGGTATAGATCTCACACGTGCTACATACAGGCTTTTTCTGGTTTTCTATGTTGCTCGGTTTTGCTTAAATATGCTAAAATATGATATCACAATTAAAAACATTAAACTTTCAGTATGGAAAGAAACCATAACCAGATGGAAAGGTTTTTGGCTTGTTTGTTTGTTTGTTTGTTTGAAAACCAACAAAAATCTATTCTGACATTGTACCTTCTAAAGGACTCATCCTTTGCTTGACAATTGACTTGCTAATCATCCTCCATAAAAGTGCATTTGGCACCTCACTCGATTTTAATGGTTCTAGATGTCTTTTTAATTGGTCAAGCTTTGGTCTGGCCAGTTCCAAGTCTAACTTATGCTATGGAATTATTTCAGTGTTACTTAAACATGTTGGAGTAAACAGAGGGAAACAGAATAAATAATTAACCAACTGCTCAACACCCAGAAGCTAACCTCAGTAGAAGACGGAGCTAGCTTGTGTTCTTTTAAAGAGGAGAAACAAAATGATAAGAAGTGAAAAGAAAAAAGTTCGGCGGTACCAGAAAATTACAGCACTGCATTTTGCGATAAGTAAATTAAACAACTGGTTAAAAAGACGACTAGCTCTCCAAAATATGCGACATATTTTTAAGTATCATATTACAAACTTAGAAACATTTTATTCGTATGTGTGCATAGTAGAACTTATTCTTAATAATATTTTTATTAAGTTTAGTTCATGTCATTTTAAAAATTTACAGGGGCACCAGGCTGGCTCAGTTGGTGAAGCAGGCGACTCTTGATATCAGGGTTGTTAGTGCAAGCCCCACATTTCATGTGGAGATTGCTTAAAAATAAAATCTTTAAAAAAAAAAATACAGAGCACCTACACCCAGCACCGTGTAAGATCTCTGTTTTACAAAGAAAATCCACCGTTTCTCATCATTAGCCTAGTACATAATAAGATACTCTCTATTTACCAACAACATTCTAAATTTATCCTTTCCATTCCACTATTCTGTTAGATGAAGTAGGCGAATTTCTGCCTCTTTTCATCTCTACAAATTATCCTATCTACAAGGATCTCTATAGTTCTCTATATTATACTAGAATTACTATGATAGGTAGGGAAACAATCCTGAAAAATTCACTGCTGTGTTTTTCTTTACTACAATTCCTATAAGCAGCCTCCTCTCTTTGAATATTTCCTAACAGGGTGCTATTGTTATTCTGGCTGGGAGAATTTTTCTCATTTCTGTGGCCCACACTTCAGGATTTTTAGGATTCCTTACCTTGCCTCACTAAATGCCAATAAAGGACCTAGTGATTTTGGAAACTAAACTATTTCATACACATTCCAAATGCCTTCCAAGGTAAATTACTGCAGGTGTAGTTAGTTCACACCCACATCACCTACCTAGAGAAACGGAATTGTTTTATAAGGGAACCAACAAGAAAGGAATGATAAATATTCAGTATTTTATTTTCTTTTTTAAGATTAGAAATAAATTTTTGAAAACACAATGGAAATCCTAAAAGCTGAAGTTTTTTGATTTGCCAAGAAAAAAAAAATAATCCCAAAGGAAGCAGAACACTTAGGAGATACTAAGCAACAGGTTGAGGAGTAGGAGAGGGAAGCAATTCATGCACCCAGCCCGCAAGGGTTAGGATTATTTGGGAGTGCAGGGAGAGGGACAGTGGATTAGGACCTAGAGGAAAACAGACCCAGAGTGGCCCTTGGAGGGGAGGGAGCCTGCATTTACAAGGCTACTACTGGATCCCAGGTCCCAGAGCAGCATGGCTCTTGAGGTGATGTCAGCAAATCCTCTGTTCTTGTTAGAGTGAACATGCCCATATGTTATGTTGAGAAGACATATATGTTGTTCTTCTGACCGGCACAGGACTTGTGTCAACGTCTGCTTTACAGCAAAGTGTCATTTCAACGAATGCTTCCTCTCCCTATGTCTGCAGAACAGGTAAGTCCTGTGACCTTTGTGGCCACCACATTCTTTCCACTTCCCAAGTCTGACATAATTCGTGACATCTGAAAGAGCTATGGTCCTGTGACAAGCAGTGTCTGTCCAATGAAAGTGATGAATGTATTGAAACTCTTTGGACTTTGTGGACATGGTAAGTTTCCCACAGAGTCCCTGATATTTGAGTTTCTGTGTAACTTGGAGCCATTTCCACAGTAAAAGAACTTTAAACTATCAAGTAAATACAGAAAACAATTACTGCATGAAATAATCAATGCAAATAACATTTAAAAAGAAAATGTATACCTTTAAAATGGGTATATGCATCTATCTATCTATCCAAAGATAAATACCTCTTTCTACTTTCCAACTTCATTTTTTCTTCAGTATAGCTCAATATTCTGTTAATCTTCTCATACTGATTGCTTTTCTTGTAAGGTAACCTCGAGACAAAGGGAGAAAAAGGCTTTGATTTTTATTATAGATTAAAAAAACACAAAGGTCATTTAAAATCAATCTATTTTTTTTTCCTTTTGATAGTTCCCTTTGGTTTCTTACTTCTCTTATTCAAGAACATAAACACTGTACTATCCAGTATATTTCTATTTTAGTAACAATAGTTGAGCCAAGGCTTTAGTTAACTCTAACAGAAGTATGCAATATTAATTTTTTTAAATCTATCAGTATGACAGTGAAGAAAAAAGCAAGAAACATTTACTATATGATAACTTCTCATTTATCACATCCCCTGTCCATATATTTATCATGATTTATTATTAGCAGTTGTAGATACATTTTCACTAAAGGTATGTGGTATTTCACTAAAGGTATTCACTACAACTAAAGCAGTTGTAGATACATTTTCACTAAAGGACTATTCATGATTTGGCTATAAATCTAAACAACAGACATGTCATTCTGTTTCTTTTTTTACTGTTCAGCGTTGTTTTTCCCAATCCATGCTAGTTAAACTTCTATATATTTTATTTAGGTAAATTTGCATTTTGCTGTGCATATAGAATTAAATTTGATCTTAAAATCTTATCACCTATCTTTTTGGTCCCTGCACATTAATGCTGATCCTCCTAGAGCACCTATACAGTTTGTTCCGAAACCCCCTTGTGGTACAATTAGCCCCAAAGCTAACAATACTGGAAGATCAATTCTGAACCCCAGTTATCACCAAACTGCTCCGCAGTGAGAGATGAAACTTTAGTCATATTCCTGGGAAATAGATTATTTCCCATGTAGATACTGGCCATGATACTTTTCCATAGGGATAAAAGAGAAGGTCCCTGGAGCCACTAACCCTCTGGGGTAAAACTATTGTAACATAAAATAACATAATATCAATTAACACTCTGGATTATTTCCTTGCACAAGGGTAGTATTTAATGTAAAATATAAATTATTAACATTGATTTACAGAAAATACATCATTCATATGTGTATATTCATACGTGTGAAATGGTGAAAGTTTATCCACTTTGCCTTATAAAACACCTATGTTCCTGAAATTTTCTCCTTTGGTTTTCAGACACCATTGTCTGCCAAAATATCTTCTGCACTGACTAAAGTCTACTTCTCAGTATACATTGTTTGTTATTTCTCTTCATCCTGCTCTTTAAATCCTCAAGATGCTGGGATTTCCTTTCTTTTCTTATCATCTAAGTGTTTCATCGTGGGCAACTTTACACTTATAGGTTAAAAAAAATACTCTTACAGATTTCCAAATCTATAATTAATTCCCTGTTTCTTCCTAAGTTGTAGAAGAATATTCCTAACTGACCATTAGGCATCTCTTTATTCATAACCCATCAACAGCCTGTAATGAATGCATTCTCCTCATTGAAAACTTAGGATATTTTCTTCAAGTAATATGATCAGTGACATTTATATTTGTAAACCAGAAGCCTATGCTTCAGCAAAAAAAAAAAAAAAAAAGGAAACTGTATTATATTAAACTCATGAGCCATTCAATGTTTAAGTTCTGTGAACATTCCATGTACTTTCACATTCATGATGTTCTACAATGCTGTTTGCCATGTAGGATCCTACATGCCTTGTTAACATAAAATCCCCAGTGTGACATAAAATAAATGTCTCTTGTGTTTGTGGCACAGTGTGATGAGAGTTACCTTTTGCTTTCTTTACCTTTTTTTCTGGTTCATCATACATTCATTTTGGGGTGTCTCATACAAACTCCTTTATGGTCATTAGAAAATATAAAAATCAACTTGCTTTAAAATGAAAAAAAAAATCTTTTCCCAAAGAATCATGGAGCATGGAATAAAGAATTGCTATCTAGGGGATTTACAGAAGATGGCGGCGTTAGGAGGACGCTGGGCTCACCGCGCGTCCTGCTGATCACTAAGATTCCACCTACACCTGCCTAAATAACCCAGAAAACCGCCAGAGGATTAGCAGAACGGAGTCTCCGGAGCCAAGAGCAGACGAGAGGCCCACGGAAGAGGGTAGGAAGGGCGGTGAGGCGGTGCGCGTTGAGGTGGTGCACTGCCAGGCGGTGCGCACTCCACGGACTGGCAGGAGGGAGCCGGGGCAGAGGGGCGGCTCTGTAAGCAGAGCCCCCGAGTCTGGCTTGCAAGACGGACGGAGTGTGTTCCAACAGCAAGCACGACTTAGCGTCTGGGAGGTCATAAGTTAACAGCTCTGCTCAGAAAGCGGGAAGGCTGGAGGACAAAGGGAGGGAGAGCTGCTGAGCCCCCAGACGACAGAGCTCAGTTTGGTGGGGAACAAAGGCGCTCGCCAGTGCCATCTCCCCCGCCCATCCCCCAGCCAGAATCCCAAAGGGAACTGGTTCCTGCCAGGGAACTTGCTCGCTCGGCGCAAACACCCAACTCTGTGCTTCTGCGGAGCCAAACCTCCGGCAGCAGATCTGACTCCCTCCCGCTGTCACAGGGCCCCGCCTGAAGTGGATCACCTAAGGAAAAGCGAGCTAAGCCTGCCCCTCCTGCCGCCGTGCACCTTGCCTACCCACCCCAGCTAATACGCCAGATCCCCAGCACCACAAGCCTGGCAGTGTGCAAGTAGCCCAGACGGGCCACGCCACCCCACAGTGAATCCCGCCCCTAGGAGAGGGGAAGAGAAGGCACACACCAGTCTGACTGTGGCCGCAGCGGTGGGCTGGGGGCAGACATCAGGACTGACTGTGGCCCTGCCCACCAACTCCAGTTATACACCACAGCACAGGGGAAGTGCCCTGCAGGTCCTCACCACTCCAGGGACTATCCAAAATGACCAAACGGAAATTCCCCTCAGAAGAATCTCCAGGAAATAACAACAGCTAATGAGCTGATCAAAAAGGATTTAAATAATATAACAGAAAGTGAATTTAGAATAATAGTCATAAAATTAATCGCTGGGCTTGAAAACAGTATAGAGGACAGCAGAGAATCTCTTGCTACAGAGATCAAGGGACTAAGGAACAGTCACGAGGAGCTGAAAAGCTCTTTAAATGAAATGCAAAACAAAATGGAAATGACGACAGCTCGGATTGAAGAGGCAGAGGAGAGAATAGGTGAACTAGAAGATAAAGTTATGGAAAAAGAGGAAGCTGAGAGAAAGAGATATAAAAAAATCCAGGAGTATGAGGGGAAAATTAGAGAACTAAGTGTTACACTAAAAAGAAATAATATACGCATAATTGGTATCCCAGAGGAGGAAGAGAGAGGGAAAGGTGCTGAAGGGGTACTTGAAGAAATTATAGCTGAGAACTTCCCTGAACTGGGGAAGGAAAAAGGCATTGAAATCCAAGAGGCACAGAGAACTCCCTTCAGACGTAACTTGAATCGATCTTCTGCATGACATATCATAGTGAAACTGGCAAAATAAAAGGATAAAGAGAAAATTCTGAAAGCAGCAAGGGATAAACGTGCCCTCACATATAAAGGGAGACCTATAAGACTCGTGACTGATCTCTCTTTTGAAACTTGTCAGGCCAGAAAGGATTGGCACGATATTTTCAGTGTGCTAAACAGGAAAAATATGCAGCCGAGAATCCTTTATCCAGCAAGTCTGTCATTTAGAATAGAAGGAGAGATAAAGGTCTTCCCAAACAAACAAAAACTGAAGGAATTTGTCACCACTAAACCAGCCCTACAAGAGATCCTAAGGGGGATCCTGTGAGACAAAGTACAAGAGACATCACTACAAGCATAAAACATACAGACATCACAATGACTCTAAACCCGTATCTTTCTATAACACTGAATGTACATGGATTAAATGCGCCAACCAAAAGACATAGGGTATCAGAATGGAGAAAAAAACAAGACCCATCTATTTGCTGTCTACAAGAGATTCATTTGAAACCTGAGGACACCTTCAGATTGAAAGTGAGGGGATGGAGAACTATTTATCATGCTACTGGAAGCCAAAAGAAAGCTGGAGTAGCCATACTTATATCAGACAAACTAGACTTTAAATTAAAGGCTGTAACAAGAGATGAAGAAGGACATTATGTAATAATTACAGGGTCTATCCATCAGGAAGAGCTAACAATTATAAATGTCTATGCGCCGAATATGGGAGCCCCCAAATATATAAAACAATTACTCATAAACATAAGCAACCTTATTGATAAGAATGTGGTAATTGCAGGGGACTTTAACACCACACTTACAGAAATGGATAGATCATCTAGACACACGGTCAATAAAGAAACAAGGGCCCTGAAGGATACATTGGATCAGATGGACTTGACAGATATATTTAGAAATGTGCATCCCAAAGCAACAGAATATACTTTCTTCTCGAGTGCACATGGAACATTCTCCAAGATAGATCGTATACTGGGTGACAAAACAGCCCTTCATAAGTTTACAAGAATTGAAATTATACCATGCATACTTTCAGACCACAATGCTATGAATCTTGAAATCAACCACAGGAAAAAGTCTGGAAAACCTCCAAAAGCATGGAGGTTAAAGAACACCCTACTAATGAATGAGTGGGTCAACCAGGCAATTAGAGAAGAAATTAAAAAATATATGGAAACAAACGAAAATGAAAATACAACAATCCAAACGCTTTGGGATGCAGCGAAGGCAGTCCTGAGAGGAAAATACATTGCAATCCAGGCCTATCTCAAGAAACAAGAAAAATCCCAAATACAAAATCTAAGAGCACACCTAAAGGAAAGAGAAGCAGAACAGCAAAGACAGCCTAAACCCAGGAGGAGAAGAGAGATAATAAAGAACAGAGAAGAAATAAACAATATAGAAACTAAAAAATCTGTAGAGCGGATCAACGAAACCAAGAGTTGGTTTTTTGAAAAAATAAACAAAATTGACAAACCTCTAGCCAGGCTTCTCAAAAAGAAAAGGGAGATGACCCAAATAGATAAAATCATGAATGAAAATGGAATTATTACAACCAATCCCTCAGAGATACAAACAATTATCAGGGAATACTATGAAAAATTATATGCCAACAAATTGGACAACCTGGAAGAAATGGACAAATTCCTAAACACCCACACTCTTCCAAAACTCAATCGGGAGGAAATAGAAAGCTTGAACAGACCCATAACCAGTGAAGAAATAGAATCGGTTATCAAAAATCTCCCAACAAATAAGAGTCCAGGACCAGATGGCTTCCCAGGGGAGTTCTACCAGACGTTTAAAGCAGAGTTAATACCTATCCTTCTCAAGCTATTCCAAGAAATAGAAAGGGAAGGAAAACTTCCAGACTCATTCTATGAAGCCAGTATTACTTTGATTCCTAAACTAGACAGAGACCCAGTAAAAAAAGAGAACTACAGGCCAATATCCCTAATGAATATGGATGCAAAAATTCTCAATAAGATACTAGCAAATCGAATTCAATGGCATATAAAAAGAATTATTCACCATGATCAAGTGGGATTCACTCCTGGGATGCAGGACTGGTTCAACATTCGCAAATCAATCAATCAATGTGATACATCACATTAACAAAAAAAAAAGAGAAGAACCATATGATCCTGTCAATCGATGCAGAAAAGGCCTTTGACAAAATCCAGCACCCTTTCTTAATAAAAACCCTTGAGAAAGTCGGGATAGAAGGAACATACTTGAAGATCATAAAAGCCATTTATGAAAAGCCCACAGCTAACATCATCCTCAACGGGGAAAAACTGAGAGCTTTTTCCCTGAGATCAGGAACACGACAGGGATGCCCACTCTCACCGCTGTTGTTTAACATAGTGCTGGAAGTTCTAGCATCAGCAATCAAACAACAAAAGGAAATCAAAGGCATCAAAATTGGCAAGAATGAAGTCAAGCTTTCGCTTTTTGCAGATGACATGATATTATACATGGAAAATCCGATAGACTCCACCAAAAGTCTGCTAGAACTGATACATGAATTCAGCAAAGTTGCAGGATACAAAATCAATGTACAGAAATCAGTTGCATTCTTATACACTAACAATGAAGCAACAGAAAGACAAATAAAGAAACTGATCCCATTCACAATTGCACCAAGAATCATAAAATACCTAGGAATAAATCTAACCAAAGATGTAAAAGATCTGTATGCTGAAAACTATAGAAAGCTTATGAAGGTAATTGAAGAAGATATAAAGAAATGGAAAGACATTCCCTGCTCATAGATTGGAAGAATAAATATTGTCAAAATGTCAATACTACCCAAAGCTATCTACACATTCAATGCAATCCCAATCAAAATTGCACCAGCATTCTTCTCGAAACTAGAACAAGCAATCCTAAAATTCATATGGAACCACAAAAGGCCCCGAATAGCCAAAGTAATTTTGAAGAAGAAGACCAAAGCAGGAGGCATCACAATCCCAGACTTTAGCCTCTACTACAAAGCTGTCATCATCAAGACACACAAAAACAGCACATAGACCAATGGAGTAGAATAGAAAGCTGTCATCATCAAGACACACAAAAACAGACACATAGACCAATGGAATAGAATAGAAACCCCAGAACTAGACCCACAAATGTATGGCCAACTCATCTTTGACAAAGCAGGAAAGAACATCCAATGGAAAAAAGACAGCCTCTTTAACAAATGGTGCTGGGAGAACTGGACAGCAACATGCAGAAGGTTGAAAGTAGACCACTTTCTCACA
The DNA here is from genome assembly GCF_027475565.1 of Acinonyx jubatus. Taxonomy (NCBI): domain Eukaryota; kingdom Metazoa; phylum Chordata; class Mammalia; order Carnivora; family Felidae; genus Acinonyx; species Acinonyx jubatus. The sequence goes on from NC_069384.1 coordinate 43,554,307, forward strand.
CCATTCACAAAAATAAACTCAAAATGGATAAAGGCCCTGAATGTGAGACAGGAAACCATCAAAACCTTAGAGGAGAAAGCAGGAAAAGACCTCTCTGACCTCAGCCGTAGCAATCTCTTACTCGACACATCCCCAAAGGCAAGGGAATTAAAAGCAAAAGTGAATTACTGGGACCTTATGAAGATAAAAAGCTTCTGCACAGCAACGGAAACAACCAACAAAACTAAAAGGCAACCAACGGAATGGGAAAAGATATTTGCAAATGACATATCGGACAAAGGGCTAGTATCCAAAATCTATAAAGAGCTCACCAAACTCCACACCCGAAAAACAAATAACCCAGTGAAGAAATGGGCAGAAACCATGAAAAGACACTTCTCTAAAGAAGACATCCGGATGTTCAACGTCGCTCCTTATCAGGGAAATACAAATCAAAACCACACTCAGATATCACCTCACGCCAGTCAGAGTGGCCAAAATGAACAAATCAGGAGACTATAGATGCTGGAGAGGATGTGGAGAAACGGGAACCCTCTTGCACTGTTGGTGGGAATGCAAATTGGTGCAGCCGCTCTGGAAAGCAGTGTGGAGGTTCCTCAGAAAATTAAAAATAGACCTACCTATGACCCAGCAATAGCACTGCTAGGAATTTATCCAAGGGATACAGGAGTACTGATGCATAGGGGCACTTGTACCCCAATGTTTATAGCAGCACTCTCAACAATAGCCAAATTATGGAAAGAGCCTAAATGTCCATCAACTGATGAACGGATAAAGAAATTGTGGTTTATATACACAATGGAATACTACGTGGCAATGAGAAAGAATGAAATATGGCCTTTTGTAGCAACGTGGATGGAACTGGAGAGTGTGATGCTAAGTGAAATAAGCCATACAGAGAAAGACAGATACCATATGGTTTCACTCTTATGTGGATCCTAAGAAACATAACAGAAACCCATGGGGGAAGGGAAGGAAAAAAAAAAAAAGAGGTTAGAGTGGGAGAGAGCCAAAACATAAGAGACTGTTAAAAACTGATAACAAACTGAGGGTTGATGGGGGGTGGGAGGGAGGGGAGGCTGGGTGATGGGTATTGAGGAGGGCACCTTTTGGGACGAGCACTGAGTGTTGTATGGAAACCAATTTGACAATAAATTTCATATATTTAAAAAAAAAAGAATTGCTACCTAATGAAGATAAATATCCTCTGCAAAGCTTCATGGTAGTTTTTTTCATTTTCATCCCGTAAGGCAGTTCAAGTATTTTTATGTATTCTTCTCTTACTAAAGTACATACTGCAGATTACAGATTTGTCACAGCATGATGATTACTTCATTCTAAACACAACTACATACTATGACAAGCTATTTTGTCAAAAAGTACTTTCATAGGTGTACAATGTTTTTTTTCATATTGAAGAATTATATATTATTTGCTAATTACAAAGGGAATCCATTTCCAATGTAGAAAATTGGAAGTTAGAGAAAGTCACAAATTAGACTATTTATTACATATTATTCCACTATCCTGAGGTAAGCATTTCTTAACTCTGGGTCTATTCCTTTCCAATAATACAAATGTTATGACAAAATTTAAATAATATACACACACATAAGTAGAGTCTACATGTTTAAAATAAGACAGGACACCTGTGTGGCTCAGTAGGTTGAGTTGGACAACTCTTGATTTTGGCTCAGGTCATGATCTCATGGTCTGTGGGATTGAGGCCACTGTTAGCATGGAGCCTGCTTGGGATTCTCTCTCCCCCTCTCTCTCTGCCCCTCCCCCGCTTGCTCTCTTTTTCTCAAAATAAGTAAATAAATAAATATTTAAAAAATTAAAATAGGACCACAGTGATATGAATAAGGCAAACTAATTTTTATATATTTTACCTATAATTATTTATAAGTCATAATGCAGTGCAAAGAAATTTAAAAGGATCAGTGTGAATAAAAGCACTAAAACCAAGTAGTTCTTCATAGTATGATATTTATATACTATGTATATTTTAAGCTTTCTTAATGTGAAGATCTCTTTCTCACCATCTGCCAAGCAAGCAAATGATCCCAGAAAGAGAGAACACTTTTCCACAACAACAATGAAAACAACAGCAAAAAGATTATGTTGGTAACTACAAAGGAATATCTAAAACAAATAAAAAATACATAAGTCAAATATTTTCTGAGTTATATATCATTATATTGAATACGGTTATGTTTGGGGAAACTGCCTATACCTTGAAAATTGGAAGGAAAGAGTAACAATGCCCCAGAGAAGCAAAGATTTGTTTGTAAAGATTTTATCTGAGAAATGGAGGAATGTGTTTCGAAGATTTTTAGATAGGGCTGCTGATCCCAGGGTCCCATGACCATTGCTAGCTGATAGGACTCAGCCTTTGTCAATTCTGGATTTAGGGGCACAGTTTCAGGGAACCCATAGAATCAGTTAATAATCTGGAGTTAGAAGAAATACTGATGGAAGAATAGATGAACTCACCACATGCTTCTGCACTGTTGAGAATAGAGAAAATGAGAAAGGAGATCAGGTGCCAGATAGGGAAGATTTAGAGGCAGGGTTGTGGTTTCCAAAAGGTGGGGAGACCTCTAGTGGTCAGCAATGGAACAGAAACTAAGGAAAGAAAATGTAAAACCAGGTCAGAATAATGGAGCACAGGAAGTAATATCATCAAAGATTTGATTGAGACGTTACTATGGTTTGAGGAAAGAGTATGGATTTTTTAATTAGGTACAATCTATTTCTTTAAATTTTTATTTATTTAAAAAATTTTTTTAACGTTTATTTATTTTTGAGAGACAGAGAGAGATAGAGCATGAGTGGGGGAGGAGCAGAGAGAGAGGGAGACACAGAATGCAAAGCAGGCTCCAGGCTCTGAACTGTCAGCACAGAGCCTAATGCAGGGCTCCAACCCACATACTGGGAGATCATGACCTGAGCCGAAGTTGGATGCTTAACCGATTGAGCAATCCAGGTGCCCCAATTTTTATTTATTTTTGAGAGAGAGAGAGAGAGAGAGAAAGGGAGAGCATGAGCAAAGGAGGGGCAGAGGGAAGGAGACACAGAATCTGAAGTAGGATCCAGGATCTGAGCTGTCAGCACAGAGCCCTATGTGGGGCTCAAACTCACAAACTACAAGCTCGTGACATGAGCCAAAGTCGGATGCTTAATCAACTGAGCCACCCAGGCACAGCCATAGTACATCTAAATTTTCATCCCGAAACTTGGTGAATTTCTGTGATGTTCAAACCCCTCACCTATGACTTACCTTTAAAAAAGTATAGAAAAAGTTACAGAGATAATTTATTTAGAGTGGTTATTGTAGATTTTGGAAGACAATCATAATATAATGAATATTTATACTTCTTTTCTCCATCAAAAGATCTAATGACCAAATGCAAGTACACTGGCTCAGAGTTTTACTTGGGAAGGAAGGATTAGGAAAGAAATGGTTCAATGAAAAACCCAGAATCAATAGCTGAGCCACTGAATTAACATTCAGGAAATACCACTTTGGTCAAAGTAATTGAATAGGCAATGAGAACTACTGATCTTGGTAAGATTATCTTTTAAAACTAGGGCTGACTTGAACCCATAAGAAATTATCTTTGGATTATGCAAGTTTGAGGAATAGAGAAAGGCAGAGAACAGTAGAACAGCAGGAGCTTAAGTAAACTCATAAGTATATTTCAGTAAAGAAATAATGTGCCTTGTATGTCCATCTTCTTTAACTGAGGAAGCTAAGAAATCAGATAACTTTTTCAAGGCACAAAATTTAATGGTAAAAATTGTATTTATTGATTGTCAGTTCAAATATTCTGTGCAAGACCCAAAGACAACACCTTCATTTTACAAGAACATGGAAAAATTCCAAATTTGCATAAAAACGGAAAATATGGATAAAAAGGAAAAAACTCAGCTTTTTCCTTCCTATAGAGAAAAAAAAAAAAGTTTTTTCTTCTCGTGTGTTTCTTTCCTGTCAGTCTCCTTTACTACTCACACAGAACACTTTACTTCAGGTCACCAGTGTGTGGCAGTTTCTCCCCACTACAATTTTGTATAACGTCAGTGTGGGGACCTATAATTTAACCCAACGCTAACACTATCTCACAGGTAAGGGCTCAATCCCACAAGACCGTCCTCCACCCCACTTCAGGCAGCAGTCCCAAACCCAGACTGTCATCTGGACTTGGGACCAACCAGCTATACCATGGAGATTCCAATGACCCTCAGGTTTAATTGATTAGCTACAGTGATTCACAAAATTCAGAAAAACATTTTAGTTACTTTTATGGGTTTATTATAAAAGGATATAATAAAGGATACAGTTGAACATCCAGATGAAAGATAGGAGCAGGTCTAGGTATGTGGTAAGGGGCATGGGAGCTTCTATTCTCTCCACATGTTCACCCACCTAGAAGTTCCCTGAACTCTTACTACTAGGATTTTTATGGAGGCCTAATCAGGTAGGCATTGATCATTAATTCCATTTTCATGCCTTATCAGTTCTGGAGAGCATGGGAGGGTAGGGCTTAAAATTTCAAGCTTCTAATCATGGCTTGGTCTTTCCAGTGACCAGCACCCACCCAACAGCCATCCAGGAGTGTACCCAGAGTCACTTCACTGGAACAAAAGACATTCCTATCATCCAGGAAACTGCAAAAGTTTCAGAAGCTCTGTGTCAGGAACCAGAGTCAAAAACCAAATATTCGAACAAAGATGCTTTTGGTGCTCCTATCACTTAGGAAATTACAAGGGTTTCAGAAACTGTGCTAGATACCAGAGGGCAGAAACCAATATGTATATTCTCCACTATCCCCTAGCAGACAGTATTATTCTGTGTCCAAATTCAAAGTTTCCATAGAAGTTTTCTAATACTTTTTAAGGAAAGTTTTAAGGAAAAATTGCAAAGGATATTAATGGATTTAAATTCCATTATATAAAGGAAAATAACAATATTTCCTATTGCAATTTTGGTTTAAAGATAGTATAAAATTGCAATGTGTGGTAAATGATACAATTTGATTTTCTTTCTTTTTACTGAGGTATAATTGCCATTTGTTATATTAGTTTCAGTGTTACAGCAAACACCTGGGGAAGAGACAATCAACATACACTCGGGGGAATCAGAAAAGACTGTTTATTTTGCACTGGTGCTGGCCCAGCGAGTCACCTCCAAAGGCTGAGCCCTGAGCCCTGGTGCCAACTTCTTTGAAACCTGGCTAGCTTTTGGGTACTTGGAAACATTCTATTGGCTGCATGGGAGGTGGGGGGAGGGGGCGGGGGGGGCGAGGGTTGAGAAGGCACATTGTGCTATGTGGGCAGTTGGCTGATGCAAGAGACAAGCAAGATTCGAGAAGGCAAAAGCATGCAAGGGGAATATCCGACCTCAGACATCTGGCTGGCCCTTTTTTTACCTGCTCTTCCTGGTTTTCCTTCTCATCAGGTATACAGTGTAACCATTCAATATGTTTATATATTGCTAAATTATCATAGTTAATCTAATTAACATCCCTATCACAATACATAGTTAAAATTTTTCTTGCTACAAAACCTTTTAAGACCTACTCTCTTAGCACCTCTTAAATATGTAATACAGTATTATTAACTATAGTCACCATGCCAGCTATAGAAAATTTGATTTTCCTTAATTATTTTGAGACTGAGTAAACACATTAAGAAGAATTCACAGGAAAGGAAAAACAGGAATACAACTAAATTGAGTATTTGATTTTTAGGTATTACTTATATTATTGTGGACTGAATGTATCCCCTCAAAATGTTAAAGTCCTAACACCCATTATGGCTGTATTTGGAGATGAGGCCTTTAAATAAGTAATTAAGGTTAAAATGAGGTCATAAGGTGGGGCCCCAATCCAAGCTCCCCCACAACCTCTCTCCCTCAGTGTATGCTCAGAGGAATGGCCAGGTAAGGAGAAAGGGGCTGTATGCCCCTTTGATGAGAGAGGCCTCATCAAAAATTCGACCTTGAACTTGAACTTTCCAGCCTCCAGAAGTATGAGAAATAAATTTCTGTTGTTTCAGTCATGTAGTCTGTGGTATTTTGTAATGAAATTCCAAACAAATATACACCCCTAAAAATGTTGCTTGCTATATATAACTAATATGTTTCTCATATCCCAAACTACGTTCTGTACTTTCTTATTTTCAGTACTCCAAATTTTACCTTACTGCTTCTCAATGTGATCTAATTAGCACATCTAATTTCTAACTATTGGTTTGTTTTTATTGCACCCAAGATCTGTCCTTTGGATAAAGAAAATTTTAAAAATACAAATTTTACATTATCAGTATTTTTGGTAAATACTTATAATGTATAACATTTATCAACTTTATGAAAGCAAAGTGGTTGGTTCCCAATGATCTCTTGAACTCACATTCATCTTTCTAATCCAAATCACTTTTCTTAATGTTAAGAAAATTATATGAAGAGAAATCGAACACCAAAGCCTGAAATTTCAGATATCTATGTTTCTCTACCATCAAAGGGGATGTTTCAGTGATGTTGTCTCTAAGTAAATGCTATAGTAATACATTTTTCAGAAGAATAATAAAATTATTTTAGTATCTCTATATTCTAGTAGAATAAATTTTCTTTAAAAACAATGTCATCATTTTAAATTAGTACATACTTTTGAAGTCACAAAAGCTATCCAAATCACTCCATGAAATTCCTTTCTAAAACATGAGCATGAAAGAATATTTATGCTTAATTAAACAATTAGTTCTATGAATATTAAGTCTAACCTTTAAAAAAATTTTTAATGCTTTTTAATTTATTTTTTGAAGGTGCGAGAGAGAGCATGAACGGGGGAGGAGCAGAGAGAGAGTGGGAGGCAGAGAATTCGAAACAGGCCTCAGGCTCTGAGCTGTCAGCACAGAGCCTGACACAGGGCTCGAACTCACGAACTGTGAGATCATGATCTGAGCCCAAGATGGACGCTCAACCAAGTCACCAAGGCACCCCAGTTTAACCTTTTAATTTGAGGAAAAATATGATTTGTTTGAAGTGCATTTTAAATGTTTTGTGTATTTTTCAATGATTCAAATATATAGGAAGTATGATAATTTTATGCATTTGTGCACATACTTACCTATTTATGAAACATTTGGAGCACAATTATGTACCAGATATTGTGTGAAATACATGTACTATGAAGGTGACAATGGCAGAATATAGTCTTAGCTCAAATATTTTCCATATATATATATATATATATATATATATATATATATATTTGTAACTGGACATTGAGAACTTCAAGAAGAGAAAATAAGTGCTAACAATTTTGCATACTCTATCTTAGGACTAGTTCCCAAATCCTGGCAAGCAATTAATAATATATAATGGCCAAACAGATAAGTGAGTTGATAAATAAAGTATTGAATTAATGTGAACACACAATCTATTATAGTCTATATTGTAAATGAATAATCTCACAGGGCTCCAGGTGGCTCAGTCAGTTGAGCATCTGACTCTTTATTTCAGCTCAGGTCATTGCAGTTCAGATCCAGCCCTGCATACATAGATCATGTTCATTAGATCAGCAAGATCTATGCTGATAGCACAGAGCCTGCTTGGGATTCTCTTTCTCCCACTCTCTCTCTGCCCCTCCCCCCTAGTTTGTGTTCTCTCTCTCTCTCTCCTTCTCTCAGAATCAGTGAACATTTAAAAAAATTTTTTTTTAATGTTTATTTTTGAGAGACAGAGTGCGAGTGGGGAAGGGGCACAGAGAGAGAGAAAGACACAGAATCTGAAGAGGTTCCAGGCTCTGAGCTGTCAGCACAGAGCCTGACGTGGGGCTCGAACTCACAAGCCGTGAGATCATGACCTGATCATGACCTGAGCCGAAGTCGGATGCTTAACCGAATTAGCCACCCAGGCGCCCCAGTAAACATTTTTTTTTTAAATAGAAAACAAATAGGGGCACTTGGTTGGTCAGTTGGTCAAACGTCCAGCTTCAGCTTAGGTCACGATCTGGCCTTTGGTTGGTTCAAGCCCAGTGTCGGCCTCTGTGCTGACAGTTGGGAGCCTGGAGCCTGCTTGGGATTCTCTCTCTCTCTCTCTCTCTCTGTCTCTCTGCTCCTCCACCTCTCATGCTGTCTCTCAAAAATAAATAAACATTAAAATAGAAAATATGGGCACCTGAGTGGCTCAGTCGGTTAAATGTCCAACTTCATCTGGGGTCATAATCTCACGGTTGGTGAGTTCAAGCCCTGCTTTGGGCTCTGTGCTGACAGCTCGGAGCCTGGAGCCTGCTTCAGATTCTGTGTCTCCCTCTGTCTGCCCCTCCCCATTTATAGCATTTATAGCATTATATATTATTTATCATTATAGCATTATAAATGTTATAAATTTGAAAATAGGTAAGTTATAATCAACATTGATGTACATAAAGATAAAAGCAAAAAAGATTAAGAGAACTGTTAAGGAGTGTCATTTTAGAAGTTTAAAAAATAAAAGGGACAAAAATGCTTCAGTCTTGTCAGATTCACTTAAGTGCACATTTTCTCTGTAAGACTAAACACACCACCTTGGAGAGAGTCAATATACATTGACCACTTTCTTCCATTGCCTGGATTTCTCTTTTGCGATTTCTGTTTGGCTTCCAATCAATTTCTTGGATACGTGAAAACGCTCTACTATGTAGTAATTTTAAGATAGGACTTTAACCTGGTGACACCCTAGGTCTGATACTACCCAGGACTTCTTTTGCTTTTATCTATGTGATATCCACTTCCCCTTTGATTACAGAGCTTGTCCATCTCTTAATGTATTTGGTTCAGGTTAGGTTAGGTATATACATGTCCTTTGATACAGTGATCAGATCTCTATGTGACCTCCTGAGCTGATAAAGTCATCCATGGATTTATGTCGAGCTTGTAAGAAAAAGGCACACACTTTTTACAGAATTGCTTACCTGACAATATAAGTTTGGTGCTGCCTGTCACTATTTTTACTACTGAATAGAAACATCCCACTTGACAATTAGGTGAAAGGAGTGAGAACGGGGGTAGAAGAAGCAGAGTTAACAAATGTAAAGAAATCCTGTCCTGAGAATATATATTGAATTTCAGATCCAGCCGTATTTTAAGCCAGCTTCACTTATGTAGTTCTTTATTACATACGGTAAATAATTTTGTGCACTTACTCCCTGCATAACATTCTAGTAAGAATTAAGATCCACTCTCTTCTCATTCTTGACTAAAAAACAATTTGTGGGAACCACATGACACCAAGTTTCCTTATAAAGAATACAGAACTATGTCTGTTCAAATAATTGTTTTTATAGACTGTACCCGAAGCAAATATCAATAATATTTTTTGAATATGTTTGCTAAAAATAGTTTATAAAAGTTTTAAAATTAGAAATTGAGAAGACAAATTTTCCATGCTTATGTCTCTCTATCTAGGCAAGTTAACCTTCATTTTTTTCCTGTTGAAATGTTATGGCATGAACAAAGTATTTGTGTTGAGAAGAGGGCACGATGAAAGAATACAGAAAGTCCACAATAAACTCAAAGACCTAAATGTGAGACCTGAAAGCGTAAAAATCCTAGGGGAGAACACAGGCAGTAATTTCTCTGACATCAGCCATAGCAGTATTTTTCTAGATAGGTCTCTTGAAGCAAGGGAAACAAAAGCAAAAATAAATTATTGGGACTTCATCAAAATAAAAAGCTTCTGCACAGCAAAGGAACCAATCAACAAAACTAAAAGACAACTTACTAATGGTAGAAGATATTTGCAAATGACATATCTGATTAATAGTATCCAAAATATATAAAGAACTTATAAAACAACACCCCCAAAAAACAATAATCCAAATAAAAAATAGGAAGAAGACATGAATAGACATTTTCTCAAAGACATACAGATGGCCAACGGACAAATGAAAATACGCTCAACATCACTCATTATTAGGGAAATTCAAATCAAAATGAGATATAAAAATCAGATATCACCTCATACCTGTCAGAATGGCTAAAATAAAAAACACAAGAAACAACAAGTGTTGGCAAAGATGTGGAGGAAAAGGAACATGCATGCACTGTTGATGGAAATGCAAAATGGTGGAGCCACTCTGGAAAACAGTATGGAGGTCCCTCAAAACATTAAAAATAGAACTACCCTATGATTCAGTAATCACATGAATATGAATATGAAAATGCTAATTCAAAAAGATACATGCAACCTTCTGTTTATTGCAGCATTATTTACAATAGCCAAATTATGGAAGCAGCCTGAGTGTTCATCAATAGATGAATGGATAAAAAAGATGAGAGTTTGTTCCACCCTAACACGAAGGAGTCAGGCTCCAGGGGAATTTAACTACCAGACTTTTCTAGCTTCCTGCTGCTCTGCAGAACAGGAAGTGAGACCGTTGAAGGTAAAAAGCACACAAAAGATAGCTGGGTAAAGGAATCCCAGGGCACATGTGCTGAGCGCTGATGAGAGTCCCACATGGTGAGGTTTAAAATCCCAACGTCTCTCTTTGTTAAATGAGGTACATGGAATGGATGAACTAGAAGCACAAGTCTAATATACTAATAAAAAAGTGATAATATAATACATATTATTTTTAAAGATTGAATTAAATCAAAAAATTTAATCAACTGAGGAAGCATGTGGCTATAACATGGGCATTTTCTTGAGTTTAATTGAATGAATTTATATGCATATATATTTAATCATTTCAGTGTTAACAGATTCTAAATAAATATTACATACTGTTTTTTTTAATGGCTAATAATTGTTAAGCAAGACATCCATGGCTGTTACTTCATCATTTGAATCGTTTTTTGCTCCTTCATCTTTTTCTTTCTCCCCCTGCCTTCCCTTTCTCTTACTCTCCTATTCTTCTCCTTCTTTTCTTCATTCTCTGTTTACATTCATCTTTTTTTCTACACAAAATTACAAACTACAACTATGACCATCACCAAAATTATCAAATAAAATTAGTTTGATGCTTAATAATCATCAGGTATTGTTTAAAAATATTTCCACTTATGCTTCACTTTTTGTTTTTGTTAGTAAAGTATACTTTGTCAATATGATTACTATTTGTTTCTAAAAACAAAAAACAATACTAAGAGCTGTGATGCAATTATTGCTGATAGGGATATGTACTTACATATTTGTGAAACCAAATTTGGGGGTTAATAGAAATAGAAGCATAGGGGGTATGCAGATGAAATTACTTTTGAAAATACATTTAGTAATATGGAGGGTTTAATAGGGTTCAATAGGGTTTAACAGATATGGAACATTCAGAGACAGAGAGGTTTGCTTTCGGCATGCGTCAAACTAATTTTGGTAGAGATATATTTTAATTATGTACACATGTTTATATTGAGGCATTGGCTCAAATGCTTTGAAAAATAAAATACTAAATAAATAATCACAAAAAATAGCAAGAAATCAATAAGGGCAAACACATTGCTTTTTAAAATATGAGTAAATGTACTGGCAGCTTGAAAGTTTATATATGAGGTTTTGGTTAGTCATAAATTCAGGGAACACAAACTCTGATAATTACTAGGGGCTTAATTGGTTACTTAGGATCAGGTGAAGTCCTACACTTATAAATTCCTCCTTTGCTTTTTATAATTAGCTCTTTTGGAGATTTCAATGTGCTCTTATCAATGTCAATAGTAAGAGACATGTTGGGAAAGTCCTAAAAGCTTGGCTGTCTAAATGTGGCTGAATATTTTAATGTTATGAAATAGTTGCCATGTTAACTATGAAATTTATTTTATTTCTCATTTTAGAAATATTTTGCATTGTTATAGTGTTCTGTTAGTTACAGTTTTATTTGGTTGTGGCACTCTAACGTGCTAAAGGAAATCTTAGTCAAAATAATAATGATAAGAAAAACAAACATCTTTAAGGTATGCCAAAATATCTAATTATTTTTTATTTAGAAAATTAGCTGCTTATCTTCAGTTGCAGTATTTTTCCTTATAGTTAACTCACTGAAAATGAAGTAAGCAAATGATTCAAAACATAATTTGGGAAGTAATGAAATTTGTTTGGATTTGCTTTTTATTTAAGCCATGGCTAACTAGATTACAAACAAAACATATACGTTATATAAATCAGGTTTTGAGTTTATAGAACAAAGATTTCCTATCAAATTTCCAGATGGATAATTTATTTTTCATGCATGAATGAGAATCCCACTTTAAATTCATCAGATAATTGACCTAGGGCCATTTTTTAAATCAGATAATTGCCCTGCATTTACTTTGGCTGTATCCTGAACCAAGATGCATATCTTTGATGATTTATAGGGAAACAGAAGATACAAGGCCTTTTGGCAATAGTATGTAGTAGATACACTAGGCTTTTAACTATTATGTTATTAAAGGTGAACTGACTCTTCTTATTTTTTCTATTTCATTTAAAACTTCAAAGCAATCTGAACAGTGAGAATGCTGTATCAATTTGCAATCTAAAAGCCCTTACCCAGCTGCCTTCTGAGGAATATTTTAACATCTCCAGCAGTACAGAGTGCTTATTATAATTTTGGCTACCCATGCCGTAAAATTAGAGGGGTGCTTAATGATCCACATCTGCCCCAAAATTGTGGGAGGGTAAGGTGTTTTAATGACAATATTCTGATTTAAGAGTGAATAAAATATATATAGTAAAACTAGTATCATACATCTGTTTTTGCATTTGTGACTACATGGAGGCCATATTTGGTCAGAAGAGGGAATCATATTTGAGGGAGCATGATAATTCATGAAGGAGAATTACTTAACTCTATTCATAATTCAATTTCAAGAGACAGAAGGTGGGCTTGTAAACAGCTCACTACCTCTGCCACTCTGGTGACCAGAACAGGACATTAAACACAGTAGCTACTCAGTAAACATCTGTTGACTGAATGTGTGATTGCAGAGAAGACTAAGATATGAACAACAGAGAAAAGGGAAGCAAACACTACTTATTGGTCAAATGGTGGTCTTGAAATTTGCTAGCTTCATTTAACTGGAACAAATGAGATGATATGAGCCGCATTTTCCTCATTGGTAAGATGGGGTGAGGATGTCTACAAGAGAGAAGGGTGTTGGAATATTAATTGACACAGAGCCCAGAATACTCAGTAGAGTAGTTACTTAGTAATAATTCCCTTCCTCATTAGGATCTCAATTTGTTAGTGATGAAACCCATAGTTTCTTGAGGCTGTCAGCCAGGCTCCTGGAGGCTGCCTCTAACAGTTCATAACACCCATGTTTTCTTTCTTTCAGGGCATCCGAAGTGAGTCTCTGACTTCCTCTTCTATGACAGACTGGGGAAAAACTTCTGTTTTTAGAAGCCTCGTGTGATTAAGTCAGGCCCAGTGGATTATCTAAAATCAACTATGCCAAAAGTATAATGTAATCAAAGCAATGACTCCATGTAATTCACAGTTCTGGGGATTATGCTGGCATATAAATTAGGGGAGGGGTGAGAGATCTTGGAGATGATCTTAGAATTCTGCTTACCACTGATCCTATGTAAGAATTCTTTTGTATATATGACTAAGAGAGAAATTGCAGGGTCAAATGGTACGTGAATTCCAGATTTGATTAAGAGCTATATGGCTGGTTTGATGATGGCCATTGTGACAAGAGCATAATGACAAAACAGGAGAGCATAAAAGACCAGGCTGGAAAAGAGGACAGGAAACAAATTCCCTAGAACATTTTACAACTATATTAAAGGCTTCAGTAATTACTCTTGTTTTTAAAAGGACTTAAATTGTATTTCTTAGTTCATTCTATAATTCATGCATTTATTCATTCATTTTACCATCAGACTTTTGGTGAACACTAGAGAATGAAGGCAAATAGTGTTGATTTTTTCCCCTAGTACCCATTCATTTCTTCACAGTTTAATATTGACAGGCATAGTGAGTTCCATATTTAATTATCTTTACTTTTCCTCCATTATTTCTCTTCTTTTCCTGAAAACTCCTGAAAAATATAAAGACGTATTTTCATCAACTCTACTAAAATTCATCAGTCTCTTCCTTTTCTCTACCCAGCTATTTTTATGGCCCTTTCTTGTATCCTCATAACATTTAGCTAAGAATGATTGAAAAAGTGACTTAAAATATCTAATTTTTAAGTTAATTCTGTGTACAAATTCTGTGACTATATGAGGGACAACAAGCTAAAAAGGATATATTCAATTACTTGTGAATACCTAGTATAGTAGTTCAATCATGAGTTTTTATTTGTGTGAGTGTATGTGTGTGTGTGTTTATGTCTGTGTGTGTGTTGCTATGTTTCTCTTTTGTTCAGGACATGGAGAATGAGACAGATGGGTAGTTTAATTCATGAACAGTTTAGAGGAACTTAACACAATTTACTTACAAGTTTCTAAAATTCTCATGAGGAACCAAATAAATTTTTCCCATAAAAGTATGCTTAATCAAAGAGTATTGCAGAGAATAATGTATTTCATAAATATTAAATGCATAGTACTCTCCCCATCTGCGGGGGATACGTACCAAGACCTGCAATAGATGCCCAAAACTGCAGATAATACCAAATTCTATATATAATGTCTTTCCTTTACATATAAAGAACTTACAATAAAGTTTAATTTATAAATTAGGCATAATAAGAAATTAACAACTAATAAAATGGAACAATTATAATGATATACTCTAATAAAAGTTATGTGAATGTTGTCCTCATTTTCTCAAAGTATCATCTCTCTCTCTTTCTCTCTCTCTCTCAATATCTGCTTGAACTGTATTCACCCTTCTTGTAAAGATATGAGATGGTAAAATTCGTACGTGATAAGATGAAGTGAGTGACATAGGCATTGTGACATGGTATTAGACTACTGTTGCTCTTCTGACATATGTCAGAAGGAAGACACTCTGCTTCCAGACTGTGATTGCCCTCAAATAACAGAGATCGTGGAGAGGGAAACCACAGGTAAGAGGGAACTACCATATTTGAATCATTTTCCATTTAATACAAGTCTATATTGAAATATATTAATACCCCAAAATTAATTTATTCTCTGCTGCTTATGCTTTTGCACAACTAAAGACTATCTGAAAAGCAACTTCCCTTCATTCCCAACCAGAATCCATGTGCCATATTAGCTCTTCCGGTGGCCCTAATGTATTATGTCATCAGTCCTGCACAGAGATAGGTGGCGTATTAGTTACATCTTCTTCATTGACAAATACACTGCTGTTCTGGTGTCAGCCTCCTTGTTTCCCAAGCACAACTACATTATAATCAGAGCTTCATATCTTCATTTTCCCCAGGGATTTTATGTGAAAATTTTCAAGCATAGCATGTATCTTTTAACAAAAACTTACTGGCTAGATGCCTGTCCAGGGCTCAGCTGAGCTGAAGAGAGCCAAATTACCAGGGATTAGAGAAGCCAACAACAAGCCAAAGACAACAAGCCAAAATGAAAATAACTGTCAAGGCTTTAGTCACATTGCAATAATATAAGCAACTGTCTAAACTGGAGATAGTGCCGATTCCATTTCCCCATTACGTTTTTTCCCATGGCATGGCTCTAGTCAAGGTTCAGTTGGATCAGCGCAAACAGGTATGGAGATCCTCTCACTGCAAACAGGTATGGAGATCCCTCTCACTGCAGAGGGAACCCCGGAGGAAAGGCTCCTGTGGTTTTATTGACCTGAAGACCAGGAAAAGGGCAAGGGAGAAGGCTAGGAGTAGAAAACCGTTAAGTACTGCATCAGCATGGAGAAACGTCTTCAGAGTTCTCTCCTCTCCCACTAATAAGGAAGTCTTGGTAGAGGTGCTTGCTTAATGCCTCAGGCAAAAGGCTCCTTTCTCCACCTTAAAGGCCTCCAAATAGATGCTCCTGGGCTAGGAATGAATATATGCATGAAAGCATTGTCAGCCAGCGGCCCCTGAGAACTCCCTTCAGAGACGCCCACAGAGTGCTCCCACAGAGCACTGGCTGTGCAACAAGCCTGATGTGGGCAGGGCAGCTCTCTTCTCTGAAGCCCAGCAGGTGAAGGAGGTAAAGGCTTTTTGATCACCTAAGGTTGGGCCTGAAAAAAAAAAAAATCACACATAGGTTTTTAGTCAAGGTCCAGACTCCTCCAGTCCTTGATACTAGGATGCCTAGACTCTTAGACTTAATTGTTGATCACCCACTGATCCGGTCAAACTGCTCCTCTTTCTAGTCAGTGATTTACTACTTATGGTGTCTAATGTTGCAAAATTTAGGATCTAATACCTCTCCTTTGCTGAATTCTTTTTCTCTTTCTAAACATAACGAAAAACTTTAACATTTTAAATACATAAGTTAATAAATTGTTATATGTTAGCCTATTTGGGGGGGGGATTTTTTTCTTTTTATTCTCAGGTTAGTGAACATACAGTGTAGTCTTGGTTTCAAGAGTAGAGTCCAGTGATTCATTTTGTTTACATATGATACCCAGTGCTCATATCAACAAGTGCCCTCCTTAATGCCTATCACCCATTTTCCCCACTCCCATCAAACATCATTTTCTTCTCTGTAATTAAGAGTTTCTTATAGCTAACACATAGCAACAGAAAAACTTAATACTTCACAAATAACTTTAACTCTAAAATATCAACTCAAGTCTTATTTTAGGCTATTTGATACAAATAATTGGTTTCAATATGTTAGAATCTGTGCCAGCATTATATTAGCAATATTACATATAGGATGTAATATATATTAATGTATTAATATATAATAATGCTCAATTTGTAAGTTTTATATAATTTTTGTATAATTCCCTGAAATCATAAAGCACTTTCATATAATTTTCTATTAAAATATTTTAACCATAAATTTCTGTCTTTATTAAGAGATTTTATAACCAAATATCCCCCGTTTAATGTACTATTTTGTTATCATTCAATAAATAATGCACTGGTAAAAATTATGAATAAAAAATTCCTTGAAGAAATCATATTATCTTTTTTTTGGTATTTATCTTATTTCCAACACCAATTATGGGGTTAATAGCTAGTTAAAAGATTTTTTTTGGATGTCAATTTCTTGTAGTAGTCGTTCAGAATTTGCTGAATTTGCTTTTTAGGTTTATAAATATTTTATAAATGGTGGCACCAGTGAGTCTGATTATAATGGGCACCAAAAGATAAGAAGAAGCAAGTCATATCCTCCTGAATAAAATATATCCCCTTTAAAAATCACAAATGACATTATTTCAATCAAGAAAATTAAATTGTGATCTTATTGGCATAATAGTCAGTATAGTCTAGGCAAAAGATTGAAAACTTTTGAAAATATTTAAAGTAAAATCATACGGAAGTCTAGGTAGTTTCTGGAATGCTTTTGATTAGTTTCAGTCTTTTGGAAAAAGAGCTCACTGTAAGATTTAACAATTTTTCTTATTAAAGTTTCTATTTATAAATGAATAAAATACATATATTCAGAGTTTTAAAATATGAATAAAGAAGTGATACTTAGTTTTGTGAAAATAAAGTTTTGTGTATTGGGCTCCTTCAAATTCCTATGTTCTAAAAATGAACAGTATGTAAATCCATTCTAATTTAGCATGTAACTGTCATTTAAATTAATACTAGAATTTCAGGACTTTCATGGTTTTCTTATATAAATCTTGATTCTATGCTTTTCCCATTAGTCATGATATATGATTTAGTTGATTAAAAGTCTAATCTGAGAATATAATTGCAATTTCAAAATCATGTTCCAAACGCATGTCATTGCCTTTAAAAAGAGAAAAAATTGGATTCACACATAGAGTCAGAGATAAAGTGGGTAGGGGTGGTGTCGAAAGCTACCAATGGAGCATTATGTACTATAATGGTTTCTGGGCTACTGAAATAAAGAATCCTAGATTTGAATAATAGTTATTTGCACTACTGTACATTTTATGGTTTATGTTAACGGAAATAATAAAATGATACATCTAGATGTTCCCAAGGAGAACTTCCTTTACTTAAATTGTCAATAAGCTCTTCAGACATGGGAATAGCATGAGCTCATCTTTGGATGAGTCATAGCTAGAAATGTTTTTACATGGTCATACGTATTTGCCTATTAAGGTAAGACAGTAGAGACCTAATCAGGCTGATGCAGGAAGTACAGATACTTAGGTTCAGGTTTGTCTAGGAGCTCGTACAAGATGTGCCTTTTAAACTGAGAGTTTTTTTTGGTTAGAAAATTGCTCATGAATTTTAAGTCAGATCTGCTTCCCTGAGAATTTTGAGCTGAAAAGTTTCAGAAAGATTCTTTAACCTCTTGTCATCTTTTCACAAGTAAAATTGAATGTTTAGAGAGTTTTTTGACTCTTCAAAATTTATGCGCAATGACTCATCAAGTAGGTGTGATGAGATTTATGTAGCTAATGACATTACAAAGCACTCCCAGAATCTCAATCTCTCCATTTCCTGTATGTGAATCATGCTATAACACAATATTGATAAAAATTTTAATATTGCACAGATTTTTACATCACCTCCTGAGATTGTGATTAATAAAGATATAATGGATACTTTTCATTCTTTTGTTATTTTTTTCAACATTACCAGATGTTAGCAATGAAGCTGGAGGAAATATTGATATAAAAGGAGTAGGCTTGTTTTACTGTCTTCCAATATCTTCCTGTAATATCCTCTTCATGTACTACAGAATATATTTTTCAGTGAATTATTTTGTTGTATGCTATAAAGAACAGAATTTGCAAAAAAAAAAAAAAGGATTGTAAGAATTCACTTGGGCAGTAGGTTATACTAGATGATTTCCAAACTTCTTCCTAAAACAAAGAACTGTATGATGATTTCATCGGTATATTTATTTAACACTGATAGGTAAGATCTTTCTTTTAATACATGCTAGTATTAACCAATTCATTTGCCATTTTACTGCATTACTGAAAACAATAACAGTTCTTTACCTGAAATGGTTCATAGACAAGACAAATTGTGGCAAATAATTAACTATAGCTTTCTTTTGTGTTCAAGTCTTTCTATTAATATATATTGAAAGCATATAAGCAAATACACCCATAAAACTATATAACTACATATAAGTATATATGTATACAAATATATAATTATGTAATACAAATATACAAACTGTCTTGATTATACTTTTGGCTTACTATGCATCAATTAACATTAAGCATAATTTATATGCCTAGCACAAATTAGAGTCATAAAATAAAATATGGTTTTCTGAGCACAAAGTTACTTCTTTTCTCCTGCACAAATCTTCAAACTGTGTAAATATTACATCTTACCTACTGGACATTCCATCACACTTAGTGTTTCAAATAAAGATTTAACTGAGATTTAATTGGACACTTATAGAGTGTTATTGCTAATTGAAAATGGTACTTAAAGCATTTAACTTGAAGGACTGCTGATTTCTCTGATTAAAAATCTATCTCTGGGTAGACATAAGATCATATTATAAAATGTCTTATGTTTTCAACCTCAAGTTATCCCTTAGTTAAATGAAAGCACCTATATAACCATAATAATTTGATATTCAGATTTCTATTTTGGGGGCACCTGGGTGGCTCAGTCAGTTAAGCATCCAACTTTGGCTCAGGTCATGATCCCACGGTTCATAACTGTCAGCTGTGCTGACAGCTCAGCGACTGAAGCCTGCTTTGGATTCTGTGTCTCCCTCTTTCTGTTCCTCTCCCACTCATGTTCTCTCTCTCTCAAAAACAAACATTAAAAAAATATTTATATTTCTAACTTTATTTTAAGAAAATGATTTTCAAATATTTAGTCTTTGACTTGTAAGAACTTCAAGATGCATTTTGCTATTATCTACTTGAATATTTTATGTTTATAATAAGTAAAGTCAACTTAATGATAGTGTTATCTCTAGTTTACAGAGATAACAAATAATGTAGTACAAAGAATTGCCAATATTATCTTCTAGCATTTTTCATAATAGGTAATCAGGGACAAAGAAAGTAGTTTCTTTCACTCTAACACAAGGGTTATAAAGTATAGCCTAGAAGACAAATTCAACCAGCTGCTTGTTTTGGCATGGCCTAAGAACTTAGAAAGATTTTGACATTTTAAAGTTTTTATTTAGATTCCAGTTAGTTAACATACAATATAATATTAATTCCAGGTGTACAATTTAGTGATTCAACTTCCATACAACACTAGGTGCTCATCACAATAGTGCACTCCTTAATCCCCATCACCTATTTAACCCATCCCGCCACCCACTTCCCCTCTGGCAACCATCAGTTTCTTCTCTACAGTTAAGAGTCTGTTTCTTGGTTTGCCTCTCTATCTCTTTTTTTTTCCTTTTGCTTGTTTGTTCTTTTCTTAAATTCCATGTATGAGTGACATCATATAGTGTTTGTCTTTCTTTGACTGACTTATTTCCCTTAGCATAATACTTTCTAGCTCTATCCATGTCATTGCAAATGGCAAGATTTCATTCATTTTTATTGCAGAGTAATATTCCATTATACATATCTGGATAGATGAGATAGAGATAGAGAGAGGTATCCATTCATTAGTCAATGAACACTTAGGCTATTTCTATACCTTGGCTTTTGTAGATAATGCTGCTATAAACATTATACTGTATTCTTTGGGTAAATACCTAGTAGTACAGTTGCTGGATCTTGGGTAATTCTATTTCTACCTTTCTGAGGAATCTCCATACTGTTTCCCAGAATGGCTGCACCAGTTTGCATTCCCACCAACACTGAAAGAGGGTCCCCTTTCTCCACATCCTCACCAACATCTGTTTTTTCTTATGTTGTTAATTTTAGCCATTCTGACAGATATGAGGTGATATCTCATTGTAGTTTTGACTTGTATTTCCCTGATTATGAGTGATGTTGAGCATCTTTTCATGTGTCTCTTGGCCATGTGGATGTCTTCTTTGGAAAAATGTCTTTTCATGTCTTCACTGGATTATTTTTAGGGGTGTTCAGTTTGTTAAATTCTTTATACAGTTTGGATACTAACTCTATCAGATATGTCATTTACAAATATATTCTCCCATTTTGTAGATTGTCTTTTAGTTTTGTTGATTATTTCCTTTGCTGTGCAGAAGATTTCGATGAAGTGCCAATAGTTTATTTTTGCTTTTGTTTCCCTTGCCTCAGGAGACATACCTAGAAAGAAGTTGCTATGGCCGATGTCAAAGAAGTGACTGCCTGTGCTCTCCTCTAGGATTTTAATGGTTTCCTGTCTCACATTTATGTCTTTAATCCATTTGAATTTTATTTTTGTGTATGGTGTAAGAAAATGGTCCAGCTTCTTTCTTTTGCATGTTGCTGTCCAGTTTTCCGAACACCAGTTGTTGAAGTAACTCTTTCTCATTGGATACTCTTTCCTGCTTTGTTGAAGATTAATTGACTATATAGTTGCGGCTTCATATCTGGGTTTTATATTCCGTCCTATTGATCTATGTGTCTATTTTCATGCCAGTACTATATTGTTCTGATTTAAAAAAAATTTTTTTAGAGACCATGTGACAGAGACTGTATGTGGCCTGCAAAACCTAAAATTTCACTCTGTGGTCCTTTACAAAGAAAATTGGCTGATTCCTGATGCAGTGTGCTGCTTCAAGGTCAGACTCCTTACTAAGTGTATGTCTGTAGGTGAGTTACTTAAAACTCTTTGTGTCCCAGTTTCATCATCTGTAAATTGGGAGCAGTAATAAATTCTACCTCATAAAGTCATTGTGAAGACATATGGATTTACATTTGTAAATGTCTTCAAATGTGGAGGAAATTCATAAATGTTGGCCCTTGATAAATGTCAGGTTGCTATATAATCTAATAAAATAAGACATTTAAGCTTAATAAGAGCAATAACAATCTTCTGATTTTATAGAAATAGTAACTTTTCAGATACTGTTGAAATATTTAAATAACATATCAGGGTAAAAGTATGAATAAAATTAATGAAAGTAAATTAAGTTTACATACATATGTGGTGTGTATATATGTTGTTTTTATCATACTAGCTACCATCTCCTCTGTGGCTCTTGTATGCTAGAAATCTGCTAGTTATGTTACTTCTGGCACATTTTGACTGGTCTTCAAAATCACTGTGAAAAGATTATATCAGACTTTATTCTCTGCAAAATAGTTTGAGATCAAGACATACATGGAAGAGGGGGGTGGTGCCTAGGTGGCTCAGTCGGTTAAGCATCTGGCTTTTGATTTTGGCTCAGGTCATGATCTCATGGTTGGTGAGTTTGAGCCCTACATTGGGCTCTGCATGGGTGGCACAGAGCCTGCTTGGGATTCTCCGCCTCCCTCTCTCTCTTCCCCTCCCCTGCTCATGCTCTCTCTCTCTCTCAGAATAAATAAACATGAAAAAAAATTAAAAAAAAAGAGATACATGGAAGAAGAGTGTTGCAAATGTTTGAAGGAACAACACATGTGAAAAAATATGGAGAGCAGGACTGGATTACTAAAGAGGTTGAACTGTGATGCGGTTGCAACCAAGATTTATGACAGGTAGCTGTAAAGCAAGAATAGCCCGACATTCAGATAAGTTCAAAACTGCAGAAAAGGGGTCAGGTCTGTTTATCCCCACATAAATCAGTTTTCAGATGGGGTTGACTTGGGATAGGCAGATCCTTCTGGTCAAGAGTAATTCCTGGGGAGAAACGAAATTGTAAAACTTTAGCTGGCAACATTCCTAGTAAGTGGGATCTTCCTTGACCCGTAAAGAAGGATCTTTGTGGTATACCACCACAATTACTACAGCGTAGCCCCTATACAGCAACTCTTCATACAGTAAGCTGGTCTTGGGTACAGGTCTTTAAAATTCTGGTTTATCTCTTACCTGGGGAAATTTACATGGGGAAGAATGGTGAAGCAAACTATAGATGAGTCCCAGAAGCTGGCAGTAAAATGTGAGTGATGGTTATTATCTTTCTCTCTTATTACATTCCAGATGCCCCACAACATCAAGTAGCACATTGGTTTAGTAGCTTATGTGGGATCTGAGACCCTGGTCACCATGGCTTTCCCTGGCTTTGGTTGGCACACTTGCTCATTAACTATCAAAGTTGGTCAGTAAAATACTGAGCGGTATTCCATGGGCCACATGGTGCCATACCTACTTCTCTCTGTCCCCTTTTTGTAACATTTGTCCTACTTCATCCTGATGAGCAACCATATTTACTTCTGTTAGGCTGGCTACTGCCTTCCTTGATCTATCTCTTGCAACAAAGAGCCTAAAGATTCAGCACAATCACAATCAAACTCCCAGAAGGACTTCTTTCAACAAACTGCTTCTAAATTTATATGAAAAAGCAAAAGCAAAAGCAAATGGACTCTACTGCAAAAGCTGATATGGGTGGGGGGGGGGTGCTAACTTGGAGAACCTACCTTACCTAATTTCGAGACTTATTATAAAACTACAGTAATCAAGACAGTGTGGTGTCCATGTAAAGTTAGACAAAAATATTGAGGGAACAGATTAGAAAGTCCAGATGTGGAATTTGTTTCAGTCCATTCAGGCTGCTATAACAGGAACTCCATAGACTTGGTGACTTATAAACAGCAGAAATCTATTTGTCATAGACTTGGTGGTTGGGATATCTAAGGTCAAGGTGCCAGAAGTTTCGGTGACTAGTGACAGCACTTTTCCTGGTGCATAGATGCACTGTGTCCTCACATGGGAAAGAACAAGGGAGCTCTCTGGGGTCTAGTTTATGAGGGTACTAATGCCATTCATGCGGGCTCTGTTCTCATACCTATTCACCTACCAAAGGCCCCACCTCCTGATACCTTCACACTGGTGTTAAATTTTTTACTACTTTGTAGTTTATTATTATGGGAGTCCATCTAAATGACAAAGTCTTAGCTATTTTGTGGCTAGTAAGAGAATTCTACACAGCATGGAAAAATGTATTTTGAATAAAAAAAGGTAAAAATAACCCCCAAGACAGTATGAGACGTCTGAGGCCTTTAACAAAAAAATATAAGAAAATGCATGTGTTAAAAATTCTAAAATAATATATAACAAAATGTTAACATCATTTTTTTTTGCTTGTGAAATTTTGGGTGATCTTTACATTCCTATTTATAATTTTCTGTGGTTTTCAATTTCTTTTAAGTGAGCATATATTATGTTATAAACAAAAAAGGGAGTTTTCCTAGAGGTTACTTTTATGTAAAATGTCCTAAACATATTATCTAGATTTGTACAGAACAAAATTTCTTAGACTTATAGTTAAATTGCTTTATGTCAAGAAATTTTTAACCATAGAAAGGGCTATACAAAGCTCTAAGTATTTGCTGCAGGCCACATATTTTAAAATCCTTTTTTGGAAGTGAAGGGATTATATTTCCCCCATTGAAGTTAGATAGACCTATAGCTTGCCTTAGTTAATAAAATGTAAGTACCCATGAAATGTGATTCCTTCTGGTGCAAGCTTTAGGAACCAGACATGAATCGTCATGTTTGTTTTTTTTTTCCTTTCTCTGCAATAATCCAATTTGTGGCTATTCCTTCAGCCCAGACATGGAGATGTGAGACCACAGATCAAACCTCTTAGCCAAACTGCAAAGAATACCTAAAGTGAAGAAGAAATTACTCTTTGGGGGTTTTATCATATCATCATTTCTCTTTGATCAAATATAAATTAGATACTCCTTAGGGAGATTTGCATAGCATAGCAATATGACATTTCTACTCAATATCTGACTGAATAGATCACTTTATTACAGATTATAGGGGTGTACTATAAAAGAACTTCCAAAGTAACCTTCAAACAACTCTGCAAAAGTCAATCTGATACTTGGGATGCTTAGATTTCAAGAGTGTTTGTTTTAGAGCAAACATTATTAATAACATTGTATTTCTGACTTCATGGTTTAGTTAAATAGTTAGCTATTTTGTTATTATGTTATTTTTATTATGTGAGGTGAAAAATAATCAGAGAAGTAGATGTTTAGAATAGATGAAACAGAAAAGAGTCTTGTAGCAATAACTGGCATCATGAAGCATGTAACAAAAGAAAGAAAATGAGTTTAAATTAGAAAGATACAAAGAAGTAGATGTGAAAATATATGAAGAGAACGTATTGTGCTGATGTACTCGAAGTAAAGATTCTTCCTGAAAAGTAGCCAAGGAAAAAGTTACATATTTAGAAAGAGAAGTTTGAAAACATGTTTTATATACAAGAAATCAAAAAGAAACAAATGATTCTTGATTTAAGCAAAGAAAAATTACCAAAAAAAAAAAAAAAAAAGATCCAGTAGGTATAGTCAAATCATGACATAACTTACTTTTGTTTTTCATTTTTGTCTTGCTCACATTATCATCACCAGCTTTTCTTCTTCCATTTTTCTTCACCATTATAACCAGATATATTTTTGGTGTTCCTCACTATGCAAAATCTTGGAATGATAATGATAATCATTATTTGTTTAACCATTATTTAAACCATTAAATTTGTTTTTTCTGTTGGTGTTTTGAGTATTTTTAATTGCAAATATTTTATATTGTAAATCAAATTAGAGATTTTATTTTGTCTCTTTTATTGATGGTAGCTTTGCATATCTGAGAAAGATATGCAATACATAATTATATTCTCCTATATAAGTCTTACTACTTAGTTTATTTTAAAATTTTCTAGAGTAAATTCCTTCCTTACTCTTTAAGTTACTTATTCTTTAATTTTTCTTTCTCCTCCTCATCTTCTTTTTCCTCTTTTTTTTGGAAGTAAATAAAGTAAAAGGTAAAAACAAAATGTTGATACAATCCAAGGTAACAAAAAGTTCAAAATGTAGGTGTACCAATTTGATATAAATATGAAAGAATATCCTTATAATTTCTGACTACTCAGGATAAATAAAAATTTTGTTAAACTCTTGCCCCAAATAATCCCCTAAGCAACTATGAGAAATACAAAAGTATATTAATATAAATATTGTGACAATATTTTGTCTTGTATTCATTTTGTTCCACTGAGAAATAGTTATTTTTATGCTTAGAGTTGTGAGACTTTGGTGAGCTTGAATCAAATCAAAAGACTATCAGGAGTACAACTTAAACTCTGCAGAAGAATGCTTTCAGTAATATAGCTGGGCTGTTAAAAAACACACACACACAGTCAATTAAGTCATTGGATAATAGATCTTTTGTGTTCAGGTAACTAAATAAGCTATTCATTTAAAATATTCATTAGACCTCTTTTGTTTTCATTCACATTCAAGGATTTCAAAGAAAATGACAATGTTACTGCTTTCTCTAAATGATCTTCTTCTATTATGACTTATTGTAGAGCTCTATTTTACTCATCTGCTTATGATAATGATAATGCTGGTTTCTCTGAGGGTAATAAAAGGAAATTACATGAGACTTACTCTCATTCCCTTGTGATAATTCTTTTCTCTAGTCTACAGCATTCATACTTGAGAAAATGAAACCCAGTGCTTATTTTTATGTGGTGACTACTATCATAGTCATTTTAATGTAATCACATTATTTTCCATCTGTTTTTTGTTTAGCCAAAATTGATTTTCTATATAGTTCATTTGGACACTTGAGACAAATAAGCTATTTATTTGTGTCAGTTTAATGTCTCAGCTACCAGAATTTTAAAAAGAAAATATTTTTCACAGGACAATATATTTCAAATAGGCTTGAATGCAATATATTGCTGAATTATCCCATTTTATTTTATGGTTTCTTAAAGGGGGGATTATGTATATGGTTCATTATTTTTAAGGCCTTATATCATAATAAAAATGACAATTCATTGTTTTAAAATAAACATTGATTTTTTTTAGGGCAAACTAAAAAAAAAATTATGCAACTACTTTCTAATGGCTGGAAGCTGTTTCACGTTATGTGACCTTCTCACTTAATGTGAACCGCTTAATTCTGTCATTTTATAACATTATTTGATAAAAATATAAAAATGGCTTTACTTGTTTCTAAACTGGACTAAATTTAGAATAATACAGTAAAATGCATAATCAATTACTTATTTATCAGTGTTGTACCCATCAGCTAAAGATGACTAGGATCACACATTTAGGCAAACGCAGTTGGGTTTATTACTTTTTGCCACAAGAAGGATTTCACGCCATGGGGAACAGGCAGGAATATTAGTGAGAGAGGCTTCCATGCTGCTTTTTAAAGGATTGAGCCTGTGTTAGGTGATTCTGCAGATGGTTCAAGAAAGTGATGGTTGTTCTTTTTGTTTTTGTTTTTTCCTGAATTAGATGCTTTCAGAAAATAAGAGTAATTCTATAATCAGCTATCTTGGTTTAATTCACTGGATGAGAGAAACGGAACTAGGTTAAAGCTGCAATTGATAAAGAAGTAGCAAATTAGCTGGAAAAAGAAGTGTTTTAGTCATACTGTGGTTTGCAAAGGGTTTTTGTCTTTGTATGTGAACAGACATGCTTACAGAACCATCTTGTGTTTTTAACTGATGTTCTGTGAATTTTTTTCTACTCAACAGGAAAACACCATGGCCTAGCTTTAGTCCCAAATCAGCTGGCACATTTCAGGCTTGACTGCAATTCACTTTATTCTATGTATGCTTCCTATGATAATTGTTCTGGACTGAATGTTTATATCTCTCCAAATTCATATGTTGAGGCTCTAACTCCCAATGTGATACTATAAGAAGATGAGTCTTTGGGGAAGTAATTAGCATTAAAGGAGGTCATGAGAGTGGAGTTCCCTTAATGGTATTAGTGCCCTTATAAAAACAGGAAGACAAGTCAGAGTATTATTCTCTCTCCACCCTGTGAAGATACAGGATGAAGGCAGCCATCTATCTACAAGCCAGGAAGAAGGTTCTCATCAGACAGTGAATTCACTGCCGTCTTGATCTTGTACTTCCCAGCCTCCAGAATTGTGAGAAAAAAACATCTATTGTTTGTGCCATCTGATCTGTGGTATTTTTTTGTAGCAGTCTGAATTGACTAAAACAATGATCAAATGTTTAATTCTTATATGTTAAATTATTATAAAACTGTTTAATCACCATATGATGTTATGATTTGTATTTATATTTCTAATTATATTTATATCTATAATTTTTGCATAATATTATGATTGATGTTATTAATTGATAATACCATTAATTAATTACCTGTTTTGGGTATTTTCTGGTATCATATGAATATTGACATGGTGTGCAGCCAGTGAGAAATCAGCTTTTCATCTATAGTCAACATGTAATGTGATTCTTCCAGCCAAACAATATTTTAAAAATCACCCAGTCCCTATAATATACAGAAGAATATGGGTATAGAAGAAGACAGAGAATAAAGGACATATAGGAATAACAAATCAGAGTTATTTAATAAAGCAGGGGACCAAATTTAGAAATAATATATATAGCAAAAAAAGAATTCTATAAATAAACAAGTTGTTAAATATTTAGTAATTTAAAACTGTTCTGAGTGAGTTTTTAAACAGACATAGCACAGTTTAGGTAAAGAGTCTTACAAACAGTGGCATAGTGGGGCACCTAGGTGGCTCAGTGAGTTAAGCATCTGACTTCAGCTCAGGTCATGATCTCATGGTTGGTAGGTTCAAGCCCACGTTGGGCTCTGTGCTGACAACTCAGAGTTTGGAGCCTACTTCAGATTCTGTGTCTCCCTCTCTCTTTGTCCCTCCTCCACTCACACTCTGTCTCTCAAAAAATAAATAAAAAACATTAAAAATAAAAAAAAATAATGACATAGAGAATAGTGAATAGAATAGTGAAAGGCAGAGTTTTGATGATTAGTCCAAGAATAAATCAGGCAATTGTGGTTAAGGATTATTATCTACTGATGTAAATAGAGATTGACATCAGAACTCAATATGTTTTTTAAATTTTCTCTCCCTCTCTCTCTCTCTCTCTATATATATATATATATATGTGTGTGTGTGTATATATATATATATACACACACATATATATAATTTAATACCATATATATAAAATTTCTCATTATGTGGATGTTTTCAGTCTTTTTCAACAATCCATTTGGGATATGTAGAAATCCCAAGATCAAAATCTTTTTAATGATAGTTAACTATGTCCATTAGTCCAAGAAAGCCATATACTCTAGTGAAGATCTCAATACCCAGAATGGAGAAAGTGCAAACAATAGCCTTTACATAGTTTGTCAATGCAATTTACTTCAGCTATGTATGCAGACTATGAAAGTGCCACCCAAGTAGTTAAATACAAGTATGTAATCAAAGATGAACAAAATACATTGTGTGCGTGTGTGTGTGTGTGTGTGTGTGTGTGTGTGTGGTTATACAGTGAATAAAATAAGAATCACATAAAATCAAATAAAAACTCAACATATCTGCAAGTATAACAAATAATATCAACTGAGTGGTATTTATGTGATAATGCTCATCAAATTACTATAACTTTTTTGTTCACTTATCAAATGATTATTTAATATTTGCTATACCCATGTGTTTAGGATACTCATTAGTATGCCAAATGCTGATGTCTAAATATGTTTTTTTTCAAAATTTTTTGTTGCCTAGAAGAATAAATAAAATCCAAACACAAACACCTGCAACATTAGATAGAAAATATAATGTGTTAAAATAGAGAAGAATGAAGGAAAGAAAGGCTTTATCCCATCAAGGCAAGAAAGGGAAACATTACGAGAAAAAGGGGGGCATTTAAATCAGGCTGGACAGATGGTGAGGCAATGCCATTTGTATATTTGCAGAACATAAGAAGAACATTCCATATTTTAGTAAGAGCAAGAAAAACAAAACAAAACAAAACAAAACAAAACAAAACAAAACATGGAAGTAAGGAAACTTAGGGAAGCCAGAGAGGAAAGTAAATTTTTGGTTAATTTTGTTTGTTTGTGCTTTCTTTTTTTTTGTAAAAGTTTATTTACTTATTGTGAGAGAATGAGAGAGCACTTGCGTGCATGCACACAAACTGGGGAGGGGCAGAGAGAGATGGAGAGAGAGAGAATCCCAAGCAGGCTCCATCCTGTCAGCATAGAGCCCAATGAGAGCTTGAATTCACGAACCGTGAGATCATGACCTAAACCAAAACCAAGTCAATGCTTAACCAACTGAGCCATCCAGGTGCCCCTGTTTTTGCTTTCTGTTTGAGAGTGTAAGTAACATATAACAGTTAAGATAATGGTATTTGGTAAGTCTGGCTAGGGGTTTATTAATTTTATTAATTTTTTCCAAAGAACCAACTTTTGGTAGTGTGTTTTTGTTTTTGTCTTATTTTTGTTTCCATATAATTTATTTCTGCTTTCACAAATGAGAGAAAAGTAACCAACACCACAGAAATACAAATTATAAGAAAATATTATGAAAAACTATATGCCAACAAATTGGGAAACTTGGAGGAAATGGATAAATTACTGGAAACATATAAACTACCAAAACTGAAACAGGAAAAAAAATAAAAATACATGAACACACTGATAACCTGCAAGTAAATTGAATCAATAATAAAAATCTCCCAACAAACAAAAGTCCAGGTCCAGATGGCTTCATAGATGAATTTTACCAAGCATTTAAAGAAGAGTTAATACTTATTATTCTCAAACTATTCCAAAAAATAGAAAAGAAGGAAAACACCCAAGTTCATTCTATGAGATCAGCATTACCTTAATACCAAAACCAGATAAGGAATCCATTAAAAAAAGAGGACTACGGGCCAATATCCCTGATGAACGTGGATACAAGCATTCTCAGTAAAATACTAGTAAATCAAATCCAACAGTACACAAAGAATCACTCAGCACAATCAAGTGGGCTTTATTCCTGCGATGTGAGAAGTTTCAGTATTTGCAAATCAATCAACATGATACATCACATTAATAAAAGAAAGGATAAGAACAAAATGATTACTTCAATAGTTGCAGAAAAAGCACTTGACAAATTACAACATCCATTCATGATAAAACCCTCAACAAAGTAGGGTTAGAGGGAACATGCCTCAACATAATAAAGGCCATATATGAAAAACCTACAACTAAAAACTGAGAGTTTTTCCTCTATGATCAGAACAAGACAGGGATGTCCACTCTCACCAATGTTATTTAACATAGTTTTGGAATTCCTAGTCACACTAATCAGAGAACACAAAGAAACAAAAGGCATTCAAATTGGCAAGGAAGAAGTAAAGCTTTCACTATTTGCAGATGACATGATACTCTATATAGAAAACCCAAAAGACTCCACCAAAAAATTGCCAGAACTGATACATGCATTCAGTAAAGCCACAGAATATAAAATCAACATACAGGAAAATGTTTCATTTCTATGCACTAGTAATGAAGCAGAAAAAGAGAAACCAAAGAATCAATTCCATTTACAATTGCACCAAAAATCATAGGATACCTAGGAATAAACTTAACCAAAGAGGTGAAAGATCTGTACTCTGAAAGTTATAAAACATTAATAAAAGAAACTGAAGATGAAACGAAGAAATGGAAAAACATTCCATGCTCATGGATTGGAAGAACAAATATTGTTAAAATGTCAATACTACCCAAAGCAATCTATATATTCGATGCAATCCCTATCAAAATAACACCACCATTCTTCACAGAGCAAGAACAAACAAGCCTAAAATTTGTATGGAACCACAAAAGACTCTGAATAGTCAAAGAAACCCTGAAAAAACAAAGTAAACCTGGAGGCATCACAATTTGCATTTCAAGTTATATTACAAAGCTGTAATGATCAAAACGGTATGGTATTGACACAAAAATAGACACATAGATCAATAGAACAGAATAGAAAACCCAGACATGAACCCACAACTATATAGTCAGTCAATCTTCAAAAAATCAGGAAAGAATATCCAATGGGAAAAGGATAGTCTCATCAACAAATGGTGCTGGGAAAACTGGACACCACATGCAAAGGAATGAAACTGGACCACTTACTTACACTATACACAAAAATAAATTTAAAATGGATTAAAGTCTTAAATGTGAGACAGGAAGCCATTAAATCCTAGAGGAGAACACAGGCAGTAACTTCTTTGACATCGGCCATAGGAGTTTCTTTCTAGATGTCTCCTAAGATAAGAGAAAC
Organism: Acinonyx jubatus; assembly: GCF_027475565.1. Taxonomy (NCBI): domain Eukaryota; kingdom Metazoa; phylum Chordata; class Mammalia; order Carnivora; family Felidae; genus Acinonyx; species Acinonyx jubatus. Next base: position 43,586,371 of record NC_069384.1, read on the forward strand.
AAAAGCAAAAATAAACTATTGGGACTTTATCAAAATAAACAGCTTCTGCACAGTGAAGGAAATAATCAACAAAATGAAAAGGCAACTTACAGAATGGAAGAAGATATTTGCAAATGACATATCTGATAAAGAATATCTAAAATAGATAAAGAACTTATAAAACTCAAAACCCAAAAAAGAATAATCCATTAAAAAATGGGCAGAATACATGAATAGACATTTCTACAAAGAAGCCATACAAATAACCAACAGATACATGAAAAGATGCTCAATATGACTGATCATCAGGGAAATGTAAGTCAAAATTATAATGAGATATCACTTCACACCTGTCAGAAAGGCTAAAACCAACAACACAAAAAACAAGTTTTTGGGAGAAAGTGAAATCCTCTTGCACTGTTGGTGGCAATGAAAACTGGTACAGTCACTTTGGGAAGCAGTGTGGAGACTTCTCAAAAAGTTAAACATAGAACTATCCTACTACTCAGCAATTGCACTACTAGGTGTTTATCCAAAGAACACAAAAATACTAAGACAAAGGGACACATGCACCCTGATGTTTATAGCAGCATTATCAACAATAGCCAACGGGGACGAAACATAAGAAACTGTTAAATATAGAGAACAAACCGAGGGTTGCTGGAGAGAGGGGTTGTGGGTGGAGGATGGGTTAAATGAGCAAGGGACATTAAGGAAGACACTTGTTGGGATGAGCACTAGGTGTTATACATAAGGGAGGAATCACTGGATTCCACTCCTTAAATCATTATTGCACTATGTGCTAATTAACTTTGATGGAAATTAAAATCAATCAATCAATCAATCAATGGAGCAAGGGTAGGGGAAGAAAAATGAAGAATTACTCACTATTAGCAATAAAGGTGAAATGACTTAACTGAAAAAACAAAACTATAGCCAAATTATGGAAATGCCCATCAACTGATGAATGGCTAAATAAGAGGGAATATATATATATATATATATATATATATATATATATATATATATGTATGTATATATAGTCAGCCATAGAAAAGAATGGCATTATTCCATTTGTATTGATGTGTTTGGAGCTAGGGAGTATTATGCTAAGCGAAATAAGTTAGAGCAAGACAAATACCATATGACTTCACTCATATGTGGAAATTAAGGAACAAAACAAATGAATAAAGGGACAAAGAGAGCAAGAGAGGCAAACCCAGACACAGACTCTTAACTATAGAGAACAAACTGTTGTTATTGGGGGGGGTGGCTGGGGATGGGTTAAATAGATGCTCAGGATTAAGGAGGGCACTTGTGATGAGCACTGGGTGTTATACATAAATGTTGAATCACTAAATTGTACACCTGAAACTAATATTACACTGCATGTTAACTGAATGGGATTTAAATAACTTAAAATAAGGTATTTGGAGTCAGATATTCCAGATATGAACTGTTTGTTTCTGCACATTGATACCGGTATGACCTCAGTTAGAGTTGCTATATCTCTGATTGTACTGGTAGGCAGGATTCTGAGATGGCCCCAGGTTTCCTACCCCATGATATGCATGTCTTGCACAATCCTATCCCCTTGAGTGGGGACTGAACCTGTAAATAAGATAAGAGATTGTTCCTGTGATCTTATGTTTATGTTATATTAGGTTAGGTTACATTATGTTATGTTATATGCAGAGCTTCTGCAGATGTAATTAAGGTCTCAAATCAGTTGACTCTAAATAAATACATCAAAAGGAAGATTATCCTGGGTGAGATTCACCTAATCAGGTAAGAATCAAGTAAGTCTTGGGGCACCTAGGTGGCCCAGTTGGTTGGGCATCCAACTTTGGCTCAGGTCATGATCTCACAGCCTGTGAGTTCGAACCCTGCATTGTGCTCTGTGCTGACAGCTCAGAGCCTGGAGCCTGCTTCAGATTCTGTGTCCCCAACTCTCTCTGCCCCTACCCTACTCGTGCCTTGTCTCTGTCTCTGTCTCTGTCTTTCTGTGTCTCTCTCTCAAAAATAAACATTTTTTTAAAAAATCAGGTAAGTCAGGGGCGCCTGGGTGGCACAGTCGGTTAAGCGTCCGACTTCAGCCAGGTCACGATCTCGGGGTCCGTGAGTTCGAGCCCCGCGTCGGGCTCTGGGCTGATGGCTCAGAGCCTGGAGCCTGTTTCTGATTCTGTGTCTCCCTCTCTCTCTGACCCTCACCCATTCATGCTCTGTCTCTCTCTGTCCCAAAAATAAAAAAATAAAAATGGTGAAAAAAAATTAAAAAAAAATAAAAAAAATAAAAAATCAGGTAAGTCTTTTAAGTTCTATTTTTTTAGAGACAGTGAGAGAGAGAGAGAGAGAGAAAGAGCAATTAAGCAGAGTAGGAACAGAGGGAGAGAGAGAACCTTAACCAGGTTCCATGCCCAGTGTGGAGCAAGATAAGGGGCTCGATCTCATGTCCTCGACATCATGACCTGAGTGGAAATCAAGAGTCAGAGGCTGAAACAAGTGAGCCACCCAGGCACCCTAGGCAAGTCTTTTAAAAGTAGGCCTTAAGGTCAGAGTCAGAAAGAAATGAGAGATTTGAAGAGGCAACCTGAAGGAGCAACCTTTGACATTATGAAGAAGGCCACATGCAAAAAAGCAAGAGCAGCTTCTAATAACAGAGAGTTGTCCATGACCGACAGCTACCCTAACAACCAGGGGTATAAAACCACAAGGAGATGAAATATGCTAACTTCAGCCAGCATAGAAGCATATCTTTCCATAGTCCAGCCTCTAGATAAAGATGCAACCAACCGCCTGGGAAATTAAGCCTGGTGAGACCCTACACAGAGGACCCAGCTAACCCACCCATGGACTCCTGAACTAAGGGAATTGTGAGTTAATATGTGTGTGTTATTTTAAGCTACAATGTTTGTGGGAATTTATTATGGAGCAGCAGGAAATGCATACATATTTTAATACTGAGAGGGGGGTACTACTTTAAAAAATTCCTAAACACTAGGAGTGGCTTTGGAAGTTTCTGGAGGTTGGAAAAATGTTGAGGACCTTGACAGTGAGAGCCTAAATCGTGTTAGGGAAAGCCCTGGATAGACTGTTAGTAGAAATGTGGATTTTAAGGACACTGTTGGTGAGGTCTCAGAAGGAAATGAGGAACATGTCACTGTAAACTGAAAGAAGGGAGATCCCAGTTGTGGGATGGCAGAAACTTAGCAAAACTGTGCTCTGCAGTTGTGTGGAAAACAGTTGTTGAAAGTTAGTGACTTACATGTATAGCTAAGGAGATTTCCAAGCAGTGCTGAAGTTTCTTCCTGGATGTTCCTTTTCTGTTTAGAGTAAATTGTAAGGAGAGAGAGAAAGTGAAAGGGAAAAAAAATCTGTTAAAAAAAGGAACCAGGACTGGAGGATTTGGGGAAATTCTTAGTCTCCAATGGAAAAAATACTAAAAATCAGAAGCAAATGCCAAATGCATTGCAAGAAGAAAAAGCTGTGTGACTATGCACACTTTTGGTATAACCTTAAAAAAGATTTTTAAAAGGCAGAATATTCAGTCACATCAAGGGCCTTTTCAAGAAATTATGGATGTGCCTCCAATCAAATTAAAGGGCTTCTAGGAATTCAGCTACCTCAGCAGGAGGCCAAAATAATATGGTACCTCTAAGCATTGTTAAGAATATTGAACACTTATAAAAATAGTATGTTTGATATATTCCTCACACTTATTTACATTCTTATTAGGCTAGTTAAGGGGTTGGATACTAAGTCAGTTACTGAAAGAGAATAAGAAAAATTGAAGTTGGAAATGCAACGAATGGGGTAACCATGGGAGCCTGGAATGCCACGATGTGGGTTTGGTTATATATTTTGTGAGCAACAGGGAGATAAGTATGAGTTTCAAAAAGGAAGAAACATGATCAGAATTTTACTTCAGGAGAGCTGACATGAAAAAAAAATGTTGAATAGAATAGAAGGAATTAGGAGTCTAATAAAAGTTACTGCAACAATTCAGCCAAGAAGTAATTTATAATCCTTACACAAAGACAGGTGAGGTCTTCCTTTTTTTATAGTTTGTTTTGGTGACTTTTGTAGTAGATTAATGGTAAATATATACCCTCAAAACTTAAGTTTACCCTCTCAGAATTCCAATTATCATCCAATATTACAATTAGGGCCTGAGAAATTCAATCATTTGACTCATCATAAATAATATAAATGTATGCCTGCAGAATTTTAGGAAAGTCCAAAATGCAATTGATTTGGCCAAGTTTTAGTCAGAGAATTGATTCTGTTAAAATATTTAAGCTATACTTAATCGATATATATTGTAATGCACCAATGGTGTTAGTAAGCTGGATCTCCTAGGGGGCAGGAAAAAGCCCTGCCATATAGCATTTGCCAATTACTGTGGTTTAAATACCTCCACCATGGATGATATAAAAATGGTTTAACAAGCAGGTTGCAAAATTTCTGAATATTTAACCATCTGCTCCCCAGAACCAGTCTCAGTCTGTTCCAACATACCACTGAATGTAATCCTTTTTTAAAAAAACTTGACAATAGCTAATATACAAAAACAACCTAAATGTCCATCAACAAATGAATGGATAAAGAAAATATGGTGTATACACACACACACACACACACATCATGGATGGATCTTAAGAAATTTATGCTCAGTAAAATAAGCAAGACACAGAAAGACAAGTACTGTGGAATTCCACTTATGTGAAGAATCTAAAATAGTCAAATTTGCAAAATCAAAGACTGGAATAGTGGCTGCCATAGGCTGAAAATAGGGGGAGAAGGGGAATTATTAAACAACAGGCATCAACTTTGAGTTAAGTAAAATGAATCAAGTTCTAGGGATCTGCTCTTCAACATTGCACAATCAATAACATACACTCAGGATAGATTTCATGTTGTGTTCTTATAATAAAGTTGAAAAAAAAAAGACTTAGTACAAGATTCTTAATACAAACCATGAAGGGGGGCACAAGAGCAAGAGTTTGTCAGTGTTAAATTAAAGTACTACAAGGAGTTTATGGTGCTCACCAGAGGAGAAAATACGTTTCCCTAGTAGGGCTATTTATAGATCAAGTGATTGTCACATCTGAAAAACTGATTCCATGTAACCAACTCCTTTTCTTTGATTCTGTGTTCATAAGAAAACATCTAATGACAATATGGAGTGTTTGTGTGTGTGCGTGTGTTTTGACATGAAGAGAAAGCAGTGATCAGTCAACAGAGAGAAGGTTGGTGGAATGTTGATCTATTTGTTAGTTATACTTGCTGCTGTAAGTACACTCACTGGTATTCCATTTTATACCAGTCTCTTATAAGTTTGGTCTGTGCAAGCTTCTTCTCCACCCTCCTTGAATATCAGCTCTCCAGGGAACCAAAGAATAACACACAAAAACCCTGATGGGGAACATTGAATGATGGGGAGACTTGCACCTAGACCTACATGTTCCCCTGAGTTCAGCCAGAGATATGGGATCATGTCTATTGCGAATGGGAACTAGAAAGTGAACGACTATTATTGGATCACTTTAATATTCATCATTGCTTAATATTCATCACATGAAATTGGATAGCTATTATTAATCCATTTTCAAAGGATGCAGAGGAGTTGAAGAGATGATAATAAATATATCAATAATTTGAACTAACAAAATATGTTTTTGAAGTATTTGTGATGGAAAATATTTGCAACTAACTAAATATGTGTAGATTGAAAGCCTATCTCATGATGAAAATTTATTTATGATAAAATATGAATGTAGATATATAAACCACATTGAAAAAATACAAAAACACCATGTAAAAAATAAGGTAGCATTATTTAGGCTACTTAAACTTACCCAAATCATTAAACCATTATCCCTATCTTGAAAGGCAACTACAGAGTAAAAAAAAAGTATTCTTTGAATAGACAAGAACATTAATTTTTACACAAAAAGTTTCTGTTTTTAGGCATATTATCATAGTCATTTCCACATACAGAAGTCCTTTAAAAGTGAATTATGGTAACACTAAGGAGGATGAAGTTTCACAATGGACTTTTTATCTTATAAAATGTAGAGCAGATACAGTGTTTTATTTTACTTAACTCTCAGTATTATATTTCTAGGAAAGAAGATAGCAAATTTATTACTTGGCACTTTTCTTAAATGCATGAAATTTAAACATGTTTTCTGAGCTCAGAAGACAGAGTCAAATAAAAGCCTCATAGTTTACTATTATGAAAGCAAATGGAAAGATGGAATGGTGTGGAGTGGTGGCCAAGTCTTCTGAATGGATTTGGGGCGTAGCTGCCAGAATTCTGGAACATCAAACGCTCATCCTGTACTTCATGCTTGTTACTGTGATCCTTCCCTTAGGTCTTTATAAAAATGTACTTTCTTTATTTTAGCAACATAAGATCAAACAAGTGATATATTCTGTCTACAAATGAATGTATTTTCACGCTAATTAAAATCAATTGATTCTGGTTTTTCTGTAATAAAACAAAATAGATCTGCCCTTAGCCAAGTATTTACAACTATGACTTTTTCAAACACACAGAGCATCCTTCTGCATTGCTAAAAAGTCTACCTTATTTTTCAGTAACAAAATATGTTCTTTGATAAATGATGGTACGTCCAGGGTGCTACGCAAGACACTCCCTCTTGCTTACTCGACAAATCTACCAACAGATCTTCATCTCAATTTTATAAAGTATATGAATAGGAAAGTAGGATTGAGGTATACACAGAAGGTTGGCTGACAACACCAACAGGTGAAAACATTCAAGCCCCCATCCCCCTGTTTTTGGTCTACCTCTATTGAGTCTACAAAAAGTAAAAAGTTGACTTACCAGATTCCTTTCCATGAAAAATTGACCTTATAGAAAAGGTTTCCAAATTCTCTTAGTTTACAGTGCCCATAGTGTATGAGATTTTTTCAGAATGTTTGTGACTGAAAAAAAAAACAGAATTATTTTGTTTGTTAAGTACTTAGTTCCAAACAATTATATATGCTTATATCTTAATTTAGTAGCTGTGTGAAAAAAAATACAAGTATATTGAAGAATAAAATACTGTTTTTATTATATCCTTAAATAGCTACATTTACCAATGTGATGTGTATGTCTGTTGTGCACTGAACAATTTTAGTTCAGTGCCTGATCTGCAACAGCCTGATTTTGATGACTAGTTAAATATGCAGATGAAGACACTTCCTTAACATAGTGAAACAGAAAGGATAAAGGAGCTTGGGTCACTGCTGACATAGTTGAGCCACATCACCAGTCCTAGAAAGCTCATATGCTGCATGTTCAGTATGTCAGAAAAATAATACCATTTTTATGTAGGCTTCTGTTATCTGGTTTCTGTTATTTTGGTGGCCATTAATATTGTGGTTTCAAGTAAATGCCATCCTAAATGTTGGAAAAATTGTATTATTATTTCTCTAGATAATACCAACTTTTGGGTTGTTTCTGCCATTATAAAGTCTAACCGAATGCTGTTTCTGTAAATGAATGTTACTTATATATTAATTTTTGTCCTATTGCCTTCTTGAATTGCATTTTAGTGGTTCTGTAAAATATGTCTATAAATAAATCTAATTTTTTTTCTTCACATTACACCATATACTAGGATAGTAAAATAGGATAATAAGAATTAAAGACAAATGAAAATATAGAAATGTTTTCATCCCTCGTCTCTGACAACCAATATGTTCTCTGTATCTATGAGTTTGGTTTATTTTAGATTCCACATATAAGTGAAGGCATATAGAATTTTCTCTGAGTTATTTCACCCAGTATAATGCCCTCGAAGTCTATCCATGTCACTGCAAACAGAATTCCCTTCTTTCTTATGGCTAACAATATTCCATTGTGTGTATATACCACATCTTCTCTATCCATTCATCTGTCACTGTAAACTTAGGTTATTTCCATAACCTAAGCTATGTGAATAATGCTATTGTGAATAATGCTGCCATTAACATGGGGGTGTAGCTATCTTTTAAAGAGAGTGATTTTGTTTCCTTTAGGTACATACTCAGAAGTGGAATTACTGCAACAGATAGAAGTTAGCTCTATTTTTTATTTTTCAAGGAAATAACTGTACTCTTTTCCGTAGTGGCGGAACTATGGAACTATACATTTCCACCAACAGGGCACAGGGTTCCCTTTTCTCCTCATCCTTGCCAATACTTGTTACTGCTTGTCTTTTTGATAATAGCCATTCTAAACAGATGTGAGATGATATATCTCATTTTGGTTTTGATTTGCATTTCCTGATGATTAGTTTTGTTGAGAACCTTTTCATTTACCTGTTGACCATTTGCAGGTCTTCTTTAGAAAACTGCTATTCAGTTCCTCTGCTCATTTTTTATTGGGATTATTTTTTGGGTTTTTTTGCTATTAAGTTGTATGAATTCTGTATGTATTCTGGATATTAACCCTTTATCAGACATGATTTGCAAAGATTGCTCCCTTTCTGTAGGTCGTCTTTTTATTTTGTTGATGGTCTCCCTTGCTGTGCAGGAGCTTTCTAGTTTGATGTAATCCCCTTTGTTTATTTTTGCTTTTGTTGGCTTTGCTTTTAGTATCAAATCCAAAAAATCATGGATGGCAAAGACTGATGTCAAGGAGCTGTTTTCTTTTAGAAGTTGTATGGTTTCAGGGCGCCTGGGTGGCTCAGTAGATTAAGCGTCCAACTTTGGTTTAGGTCATGATCCCACAGCTTATTTGAGCCCCACATGGGGCTCTGCCCTGACAGCTCAGAGCCTATAGCCTGCTTCAGATTCTATGTCTCCCTCTCTCTCTCTCTCTCTCTCTCTCTCTCTGCCCCGCCCCCACTCATGCTCTGTGTCTGTCTCTCTCTTTCTCAAAAAATAGATAAAGATTAAAAAAAATTTAGAAGTTGTATGGCTCAGGTTTTATATTCAACTCTTTAATCCATTTTGAGTTGATTTTTGTGTGCAGTCTAACACAGTGGCTCAGTTTTATTCTTTGGCATGTGACTGTCCAGTTTTCTTAACTCCATTTATTGAAAAGACTATTCTTTTTTTTTTTAATTGTTTTTCAACCTTTATTTATTTTTGGGACAGAGAGAGACAGAGCATGAACGGGGGAGGGGCAGAGAGAGAGGGAGACACAGAATCGGAAACAGGCTCCAGGCTCCGAGCCATCAGCCCAGAGCCTGACGCGGGGCTCGAACTCACGGACCGCGAGATCGTGACCTGGCTGAAGTCGGACGCTTAACCGACTGCACCACCCAAGCGGCCCTGAAATGACTATTCTTTACTCATTCTATATTCTTGACTCCTTTGTCATAAATTAATTAATCATATATGCATGGGTTTATTCCTGGGCTTTTTATTTTGTTCCTTTGATCTATGTCTCTTGGGTTTTTTAAATTTTTTTTTAAATTTTTTTTAACGCTTATTTATTTTTGAGACAGAGAGAGACAGAGCATGAACAGGGGAGGGGCAGAGAGAGAGGGAGACACAGAATTGGAAGCAGGCCCCAGGCTCCGAGCCATCAGCCCAGAGCCAGACGCGGGGCTCGAACTCACGGACCACGAGATCGTGACCTGAGTCGAAGTCAGACGCTTAACCGACTGAGCCACCCAGGCACCCCATATGTCTCTTGTTTTTATGCCTATGTTTGAATGTTTTGATTACTATAGTTTTGTAATAGTTTGAAATCAAGAAGTGTGGTGCCTCCAACTTCATTCCTTTTTCCAAATTGGTATGGCTCTTTGGGATTTCACACTGATTTTAAGATTATTTTTTTCATTTTTGTGAAAATTGCAATTGGAATTTTGATAGAGTTTGTATCATATGAACATTTTAACAATATTAAATCTTTCAATCCATGAGTATGGAAGTATTCTCTTTTAAAAGAATGTCATCCTTACTTGCAACAAATTGCCCTTATAAAAAATTCACAGGTGGAATTCCAAAAGACCACATAAAATGGATCTTCCTAGAATTCTGGATCAGGGTTTGATGGCATGATACACTCAGATGACATTAAAACAAAGAAAGATGATACAACAAACAAACAAAAACACCAGGTCTATTTCCCTGCCTGCATTCAGAATTTACATCATGGACATTATACGTAGATAAAACATTGCCTCTCCCTGCAGCCATTTAAGCTTGGACAATATCATAACAGTTACTCAACAGCTCAGAAAGTAACAGTAACCTCACAGTGGTTTGAGCAATTGGTGGGAATGTCCTTAGATATTGGAATAACTTTTATTGCTGGATTAAAGAAATGGATGATGTTGCCTTGAAACAGACTTAAGTGATTTTCAACAAAATAAACAAAAAAACTCTTATAAAATTTTCCCTTGATATCATGAATGAGAAAATACCAGTTATAATACTAGCTTTTTCCTAATTTTTAAAAATTTTACACAGTATGAGTATCTTTTTAATTTACCCTTAAGCCTTTCAAAGATAACCTTTTGAATTTCAGTCTGTTCTGCCTGATTTCTTATGGATAAAATGTACTGTTATTGTGTTCTTTTAGGCAATTTTCATTATTTCAGTACAAATAGTGCCTGAAAATTTTTGAACAAGATTGTTTTCAATGATTAGCTTTTATTGACAGCAATAATAGCATAATTATATTAACATGGTGACAGAGTTCTGAAGCTAAAAGTACTGCTTATGAATCACTCATACAAATAAACTGTAGTTATTCAATGCAATATGACTGAAATAGTATTTGAAATTTTATTTAACCTCTTGCACTTGACACTCAGAATATATTGGTTATGTTTCAACACATGGTTTAAAATGATCATTTGAGGGGTGTGTGTGTATGTATGCGTGTCTGCGTGAGACAAAGAGAGATTTATTTTTTGTTTCTCCACATGCATATTTTAGTATAGTTGTTAGCTAATTCACTGTTAGATTCCAAAAACATATGCTTACGCTTCAAGAAAAAGCCTAACAATAACAACAAAAAAAATAATGATGAGAAAAAGACTGTTATACCATTTAAAATCTTTGAAATTATTATAATTCAATAATATACAGTCTGGTTTTAGGGATCTTTAGTATACCTCCGTAATATAAATGAATATTGAAGAGTCTCAAAATAAGTTTTATATAAAGATATATTTTATATCAATTTACTTAGGGCCAGGATGCATGTGCTTTGTTTTAGAAAACAAATATGCTATTGTTAATTCAACCCCCATAAAGGAAACATTTGGTAACACAGTCATGGAATGATGAAATAAAAGAGTCAGCCACGCACATCTATATAGGAAAGCTCTCCAATGCTGCAAAAACGTATCTATAGTCAATAGATCTAGGTGAATTCAGATTTTTCTTCTTGTCTTTGTCTGATCTTGAGAGAGTAACTTCAGTTCTTTAGGTCTTGGGTTTATTATTTGAAAACTAATACAGTCAATACAATGTGATTACGTTATTCTAAGGCCTACTCTAGCTTTAAAAACTAAACATAAATATGAAAATAGAAGTTCTGGATATCTATAGATATATAGATATATAGATATACACACATATATACACACACACACACGCATACATATGCTAGTAATATTCTGAGAAGATTTAAATTCACTCCTAAAGTGAAAAATATTCAACTAAATGCTATCAAGAGATTTGAGCTCAAGGTAGAGTATTCTAGATTAACTATCTTTAGACTGTAAATAAATTATCTTTATTTTGCAAACAGTATCCAAGTTCATATTATTTTCACACCACAACCACTGTCACTATTGTCTATCACTATTTGGCCTCATGATCCATCCATTTGGTTGCAACAATGCCCTGCAGACCTAGTGTCAGCCACTTCTTATAAATGTTTTGCAGACATAGTTATTAAAGGCAAGCCTGCCTTTGTCAGGCCATCTGATTCCCACCCCACAAAATCCCCACATTGTGATAAGACAGCAGCGTATGATACAGCAACTAAGCAGATACCAAAGAAACTATTGTAGTGTTTAAAAATCTCTTTAGATGTTTTATTAGTATAATAAAAAAGCAGCTTATTACATGGTATTTTAAAGAAAATTGCAAAAGTTTTTCAATCTCTATTCGCGTGCAAAAGCCAAATGATAGTTTCTAGTAAAAGGCATACAGTACAATAGACATGTGAAAAGCAACAGTTATTAAAATTCACTCTTTATAATAACAAGGAGCAAGCAGGTGTCTAGAACATAAAGCAACAATAGAAAGTAAAGAACGTATCTGCAGTTAGAAATTAGTACATTTTGTATGTAGATTTGTCAAACACTCTATAATAAGCCATAGTTTTGTTTTCTGTATATATATAGGTGTACAAAATTCACACAAAGATACAGTCACATAATAAGGATTTTTTATTTAACAAATGAATTAATAAAAACATGAGATTTAATATAAGAAAATATATTCAATAACTAAAAGCATAATTTATTTGAATAAAATTCAAATACATTTAAATAAAAGTAAAATAGTTTAAATAAAATTAAAAACATTCAAAAGAATGTTTTATTAAAGGTGCATTCTTGACTCTCAGAATGTGTCTATAAAACAGAAATATTGAACATTTACCTGATTGGTTACTAATTAAACCAAGAAAACTCAATTTGGAATTTCCATATATATTTAATTTTTAATAACATTATGCAAATCTAGAGATAGAAAATATTTTAATAAAATCACTGTAATTAGTGGGTTATAGATATTAATATGAATTGTAACAAGCTTTAACAAACTTCCATAGAAAATATGCCATTTCATTTAATAATTGTAGCATTTAAAAGATAATTGAATAAATCACCCATTAGAATCCTGTTATCACTTTTGATTTGAAGAATCATTTGTTAATTTAAGAAAAAATTATGTTTTATTTGTGAGAGCAAGTATGAGTCAGCTCAGCAAATCAAAGTTTTCCTCTAAATAAAAATTTTGTAAGCCTTTGTTTGCCTGGTTTAGCCAATTAGAGTTTACACAGAGACTTAACAATGACACGAGTCCTTCTAATGTGGATATACCCCATTGGCCTTTCTCTTCCAGTTCTGTTCACTTTCCTTATTTTTGCTTATGTAAGCAAACGCCTCTTCCAACCAGCTGTCTTAACATCTCTCTTTATAGGCGAGAGGTTTCAAAGAAAGCCAGAGCTTCCAAAGAAATAGGTTTCTTTAGTTGGTAGAGAAAGAAAGATAATAAAAGCTTAGACAGTAAAACCTTGGTTTGCAAAAATAATTCATTCCAGAAACATGCTTGTAATCCAAAGCACTTGTATATAGAAGCAAATTTCCTCATAAGAAATAATGGAAACTCAGATGATTCATTCCACAACCCAAAAACATTGAGATAAAAATCATTACAATACTGTAGTGTAACATAAAATAATAATGAAAATACAAAATAATGAGAAAAATAAACAAATGAACCTGCACTTACCTTTGAAAACCTTTGTGGCTGGTGTGAGGGAGACAAGAGAGAGGAGGGTTATTGCGCAGGATGACTTTCACTGTCACTAACAGAATCAGTGCTATCTATTGACTCAATGGAATCTTTTTCTGCATGGGGGCCAGTGTATACAGTCCCATGGATATTGACTACAGTACAGTATTGATAAACTCTTGTCATATACTGTATTTAATGTAACTGCCAATAAGACAGCAGAGGAAAGGGTCTATATCTGCAGGCAGCCTGATCTGGATTGAAGCAAAGCGTTTCTAAGCTTACTCTTGTTTGGAAAAGTAAAGGACTGTCCATAAGTGATTTGAAATGACAAAAAATACACTAGTGCCAGTTGTGGGAACCCTTCAATGTTCTGAAAAATCACTGATTTCTGTTAAACACCTCAGCCTGAGACCGAGCATCCAAGCGTGGAAGACGGTCACCCACAATCTCGCAGTGAGACAGAGAGAGAAGGAGAGAGAACCATTGGCTCAGTTTTGATCATGTGACATTCCACATCATGTACTACTCATATTATGAGAAATCGCTCATTTATCAAGTTAAAATTTACCAGAAATGTTTGGTTATTTTGCAGAACACTCACAAAACAAGTTACTCACAATCCAAGGCTTTCCTGTATTTTCTTTTATCCTCAGTGCAGTTTCATTTGAGTAGATGTGTATCAATTTGCTGAAGACAGGATATGAGGGAGGGAGAAGTAGAGCCTGACTTTTTTTTATTTTATTTTTCTTATTAATGTTTATTTATTTTAAAGAGAGAGAGAGCGCAACAGGGGGAAGGGGAGAGAGAGAGGGAGACAGAATCAGAAGCAGGTTCCAGGCTCTGAGCTGTCAGCACAGAGCCTGACACGGGTCTCAAACCCACAAACCGTCAGATTATGACCTGAGCTGAAATCAGACACTTAAACGACTGAGCCACCCACCCAGGCACCCCAGTAGAGTCTGATTTTTTTTTTTAATTTTGACCTTGAAATATCTCCATTCTCCTGCTTGGCTGATCATACTGTTTGAAATTCTTTATGTTGTTACCCAGGTTAGCCTGTCTCTGTGGGTCCACTAATATCCCTTTTACTAACTTGAAACTTGAGAAAAGAAAATTACCGAGGAGATATGAGGTCTTAGGTCTTAATTCTTTTTTTCTCTAGGCTTTTGGCTCTAGTAAGGTGAATAAGAACCTCTAGATATTAACCCAGGTTGACTTCACCTTGAAATCTACTGTAGAATTTCTGATTTACCTGATCTGGGATGGGGCCTACATATGATTAGTTTTTAAAGTTCCCTGGAACAACTGCTTCTAAGGCTGCCATTGTTGTACTAAATAAAACATGGTTTTATATTCAGCCTTGATATTTCTAGCAATCTAGGGTGAGCGCTACGCTATTCCATTTTGTTGCAGTCTTTGAAATACCAGAGAATATGCAATTTAGCGATCATGACAGTCTATCCGCTGATGTATTCTGCTTCACTGGAAACCAATTAAATTTGCAGATACCGACTTGATTCTAAGGCTGGTTCTGGCCACATCCTTGTTATTTGGTTTTCTCTGTACACCAGCAGCGTTAACATCACCTAGGAGTTTGTTAGAAATGTGAAATCTTAGGCCCTACTTCAGACCTACTCAATCAAAACCTTCATTTTTAACAAGATCCCCAAGTGATTCACATGCACATTAAATCTTAAGAGGTACTACTCTAGAGATCATCCCAATTGTGGTTGGGAAAAATAATTATTTGAACTCACCGGGAGTTCATTGTCAGAGTCCACTTAACAGTGTAATTGCATCACTTCTGGCTTCCCAAGTTTACAACTTTATTTAGAATCGGGACCATGTAAGTGTATCGCTATTCACAGAGGGAGTCATTCACAGTTGCCATTTCTTCGTTTTCATGCCTGATAAGTTTCACCAAGAGAGAGAATCCAGTGGTGATGTTTATAGCTGTTTGAGCCATCAGGTTTGTAAATTGGTCCCCCATGAACTTGATTCTAGCTCTTCCTGACATTCTAAGCCTTACTTTATATAGGGATGGACATTTGAGATACTTCTCCCAGCATAAAAATACATGTAAAATACTTTCCAACTTCCCATTGAGGCGAGGTTATGTCGTAGCATATGAGTAACAGTAGAATTCCAGTTTGCCATAAGCTCTTTGTAGGGCAGTAGGGTGATTCAATTCATAAATAGAACTTTTGGGCTGTTCGAAGTTCAGATACTCCCTAAAGTTTGAACATTATAAGCCAGCATTTATCTGTCTCTGAGAACATCAATTTCTGCACTGTTTTAGTGACATGCTCTAATTCTCTATTAAATTTTTCAGGTTTCTAACCTCTAGAAACAAATCCAGAGTTTATCTGACCATAAGTCCCACGACAGCATTTGGGTCCCCAAATTTAACCCATCTGTGCTGGAGTAAGGGGCCATTGTATTTTGCATTCCAAGCGTATCTGATTTTAATCCTTCTCGTTTCTTCAGAGAGATTTAATGTTTGAGGACATTGGGTTTCTGTGGAAGTTTGTTTTAAAATAAAATCCTACTAGAATTTTTGCAAGAAAGTACTTAACCCTACCTAAGTTTAGTTCTTTTCCTACTTGTTCGGGTGGAAATAGAAGATTCTTGAAATATTTGTGAATGTAGAAGTTCAGAAAATTTTAAATGTTTTAATGCAACACAGTTTACGTATAGAAGTAAATCCCCTAAATCCTTGTTTCCATAGTTAATGAAAAATTTATCCTTATAAAATTAATGGATTAAATTACCAGAAATGTGTTGGAGGAAGAGTGAAGGGATTTACATTTAATGATCAAATTTCCTATTACACAAAAAACAAAACCAAAACCAAAAAACTTTTAGGTAATATGCATAAAGTCTCACTTGATCTTTTTGTCAAAATTATAAGTTTTTATTATTCCCATTTACAAATAAGAAGAGTGTTTCTGGTTTAAGTTTCACCGGTACAGAACTTTTGGTCATCCAAGTTTGTCTAATACTAGAGGAAAGGCCTTTTTATGCTCTTTTCACTCACTCATTCATTCAGGCAACATGTTTTAGTGGTTGCTGCATGCCAGTCACAGGATTAGCTATGTAGGTGATTCCTTTTCCAGTGATTCCATCTAAAAAAAATAACATTTTATTTTCCAGTGCTTTCATTTGTTATGCTGTGTTTCTTTTGGATTTGATCCTTTTGAGAGTGAGGAAAAGGTGGCCGGGATTTGTTCAGATTGGAGGGGATGTTTCAGGTACTGCCTGAAAGAATCTCCTATAACCATTGGAATACTTACATTCTTGGGGAATGTGGTCAAAAGCCCTTTACTTTTGAGAGGAAAAGATTTCAATTAGAACTTCATATTCTATGATGATGTCTTCAACTGCTGGCATGAAGCCACTTTTCTGTTACTCAAATTCTGTTTCTTCTAAAATTTGTTGTGTTAAGTATTATTTAAAACTGACAATGTAAGCAAATGGCATACTCAGACTATGAACTCACATTATAATATTTTATTTGAATTATTTCAGGTTTAGTACATTAATCATGATAGTTTGAAAATGTTTCAGCTGATCCTGGTCTATTTTTTATTTAAGTTTATTTGTTTATTTTGAGAGACAGAAAGAGTGTGAGTGGGGAAGGAGCAGAGAAAGGGATAGAGAGAGGGTATGAAGCAGTCTCCATGTTGTCAGTGCAGAGCCTGATGCGGGGCTTGATCCATGAACCTTGAGATCATGACCTGAGCAAAAAGGAAGAGTTGGACGCTTAACCAACTGAGCCACCCAGGCAGCCCAATCTTGGTCTATTTTATGAAAAACATTATAAATATATTTTTAATACATCCCTTTTCTAATGAGTGTTGATAAAGAATCTGGAAGAAAGTTTGTTCCAAGTCAATTCTAATCACTTTACTAGTTAGTAGTAATTCTTTGTACATACTGAGAGTAGAAATACTCAACTTTTAACCATATTTATTTGTAAGCACAGAAATACAGTTACTCAAAGTCATTCTCTGCCAAATCAATATAAAATATCACTATTAAATCTCATTTCAGAATGACTTGGCAAATCAAAATATATCTCACATATATACATATTATGATATGAGAAATGTGGTTCTATTAATAATAGTAACACTGTCTAAAAAGAAAGGTGAGTTTCCAAATACTTCAGATATGACTATAACAACAGGAACTACTATTATAACTTCAAATTCCATCTAAGTCTTTGATATTATAAGTATAGAGCATATTCCTCATAAGATTTTAATTTCCTGAAGAACTCGTATTTCTTCATGTTTACATAAGGTGTAACATACACAAAATGACGAAAAGAAACACACTTATATGAGTTAATGATTCCTTACAGTTGAATTTCTATTTAATGGCTTATCCAAAACTCTATCTTTAAAATTCCTGGGCTTCTTCAAATCCAGTAACCACTACTCAACTCCTTTCTGCAATCCATGCCAATAGATGACATTTAGATTAGTTATTACTCAGCACTGTACCACATTTTTTGAAAAGCAAACAGACCAAAAATAAAATATACAAAATAACATTCTTTAGTAGTGAGACCTACAGGGCATTCAGCAATCCCTCAGTATTTACTTCCCCAACTACTTTTATCAGTCATTCTAAACACTTACCAATCACCTTTGACACCTTTTCCCATCTCCTCTTTGACTGCAGTGGGTTAATTTTGCCTTCTACTTAACTGAGAAAATGAAAGCTATTAATGAAATTTCCAGTAATTTTTTACTTCAATTTTTAGGATTTACTCCATCTACAATCATTGCACCTACCGTAAGTATCAACTTAATTAAGAGAAGAGGCCTCCTCCAATTTACTAATCCTTAGTTTTCATTTGAAGTCCATGCCCTCCAACTTCTTTGAGGATCCTGCTTTCTTAGCCATATTCTCTCATTCTTCTTCCATCTCTATTGAAAGAGGAGTCCTGTTGATTCTACCTTTCAAGTTAGTTCTTGGCCTTATTATGGTAAAAGCCAGTATCTTAGTCAAGAATCTTACTGTTCCTTATCTGAGATACTGTATCTAATTTCTCACTGGATCTTTATATCTAATCACCCTTGAACTTTTCTCTATTCTCTCCTTATCCCTGCAATTTAGGACAATTGTTCTAAAATGCAACCAAGAACTCTAAGCCTAACACAAATATCTCCCTAGCTTCATAGTTCCTACACATGTTATACAGACCCACATTTAAAAGTCCCATAGCTGTGATGGCACATCCCATTGCCTCTAAGTAAAATACCTTGGCCCCTTCATCCTCCATCCCTGCAATTCTCTTCCACACATTCTCATCCATCCTTTGAATCCAACTTTATTCTTCAAATTTGTATCTATCCTTGGGTGCCTGGTTGACTCAGTCAGTTAAGCGTCCAACTTCGGCTCAGGTCATGATCTCACGGTTCATGGGTTCGAGCCCTCATCAGGCTATGTGCTGACAGCTCGGAGCCTGGAGCCTGCTTCAGATTCTGTGTCTCCCCCTCTCTCTGTTCCTCCCCTGCTCTCTGTCTCTCTCTCTCTCTCTCAAAAATAAAGATTTAAAATTTTTTTTAAATTTGTATCTATTCTTCAAATCTTACCTTGACTCTGTAATTTGAATGTAATGCCACCTCTCTTGATTCCCATCACACTGTGTGAATATCTCTATCAGAGCACTCGTAAACTTAATATTTAACATATTGAACATGCCCCCTGCTTTCCATGCTAAGGTGTCACCTCCTAAAGGGCAGGGACTGTGTATCTCCATTGTCATGTATGGTATGTGACCCATTTAAGTATTCTACAACTATCTCTTGAATAGTAAATGATTAAACGAAGTCCTGATAATATGATAGTTCGATTGCAGTTATTTTCACCATAGTCAGTGCATAAATCTGAAGGATTCACAATTTCTTAAATTGGAGGTGTGGTGATGTTGGAAAATAGAATAGTACAGCAGATGAAAAAAAACAAACAAAAACATCACTCTAAGTAAACTCTTGGTTCATCCTATTCCATTGATGTTTTTACATTAGCATATGGTTCTGAAAAGAATGCATTCTAAGTGTAAATTTTATTATTATTATTATTATTATTATTATTATTATTATTATTTAAAGATAGTGAGTAAAAATAACTCTATACAAACTCTACCCTTCTCATTTTCAAGATTTGTCCCTTTAAAATAAATATCTATAGGTATATCTGCTATTGGCAAAATCTAACATGATAACATTTCCAGCATGTCACATTTATTTTAGGGGCAGGGGTCTAGACTTGAATTAACACAGTATTTTGACAAGTATTACTTAAAGTTGTCAAATGAGACCACATTTGTCTTTCTTAATAGCTCCTTTC
Source organism: Acinonyx jubatus (assembly GCF_027475565.1). Classification (NCBI taxonomy): domain Eukaryota; kingdom Metazoa; phylum Chordata; class Mammalia; order Carnivora; family Felidae; genus Acinonyx; species Acinonyx jubatus. The sequence goes on from NC_069384.1 coordinate 43,606,144, forward strand.
TCTTCCCTGTGTAGTACCCTCAGGGAATGTACCCAAATGCTGAAAGTAGAAGAGATATACAGTAAATATGTCTAAGAAAGAAATTTCTCAACGTAAGCATTTTTCAAAATCAGAATTGACTTAATTTTAAATTCTCTGTGCATAGAATTTTAGTTTTGTAATGATAGAATATAACAGAAATAAGAAAATAAGAAAATATTTTAACTTTATTATGTATCACTTTTTATTATCTCATAATGAAGGTATTTTATTTAATATTCCAAAATTGTATTTATTGAAATAAAAATGATAAGCCCATCTTCCACATTATTAAAACACTTTTATATTAGTCTAAAATGGCCCTTTCAATACTGAGCTTATATTCTCAAATAAAATGGTAACAATAGACAACGAAGCACTAAATAGACATTAGTATAAAGGGCATAAATGAATGGTTGATAGATATAAATTCAGATGTAATGTAATTATTTGGTCTTATTTAACTAGCCATTAGAATAACATACTTCTGGACAAAATGAATAAAAAGTAAGTAATGTTTGCAGTTTATATCCCTCTTGAGCTCTGAGATATGTGACTTGTCTATTAAAGCATTTTGTAAGTGTCGAATATAGCTGTAGATATTTTCAATTTATTTTCAAATAATTTGAAGGTAGCTTTTTACAAAGGCTGTTATGTTTTTCACTAGAAACTCTAGTGGAATTTAAATGGAAAGACTCTTACAATTTCTAATATTTGCCTAATCAAATATAAAGACACTTTTCATTACAAATTATACCTATATTAAAGGCACAAAAAATACAAAGAGACTATTACTTATTGTTCATAGTATTGGAATAAAAAACACCCATAATTATCAACCACTCCTCTGGGATTAAAATACTTTGTCACTTCCTCACTCTCTTAACTTATCTATGTAGATGTCTCATACACCTTGAGAATTAAAGGCTGGCATGGGTCTATATCCATGAGTAGGTACTCAGTTGGACAAAATCTTAGTATTAACAAGACCTAATTTCATTGCATAAAGCCTCAGATCCTAAAAGAATCAAAGTTTGAGTCTGACGTGTGAAAGCACATTAAATATGTCATTTTTTTTTCTTTTAGCCAAGTCTGAATTTCTTAATTGGCGCTTTATTCCTAATATCCCATCCTGGTGTCAATGAAGATGGGGCCTAGAGGGGGGCTGTCACGTAGATGATGCTGTGAGGGGTGTCCTGTAGGGTTATGAACTGCACAGTTTACACAGCTGGCTGCAGCGGTCCTGATCTGAAAACATGTTCATACTCTATTACCACTTGGTAAGGCTTTTATAACAAGACAAAAACTAAAAATTCATAATTTTTTCTTTTGATGGTATATATATATATATATATATATATATATGCTACGAGGGAAAGCGTATATGGCCTTAAAATACACTAGGTAGCCTTCAGAAGCATTCAAGAGCAGGATGACAATTCAGGGTATTTTCAGTGTTATTTTAGAATGTGCTTCATTAATAAGTACTAGAAAACTACTCCTAATCACCAAAATACAAACATCAGAAGTTTCTCCTTTGGAACATATAGACATTTAAATTTCAGTAACAACTATGAAATGGTAGGGCTAATGAGTTGTTATAGCAAGATAGTAATCAGTAGCTTCAGAAGACAAATGTTCTTGTAATAAATAACAACTCCTATATAATATTTTTGTGAATGTGGATACTTTTCAACATGCTGCCAGTATTATACCCTAAGATTCCATGAGTCAGACTGATCTCTCTTTTCTCTTGTAACAGATTTATGATACACGGCAATGAGGAAGAGATTCTCAAAGCTGACAGCCATGACTAAACATCACTTTAATTATTTCCAGTGTTACATTTCTTATACAGAAAAAAAAATTAAACATAAGAAGTGATACTTATTTGTTATAAGAAGGAATATCTCCATGAGATTCATATTTCCAACCAACTTCTGCATAGCTTCCCTGTCATAGAACTTAGAACTTCCCTCTCTCTTCCCTAGATTATTTTAGTATTTTTCTAATTCCTTTTCTGCTGCTAATGGCCCCATTTTATTTAAATTCTGGTGATTATTTGAACTTTCAAATATATATACTTTTGTTTCCTCTTAAACAGGTTTCTATTAAATTATGTTTGTACTTTTTTCAATTTAGAATATAAGATTCTTGGGGCACCTGGGTAGTTCAGTCAGTTAAGCCTCCAATTCTTGGTTTCAGCTCACGTCATGTTCTCATCATTCCTGAGATCCAGCCCTGCCACAGGCTCCATCCACATCCGGCCCCATGCTGATGGCACAGAGCCTGGTTGGGATTCTCTATCACCCCTTCTCTCTGCCCTTCTCCTGCTCTCTCTCTCTCTCTCTCTCTCTCAATAAATAAACTTTAAATAAATAAATAAATAAATAAATAAATAAATAAATAAATAATTTAAGATTCTTTTAAATCTATATTTATTTATATAGAGTGTCTTGACTGTAGTAGTTAGAAGTCATGTAGTGTATTGCCTAAATCTTAGATTCTAGACTTAGACTATAAAGTTTTAAATTGTTGCTACAGTCCCTACCTGTGGTGTGACTGTGAGAATTTTACCTGACTTCTCTAATGTTTTTGTTTTTGCAAATGCTAAATAACATTGGCCATTTTAGGATTTACTATAAAAGATTCTTATGAAGAATAAATGAAATTACCAATTCCTCATCTTAATACCTTGTATAAAGCAGTTGCTCAATAACTGTTCATCCTATTATTCATATCTACTGACTCATTAATGTCTCAGGGTCTCTTAATATGAATAATTCTGAGACATATTCATAAATTCAAAAGTTTAAAATATGTAAGCTATAGAAAACATATGGCAACGAGGAAATAATCGAAAGTTGTGTCTGCTACATATGAGAACTCTTCTTGCTCTTTACAGGAGAAAAGAACAGAGGGGAAAGTCATCGCTCACTCCTCTTGGGTGAATGTCCCTGCTTTCATTAAAGCTGGGTAACACCTTTAGAACTTAGATTTATGGAGTTCATGCCATTTATATGTGAAGGGGATAGGCCCATCTGGCATAAATCAATTCAGTCAGTCACCTTTGCTGATTGACTCATTATAAATATCACCACAAGCCAAAGGTACATGACAGAGAATAAATGAAAACCACTTATGAAAGCAGGCATGGAATATAGAAACTGATTCAAAAAGCTGAAGAGCATTCTATTTCTAAATGTTTATAAATGCATCTGAAAATGTGATCAGAAAATATTACATGTAATTTTTACATTACAGATTTTCGTTAAGGGATAAGGTCTCCAGTCAATGATAAAAATTCTCTTTTTGAGTGTAACTTTCATCTTTCTCATGGCTCAACCATTTCATTTCATAAGTGATTAATTCTAAGGTATAGTAAAGAATATATTAAAATCCACAAATGTAAAATCTTTGGCCCTCGCCTACTGGTAGAAGTTTGTAAACCTCCACTTACAGCCAAATAGACCATTTACCCTTATGTCATATATTACATTATATATTATATTACATTATATACATCATATCTACATTATATTACATATTACATCCCAGTATATGTAAGAAGTACGATATATTCTTTTTAAATCAACTGAGGTAATGAGACAGGTTTTGGTGCTGGCTCTTCTCTTAAAGGCTCACAGAAACTACCAGAAGTCACTAGTTCATTATAAACATTTACTGGGTGCCTAATATGTGTCATGTTTTGTGTCACACACAGGGATTAAAAAAATAAAAATGCAGTCTCTGTCACAAAGAGAGAAGTGTGAGCAAATACATCTTAATAAGTACAAGGATGGAATCATACTTGTGATATGACAATGGCAACTTAAACACTTCTATGATTCCATATTTCTCCCTCTCCATCCACCTGGCTACTACCTGTTAATCACATTTTAGGGGACAGCTCAAGATCATCCTTCTCCATAAAACTCCTTTGATCTGTCTAGGTATGACTGAATGTTCTATTCTTTAATGCCACATAATCACAGCCCAAAAAAACAAACAAACAAAAAACTTTCACTTAGGAATGTATTTTATGAAGTAGTAAATTTATTCTTTTTTAAAATTCCTAATCTGAGTAACCTATTTTTAATCCGTGTGGTAAAATGGGAAATACAAATAAAACACCTCTAGTGTATTAAAAATATGGTTGTCTAGAATAATAAAGGTTTGTTTGATGATTTTTGTTCTCAGATGAACTGGTTATTTTGCTTTTATTTTTCCATGAAATGCCATTTTTACTTGAAAGAATGACTGATAAAGGAACAATGTTTTTCAGGCTTTCTATTTGGCAAACCTTTTTTTTTTCTTTCTGGAAAATGAACAAAATAAACTTGTTGCTTAAAAAATGGCAGCATTTGTTGTCAATGTTAACTTTGAGCTTTCAAGGGAAATGTAGATCTTTGCATCCATCATGCATTATTAGCCCAACAGCTAATACTGATAGACTTTTTATGAGGTTACTTGTGATTTTTTTAAAAGACAATTTTTTGCTATTATATCATGAAATATGTAATATGTGGAAGATTTATATAACTCAGTGAAACAGTGTTTTCTGAACAACCACTGCATAATATTTCAAAATAATGCTTAGGTAAATAATCCATTGAAAGTCCAAACAGACCAATGTAATAAAGTATGAAAATTTTATTCATGTAGTTCCAGATTGATCAACACAACTACTTCAAGAAACTACTATTTAGTATGTTTTTACGTAGTAGGAAAGAATGTCTACAACTATCTGAAAATACTATACAAATGCCCTCCTTTTCCCAACTACATATCTGTGTGATGCTTGATTCTCTTCTTATATTTCAACCAATTAATATATTTCAATAGATTGAATGCAAAAGATATGGGGGTTTATTTTCTGTTAAGCCATATCTTTAAGAAATAAAGAAGTTGAAAAACAATATCACTCTTCTTATTTATTTTTATTCTATTTGGAAAATAAATTTTTTAAACAAGAGTTTTTCCATGTAAAAATTTACTATCATCATTTTTTAGTGAGTAAATAAGTAAATATTTTTAAATCCTCATTTTTAATCTCTAGTATGGTAAATATCAAAAGACATAGCTCATATTAACTAAATCTCTTTGGGGCTTTCACCAATTTTAAGAGTGTAAAGGGGTCTTGAGACCAAAACATCTGAACCATTATGCTACAGGGATAAAAAAAGAAAAAAAACAGGGGAAAAGCCCAAAGCTTTGAAAGTTGGCAATATGCTGTGTTTTATGTCAAGAGGTCAGTTGGAGAGGGTACAGAGTGGTACGCCAGTTAGTGGAGGAACTAACAGATGAAACAGCTTTATCTAAAAAAACAGAGTGTAAGACTCAGAAAAGTTCATACTAGCGATAGGGTGAACATATATTCTGGTTTGCTTAAGGTAGTCCCAGTTTATATCTGTCATTACACACTCATTTCTACTTTTAGGTGTTTTTATAGTTACAAACAGGATCCTGTGTAAATATATCTCTGTTTCAGCACAGTCTATGTTGCCTGGTGATGCTCGAGACTTGTTTCCACCAGGGTTTAGAACACTACTTGTACTTTTTGAGGCAGGCGTAGCCTCACACTCTTTAGAAGTTACATTCTTCAACTGTAATCTGACTTTTTTGAGTTGTTGACATGAAAGGTATTTTCTGGCTTTAAATTAATCAAAGTGTTTATAATTTATTCTCTGATTTGGTATCCTTCCCTTTTAAAAATTTTTTAAACACTATTTTAACAAGTAATATGACTTACAATCAGGCAAGATGGGATCAATCCAAGTTTTGATCATTAATCATCCGATGATCATTGAAGGACCACTTACTTTCTTTAATAAACACTATCTCTTAGAGTAATTGTGAAAATTAAGCAATTAATGATAAAGCATGTGATATTGTTCTATGATTGCATTATATTTGGTTAGGATGACAAAGGTTGATAAAGTTTTACATTATTTTGCGTCACTTTTTAAATGGAGTAATTAAATTAAAATTTAAAGGTATATCATTATTTTCTATTTATTGCAAAACAAGAATATGGGGCGCCAATGTGTTAACATACTAAAGGGAGAGAAAACGAACAGCTGTGACTGTCTGTGATAAAAATATGCAGAGAAGGCAGAGTGAGTTTAATTCAGACCTAAATCTGCCAATTTTAATTCACAGAGAGCACAACACTAAAGGCACTCAGTTAATGAGAGTGTTAAGTGAAGTAACACTTCTCATGTTCAGTTACCTTGAAAAAGGCGTTCTATTGTTGAAGGATATACTGGTTTGACACATGGCTAGGTCAACATACAGCAATTTTAAGCAGAGAAGACTAGTGTGAAATTAAGGTCAATTTTTACAAATAAAGAATATCTATAGTCTGTCTAAAGTGGCCTTATTTTAACCAAATTGAAATGAAATTAGAGTGTTAGAGGCATTACAGATATTCTAGGAGTTGTCCTACTAGCCTAAGAGCAAGAATTTATTGTTAGTGCTGAGCCAGGAAACATGTATAGGCTCATCTTTCTTGCCCTTTAATTAGAACAGGATCCATGCTTTCTCCATTGGTGAATGTGACCCTGAGATCTAAGGGCTAAGGTCAGGTTATACACTAAATTCTTAAATGTCTGGTTCTATTTCCTCAAAATTTAATGTAGTTAAAAAGATAAAAGAATATGAGATGCTTATGATATAAAGAAGCTTGTGAACCTGGTAATGTGAGAGGCATCAAAACAAATGCCTTGCTTGCTTACTTATTTATTTACTTACTAATTTATGACCTATATAACTGGATTGTACAAATCTTAAGGTTAGGTATTCCATCTTACACTTTTTTACCTTTCCTTTACTTTGGCAAGAGGAAAATCATAGAGTAAGAGTTTACTGGACAATTCATTATGTAGATACAAGAATTTTTCAAATCAATTTATACTTAGAGCAATACTGAAAGGTCTTAGTTTTTAAGACCAATGCAGTTAACTAAACACATATACGTGGAAAGATCAAATGCAAATGTAATTAAAATATGTATTTGCCATTCAACCCTTTGTTTCTCAGTCTTGAGCAGTCTTTACATGACTGTTGAAATCTGGCAGAAATAGGGTCAAGAATAAAATGCTTATGTCAGTGTTGGTATTTGTCAAGATATTTATCCAGAAAAGTAATTACGTAGGCCAAACCTAGTTATTTCCGTAAAAGTTTGAGAGATTCATGTTTAATTTTAACACCTCAGTCTTATTACCCAACAAAATGTATCATTATAACTCACTCTTCACTTAGCTGAATAGCTGTTTTAAAAGAATGCAGACACTTTTCCTGAATTATGTACAAAATATTAATCATACAAGATCTTTAAATGCTAAAAAGCAAAATCCTCTCACATTATTTTTAATAGAAATTACAAAGGAGTTGGGGTGCCTGGGTGGCTCAGTCGGTTGAGCTTCCAACTTCGGCTCAGGTCATGGTCTCATGGTCTGTGAGTTCAAGCCCCACGTTGGGCTCTGTGCTGACTGCTCAGAGCCTGGAGCCTGCTTCAGATTCTGTTTCTCCCTCTCTCTATGACCCTCTCCCATTCATGCTCTGTCTCTGTCTCAAAAATAAACATTAAAAAAAATTAAAAAAAAAACAAAGGAGTTTACTACCAGAGATTTATTATATTTAAGAGAGAATAGAACAGAGAAAAAGAAAAGAAAAGAGTAGGAAGAGAGGGAATAACAAAGGCAGAAGAGAGAAAATTATGGAATAAAAATTATTTAAATTTTCAATATTTTTGTGTTAATAAGAATATAAATTATAAACACAAATATTGCACATAAAGTTTAGGTGGCTTTAAGAGCTAACTTTTAGGTAATTATATTGCATTTATTTGCCTAAATTACTATACATTAAAAAGTGTTATGATTTATGTGAATCAATAAAATAAACCCCTCTTCTGCCTCTGTTTAAATCTGATTAATATTTAGTAGCAGATAGAAAATAAAAATATTACACTAATTTTTGGCAATGATATTTTGGTTCTGACACCAAAACTAGAGGTAACAAAAGCAAAAATAAACAAATGATACTATGTCAATCTAAAAAGCTTTTGCACAGCAAAGGAAATCATCCACAAAACTAAAAAGACAGCCTTTGAATGAGAGAAGATATATGCAAATGATATATCTGATAGAGGGTTAAAATCCAAAATATCTAAGGAACTCATACATCTCAATAGTAAAACAGAAACAATTTGATTAAAAAAATGGACATGGGGTGCCTGGGTGGCTCAGTCAGTGAACCCTCTGACTCATGATTTCACCACAGGTCATCATCTCAGAGTTCATACTTCAAGCCCCGCATCAGGCTCTGCACTTGGAGATTGGAGCCTACTTGAGATTCTCTCACTCTTCTCTCTCTGCCTCCCCCCCACCAGGAAATAAATAAAAATAACATTTTTAAAACATACAAAGAAGATCTGGATAGATGGCCAACAGACACATGAAAAGATCCTAAACCTCACTCATCAACAGGGAAATGCAAATCAAATCGACAGTGAGATATCACCTTACACTTGATAGCAAGGCTATTATCAAAAAGACAAGAAATAACAAGTGTTGACGAGAATGTGGAGAAAGAATTCTTGTAAACTGTTGGTAAGAACCTAAGTGAGTACAGCCACTATGAACAACAGTATGGAGGTTCTGTAAAAAATTCAAACTGGAACTTCCATATGATCGAGCAATTTCACTTCTGGGCGTTTATCTAATTAAATGAAAACACTAACTCCAAAAGATATATGCACCTTCATGTTCCTTGCAGTGTTATTTACAATAGTTAAGATATGGCAACAATCTAAGAATTCATTGACGAATGAATGGACAAAGAAAATGTGGTATGTACATACAATGGGATATTATTTAGCCATAAAAAATAATGAAATCTTGCCATTTGCAAAAACATAGATGAAGCTTGAAGGCATTATGTGAAGTGAAATAAGTGAGAGAAAGACAAATACTGCCTACTTTTCACTAATTTCACACTAATTATTGAAACATGCCTTCAATAGAAAGAAATATAATATTCTTAGTACTGAAACATAAAATTTACTGAACTCGTTTTGTTCTAATGACAAATAGGGATTATTGCAGCTGTTCCTTCCCTTCTTACTGAATGCATATAAGCCAGCTTCTTAAAATTTAATAACACAGAGAAAAGCCATAGAATGACCCATAGAACTTCTTGTTTGCCTTGAATTTCCTGGCTGGGATTCCATTCTAAGGCCTTTCTAATTGTTCTTTCCTCACCTGGAATATTCTTCCCATAACTATACATATGATTTCCTCCCTCCCCCTAAACTTTTGGCTCAAATACCACTTTCTCAATAAGAACTTCCCTAATCAGTACATTTAAAATTGCTACCTTCACATGCATGTAAATTAAATCCCCCTTCCTGTTTTATTTTTCTCCATTGCACTCATTACTATTTCAAATACTTCATATTTTACTTATTTATTTTGCTACTGTCTTTCTAACTCCACTAGAGAACAAGTTCTGTGAGGGGTAGGGTTTTTGTCCAATTTTTTATAAGTATAGTATTTAATACATTATAAGTATTAAATAAATACTTGTTGAATGCATAAAAGCTTTCTGATGGCAGCCATATCTGAAAAGAAAGAAAGACAGAAGGGAAGAAGGAAGGAAGGAAGGGAGGAAGGAAGGAAGGAAGGGGGGGAGGAAGGAAGGAAGGGGGGAGGAAGGAAGGAAGGAAGGAAGGAAGGAAGGAAGGAAGGAAGGAAGGGAGGAAGGCGGGGGAGGAAGAGAGGGAGGGAGGAAGGGAAGAAGGAAGAGAAAATAAAGTGGCATGGTTCTATTCTCACATTGACCATTATGGTAATTCATTCCATCTCTATAAAAAAGAGAAATAAATACTTCAGGCAAAATTCCAGGGATGTTTAAAGAAAATCCCTCTTTCCAGAAACCAGCAGAGTTTGAAGTGTTCCTTTCACATCCTCCAGCTCTTTGTTCTCTTAAACCATTAAACTCATCAATTAATATCTTAAACTATTAGGCTTAACAGCCTAATCTGGAGAAAGATACAGTGGTATAGCAACATACATGAAAACTCACCTTTCCAACAAAGCCTGTAACTGAAATAGAGATGAAAACCAGAAAGTTATTTTTTAAATAACTTTAAAAAATGTTCTCAAATATTCAAAATGTGCGTGTCACCATTCTGTCCTATAAAAAGCATATTTTTTCAAAAGTGAGCCTTCACAGAATATCATTCATAGATGTTTACTTTACACATGATTATAATGAAAGTGTTGATGCATTTGCCAATCCAGAGCAAATTAGAAGTAGCACAGTTGAAGCAGTAAGAATAGCTGGTACAGATGAATAAACACATTAAAGATAACAATAAATTGCTCCCTCCTTTCTGGCCCTACTACCTTCTAATTATTTCTCTTATAACAATTATCTGTTTGCCTACCTACTTTTCCTCTGCATTAGACTGTGAGTTCCTTCAATAGAAGGAGTACGCATTTTGCCTGTAGTATAACTACTGCTTAGCCAGATGCCTGTCAAATGGTGCTCAGTATATTTCATCTAAGTGGGCTTTAAGTAAATGAGTGCATTTAAACTGTTAATTGATAATAGTCCTGCACAGAGACAAATTGATTCACCTGACAGAATGAGAAATACTTCAAAAGAGCTGCTGACAAATGTGTCTGCTGGTGGCACATTTCAGTGGAAACAAAAGACCTTAGAAAACTGCTCCAGGGGACAGATAGGAGAGAAGTTAACAGCTTTCATCACTGAAATATCTGTGTCCATACCCTTGCTCATTAAGAACTGTCTTTTAGCATTTTCTTTAATTGCAAACAAGTATGTGCAATAGTGTGTGGACTAATCCTTTTTTTTTTTTTTCAATGCGTGAGACAGAAAAACAGCCCTGGCAGTGTTTCATCTTGTTCTCCGTGTGCTGAAGATGCTTTGTTGTGGCCTGGGTTTTTTAGAGGAGACATTGAGCTGGCATTTCACATGCAGGGCATTTTTAGGGGTCAACAAAAGAGGAAGGGATAAAGAAATAGGATGAGGGAGGAGAAGCCAAATTGTGATAAGTGCCTGTGAAGCACTCATTGGTCAAAACCACCAAGAGCTTGGGAGTAAATATTGGTCTTTAAAACAGCTAATTTGGGACCACATGACCAGGGATTTTAGGTGCTGCCTTGGTCAGTTATTGAATATGGGCCATTCTGAGGAGGACCTGGCCTCAAGTAAGATGGCTTTCCATACCTAAGGCAAATGCCAAGGAGTGTATTGCTGAAGCAACAAGTCTTTCCTTAAAGAGAATCTCATGACACATGAGGGAAAAATAAATCTGGTATAACAAACTTTCTCTTGTCAGGGAAATAGTCTCTGTCTCTTAAAACACACAAAAAAATTAACTAGAATCACTCATTCATTTCTGAGTGCAATCCCGATAGATGCAAGATTTAGACCAATGGCCTCCAATTATGAATTAACACGACCAAATAACACTTTAAGTTTCAATAGTTATTTTCTTCCATAAAAAAATTGTTGAAGTCTACTTATAGTGTTCCTTTAAAATTTTTAATGAAAGTAAGAATACAAAGTACATTCTCTAGAAGAAAATTTACAAAAGCCAAGTAAAGTACTGTAATTATCTTGTAACCTCTGTTTCTTTCCAACTCTTCAGAGATTGTTGATAATGTGTTGCTTTTATAATATTAGTGACATTTAATGAATATGTATAGATACAGATATTAGAAAATTACTGATGTAGTGGGAATCAGATACATTAGACAAACTAATTTTTTTATTATCAATTGAAATGCTGTCATTTTACAAAATTATGTAATTATACAAATTCGATTAATGATTAACTTTTTTTTTTAAGACAGAGAATCAAGAGTGTGAGTGAGAGCAGGAAAGGGGGAGAGAGAGTCATAAGCAGGTTCCACGCTGTCAGCACAGAGCCTAACATGGGGCTCGATCACACAACCCTGAGATCATGACCTGAGCTGAAATCAAGAGTCAGAAGCTTAACCAACTGAGCCACCCAGGAGCCTCTGATTACTTTTTTTAAAAAGAAAAATAATCTTGCATGATTTGATTAAAAAGAAAAGAAGGAGTTTTAATACAGAAATAAAATATTTCAGGTAGGAGATAAAATCTAACACATATCTATTAAAATTTCACTTTGATCATTAAAAATGTTTAAATAACATCCTTATAAACAAAATCTATTTATTGAAATATTAAACTCAAACCCTCAACTTTGTAGTTATGTGCATGTCTTGGATGATGTGTAATTAACCACAGAGAGTCAATTTGCAACTTAATGTAAATGCTGAGAATCAGTCATACTGCAATGGCATCTATTCTGGTTGGTCAATGCACATACTGCAGGTTGCTGTCTATATGGACTGTCATCTGCCTTAAATAAAAATGTGATGGTGATCTGCCATAGTGACTGCTTGAAAAGGAATTCTGGGAGAGCATGGGTGGCTCAGTCTGTTAAGCATCAGACTCTTGATTTTGATGGCTCAGGTCATGATCCCACAGTTTGTGAGATCCAGTCCCATGGGGCTCTGCATGGACAGTGCACAACCTGCTTGGGATTCTCTCCCTCCCTCTCTCTCTCTCTGTTCCCCCCTGCTTACATGCTCTCTCTTTCTCAAAAATAAATAAATAAGCATTAAAAAAAGGAATTCTGAACTGTCATAACATGCATTGATTAGAGAAATTATAAAATTTAAATCAAGAAGATTTTTAGTATCAAAATCTGGTCAATAATATGTCATATTTATTGGACCATATAGTTTTCAGCCTATTAAAATATTGACCTTATAGTTTTCAGCCTACTGTAGTAAGTATAAGTGATTTTTTTCTTTTTTAATTAGAAAGAATAAGAGAGAAAAAAATAAAGTCTTTTTCATTAGGCAATTTATAATCCACTCTAATGAAGATGGCAAAGACAAATACATACAGATTTTATTCAATTTTTTTTTTATCAATTGACTATGTGTGCTATACATTGTTATTATATGACATTCATTAAAAGGAATCAAAATATATTAAGTAAATGCATATGGTATTATGGAATAAAAAATAAAATCTAAGCTTCTTAATTTTATGTAAATTTTTAAAATTATTTGATATTAATCTGATCCTCATGTACCATCAAAGTGAATAGACATTTCCCCAGAATATACTCCACACTTTCTTGCCTTTCTTTTTCATTCCATTTATTTTTTGTGCACTGAACTGTCCCAATGTCTGCTTTTTCTCTACATTTCCAATCTTAATTATTCTTCAAAGGCCAGCAGAAATGCTGCTTATAAAGATTTTCTGGTCCCTCAGCAGATAATAGTCTTTTATAGCTTTGATCATGCTACCCACTATTACTCTTACACTATCTACTTTATACTAACTAAATTTTGTAAAAAGTCATCTCTCTTACCAGAATATAATCTCCATATTGGCATGAAGAGTTTATTTTTTGACTTTGTGTCATACATAGCAACACCACAATGCCATTATCAGCACTTAAAGAATAATTATTGGAGGAATATGTTTATTACTTACAAGCATGGAATGAATATTGTGACATATAACCTGAAATCTAAACTCACATTCATTTATGCACAGTCTTCCTTAATACCTTATGTAAACTAACCTCTGATTAGATTTCATGGGAAAGAGAACACTTGCATGTGTATCTACATACATATTGCACATCCAATAGACATATATTTCTTACACTTAGGGTTCTTTATAGTTTAGTAATTCAATTAACAGATCACAAATATCCATAACCCAGTTAATACCGTGTACATAACTAGTAAAAGGCACAATTATTTTGAAATCATTACATTTTTAATTTTTGACCTTGAAATAATAAAGCCAAAAGTTCCCTAACCCCTTAGGTGAATGAAATACAAGAACACTAATCAAGGAATATATACTTTGACAAATGAGATATTTATGTAAAAGAGAAAGGAGAAAAATAACTAGACTGAATAAATATCTATATTTGTTTGGACATCAATTACTTTCAATCATTGTTTTAACCCAAAAGTCCATATTAAAAATTGAAAGTAGTACCATACACTCTTTCTGGAAATTTAAATATTTTAAAACCTGCAAATCTTTGAGAAGGAATTATAATATTTGCACTTATATGTACATTTATACACACACATAAACATATATATATATTTACCTCATTTGTAGTAAAATATGTTTTATATAACTCATAAACTATTAGAAACATTTGATTATAGTTACTGTGAACAAACAAAATTGAAAGATCAGTGCAATAGTGAGCAATGTCCAAAAAGTTGGCAATCAATGGAAAAATGCACCCTAATGAAAACACAAACTATATTAAGATAGTTCTTATGATATCTGGGGATCCAGAGACATTTCATAAACTAAAATTCATGTGCATTATTAATATTTTGATTTACAGAACTCATCTATTTCCTAGGCCCCTAGGCACATGTAGTACAAGAACACCAATTTAATTAAGATAACGTTTGAAATTCAAGAGCCAAGTTGGTCCCTTTTATGTTAATAAGTTCTCCTTAAATAGATGCTATATATCAATTTCTGAAGGTTTACAAAGACAGAATCGTAAATGAATTGCAAATAACTGAGCCTGGGGTGAAAAACATCATTGTCTTTGGGTGCTTCCTACCATTCTCTTGGAAGAAGTTTCCTCTTTATGTAAGATAAGTTGTATCAGAGGTTTAACATCCTATAATAAAACTACCCAGTCACAGTCATTCATAATGAAGAATACATGGTTATATAACAGTGATTTAATTATTTATTTACCCCTTGGGTTTTAGCTGTGAACTATCACAATTCACACGTAAACTAATGCAAATGGTTATCTGGAAGAATTAGTATTCACTAAATTATTTGAGATTCAAAAATTATGTTTTCAAATAATATATATAATATATATTACATATATGTATATCTATACAAATGTATAATACTTATGTATAGATATACAAATAATATGTATTATATATGTATATATGTATATAATATATTATATTATGTACTATAATGTGTATTATTATAATATGTATTATATACATATATATGTGTATATATATAAAACATTTAGATAATATGAACTGGGATTAAGAAAACGTATTAATTCGTCTTTAAAAGTTCAAATGAGGTCTTCAGATGATCAAGACATGCATAGTCTATAACACATCTTGTCTAAAAACAGATGTTAAATAATAAAGGCTACATACTGATGATTCCAACTAGGTAACCACTAATCTTTTTACTGTTTCCATAGTAAAGGTAGGCCTTTTGAAAAGGTCAAAAGGTCAGTGGTTGCCCAGGCTTTAGGTGAGGGGGAAGGATGAATACAATATGTAGAGCACCGGGAATTTTAGGGCAGTGAAACTATTCTGTATGTTACTATACTGGTGGATAGAGGTCATCCAACCCACTATTGTGGGTTTTGTCCGAACCCATAAAATATACAACACCAAGAATGAACCCTAATGTTAATTGTGGACTTTGGGGGGTAATGGTGTGACAATGTTGGTTCATTGATTGTTAACAAATGTTCCATTCCTGTGTGGGAGGTTGATGGTGAGGGAGTCTGTACATGTGTAGGAAGAGAGGGTATATGATAACTCTCTACTTTCTTTTCAGTTTTGTTGTCACTTAAATTTCTTTAAAAATATATATAAGCAAAAAAATAATAATAATTAAAGCTGATTTTACAAAGACATGTAGCTGGGAAATGATCCTGCCGTCAGAGCTACGTAATAAAAATTATGTGTATATTTATTGATTCATCGTTCCCTTACTTCCTATTTTAAGGTATACACATAGGTGGTTGGTGAAATGCATAGTAGGTACTTTATAACTTACAAATCCTAAATTTGGTGGGACAACAATATATATATACCATCCAAGCAGTTTTTATTCGTTAATATTCATAAACACACAACAACTACATCAGAGATTTCAGTTTTCCTCTTTGGTTCAAATGGGGAGTAGTAGGAGAGCTTTTTGTGCATCAAGGTACAAGAAGCAGAGACTGCCCCTGCGCTACTGCCTACATTTACCTGCTAGAAATAAAAATTAGTTAAGTAAAAATGATTATCGCGTATATTTTTCTCTCTTCCTTTTGAATGCACACAATGTAACAAAAGTGACAGACCTGAAATTACAACCACCAAACAAACCTAAGACAGTGGTTGCTCACTTTTCACTGGCAAATACAGCATAGAGGACATTGTCTGTGAACAAGGGGATGTCATTAACGCCAAGGTGATGGACGCTCATTTCCTTGATGACTCTTTTAAATTTAGGTTTCCTAAAGCTACATCTAAAGGGGTAATATCCGCGCAGCCTGGAACACCCAAACCTGCCATCTCCCTGCGCGTTCATCCTCTTCTGAGGGCCAGCTCTCCTTACTGGATGAAGTGGACAGAGGAGCTCCTGGACCAAACAGGCTGTGCTCTGCATGCTCACTTTCTGTCCACTGGCCCTCTGTTTCAGACATTTTAGAATCAGCCAATTTTGTTAAAAGAAATGAGGGATTCTGGAGAGTTTGCTGACTGCTCTCCGTGTTGGCTGTGTTGGTGGTTGCTGTGGGCGGGGTGATCAAGGCACTGCTTGTGTTAGTATGCTGGGCTTCTTTGTTGCCAGACTGCGTTGTTGCCTTTTCTGTCACTCCTTGTGCAATTGCACCCGAGAGGCGGAAGGGCCAGGAGAATTAGGCTGTCCTCGCGCGGAATTGACCAAAGGGGTGTAAATGGCATAAAGAAGGCATTAATTCCATACATTTATATTCAGTTAAGGTTATGGCAAACAAATTACCAGTACATTATTTTTTTTTTAAGTTTTCTTTATTTACTTTGAGACAGAGTGTGTGCATGGGAGGGGCAGAGAGAGGGAGAAAGAAAACATCCCAAGCAGGCTCCACACTGTCAGCCCAGAGCCCAAAAGGGGCTGGAACCTAGGAACCTTGGATCAGGACATGAACTGAAACCAAGAGTTGGACACTTAGCCACCTGAGCCATCCAGGTACTCATACCTAAAATACACTCTTTATAATTTGGAGGAAAACATCATGTAATTTCAAATCTACACGTTTAGTACAGGAAGGTATTTATTCTCCCTGTAAGGAATACTGAAACAATATCAGCTCTCAATGAGAAGAATTTGCTTGGGGAGCTTGGGTGGCTCAGTCGGTTAAATGGCAGACTTTGGCTCAGGTGATGATCTCCCAGTTTGTGAGTTTGAGCCTTGCTTTGGACTCTATGCTGATAGCTCAGAGCCTGGAGCCTGCTTCAGATTCTGTGTCTCCTCTCTCTGTCCCTCCCCAGCTTGCTGTCTCTCTCTCTCTCTCTCTCTCTCTCTCTTTAAAAAAAATAGATAAATAAATAACATTTAAAAAAAAAAAAGAAGAACAATTTGCTCTGGTGAAGAGGTGTGGTCAATAGGGGAGGAGGGAACTATTGATATAATACAATTATCCCCCACACGGTTCCATAACTCTTATGGATTTTGAGAAACTCTGTACTTAGCTAACTTGTATAATTATGAGGACAATAGTCTTTCATTGATATAGTGACTTCCTCTGAATTATTTTTAAGAAAGATTTAGCCAAATTGGAACTAAAATCTATTCTTAAATGCTCTGTTAATTCTTTATCAAAATTACATGACATATATATATATATATATATATATATGTAATCTTTAAAAGGTATTGATGTGGTGTGTATTTCCATTAGTCATAGAAGGACATAAGTAAATATAGAGGAATTATTTGATATCTATTTTGTAAAATCTCACATATATATTAACATGGCTCAAAGGGAAATTGAAAAATAAACAATCATAAATAGGCAAAAGTAGCTATATTCGGGGTAATCCAAGATTATATTCCTCTTTTATGTTCAGCTGATTTAGTCTTAATTGCCTCTGCAAAGTTCATTTACAGCAGTACAAAGATTAGTTTTTGACTGAATTATGATGGACAGAATAATGGCTACCCAAAAGTGTCCATGTTCCAATCTCCAGAACCTATAAACATGTTATCTTACCCTGCAAAGAGAACTTTGTAGATGTGATTAAATTAAGGATATTGAGAAGGGGATATTACAGTGGATTATCAAGGTGGGGGGAGTATAATAACAAATCTCTTTATAATTGAAGGAAAAGGCAGAGGATTGGAGTCAGAGAGAGAATGAAAGGTGCTATACTGATAGCTTTGAAGAAAGTACCACAAGCCAATCAATGCAGGTGGCCTCTGGAAGCTGGGAAAAAGGGAAGGACCCTCTCAAGGACTTTCTCCTAGAATCTCCAGAAGGAAGGCCAACACCTACCAGGGCCTTGATTTTAGCTCTGTGAAAAGCATTTCAGAGTTCTGATCTCCAGAACTATAAGGATAATAATTTTATGTTGTTTTAAACCACTAAATTTGTGGTAATTTGTTACAGAAGCAACAGGTAACTAATGTAAACGTCTTTAGAATTCTGCCTCTATAACAAGCTTCCTCCAATTCATTCCTGGTGGCCAGTGATCTTTTTTCTTCAGATGATCCAATATAAATGAAGCAAAACAAAACAAATCTAGTTATAAGTACAGTCATGGTTAAATTAATTTTTCAGGCACTATACTGAATGTAATATGCAAAATCTCTATTAATTACAGTGTAGCTCTACTTTTATGTGTGAAAATTGAAGCTCAGAGAATTAAAAAGTTACTCATAATCACACAGCTAAGAAATGAGAGAACTTGGATTTTCAACCTGATGATCTAGCTCCAAATCTAAGTAGCCTGAATCATGTAGCACGATCTCAGTGGCCCTCTTACTTAAGACACTACCATTTTTTGGAGGTCTCTTGAGGAATTTAAAACATGCCCTTATGTTCTAGACAAAAGCGAGCATGCATATTTCCTTGTATATAAATTAGACATCTAACATATGTATGTCTAAAAAGAAATTAATTGATATGTGTTGTCTTAGTTTATTTTGATAGATATCAGAGACTTAATGAAGGGGATGGAAGGACTGAAAATAATAGAATTAATTGAAATTCTGTTTAATGAATAGTTAGATAATCAAATGTTCTCCCTAGGGCAGTGCAATCAAACATGACTTTTTACTCCAAAGACAAAAATTGATTTGCCCTGTGAAGATATTAACACAGACAGGATCTGAACTTGGGGCATCAGGATGAATCACTTTCGGGAGACAAAGGCTGGGCAGGGTATCCTCAAAGGTATCCATTTCCCTGGTTTCCTTCCAACTGAATAGTGAGCAGTAGCATATTGACCACTATGGAGTGGGCCTTTCCATTCAAACCTTTTTCAGGTCTTGGTAGCTGCTCTGTCCCCTTGCACATTGATTCCTAGGGCTGGTTAACAGCTCTCTGCTAGACATAACTTATCGCATTTTTCCTTGTGTGATGCCTGTAGCCCTACTATGACAACGTAAATAATCTCACAGCCACTGTGATTATGTGAAACTATGTTTACCATTGCATAAGGTAACATATATTGACTACAAACTTATTGAATTTTATAAATTTATTCTCTGTTATGTAAATCTAGTTTAAATATTTTCTTTGATTTCTTGAATTCTAATGGAGTCCATATCTTCCTATACAAAAATAGAATTACTAAACACAAATAGAAGATGTTTTCATTAGTATTCAGTCAAGCTTGTCTACTTCATACACAAAAATACTGATCTTTATACAGACAAAAGGATTTTTCCAACTTGGCAAAGAAGAAAGAGATATGCAGCAAGAAAAGAGACAAAACATATAATGTCTTAAAGGGCTGTTTTCATAAACTGGACCAAGTCAGAATTTCTCTGACATTTATAAACTTTTCATTAACTTCTACAATTAGTTTTGATGCAATCAAATGAGAAAAGAAATTATGTAATATGTTTATAAGTAAGATATATACTTTAGTCATAAGCATAGGAAATGTATGGTCATGATCAGATATACAAATTTTCATGACATAATTAGATGTGAATTACTGTTAATTTGCTAACATGTAAGGAGGTTGAAATGATCAAATGAATAAAAGGAAAGTCTGGTAAATTTTTCATATATTGTTGAAAGCATACTAAACAATATTCAATACAAAATATTAATACTCTAATATAATTTACAGTCTATTTTTTTGTCAAAGAGTAAATTGAATTACATATGTAATATAAGTTTTCAGAAAGTTAAAGTGACTTCCTAGAGTGCTCATTAAAATGAAAAATCAAAATGAATTAGAAAACATTTAAAACCCTATTTTATCAATTTATTTTAAATTAGTTTTGAAAGCTAACAGTTAAGAAGCTTTGGAGCAGAGGTGAAGGAACTATTGTTGTTGACTTTGATTAAGTTTGAAAATATTTACTGGGGTTAGAGGTGAAAGTTCTGTGTCTCTTTCTGAGAGTGACTCCTTATGATCAGTATTTTAATGAATATTTTTTCATGAAATTAAAACAAATTAGATGTGAGTTTAGCATTTCACATAGAAAAAGGGCATTCGTAATTAAAATAAGTGCGATTCTCTATAGAACAACTGGTTTAATGTCAAAGAAGGTTATAGGAAATTCAATTTTTTTCTATTAAAATGAAATAAAGTTGACGTTATTCTTATGAATTTAGACAATTATGTTCCTACAATGAAAATTACTGAATTATGTATTTCATTAGTGACTTTTGCTCAGTACCTTCCATATCAGCATTTTCTGTTCAACACTGTTCTCAGAAAAGTCTTGAAATAATTTTTAATGTATAGATTCTTACAGTTGATCAAAAACTGGTAGTAATATCCCATAGAAAATAAACAAAGGAGTTTGCTTTTAAGAAACCCAAGACCAAGGATGAAATTGCTTTCTTAATGCTCGTTATTGGAAAGCAGCCTGGATTTTTCCAAATTCAATTTAGGTATGAAAACAAGCATTGTTCTAGGCCTAAATAAAATATATCCTAGGTCCAAATGAAAATCCAGTTTCTTCTAAAACTACTCTTCTATTTTTAAAATCATTTGCCAAGACATATAACTGTTTATTTGTATTGAGTGAATTTTAAAATGTGCTGCTGTGTTAGTATGTCTGGTCATTATTTTAAAATCTCCTTGAAAATTAGGACACTTGGAAAGGACCAAATACAACTGTGAAAACTTACAGTTAGGAAATTTTATACAACAAATTTTTCTCTGCAGTTCAGTAAATCAAAACATTTACATTAAATACATGATTACATTTAATTTCCAAAGTCAAAGAGGTAAATAGAAATTTAATTTTATTATGGGACTTTTAGTTAGATCTTACACGTAATATAGTCACTTGATTTTAAAAATATGTATTTTAACTATTAAATACTGTATTTTTAATTTTTAAATTCATAGGCCAAAAAAGACTGCCATTTTAAATAAACTATATCAGTAATTTATTTTCATATTTTTCATAAGACATATTTACATGTAGTGTATTTCTTGTCCCAAGCAAAGGAACACAGCATGTTTGTATTAGTTTGCTTGGATGGCTCTAACAAACTACCACAAACTGAGTATGTAGTTTAACAGAAATGTATTGTCTCACAGTTCTGGAGACTTAGAAGTCTGAAATTGAGGTGGTGACAGAATTGGTTTCTTCTGATGGCTTGTTAGGGAGAATCTGTTCCACGCCTCTGTGCTAGCTTCTGGTGGTATGCTGGAAATCTTTGGCATTCCTTGGCTTATTAATGTATCACTCTGATATCTGCCTTCATGTTGACATGGTTTCTCCCTGCATGCATGTCTCTTTCAGTCAAAATCTCCCAGTGATACTGGATTAGGGTCCACCCTAATGGCCCCATCTTAACTTGATCATTTGCAAAGACCCTATTTTGAAATAAGTTCATATTCACAGTTACTGGAGGAGGACACAATTCAACCCAAAGCAATATTTAAAAGTGACTAGTCAAGCAATCAATTAGGAACACTATCTGTAAGAACTGTGGGAAAAAGAAATAATATGTATATAATGTAACCTTACCACTTAGCACATTTATAATCTGAATTTGAAAGTAAGAATTATCTGAACATAAAATGAGAAATTGGGGCATAATGATTTAAAGTCAGTGGGAAGAAAAGGTGGGGGGTGGGGTTGCTTTGTGTCTCTCTACCCTTCTTAGCTTCCATAAACCTATGTTTAGTTACAGATGTAATGTCAATAATAAGAGCTCCTGCCTCATTGTGTTGTTATGAAAATCAAATGCATTAAGTGTGCAGTTTTTTGCAATGTGCTCGAGATGTATAGTAAAGTGTTTACTAAATAAAAATAATAATAAAAGTAACAATAATTAATGTTAAATCAAGAGCAATCCATGAGTACCAAATTTTAGGTGATTAAATCATTAAATATTAGATACCACTGTGCAGTGGCATATTTTACAAAGACTTCGTAGTGAAAAGGGTTAGGGAATTAATTGTGTTGATAGTTACTAAAACTAATAAAAATTCAAAATCCAGCCTCTATACTTGGTTTTTCTCACACACTCTACTTTTCTTTTAAGTGCAGTAACCTATGAATCATCCTTACAAGTTAACAAGGTTTTCTGATAAATCACTGAGGGCATATGCCCCTTGAAATACTGCTGCTCATATATGCAGCTAGTTTATTTGGATCACATAAATTCTTTGGTCTAATTGGATAAAGGGTGAAATATTACTCAAAACCAGAAGAAAAAAATGATTTTTTATGCATCAAAGAACAAAATTCACTGTGGTATTCAATATAATGTTTAAGGCAATTTTACTGATAATTTGAAAGAATATTGAATGTATTATAGGTAAAGAACACATTAATCCATCAGTTCTTTATCAGAGCAATATTATAACTTTCCATCTGTTTCAGTTTGTGCCTTTTACTCAGACATATTACCTAATTAGTTAGCAATTACACTCTGGTCTGTGGTCTCTAAAAGTGCCATGAAAAAAAGTTTAAATAATTCAAGTTCAGTTGTAAAATTGCAATAAGCCAGGGTAGATTTTAAATTTGAAATTCAATTTCAACCTGGTCACATAATGTAATAGAGAGCATAATGGAAGTGCTATGGCACCAGAGATGTTTTATTATTTATCATGGAATGTAAATGACATGCTGCACACCATCAACATAAGCAATTCACAGAACCTATATTATGGGCCGGAGAGTTATTTATTAGAATAGGTGTTGGACTAGCACTGAAGGCTGAGAGTTGGCACTGTTCTGTGAAATTTTATTTATTCTTCCTATCCACCAAGGTCACTCCAAATGTTCACTTTTTTCAAATGACCTGTTAGCATATAATATACACATTTCACTAAAAGTTCATTTTCCTCCTGCTTCTCCTTCATACACATCCCTTACATTGAAGTTTATTACAGTGCCAGAATCAAGTTCAACAAGCCAGCCCTAGATCTACGCCACCTCCTTCAAGTTTGAAAAAGAACATAGTAAGTTTAGATATCTTACGAGGAGCACCACAAAGCTCACTCCAAATATGACATTGTCTTTGTACATGAATCATTTTTTGTAGTCTGAAGAGTAGTCTTTCTATACTCTAGAAATGATTATACTTTGGGAGGAAACACAGCAATTGAACACACTAAGAGACTAAATTATATAACTATAATTGGTATTTCATTTATTAGAAGTAAAAATTAACTTTTCTACAAATTTCTACAATGCTTATATTATCTAAATTGGAAGCTCTTTCTAATATCACTCTATATGGAAAACCAAATAATAGTTAGCAGGATTCTTACAAAGCATCAATCTAGAGCAAGAAGAACTGACTACTTTTGAGAAATATTCCACCCAGGCAATTGGGAAGCTTGTTAAAGTTCTGTCCTTTTTCCCGACAACACAGTGGCTCTTTACCCTGAATTTTGATGAATAAATTGTTCGATTTTGACCTGAGCCTTCCATTTTCTATGATTCACTTTGACAATCTCTTTTAATCACATATTAATTTTTGAAACAAGGTTCAATAGGATAAATTAAATTTCGCCATGTGACATTATTATCATATTCTAATTATCTAATACTTAACTTCTTTAAGATTAAAATTAGGCCACTTTGATTAGAGTTTTGGGAATCCAAGACTGTAAAATGTCTTTCATTTAGTCAATCGAGTGACTAACCACATTGGTGCATTGGTTTGAAAAGTTTAAACCTCAGTAGTCATCTCTTGCCAATATAACAGTGAAACTATTTGTCTGCAGGACCTCTGATTGAGTTAAAAAAAAATTAGAATTCCAAAACCTTAAACATAATTAAAATTTTAATGTGTCCTAGGAGATCATAAAAACCCAAAAGTCCATCAAAAGACTAAAGACTAAAGCAAAAATAAGAATTTAACAGTGCAAGGCAATACAACCTCTGTGATTGTAAGATTTGACATATCCAGCAGGTTACAATGAGTGAAAAATTAAATAAATGTAATTTCACTTCTGAAATAATTTCATAATGGAAATTGAGATTCAGACATGTTTGGATTAGGAATAGACAGATCACTCAGAAACTATATCCATACATCAGATAATGATTGTTATTCTTTGGGATATTATATATTGAATTTGTAAATTACTAGATTCGCTATAGTTTTAGGACAGACTAAAAAACATAAATTCTTACTGCATTGGATAGAAGCAACAGCTAAAACATGTTAATTTAAAACCATTTTTTCATCATTCTTTTGAGAATTTTCTTAATATTTTAGATGCAAAGACTTCCCACAGTCATCATGTACTCTCGTTTTAATTTTTTTTTAACATTTATTCATTTTTGAGAGACAGAGTGGGGGAGGGGCAGAGACAGAAAGGGACACAGAATCTAAAGGAGGCTCCAGGCTCTGAGCTGTCAGCACAGAGCCTGACACGGGGCTGGAACTCACAGACTGCAAGATCATGATCAGAGCTGAAGTCAGACGCTTAACTGAGCCACCCAGGTGCCCCTACTCTCTTTTTTTAAAATTAAATTTCAGCATCAAAATAATCTCAACTCTTTAGTTTAAATACCAGATTACATGTACTATATCATATATTATTATATTATATTATATTTTATTATATTATCTTTTACTATATTATAATATACTATATTATATTACATGCTCATGCCAATGCACATATCAGAAACAAATATGTAATATTAAAATATACGTTACAATGAATATTGTAGGCATATGATTATGGGACAGACAAGAAATCAATATAAAATATAAGTGTTTTAAGGTATCATTACATTTAATATAATTAGAGGGATCATTCTACTTTAGAGAAAACTGAAGGCATCATTTTGTGGCACAGTAATATTTGATCACTTATAAATAGTAACAAATGTAGTACCTGAGTTTTTTTTTTAATTTTTTTAACATTTTATTTATTTTTGAGACAGTGAGAGACAGAGCATGAACAGGGGAGGGTCAGAGAGAGGGAGGCACAGAATCTGAAATAGGCTCCAGGCTCTGAGCTGTCAGCACAGAGCCCGATGTGGGGTTCGAACTCATGGACGGAGAGATCATGACCTGAGCTGAAGTCAGCCGCTTAACCAACTGAGCCACCCAGGCGCCCCTGTAGTACCTGAGTAGTTTTTAAAAAATTATATTCTTCCATTTCTCAAAGAAGTACTTAAGTCAAGCTCCCCCTTTCTGTGTATATATAACATACAACATATATGACATGACAATATATATGTGAATGAATATATATATAATAGAAACACTTTATAACAGATATATATATATATATATATATATGTTAAATATACCTTATTCTCTAAATATTACTATGGAATAGTAAATTGTTTTAAATAGTTCTACTTCCCTACCTCTTATTCCTATGGATCAATTTGCTATATTAGATAAAGCATGGATTGTAAACTTTGAGTCTACTGTTTTTAACTGGTGAGGATGCTAAAGAAAACTTAAAAGTAGATGCAGTGCAGAAATAATCTTTCTTAATTTGCTCCATCACATATCAAGTAGGATTAATAGGCTATTAGCCTTTGCATTTATTATAATGCTCTGACATTTCATCTATCACATTTGAGTTGCATCAGGAAGGTGAAAACAGCCCATCTCCTTCAATTTATCTTGTGATATAGTATAAGATGGCAAGTTGCTATTTTGTTCATTAACTTATAAAAGAGTTAAAATTTCTGTAAATAGAAACTATAATGAATGTTCAAGATCATTTACCATGCCAAAATGAACCTGCATTCCAACAGCCTCTCCACCTCCAGATATCAGTAAAGCTTTGAAGATTGATAAGGGAAAATATTTGATTAAAGGTTTTTTTTTAAGGATCTTCTTCTCAGGTTAGGGCATACCTATTAATTAGGAGCCATGTACCATGCTCTGTATGAAGTAAAAATAAGAAAATGAGTAGTAAAGGAAGCCGGTTTCATGCTGTAAGTAATTTATATTGTTTTTATTTCACTTATCTCAAACTTGAAAAAAAAACACAATAGTATATTCAGAATTAACAGAAAAGAAGAGAAACAGAATGATACCAGCTTTTGATTGAAAAGGATTTCCAACTTTTCTTTTTAACTAATTTATATATCATCAAACATGTATCAAGATTTTATGATGTGTTAGGCAAAATCTGACCATATACTGACACATGCATTTAACAAGTGTGATGATGCCCCGGAGTCAGACAGTGACCAGAGTCCGTGGGTGGCACTGTAAGTAACGTTGTCAGAACAGCTCACATATGAGCAGAAACCAGAGAGTTTTTTGAACAATGGGAATGGTAATAACAAGGCCAGAAGGTAGGGGCATAATTGACAAATTTGATGATCAGCAAAAAAGCCAATTTGGGGAAGAGTGGGAAGGGATTCGATTAAAGAAGTGGCTTGTGTTTTGTTACCACAAAGTAAAGTTTCTGTCAGATTTTAATCAGAATTACTCCTTTTTTTGTATCAAATAATTTTCAATGTCAGCTAGTTTGGAATGAATAGGATTGTAGATAAAATACCCAAAAAGTAGACGTTATAAAATTGCTTAACCCAAACAGCCTACCCATTCAGTGACTCTAGTAAGCCTGACAATTGAGCTGATAGACAAAAATTAACATTAGAGTCAGATCAAATCAGTAAGAAATGAATTTTGCTTCATTCTTCAACTAGTATAATGTGAAATCTGTACTGTGTCTGAGTTGGTAGGGGGTGGGGAGCATTATAAAATGATAAAAGTCAAGAGCAATTATCACACTACCCTCCTTAAAATCCTTTAGGGCCTCTGATTGATGGCATTCTCCTTTCTCCCAACTCCCTAATCTCATTTCACACCTCTCACACCATTTTACAAAATGCTAAGATCAAATATATAAGATGCTCAATGTCAATGTCCTAAAAAAAAAAAAAAAAAAGAATCATGAGGAACACACCTGTATGTGAATACAGTCCCATTTGTTGACTTGTTGCTATAAGGGTGAATGAATAGTTAGTAGTTCAAGCTGCTTCACAATAATAGCCTTTGCTTACGTAGCAATTGTTTTGTATCAGAGGATTTTTCTGAAGATTTAGGAAAGTAAGACTCTGCCCTAGATTGGATAGCTGCTCTAGATTGGGAAGTGGAGATACAACTATTAATTGGTATCTTAAGATTTCTTATTTTAGGAGACAGGAAGGGCAATGTGAGGTTAACTTTGTCACTGATAAGGAAGCAGCAGTAAATTATATTAGCCAGAAATGGGAATGTTTGGCCATTTTTGTAGTCTGAACAATATCATTGTGCTCTCTAAATGTATATGTGAATAAGGAGTGGTCTTATTTTGTCTTGATCTATTGAGTTCCCAGAGGGTCTTGTCTGATGTTGATTATTAAATTATTTATGAAGAAGAGCACCCTGGTATTTCTGTGGGTGCTATGCAAGTTCTTAGCAACACCAAAGCCTTGTTGAAGTACAAGGCCAGCTCCAGGCCAGCTCCTGGCTCTCAGAAGATACTTTACTATTCTTTTAATGTACTTGTCAGCTTTGGGAAGTAAAAGTGTTTTGGCTTCATAGAAACCCTCAACAATTCTTCTTATATTCTAAAAGACTATTTAAGATCCATAGTAAATGTTTAGAAGAAAATCGTTGCAGAAGGCATGTGGGCCTGGAGATTTATTTGGGGGAAGTCTTTTATTCACAGATTTATTTTTTTAAATCAGTGTTGAAAACTCAGATTTCCTATTACTTCTTTCAGTTTTTAAAAGTTATGCATTTCTAGAAATGTGTCCATTTCTTTTAAATTTTCAAATTACTAGAAAAATTGTTTCAAACATATTGTATTTAGTACACCTTTGTTATATTTTGGTGATATTTCCTTTAATATTTGATATTGTTTATTTCTTTCTCACTTTTTTTCTGATCATTCTGTTAAACAATGTTTTCAGTCTTTTCAAGGAACCAAATTTGGCAATGTTGTTTCTTCATGATATATTTGTTTTCTATTTTCTATTTTCTATTTCCTTCCTCTAAGTTCCATGGGTACAATCTCAGTTTTTTTTTTCTAACTTCTTGATATGAATATCTAGATCACTTTTTAAGACATTTAAAAAGAATGCTTATTTATTTATTTATTTTGAGAGACAGAGAGTGAGTGTGAGTAGGGAAGGGGCAGAGAGAGAGGGAGAGAGAGAGTCCCAAGTTAGCGTAGAGTCTGTTGTGGGACTTGATCTCACATACCATGAGATCATAACCTGAACCAAAATCAAAAGTCAGACGCTTAACTGACTGAGCCATCCAGACACCCCTAAGACATTTTACTCTATCTTATGCATTAAGGCTATACATTTTCCTCTCAGTTTACCACAAGTTTTGATTTAATTTTTATTACCTAATTCAAAGTAGTTTGTAATTGTCATTGGTTTTCTTTTTTGACTTGGAGTTATTTAAAAGTGTATTTAATTTTCAAGCATTTGGTGATTATTCATTTAGCATGCAATAAACTTTTGGATTAGTTTCTTTTTTGTTTTGTTTTGTTTCAAGTTTTTATTTAAACATTTTTTTTAATCTTCATTTATATTTGAAAGAGAGAGACAGTGTGAGTGGAGGAAGTACAGAGAGAAAGGGAGACACAGAATCTGAAACAGGCTCCAGGCTCTGAGCCATCAGCACAGAGCCAGACAGGGGGTTAAGAATTCACAGACTGCGAGATGATGACCTGAGCCAAAGTCGGACACTTAACCAAATGAGCCACCCAGGTGCCCCTCAAGTTTTTATTTAAATTCAAGTTAGTTAACATATAGTGTAATATTGGTTTCAGGAGTAGAATTTAGTGATTAAATTAGATATAATTAGATAGAACACCCAGTGCTCATCTTAACAATGCCCTCCTTAATACCCATAAATCTTTTCTGGGTTAATTTCTCTATCGCCTTTGACCATTTTGTCTTGATGCTTCAAATTTGTTGAGCCTTATCATCTACTATGTGATCACATGAACATGAAAAGAGTATATATTTTGTTATTGTCACTTGCAGTGTTTCACATATGTCAAATAGAGTTTATTAATTGTGTTGCTCAGAGCTTTAACTTTGCTGATTTTTTTCCTATTTGTTCTCTCTGCAGGTGTGGTGTGGATTTTGTTCTTTTTCTACTTTTGTTTTTATCGATTTTCTTGCTTAAATATTTTTGAAATTGTGATAAAGTGCATGCAGAATTTAAATATAGTATTTTCCAGGTTGATTCTTTTGCCCTCAAGTTGCTTTCTCTATATCGGCCATACCATCAGGTGGTCTCTCTATTTCTAGAAATGAATTGTGCCTTAAAGTCTTTATGAACTTTTCTGCAGATAATGATTTAATGATATACATTTCTTTGTCCTTTATTTTCAACCATTGTTTACCTTTACATTTGAGATATGTATCTTGTAATCAGCATATGTTTCTTTTAAGCCAATCTGAAAATCTCAGTTTTATAATAGGTGTTAGTCCATTTACATTTAAAGTAATGACAAATAGAAGTGGGATTTATATCTATCAGTGTACCATTGATTTTTATTTGGATCACCTATTCTATATTCGACTTTCTTTTTCCTCTGGACATCTTTGTTAATCTAGTATTTAGTTATTAACCAAATACCCAATCATACTTGACTTATTAAAATCTAATGCATAATAGATTGTGGTTGACAGAGTAAGAGATAATAATTATAATTTCTTTTTCTTCTCTTAAACACATGCTCCCACCCCACACATCCAGATGTTAGTTTAGGCTGTCCTAATGACTTCTCTTGACTGTGCAATATGGCAGAAGTGACACTGCAGTTTCAAGCCTCGCTCTTAAGAGCACTATGAGACTATACTTTTCTTGAATCTGGAACATGGACAACACCGATATTGATGGGCATGTGGAGACAGTTATTCTCATTCATCACTGGGGAGAATGCAAGATGGTACAACCACTTTGGAAGACAGTTTCCTGATTTCTTACACAACTAATCAGACTCTGATCATATGATCCAGTAATTATGTCTCTTGCCAAGGGTTGAGGGGATGATAGGGATAAAAAGGCCAAACACAGAGGATTTGATTATACTCTGTATAATATTATAATGATGGATGTGTGTCATTATACATTTGTTCCAATCCATAGGATATATATTATCAAGAGTGAAACCTAAGTTAAATTATGGACTTTGGGTGATTATCATATGTTAATGTAGTTCATTAAACATAACAAATATACCACTCTGGTGAGTGATTTTGATAATGGGGAAGCTATACATTTACAGGGGCAGGGAGCATATGGGATATATCTATACCTTCCTCTCAATTTTGCTCTAAACCTAAAAATGTTCTAAAAAAAATGATAAGGTCTTTAAAAATTTTTGGAATGTCTACAATAGGACAAATAGTTGAAAATTAATGGTGGTCCTTTTTTGGTACAGTAATCAACACAGTCAAAATATGGCAAAATTCCCAAAAAGATAGGACAATCTAGTCCCCTAAATATTTTCAATCAGATATTAGATGAATATCTGCCTGTGATACTGCAAAGGGATCCTATATTCAGTGGCAGAGTGGACCCAGCAAAATCTTTAGCAGCATAAACAAACCTCAATATTGAATTATTCCTATATAACAAATGAGTAATATAATTCTTTCAGCTAGAGTTTTTAATTTTGTCTGGAAGAGATTGGTGAGTAAATAAAAAAACATACCAAAATGCAGAATCATTTTTACAAATGCATCACTGAGATATTTTTAACTGTGACATTTTCATTAATCTATGCTATAAATTAAGTAAAGGTAAGGTGTAATGAATTTTATACAGCATGATTAAGTACCAGGGTTCAGGATTAAACTCATTAAATTAAACTAATAATTTAATAACTGTTAATATAGCTTCAAAAGAAAAAAAACTTAAATAGGATTTACAATTTTAGCAGCACACATTTTCAAGAATGTATTTTAATACATTAACATTTTCTTTGTAACAATTCTAAAATATTCATATATTCAATTCAATACTCTATAGTATTATATACTTTTATACATAACACATTATAATTATAGTGGTTAGATTTTGTATTCAATCTGTTCTTTCTTGTATTTTCACCAAATAGTTTTAATTGAAATAAAATATGTATTGAACACCAACAATCATTATTATGTAATATTAATAAAAGCAAAAAACATGTTCATAATGTTTTATCAATCATCGCTTTACATTCAGCTTAAGCTGTGAGTTCCACATTCAGGTTTCTATTTTTACTTATTTATATTTAGGATATAGAAAATCTTATCTGACAATTTTGGATTATAGATACAAGAGTGAGCTCACACACCAAGGGCTCTGATCTTTAAATGAAACTGATAGTAAAATTATGGGCATAGTTGTTCTTGCTTTCATCAAGTAGTCAATCATTAATTCAAGCAGCATGATTTAAGTTCTAATGTTTTAAGTTAGGAAATAGTGGGTAACAGATTATTAATTACAATTTTCTTTAGTCTAGACAATATTTGTTTATTTATATACTTTGTTGCAGAAATAGCATAACTGTTTTAATAAGCCCAACAACATATTTATGAGCATATATATGGATTTTTTTTTTTTTACCTCCAAGACAGTTAATATCAAGTACTAAGAAAATTATATGTTGTAGTTTGGATCACTACCTAGTCTTAAAAAAAATCCTGATATGTTATTCCACCATCATTTTGTTTCAGCTTAAATTTTAAAAGCTCAAGTTTTCTAGACATTGAACATATTTCTGAGATAAAACACATGAACAAAGGTACTTAGGAATCACATTACATGTATCAATTTTTGATCACAAACTTCTGGTGTGAGAAATGTAATTATATTTTTCTCTCTACTTAAGGTACTTAATGTTGTTTTCTGTCCTGAACGCCTATTCTTCTTAATTGAGTATTTAAATAAGTCACCTTCAGGAAAAAAACAAAACAAAACAACAACAACAACAACAACAACTTTAAACTGATTTCAGTGACTACAGTAATCTTAGTTTTATAACTGAGTCACATTCAGGTATAAAACTCATTCAAGTGTTCTATTTTTTGTTCTCTCTTCCCCTCCTCCTAGTGTGTAAATGAATATATATTATACACACACATGTATGTTTATATATATGTATTTGTATGTTTCTTGACTTACTAATGTTTTAGACACTGGAGATACAGGATGCAGATACCAACAGGGCAGTCATAAATCCTTAATTTCATAAGATGTATTATTTGGGAAAACAAATATGTAAGCAGATAAATAAGTGAGACAAATTCAGATAGTATTCTGTAAGTGTATAAATAAAACTGAAGATCATGAAAAATAGATTGGGATCTATTTTGGAAATAGACACAACAGGGCTATGTTACTAACAATATAAAATGAATAGAAATAAATTAAATGTAACTTCTGTATTTTTTTAACAGTCCAGTTGTTGAAACTGAAAAAAGTATAGTAGGTTGCTTTTATTGAAGAATCAGGAATTCTGTTTATAAGGCTTAACAGTCATTTTAGCATTTTATTTTTGTTTTGCCTTGTATGTTAGAGAAATTTAGTTGTAAAATTAACAGAACCACAGTTCTTGTTATTGATTTGAGTTAGGGGTGATAGGAAAAAACAAAAAAAGTAGCACGTTTCTAACTTGTTACTATTAAATGGAATGTAGAAAGAAATAAAGATTATGGAAGTGTTGATAGATTTGAATGGATTGAGTTGGGTGCATTGGGTATGCTTTTGCTGTTGTCCAGCTGCTGATAAGAGAAAGTCAAAACCAGTTATTTAATTAGGACAGGGGTTTCTTTTCCTTGAATAAAAAGTCAGGAGATAAGCCATACAGGGCTAGCCTGGCAATTTCACAATGTCAAGGATACAACTTCCTCTGCACTTCCTGCTGCACCGTTCTTTGCATGTGGCCTTTCACACTCAAGGCTGCATCCTCACAGATGAAAATAGTCATTATGGTTTTTGCCATAATGTTTGTATTCCAGGAAGGAACAAGAAAAATGTGGAGAGGAGGAAAAAAAAACCCTCTACATAGATCAGTAAATCCTCATTTTTAAGGACATATGGAAACCATACCTGACTGCATCTGCTACATACTGTTGACCAGAACCTAATCTCAAGGACAACCACATATTCTTAGAACCTGGAAAATCTTAATTTTCCAGTAAAGTACATTGCTGCCAAAAATGAAATTATGGTTCAGTTAGTAAAGACTTTTCTCCTGAACACCATATTTTATATCCATCTGCCTATTTGACATTTGTACTTAAGTGCAGTAAATATTTATTACTTTTACACATATATTTGTAAGCTAAATATTTAATATATATTACTTGATTAATATATATCACTTAATATATCCAGAGCAGAATTTGTAATCTTTCCTCCCAAATTTCTCTAACTGTAGTGTTGTCACTCTTATCAGCTAGGAACACCACTATTCTAGTTGTTGAAATTAAGCGACCTGAAGTTATGATTGAATTTTCCTTCCCACATGCTACCTTTATTGTGCACCCCTTGTTTGTTTGACTTCATTATATATCCATATTCCAATCACTTTCATGACTACCAATGCTAACGCCCTCACCAAAACCACACCTGAATTTTACAGAATTCGAAGTGGTCTGTTCTAACTGCTATATTAACTGGCTTATTATCATCAATGCAGCAGCCTGACTGAGAAATCCTTTAAAAGTGAAATTCAGATTATGTCATTACACGAATGCTCTCTTACAACCCTCCCCTCAATTATTCTGTTCTCAGCTCTCTGTCTTCCTCACAATTTTTTTCAACAGGCCTTCACAGTACCTATAGTGGAAGGTCAAATTTTGTTCCCCCCAAATAGCTAGTGCTTTGCAGCCCATATTCCCCAAGTCGTGGCTCAGATATCAATTATCCAGTGAAGTCTTTCTTTAACCACCTTATTCTTAATTATAATATGACATGCCATTTCCCTGAATGGCATTCTCAATTCTTCTCCCTTTTTACTTCATCTCATATGTCATTATTCTATACAAAAATTCAGTCCTTTATCCAGTTTTGAATATGTCTACCATACTGGGAAGTAAGCTTTATGAGAGGAAGGGTTTTGCGTCCTAGTACCCCAGTGCCTATATTATTTATCCCATAATAGGTGTTAATAAAATAGTTAATGAATAAATGGATGAATGAATGAAAGTGAATGAATAAGGAAGAAAGGAATAGTAGATATTGCATAACAACTACCATTCAATGCCATCGTTGGAAAATGCGTTTGAGATGCCTGTCAGACATGAAGACACTAATATTCTAAATATAGGCCTAGACTCAAGAGGAAAATTGGTGTTGGAATAGGTCAGTGTAGGTGGTGTTCAAAGTAATTGCTTAATAGTGAAAGCACATAGAGTAAGAAAATTTACCTTAAAAAATCTAAATATGTACAGCACCCCACAACTTCTAAGAATTCTATTTAAAATCATCTGTGTATAATTATCTGCATCCAGGAAAGCAGTTTGAATCAGGTTATATGTAAATTCCCACTCAAACTTCAAAGTCTGTTCTCCAACAAAGACAAATCGTCCTCTATCACCTGGTACAGAGGCAATTCTAATCTCTTAGAAACATGTTTTAAATTCTTATTATTGACAATATTTAAAGATTATTTTCTTGGCTCTCTTCCAAATCTGCAATTTTATAGATGTGAAATAATAACAGAAAAATCCAAGAGTAGGTTTTTATCTTTCAAATTCACTCATTTGAAAATAAATATAAAATCAAAGTAACCATTTTTAATTCAGGCTTCTGAAGGAGTAGACTTATTCTAAGAAAGTCCTTAGAGTTAGAGGTTTCATAGCCTATATGATTATGCACCCACTTTCTAAAGTGTTTTATTAATAGAAGTACTTTCAGTAAGCAGTAGATGTAGCATTTTCTCTGGCCAATAGATAATTTTTATTTAAAAAAATAAAATACAGAACCATCTTCAGGATTTTTGGCACATGCTGGAATTTCCTTACTGATTTTACTTAATTTTATTTCTCTTTCATTCTCCTCAAAAATACAGTCTGATAAACATTAGCTGGATATTGCTCTGTCTCACATATTTGATTTGGGTAAGTCTGTTGGTCCACTCGGATTCCACAGCCAATGCTCCAAGAGCTGACTTGGCTGATTACAAGGGTAAACCTTCCTCATTTATAGTGCTTAATCATTCACTCCTCACGGCAATTTAAGCTGCTGAATTTGTTTAATTGAGTTCTTTACTAGTTCACCTGTGATTGTATTAAACTTACATCCCCCCTCCAAGATACGGTACTATGGTACCCAGTGGTGCTACAGTAATTTTTATAATACCATTGATAACAGTTTCCCAAATATAACTAAAGGGGCCCAAAATCAGGATCTTTGTTGAACTTCTCTATCTTTACAGGTTTATTTATCAGTCAACAACTGCCCAGAGTTATCATTTTAAAGCTGGGAATATTGAGTATTTTTTTAATACTATCAATAATTTTGAAAACTTAAGACTTTTTTTTTTCTGGTATCCTGTATGTATAGTGAGATCCCAAGTAGGATAGAGAAACATAATTTAGAATGTATAATGTTAAGAAGGATGGAAAACTTGTAAGTCATTTAGTCTATTATAGAATTGAATGCAGGCATCATTTCCATAACATTGCAGACACTAAGCAATCAGCATTTTTTTTTCCTGTCATGAGAAACAGATGGTAGCAATAGATTTTGAGCAATGAAACATCATTGCAAAATGGGAAGCAGGTTTATCAGGCTAAGAACATAAGTGTGTTCATAATACCGACTGGACGATAAAAACATAGGAGCCTTGTGGATCCAAACTATTTCCCTCATATTTGAGTTTCTAGGAAGCCATTTAATTAAGTTATTTGAACTTGAATAATATATTTCTTCTATACACTTGCACTTACTGCTGATACTTGATGTTTCATGTTTTTCTACTTAAACTTAGCTTTGTATCTTGTGTATATTCATTTTATTTTCCCAATGTAAATGCAGAATTACACTTAACCCCCAAATACCAAAATTCC
Source organism: Acinonyx jubatus (assembly GCF_027475565.1). Lineage (NCBI taxonomy): Eukaryota > Metazoa > Chordata > Mammalia > Carnivora > Felidae > Acinonyx > Acinonyx jubatus. The sequence continues at coordinate 43,642,696 of NC_069384.1, forward strand.
ACCATTATTACCAGTCTTCCATTGGTTTCTTTGATGTACATCTTTCAATAAATTTTATGTATAATGTTCATTAATGATATACTTTTATTGTTAAATTGATAGTTTTTATGACTATTTGGAATGGAGTTTATTTTCCACTTCTAACTCAAGTTGGTGATTTGCAGTACGGGAATAAAATATCGATTTGTGTATCTTTGTGTTGCATCCAGCCACTTTATCAAAGGACTATTTATTCTGGTAAAAAATTTTAAACACTCTTGAAATTTCTATATAAGTTTTTATCTCATTATCATGTAGAGATAATTTTATTTGTTACTGTGTAATTTTACTGGCTAAATTCTCTAAAATTCATTTTGATATTGAAAACATGGTAAAAGTATATGCCAATGCTTATTCCCCATAATCTTGAAAATGAATTCAGAATTTCACTGTTTATGTTGCTTTCTGTTGATATTGCAAATAGCCTTTATCATTTGATAATCCCTTCTGTTTTACTTTAATTTAGAATTTTTATTAGAATGACTGTTCAAATGATGCAACTTACATTTTAGCACTCATTACTAAAATCATAGTTTTTATTTAATGTATTAATATAATGAATTTCACTTGTACATTTCCTAATATTGAAACTTTTTTCTGTTTCTGTATTGTTATAAAACTCTGCTTGATCATAGGGTAATGTTGTTTGAATACATGATATTAGATATTCTGCATATCTGCTTGTGGCTGAAAAGCTTCCATATTAGTTTTTCTCCATGGGGGAGTTATTAAATAAACTATTTTTTCAAAGAATTGAGAAAAATACTGTAATTTTTTTTTAATTCAAACTAAAACTTGGCAATTATTTCCTAAAATCTTTTTACTAACACCAATAGTAATGTTTTTTTTTTTTGCTTTCTTTTTAATTTTTTTTTAATGTTTATTTATTTTTGAGACAGAGAGAGACAAAGCATGAACAGGGGAGGGTCAGAGAGAGGGAGACACAGAATCTGAAACAGGCTCCAGGCTCTGAGCTGTCAGCACAGAGCCCAACGCGGGGCTCGAACTCACAGACCACGAGATCATGACCTGGGCCGAAGTCGGCCACTTAACCGACTGAGCCACCCAGGAGCCCCAACATGTTATTAATTAATTACCTTTATTCCTTATGTTACAGTTTAAATAGTATATTGATTTTTGGTGTATACAGTTATAGTTTATCAATTAATGATTTTTATTCTAAAATAGTAAGAGGAGCCAACAAAATTTGTGTTAAGAAAAGAGCTGAAATAAGTTTTTGGGAACAAGGGAATTGAATACACACATACACACACACATGTACACATAAGCACACATATATGGCAGCACATACATGACTTTTTAAAAGAGTTTTAGAATTAATATCATCCTAATGTACAAAAATAATTGGAGAAAGTTTTCATTTTTATATACTCTGAAATCATTTAAATAACTTTGGGAAAAATCTTTTTCATAAATTAGCCTTTTCCTCAGTTTTAAAGCAATGTGGTCCTGGTGTCTTTGTTTCAATTAGCCTTTCCAGTCTCTTTTGCATTATTTGAATGTTGAAGTTTCTTTTCTTTGGAGATTAATTTTAGTGATTTATATTTTGCTTGTAAATATTTATTTTCTTTAGATTTTAAAAGATATGCCCTGATAATTACATGCAGTATTTTCTTATAATCTTTTTAATGTTAGTTATATGAATGGTTATATTTAATTTCCCTTTGGGAATTGAACTTATTTTGGTCTTTTATCTCTTTCATTGAGCTTTATAAATAAACATTTTCTGAATTTTTAAATTTTGTTACATTTTATCAAAAGTAATATAAAAGAAGAAAAATTTCTATAATCATTAAGCAATGGTTTTATTACTAGAAATTCTCATGACAGGCGGCTTAAATTTATTTACACTCTTTTGTTCAGCAGTTAATAATTTTCCCTTTATCTTCTTTCCATGGAACTTTTGATTTTACATTTCTAGTTCTCAACGGAAACACTTTGAGATAATAAAAGCTAATAAATTCAAATGGAACTGACCACAGAGTCTTTTGTTTTGTTGCTTTAAATTTATTTGATCCTGTTTCTCAAAGGCACAGGATAGATGTGTGTGTGTGTGCGTGTGTGTGTGTGTGTATTTCTTAACTCAAACACTACTTCTTGTGACTTGTAGTGCAAATTGACATTGAAAGTCAATAACCATCATTCAGGTAATGATTTAAGCAGCAGGATATAAATGCTTAATTTGGGGTTTATTTCATTAATCCATAATTTCAGACTCTGTTATCAATGATTATATTCTGAAATTCAGATGAAGAAAAATGTTATTTTCAATAATCTTAGATTTAGATTTAAATCTCTTTTGGATAACATGGTGTCATTAAAAATGGCACTGATTTTAACTTCACTTTTTTTACATTCATAAATATAGCTATTACCTTACTTTTGGGTCCTTGTAACCAGATTTAATACAATGGCATAAATGAATATAAATCCACCATCAGATTTGTTTAAAAAGTGCTTTAATACAGTGGAAACTAATAGCATTCTTCATGGTGGGTCTTCTGCGTGACATTTAAATACTGACAAATAGAATGAAGTAAAATAAGGACTTAATTTACAGCAATTGGATACATTGATCAGGGACTGGCAGATATTTTCTTAGCAAAATGTCTGGAAAATATTTTATATTTTATGGGTCTTAAGGTCTCTTATAAGTTTCTCAACTCTACCACTATAGGATGAGACAGGTACAGAGAATACTTAAAGAAATGGGTGGGCTGTGTTCCAATAAAACTTTACACAAGGCAGCAGACAATGGACCAGATTAGATGATCTGAACAGCATTCTCACTGAAAGAACTAAACTGCTGGATTAAAAAGGATGTACAGCAATGACAACAGGATGGAATTCTAGAACACTGGTTCCCCAAATTAAGAGAAATCAGAAATCCTGGGGATAAATAAATGTTAAGGCTTTGTTTCTTAAACTTTCTGGGAAAATGCTATTGTCCTAAATCTTCCTGAACTACTCATCGATTTGTTTGTTCTATTTTACTTCCTGTGTTCCATACGAAGTTTTCTATCATCATCACTATATACTTGCTTATCCTCATATTCTCTTCCTAAAATATTTCACATAAGTTTTTTTCTTTCCCTTATGATGAATCTCCCCTTGTGAAAGGCACAAATGGCCTTTATAAAGCAAAATGCAAATGCAATCTCTCTGTTCTTATCAGACTTCTTATTTCATTAATATTTGAACAGAGGAGTTCATTCCATCCTTATTCGATCACATTTCCCCTTGCCTTGGGACATCCCACACTCCAATGTGACTGGACTGTCATTGTCTTTTCCTTATGATTCCCCCTTTTCTCTGGTTGACTGAGATCTCTTCATATTCCCTACCTATAAATTGTGTTTAAGAAATCCCACCTAATTTCATGGATTCAAAATGCTATATGCAAATTTACAAATGCAAATCTTTGCTCAGATTCTTCAGCCTTCGCTTTACTTCCTACATCTAGTCAATACTTATGTAACTTAAATTCCTAATAAGCACATAAATTTTACATTCCCAAACCACAAGTTTATTCCTGTGCAGTGCCTCCCACATACATTCAGTAACCTTCCTTACTATTCCCTCAGTCTTCCTCACAATAATCTCTTTCCTATCCTCAACCAAACAGCCCCTCACACAAAAACAGAAAACATATATTTGATTACATCCTCTCATGCATATATTTGTCCCTTAGGTTTGACTAATTTACCATATGCCTGGTGCACATACTAGGTTGTCAAAAAATGTTTGTAATATTGTATATAATAATTCTAAAAATTAAACAATACAAACAAAAAAGCCTCAATTTAATATATACACCTAGACAATGCTTTGATCTACAGTATAGTGTAGACATTATTCACTTAAGTATGTACTTGCCATCCACCTATCTTCCCTTTCTCAAAAAAAATAATTAAGAATTAATTTAATTAGTTAATAAGAAAGAGCTTTTTATTAAGTTTATTTATTTATTTTGGAGAGAGAGAATCTTGAGCAGGCTCCACACTGGGCACGGAGCCCAACACTGGGCTGAATCTCACAACTGTGAGATCATGACCTGAGCCAAAATCAAGAGTAGGATGCTTAACTGACTGAACCACCCAGGTGCCCCTCTAATGCTTTCTAACAGGCAAAATAGAGCCTTGGAATTAAGACAAGCAATCTCTATGCAATAATGACAAAATTGAAGGTTTCTAAATGAGCAACAAGTTCCCTTTTTTAACCGAATAAAGTTTTGATTACTTACTTTAATTAGAAAACAAAGTTGGTCCAAATTTTTGTATACTATCCACTTGAAATGTAGATGTCTGTTTCTCACCAACGTGGAAAGATTTAGTTTAGTGTCAAGCTCTTTTTAAAAAAGAGTAAACTCCAAGAAGTAGTAATCATTTGATGATTCTGTCCCAAGATTTCTCAAATTATCTGAACCTCCTTAGATATTATTAAAAATTAAAAATGTCACCTTGAAAATACTGGATTTAAAACAATATCAAAATGATACCCCAGAGAAATTATGAAAGTTTGTTGGAAAAATGGGAGAAAGAATGGAGACAAAACAGAAACAAATTATTTCATGGTACTAAAGATTCTCTCTAATTCTGTTAATATTTCTTTAACATTTGAAAGAAAGAATCAGCCTATTTTACAAAAAAAAATTTTTTTTTTGCTGACTAAGGGTTTAAACAAGAATGCCTCCCAAAGACAACAAATATTGATGTCATAGCTTAGATGAAAAAAATGTTATTTTTTTAAATAAAAGGAATAACTATCAAAAAAGCATATCTTTTAATACATACTGTGGCAGGATAGCACATAACCTTCTTTAAATGAAACTTCACTAATTTTAAATCACTTTATTTCCAAGGATTTAACACACATATGTTAAGTACTATGTTCAAGAAAGCGAACCAAGTTCAAAGTAAATAGTAATTTCATATGGGAGAGAAATGAGCAGAAAAAATAAATGGTATATGTTGATATAAACTCAAACTAAGAGAACTTATAGCAGTAGTACAAGAAAATCATGAATATTCTTTATACAAATTCACTTAATTGTTTATTTATATCTGGCCATGTTTATTTGTCATCCAAATGTAGTACATTTATAATATAAAAAATGGCTCTTGTTGAATCACAACAGAGACCCTTGGGATTTGGGTCTCTGTATATATATATACAATACATACAATATAAAAAATGGCAATGTATATATATATATATATATATATATATATATATACACAATATATACAATATAAAAAATGGCAAAGTCAGGTCATTTTCTGGGGACAACTACTCTCTTTTTGAGAAACAGCTTTTGTCCTCTGGGCCTTAGTAGAGAATGAAATATTAGCCCTGAGCTCCAAGTTACCATGTGATCTGACCTGCCCATTATGAATTGGGTGCCATCAAGCACAACTAGCATGAGCACGTACTTCATCAAATACAAGGGGTATAATACAAAACTGGACTACAACAGGCCCCGAAGGCACGAGTAAGTTATTGCGGAAGTGTCTCAAATGTGTTCCCCGTCATCATCCCTGCTACATTACCTTCTCTCTCCCAGCCTGCACCTATAGCCTCAAGGGGAGTTCCCTGCAATCAGTTGACTGAGGAAGAGAAAACCTGTCACCGGTTTCCAGGTATTTCTGTGTGATGTGCAGGTACCACCTGAAAGGGAAGAGCTCTACCATTATAAACTACTTCCTGTGACATCCCTGATGGACAGTGAGGAAGGGTAATCCTCCCAGTGGAAGAACTTCGAGCAGCGCACATGATTTTTCATTTTTTTTTTAATTTTTTTTTAGTGTTTATTTATTTTTGAGACAGAGAGAGACAGAGCATGAACGGGGGAGGGTCAGAGAGAGGGAGACACAGAATCTGAAACAGGCTTCAGGCTCTGAGCTGTCAGCACAGAGCCCGACGCGGGGCTCAAACTCACGGACCGCCAGATCATGACCTGAGCCGAAGTCAGCCGCTTAACTGACTGAGCCACCCAGGCGCCCCATGATTTTTCATTTTACTAGCAAAATGAAAATAGGCAGATGAGCAATTGCATACTGATTCATGGATTCAGGTCAAATGGTTTGGCTTGATGATCAGGGAGTTGGAAGGAAAATAACTGGAGATGACAGAAAGGTCTGGGGAAGAAATATATGGAAACACATCTCACGATGTGCAAAAATGAGAAGATATTTGTATCCCATGTCATTGCTCACCAAAGTGTGACCTCAGTGGAGAAGAATTTTGATAATCAATTTTATAGAGTGACCAATTTTGGGGATTCCAGTCAGCCTCTTTCTCCAGACCCTTGTATTATTACCCAGTGTATTATTCAAAAGCAAAATGGCCACGATGGGAAGCTATGCATGGGCTCAGTTACATATACTTTCACTCACGAAGGCTGACCTGACTTGCCAGTCACTGCTGAATGACCAAGCGGCCAGCAGTAGAAACCAACACTGAGTCCCCATTAGGGCACCATTCCCCAGGGAAGTCAGCAAGCTGCCAGATTTGCAGGTTAATATCACTGGATGGTTTCCATCATGAAAGAGGTGTTTTTACAGGGATAGCCTTTAGACTGGATACAGGTTTGCCCTCCCTAAATGCAATGCTTCTGTCAAGACTACCATTTGTTTACATGCAGAATTCCTTATCCATTGTTATAGGGGCACTGCTTCTGATTTAAAAAAAATCACTTTACAACAAAAAAGTATGGCAACAGGCTTATGCTCATGGGATTCTCTGGCCTTACCATGTTGCTCATCATCCTGAAACAGGTGGTTTGATGGAATTGTGGAATGGCCTTTTGAAATTTCAAGGCTAGTATTCTTGGCTGTCTGTGAAGAAGTAAACAATTTAAGTGCTAATATACAGGGAGTGTTTTGGCACATTTACATAACAAATCCTGCCTGAGTTACTAGTGTGTTGGATTGCTCTACAGATTTTAGACCTAGTAGCCCCAATAATCACATCACATTACACACACACACACACACACGTGTGTGTGTGTGTGTGTTCTTAAATGACCTTTAGGGCCCTGTGTTCTATTATCTACTCTGACTTTAACCACATATAATAATTTCCCTTGATCTCTTGCCTGAGTAAACTGGCCTTCTTGCAACTTGAAAACGTGTGAAACTTGTTCTTCCTTTAGGATTTCGCACATGCTGTTCCCTTTTCTAGTAAGGCTCTTCTTATATATATGTGGATCATGTCCTCTTTCAGATTCTTCCTTCAGGTCTTATTAAATGTGTGCCTTCTAATGAAGCCTTCTTTGAAAACAGTCTCAAACCCTATGCTTTCCTTGCTTTATCTTTTTTTCTTAGCACTTATGTTATTTAAGTACCATAAATGTTCTAATTTATCTCATTTATTATGTGTCTCCCTCAATAGAATACAAGCAGGAATCTTCCTATATTTTGATATTTTCTGTTTCCTGGAGACTTGAAAGGTGCCAGATACATAGGAATTGATAAAAAAATATTAAATTAGACATTTTGACAGTTGTTTGCTATGCACACATGGAGAATACAAATGATTGGATTTATCCAGATTTGGTTATTTACATGCAATTGTGACAAAAGGGAATTAAGAGAGATGAGTTAGTTGTATGGAAATCAAGATGAGAAATAATGGAATCTCTAATAAATAAGAAGAAAAAAGTATGCAGGAAAGGGCTGATAGAGTGTCATAGAATTGAGTTGCTATGAAATCCTTTAATTTTATGTATGATTATGATACATCCTGAGTATCATTTAGAGAACCTTTTATCTATAGATTAAAAATAACTTCATTTTCAGGAAAATGCTGTGGTGTAAAATTTAAAAGCAAAATAAATCAATTTTTTTCATCATCTCATTTTTAGTATTCATTTTTTTCTTGGTTTAATATGAATGGCAAAAATGTTTATAAGACTTCTAGTAGGTGAAACTTAGGAAAAAAAGTTTTATTACTTTTCTCAAGTATATAAATATAAGTAGGGATATGGTGAAAAAGTGACTTCTGTATCCTAAATCCTAGAACTAGAACTTAAAATTCACAACCTCTTACTTTCCTTTCTCATTCACCTTTATAAATACAAAAGATGTAAGAGAAAGAGAGGGGGTGTCAATGAGAATGAAATTCCATTCAAGATTTTTCTCCTAAAAGTTAGTAAGAAAATGAAAGTCTCTTGCTATCATGTGGGCTTAAGATAGCAATACATGATTTATATTTATGTTTAAGTCAGCATCGGTTCTTAGGAGATAATGTCCATATGCTTTTATTTATTTTGGATCATAAGACCAAGAATATGGCATTAAAGTTACATAAAAACAAATGTATTGTATAATTCTTATTTCCTTTTGCTCACTTAAGCAGATGCAATATATGTGTACGCTTCACCCTTATGAGTTCTCTGTATATGTAATAACATTTTCTTAAGGAAGAAAGTAAAATTGCAGGATTTTGGCGACAAACCGCAAATTCTTATGTTTGTCTTTCTTATTTTTTAAAATGTATATAATCCAGGGCACCTGGGTGGGTCAGTCGGTTGAACGTCCAACTTCAGCTCAGGTGATGATTTCACAGTTTGTGAGATCGAGCCCCACATTGGGCTCACTGCTGTCAGCCTGTCAGTGCAGAGCCCACTTTGGATTCTCTCTTCCCCTCTCTCTGACCCTCCCCCGCTTGCACTCTCCCAAAAATAAGTATATAAAATAAAATAAAATAAAAATAAAATAAAATAAAATAAAATAAAATAAAATAAAATATATTCCAGTAGCATCTTAACTGCTTAGGGACAGAGTACCTTCTGTGTGTGGAGAGACAGAGGCCCAGTGGGGGAGGGAGGTTATCTAACATATCCTGATTTATCTTCATTAGAAGGCCATATTTTCCTTGAATGATAAAGGACATTTTGCATGTTTTTTGCTTTGTCTTTATACCTTCACATACTTTGAAAAGTAGTATGAGGAAATAGTGGTTTGACATAGAATTCCTTCTAAAATTGATGGATTTTTCTCAATAAGAATATTGGGTTATTGATACAATATTGGCTCTTTTATTTCTTCTTATATTGTATATTAACATGAAACATTGTTTATCCAAGTGTCAGTTCAGTAACCTAAACTTCCTTAATAAACATATGATCATCAGTGCCTACGTAACTTGTTGTAGTTCAATTTCTAAAATACGAATGGTTCCATTGTGTACCGAAAGAGTTAATATGTCTTTTCAACTGAGTTACTTACTCCCAGAGAGTGACTTATGGGGTCTATTAACTTCAACGAGATTACAAATGAACAAAAGGAATTGACCTGCCTTGTTTGAAATATATCCTAATATGTTCCATTCAAGTAGGAAGCATAAAATAGATTTGTATGTAATTTATAGATCCCAAATTATGTGCATTTAATCAATAGTTATTGAACACCTACTATGTGAAACACATGAGATAGTCACATTGAAGAATACAACTATATAAAACACACTGTCACTCTCTTGCATGATATACCCAGTTAGACTTTTTCAATAATGGCTCGGAGTTTATTAGAAAGGTGTAAGAAAACATTAATTCCAAAAGGAACAGAAGGGAAAAAGAAAATAGACAATGCTAAAAGCACTGAACTAAGTATCTTAGTAAGCAAAAATATAAAACATTTCAAAATCCTCAAAATTTTATGGTATGTTTATGATTATGCAGTACTGTTTAAGTTTGTGTACATTAAGGTAAAACATTGAACTATATAGCATATAAAGGTACAGATAATGCAATAGGTTTTTTTTGGGGGGGGTGGAGGGCAAGGAGTTAAGGGAGGGATGGTATAATGAGTTTTTAATGAAATTTTATTTTCTTTCAAATTATAGAAATAGTGAATAAACACTAAGTGAATTTACAACTATTTTAATACATATTAATATTTTAGGCAATTGCCAGCCACATAGATTCCAATATCTTGAAGAATAGGTAGAAGTTAGTGAAGTTATATCTGAATTTTTATTCCATCTTTCAAACTGATTTTCTACTGGGGCACTTGGGTAGCTCAGTTGGTTAAGCCTCCCACTCTTGCTTTCGACTGAGGTCATGATCTCCCAGTTTGTGAGTTTGAGCCCCACATCAGGCTCTGCGCTGACAGTATGGAACCTGCTTGGGATTCTCTCTCTCTCTCTCTCTCTCTTTCTCTCTCTGCCCCTTCCCTGCCCACTCTCTTTCTCTCAAAATAAATAAACTTAAAAAAAATTTAAAAACTGAATTTCTACTATGATAGTGCATCTCCAAATAAACTGTTATTTCTTCTGTATCTCTTGTTTTAATTTTCAATATATTTTATTATGTAGGTGAGTCATAGTCTAATTTCAACCTTTGATAATTTCAGATATCCTATTCTTTCTAGATGTTGACTGTCTTGCATACCATGTACCTACTTTCCCTGAAGTCAAGGTGAGTAGACCAGACCACAGTAAAATGTACAAATGTGGTTAATTTGAGAAACTGTTTGAGAAGCTTAAAGATCAATAATATTACTAATATTGAATTACTGTTATTTTAGAGGTCCATTTCAGGAAATAATGTTAATACAAATTGGCTGTTGAAACTGTAAGAATTAAGGAAATGTTTAAATATACAGAAAATATTCATAAATCAACAATCCCAGATTATTAACATTTGTACCTTTCATTACAGGTTTTTTTTCTAAATGTGTTTTTATTAGTACATTTAAGACCACCATAGAGATTTATAACTTTTTATATTTTGATCAGTATTAATGGTTTCTAGTCAGCACCGTGATATTTCATAATCACTTTAAGTCAATATACAGCATGATATCTATTGAGAAAACATTTATTTTGCCATTTATGAAAGAAACAAGTAAGGGATTACTACTTCTATCAATATTACATATTTGTTTGTAAACTTCAGGTTGAGAAGACTATTACATCCTTCTGCTTCGATTTGGAAATTGTACATTTAGAAATAAATCCATAGAAAGTAATCAGAGAGGTACCCAAGATCAGTTTATCATACCTAGCTCAGTTTGGATGGATTGTCAAAGAACTTGTTTAGTCAGACTATGGATGGTAATTATGCAATATTAAAAGACTTCCAAGTCTGTTTATATATTAAAGTATTGACCTTGAGACATATGAAGTAATGGGAGTAGCAGATTATCAATTATAATAAATATAACAAAGCTTTATTTTTAATATAGTGGCAAATGCAGTTTGATAAAGACTGTAGCTCACAAATTTAACATATTTTAAAGGTAGCATATTAGAGATAGATGAGCTATTAGTAATGGAGTGTGTGATTAGTAATGTATTTTCTTCATGGTCACAGTGTATTTCTGTTTCAACTAGGTTAGCCATTGACCACACAACGTAGTGTCTTTTCCTGGAATATTGAAAGGCATGGGAAGTTACTACAAAAGATAAGGCAGGGCGTGAGGTCTATTACATAAATGCATGAATGCATTAGTCAAATATTGGAAGAAAACTGTATTAGCTCTGTGTTATTTGTATTAAAGTTTCTGAGGTTTGAGATGCTTTTTATATTTAATATCAATTGGAATGTGTGTGGTTCTTCTTTGACCTAAGGTATTTCATAATCCTATTGTGTTCAGGAAATTAGTGTCAAAGAGAGTCATAAAAATAAAGTTAACTTCTTATGTCCATCTACTGAGTTTTACTTTACAGATTTTAGATAAATAGTTAATATTTTATCTTTCTTCATTTTTAAATTTGTTTATTCTAGGATTCATTTGGTGTGATTTCAGTTTAAGGGAAAAATGGACTTCTTTCTGTGATGGTGAGATTTTCAATTTGCATTCATTTGTTCTCACTTTTCACAGACAATTCCTTTTCCATTATATATTAAATATTGTCATAGTTTTTTCTTGAAGAATAGTCTTCATATTTTCATCTTTATATTTTATCTATTTATTCTGGGAGGGGCTTATTTTCTGGCTTAATTTTCATCAGCCTCCATTATGCACCTCATTTGCATAGTGCATTCTATTTCTATATTCCAAATTACAGTCTATCTTACTTATCCTCCTTTTGATTAATATCAATTGTTGTCTGTTTTGTTTAGAAATTAACCCTTACTCTTATGCCACTCAAATTATAATTTTCTAACATTACTTCAAAAATCTATACTCTTTTGCTACCCATTATTTGCTATTAATATGTTTTTATATATTATCACTTCTTTTTTAATTTCTTAAGTCTGTTTAATATTTATTTATTTATTTATTTATTTATTTATTTATTTATTTAGAGAGACGGGGGAGAGGCAGAGAGAGGGAGAGAGAGAAATCCAAGCATCAAACCCATGAACTGTGAAATCATGATCTGAGCTAAAATCAAGAGTCAGACGCTTAACCAATTGAGCCATCCAGACTCCCCTAAACGGTATCACTTCTAAATCATCCCATGTTATCTAATAATGTCCCTTCTTGCCTGAGGACCTCCAAAGTCTCCAATCTACTGCTCACCATGGAGAGCAGGATCCCAGCCTTGCTGCATTTTTCTCTCCATGGAACTGACCCTGACAGCTTTCCAGGGCTGCAGTCTTCATTTTTTTAACAAATTAGATATTTTTCTTGCTTTATTTCCCCAATTTTAAGGATAGGGTGTCATAAAAATACTAAAAAGTATACTTGAATTTTAAAAATCTTTATATATTTGAACATACATATGGGCTGAAATAAGGTTTTTCACCAAAATTTAAAAGTAGATGAAAAGAAAAAGAATTCTACCCAGACACATATATATTTTAAAAGTATTGCATGTACAAAGAAATTAACACAAAGCTTTTAAAGTAAAAATTTTTTAAATCACATAAAAGAGAGTGGCAATCACAAAGACAATGAGAATAGTCAATTAAAAAAACTGTAAATATTGAAACATGCCTAGTACCAAATAGTAAAATAAATTGTGTGCTGAATGATGAGATTAAAGGCAGAATTTGTATTCCAACCACAAAAGGTGATATGTACATCCATCTGTGTATATAATTTTAAAACAAGATTGATGTTTAGTTACCAAATACAGTGCATATATCACACAGTTTACTCTATATGGAGCCCTACATAAAGTTGAGATCTAAGAATAGTTCACAAATCCTCTCTTAATCTGTTGGCATTATATACTTTCCCTCTTTAATTCACTGCTCCAGTTTAACAACCCCAGTGCTTTCTCCAGCCAAATCCCCTGAACCTTGACTTGGATAACCATAGTCATCATACCGAAAAAATTATTTTCAGCCTGGATGCTTTCATCGGCTGTGCCATATTCATCAGTCCCCCTGAGCCAGTCTTATTTCTTCTAACATATTTCAAATCACTGGAACATAAGCGTTTGATTCAGAAAACAAACCAATAATAACCAACAAACTTGCACGAAACCCAGCCATGGCAATGGAGTTTTTTTTTTAAAAAAAAAGCAGTTTCTAAAATATATTCTATGAATTTAAACCAAATTTCAAAAATTTCTTTAGTGATTTATTTGTTTTGGCATCATTGTTTTGTCTTTGGTATGTCTTGTCTTTTATACCTAGAGTACATAATCCATTGCCTAAAAATTTAACAAAACTACTTTGTCAAATGGTCAAGCACGCCAATGACCTCCCTTTGACTGAATTTTTAGAAAAAAGCTTTTCTCTAATTACAGAAGTTTCTTCATTTTTGTAATCTTTTCTTGTGAGCAAAGACAAGAGTACCCTTGTGGATACATTTTTATGAGTATTAATACTTTAACAAATAACAATTTCAGGCCTTTCCCTTCCTGAAAGTTTTGATGGGATAGCAATCCAAAAAAGTGCACATTTAAAAATAGTTCATAATATTTTAGAAACAGAAAATATGCCACTTACTTTGGATATTAATTTGAAATCCTCTAATTTAGTCACATCTTACTCACCTCTCTTCATACCCAATCATTTCTGACTCTCCAACCCTTTCACTTCATTCACAAGCTAATCAAAAGCAGACTTTCATCACAAACTCGGGAAACTGAATTTAGAACTTTTTATATAACAGCATTCAAGTTCTTAAGTTTCAGTAGGTAACTTATAAGTATCTGCCTATTCAGAAAGTATTAACTAACATCAAATTCAAAGTCATATACATCATAGCTGATCGTCACTCCATCAGATTAGACTTTTGTATATATAAGCTTAATTTTTATTGACAGGGCTAAATTGGAATTTAAGTTGTAGCTGTAGCAGGAGAACATTTAAATGTAAATTTACTTTTTCAATGATAAATTTTCAGAACTTAGCCTGAGAATGTGAATCTAATCAAGGTATCTGCACAATTTCCTGTGCAAAACAATCATGGGACCAATTTAGCAAGCATGCAATGCCATCAAGTTGCAAACATCTCTAATCCTATGTGTATAGGATAAAAACTTCACATGAAGTAAACTTTGAATAAAGAACATGATAAGGAGAAACAAATGGATATATGATGCAAGTGGATATTTGACTAATTAGCCATATGTATAATATAAATAATATGCATATATACAATATCAGTCCCTGAATATAAAGCTACCATAAAGTCTGTAGCAAATTAAAGAAAACATGATTTACATTAATAAGTGAAATTTTCCAAAATATTAATTTTGGTGGTTGGAAACATCCAAATAAAATGATAGAATATAATCCCAATAATGATTATACTGATACATTCTCTGATGTATAAGACAGATAAATCTGACAGATAAATCTGTCATTTAAATTTCAGCATAAAAATTAACTCAAAATTATAAACTATAACAGAAACAATAACACTAGCTAATGTGTTTCCATACCTCTTCCAGAGATTACTCTATACAAATTTAGGAATAAAATATAGAATTCATTGTGTATGATTTTGTCTTTTGAATATGAGTAAAATTATTTGGAAAGAATATGCATCATGATTTATTAATTCCAGGTTTACAATGAAATATATATATTATTTCTATTTTAATTTAAATGTAGAATCTTGAGTTTTATCTGTTTAGAATCAAAATAACCAGCAATTTGTTCAATTAAATAAAAATCAACAAACAAAAGAAACTACAAATCTCATCTGATGTCATAATTACCCTTCAAAAAATGCTGACTAAGCATTTCCTTGACTTGACCAGGTGATTTCTATAACAAAGATAATTCACATCATTTTATTAAAACATATTTGACAGTTAACTTAAGATATCTAGATTGGTATAGTTCTATCTAGTTTAAAAATAGAAAAAAAATTATCTCTACTGGTAGTCATTAGCCTTCTGTAGCTTTTTTTTAGAACTAAAATTTAAGGTTTGCACACAAACGATGACAGTAAAAGCTCCACAAATGATAAAAATCGTAAGTATCTCCTTTTATCAAGAACTTGCCTTTCACTAGATCCTCCACAAGCATTTATCAATCATCCTGGTCAATTATAATTAATTGTCAATATAATTGACAAGAATACTTAATATTCTTTTGAAGAAACACAGAATAGAAACAATTAAATACTATTAAAAGGAGTTCGTCCTCACTACAGCACAAAATGAATCAAAGTTAAAAACTAAAATTACTCTATGAAAACAGGAGCACTTTTGAGAACTGAAGATTACTGAACTATAAGGTAAAAGCAAAGCCAAGATATGAAAAAGAAATTAATTATTCTTAATAAGTTAAGTTTCTATACAGCAAACATCAAGAAAAATATAGGAAAGTCAATTCCTGGAAAATAAGATTATTTTTAAAGAAATTATGAAAAGTTTCCTGCCAAATCAGTTGATTTGTTAATATCAAAAGAATTCTTGCAAATCATTAACACAGATAATATAATGAAAGCAAAGGGCATGTATGAATAATTTACAAAAGAAGAAAAATAGTCAAGCGTGTGTGTTTATTTGCACTCAAAATAAAAAGTGACATGTAAATATTTTGCATATGTTGAAAAATAAATGTTTATAAAATTAGGAGAGATGGTTAATCTTAAGCACAATTTTTGGGAGCACATATTTCTAAAGGTTTTAGGAGATTAATTTGCGAGTATACAGAACATTAAAAATTAAAACTCATAAAAAATAAGTAAAAATTAAAACTCATGATGAAATAATTTTTGTTTGAGTGACTAATCCCAAAGAGACAAATTTTTTAAAGTTTATTTATCTATTGAAAGAGAGTACAAACGGAGAAGGCACAGAGAGAGGGAGAGACAGAAGCCCAAGCAGGCTGTTAGCACAGCCAAAGAGATAAATCTTAAATAATTTATATGGGGCACCTGGATAGCTCAGTCAGTTGAGTGACCAACTCTTGGTTTTGGCTGAGGTCATGATCTCACGGTTTGTGGGTTTGAGCCTCGTGTTGGGCTCTATGCTGACAGTGTGGAGTCTGCTTGGGATTCTCTCTCTCTCTCTGTCTCTCTCTCACTCTCTCTCTCTGCCCCTCCCCTATTCATGCACTTTCTCTCTCTCAAAATAAATAAACTTAAAAAAAAAATCTATATGTACAATCTTCTTCACAGTAGTATAGAGAATGGTGAAATCTTGAAAAAAAATTGTTCAACAATAAAGAACATACAGTAAACTCTTCTATATCCATATGATACTAAATAGAGGTACTATTCATGGTAAACTGTGAATTTACCTGGTTTCTCTACTCCTTTTCTTGGCTTTCAAAAATATTTCTCTCCTACACCTTTAGGCACTCAGGGATGAGCAGGAGGGATAAAGAAGATGCCGGCTACACCCTCAGGGTCACCCTGGAGGGTTAATAGCCACACCTTCAGAGTCCCCTCTAAAGGCTACCAGAATAGGAAAGACCTTGTCACAGAGCTGGCTCAAAAGGGGACTTCTAAGAGCTGATCATGCACACAAAAGGTGCAACCTGCCCTTAAGTTACTTTAAGGTCACAGCAAAAGCTCATTAGATACTCAAAAATATGTAGATAAATACAATTATAACAGAATTCATCTTGGGTAGAAGCATTCACAGAGGTGAAAATGTTATATAATCACCAGCTGTCAATCAACAATGTCAATCAAAGCCAAATTTGCAGTACGCAAAGCAGGCTTAAAAGAGCTTCTCAAGACCATTGCCACTCTTACTCCAGCAGTGGCCCACTTTCACTTTTGAAAGTGTACTATACTCGATAAACTCCATCTCCCCATTCTAATCCCAGGTTTCCAATTCTTTGGTGAACGACCAGGTAACAAATCTATTTACTACTTTTCTCTTGTGTGTGAGCCATACATTCTGGTTTCTTTGCATGTCTCAGAAGACTTTTGTTGTGGTTGAAACCTGCACATTTTAAATAAAGTGGCAAACTGTGCATCTCAGATTCTTCCTACCCTTAGATTTTTTGGTTATTATTGTTTCTATTTGTGTTTATTTCGTTAATGAGTTTTCTGACCTATTTCTGTTAATTCTATTCTTTGTAATGTGTGGCTACTAAAGTCTTGGCTCAGTTGGATGGTCAGCTAATGGCTGAACAGAAAGTCTCTAAATGTAATTTTCTTTCCATGCTTCAAATCCATCTTCCCAGCATAAATCAGTATTCATATTAATATTTCAGATGATTTTCTCTGTATCCTGACCCAAGATGACTTTATGAAGCACAATCCTCCTTGCCTCTGTGATCCTCTTTAGGGCCTTGAAAAGAACTGGATTGCTAAAAAGGGGACTGAAAATTGAATCAGTAGCTTCTGAATACTGTGCTTCCTGCCATCCAGCCCCAAGGCACAGAGAAAAGCTGAAGCTGGGGACAAAATGATGAGGGCTGTGGGCCATCTGCAGTCATAGCACGCATGCATGAGCCTCAGCAGTCCCAGCATCCAGTTTCCCAGAAACCTCCCAGGTGTCCTAGATTTCCTGGGAATAGTAGTAGTGTACCCAGGAGACTTGTTCCCTTCACAACCCACCCCCCACTCGGACCCAGGCAACTGAGAGAGTCCTTTGGGAAGAAAATCAAACCAATTTCCTTTTGATTTAGACTCTAATTGCTTTCCACTACACTGGGTCAAAATCTCTACCAAAATAAAAATGGCCTCTATGAACTTTTCAGGTTCCTCTTGTTCCAACTTTAATAACTGCTAATTCCATCTCAGTTATTATGCTTCCTCTACCTTCTCTAACTTTTAAATGTTTGTTACTTTGTATTGCTGAAAAATGTTCCATTATATGGATATATCATACTTTGTAAATATTTATTCTAAGTAATTAATTAATTTATTTTTGTTTCAAGTTTTTATTTAAATCCTAGTTAGTTAACATATAGTGTAATATTTGTTTCAAGAGTAGAATTTAGTGATTCATTACTTACATATAACACCAAGTGCTCATCACAAGTGCCCTCCTTAATACCCATTACCCATTTAGCATACGCCCCCCCATCCACCTCCCCTCCAGCAACCTTCAGTTTGTTCTCTGTATTTACGAGTCTCTTATAGTTTGTTTGTCTCTCTTTTTTTACCCTTTTTCCTCTATGTTCATCTGTTTTGTTTCCTAAATTCCACATATGAGCGAAACCATATGGTATTTTTCTTTCTCTGACTGACTTGTTTTGCTTAGCATAATACACTCTACTTCCATCCACATTGTTGCAAAAGTCAAGGTTTCACATTTTTTGATATTACATATATATATATATAATATCTTCTTTTTTAATTTTTTTTCCAACGTTTATTTATTTTTGGGACAGAGAGAGACAGAGCATGAACGGGGGAGGGGCAGAGAGAGAGGGAGACACAGAATCAGAAACAGGCTCCAGGCTCTGAGCCATCAGCCCAGAGCCTGACGTGGGGCTCGAACTCCCGGACCATGAGATTGTGACCTGGCTGAAGTCGGACGCTTAACCGACTGCGCCACCCAGGCACCCCAATATCTTCTATATCTATGCATCACTCAAGGGACACTTGAGCTTATTCCATAATTTGACTATTGTTGATAATGCTGCTATAAACATAGAGGTGCATGTGTCCCTTCAGATCAGTAGTTTTTTATACCCTTTAAATACCTAGTAGTGTAATTACTGGGTTGTAGGGTAGTTCTGTTTTTAACTATTTGAGGAGGTTCCATGCTGTTATCCTGAGCAGCTGCACCAGTTTTCATTCCCACCAAGAGTGGAAAAGGGTTCCCCTTTATCTGCATCCTAGCCAACATCTGTTCTTTCCTGTGTTATTAATTTTAGCCATCTGACTGGTGTGAGGTGATACCTCATTGTAGTTTTGATTTGTATTTCCCTGATGATGAGTCATGTTGAGTATCTTTTCATGTGTCTATTAGCCATCTGGATGTCTTCTTTGGGGAAAAAAAAATGTCTGTTCATGTCTTCTGCCCATGTTTTAACCGGATTATTTTTGTTTTGGGTGTTGAACTTGGTAAGTTCTTTATAGATTTTGAATACTAACCTTTTATCAGATGTGTCATTTGCAAATATCCTCTCCCATTCTGTAGGCTGTCTTTTTAGTTTTGTCGATTGTTTCCTTCACTGTGCAGAAGCTTTTTATCTTGATGAGGTCCCCATAGTTCATTTTTGCTTTTGTTTCCTTTGCCTCCAGAAATGTGTCTAGTAAGAAGTTGCCACCACCAATGTCAGATTGCTGACCCTACATTCTCTTTAATACATTCCCTAAAACAACCAAGACAGTGCTGTTCTTAGCGCATTTCCACTCGCTACTCCTTGAGCCCAACATCCTCATCCCATTGTCTTTCACAGTGCTAATTCCGCTCACTGATGACTCATTAGCCCTACTGGAAATCCTTCTCTTAATGCATAGAGGTCTCTTACCAGCAGTTACTTACACATTTACACATAATCCTGCATGATTGACTTAAAGCACATACTGTGCTTTAAAATTATTCTGGTTATCTATTTGCTTTTTCATTTAACTTCCCCTTCTAGTATGTGTATGGTTATTTAAGCAGAGAAATTGCTTTAGTCCACTACTTAATCATTAGAGTCTAGTTCATAACTCAATGATTGTTGGCGAAATGAATTTCGAACAAAGTTTATTAGGAAACTATGTATTGGAAAGATTATTTGTAGATCTACTTGATTTTGCTTGTGTATTTATTTTCCATGTATTTATAGCTATGTTTAAGAAAACACTATGGATTTATACTGAAGAAAATGTGACAAGTTGCAGCCCTCTACTCAAAAGTATTTAAACAAAATATTAAACCAAATATTGTTTTGTAAATAAGAAATAGTATGTTACAATGTACAGGCTTTTTAGAAATTTCAGAAATATAAAAAGGATATGGGATGAGATCCATAGATACACATAACTAAACCACAACCTGATGGATATTCTCAAGAGAGAATCTTGGAGATTAGAGTTGGTTTCATTCAAAGCATTTCAAGTTGTTAATTTTGTAAATCAGTAAGCAACAGTACCCACCATAATGTATCAGTAATATAAAACAATATGTACAAATTGAGAGAAAGACAACAGAACATTATGGTGGTAGTGAAAGGTGGTATTAGAGATATTTTCTTTTCTTTATTTTATTTATTTACTTATTTTGAAAGAAGAGAGAGGGTAGGAGAGATGTAGAGAGAATGTGAGAGAGAGATTCCTAAGCAAGCCAGATGCAGGGCACAAACCCACAAACCATGATATTGTTACCTCAGCTGAAATCAAGAGGTAGACACTGAACCCACCAAGTCATCCAGGTGCCCCAAGAGACATTTTATTTTACACTCTATATTTTGTATTTTTAAATGTTTCTTTTATAATAATTCATAATAAAAATATATTTATTAATGATACTTTGTTTAAATCATTTAAATGACATAAAACAGAGAAAGGACCCCTTGACCTTAGCCAATTCAACAATGTCACTAGTAAATTATGTCTATCAATCCACTTCACCATTATATGGTATACATGTCATAATGTATATACATGTCATATACATGCCATACGTGGTATAAATGACATAAGAATAAACAAACTGTAGTCGTTTGTCCTATAATGACTCTTTAGCTGAAATAGTGTTATTCTCATAAAACAGATGTCACTTCCTCCATCCTGATGAAAGAAAAATGAAGGAAATTTAAGGGTGCAATGAGCCTTTTGCTGCCGTGTAACTCAAGCCTGGAAAACTGGTAAATAAAATTACAGTTCACATTATATAGAAATTAACATTAAAAGAAAATGGTTATTTATTAAGCGGTGAATAAAATTATAGTTAGCATTACATAGAATATTATAGACTATGATAGAACAGTTAATGCTTTGTAAAATATATGAATATGATAGGGAAAAAAGATTGTTCCTTATTATAAATACCTGTAAGAGACCCATCCCTTCCTCTCTCTGCTTCTTCCCCAGTGGTTCTCTCTCTCTCTCTCTCTCTTTCTCTCTCTCTCTTTCCCTTAAATAAATATATAAACAAACAAACAAAAAAGTACAACAAATGATCATTTATCCTTGGACTTTCAGCCAAATTTGGCCAACTATAATAAAGCTTTAGTGATATCATTGATAAAAAATAAAACAGACATCTAAAACACTTTCAAGGATTATTAAAACCTGAAACTTCTAATATACTGCTCTCAAGTGATTTTTTATCAATTCATTTTTTATTATTTATGATGAATAAATTTTTTATGATGATACATAAAAAACAAATACAAAGTTAAAATGGTTTCATTCTGTTATCGTAGAATTTAAATGATTTTAACACAGATTTTTCATACAAATTTTGGTATTAAAGAAAAACACTGTTCAATGAAATAAAAATTTTACTAAAGTAAACAACAGTTTATTTATCCTTTAATTTGAAATGACTTTTTGTTTGTCCTTACAATGGCCTCAAATTGCTTATCCACCATCCAAATCTGTTTCAAGTTTCAAAGATACCAATATTTTAATACATGAAAAAAAAAGGAAATCCAGCCATTTCCAACAACATAGATGAACCTGAATCTGGAGGTCATTATTCTAACTGAAATAAGCCAAACAGAAAAAGACAAATACTGCATGGTATCACTTAGATGTGAAATCTATAAATAAGCAGAACATTGTTGCTAGGGACTGAGCAGTAGGGAAATAGCCTGGAGGATGGTAAAAGGAAACCAACTTTCAGTTGTAAAATGAATAAGGTCTGAGAATCCAAAGTATCATATAGAATTGAAATTTGCTAAAAGAGTAGAACTTAAATGCTCTCACCAATACACACACACATACACACACATATATATTTATGGATATGTTAATTAATTCAAAAGGGAGAATCCTTTCACAATGTACGTGTATATCAAATCATCACAATGTGCACCTTAAATAGCTTACAATTTCATGTCAACTATACCTTAGTAAAAAATAAGATAAATACTTAAAAAATGAAATGCACAAATACATACAACATAAATACATTTTATATGTATATTTGAAGGTCAAATAGAAGTTAAGATTACAGGATTTGGAAGCAGGGTACCTAAAATATTACTGTAAAGTGTGGTTCAAGGAGCTATAGGTGCTCAGTTTGAATTATCAGCTCCATGAACCTTTTGAATCCTGAATTTGCCACTTCCTAGTTTTGTAATCTTGACACTTAGCTTAGCATCTCTATTCCTTAAGATTGTTTCAGATGTAAAAGGAGGATGGCAAGAATGATCATATCAATGCACTATCATAGAGTGATGAATTGATAGAAGTAAAATGCCTGAAACAAATAATGGCAACTGGTAATTGCTCAATAAATGTTACCTGTGGGGTTTTTTTTTTTGATTAATACCGATATTATTATTACAGAATTTTTTTGAAGGCAACTGAATTAGCTTTGGTTTCACGGATGGGTGGAGTATGTGGGTATCTAGTGAAGGATTTGGAGCCAGGCGTAACTACTCCATGACAAGTCTTGCAGTTTTACCACCAAAACTTGTTCCTTTGGATTCGAAGTCTCCAAATTTAAATTTCCCTCATAACATGCCATGGGTAAAACAACGTGGAAATTTTATCAGCTTTCCCTTTACAGGGATGAATTAACAAATAACCCAAATCTGTCTGTGTTGCAGAGGTGGAGAGGCTTACTGAGTGCTCTGAGGTAACTGGCCCTGAGGGGTGAAAGGGAGCCAGAGACAGAATTAATCTAGTTTTCAACTTTGATTGAACTTTCCATAATGAGTGGAGTTTCTCTAATATTGTCTACTTTCTCAAGTGAACCTGCAATTGTTCAAAGTACCAACAGCCCAAGTTCATGTTAGATTCTGCTTTTGTCATCATTGGTGAGATTGCTAGGCTTCATTGCACTCATGAGGGTTAAATGACTGTTGGCCAAACAATAATTTCGTTCATTATCTGGCACCATTTGCTCACAGAATCCCAGCACAGCAAGTGCCTTATTAGTCTAACTTACATTTAAATGCAATGAGATAAATATAGCTGTTTATTCTAAGGACATGGGTTTCTTGGATAACTTGGGTTTGCATTTCAGCAAAGGAGAGTAGGAGTGTTGCTACTAATGCAATACGTAAATTTCAAAGTCCACTTGACTTCTCTTAACTTAGGCCTGTGTTAGGTGTTGGGAAGTCCCTTTTTATTGTTTAAGTGTAACAGTAAACATTCAACTTAATCAGACATTCAATTATTTCACTCTGTCTATATGGATTAACTCATTTTGATTGCCAGCCATGCCTCGAGAAGTCAGTCCTCTGGATAGTAACATTTAAAAAACAAAAAAAAAGAAAAAAATAGTTGCTTTGAAAACTTCATACTTTTTATCTGTTCATGCTAAGTTCACAGTATTTTTTAACCGAACATTATTTTTTGTGACAAGCTCATACTTCAAGGCTCTGACTACCTGCCTGGCATCAAAAGCTTAAGTAACAAGTAATAGTGGGTGAGCTGCAGAAGCAGAAAATGAACATAGGGCAGCTAAAGTATTAACATAAGCTGCGAGTAAAGAGCTGTACGTGTTCAAGTTGAATTACTTGTATCATGACTTCCAGCAGAAGGATAAATCCTACCTAATTTTCACTGAAAGCAGCAATGGTAATATATGACCTGTATTGGAAAGAATCTGTAGTTCTCAAGAAAATCAGGCAAGGACAAGAAATTGAAGGAATTAACTAGAAAAGGAAAAGAGATATTTCACTTCCAGCTTATAAAAGATTGTTATTTGTATTTGAGCACTTAATGAATGGAAAATAATTAAAAGAATTTTACCAAAATAAGGCAAACAGGAAGAACATGTCTGATTATTCTTAACCAGGATGGGAATCATATTACAAATCACGCTGTCAAATTCTTACTCTCCTCTCATCTGAAAGAAAATTAGACACCTTTTCCCTTCCCTTCTTGCCCTGCCAGTCACTCTGTTTCAGGCACACAGAAGAGGTATCTGTATAATTATCAGACGTGCTTGAATGGGAAATATATTAAGAATTATTCATTAAGTGGTCAAACCGGAACATAAACTTTGTTATGTAATAATAGATGTTATTTAAAAAAGAAAAATCTTAAGTTATTGCTAAATTTCAATGAAAATTTCCTCTGATAATTCTTGTATCAAAAACATGATTTTTATAGAACACCAATATGTACATGATGGGTCATGTCTGTTTCTACATATAAAAGGAACAAAAAGATAATTTTCAAAGTAGAACAATTTATAAAGCAAAACTTCTTCATTGACATTATAAAATGCAACCTGTTAACAAATAATACAACACAAATTAATAACCCTGCTTTGATATAAATTATTGACATTCTTTATAATGACTTACTTATTTTCCCTTCCCCTTACTTATACAGCTTACCCTATAGACATTTTAAATAGCTTCTCTGACTGTACAGATACCAAACTGTGTTTTTCTACTGTCTCCATATCGCAGGCATAACCAATAAGAATCTCAGCCACCATCGTCCCCACCATGTTTATATCCCTTACAAAGATATCATACAAGAGTCATGCTCCTTTTGAAAATTTTTCTTTCACCACTGTTATATACTGAATTGTGTCCCCTTCAAACTTAGGTGTTAAAGCTTTAACCACCAATGTGACTGCATTTTGAGAAAAGGCCTTTAAGGAGGCAATTAAAGTTGAATCGGGTCATAACGGTAGGATCCTAATCCTATTTATATTATATATAATTATGATTATATATAAAGATTATATATATTATATATATAATTATATTATATATTATATATATTATATATATAATTATATTATATATTATATATATTATATATATAATTATAAAGACTGTCTTTATATATATATAAATATATATTATTATATATATATTATATTATATATATAATATATATATAATAATATATATTTATATATATAATATATATAATAAATGACATATAATAATATAATATATATTATATATATTATGTATATATAATATAAATATTATATATATTATATATTATAAATATTATATATATTATATATATAATTATAAAGACTGTTGTCTTTATAAAAGCAGGAAGAGGCACCAAAGATGTCTTTCTCTTCCAACTTGGGAAGAGAGGAAAGACCATGTGAGGATACAGTGAGAAAGTTGTCGTGTGTTGTGGGAATACAGAGAACAGAAGAGACAAAGTAAGGCAAGAGCAGCCGGTGCTGAATGCAGCACACTGGACACAGTAGCTGCTCAACCAAGGAATAAACAAGACATGCTGAAAACAGCATACACTGAAGGCCATAGAAGTGTTTTTTCTTCCAAGATGAGATGCTTAGGTTACTAAGGAAGGTTGAGCCCACCTTTATCCCTTACTTCACCCCATGCATTCTTCCTGACTTTGCTAATGTATATACATAGGCAGTCACATAGGGTCATGAAATGTCCTACATGATTTATTAATTTATATGTCTGCTTTCATTTCCACATACTATTGTTCACTCCACAATAAATACAAGAGAGCTACCCAGATCGGAACTTCACCCAGCCCTCTCTCCTTAAGGGAGGTTTTCTTGGTACAGTCCCTCCAGCCCTCTCATTTTTCCCAACCATTTGGACTTTGGCCCCAATCCTTTCAGTCTTGCCTTTCACTGAGCAACAAAAAGGTCTGTAAGACAGAGAAGCCACACCAGAAACCCACCTGCTGGCTCCTGATCTTGGACTTTGAGCCTCCAGAACTATGAGAAAATAAATTTCTGCTGACATGCTTCAGAGTGTTCACACACGCTTGAAACGGTAGAATGATGGATTACAAAAGAAGCAGTGATTATTGATCTCACTACATGCACTCCTATATTTAAAACCATATTTGAATTCTTTTTCTAAATGCAATAGTATATTTAGGGTGCCGAAGCACTATTTTTTTTTATTTTTATATGTATCATAATTGGGACCAAAATACTTAACCTACTTCTGAGGTGCGAATTACTATATAGAACTTCCCCATTTCATCATAGTCTTCTGGCACAGTCCTCTCAGACTAACTACTGTCTTTGAACTAGATGCCCATGCTGCTTCAGTACATCCATGTCTTGTGATTTTCATATGGTTAGTGATAGCACTATGGCAGCCAATGGAAATATTACTACTATAGACAAATACAGGCAAACATATTTTATAAGTTACATGCTCACCAACAACTTAGTTGAAAAATGAAAATTCAGTTCTTAGTTTTTGAGTAAATACAGGTTTCTTTTTATCAGCTCAATGACAACAAATGGCTAATTGCAAAAGAAGAGTGAGCAAACAATAAAATACACACACATACGTACCCACACACACAAACACACAGCTGACTGCTACACCAAGTGGCCAGATGAGAAGAATGGAATACTCTCATCTTACCATAGACAGAGGAAGTTTGCTCTTTCCAGCCTCTGTTGAGTGCACTTTGTTTTACCAGTAAGTTCTGTGCATGTTGTGCTGCGGGAGATAGCAGTTACTGTGTTTCTGAAAAATGTCAGAGAAAAGGTGGTTTCTGTTGGTCTTCCTCCTTTAATCTCCTGTTAAAGTTGAGAACTTTATGATCCTTGCGCCTGCACGTCATACACTATCAGAAACACCGTGACAGAAACTGGCAGCAAAAAGGAGCTCTAACTCTGATTTATTTTAAGGCAACTCTTAATGGTAATAATAGTAAGTATAATAGTAATAACATATTAAAACATGACAAGGGTGGATCTGGGACAACAAGACTAGGCTGGCATGCTCTGGACAACCGAATAATTATTTTATTAATAAATGACATTGTATGTTTGCTTTACTGCAAATGGGTTTTTTTACATTGAAATACAATAGCTTTAATAGGGTATTTCTTTATATATATCTTTCTAAATTAAATTTTTTTACTGAAAAATACTTTGCCCTTTCAAGTATTTCTAAAACTTGTTTTAAATTTTAAAAATGCTTCTATTACAATATTTAAATTTTGTTGTTTTCATTTTTAAGTTTTTGCTCTTTGGAAAATACCTTTGTAGGGATGTTGGATCAACTCTTCATGTATATCTGCGTGTGTCTTTATAGTGCTTTCTATTTTGTTCTTTATTACTCTTCCTTTTTGCTGTTATTTTTAGATTTCTCTTACTATGTTTTCATCAGTACCTGTTTTTCATTACATCCCAAATTATTCCTTTTGTAATGTTTTTTAAGTAGGTCCCCGCCAGTGTGTAGCCCATTGAACTCACAATCCTGAGATGAAGACCTGAGCTGAGATGAACACTTGGGTGCTTAACTGATTGAGTCACCCAGGTGCCCCTATTTTTGTAATATTTTAATTACTCCTTCCACAATTTTTCTGCACTCTGCTAAGACTTGTATCACCCTGTCTTCTTTTATCTTGAATCTTATATCTTCGTATTAAATTTAAAAAAATAGATAGTAATTGTTTTCATTGACTTAGTACCAATATTTGGGGAAGGGTAAGACTAGTTTTTTAGAACTTGTATTTTCTGTCAATTCTCCATTTTTTTCTGTTTTTGCATACATATTTTAAAAAAATCAACGTTTATTTTTGAGAGAGAGAGAGACAGGTCACAAGTGGGGGAGGGGCAGAGAGAAAGGGAGACACAGAATCTGAAGCAGGCTCCAGGCTCCAGCTGTCAGCATAGAGCCTGATGTGGGGCCCGAACTCATGAACCACGAGATCATGATCTGAGCTGAAGTCCAACACTTGGCCGACTGAGCCACTCAGGTGCCCCTGCATACACATTTTTCTTTTTTCTATTTAATTGTCTTCTTAAAAGAACATAAGCATGTTTGTGTTCCTGAAGAATGATTTAGAGTAATTTTATTTTGTAAGTGAACACACACAAAGTTTATTTTGTAAGTGAACGGTGTTCAAAACTATATAACAGTTCTCCCAAAACCCATTTTTAATGTAAATTTCTATAACTGTTACATCTCATTACTAAATGGAGAAAGAAGCTGTGAGTTTTTCACAATGGAAAATTTCTTTTGTGTCCCATAGCCACTGAGAAAGGTTAATTCATGCAAATGTGGCTTGATAAATGTGTGATTCCATCTAGATCTGGGGAAGCACCTGCTGTTAGCCTTGACATTCCATTCTTGCTGTTGCAAATAAGGATTTGGATTTTGCATCTATGTGTATACCATTTATCTTTGACATGTACTTTTTCTGCTCTTTCTTATGGTTTAAAGGTGTAAAATTTTCTTTTAGCCTCCTACTTTTGACATCTTTCTGGTTTCACAGCTTTCTGAAACTTTTTTAAAAATCTACTTTACATTATGTTTTTTGTTTTCTTCTAGTTTTCCAAAATATAGTTTGTACTTTTATTTCTTGTTCTCCCAATGTTTTTGGTTCATATTCATAAACAGGAATGGAAAATGCTGGCATTAGTTTGGCTATTGTGGATAATGCTGCTGTAAACATGGAGGTGCATGTGTCCCTCCGAATCAGTATTTTTGTATCCTTTGGGTAAATACCTAGAGTGCTATTGCTGGGTCGTAGGCTAGTTCTATTTTTAGCTTAATCTTCTGATTCATGTCCTTATTTTCCTGTTGTTGTTTATTAACAACATATCTTTAAAAATATTAAAATAAAATTCTTGCATTCTTAGGGACTGTTGTTAAATAATGCTTCTTACACTTGAGAATTTTCATGCAAAGTTCTGGGGAATGTCTTCAAGTAAGCAATATTTGATACCTGCTCTTTCATGTCTATCATTTTCTGAGTTTTTTTTTTTTTAATTATGAGCCCTTTGAAAAAGGGATGCAAATGCGTGTATGCACTCCAGATCCAGAAGGAACTCATTAATTGAGGAGTGGCTAGGAGAAATTTCAGATAATGTTAAATATTATAAATAATTAAAAAAATTCATGTTTATTTATTTTTGAGACAGAGAGAGACAGAGCACGAGCAGAGTAGGGGCAGAGAGAGAGAGAGAGGGAGACACAGAATCTGAAGCGGACTCTAGGCTCTGAGCTATCAGCACAGGGTCCTACGCGGGGCTCAAACTCACAGATGGAGAGATCATGACCTGAGCCAAAGTTGGGTGCTTAACCAACTAAGCCACTCAGGCACCCCAAATATTATTAGTAATTTAAGGGACTCCTGGGTGGCTCAGTTGGTTGAGCACCTAACTCTTGATTTTGGTGCAGGTCATGATCCCAGAGTCGTGGGACCAGGCTGGGCATGGAGCTTGCTTGGGATTCTCTCCCTCTGCCCATCTCTCTTGCTTGCACACTCCCTCTGTATATACAAAATAAAATAGGGGCGCCTGGGTGGCTCAGTCAGTTAAGCATCCGACTTC
Source organism: Acinonyx jubatus (assembly GCF_027475565.1). Lineage (NCBI taxonomy): Eukaryota > Metazoa > Chordata > Mammalia > Carnivora > Felidae > Acinonyx > Acinonyx jubatus. Next base: position 43,672,411 of record NC_069384.1, read on the forward strand.
GGCTCAAGTCATGATCTCACAGTCCGTGAGTTTGAGCCCCATGTCCAGCTCTGTGCTGACAGCTTGGAGCCTGGAGCCTGCTTCAGATTCTGTGTCTCCCTCTTTCTGACCCTCCCCCGTTCATGCTCTGTGTTTCTCTGTCTCAAAAATAAATAAACATTAAAAAAAATTTTAAATAAAATAAATAAAAATAAAACAAAATGTAAAATAAAACATTTATGCAGTATCAGCATCATTTTATTGTAAAGCACATCTTTTATTTGAATGCTATACAGAGATTATTGGATTTCAAAAAAATATGGATAAATAATCTGGAGTTCTATTTTAACTCTTAAATACTGGTAACTGTTTTTTAGGTTTACATGACTTATGTTAAAATCATACAATAAATTTCAAATTCTATTGATTTTTATAACTTTCAAAATAGGGAATTCTAAAGTTGATATTTCCCTTCTCTTCATGTAACATATAAAAGAAATAAAGCTTAAAGTTTATTTTGTTAATATACACATCTGGTGTATCGCTGTTTGCTGTAATGAATCTCTCTAACTCCATTGTTCTTTTGTATTCATAGTGATACTTCATGATCATCAAAGTCTCTGGATAAGTTCTGAAAGACCTCTAATTAATAATTTAAGCTTAGTTTCTTTTGTTTGCAAGATCTGGGCCTAATGAAATATAAAAAGTAGCTCAATTACTTGTGTAGTTTTAAAACTAAACACTCCTAAATATCATAAATATTTGAAGTAAACATTACTCTGTCATACCATGAATGATATTTTAAAACCATAAAATTTAAATAGTATAATGTTGTTCATTAAAACAGTGGAAATATAGACTCTAAATATAATGTCTTTATACAATACATGTGAACACATACACTTGCTTATGAAAATTATTTTTAGCCATAAAATTTTTCAAAATATGTGTAACATACGGTTTTAGCTTATGGTCAATATATAATTTTAGGGTTAAATTACTTTTAACATAATAAATTTAGAGGATAAAATATGTGAACATGCATTAAATGTAGAAAACATATTGATTTAAAATGCAGTGAAATTATTGTGTCATTATGTATAGAAACCTTAGAAATAAATTTTGAAAAACTTGTCTTGCTTTATCTAACCAGACATATAGCCATATTATAAGGTAACTTACTATTTTACTAATTGGGAATACCCATATATTACAATAAAGGATTTGTGCTTGAATGGAAAGCTGTCCTGAAATATCGGAGATATTCAGATTTTTTTCCACTCTCTACTGAAATTAAAACATCCACTCAGAGCTATTTATTAAAAGAGATTGACAAGCAAAAAAATATTTATGAAGGCATATGGTATAACAAATAGATACTTTAGTTTAATACCACAAAGTATGGTATTCAATACTTAAAAATCTTGAGAGTAACACATGAAACAATAAGAAACCAAAGACAGAGTATAAGGAAATCATAAAATGTATAATAAAATGCTTTGTGTTCAGAAAATATCAAAGTAATAAAAATTCTAAGTTACATTTGGTCATTTCTTCTTTTTTCTTTAATGGCACTTAATTGCTTTTTTAAAATGTCCCTTAGTCCTATTTAATTTCATCACTAATATTCAATAGCCCTTAAATTCACCCAAATTTGTATACATCTCTTTTTATTCATTGTAATTAGAATAAGAAAATGAGATTTTAAAATAAAAAGACTCAGTACTTGCATATAAAATATTTATCACCATATCAATGTGGGAAGACAGATACAATTTCATCGGAGATATAGGATATAAAAACTTCATTGTTTTGTAATATATTTATATATATACAGCAAGCAGGAAATCTTTCAAAATCAAAATATACATATGCTTATCTTTCCAAAATATTGCCTGTGAGTAAAAATGAATGCAGCTCGGTACATATATCCTCATTCTTCCTGAAAAATTTTATATCTTCCTTAAAGATAACCTAGCCCAAACTATAACATTATCTCTAATATTTGTTATGAAAATTTCCTGATTTATACACATCAGGAAACTTGGATGATCTTATAGCAAAATCCAGTAGTGATGAAAAATGTATGAGTTAAGCAAGACATTTGCATTGTGAGTCTAATTTTATTATAAAAAATGTTAAAATTTGACAAGTATACGGAGGAACTGAAAACCTCATATGAAGCTGGTGAAAATGTAAAATAGTGTAGCAGTCTTAGCATATAGCCATGGAAGTTCCTCCATTTGTTAAACATAGAGTTATCAGAAATTCTACACTTAGGTATATAGACAAGATAAATGAAAACATACATCCAAGGAAAAACATGTACACAAAAATTCATAGCTACATTATTTACAATAGTCAAAAAGTTGACACAATGCAGTAATTAATAAATTGATGAACTGATTTTAAAACCTGGTATACCCAGGTGACTCAGTCAGATCAGTGATGGACTCTTGGTTTCGGCTCGGGTCATGATATTGTGGTTCAAACCCTGCATGGGGCTCTGTGCTGTCAGCATGGAACCTGCTTGGGATTTCTCTCTCCCTCTCTCTCTGCCCCCCCCCATTTGCACCCACACACACTCTCAAAAAAAAAACTTTAAAAAAGTTGTATACCCATACATTAGATATCATTCACCAATAAAATGGAATGAGGTCCTCATACGTGTTATACTATAGACAGATTGTGAACCCAATATGCTAAGGGAAACATACCAGTCCCAAAAGACTGTATATGACAATTCCATTTATATGGAATATCCAGAACAGGCAAATCTATAGTGAGACAAAAGAAATTACATTGATGAGTGGATAAAGAAGATGTGACACACACCTGCACACACACACACACTGAAATACTACCCAGCCATAAAAGAGAATGAAGCCTTGCTATTTGTGACAACATGCATAGAACTTGAGGCTATTATGCTAAGTGGAATAAGTAAGACAGAGAAAGACAAATACTACATGATTTCACTTACATGTGGAATCTAAAAGCAAAACAAAACAAAACACAAACTCATAAATGCAGAGAGCAGATTGGTGGTTGCCAGAGCCAGGTCGGGGGTAAAGGAATGGGCAAAGGGAAAATAAGAAGTAAGAACTTCTAGTTATAAAATGGATAAGTCGTGGGAATATAATGTACAACATGGCAAATAAAGGCAAAACACTGTATTAACTTGGTAAGATGATGGATGGTAACTAAGATTTATTGTGGTGACAATTTCCCAATGTATACAAATGTCAAATCCCTATGTTTTACACCTGAAAATAATACTATATTGTTTGTCAATTATGCCTCATTAATTTAGAAAAAGGTAGTAAATTACAGATTGCCTAGGGCTGGGATTGGGGGTAGGGAGGGTTATTATGTGGGAAATAGGGTGTGGATGCTAATGAATATATACCTTCTTTCGGGAGGGAAAAAATGTCCTAAAAGTAAATTATGATGGTAGCTTCACAACCTGGAAATTTTTTAAAAAGAAAAAAAAAACATTAAATAGTACAATTTATATGGGTGAATTTTATGATATGTAGCTCAATAAAGCTAATAAAAATATATGAATATTTTCCATAGGAACCATTTATTTTCAAAATCATATTTTATATCTTCACTGAATATTAAGTAGTCTATGAAATTCTACAGTAGGTTAAAGCTTATGGACAATGCTACAATGAAAGACATTTAATCCAATGCCCAACAAAATTCCCAGCTGATAGTAATTCAAATAAAATTTCTGATACATTCCATATATTTCAGGTGAGCTTTAATAGGTGAGCTCTCTAATACTGAATTCATACTAAAATTTTAGAAATGCTAATTAACAATTTTATTATGAAATATACCTAACTATTGTGTATCTTGAATTAGGTATTTAATGATACTGTGATCAACACTTTAATCCATTTAAAAAAATAAAACCAGTCCTCAAAATTATTAGAGCCATCCTTACCTCCAGCTATCCACTGATAAGCTAAAATTCCATACAGGTTTGATTTGTAGTTGGCTATTAACCCATGCATAGTTAGCTACACCACACATACAAGTCAACAATGCAATTTGAAGAGTCTTACCATTGATAATTGAGACATGTCTCATATTGATTCAGGAAGTACTTTGCCTTATCATTTAACATTTTCAGCTTGATGTAACAAAATAAGCATTCAATAAACTATTCACCTAAACAGAGAACCATGCTACTTCAATTATACTCAAGTTGATTGAAACCAATTTAATGGTAATTAGTAATTTACAAGGTCAAGAGGCTCACACTTCTCTAACTCCATGCTGGTTAAATGGTCACAGCTCATATGTGGATGAGAATACCAAGTGAAATAAACACACGAAAATCATTTAAAAGGGGTTGGTATTTTAAGTATTTAAATCAATAACAAAATTAAAATTTGGCTGCTTTTCATAATACTTAAGGATTTGTATTGACTGTTGACACATTCTTATTTTTGTGGTTATTTCTAACCATAAATTCAAAATACCTCTGATTTTTTTTCAGCAGAGCAGAATCTCTACCTTTAGTTTATTTTTTGGTCCTTGTACCTCTGTTCTTAGATTTGGTTCTAAGTTTCTTTTTTATTTTTTAAGTTTATCCATTTATTTTGAGAAAGAGAGAGTGAGTGGGGTAGGAGCAGAGAGAGAGAGAGAGAGAGAGAGAGAGACGCGCAAGCAGGTTCCACACTGTCAGCACGGAGCCTGATGTGGGACTCAAACTCATGGACTTTGAGATCATGACCTGAGTCAAAATCAAGAGTCAGATCTTTAACCGACTGACCCACCCAGGTGCCCCTAAGTTACTTTTTTAAAAACAGAGAAATCATGTGACTTTTGTTGTATAGATTTTTCTTAATTATAAATATTGTACTTTATCATTGGTTTTATCACTAAATTCCCCAAAGATCAAAATGTATTTATAGGTGAACACATTTGAAAGTATCACACAGAACTCAGAAATCTTAAAAGAAGTGAGCATTACAAAATGAAACCGGTAAAGGTACCTGGGTAGCTCAGTCCGTTAAGTACCGACTTTGGCTCAGGTCATGATCTTGTGGTTCATGAGTTGGAGCTCTGCATCAGGATCTGGGCGGACAGCTCAGAGCCTGTATCCTGCTTCAGATTGTGTCTCCCTCTCTCTCTGCCCCTCCCCCACTCATGCTCTGTCTCTCTCTCTCAAAAATAAAATAAACATTAAAAACACTTTTTTAAAGTGAAACTAATATCTAGGGAAATTAAGTTGTCCATAGACACATAGGGAGTGAGTAACAGAACTGGAAAGAGAATTCAGCTTCTTCATTGCCCTTTATGTTATAACAAATATTAAATATGTAGTATATAATTATAAAATAAACACATTCTATCTCTCTTTTCTTATCTCGTACATACAGTGAACACATATCCCTACACACAAAAATGTAGGCACAACTCATAATATTGGGAATCATTCAATATGATTCATTAAAATGGTATATATCCTCCAGCATATGTTTCAATGACAAAAGTAGATACCTCATTTTCATTGATGAAATATTTTGCATTGCACTATCAAAAATAATGATAGTCAGGGGCGCCTGGGTGGCCTAGCCAGTTAAGCATTCAACTCTTGATTTCGGCTCAGGTCATAGTCTCACCGTTTGGGAGTTGAAGCTCCACATCAGTGCAGAGCCTGCTTGGGATTCTCTCTCCCTATCTCCCTGCCCCTCCCCTTCTTCCTCCCTCTCTTCCTACCCCTCCCCTTCTCTCTCCCTCTCTCTCTGCCCCTCCCTCTCTCTCTGCCCCTCTCCTTCCCTTAAAATAAAAATAAATAAACTTTAAAGAAATATCAATAGTGAGATAAAACTTGTCAATTGAAAAAATAGGACATAAACAGGTGCCAAATGCTTCAACATAAAACTTTCCTTCAGGTGGTATAACACATTTTAAGTATTATCTAAGTTATTTCTGAGGGAACAAATAGGTTCCTAAATTTCTATAGCTTTGAATGACATTTGAGGCTGATTTGGCTATTTAGACATTAGTTACTTTTTGTTTCTATCTTGCAAAAATGCTTAGTGATAGAAGATTCACTCTGATCTGAATGTTTTTATAAATACAAAACATTTAACTATTTCTTTAGACCACTGTTCCATTTATAGGCCCTATTCAAATTCAACAAATCTTAAGCTCAAAATTAGTCCAGCTTTGTAAATGTTTAGAAAAGCTTTCTTTAAGGTTGTTTAATTCATCATTTCAATTGGAAGACTAAAATTTTATCTGAGATTCTTTGAACATGAGATAGATAATTGAATTCAGATTTGCTGTCCTTTGCTTCACAGACAAAACTGAAGAAACTTTGGGCAGGAGATTTGGGTGTGAACATAAAATATAACCATAAAAGGGCAAAGATTCAAGCTTCACATAGGAAATACTGACTTACTTTGTGTCTGTGAACATGTTATTTAAATATTATTTTCTAGGAGAAATAAAGAACTTTAAAATAAATTAAGTTAAAAAAGAGAAATAAATGGAAGATCTGGCAGGGAATCTATTTTCCATCCCAGCATATTCTTATTAAAAAAAAACAAAAAACAAATACAAGCTTCACAAAAAGAGTAAATATTCCACACTTACTTTTCTATATTCTTTATTCACTAAACAACAAATTGTTACAACAGTACTTTGGTTCTTAGAAATAATGACACTAAATTTAAAAGAAAAAAAATGTTTTTTTTATAAAGATTTTCCTGTGATGAAACATAAATATAGAAAAGAAAAGTTAGAAAATAGAGTAGAAAGTCAAAATGGAAGCAATTCTTCTAAACTGATTTGGACTCATTTTTTCTTTGCATGTTTTATAATTAAGCATTGAGAGATAGATTTTAAAATATATTTTAAGCACTAGAAGAAAAAAGTATGCACTGAACCATTTTCCTTTTTTCCCTCTAAGCCCAAGGACTTTACTAGTTCAGATTTTCAGTGGTTATTACTTCAATTTAGTTTGAATAATTTTCATATCAGTATGTACAATAAAATGCATAGAAACATGTTTAAATGGGCATTTGATGAGATAAAGAGCTTTTTAAAGAGTAATAATCCCTATACACCATCTTTAGAAATGGTTTGTGAGTAATTATTTATTCTTAAAAAAAGAACACATTATCCAAAAGCCAATGTGTTGGTTTAACTGTATTATAAATTACAACATGTAGCATATTATGATTAATGAGTCAAATGCAGTGAAATCTAATCATATTTACCACCTTAATTTTCTTGTTCTGTGTTATAGGAATTCTCAGCCAATAATACAACAGGACAATTGGAACACTAATGCTATGAGTCCCAATGCATTCTATCGTAGAAACACATCACGAACAACAGGAATGACACTCTTAAAAGAATGAAAAGAAAAAGCACAGAATGGGAGTAAATATTTGCAAATAACACATCTGATAAAGGATGTATATCTAGAATATCATAATGAACTGCCCAACTCTATTAACAAGAAAGCAAACAACCCAAAAAATACCCTGAGAAAAGATTTGAACACACACTTAACAACAACAACAACAACAACAGCAACAACAAAGAATTCTAGTTGAATGTCACAGCATGGATATAATTCAAAATATGAGGCATAGAGGGCACCTTGGTGGCTCAGTCAGTTAAGCTTCCAACTCTAACTTCAGCTCAGGTCATGATCTCCCAGTTTGTGGGTTTGAGTTCCACATGGGGCTCTTCACTGACAGTGCAGGATCTGCTTGGGATTCTCTCTGTTCCTCTCTCTCTGCCCCTCCTATGCTCATATGAGCTCTCTGTCTCTCAAAATAAATAAATAAACTTAAAAAATATGGTGCATAAGTGAAGGCAGACCAAAAGTCAACTTATTGTATGACTCCATTTATATTGACCCTTGAAAAATGCAAACTAATTTATATTGCCAGAAATTCAATCAGTGGCTGATTAGGGAAGCAGATATTACAAAGAGGCATGAAGAAACTTTTGGGGAAAGAAGAGATATATACACTATCTTGGTTGTGGTTATGGTTTCACAGTTACGTACCTATGTCAAATATATCAAACAAACCATTTAACTATTTGTAATTTTGTTGTCTGTAGATTATACAGCAACACACATGTAAAAATTTGGGGTAACTACAAATTTAAAGTTCAGTGGATTTTTCTTTGTAGGAATTTTTAGAACTTATGAAATATGCTTAGAACTCATGAAATATGTTTAGAAAATGCTAACTTGAAAAAAGGTCAAAAGTATTTTCAGTGTAAGGCTTTTCAGAGTTTATATATATCAATATAAATAAAACTTTGTGCATCTATTACATAGATGATTTTATAAACATTATTGAAATTAATTTTTCAGTCATGAATTATTTCACAAGACAGCATCCTTGGAATATATTTTGGAGAATACTATATAATAACAATACCCAATATTGCTAGTTGGCTTTATAGTGTCATATAGTGGCTAAGTTGGACACCAAGAGATGACCAATTCTGCATCAAAGAAGTAGGATCCCATTTAAGAATTAGTGGGAAGGAAATGCTTGACCTGAGTAGTTAATACATTTTAGCTTCCTTTGCATCTAGTCGGAGTCTGTATTACAAGTTCTTGCAATTGGTAGGTAAACAGAATATACGTGTATCACATTCATGAAAAAAGTGGGTGAGAAGGGGTATTCTTTCTGCACATTTTCTCTCCCTGTACATTGGCTGAAAAAGAAGGTCCCAAGAACCCTAGAATATAACAATCTTAATATCTGAATTGTAAATCTTAGCTTGACTGAAAAATAAGTTCTCTAAATTTTTGGAGTTAGTGACAGCTATCAATATTACCATAAACAATATAAAATTTTGTCATTGAAAATGTTTAGTTCTCATTGTGCAACTTCTATTAATACTTGGAGAATTTTGTCAAGGTGTTCCACTCCCAATTACTGTAGCACAAGATACCTTTTACTCTATGTATCTTATGTACCATATTTCTCTTAACATCAGAATATAAAAGATAAATAATTTGATATGCCTCCCCAATAGGATTTGTTAAGTTTAAGTTCAAATCAAATAATTCCTTTTTTTATAACCATAATATGAAGAGATAAATTGAACTCAAATCCAGCTTGATATCTGTGTCATTATTTCCAACATTGATTTTGCATTTCATCAAACGTCCCTGAAAGCTATCTAGACTGAAATGTATTTTATTGGGTTTCGTGGGTGTCTCAGTTGGCTGAGCATCTGACTCTTGATTTCTGTTCAGGTCATGATCTCATGGTTTGTGAGATCAAACCCTGCATCAGACTCTGCTCTGACAGTGTGGAGCCTGCTTGAAATTCTTTCTCTCCCTCTCTTTCTACCCCTCCCCCACTTGTACTATCTCTGTCTCTCTCTCTTAAAAGAAAAATAAACATTAAAAAAAATCAAACCTACATTGTGTAAGTCACCCATTACAACAATATCCCAAATGGCAGCATGAATGTTAATCTGTTTTAAAACAGTCCTAAATATTTTCCTGAGGAATATTTTTACTTTGTATTATGGAATTAGTCTCTCCACCATTAGTGAAAATTTGATAGCTGATTTTTTTTTAATTTTTATTTATTTTTGAGAGAGAGAGAAACACAGCATGTGAGACAGTGGGGCAGAGAGAGAGGAGGACACAGAATCCAAAGCAGACTCCAGGCTCTAAGCGCAGAGCCTAATGCAGGGCTCGAACCCACCAACCATGAGATCATGACCTGAAATGAAGTCAGAGGCTCAACCGACTGAACCACCCAGGTGCCCCATAGCTGATTTGTTATTAGCTTGATAGCAAGATTTTTCTCTATTATTGTTAGGAGACAGTGTTCATAAGAAAACTTTGAAAATTACATGTTTGCATGAATAAAGAAATATATACCATTCATAAGACTAAATTCTTATCCTCCAAGTTCTCATCATACTATACAACTTGAATGCTATGAGAAAATTGCTATTAAGTTTCAAAAAAAAACATATCTATTTTTACTTTTGATATATGTAATATCATAAATTCACATTCTGAAGCCTAAATTAAGACTCATACATATAGAAATGATCAAATTTTGAAAGGGATTTTTTTTTTAAATCATACTTGCTTTAACAATGTTACATCAACAAATAAAGAAGACATACAGGACCCAAAATGACAGTGCTTAAAAATCTGACTTTTACTGCAGGAAAAGACACAATGCAGCGATCAACTAAGGATGCACATCATAGCCACAGTCTGCCCCACAGTATGGGTTTAAGAGGCCACAATTGAGCTCCTGTTACCTTCTCCCTGTAAGGGCCACAGATGGACAAGATTCTCCTTTTGGATCAAAAACCACCACCAAGTACATGGAACATCTGAGAATCAAAAGTCCAACATGGAGTGCTTGATGTTTAGTTGATATTTATTGTTCAATCTCATCACACATTTTAATTCCGATGTTTATTTGATATTTATTGTTCAATCTCATCACACATTTTAATTCCGTGTCTTGCACTGTAGGATAGACCTGAGAGGAAAACCTACACTCTCAATGCATGAATTGTTTTGAGGAGTCCCATTTATATTATTATCAGATCTTCCATTCTGTTTATTTCAACCCAACCAAAATTCCAAAGTCAACTCAGTACAATTTACAGCTGAAAACAGATAATGCTAACAGATTTGTCTTCATGGTACCTATTGTGTACTTATATTATCATTGGAACACCATCTCAATAATGCTACATTCTTAAGAGATAAATTCCAGATTCCTTAAACTGAAGAGTCATTTATTTCACAATTTGATTCCAGTCTATTTTTCTACAAGTGCAAATTCAGACCCAACTCAATAAAAATGCTCATTATTGTACTGTCGAATCTGTAATTAAGTAAAGACTTTTTGTTCTTCATGTAAGCCACGTGGAGAGTTGTTCACATCATGCCTTAAATGGCACACTTACCCTTAAATGACATGTTTGATGTCAGTTACTTATAATTCCTCCCTAAGTGTCCTTGTATTTCTAGAAGTAACTAGAATGTAATCAGTGTAACCTACAACACAGTGAGATCATAAATCTTACTCAAGTAGCAGTGGTTTTAAAAACTCTTGATTCACCTGAACTGTATTGGAACTGAGAAATCGCCATTTTAAACATGTATTCTTGTTCTGTTGTTGCTTTTATTTGTTTTGGTTTGTGTTTGTGTTTCTCCCCTGCATACTTTAAGAAATATTATTCTAAGGAGGGCTGCTCAAACTTAGAATTTGGGTACTAAAACCTTAAGGGACATTTTCAGTAAGTGTTCATATATTCTAAACAGCTAACCAAAACAACATATAAAAAAAAACTATAATTAGGAATTTCAAAAACACTAGTAATATGTTAGGTGTATTCCTCATTATCGATAGATATTCTACAGTTTACTCTTAATTTACTTATGAGAATAATATTGATGAAGGATAAGTTACATGCAATGTTCACTGGCATTCCTTTTGAATTCCCCAATGCTATGAAATTGTCAATTTGGCTAGGGAATCCTGGCTCAATCTGGATGGCTCTCCTTTTTCTTCCTCAGGATGTGATGATCCTTTCCTCCTGTATAAGCCACTCTTGTATTAAATTCTCACAGCTGGAGAGGAATTTACTATTTCCCATTTGGCTTCCAATTTTGTTTACAATGTAGCCAAGGTCAATGAATGTAGTGCATGTGAATGTATACATTTAAAATAAAATGATTGCAAAGTGATTATCTGATTTGTAAAAGAATACACCAGCATTTTTTAGTTAAAATACATGTTTGATGACTTCTCACTCTTCATCTATATATTCTTTGATAATACTTAAATTGGTCAAAGCTTTTTTTGGAACTTTTTTTTTGCCTTCATTTAACAATCTGTTATACATATGTTTTGAGTGCTCACTTGAGGGTAAGGAAACTAAAAATGTTTTGATCCAAAAACTTCTAAAAGTCATTTGATCCAAGGATAGCCTAACTTTACGCGACTCAATTCACAGTTAATTCAGTTTGTCAGTGATTTATGCATGCTATTATTTATCACACTGTATTAGTTTTGTAAGACTGCTGTAACAAATTCCCATAGGGTAGCTTAGAACAACAGAAAGTTTTTTCCTTAAAATTCTGGAGGCCTGAAGTCTGAAATCAAGGTGTCAGCAGGTCCACACTCCTGACGGCTCAGGGGAAGAACCTTCCTTGCCTCTTCCAGTTTCTGGTGATTTCAGGCACTCCTTGGTTTGTGGGAACATAACTGATCTCTGCCTCATTCCTCACAGAGCCTTCTCTGTGTCTCAAGTTTCTCTCTACCTTTTCTTATGATGACATCTATCATGGGATTTAGGGCTTATCCTAAATGCAAGATAATCTCATCCTGAGGTCCTTAATTTATTGTATCTGCAAAGATGCCTTTTTTTTCTGAATAAGATCACATTCTCAAATCCCAGGGATTAGGATTTAAACATAACTTTGGAGACCACTATTCAACCTATATCCACCAAAACGTTCATTCCTGAAAATAATTAATATGAAGGCTCCCTGAAATATTTTCAGCAATAATTATTGATTAATTGAAGTAAAAAAAAATCCTGAGAAGTTACTTTACATTGTTTCTCTCACCTCCCTCTCCGCTTCACACACACACACACACACACACACACACACACACACACCCCATTTTGGTATATTTTCAGAAACAAGATTAATCCCATTGTTCTAGTTTTACTTCACATATCTAACTCTATTTCCAAACTTCAATGATTATCATGGAAATAACAATTAAAAGATGCAAATGATTTTTGTATTTTTTTTTTCTTTTCAGAGAGAGAGAGAGAGAGAGAGAGAGAGAGAGAGAGAGCATGAGCCGGAGAGGGGCAGAAGGAAGAGAGATTGAATCTTAAGCAGGCTCCATGCTCAGCACAGACCCCCACACAAGACTCAATCTCACAACTGTGAGATCATGACCTGCACAGAAATCAAGAGCCAGATGCTTAACTGACTGAGCCACCCAGGAGCCTCAGAAGATGCAAGTATTTAGAAGGACCAGAAAGAAAACTCTGTGGCTGTGACAGACAATAGCAGAACTATCTGAACTTGATGTAGTGACCAGTAATTCATGCATATTTCCCTTTTATGTTCTCATCAACTTTAAAAGGCACTTGAAGTTCCTTTTCATAGGTGAGGAAATTTCAGTTCATAAGATCATAGTTTTAGCAAGATCAGATGGCTGGGGCAGGAGAGGACATAACAAAAGGGCATAAACAAGCCCCATGCTCTGAACTTCCAGCTTGAACACTTCACTAGCAAACAGAAGCTTGAGTTAGTTCCTGTTTAGGGTCTTGCTTCCTCTAACTGCACCCCAAACTCTGCTGGGTCCATCTGTTTCTATCTCAAAGAATTGCCTTTTCTTGAAAAACTACTTCTCTCCTCCCATACATACTTGGATGGTATGTTGTGCCTGAACTTCTTGAATAAATATATTCTCCAGGTTTGAAATATTTCCTCTTTAAAAACTGAAGTTTCCTCAAACATAAACAATACTGTGAGATATTTAAAGCTTGATCATAAAAAGGATAGGTGGTTTCAGCAGATGAGATCCCAGCAGATAAGAAGAGGAAGTATTGGGGGAAAAATAATACCATTGATATATGTTCCCGTGTTAATCTTTTCTTGAATTGTTTCTTTAATATAAATATTTTTGCTATCCAATTTAAATATATTTCTTTATAGCTCTATTTAAAGTCATTTGGATAGATTAGAAATAACGGTATATCTTTACATATGTGGGTATGTTTAAAGTGATGCATATTTTAGCAATGTTAATACAGGAAACTATTATCTACCTGATTGTTATGAGAATTGAAAGAACGCATTTTAAGTTTAATTAAAATCAAACTCAAACCTACCTCAGATTTATACTATTTGAGAACTTAGGTTAGGAAGATTTTCATTTTGACGTTCAGTTACTTAAATGGAAATAACATGTGCAGTTTGGAGACAGACAGACAAAGTCACAGTCAAAGAGACCTCTAATTTTGAAAAATAACACAATTTGTTAAATATTACATTTTATCTTCTGCCTTCAGGAATTAATTCAATAAATGTTAACAAAGTCCTAATTTAAATTTTTTTTTCAACGTTTATTTATTTTTGGGACAGAGAGAGACAGAGCATGAACGGGGGAGGGGCAGAGAGAGAGGGAGACACAGAATCGGAAACAGGCTCCAGGCTCTGAGCCATCAGCCCAGAGCCTGACGCGGGGCTCAAACTCACGGACCGCGAGATCGTGACCTGGCTGAAGTCGGACGCTTAACCGACTGCGCCACCCAGGCGCCCCACAAAGTCCTAATTTAAATCAAAGCATATTTTAATTAAATAACACTAACAAGCAAGCATTTATTATCACATCAATAAATAAAAGACTTTCAGCTGTATCCTTTAGCTGACTATTATTTCACTTAGTTAGACCTGAGTATTTTACTAAAGGGAAATGATATTTATTAGAAGACATTTATATGACAAATTAAACTTGTCTCTCATAGATCAAGTTTACATATATTTTAACTTCATGAAATACATATTACTTTGTATAAATGAGGTATAAATAGCCATTTGATGAACTAGTTTACTAAATTAAATCAAAGCACTATGTGAAAGATGTCAGAAAATGCTACCTTCTAAAATTAAATATTTATAAATAATATACTTATCTAAGCAGTCATAAATTAAGTAGGTAAATGTAAGAATTACTTTTTCTCTCACCAAATAAATTTGTTATTGAAGCTCTTATGTAAGTTATCTGAAAATAATATGTGAAATCTTGGCCAGTATGTATAGCAGTGCTTTTGTCATAAAATATATGGCAGAGATTTAGTTAACAGTAAGATAGACACTTTTGATACAATTTGACAAAATGCCTTCTTAATGAAACAAACATTCAAAATGGAAAATGGTAGACATAAATAATCTATTATATAGCTTTCTATAAATGAACTTAGTCATAATATATTTCTATAAATAGGGAGTGAAATGGAGGCCTTGATAGGGACACAGCCTGAGTTCTCCTTAGAAGATGTAAAAGGCTTTACAGAGGAGAAACTATATAATGCATATGCAAATGTAAAAAATCATGATAATTTTACATTTGAAAGAACATATACTATTAAAACATAGTTAGAAATCATCCTTACCATGTTTTTCAACTTCACTTATTTCTATCGAAATAAAGATAAACCAATGACCTGGAATTGAAACCTGAATTTTCTCACATTATTTCAGATGAAAATATCCCCTACCACTTTCCTTTTACTGCCTTCTATGATTTTTCAGAGGATATTGAAAAACACTATCCAATCTGTATAATGTACACAGGATGCACATTTTAAATTAAGGACACAGAAATGTTGAAAATAAAAGTATGGAAATAGACATTCCTTGAAAACACTGACTAAAGAATATAAGATAAATTTAAGATAAAAGAATTTTGTAAGGAATAAGAAAGGACACTATCGAATAGTGAAACAATTCAAGACAAAGACATAAAAATCATAAAGTTTTATAGACATATACATCTTCAAGTTTTATAAAACAAAAGTTGATAAATCATCAAACCTATATTCATACATCAAAAATAAAACATCTTTAGAGCCATAACGCAGCTCAAAAATGTTTTAAGGATGAAAATTACATGTGTATGTTGTCTAACAATTATGACATTAAGTTAAAGCACAATAATAAAAAGGTAACTAGAAAGTCCCCCAGGGCTTGAGAGGTATTCAGCACTCTTCTAAATAACTCAAAAAATGAAATTACAGGGTGCTTGGGTGGCTCAGTCAGTTGAGTATCTGACTCTTGATTTCAACTCAGGTCATGATCCCAACCAAAATCGTGGGAGGGAACCAGCCATCTAGCTCCATGCTGAATGTGGAGCCTGCTTAAGATTCTCCCTTTGCTCCTCTCCCCGACTCATGCTCTCTCTCTCTCTCTCTCTAAAAGAATAAAATTTAAAAGATGGAAATTATAATGCAACAAATAATAATATAATCTAAAGATAATGAAAATGTAATTCCTGAAAATTGTAGAATGTGGCTAAAGAATCTGAAGAGAATATTAAATATGTATTAGATCCAAATTTGTATATTAGAAAAGAACTTTGAAGACCAATTATCTTAGCTTTCAACTCAGAAGTTATAGAAAAAAAGTGCAAGGGTAAATTAAAATGAAAGAGAAGGATGGGGTGCCTGGGTGGCTCAGTCAGTTAAGCGACTGACTTTGGCTCAGGTCATGATCTCATGGTTTGTGAGTTCCTGCCTGCGTTGAGCCCCATGGTGACAGCACAGAGCCTGGAGACTGCTTTAGATTCTGTGTCTGCCTCTCTTTCTCTCTCTCTCTCTCTCTCTTTCTTTCTTTCTCTATCAAAAATAAACATTTTAAAAAATGAAAAAATGAAAGAGGAGGAAAACAATAAAAATAAAGACAGAAATTAATAAATATAAGACCAACCATAAAATAAAGAAAATCCTAAAGACAAAATTGATTTTTGAGAAAGGCCAATAAAATTGGTAGTGAGACTGACCCCTAAAAAGAGATAACTGAAAACACAAATTATCAACACCAACTGTGAAAAGGGTGTTGTTATTCCATATTTTTCCAACATTATGTAGGAAATTAGAGTATATTAAAAAGAAATATATCTAAAATTTTAAAATAACTAAAATGTCAAAAAATTTTTGAAATAGGCTTCAAAACTACAATTTATAAACTTAATACAAGAAAATATAGACAGTCTGAGTAATTATATATATAGTAAAAACTTGAATTCATAATTAAAAACCTTACCAGCAAAAACATCCTGGGCCCGATTGATTTATAGGTGTATTCTTCCAAACATTTAAAGAAGAAATACAACTAATTGTGGCAATTTTTCCAAATAATATGAAAAGAGAGACCACTTCCCAACTCATAGTATTTGGGTAAGCATGAGTCTGACAACAAAACCTTGCCAGTACATTTCAAGAAAAAAAAAATCTATACCGGTATGTTTAATGAATTCAGACACAAAAATTCTAAACAAAATATCAACAAATTTAATACAGAGATTTCTAAAGAAGACTATACACCAAGACTGGGTTGGAGTGCCTGGGTGGCTTAGTCGATTAAGGGTCCAACTCTTGATTTCAGCTCAGGTTATGATCTCACAGTTTGTGAGATAGAGCCCTACATCAGGTTCTGCACTGACAGCACGGAGCCTGCTTGGGATTTTCTCTCTCTCTCTCTCTCTCTCTCTCTCTCTCTATGCGTCTCTCTCTCTCTCTCTCAAAAATAAATTAAACTTAAAAAAATACAATCAAGAAATGTAGGGTTGATTCAAAAATTTGAAAACTCAGCAATGTAAATCATCACCTTAATGAAATAGAATAACAAGCAATGTAATAATCTCAGTATATATGAAATTATTTGAAAAAAATTAAGACGTTCATGTAAAAAGAATAACTGTCAGAAAACTAGGAATAGGAAGGAAAATCTTTAATCAAAAGGAAAATAATAGTCTTCAAAGAACAAATAGCTGTCTTAATATTGAAATGTTGGTATCTTTCCCTCTAAGCTTGCGAACAAGAATATTTTTTATCAGTGTTTTAATTCAGTAGTGTATTGGATATCTTTGGCAGTGTAAAAAAGCAAAAAATGTCATAGCAAGTCTTAATATTGAAAAAAAACCCTCATTTTTAGATTATATGATTAGGCTTATAGAAACTTCAAAAAATCAACAAATTAGAATATTTGCTGAATAGAGTCTGAATAGTAGTTTCCTTAATAGATGTGGGGATACACTATGTTCACAGATAACTCAATATTGTCAGAATTAAACTTCTTTTATGGATCTGTAGATTCAATCCAACCCCAAAGATATTTTTTGTGACAATTGACAAATTGATTTAACAACATATATGGAAATGCAGAGAACGTAGAATAGTCAAGCAAGTTTGAAGAAAAAGGAATAAGCCCAAAAATATTTCCTCTTTATATAAAATATTTTATGATATAAAATATAATTTTAAATCTACACTAATTAAGACAGTAAGGCACTGGTTCTTGATAGACAAACATCAAGGTAATAGAATACATAATTCAGAAAGAAACCTTTATCTTTTTGGTCAATTCATTTATAACAAATGTCTCATTGTGATTTATTGGGGAAAGAGCCAGGAGACAACCAATAATACTGAATAACTTAGATATCCATATAAAAAAAAATTCAGCCTTGACACTTACTTAATAATATAGATAAATATTAGTTCAGAATGAATTATATATCCAAGAGTAAAAAATTATTTAAAAATTACATGCAAAAAATAGATGATAGATAAATGATAATAAGTTAGACAGATAGATACAGGTAGATATCCATCATTTCCACTGCTTCATATATACCCCAAAGAAATGCAGATGCATATTCATTAAAAACATTTAACAAAATGTCCACAAGAACATGATTTGTCATAGACCTAAGTCGGAAAAAGACCAAACATCCATATACAGCAGAATGAATTATTAAGTTGGTATATATTGATAGAATATGTCAGACATAAAAGAGCCTATGAATTATATGACTCAATTTATACGATGTTCAAGGTAAAAAGTATATGTTCAGGCAAAACTAAACTATACTAATTGAGTATCTATTTTAATGTGGAAAAGTTTTAGGCGAAACAATCCTGTTACTTGGTGAATTCTTAATTGGAAATAATTGTTTGGTAAGACAGTGTTTCTGACAAGAAACATATATTATGGTTTGATTTAAGATGATTTTATTGCTGTTTTATAAACCTATATTTACATTTCTATAAACTCATGGATTTTACAATTTCTTAAATATGAATCAGTAAAAACAAGATTATCTTTAAAATTTTGTTTCTCTGGAATGCTACTTTTGAGAGTTCTTTTATAAAATTTTACTGTTAAACTAATATATAAAGGAAATAATTTCAAGCTGGAAGGAATATATATCTTTTACTTCAAATATTTAATATAATTACTTTTAATAGAACATTTGAAACATTTTCCTTTTGTCTTGTTTAATAGTTATTCTTTTAAGCATGTTTTATTTGCATAGTTTGTATAGGATTGTGATTTTAAAATTTTATATTATATATTTACATACATATATACACACATATATTCATAGCTTTCAATGTATGAGATTGCTGCATATATTTCTCAGTTTGTTACTTATTTTTGTTACTTGACACAATAATATTTGAATTTTATGCAATGTAAATGATCAATCTTTAGTTTTCTTTTATACATACGCTCACCGCACCCTTACATTGAAAGCAAAAAATATTCCATATTTTATTCCATTTCATTTGCCCACATCTTAAAAAATTTTGATATATGATGGCACCAATTATCCGTACTTTATTTGCAAAATATAAGGAAACTGCTAAGTTTTATAATTAGGTATACTAAGTATCTGTGTCTAGTTCTAACCTTTTTGGAAGCAATTAGTTATTAAGCAGTCCTAAAGATTCTAATCTCTTTCATTTTAATAAGCAAAAAAATAAATTATTTCCTTCCATACTCTCGGATATTCTTGACAAGATGGAAAGCAAGTGAAATTTTAACAACACAATTCTTGGAAAGAGAGAAGCCAAAGTAAGACATAAAAGAATATAAAACATTAAATTTGAGGACAGCTAAGAAGTCTAACGAGCAATATCCAAAGAACATCAAATCTTAAAGTGCTCAAGGACAATTATAACTTCCTGACCTGTGCACAATGGTAGTTTCCAGTCCAGATGTGATATCTACATTCAGACTTAAAATAATGATTTGGTTCATTGTCCCTTGTCCATTTATAGAAATCTGGCTAATGGTGAACACATATGCAACATCCAATTTTTGTGAGACAGAAAAAGCAAATGTTAAATAGATTTCGCAAAGAGGTTAGAGTGGAAGAGAGCCAAAGCATAAAAGACTCTTAAAAACTGAGAACAAACTGAGGGTTGATGGGGGGTGGGAGGGAGAGGAGTGGGTGATGGGTATTGAGGAGGGCACCTTTTGGGATGAGCACTGGGTGTTGTATGGAAACCAATATGACAATAAACTTCATATATTGAAAAAATAAATAAATAAATAAATAAATAAATAAATAAATAAATAAATAAATAGATTTTGAGAGCCAAGATAGTAAGGATGCTCCCCTGGACCTTAGCAATCTTTTGGAGGACATAGAAAAACTAAACTTTATTGTCTACATAGACATTCAGTAGTGATCACAGAGGGCTTTGACAGACAAAAATGCAACTTAACAGCTCCCCAAATGTTGAAGAGTAAGCTTTTAATAAAATATCTCCCTGACAACAGTGACAAAGGAATTAAGGTGGGGCCATAAACACCAGAATAAAAACAAAGGTAGAAAGAGCAGTTAAAAAGTGTTTACAAAATAGCACCTATCTAAATAATAATCAATTATCTTCAGTAGTTGTCTGTCTTTTCTCTTAGTTATTAGTCATATACTCTTACATTTTTGTATGTAATTTTTATAGTATCTGACCATTGTATATATGAGAACTGTAAAGTCCTCAGATAATGTAATCTTGCACCCCAGAGATTATTTCCTTTTCTCTGTTAGGCAAATGGATGAAAGTATAAGCGACTCATCCAACCACACATTGCAGGAGATCATGGCTGTGTTATAATTTATTAATTTTCAATATACATTTGATGCATTCCAGATGAACATTTGGTTCATTCTAGGGTAGAATTTTAATTGAGAGCTCTTTGAGTCTTTCATCCTCATCATTTAAAGGCTGAGGGTAATTCAGTTCTTCCCTTCAAAGGTCCTTTTGTCTTGTTTTGTTTTGTTTTTGATTAGTTAATAGACTACTTTTTAGAGCAGTTTTAGATTTACAGAAAAAATGAGCAGAAAGTATAGAGCTTACATACATGTACTCTCCCTCTGTGCACAGCGTCCCTTATTATTAACATCTTTCCCTGGTGTAATAAAGTTATTATTGGTGAATGAATTTTGATATGTTGTTATTAACTAAAGACCATAGCTTACGTTAGGGTTCACTCTGTGCTGTACGGTTCTATGGGTTTTGACAAATGTGTGACGTCATCTATCCATCACTATAGTATCTCAGAGAATAGTTTCACTACCCTAAAAATGTCCTATGCTCCACCTATTTATCCTTTCCTCCCTCTCCCTAAACCTCTGGTAAACACTGATATTTTTACATTGCTATACTTCCTCCTTTTCCAGAATATCATGTAAGTAGGCATACAGTATGTAGACTTTTCAAACTGACTTGTTTTCACTTAGCCATATACATTTAAGTTTCCTCCATGTCTTTTTGTAGCTTAATACGTCATTTCTTTTTCAGTGAATGGTCATTTCTACTGCTCCACATCCTTGTCATTTGGGCTTTTGTGAAACTAAAGTCGGTTTCTCAAGAAACAGATCCCCTTGACTTTAGGTGTTTGTGGAGAACAGAATGATCTGAGCATATTTTATCAAAAGAATTTTTTTAATGTTTATTTATTTTTGAGAGAAAGACAGACAGAGTGCAAGTGGGGAAGGGGCAGAGAGAGAGGGAGACACAGAACCCCAAGCAGGTTCTGGGCTCCTGCTGTCAGCACAGAGCCCTATGTGGGGCTCAAACTCAAGAGCCCTGAGATCATGACTTGAGTGGAACTCGGGCTCTTAACTGACTGAACCACCCAGGTACACAGCTCTAAGCATATTTTAAAATGAGCTGTTCTCCATCCCTCAGCCCTTACTGGAAAAACAAGATTTTCCTCTAATCTTCACCCTGATAACCTGGTAGAACTTCTGAAGGTAAAATTCACAAAACTGTGCTTCCTCAATAAGACTGAGCCCAGAAGTGGCTAGATTGAGACACAGGTTATGCATCCATCACAGAAAGTTTATTGTAGTGGTGACAATGAGACCTGTAACATTTTTTGCTAGTCTCATGGAGTGGAGTGGAAGTAACGAGACTTTTTGATATTAGAAACAATTAAAGAATAATAATTTTAGATCACTTGCCAAAATAGCAATCAGTGTACTTCCTACAATTTGACCTCTAGGGCCCTAAAGAAACTGGATCCCAAAAATGGGAGTTTTTGAAATATGTCCATATTCAAGTGGAGATCAAAGAAGCCCAACGAAAGAACTCTGGACTGACAGTGAACTGTGTATTGAACAAAAAAGTTATTTTTAAAATGGCTATTTTGAAGATTATGATCCTGACTTTGGAGGAACTACAGTGATGGACAGTGGAAGGAATCACATATAAAATTCCTCAAATAAAAATTAATTACTTAAAAAAAAAAGACTGAGCCCCAGGAGTTTTTATATTTGAACTAGTGCACATTAAATCTTGGACAATTAGTCAGTCACCCTTTAAATGTTCCCACCATGCTCCAGTAATGACGGCAATGACTTCTGTTTCCAGTAAGCTATGATTCTCTGTGTTCATCTATGTCTCCTTTTGGGGCAGTAGTGGCCTGACTTGTGACTTCACAAGAAGAATTGTTGGTTTTTAGTTTATTGTCAGCTTTCTTCTTGCTGTCAGGATAGAACTGATGACTTCCAAGTTCTTAACATGTTGGACCTTCAGAGCTTTCTAACTTCTCCCTGGTGTAGCTTCACGTTGTGGCAAATACTTGAAGTCAAAGATTGGACATGTTTTTTAGTCAGGGGCCACCACCCATTTTGCTTTCTAAACACTGAAAGACCTCTGAAATGCTACTGTGATTTTAAGATGTACTGGGCCTACAGGTTAAGTCCCGTATGCAGCCCCAGAATTCAGCAAAGAGCCACTGGGGAGGAAATGTGGCTGTGTGCTTGAGGTCCTTTAATCTTATAATTTCTAAGTCTAACCCCACAAAACCATTGAGAGCGTTCCCCCTTTTTCTTTCAGAGGTCAAATATCTTTTGAGTATTCAAAACCTCCACAATGAATGAGCAAGAACCCTCAGAAAAATGTCTATTAATCACCAACATACATCTGAACAGTTCAGTTCTCTCTGGAATTCTGATTCATCTAGTTCTCATTGATTTTTTTTTACCACAGTTACAAGATATATTTCTGTTATTATTTTGGCTTTTTTAGATTTACTGCAATAGGATCATTGACTTGCCATGGTCCACTACATCTTACATATAAATGGATATTGCTTTTTGCCATTTTAAAAGCTATTTTCACTGGATATAAAAGACAAGCTTGGCATTTACTTCTTTTCATAGTTTCAGTGTTGTCTTGTGATTGGCTTTTGGCTTCATTTCTTTGAGTGCAGATTTATTTCTTTCTCTCTGCATTTAAGATTTATTTTTTGTCTTCAATTTGCAGAAGTGTTATTTTCATGTTATTCTTTTTCTAAACTTATACCAGAGTTTGTACAACACTCGATTCGGTGAGTTGCTAGTTAATGTCTTACATCAGTGTTTGAAAATTCTCAACCACTTCAAACATAATTTATTTACAATCCTCTCCCTCCATTCTTGGTATTCCAGCTATGTACGTTTTACAGTGTTCTATGTCTTTTATTTATTTTTATTAAATTCCCCTTTTTTTGGAAAACACATCTTCATGTATATTAGTTTCCTAGGGTGGCTATAACAAATTACCAGTAATTTAGCACCTTAAAACAACAGAAAGTTATTCTCTCATAGTTATGAAAACTCTAAGTCCAAAGTCAAGATGTCAGAAGGATTGGTTACTTCTGAGAATTGTGAGGGGGAATCTCTTCCATTCCTATCTCCTACTCCTCGGAACAACTGAAAATCATTGGCTCATAGATGCACCATTCCAATCTGCATCCACCTTCACATGGCATTCTCTCTGTATCTCTGAGCCTTGACATGGCTGGCTTCCCTCTGTGTTGCCCTCCTCTTATAAAGACAGCGTTCATATTGCATGAAGGGCCCACCCTCTTACTGTATGACCCTATCTTAATCAATTACATGAGCAATAATCCTGTTTCCAGGGGTGCCTGGGTGGTTCAGTCAGCTGAGCATCTGACTATGGCTCAGGTCATGATCTCATGGTTCCTGGATTCAAGCCCCGTGTTGGGTTCTGTGCTGACAGCTCAGAGCCTGGAGCCTGATTCAGAATCTGTGTCTCCCTGTCTCTCTGCCCCTCTCCTGCTCATGCTCTCTCTCAATAATAAATAAGCATCAAAAACAATTTTTTTATATTCCTGTTTCCAAATAAGGTAACATTCTGAGATACTTAGAGCTTCAGTACATCATGTCATGATTCAATCCATACCAAAGTGTTTCACTTTGCATATTTTGCCCTGACCTCTCTTCCAGTTGAGTAATTCTGTTTTCTGTTATGTAAACCTGTCAATTATAGTTTTTGAAGTTACATTTGATTTTTTTAATTTTTTTTAATGTTTATTTATTTTTGAGACAGAGAGAGACAGAGCATGAATGGGGAGGGTCAGAGAGAGGGTGACACAGAATCCGAAACAGGCTCCAGGCTCTGAGCTGTCAGCACAGAGCCCGACGCGGGGCTCCAACTCACGGACCGCGAGATCATGACCTGAGCCGAAGTTTGGCCGCTCAACCGACTGAACCACCCAGGTGCCCCAAGTTACATTTGATTTTAACAGGTTCTAATTCTTTAGTAAAATTCTCCATACATGTACTCATTTCCTCCCATTTTTATTCTATTTTTAGACATAATTATATTTATTTTAAATTTCTTATCTACTAATTTCAAAACCTGGATCATGTTTATTGTCTGCTTCTCTTTTGTGTTTTGGTTTGTATTATATTAGCTTTGCATTCTTGGTGACTTTTAATAAAATCCAGGACTGTAAAAATAATTTTAGAGTTTCTCAAAGGATGGGTTCTTTAGAAATAAAGCTTGAGATAGAGTGCCTGTCAAGAAAATCCTACAAGGAAAGCAGAAAGGCAGGATAGGGAAAGAGATAGCTGAGCAAATATGTAGCTTCTAGGGATCTCCAATCTTATTTTAATCTATAGGGGTATATTGCAGGGGCATCTGGGTGGCTCAGTCAGTAGTGTCCAATTCTTGATTTTGGCTCAGGTCATGATCTCATGGTTCATGAGATTGAGCCCTGCGTTAGGCTCTGGGCTGACAGCATGGAGCCTACTTGGGATTCTCTCTCTTGACCTCTCTTTCTTCCCCTCCCCCTGCTTGTGCTCACACTCTCTGTCTCTCAAAAAATAAATAAATAAACATTAAAACTTTTTAAAAGAGAAGTATATATTGCATAATACCATTGGACCCACCTGAGGAAACAGACTTCCCAGTAAAGGAATTTCTAACCAGGGCAAATACTTTGGAAAGTTCTTTGGGTTTTCTGTGAATTATTGGCAAATAATCCTGTTAGCAGCTAAGTATGTGAACATCTTGTTGAAGTTGACATGACACCAAAATATCAGAGGCTAAAGGTTATATTTAACTCAAGGACAGTTCATTCTTTCCTCTGCAAACAGACAAATTGGGATCACTTCAGTTCCAGGATTTCGCTGAGTTGATTTTGAAATTGCAGTTTTGATAAATGTCAGTGTGTCTCCAGTTTGCCTTCTTCCTAGTGCCTACACCTTCCAAGATTCTTGTTGGGAGCTTTACTTCTTCTGAAAGGTCTTATTTCTTTGTCTAGTCCTGAACTCAACTCTTTGTCTCCTCAATACAGTCATACTTTAGAAAATTCCAGTTTACTTTTAAAGTTTTTGAGTAGAAGCATATATCTCCCAGCCACATGACTTCAGAATTTGGCAAATGTTTTGGGGGGGGGGTGCATGTAACATTGTATATTGGAAGCCTCTAAAATCCCTTTTACTTCTCTCTATATCCCATGAGATGAACAAAGCCCTGAATTTTATGATCTCCTACAACAGTTCTACTCTGCCCAAGCAAATTCATATTTTAACTTTTTTTAACAATGACCAACATCAGCAAAATATCCTCAGGAAAAAAAAATGAGTCTGTAGATTGTCAGCTCACCACTATATGATTCTACCCCTCCAGAAACTTAACTCCTCTAATCTTCTTTACTTCTGATGTCTTTATTTAATTCTCTACCTTTTCTACTGTTCATGAGAGGAATATTGGTCTTCAGCAAATTACTCCATCCTATTAGAAACTACTGTGTTATATTATATTCCCTATTTTACCATAGGATGGGGTAAATAAGTAAAATAAGTAAAAATATTATAGTGTTTCAGAACATGGAGATCAATTCTTATGGCAAAAGAAAAGGCGACAATAAAAAATAACATTTGTTTTGGGCTTTATGCGTTTGGAAATTTTCCAATAAAAGTAAAAGTAAACACTCTAAGCAAAGAGAACAGTAGAAGCAAAGCCATGAAGGTAAACATATAGAGTATGGATTTAAAGAATGGATAGGCCTCAATACAAGATAAAGTGGTGAAATTTGGTGGTGTCAAGTTGTGGAAGGATTAGACTGGTACTAATAATTTAATAAATTTAAGTAAGGAAAAGTTTGCTGAACATTTTGTAATACTTCTTGGAAATAGTCAATACATTCCAAAGTTATCCAGCCCTAAGTAGTCAAGTACATTAGAAAATGATTACAATATCTTTGACTTCATTTAGGAAGTAGAGGGGATTAGTAATGATAGAAAATGTCCAAGTGAACCTGTAGACAAAAGGAATTCAAATTGTTTATCTGATTTTTGTAAAAGAAAAAAATCAATATTAGTCAAAAATTTCTAATTTTATACACCACATTGCTAATGCCTACCCAAAATGTGTCATTCCCTTTAAATGTGATAATAGTGAGTGGGCTGGGAATATGGTCACCCTTGTCTCTCTTGTACATAGCTTTTTGTAGCCAATTGTCTAAAATCTAATAACTAGGAAGTGAGGGGGGAGTTCCTTTTCATTCTTTTGTTTGAAAGGAAATTACTTGCACTAGACTTTCACTCTCTTTTTCTTCCTGTAGATTGAATAGCCAACATAATGGTAATTCTTGTTCAATCACATAAAGGAACAATTTCTCCAGCTCTAGCATGAATGATCATGTGGAGCTGAGCTTCCCTAAGAGCCTGAACCATCTACTTGCTGACTTCTAAGTAAGAGTGGAATAAAATTATGTCTCATTTAAGCCCGGAGCTCCATGTATAATAGCTTAGCCTGTATTCTAAAATACACAAGGATAACTGAAGAGAAAAAATGTTTCAACGTATAGAGATAGATAACAGAAAAAGTAGATAAGATTGATATGTGGTAAAGAGAGGGATGAAAAAATGGAACCTACACCTCAGGTATAAAGATTGATTTTTAAACACATCTAAAAATTCAAGTAAAAAATAGTTGCCAGATGATTAATGAGAATGAAAGGATTTTGGAAAAAAGAGGAAAACAATATAAAATTCAAATGGGGAAAACAATTCAATAAAAACTAATTCTATGTTTATCCATACTATGTAAGTTTAACTGTAATAATATACTGTATTGAGACTAAATCACTAAGCCTCAGCAATAACAAGCAGAAAGAAAAACTGTAATCTCTGTTTATAACTCATTAAAAACATTAACCATATATTATTTTCATTTTTCTGTTCACTGGTTTCTTTGGTTTTCTTAAGCCCAAAGGGGACCTTTTGAAACCAAGATATTTTGGAGGAGAAGCCAAGATGGCGGAACAGCATGGAAAGTTTTTGTGTGTCTCGCATCCATGAAATACAGCCAGACCAACACTAAACCATCCTACCCACCTAGAAAACTGATTGGAGGATTAACACAATAATCTGCACAACCTGAACCACAGAATTCAGCAGGCACGTGGCATGGAGACGTGAACTTGGGGAGCAAGAAGCCATGGCGAGCAGGGAGGTGCTTTTGCAGGGGGAGAGAGGACAGAGACAGGGGGCAGAATACAAGAAAAGCACCCCTCCCCAAAAGCAGCTGTAGAGAAAGTGGAAAATTGGAAACAGCCACAGGGACTAAACTAAAAAGGGAGAAAGGAGAAAGGAGAAAGGAGAGGGTTTAAATTGCATTAAAACTGTAAACAAGGGGAGTGCAAAGGCTGCAACTCTGCAGCTCCATAGCTGGTGGTGCTGTGGTGGGAAGGGCAAATCCCCAGGAACAGAGAGGGGTCTGGGAGGTTTTTGTCCACATGGGGAAAAGTAGTTTCACTGCTGGAAGGACATTTGGTAGAGACTGTTGAGGACACCTGGTCCCAGCGCGCCCCAGAAGGCCGCCACATTTGCTGGTGCTGGGGCAAGGTCGTTGAGGGTGAAGCCTGGTGCCAAAGTGTGTTGTGATTTTTCATAATCCCTGAAATGCTGCTGCTACACTGTCTTGTGAACGTTTTCGGGGGCAGGCCGGCACCTGGCTGCAGTTTCAGGGCACTGGCAACAGCAGGGTCCAGTGGGCGTTCCTGGGTGCAGCTGATATTTGGCCATTGCTCCTTCGGCCATTGCTCAGTGAGACCCTCCCACAGAGGTGTGGAACGGGTCAAAACCTCAGCAGTCCTTCGGAAGTAAGGGGCCGGGGAAAACAGCCACATCAGAGACAAAACTCAGGAGAGAGGTACTCTGCCTGGGGCCTGGTTATGGAGAGTGAAAAAGCAGCGAGTGGACAAGAGCTGAAGACAGAGGACCAGTGCACGATTGCTTATCCGGAACAGACTGGGTAGCTGGATGGCACCATTTTTACCGTTCCTGCACACTTGCATAGGCACCTCAACAATCCACCCCAGTAGGCTAGCAGTGCCATCTAGTGGAGAGCAGAACTGTTATACTGAGCCCCGCCAAACTGGGCCAACTTCACTCTTCAAGAACACAAGCCTCACCACCGGCTTAATTTATGGACTATAAAGAAGTACATAGACTGACTTCTAGGGGAAAATGAAGCAATTTCAGTCCTACTTCAATCTGTTAGCAGGTTCATCTATTCAATTTTTTTTCTTTTTTTCTTTTTCTTTTTCCTTTTTCTCTTTTACAATTCTTTTCTTTTTCTTGAATACAGAAAGAGAAAAAATTCATTTTTATTAAAAATATCTGTATTTTTTATTACTATATTTTTATTGTGTGTACATTTTTTCAAATTCTACTTTACTTCCATCATTTTATTTTAGTCTAATTCAGTGTACTCACCTTTTCAAATTTTCAAACAATTTCATTTTTTTTCTTTCTTTTTCTTTTTTCTCTTTTTCATTTCTTTTTCTTGAATGCAGAAGAACTTCATTTTTACTTTCAATTTCTTTTAAAAATGCTTCTATTTAATTTTTATTACTATATTTTTTGCTTTTTTTTTCAAATTCTATCTTACTCCCATCATTTTACTTTAGTCTACTACAGTGTATTCACTTTTTCAAATTTTCAAACAATTTTTTCTTGTTTTTTAATTTCTTTTTTTTCTTTTTTTATCTTTTTTCTCTTTTTCATTTCTTTTCTTTTTTCTTAAATACAGAAAATGAAAAAAATCATATTTATTTTTAATTTTTATTAGAAATATTTTTCTTTAATATCTTTCTACTATATTCTTTACTTTTGTGTATATTTTTTTCAAATTCTATTTTACCCCCATCATCTCATTTTAGTCTACTTCAGTGTATTCATTTTTTCCAATTCTCAAATGATTTCCTTTTTTTTCCTACCCTCCCCCCTTTTTTTATACTGGCAAACCACTTTCAACACCCGGACCAAAACATACCTAGGATCTAGCATCATCTATATGATTTTTTGTGTGTGTGTATTTAATTTTTAATTTTAATATTTTTTTAATTTTAATTTTTTTTATTTCAAGTTTTCTACCTCATTAATTCCTTTTCTCCCTTCAAAATGACAAAACCAAGGAATTCACCCAAAAGAAAGAGCACAATGAAACGACAGCCAGGGATTTAACTAACACAGATATAAGCAAGATGTCTGAACCAGAATTTGGAATCACGATAAAAAGAATACTAGCTGGAGTCGACAATGGATTAGAATCCCTTTCCGCAGAGATAAAAGAAGTAAAAAATAGCCAGAATGAAATTAAAAACGCTATAACTGAACTGCAATCACAGATGGATGCAGCAGTGGCAAGGATGGACGAGGCAGAACAGAGAATGAGTGATATAGAGGACAAATTTACAGAGAATAACAAAGCAGAAAAAAAGAGGGGGATTAAAGCAAAAGAGCACGATTTAAGAATTAGAGAAATCAGTGACTCATTAAAAAGGAACAACATCAGAATCATAGAGGTCCCAGAGGAGGAAGAGAGAGAAATAGGGGTAGAAGGGTTATGTGAGCAAATCATAGCAGAAAACTTTCCTAACCTGGGGAAAGACACAGACATCAAAATCCAGGAAGCACAGAGGACCCCCATCAGATTCAACAAAAACCGACCATCAACTAGGCATATCATGGTCAAATTCACAAAATACTCAGGCAAGGAGAGAATCATGAAAGCAGCAAGGGAAAAAAAGTCCCTAACCTACAAAGCAAGACAGATCACGTTTGCAGCAAACCTATCCACAGAAACTTGGCAGGCCAGAAAGGAGTGGCAGAATATATTCAATGTGCTGAATCAGAAAAATTTGCAGCCAAGAATTCTTTATACAGCAAGGCTATCATTCAAAATAGAAGGAGAGATAAAAAGTTTCCCAGACAAACAAAAATTAAAGGAGTTTGTGACCACTAGACCAGCCCTGCAAGAAATTTTAAGGGGGACTTTCTGAGGGGACAAAACATGAATATATATATATATATATATATATATATATATATATATATATATATACCAAAAGCAACAAAAGATCAGAAAGGACCAGAGAACACCACCAGAAACTCCAACTCTACAAGCATCATAATGGCAATAAATTCATATCTTTCAGTACTCACTCTAAACATCAATGGACTCAATGGTCCAATCAAAAGACATAGGGTAACAGAATGGATAAGAAAACAAGATCCATCTATATGCTGTTTACAAGAGACCCACTTTAGACCTAAAGACACCTTCAGATTGAAAATAAGGGGATGGAGAACCACCTATCATGCTATTGGTCAACAAAAGAAAGTCAGAGTAGCCGTACTTATATCAGACAATCTAGACTTCAAAATGAAACCAAGATATTTTGCCTTGGCCTTATGATGGCTATATTTCACAACAGATAAATAAACATTTTATTATAAATGAGAAGTAAGGGGATTTTCTCTATATTGCTGATAGCAGATTAATGTCATCATTGTATTAATATTTGCCATTATGGCACAATAAAATGTTTGCCATTATGGCACCAGAAATGTTATTAAATATTAATTATTATATCTCTATTAAGACATTGTAGGGGCGCTTGAGTGGCTCAGTCAGGTGAGTGTCCAACTTCAGCTCAGGTCATGATATTGTAGTCTGTGAGTTGGAGCCCTGTTGGGCACTGTGCTGACAGCTCAGAGCCTAAAGCCTGCTTAGGATTGTGTATCTCCCTCTATCTCTGCCCCTCTCATGCTCTGCCCCTCTCTATCTCAAAAATAAATGAACATTAAAAAAAGACATTGTAAATATCTATCTCTTTGTTCTACAAATATATTTGAAAATCTGAACTTTCCTGAGTATCACCTTATAAAACATTGCCCATTTTTATGTTACTATAAAAAGTATTTTATTCCATGATACACAAAAAAAATACTTTTTTTGAGGGATATTATTTACAAATGGTTGAATCTGCTGTTAAACAAGCCATTTAGAAATTATTGACACCAATATCTTCTGATAGCACTGATGAGCAGAACAAAGTACCTCAGAATTATCCCTGGAGCCTGTTTTAAAAATGGTCCACAAGATAAAAGCTTCACTATTATCTATTTGAAATAGAACTATAGTTTACATCTTGGTAAACACTATCCAAGATATATACTACATTAATGTATACTTAATATTAAATATATGGATTGTTCATATTAATGTAAATGAGTTAGAAAAATGAGAAAAAATAAGTGAATATCTTGAGTAAAAATTATCTTTTATCCATTACATGTTCTTGGTTGTGAAAAGTCCTCAATCTCACTTTTTATCAACCCTAAAAAAATTCACTTATCAGAATACGAGTTTTTAAGAGTTCACCCAATTAATTATGCCTAGAGGGAATACTAGAGCAGTGCTGTAATGGGGACAGCTGTTCTCCGGAGAATGAAGTTTCTTTGGGTGAGATCTTTGTAGATGACTTTTGCCTAAGGTATTGGACCCTCACTCCTCCAGGAAATAATTATAAAAACCCCAAGAGAAAGAGAATGGCATGATTATAGAGGTCAACAGCAGACTGGGGACAGCTCACATTCTTGTTGACTTATCCTAACTTAAAATATTCTAGCATTTTTGAAAAATACATCAACTAATCTTCTGAGAATTAAATAGAAAACTTCCCCAAACTTCATACATGCTTTTATCAACTTTTGCCAACACCTTAGTATTTATATTATAGAATGATAAGGTTTAAAGCTGAAAGGAACCTAACAGGAAACATAGTAATTTGCTTTTGCAAATTGTATTACTTTGACCTACAAATATGCAAGTAATATTTATTCTAAGTTGTTTAAATAACTTAGTTCTATATAAAATAAATCAGCACATTGTATGCAATGAAATATTGCAGATAAAAATTAGTGGGCATTTATGTATAACAGCATTCTTCAAAAAAATCAAGGTCTCCAACAATAAGCAGAATACAATTTTAAGAGATATTTACCAATATACATTTTTAGTATTTCTTGCTAAGGAGTGAGTGTGAGGGAAATTGGATGAATAAATAATCACTGTAAATTTAAAGTAAAATTTAGTGAAAGCAATCTAGAATAAAGAATTAAAAAAAACAAATAAATAAGGCTTTAAAAAATTCAACACTAAGAGTATATGTCTATAAACTACCAAGTGTAGTGCTACTAATAATTACTGAGGAGAAAGATAATCTAGTAGGCATTATTTTCTTTGAAAGCTATTTAATTTTTCACATTTTCTATAACTAAAAATAAAAACTTAGGAAATATACGTTTATGGCATAAATAATGGTGATGTTTTCATTGACAGATGCTTATCTCCTAACTCATCAAGTTGTAAACATCAAACATGTACAGATTTCCTGTGTCCATCATACCTCAATAAAATGGTTTAGGCAAAAAGAAAAAAATTGGATGACATCACAAAGATGATGGCATAGGTCATTCCTGACTTTGCTCCCCATCATAAGAAGAACAACTAATAACCATTCCAGAATAAAACAACCCACTGTACCATAGAGACAAAGACAGGTTGCATGAAAAGACTAGGAGAAGCAGGTACACAGTGACTTCATTGTCCTGATCCCAGAACAGCATAGCACCATTTGGAGAGGTCTCCCCTGAACCTCTGGTGAGAACCTCAGTGAGAAAAGAGAATCCAGGGGGACAACCAGCACCCTGCACCACATTGTGGGTTGCTTTGCAGCAGCCCTTACTCTCACCTCACACCACAGGGATTGCAGGGGAATCTGCAGGACTCAAGCACTAGGAGTCTGACTGTAATGGAGAATGAGGGAGGGACTTGAAACAACCAATACACAGATCTTGTCAAACCAAGTTCATACTTGCAAGCGCCCAAGTAGCAATCCCAACCAGATGTTTTGCTTATCTGTAGAGCCAAAAAGGGTGTGCACTCTGACCAGGGAACTCTGTGG
Source organism: Acinonyx jubatus (assembly GCF_027475565.1). NCBI lineage: Eukaryota > Metazoa > Chordata > Mammalia > Carnivora > Felidae > Acinonyx > Acinonyx jubatus. The sequence goes on from NC_069384.1 coordinate 43,706,042, forward strand.
AGTGCAGATCTTCCTGATTCAGATTGTCAAATGGAGAGTTTTGCTGACCCTAGAGCCTAGTTTGACCATACCCAGGCAAGGAGCTGAATCACAGCAAATTGATGTAATATATCACATCGGTAGAATGAAAGAAAAGAATCATGCAATCATCTTAGTAGATGCAAAAAAACATTTGACAAAATTCAAGATCCATTTATGCCAAAAATTCTAGATATAGAAGGAACATATTTCAGCATCACAAAGTCCATAAATGTTAAAGCCATAGTCAACAACATACTCGATGGTGTAAAGTTGAAAGCTTTTTCCCTAAGATCAAGAAGACAAGGATGCCCAATATAACTGCTCCTTTAATATAGTACTACAAGCTTTGGTAGAGTAATTGGTCAAAAAAAAAAGTCATCAGAATTGGAAATGAGGAAGTAAAATTGCCTCTATTTGCAGATGACCTGATTTTATATATAAAACATCCTAAAGATTTAACCAAAACACTGTTAGATTTAATCAGTGAATTCAGTAAAGTTGCAGAATACAAAATTAATGTACAAAAATCAGTAGCATATCTATACATTAACAACGAATTTTCTGAAAAAGGAATTAAGCAATCAATCCCATTTACAATAGGGTAAAAAATAATAAAATACTTAAGAATAAATTTAACTAGGGAGGTAAAAGATCTCTACACTAAAAAATTACAAGACATTAATGAAAAAAATAAAAGACACAAATAAATGGAAAAGTATCTTGTATTCATGGATTGAAAGAATTAATACCATTAAAATGTCAATACTAGCAAACGCTATCTGTAGATTCAATGCCATACCTATCAAGATTCCAGTGTCATTTTTTACAGAAGTAGAAGAAATACTCTTAAAATGTATAAAGAACCAGAAAAGTTGCCCAATAGCCGAAGAAATCATGAGAAAGAGTAAAGCAGGAGGCACCATACTTCCTAATTTTAAGCTATGCTATAAAGCTATAATCATTAGAATAGTATGGAATTGGCATAAAAACAGAAAAAATAGAAAAAAATGGAACAGAATTGAGAGCCCAGAAATAAACTCAAACACATACAATCAACTAATATTTGACAAGAAAACCATTGTACCAAGTGAATTTAAAAAACATTCTTTTCAGGGCACCTGGTGGCTCACTCAGCCGAGTGTCTGACACTTGATTTCAGCTCAGGTCATGATCTCAAAATTTATGGGATTGAGCCTGCGTCAGACTTATGCTGTCAGCACTGGGCCAGCTTGGCATACTCTCTCTCTGCCTCTCCCCCACTTGCTTTATCTCTCTCAAAATAAAAAGAAATAAACTTAAAAACAACTCACAGTCTTCTCAACAAATTGTGCTGGGATGTTTGGATATTCACATATAAACAAAAAAAACCTGAAACTATATTTTACACCATTCACAAAAATTAACTAAAATTGGATTAACAACTTAACTGTAAGACCTGAAACTCCTAGAAGAAAACAGAAATAAAACTCCTTGACTTGGGTCTTGGTAATGATTTTGGGATATGACACCTAAAGCATGAGCAATAAAATAAAAAGTAAGCAAGAGCACGTCAAACTAAAAAGCTTTTGCACAGCCAAGAAATAATCAACAAAGTAAAAAGAAAACTCATGGAATGGGAAAACATATTTGCAAACCATATACCTGCATCCAAAATATATAAAGAACTCTTATCACTCAATAGCAAAAAAACAAATAATTCAATTAAACAATGGGCAAAGGTCCTCAATAGGCATTTTTCCAAAGAAGATATATAAAAGGCCAACACATATATGAAAAGCTGCTTAAGGACACTAGTCATTTGGGAAATGCAAATCAAAACCACAATTAAATATCACCTCATACCGTTAGAATGGCAATCATCAAAAAGACAAGAGATAGCAAATGTTGGCATGAATGTGGAGAAAGAGAGCCCTGTACATTGTTTGTGGGATTATAAATTGGTACAGCCACTATAGAAAATAATATAGAGAATTTTCAAAGAATTAAAAATAGATCTACCATAAGATCAGGCAATTCTACCCCTGGGAATATATCCAAATGAAAGAAAATCACTAATTTGAAAATATGTCTGCACCCCCATGTTCATAGTAGCATTATTTAAAATAGCCAAGAAATGGAAACAACCCAAGTGTCCACTGATGGATGCATGGATGAAGAAGTTGTGGTATGTGCATACAGTGGAATATTATTCAACTAGAAAAAGAAAAGAACTTGTGAGAACATGGATGAGGCTTGAAGGTGTCACGCTCAGTGAAATAAGCTGGACATAAAAAGACTAATACTATATGGTCTCACTTACATGTGAATCTACAAAAACAAAAAGAAAACCAAAACAAAAAATTCTACCTAATGCATACAAAAAGAAATCAGACTCCTTTTGTTTTGTGTAATATACTCTAGCACCATCTACCTCATTGCAAATGGAGAGATTTCATTCTTTTTGATGGCTGAGTAATATTCCATTATGTATTTATTTATATATATATTTATATACCACAATTTCTTTATCCATTCATCATTCAGTGGACATTTAGACTCTTTCCATAATTTGGCTATTGTTTATAATGCTGCTATAAAAACTTGTGGTTACCAGAGACTAAAGGTAAGAGGAGGGGGAATTGGAGAAAGGTAGTCAGGTCACAAACTTCCAGTTATAATATAAATAGTACTAGGGATATAATGTAAAATAAGATGAGTATCGCTAATAATGCAGTATGGCATATAAGAAAGTAAGACAGTAAAGCTGAGAGTTATCACATTAAAAAGGGTTTTTTCCCCTTTTTCTTTCTGTTCTATTTATCTATATAAGGAAATAGATGTCAGCCAAACTTATTGTGGTAATTATTTTATAATATATGTAAATCAAACCATCATGTTGTATGTAAATCAAACCATCATGTGACCTTATACAGTAAAGCATGTTAATTATTTCTCAATAAATCTGTGGGGAAAAAAGAAGTTACTTAAACAAGAGGTGGAAGTGTCCCAACCAATGGAAAGAATGTGGATGAAGGTCCTAAAATGAGACCCTGAATCTGGAATGGAAAGACTTTGTATATTCCTGGATATCAAGTTTTGAGGTGGGTTGGAGAAAAATCAAACAGCACAGGCACGAGCTGGATAAAAACGTCATATAGAATGGTTATTATTAAGACCTAGGAGAAGGGGAATATGGGCAATTGTTGTTTAAGGGGTACAGAGCTTCAGGTTTGTAAGAAACTTTTGAAAAAGTTCTGGAGGTCTGTTGCACAATGATGTGAATATGATTGACACTACTGAACTGCACACTTAATAATGGATAAGAAGGCAATTTTTATGTTATGTTTTTCTTTTTACCAAAATTAAAATAATTATTGAAAAATTATTTTCAATAGCCTGGTGGTAGTGGGAGCAATTAACCCCCTCTACACATTTATATATCACAGACCTATCTGCTTCACTAACAAAAATGGTTTCAAACCATAGAAAGGAATTGTATTTGAAACTTGATGTAAATATCTTCCTGTATATAGCTCACCTTTTGAACAGTTTGGGCAGCCTGCAAATTATGAGATACCATTTCTACATGTCTCTGTGCATGTGCACATTTCAAGACTTCTGTTAACAAACTGAGGTTTCAATAAAATAGTGAGCAAAATCATCTGGCAAAAGCTAGCTTGAACATATGGTCCAAAACTGTTGGCAGATAGTTTTTATGAAAATATCAGATAAACATTATTACTTTAAATTTAGTTTTATCTCCATTCTCAGGATTTTATAATTTTCTCTGTTGTTAAGTTACAACATCAACAGACACAGAAAAAAAAGAGTGTTCATGGGATATAACAAAATGTATATCAAAATGCTTTTGTAGGCCTTACACTAAAAATAGTATATAAACATTTAAATATAGTAAAACTTGCAAATATATTCTAAGAAATACTTGGACATAGATAAATCAAAAGTCATCTCTGAGGATGAATATTAGTACTGTTACCTTATATGAGAGCATGATAAAAAATGTCACTTCCTTTTGATTTTTAAAAAACAAGTTATTAAATGCTGGCACTAGATTTTTGTTCAAGTATTGTGTTTTAATTTTCTAACTGGGAAATTCATAGTTTTGTCATATATTTCCCTTAAGAATTTAATTATTCTATATTTATTGTAATAGATAATTAATATTGTATACAGTTGGCAAGAAATAATTACATTGCTACTGGGAAAATTATTATAGTTAGTAATAAAAAATTTACTTGTTACCTCACCACAATTTTAATTTCTTAATTATGGTAGCACCTTGTGGCTCAGTTGGTTAAGTGTCAGACTCTTGATTTCTACTCAGGTCCTGAGATCAAACCCCACGTGAGGCTTCTGCTCAGTGTGAAGCCTGATTAGGATTCTCTCTCTCCCTCTGCCCCTCTTCCGGGCTTGTGCCTCTTTCTCTCTCTTTCAACATTAAAAAAAATTCTCAATTATAGTTGAAAATTGCCATAAATATCTATATGGGTACATCTGTTTGTACAAAATTGGTCATTCTTTGTATTTCATTTTATAGTAGGATTTACCTATTAAAGTAATATCATGAATATGAGCATGTTTATAAAGACATTATATACTTATTATAATGTTTGTTTAGTCAACACTAACATTTATTCAACTAATCCCATATTGCATTCTTTGATTATTTTCAGTTTTCAGTATTATTAAAAAGTAATATTACCATAGCCAAATCTTGAAGTGTTGACCTTCACTATTAACTGTTTTACTGAAATGTTAATTTAATTTAAATTAATTTTTTAAGAGAGAGACAGTGAGAATACAAGTGGAGGAGAGGGGCAGAGGGAGACAGAGAGATAATCTTAAGCAGGTTCCACACTCAACACAGAGCCCCATGCAGGGCTTGATATCAAGACTCTAAGATCATGACCTGAGCCAAAATCAAGAGTTGGATGCTTAATCAACTGAGCCACCGAGGTGCCCCTGAAATTTTAATTTTAAACAAGAGTTGTAGTTTATGTTTAATTTTAAACAAGAGTTGTAGTTTATGTAGGTAAAGTTATGCTATTTTTATGTTGTGTGCATATATAAATGCATTGGAGAGAGAAAAAAGATAGAGACAGAGACATACAAACAGAAAATCAGAGAAAATACTAATTGATTATTTTGGTCCAAAATTATTTATACAAAAGTATTTTTTTTCCTTTGAAATCTTATTGCATTAAATAAGGTTAAAGGAGTGACTGAGCCACCTAGGCACCCCCTGTTATGTTTATTTATAATTACTACCTGTAGTTAGGATTCTTTAGTTATAGTTCAGAAATTTACCTTTATAATTTTCCATATGTAAAATGGAATCCCTCTATATTCTCTATTAAATTTGAAAGTTTGTTTAAACCCAATAGCAATAACTAAATGTTTCATCCAATTATTCAGTATTTATTTGGATGTCATTGAAAGTCTCTACTACATTTTCAAATACTAGAATAAAATAATGGGCATTTCTTAGGTGCATGAAGCAGTAGAAAATTGAATTTACTCTGTGCTTCCAGTTCAATTTAATACAACACACACACAAAAATGTCGTAAATGAGATGTTGACCATCAGGAATAAACTGGCATATCCTCCTGCGTTAAAGGATATTTCATCGATTGGTGAATCAACCAATGAGAACTGTTTCTAACATCAGACTGTTTTCTTTCAGTCAGAGTCCCTAGACATTCTTGAACCATTAATTTAAAAAGAAGAACCATGAAATTTCATAGAGCAGAAAGAGCACTATATCATTTTTAAGAATAGCTCAGGTCAAGTTTCAGCTCTGATCCACATGAGCTTTATGATATTGGCTTCAATTCATACTTCGTTTTGCAATAATTAAATGAATGTATAAATAGAAAAACTAACATTTCTGTAATTATGATGAAATAATGGGTGTGGAATTTAAATTTTTATCTCATTTTCTACAAATATTATCATTTAAATGTTTCTGTTTGTATATAGGCTTCTTGAATCTTGGTTTTTTTACAATGTCATTTTTTTCTGTTCAATAACTAAGCATGAGGACCACCAAAGTCTACAATAATAATAGGTAAAAGCTATTGCTATGAGATATGTCTAGCCACCAAATTCTTCTAAGTTTTAACTAGATAATGCTTATGAGTCCATGGCTATTTGATGCACTCAAATAGGTTTTCTTTTTACTTATTCGATAAATGTTGCCATCAATTAATCACTCGTCTGAAGTGTCCTTGTGAAATAGCAGAAATCACCACTTAATTTTTAGTTGATATTTATGATTTACATATGATATAAAGTAGAAGGTTTTATGTGTTTACAATATTTTGTATAAAACATCATTAATGTTGGGGCGCCTGGGTGGCTCAGTTGGTTGAGCGTCGGACTTTGGCTCAGGTCATGATCACACAGCTTGTGAGTTCAAGCCCCGCATCGGGCTCTGTGCTGACATCTCGGAGTCTGGAGCCTTCTTTGGAATCTGTGTCTCCCTCTCTTTCTGCCCCTAACACACTCGCATTCTGTCTCTGTCTCTCAAAAAAATAAATAAACATTAAAAAAAATTTTAAAAACATCATTAATTTTTTTTTACGTTTATTTACTTTTGAGACAGAGAGAGAGACAGAGCATGAATGGTGGAGGGTCAGAGAAAGGGAGACACAGAATCCAAAGCAGGCTCCAGGCTCCGAGCTGTCAGCACAGAGCCCGACGCGGGGCTCGAACTCACGGACCGCGAGATCGTGACCTGAGCCGAAGTCCGCCGCTCAACCGACTGAGCCACCCAGGCGCCCCAAAACATCATTAATGTTTATGAACATATCATTTCTATATTTGAGTGCTGTTCTTCACAATGCAAAAAATTTTACCTGTACAGAGACCTGCCACATATACTGAGTAACATTTCCCCTAAATGTCTTTTTTCTTGCTCAGTATGAATTATCACAAGCCAAATATTAATCATTTCATATTGGCTTCCAAATATAAAGAGCATGTCAGTTTGTCTTAAACTGTTCTTTAATCAATAAGAAAATCCACAACATTTAAAACAAATTTGCAATATTAAAACATAATGTTAAAAATGACCTGACCATCCATAGCTACCCAAATGAAAACAATCCACACAGTGGTAACTTTTGTTACATATGTATATGTATAAATATATAAATAACACATAAAAATACACACCTGTGTACCTATGTATGTACCTAATAAACATATCTAAAAATATGCAAATCTTTTTTCATAATTCAAATTATAAGGCAAAACAGTGGTAATTTATCAATTTAGTTGTTTTTTTTAAGGTTCTATTTTAATTCCAATTAGTTAACCATACAGTGTTATATTAGTTTCAGGTGTACAATATAGTGATTCAATACTTTCATACAACAGTGGGTACTCATAACAACAAGTGCACTCCATAATCTCCACACCTATTTAACCCTTCCCCCACCCTCCCTTTTGGTAACCATCAGTTTATTCTTCATAGTTAAAGGTCTGTTTCTTGATTTGTCTCATTGTCCCTTTTTTCCCCCATGCTTGTTTGGTTTCTTAAATTCCACATATTAGTGAAATCATGTGATATTTGTCTAACTGATGTTGCTTAGTATTATACTCTAGCTCCATCCATGTAATTGCAAATTACAAGATTTCATTCGTTTTTATGGCTGAATAATATGCCATTATATATGTGTGTGTGTGTGTGTGTGTGTGTGTGTGTGTGTGTGTGTGTGTACACACCACTTTTTCTTTATCCATTCATCAATAGACAGACACTTGGGATGCTTCTATTATCTTAGCTATTGTAAGTAATGCTGCTATGAACATCAGGGTGCACGTATCCCTTTGAATTAGTTTACTTGAATTAGTATGATTCCTGGATCATAAGGTAGTTCTACTTTTTTACCTTTTTGAGGTACCTCCATACTGTTTTCCAGAGTGGCTGCACCAGTTTGCATGCCCACCAACAGTTCAACAGTGTTTCTTTTGCTTCATATCCTCGCCAACACCTGTTGATTCTTGTGTTGTTGATTTTAACCATTCTGGCAAGTGTAAGGTGGTATCTCATTTTGATTTGAATTTCCCTGATTATAAGTGATGATGAGCATTCTTTTCATGTGTCTGTTCACTATCTGTATGGCCTCTTTGGAGAAATGTCTGTTTATGTATTCTGCCAATTTTTTAATTTGTTTGTTTTTTGGGATGTTGTATAAGTTTTTATACATTTTTGATTTTATATATTTTTGACATACCAGATGTCATTTGCAAATATCTTCTCTCATCTAAAAGTAGGTTGACTTTTAGTGTTTTGATTGTTTCCTTTGTGCACAAATTTTTTATTTTGATGTGCTCCCAATAGTTTATTTTTGCTTTTGTTTCCATTGCTTTCTGGAGACATATCTACTAGAAAATAGTTGCTACAGCCAATTTCAAAGAAGTTACTGCCAGTGGTCTCTTGTAGGATTTTTATGGTTTCAGGTCTCACATTTAGGTCTTTAATCCATTTTGGACTTATTTTTGTATGTAGTGTAAGAAAGAGGTCCAGTTTCATTTTTTTTTTTGCATATTGTTGTCCAGTTTTCTCAACACCATTTGTTGAAGAGAATGCTTTTTTTCCACTGAGTATTCTTTCCTGCTTTGTCAAAGATTAGTTGACCATATAGTTGTGAGTCCATTTCTGGGTTTTCTACTCTGTTCTATTGATCTATGTGTCTGTTTTTGTGCCAGTACCATGCTGTCTTGATGACTACAGTTTTGTAACACAGCTTGAAGTCTAAAACTGATGACTACAGTTTTGTAATACAGCTTGAAGTCTAAAATTGTGATGCCTCCAGCTTTGCTTTTCTTTTTCAAGATTGCTTTAGCTATTCGGGGTCTTTTGCAATTCCATACAGATTTTAGGATTGTTTGTTCTAGCTCTGTGAAAAATGCTTTTGGTATTTTGATCGAGATTGCATTAAATGTGTAGATTGCTTTGGGTAGTATAGACATTTTAACAATATCCATTATCCTAGTCCAAGAGCATGGAATGTTCTTTTTTTTTTTATCATTTCTTTGTGTCATCTTCAATTTCTTTCATCAATGTTTTTATAGTTTTCAGAGTACATATCTTTCACTTTTTTGGTTAGCGTTATTCCTAGGTATCTTATTATTTTGGGTGCAATTGTAAATGGGATGGTTTCCTTGATTTCTCTTTCAGATGCTTCATTATTGGTATATAGAAATGCAACAGATTTCTGTACATTGATTTTTTATCCTGTGACTGTACTGAATTCATGCATGAGTTCTATCAGTTTTTTGGTGCAGTACTTTGGATTTTCTATATGGAGTATCGTGTCATCTGAAAATAGTGAAAGTTTTATTTCTTCCTTATCGATTTGGATGTCTTTTATTTCTTTTGGTTGTCTGCGTGCTGTGGCTAGGAATTCCAGTACTATGTTGAATAAAAGTAGTGAGAGTGGATATTGTTGTCTTGTTCCTGAAAAACTGAGTTTTTCCCCCACCAGGGATGATATTCAGTGTGGATTTTTCATATATGGCCTTTATTATGTTGAGGTGTATTCCTTCTAAATCTACTTTGTTGATGTTTCCTATCATGAATAGATGTTGTACTTTGTCAAATGCTTTTTCTGCATCTATTGAAAGGGTCATATGGCTCATCTTTTCTTTTATTAATGTGGTATATCAGGGTGATTGATTTGTGAATATTGAATCACCCTTGAAACCCAGGTATAAATCCCACTTGATCTTGATGAATGAGTTTTTAAAATATATTGTAGGATTCTCTTTGCTAGTATTTTGTTTAGAATGTTTGCATTTCTCTTCATCCAAGTTATTGGTCTCTAGTTCTCTTTTTTAGTGGAGTCTTTATCTGGTTTAGGTATCAGGGTAATTCTGGCCTCATAGAATAAATTTGGAAGTTTTCCTTTCTTTTCAATTTTTTGGAATAGTTTGAGAATAATAGGTATTAACTCTTCTTTAAATGTTTGGTAGATTTCACCTGTGAAGCCGCCTGGTCCCGGACTTTTATTAACAATTTAGCTCTTATTATCTGTCCCTCTTTTCAGATTTTTTTTTCTTTTTCCCACTCAAATCTCATATGCTTGAATATTTCTTCAATATTATCAATCAATGCAACAATAGGGCACTTAAGTGTCATCTTCTTTAAAATTAATAAAGCAGAATAAGTGGGAAAGGCTCAAAGTACTGAAGTATGAAGCAGTAAGAAGTGCCTCTTCTTGTTCATATTATCATTTATCTCTATTAAACTCCATGCCAAAGTAGAGACAGATGTAAAGGCCTGAGACTTTCTTTTAAAAAAGTTTAAAAGCGAAACCATACTGATTCCACAAAAATTATTGTGAGGAACACACTGATTCCTCACAATAATTTTTAACAGTAGTATCTGTCTTTTGGGTGATAAGATATACAGATGTAAGAAAATCTCCATCTTAAATTGTATTTTGTTTCACATTTAATTTCTATTTTATGACAATTTAATAAACTATTACAAACTCTCTGGTTAAAACCTGAATAAAATGTGAGAAAAACATGAACTTGTTTCATTCTGAAATCATCTAAATCTTCATGACATGAGTTAAAGTTCATTTTAACTTGTATTTGGCTTCTCGGAGAGAATTTCAGAATACTGATGATTAAATTCACACTTTAAAGAATATACTAGTATATTTAAGTTAAAACTTTGACATTATCTGTTTTATGTCCTGTTTTATGTCCTTATCAGAAGAGTAGAAAAATATCCATGAAAACTCCATTTATTGTAAATATGTCATTTTATATTGTGTTTCAAAAGCTTTACAGAATATACTTAGCAAAATAAACTAGAAACAATTTTTTACTTAGATACAAGTCAGTGTTAAAAATGAGGAAACGTTCTTTTCTATGTAATCTGAAAATATATATGAATAATTTAATTTCACCTCAGTCATGACAGAGTATCAAACGATGATTTAAAACTTGAACTACTCCAATCTTAAAATAAAGTAAATTCAGTCACTGGCCCTAAAATCCCTTTGCTTAAATTTATCTGGATTGAATGAGAATCATCTTTTAAAGGATTTCAATTATGGGATGGATGAATAGGTAGAACATCAATAATTGTTAGGGCAGTAAAATACCCTGTATAATACTATAAAGATGTATACATGTCATTATAAATTTGTCCAAACCATAGAATGTACAAGACCAAAAGTGATCCCTCATGTGAACCATGGACTTTCGGTGATTAAGGTGTGTCAGCGTAGGTTCGTCAACTGTAACAAATAAACCACTCTGGTGGGGGATGTTGATAATGAGGGAGGTTATGCATGTGTGGGAGCAAGGGCTATATAGGAAAAATCTAGACTTTCTTCCCAATTTTGCTGTGAAACTAAACCACTCTAAAAAATAAAATGATTTAAAATATCAAAATAATCTGTATGTATTATAGACAGAAATAAATCTGAAATAACAATTATAGAATAGTATTCATTGTATATAGAAACTACGGTTATAAAATGTATATATATATATAAGAATATGTAAAATATATATATATATACATATGTGTATTTATAGTGTACCTATGTGATATGTGTTTGTGTGTACATATGTATATGTGCATATATGACTTGCACAATTTTCTAATGAAAAATTGGCCAAAGAATGTTTTTTTAGAAAAAAAATCTACTAATGCTAATTTTTTAGAAAGTGAAATTTTATAACCATCTGTCTTAAAAAACTTAAGAAATAAAATATATATAATCAAAGTCAAAAGCTTAAGATATTTAAGCTTTGAATAAATAAAATTTACCCCCCATAAAAAAGATTTATCATGATGTGTAATCCCACAGCCACTGACATGTTTATGCATGTTATCTTCTATGTCATGCATTGTATAAGATTGTCACTTTTCTTGTTAGTCCATTTTGTCTAAAAGTCCACACTATGGGGTGCCTAGGTGGCTCAGTCGGTTAAGCAGCCAACTTTGGCTCAAGTCATGATCTTACAGTTCATGAGTTCAAGCCCCGTGTGGGACTCTGTGCTGACAGCTCAGAGCCTGGAGCCTGCTTTGGATTCTGTGTCTCCCTCTCTCTCTGCCCCTCTTCCCCTTGCGCTTTCTCTCTCTTTCTCTCTCTCTCTTTTTCTCAAAAATAAACATTATAAAAAATTTTTTAAAAAATGAAGTTCCACATTATTTGTTATATTGAGAAGTATATTTGTTATTTACATTTGTTGGATTGCTATCTGCAGTTAATATTTTTATCAATATTTCAAATGTATAACTTCAAAACTTTCAGAAGATTTTCTTCTTTTAGGTCTTAAAATATTTAGTTTTCAAAGAATTATTTCAGTTGCTAGAATTGATAGATATAAATATTAAGATAACGCAATTATGTGCATTAATCACTTGAATTATAGGTGTCTTGGCCATTTAAAGAGTACCAAGAATGGCATTTAAATATTTAATACCTTCTTTGTTGCTTAGAAGTTCCAAACTGGCTTGTGAAATTATGAATATAAACAAATTCTCATGTGCTTCATCTCATTTTCCTCAAAGGAAGACACCAACAGAAAGACATTAATAGAAGACACTAACAGAGCTGCAATACTATATATTCATCGATGCCTTCTATTGACACTTGAGTACAGGCCACTGGATAATTGCTAATGTGATACTATGACATCATCATCATAATAAACTTGTGAAGTGTCTTCAATCATTCTGAATACAGTTAAGCACCATCCTTGTTAAGTAGTGTAAAACCTTATAAAAGTACATGAGTGGTAAAGACCAGTGAGTTTCAAGACAAGCATTCATATTAAATCAAGAATTCTTGTGAATGGGGGTGCCTGGGTGGCTCAGTCGGTTGAGCATCCAGCTTCAGCTCAGGTCATGATCTCACAGTCCATGAGTTCGAGCCCCGCATTGGGCTCTGTGCTGACAGCTCAGAGCCTGGAGCCTGCTTCAGATTCTGTGTTTCCTTCTCTCTCTGCACCTCCCCTGCTCACACTATGTCTCTCGCTCTCAAAAATAAATAAACATTAAAAAAAAAGAATTCTTGTGAATGTAATAACACTAAATTGTCTTCAGGCTATCTAGTCTGTGGCGGTCTGAGCACCAGAGGACAGAATCTACCTTTTACAATAAACAAGTGCCCGTCCACAGAAATGGAGAGAACACAAAAGAACTGAAACTCCCACTGCAGACATAATAACCCTCTGGTCTTTTTCTCTTAAGTGCACAATGGAATATTTGAATCTTTAGCCAGCACTTTTCAGTGTGTCAATTTGATTGCTGTGAAAGCTTTCTATAAAAGGGCAACTATCAAAAATATTGCGAATATATATTTGCTAATAAGAAGAAAAATTATTTAATGATTCATTAACCCATTGCTTTATAATAGAATTTTATAAGCATTGTTGAAGTAACAAGTAATTATTATCATATGAATTAGAAGTCATTTATTCCTGCTTTAAATTAATCTTTAGGGAGAATTTAAACCATTCTACATATATCAAAGTTATTCCTAGGTATTTCCAAATTATTAATATTCTAAAATTGTATGTGAAAAGACATCATGTTCATGTCACTGCTATAAAAGCAACACTTATTAGAGATGAATATGCATTGAGAATACTCAGGATTATTTATCCAAAATTCAAATAATTATTTTTCCAAGAAGTCATAGTGACCTTTCTTTAAAACCTAGAGATAAATATGAAAATAGTTTAATTCTGTTTTGCACTATATTGCTGTCTATATTTCTAGACAAATAATGTTTTTTTATTTTAATTTTTTTTAATATTTATTTTTGAGGAAGAGATGGAGAAACAGAGTGTGAGCAGAGGAGGGGCAGAGAGAGAGGGAGACACAGAATCCAAAGCAGGCTCCAGGCTCTGAGTTGTTAGCACAGAGCCTGACACGGGGCTCGAACTCATGGATGGTGAGATCATGATCTGAGCCAAAGTCGGACACTTAACTGACTGAGCTACCCAGGTGCCCCTAGACAAATTATGTTTTAAGGATCAATAATTTCTAGTTTTCTCTGGGCCAAAAGTAATTTGTAACTATTAAGAAAAGAGACAAAGTAATGTTTGGTACCTATTGAAGAAATTCTATCAGGAATATAGGCTAAGAGGAATAAGATTGGTTGCAAATGCAGACTAAACAATGTCCAAGTGATGTCATTACAACATTAAGGGATCTTCTCATTTGACAGTTATAGATTATTACTATTGTTTCTTTATTTGGAAATTTTAATTTCATGCAGAACAAGCACAACAACAAAGAGGGAAGTATAGTCATGTTTAAGCCACTGAAGAAATCAAGAAAAGGCAGAGTCAAAGCATTAAAAACCCTGAAACTCTAAATAGCATCCTTTAATTTCTCGTTCTGTTCTTGGGACTTCCAGTCCTGATATGGTCATATTACTCCTGTTGGATTGACCCTTTTATAGACAATAGTTATAAACTATGGTCAAAACACACACACACACACACACACACACACACACACACACACACACACACAGGCTTTTGAAGGCACAGGAAAGCATGGAAAATAAAATTATTAATTGACAGTAGTAAGCATTTAAAAGGAAATGGTCTTGGAGTAGATTGGGCTTTAATGCTTTTAGCCTGAGGGAACACACCGACTACACAGAATAGCTAGAACTCTGGTATGAAAGCCATAGGTTTTTGGAAAAATCACAGCCAGTGGAAATAGAGAAGCACACATTTGCTAAGGTAGTACAATGTCAGTAGCAAATAGGTAGCTCTGAATAGAGTTTTCCATTTAGAATATCACATATCTCACACACACACACACACACACACACACACACACACACACACACATATATATATATATATATATATATATATATATATATATATATATATCTCCAGTACAGAATATCACATAAAAATGGGTGCACTAAAGCTGACCGTATATATGGTCAGCTTTGGAATCTTTCAGAACAGACAATTCCCCATTATCCATGTTGTCCACTTTTTGTGAATAAACTCCACCTAAATATCTGGATGACTCCTTAAATATGGAAGCAGCATAGCATTTCAGCTAAGTAGAAGTAACTGAGATTTGAGATGCTATTAAAGAGAGAGAGCTTATACTTTGAATTCAACAAAGGCAAGAGTTTTCTGAAATAAGAATAAACAATGCTTAGAATCTAAAATCTCTACAAAATAACATTTACAATGTCCAAATTACAATCAAAAATTATTTTTTTAAAAGAAGAAATATGAAAATGTGACCCAATGTCAGGAGGAAATTCAATCAACAGAGATTGATTCCAAGTAACACAGATGCTATATTAACTGACAGGAATTTTAAAACAGTTTTTATGGAGAAATAGAAACTATGGTGGTGAGAAGCAAATAAAAATTCTGTAACTAAACAATATGATCTGAAACAAAGTTTCTATATGATTCCTTATCGTAGACAAGGTCTGCAGGCTATATAAAACTTACTTATGATAGAAGTGAACAGATGTTATATTGCATTCAGTCCTCCATGGCATTCAAACATGTGCTGAAGCATGATGCCACCATTGGGGTTTGGTCAACAAGTTCTTTAAAATGAAAGACTTTGTTGTGAATAATAGATAATGGGGAATTGTCTGTTCTGGAAGATTCCAGAGCTGACCATATATACGGTCAGCTTTAGTGCACCCAGTTTTATGTGATATTCTATACTGGATGAATATATATATATATATATATATATATATATATATATATATATATATGTGATATTCTAAATGGAAAACTCCATTCAGAACTACCTATTTGCTCCTGACATTGTACTACCTTAGTTAAATGTTACATTCTTTTAATAGTCAAACTCTTTGTGAAATTGATATGCATTTTCAGGAGGTAGAGCAAGGACCCTTAAATGTTCAGCAATTAACAGAAACTTTTCTCTGAAATGACCCTGATGGAAACATTCATTTGAAAATAAGGACCAGACTCTTTTCTAAAATGCTACTTCCCAGAAAACAAGCAAGCAAGCAAGCAAACAAACAAACAAACAAAAACAGTCAAAAAATGGAAAGGTAACCTGCAGAATGGGAGAAAACATTTGCCAACCATATATTGGATGGGGACTAATATCCAAAATGTATAAAAAAAAACTCATACAGCTCAAGAACAAAAACCCAATAATAAGATTTTAAAATTGGATGAGGAAGTAGACATTTTTACAAAGAAGACATACAGGTGATCAACAGGTACATGATAAGACGCTCAACATCACAAATCATCAAGAAAATGCAAAATAAAATCACAGTGAGATATGACCTCACACCTGTTACAATGGATATCATCAAGAAGACAAGCGCTAACAAGTGGGGATGTGGAAATAGAGGAAACCTTGTGTACTCTTGATGGAGTGAAATTGGTTCAGCCACTATAGAAAACATTTTGAAGATTCCTGAAAACATTAGAAATAGAACTGCCATATGATCCAGCAATTCTCATCGTTCTTGATCCTCAAATGCTGTGTAGGAGAGGTCCTGAGTTGATGCCAACTTCTGATATTCACACCATTTTGCAACATCTTTCCCTTGAATCTGGGTGGATCTGTGGTTTGTTTCTAACCACGAGACTTTGGCAAAGATAATGGAAGGGTACTCCCATAATTACGCTACATTATGTAAAATGCTATATTGGTAGAAGATTCGCTGTGTAGACTTTCTTCTTTGTCAGCTTTGTAGAAGCAATCTGCTTTGTTGTGAGTGCGTTTAGGGAGAAGGCCACATGGCAAAAAACCCACAAGTGGTCTCTAATTGCAGAAGGTAGCTTCTAGTTGGAGAGGGCAGTCCTCAGCTAATAGTCACAAGAAGCCAGTGCCCTCAGCCCTACAGCCACACAGAAATCAATTCCCCAAACCATCCAAGTGAGCTTAGTAGATCCTTTCCTAGTCAAGTCCCCAGATAAGGCTGACATCTCGATTGCAGTCTTGGAAACACTAAACAAAAGACTGAGCCAAATAATATCCAGACTCTTCACCCACAGAAACTGAGATAATAAATGTGTTGTCTTATAAGGCACGATTTGTGGTAATTTATAAGACAGCCATAGATGACAAATATAAATGCTGTTCCTCACACATTTGTGTTATTCAATATCTCCCCTAGTACCTTTTCGTTTCCATGCATTTCACTATCTTTTATTTTCCACCCGCCTCTATAAGTAGATTTAATTTTTCTTGGATTTGTTTCAGGTTATTTCAATGAAATAGAATTTATTTCATAAAGATATTGATGAATGATTTTTATGCTTTCACTTCTCAAATAATTTCACCAACATGGTGACACAGCATGACTTTCCATCTCAATGACACCTCCACTCACCTGTAGATGTAGCTAACTTTCTGCTCTGCTGACCAGTCTTCTAGAGTAATCTAATTTTCTGCTTTGGTGGATGAGCAAACTAAACAAACTCTTACCTTCACAGACAAGCTTTAAGAAGCAGCATTTCTGATGAAACATAATCAAAGGTTCAACTATCACCCAAGAAGATGGGAAAGTAACTACACTTATAGATTTATTCATTCTATTCGTGTCACCTTTGATAACAATTTATTATAAAAACTGACAACGGAAGAAATAAGATTCAAACATATACCTTTTTATGTCTTGCATTAAAATTTACTGGAAATAATTGAGACCTCAAAAGTTTGCCACTTTTTTTTAAACCAAACAATAATTATAGCCAATTTTTTCTTTAAATTTTAGATCTAGAAAACATAGCACATACATAATAAGTGCAAATTTATTAATTTGATAAATATGTATGGGTACGCAGAATGATCTAAGAAATATGAACACAACATAGTTATCACCTTAAGGATACAGATTAAGAGAAAAACCATGACATAATGATAGCAAAGTACACACCAAAAGTAGATGCCTCAAAACAGTTATAAACGTGCTTTTATGAAATTTCATACATTAAAACAAATCCAATTATATATAAAAGTATGCTATTAAAATAATGAACAATGAAAATGCTGTAAAAAATGAAAATGCTGTCTGAGGAAAAAAATACACTGTAATTGTGAAAAATATTTTTTGAAAGTTTAATAACCATTCTACTTTTTTCTCATAAATGATACGAAAGATATATATGGTATTAGTACTAAGTATATCATAAAATCTTAATTGTGAATATGAGTGTGTGTGTTTTAAATTTAGGCAATAGGTGTACAGTATACAGCTGTTGAGTTTTTAGAAATAATCACAATGTTTGGATGACTCCATAAAATGCAAAGCAAATTATTTAAAATTACCTTTGCTAAATTGCCATAGCATATTTAAAATAGTGCCTTGATAACATGGAGAGGCACACATAGTTGATATTTTCTTTGTAGTAACAAAAAATCAGTATTATATGTCCATATCCAAGGTTCATTTTAACTGACAACAACTCCTCATTACTAATCCATAAACATTCATTCCAACTTACACGTGCTTATTGATTAAAATTAGTTGTTTCGTTGGTGATCTTGCTTTGTTTCCAAGTTACCATAGTCATGATTTACTTTTTATGTTAACTGACAATTTGGCTGATTATTTTTTTTAAATACAATAAATATCTTTTATGTGAGCAAAAATTTCCATCCCTTTAGACTTTCTAGTATTAAGGACTATGTTTGGGTCTAGCAGAGTAAGAAAGTTTCCTTTATTGTAAATTGTTTTATTACATAATATTTATTTTCTGAGACAGCATTGTCTTTTACTTCTCTCCAATACACACAAAATATTGCACACATATCTTTTAGCATTTGATGATTTTTCACTGTACTTCTCAAGCAACTGAGTGTTGTGTTTGTGTGTATAGAGAAAACAATGAAATTTTGCCATTGAAAAACTAAAACATTTAAATCAAAAATTAAAAATTTTTATTCCTATTACTTTTAATCCTGCTGATATTCAAGTTTTGCAAAGAAAGAACTGAGGTTGCAAAACAAAACAGGTTTATTTGGGGTCTTTAGGAATTTGAAACCAGGAGAGAGATGCTAGAGGAAACTAAACTCTGCTTCAAGTGAGGAGGAGAAAGATAGAATTTATAAAAGCAAAGCCACAGACTTATATAAGTTTTTAAAAAAGAATTAGAATTCAGATGTGGAGGTAGCTGGGTGGCTCAATCAATTAATCGTCCAAGTTAGGCTCAGATCATGATCTCAAGATTCCCGAGTTTGAGCCCTGCATTGAGCTCCCTGCTGTCAGCCCAGAGCCTGCCTCAGATCTTCTGTCTCCTTCTCTCTCTGCCCCTCCCCCACTTTCATTCTTCCCCCCCACCCCTCCTCAAAAACAAACATTAAAAAAAGAAGAATTTAGATGTGGACATGCATAAGACTAAACTCCCCGATACCCTCCCAGTTCCATGTTAGGGTGCCCTGATATTGCAGAAAGGAACTATTTTTCTGTAGTCTTTGCTCCATATTTCCTAACATATAAAAATTCTATTTAGCATGTCTTCTTTTTAACTATTTTCAAAATAACTATATGAATTTTCCCAATTTCTCTTCCCTCCCCACACCAAAAAAATGACTATGGAAGCAGGACAATTAGTTGGCCACTTCAACAACTCCTCTAGGAGGAGCCACTCTAAGGAGAGGTCTGACCTCCCTGGCACTTGAGAGCTCAACATTCACCTGACCACCCAGAAGTTTGCCAAGCTGCATTGGACTGGTCCCTCTCCTGATGCTGCGAGTCCTGAGTTCTAGAGAAACATGAGGAAAGAAGCTGATCCCAGCTTGAAGCAGAAGTAGGAAGTTGAACTTTGACCTTTTGGCAAAGAGTGTACAGTTTGAGGCAGGGATGCAGCCAGAAGTGGATGAAAGAAAAAATAATGATGACCAGCATTATTTATTCAGTGTGTGCCCCATACCAGGCTGGTGTAATCAAATAGACTCGAGTTCTCTTCCTTAATATCCATCTAAGGACCTTTTGCCTGTAGAGTGTTTCTGAGGACACAGAAACATGCATGGTCTCTAAGTAGCTGAAAATCATTTCCTTCTCTTAGCTCCAGCTGTCTCCATCTCTTAAGGTTCTTTCTGGTATATCCTTCATGCTCCTACCTTCTTCTTGAAAAGCAGCATAGCACAGTAGTAGTGAGTGGGGACCTTGGAGCCATACTGCCTTGGCCAGAATCTCAGACCTTGTGCTGGGATCTTGGACAGGTTATTTAACTTCCATGTTGCTCTAATTGTTCATCCGAAAATAGTAGTACCTTCCTCACTCGGTCAACATTTGAAAGCGATAATGATAGCAAATGGCACCCAAAAAGCAGTAAATATGTTTATGAAATAAACATTGTTGCATACTCCCTTCAAAAACAAAAACCTCATTGAGGAAAAAACATTAAATGCATGCCCATGTGAGTAAATGGAGGAGCCAAGTTGCTAAATTTCCAAGTTTTTTCCAAGTTTCCAAGTACTTTTTCTAATTACTCAATCCTTTCAAATTCTGGTTTTGCAACTATAAATATTGGGATCTTAAAAGAACACTACCAGATCCTTAACCTGAAGGTAATCTTCCTAAGCAATTCCACAGACAAAATGGGAGATACAAGTATCTTTAAATAGATGAATCCTATTAGAGAAGTTAAGTTATATATTTTTTCTTTAAAGTTTATTGATTTTGAGAGAGAGAGAGAGAGAGAGAGAGAGTGAGAGAATGTGGGAGGGGCAGAGAGAGGATCCCAAACAGGCTCCATGCTACACAGAGCCTGATGTCGGGCTTGAATTCACAAACCACAAGATCATGACCTGAACTGAAATCAAGTGTCAGATGCTTTACCAACTGAGACACCTAGGCACCCTGGGAGAAGTCAATTTAAAACAAGGTTATGTGTGGGGCACCTGGGTTGCTCATTTGATTAAGCATCTGACTCTTGATTTTGGCTCAGGTCATGATCTCAGGGTCATGAGATTGAGCCCCATGTGGGGTTCAGCGTGGAGCCTGCTTGGGATTCTCTCTCCCTCTCTCTCTCTTTCCATCTGTATCACTCACTCTGCTCCTGCTCTCACTCTCTCTCTCTCTCTCTCTCTCTCTCTCTCTCTCTCTCTCTCAAAATAAATAAATAAATAAACTTAAAAGAAACAAGATCATGTGTTAGAATTAGAGACTAGGTAATATGTGGTAAACTGGTAGAGCTTTAATATCAAAGCTTAGTTAGTTAGTTAGTTAGTTAGTTAGTTCTTAGTTAGTTGTGGCAGGTTGTATTTTCCAAATATGTAGTTGTCAAATATACATATTTTCAGATATGCATTCTATATCTTCTTAAAAAGAAATGCTAATTCTCATCTTTAATTTGGTCAGTGTCTCAAGACATCTTCAACCAATAGAGTATAATGGAAGTGATAGCATGCGACTTCCCACATTAGTTTGTTAAAAGATGAGTGCTATTTGTTAAGTCACTCTTTCTCTTTGAAGGAGGATCTTGGCAGCCTTGGGTTGATAGATAAAAAACTTGCCTACATTGAATATGTCATATTGGAAATATCATGTATTCGGAATATACAGAAATGGACAGAGAGCCCAAAGAGTTTCTAGACAGGTGCTCAGTGTATAAAGCTCTCAACTTTGTGATAAATCCATCCCCAGCCTTTGAGATGCTCCAGCCTTTGAGATGTCATATGAAGTAAATGCGAGTTGCACCTATGTGACCAAAATAAATGCTTATAAAAAACAGCTTTTTTGAGATGTATATAACATGCCATATAATTTATCCATTTGTAAACTGACCATTTCTAGAGCACCTGGGGGGCTCAGTCAGTTAAGCATCTGACTCTAAATCTAAGCTCAGGTCTAGATCTCAGGGTCTTGAGTTCAAGCCCCACGTTCAGCTCCATGCTGGGCATGAAGCTTATTTTTTTTTTAAAGTTATAAATGGAACATTTCTGTGGCATTTTCTGTATTCACAGACTTGTGCAACCACTTCACAATGAGTTTTAGAATATTTAGAAAGTCAGGACCATAGCAGTTGTTCCTCATGGCCACAACCTCCTCCCATCCGCTGGCCTTAGGCAACCACTAATTTACTTACTGTTGCTATAGATTTTCCCAGTCTAGACATTTCATAAAATTAGAATTATACAATAGTCTTTTTGTGACTACCCCTTTTCACTTAGCATAATGTTTCTAAGATTTATGAAGGTTGTAGAATCCATTGGTACTTCATTACCAAATAATAAATTGTACGAATATACCACAATTTATTTATCCATTCATCAGTGGTGGACATTTGAGCTATTATAAATAATGATACTATAGACATTCATGAGAAAATTTTGTATAGACATAAATTTTCATTTCTTTTGACTCTATGCCTAGGAATAGAATTTAGAGTAACGCTATGTTCAACATTTTAGGAACTGCCAAACTCTTTTCTCTAGTAGCTTCACCATTTTACATTCCTAGCAGCAGTTTGTGAGGGTTCTGTTTCCTCCACATCCTCACCAATGCTTTGCTTTATCTCTGTCTTTTATTATAACCATCCTAGTGGATGTCAAATGGTATCTCATTGTGATTATATTTGCATTTCTCTGATTGCTAATGTTGAGCATCTTTTCATGTGCCATTTGTATCTCTTCTTTGGAGAAATGTCTATTCAGACCCTTTGTCTATTTCTTAATGGTATAATTTGTTGTGTAATTAATAAGTTGTAAGAGACTTTTTATATCAGATTTCTTGAAATATCATTCACATACCATGAAATTCATACTTGTGAAGGGGTTTTAAGTATATTCACAAAGTTGTGCATCTATCACCATTATTTAATTTTGAAACACATTCATCACTCCAAAAAGAAACACTGTGCTCATTAGCAATCACTCTCCATTGCATTCATCACCCAAATATGTGTTCAATTTCCATATGTTTGTGTTCTATAGCTGTCTATAAAGTCTAGTTCTTTTATGGTGCTGTTTAAGTCTTCTAATTTTTGTTAATCTATCAAGTATTGGAAGTGGAGTACTGAATCTCCAACTATTGCAGAGTATTTAGTTGGATTGTTTTCCCCCTTCTCTTTCCTCCACCTCCTCCTCCTCCCCTTCTCCTCCTCCTCCTTCTTATTTTTATTCTGCCAATCTCTTTACAGTCTTGCATTTACTCCCAAGGTAGGTTTTTCTATTTGTTTTCTATCTGTCTGTCTTAGCTCAGATTGCTATAGCAAAAATGCCATTGACTGGGTGGCTTATAAACAACAGAAATTTATTTCTCACAGATTGAGGCTAGAAGTACAAGCTCAGGGTACTAGCATAATCAATTTCTCATGAGGACCCTCTTCTGGACTGCTGACATTGTATCTTCATATAGCAGAGAGCAGAGAGAGGAAGTAAGCTCTCTCATGACTCTTAAAAGGGCTTCATTCTCATGATCTCATCTAATCCTAATTACCTCCCAAAGGACCATCTCCTAATACCATTACATTGTGGAGTCAACATATGAGGGATTCAACATCTGACTTTTGGTAGGACATAAATATTAACTCCCTAACAATGTCTTAGTTCTGTCTTTCTCCTTTATTACACTATTACTGTATATTATATATTTATGTAATTTAACAAAGCCAAGACACAAAGAGATCATACCAAAGAGTAGGACAAACCCTACTTGAATAATTGGGAAAACTGGTCCAGGCTGTACCTACCCATGACTCTTAAATGACTTCATTTTCCCAGCTGTTGAACAGGAGAGTCTATAGTAGCTATCCTTTATCTTTCCCATCATTATATATAAGATATGCAGGGGCAGATAACCTTCAAAAGGGCTGTATTCAAAGAGTTGTAGTTGTAGATGCTCATTTGCACCTACCTGGACATCCTAGATAATGCCATAACAAGAAAAGATTGGGAGTTTTGGTGGAGGGGGTGACTATATTGTCAATGTGAGATGTTTTTGAGTTATTATGACCAGAAGGAGGACAATTTCACACTATATTTTTCGAAAACAGGTATATCAATATCTCTTCCACCACACATCATCTTCCTATGATATGATGTTGACACTGCTTCATCAAGAGAGATGATTCAGTTTTTCTCCTCTTGAACTTTGGAAGACTTTTGTAATGACTTTGATGGGTAAAATATGTCAAACTCTTCACTGAGTGATTTACAAGTGTAAGTCATAAGATATGATATGGCTTCCACCTGACTATCCCTCTTGAGACACGTCTTAGGTGCCTGGAGATAACATATAAGAACCATGAGTATTTGGAAGATACCATGCTGGAGATAACATTTTGAGAGATCACACAGAGATAGAAAGAATTCCTTGAGAAGATGTGCCAGGCCCCAGTTCTTTGAATCTTCCTAGAATCAACTGACAGACATGTGAGTGAAATAGCCTTCAAATATTCTAACCTCACTCTCTGAGACCTCCAACTTTTATATTAGACACTGTAAAGTAGGAATAAACCATATTTACTGTGTCAGGTCAAAACCTTAACTGTCACACTCATGGTATAATGTATTGTATTATACAACTACATCTTGGGGTAAGATGTTATACAAAGTGCCAATTATTTTAATAATATACCTCCCATAGAATATAAAACTTTTGTTAAACTTAAATTAAATATCAAGAGAATATTTGGTACAGAATTAGCAGTCAGGAAACATAATTATAGCCTGGGTCCTACCGCTTAGTAACTTGTGACTTTGGACAAGTCATTTAATTTAGAAGATTTTGCTATTTTTTTCCCTAAAAGTAAGAGAATGAACTAAATTATAGCTAATTCCTAGAATCTTTTCTGTAATGGATATTCATTATATGAAATATTCAAAACTTTTTCCAAGTTTCACATTATCCATGACCTATTATGGAACAGAACACTGCAAAACATGAATATTATTCAGTAAGAATATGTGATTGATAAAAGGAGAAGCAATTAATTTATACTTATGTTAAGTGCCAATACTTATGGTAAGTGCCATTTTACTTAGGTAAATTTACTGTAGTTGAAGTCATAGTTATATAGCTAAAGATCTGTTTACTTATACAGAACTTAATGGTCGTGCCTATGTCCATATCACTATTGAGAATGGACAGTTTAAGTCTGTTTTTTTAAGATTCTTCAGAAGATCCAGATGAATGCTAGGTTATATTCACCATATGATTGAAGCATGGAAAAGAGGCTGGCCTCAACAGAGGTCTTTTTGTCAAATGGATAAAAAAGCATTCTGGTAAATAATTCTGTAAGATGAGTCCACATGGTTCAATCTGAGTGTCCCACTTTTACAAGGAAAAGAGATTTTCTATACACTTTAGGGTATTTTACTTAAACATCTACAATTTTAGTGACTGTGCAGCTGTAGCAGTTCTCACTGATGGGAGATCAAATTTTGCCTAGTAGAGTGGAAAGGATGCAAGTGAGTGGTAAATTATTGGCAGGGATTTCATCCGGGGAAAACACATCAGATATCAACACAGAGATAGGCACAAAAAGTTGGAGTACATAGAGCCAAGAGAAATGCTTTCTTTTTCAATATAATCTTTTGTTCCCAGTCCAATGTTGTCCTGGGAAATTTTTTCTAGATAGGTTTGATTAAACACAGTCATTAGAATCTTTTCAACTGATGCCAAATAATTTATCATGTAGTTCAACTGATGGTTGTTAATTCCATATAGATAAATATTCTCTAATCTTCAAGCCAAAGCTCATGTTTAACAAATATGTATGTATGTGTATGCATATATATGTATACATATGAATATATTTAGAATTAGTTCTTTACTGTTGGTATGACAGTATCTCTTCTTATTGTCCACAAGATGCCAGATATTTTTATTCTTGAGATATCTATAATTACTATAAATTATATTGAAAATATTCTAAGTACTTGACATGTTATTTTGTTTAAAATGTTTCTATCATTCTAGAGCTAATGCATGACTGTTCACATTGTAGGCTTAGAGCTCTGGAGAGTAGAATGATTGAACTACCTATTTCAGATGTCTATAATAGTTTTGCTTATCTGGAACATACTAATCAATCATGGCAATCTTTTCCACTGAGCCTTGAAGAGGCTTCACAATACTTCTCAAAACACCACCATGGGCAATCAATAGATTGCTATCAATCTATCTAAGCTAGCATTGGAAATGAAATATATTTTTCCATCCCTAGGCTGGAGCTACTCCACAGTAATAACTACTCTCCTGATTTAGCAGGGAAGATATAACACCTACTCAGAAAGGGTGTAAGAATGCAAATCATCTGTCCTGTCTACTTCTTAACATGAATGATTCAATAAGTGAATTGTCAGAGTTCTGGGAGTATATTTTCACTATTGTTTGTTTGTTCATTCATTCATTCGTTCATTTATTTATTCATTCATATATTTATGTATGTATGTATGTATGTATGTAAATATGTATGTATTTATTTATTTATTTATTTATAGAAAGCATGAACAGGGGAGGTGCAGAGAGAGAGGAAGAGAGAATCCCAAGCACGCTCCTCACTCAAAGTGCGGTGCCTGATGTGGGGCTTGAACTCATGAACCATGAAATCATGACCTGAGCCAAAATCAAGAGTTGAATGCTCAACCAACTGAGCCACCCAGACGCTCCTCCACTATTTTTGTTTTAAGTTCCCCTCAAGGGTATATGGTTGGATTGCAATTTCTCTCCTCTTTTGAAGGTGATTATGTACGTGTGACTTATTTTTGGAATGGAATATAAGCAAAAGTGGTGTATATCTCTGAGCAATAAGTCCCCATGCCCTTGTCAATTTTGAATTATTTGTTGCAAGGGAACATCCATCCGTTGAGTGACTACCATGAGAGGAACTCCTCCTGCCAACATACCTTGGATGAAATAGAAGAGAAACAGAAATTTACTGTTTCATGCCATTGAGATTGAGGATAATTTGTTAAGGAGAATAACTTAGTACATGTCTATTACAACCAATTCGGGAAACTGGTACCTGCAAGTGGATTGCTGGCATTAAAAACAACAGCAATGATTATAACTGAAAGGCATGCCTTTGACTTAGTTGCTGAGCAGCTAGTGGCTTGTGAGGTACTATCAGAGACTGGAAAGATGGCAATCCATAATATCCACTGGAAAAATGCTGAAAGTGTCACTCGTAGTAACTTTGGAGGCAGAATGTATGATTAATGAATTATGTCTAGAGGAAGACATTAGGAAACAGATTTTTTAGCATATTTCTGTTTTACATCAGCTATATTTGGCAAAGTATTCAAGAAGAGATTACCAAAGTAGTGTGGGACTTTTGAAAGTTGGAGTGATGACATCTGTGAGCTCACTTTATCACATAAGAAATAAAAATCCTGCCAAATTGTGATAACCAAAGATTTCATAACTTTTGCAAATAACCAAAGGCACAGAAAAAAACTGAAAATCATTTATTGAGAAAACCTCATGAAACAATAAGAACAGCATCTTTGGCATTCTGCTTGGAGTTACCTCCATCTCCTTTCCCCAATTCCATGGTGTGGTCATGATGAGTGAGGGCTGGCAGACTCATAGCCAACAGCAGGATTTGCCTCTCTGGGAGTTTATTAAAAGCCCCATCTTCAGAAAACAGGTAGTATTTTGATCTCTTTTGAAAAGCCCCATTCCCAACCTTGTTGCTATTTGATCTTATCCCAAGCTCTATTCTCTGGAAAAAGCCCTATCCTCAGAGGCTTATTGAAAATAATGATCACCTGGAATAGTTAACATCTCCGCTCAAAATTTATCTTCACACAAAAATCTGCATGCAAATGTTTATCCATATTGGCAAAAATTTCAAGCAACCAAGCATTCCTTTAATGGGTGGATGAATAAATAAACAATGGTACATTTACACATGTGTGTTATTTTTTGAGGAAAGGAAATGCCCTTCCAAGCTGCAAAAGTACAGTTCAATCTGGGGCTCCTGGGTGGCTCAGTCAGTTAAACATCCATCTTAGGCTCGGGTCATGATCTCACGGTTTGTGAGTTCAAGCCCCATGTCCGGCTCTGTGCTGACAGCTCAGAGCTTGGAGCCAGCCTCCTTCTGATTCTGTGTCTCCCTCTCTCTCTGCTGCTCCCCTGTTAATGCTCTGTCTCTCTCTCAAAAATAAATAAATGTTAATTTTAAAAAAAGACAGTTTAATCTGTAATGTCCATTGCTAAATCAAAGAAACTAGTATATTAAGGCTACATTTTATATGATTATACTTTGTCAGTCTGGAAAAGGCAAAACTATACATGACTTTAAAAGATCAATGGTTTGCCACAGGTTCAAGGTGAGAAGAAGGGTAGAATAAGTGAAGCATAGGGGATATTTTTAGGATAGTGAAGCTATTATATGACACTATCATGGTGAGTATATGAAAGCATGCATTTGTCAAAACCAACAGAACTTTACAGTTGACAGAATAAACCTTAATATATGCAATTTAAAAATCATTTAGCAGGTCAGCATATATCAGTATGGAATGCAGAATGTGACAAAGATTCTAAGTGTATTAAGAATATAGGAAATATTAGAAATATAGGAAACAACTTTACTAATGCTAGTGGGGGAAGCAATACTGAACTAAGTAACTTCAGAAATGTTTAGATCCTTGAAAATCAAAGGTAAAGAAAGACTACAGATTTATATTCTAGATAATAAAGTTTTTTTTCCCTGTGGGTAAGGCTAAGAATTCTGAAATCACTATACATTTATCCTGGAATTAAACAAGTAAATAGATGTCATGGTAAGTGTCAGGTTTCTCACTGTTGGATTGAGAAGTTATAGGGGAGGAGGCTAGAAAGATCCATGTTGTAAAAAATTAGAGTTAAATGTATCAATATGAATTTATGTTTAGCTTAAAATAGATTCAGATGATTACATACAAAAGTGTTTGTAGAGGAGAGCCTGGGTGGCTCAGTAGGTTGAGCATCCGACTTCGGCTCAGGTCATGATCTCACAGTTCGTGGGTTTGAGCCCTGCATCAGGCTCTGTGCTGACCGCTTACTCAGAGCCTGGAGGCTGCTTCAGATTCTGTGTCTCCTTCTCTCTCTGCCCCTCCCCCCGCTCATGCTTTGTCTCACTCTGTTTCTCAAAATAAATAAATGTAAAAAAAAATAAAACAAAAACAAGTGTAGATATGTGTATATACATAAGCTAGTACACACACACACACACACACACACACACACACACACACATGCTTTCTTGCCCTGTCAGTTGAGTGGCCTAGGCGTAATGGCACTTCAGTAGCAACTAGCACCACACTGTAGCAATCATCTTAGCTTCTAATACTATTTTCCAATAAAAAGAACCAGAGTTCCTTGGGGAAATTAGCAATTCTAGAACAGGGGCAGGAAATATACAAGTTGAGCCTGGAGCATCTTATATTGCCAGGACGTAAGTGCTAGAAACATAACAAACAAATGCAAAAGAAGAGATGGAAATATGTCAAAGGAACACAGGAATCAAATGAAAGAGCTCCCAGTGGCCAGAGCTTGAACAGTATTAACAAGGACACAAACAAAACATTATTGGATTATAACCCAAAGTATAAAATAAGTATCTGTGAATTCAAAATGATTAAATAAATGATTGAATAAATAAATTGGAAGAAGAGCCAAATCCCCCATGCAGAATTCCAAATAATTTATGTAGATCTGCTGCTTTTAAGACTGTGAAACGTAACTCCCTGCTTCTTAAGTGTGAGGTACGCAGTCATTTCCTTCAAGAGAGAAGAGCATAGAAATCAGAAAAAAAAAAAAAGTGGAGAAACCTGACCAACACTATCTCAGCCAGGCGATCAAGATTAATATCAACAGTGATGTCATGTTGATAACCTCAACGTCAACCTTATCATGACAAAATTATTAAACAAATTCCAGTTGAAGGGGATTCTACTAAATACCAATGAAACCTAGTCTTCAAAACTGACAAGATCATCAAAAACAAGGAAATCCTGAAACGCACACCATGGGGAAACTTACAAAGACATGACTACTGAATGTAATGTGGTATGCTAAATCCTGTGTCAAAAAAATGACATAAGTAAAAGCTAAGGAAATTTGAATATAGTATGGACATTAGTTAATAGTAATATGGTATATAACTATTTACTTATAACAAATACACCATATTAATGCTAAATATATGATGTAGATTAATAATAGATGAAATTGAGTGTGCAGTATATAGGAACTATATACTAGTACCTGTATACTGGTACATTTTCTTTTAATTTTTTTTAACGTTTATTTATTTTTGAGACAGAGAGAGACAGAGCATGAACAGGGGAGGTGCAGAGAGAGAGGGAGACAAAGAATCTGAAAGAGGCTCTAGGCTCTGAGCTGTCAGCACAGAGCCCGACACGGGGCTCGAACTCACGGACCGTGAGATCATGACCTGAGCCGAAGTCAGACGCTTAACCGACCAAGCCACCCAGGCGCCCCACTAGTACATTTTTGAAATTTACAATATTTTAAAAATTTAGATGTATGTGCATAACATAAATGGAATATTTCAAGGCATACATTTCAATGCTTTTAGTGTATTCTATGTTGTGCAACAATCATCATTATCTAATTTCAGGACATTTCCACAAACACAAAGTAAACTATATACTTATTAGCATTTAGCCCCATTTTCTCCCATCCTCCTTTATCCCGTAGCAACCACTAATTGACTTTCTGTCTCTATAATTTGCCTATTCTGGGTAGTTCATATGAATGAACCCATATGATATCTGTTTTTGGGGTTTGGCTTCTCTCACTTAATGTAATGTTTTGAAGGTTTCTCCATATTGTAGCCTGTAACGGTACTTCAGTCATTTTTATGGCTGAATAATATTTCATCATACAGACCTATCACCTTTTTTTATCCACTGATCAGTTCATAAGCATTTAATTTTTTTAATGTTTATTTATTTTTGAGACAGAGAGAAAGAGAGAGTGAAAGCCAAAGAGGGAAAGAGAGAGATGAGACAGAACCCAAAACAGGCTCCAGGCTCTGAGTTGTCAGTACAGAGCCCTACGTGGGGCTGGATCATGAACCACAAGATCATGACCTGAGCCGAAGGTAGACACTTAACCGACTGAGCCGTGGAGATGCCCCCAGTTGATAAGCATTCAGATTGCTTCCACTTTTTATAAATATCATAAATAATGCCTCTATGAAATTAATGTATAACTTTTGATGTGGACATATGTTCTTATTTCTCTTGAATACATACCTAGGAATGGAATTATTGGCTCATATGATAATTCTAGTTATCTTACTGAATGTGAAGTGATCCCTCATGGTAGTTTTGAGAGCATTTCTCCGTGGAGCATCTTTATGTATGCTTATTGGTCGTTGTAAACCTCCTTTGGAGAAATCTCTAGTCAAATCTTTATCCTATTTTTTTTAATTGAGTTGTCTTTTTTTGGTTGAGTTGTAAAAGTTCTTTATATATTGCAGATACTAAGCCCTTGTCAGATATATGATTTTGTAAATGTTTTATCCCTTTCAATAGGGTTTGTCCTCCCATTTTCTTGGCAGTGTCCTTTGCCACACAAATTATCTAATGTGATAAAGTCTGATTTATCTATTTTATCTTTGCTGTGTATTTGCTGTCATATCCAAAAGACATTGGTTAGTCTACGGTCATGATGGTTTTTCACCCATTTCCTTCTAAGAACTTAATAGTTTTAGCTTTCAAATTCAGGTCTTTGATCCATTCTGAGTTATATTCATATATAATATATGGTAGGGGATACAAATTTATTTTTGTGTTCATGGATATACAGTTGTAATAACACTATTCATTGAAAATACTTCTCCCATACACACTGAATTGGTCACCTTGCCAAAAATCAATGACCACACTGTACTGATTTGTAATATTTTGCTAGATCTAAAATTGTTCTTAAAGAAAAAAAAAAGCCTTATCTAAAAAAGCCTTATCTTAAACAAAAGCCTTAACCCTTTGCAGGATTTCTATCGGAAATTTATCTACAAATCAATTTGGAAAGAATTGACATAGAAATGATAAGCTTTCTAATTCATACACATGGAATAACTCTCTGTCCACAAAGGTTTTTAATTTCTCCCAGAAATGTTATTTTTTTAGTTCTGTATATACAGGTCTTATATTTCTTTCTGTTTAGTTTATTCTAAGTAGTTTATGGTTGTTGGCATCATTAATGGTTTTTAGCATGCCATTTGAATTAATTGATGCTACTAAAATTATACCTTGTAACTACTAAATTTAGTAGTTTTAGTAGTAATTTCAGTAGTTGTTTTGAGGATTCCTTAGTATTTTCTATATAAACAGGTATTCTGCAAATAGAAAAAAAGTTTTATTTCCTCTTTTCAAATGATTATGTTTTTCTTTAATTTTCTCACTTATTGTAATATTTAAATACTCTAAGAAATGTAAAATAGATTTAGTGTTGACAAGAACCATTGACACATTCCTGGTCTGAGAAGGAAAGTACTCAACATATAAATAGTTAACATAATTTAATTGTAATTATTCAGTGTGAAATTCTGATTTAAGGTCATGAAAGAAATATTAAAAATTCATATTTAAAATTATCAGATAAAAGTTCCAATTAAATATTGTAGAAAATATCACTTCAGTTTGGCTAGATAAGTTAATGAAGATCTGATAATTTTTCTAGTGAAAATTTCCTTTTATTGAGATGTATACATATAATTCCACAAGTACAAACAAACAAAACATTACAATTCTCAAATAAAAGAAAATTGAATTGTACTTTTAAATGAGAATATTAATTCCTCACAATTAAAGGTATAGAGATTCTCTAAAATTTCACTAAATCTGATATCATATTATACTGAAACTTGATTTACAAATTCATAAATTGCATACATGGACTCACTAGGGATTAAGCATACATTTAAATGTTACTCTAATGGTTAAGTGTCTTTACACATATAACACAGGCAAGATACACAAAAAGGTAATATAAAAATAGGAACGTAAAATGAGTAGCACAGTGCAGTGTTGTACAGAGCACGGATTGTAGATCAATACAACTTCCCTACAGATTTCCCCGGTAAACTCGGGCAATTTAGTTTCTTTGTGCCTGAATTAGATCATTATAAAATAAAGATAGTAATAGTCCTATGTAAAGATAATGAGTGCTTTAGTTGTGGAGAGAATTAAGTTGTGTGCGTACACATATATAAAATCCTGATGAGTGTAAATGATACATGGTAATTATTATATAAATGTGTTAATTATTAATACCTTCTTAAAATATTCACATACCAATTAAATTAATTATATCTCAATAAGGATCAAAGGCATTCTCATTAATATATTAAATGCCAACTTCACATCAATAGTTGCAAAATTTCAAAATGTAGACCATTCTGGGTATGATTTTGAATGTTGCTATCAGCACAAGTCATGTCCATTTCACCTCAGTTTCTTCTGGAATATTCCACAACTATTGTCTTATTTCTGTGTTTTCATGATATTTGATGACTAATGTATATATATATATAGCTATTTTGTCAATTCAGTGTATTTTACTTCTACCGACGAAAAGTAAGAAGCAAAGCAATCACAAAGAGGGATAATGTATTGATAACCCTTTAAAAGTCACTTAAGACAATCAGTCCATGATTTTTTAGGATGATTTCCTGACATATATTACATTACATTTTATGGGTTCTATTTTCTCTTTTATATTTGATAAACATATTACAGCTTATTAAACTCCCAATGTTTGTAAGAATATAAAACATCAGTTTTTATTTTCCTCTGACTGTTTTAAAATATTTATATTATTTCAAAACAATTTGGACATGAAAAATTAAAGTATTCAACACTTTGTAATTGTAATTAGTGACACAGAGAATTAATATGAAGGCAGCATTCAGCAAGGCAGCTGATCTTGACTGTGTACCAGAATTGCGGTTAACAGAGTGAATGGAATAGAATGTGCTCAGGCCATTTTGTCAGTGTTTTTTAAACCCTGGACTGTGACTCTATGTCAGCATGGACTGTATGATCACAATTTTTACATGAAATAATATTTACTATTTGATTAACTTTGTCTACATTCTATGGATAGGGAATAGTGTTGAAGTTGGGGAGACTTGAGGAATGTGAACATTTCCTAAGGGCTTATTTTGTTTGGGGCTACTGTATATGGATATTCATATTTTACAGGTAAATATCATAACGGTCATCAATACCTCAAAATATACTGCATTAGGTGCATTTCAAAGTTGTTTCAATAAACATAGATTATATGGGGTGTCTGGGTAGCTCAGTCGGTTAAGTGTCTGACTTCGGCTCAGGTCATGATCTAGCGGTATGTGGGTTCGAGTCCTGCGTCAGGCTCTGTGCTGACAGCTCAGAGCCTGGAGCATGCTTCAGATTCTGTGTGTCTCTCTCTCTCTGCCCCAATACCACTCATGCTCTGTCTCTCTGTGTCTCTCAAAAATAAATAAACATTAGAAAATAAATAAATAAATAAATAAATAAACAAACATAGAGTATATGAGAAAACTTAATCTTCACTTATGATGCCAGACAAATGTTTGAGTTAATACTTTTATGTTTGTTTATTTTAAAAATGAAAAAGAATTTTATCAGTTTATTTTGAGTTCACTATTATTTTTTGGCATCATTTTAATCATAGCATTCTGGAACCAACATTATCACACGCAAAGGATAACTTGATAATTGTTCTCAATTTTGCAAAACATAATTTGAAGGTTGAGAGGATAGAGTGAGAACTATATGATTGATGGCAATCTTTCTTCCTCAGATATTTTCTACTCTTCTGCAAGACTGAGATTCAGAAATGTCAATCTTATCTTGTTTATTACTTTTTTCATGTAATACAAACTCTCCTCTTAACGTCCTTGCAAATGAGACAAACACCATCTCTTAACTAGCAATGCTGTCCCTCGTGCTCACAGACATACATGCTTATGATCTAAGCAGATGCGACCTCTGTGGTCTAACATCACTGAAGGTTTTTGTTTTTTTTTTTTTTTAATTTAATTAACTTTTTTAGGGAAAGGTAGAACTCAATCCCCCATTACCATATTATCACAAATTATACAGTTAAATTTCCCACATTTGGGGAAATCACAGGGGCAGCACATCCAGACTGCAATAGATAAGCTTTGCCCTGGAAAAGCCACCTTCCTGATCATGTGCTATGTGAGTATCACTGACGTCTTTTTATGTTATGTTCCTAACTCCACGCATTTGCCCACACCGTTCACGCTGAAATATTCCATCCCCAAGTGTTACTTGATGATGACTTCTCAGTATACATCTTTGAGAAGTTCTTTTAATTTTTTATTTAAAATATGATGACATGTTGAGCATCTGTGCAATATTTCCACTTGTTAAATAATGAATAGTAAGACATGTAATTTTCTACAGTTTACTTCTGTGACAAGCATAGGGAGCATAGGAGAAAAAGCACCTCAAATTATACAGAAGAATATATTTAAATATCTTTCTTTCTTGAAAATTAAGTAGAAAAATCTATTTAAATGCCTCCTCTAATCCATTAACTGCCCTCTAACTCTATGTAGTCTTGGACATATTCCTTAATTTCTATGAAAATTATATCCTCATCAGTAAATGCTAAATTCTAGAAGAGCAAATGAGTAAGTATTAAAGTGAAATTTTAAATGGATAAATATGCCGTTATAGTTTTCAAATATATTAATTGAAATATTGCAACACTCTTTCTTTCACTAGTCTGAATGTTCACAGAATTTAAATACACTTTCTAAACCAGTTGAGACATAGATGTTTTAATAATAGAAATAAATGATCAAATTGAAACCACAAAATTTTCATCTTTAATGATTTTAATAATTAATAGTTATAATCAACATATAACTTTTGAATTAAACCATTAGCAGGAATTTAAATCCAAAGATAAAAAGGTTTATAATTGTCTTGAAGCAAAGGATATTTATTTATTTGCTTACTTATTTCAAAGTGAATTAACATTTCACATTATTAAATAATTGAAGTTGCTCTGTATATTATTTTTGAGAACTTAACTCTATACTCTAAATTAGTTATAATTTCTCTGGAATACTATTGCTCATGAACACATTATTTTACTGTGCACTTAAGAAAAACTACATTATTTTTTGTATGTGTTAACTCAAATTAACCTCCACTTGCAATTTTGGGTCTGCTGGTCACTTCTGAAACTAACAGCATCCATGCGGCAAACTGTCCAAAACACCATAATGTAATCAGTAAATTCATTTTTATTTAATTCATGCACAGAATTATGCTAGGATGTGGATTCTAATTAGAAGAAATACAAATAATGAATACTTTGTGATTATTGATTACCCAGGCATTTAGTTAAATGGGGCCTATGAAGTGCTCATTCACATTGTATACAAAAGTTCAAAGAAGGGCAATTTAGAGTCAAGGGCCTAATTTATTTTTGTCACCAGTCTTAACTCCCTCAAGCTAAATTTAAAATAACTGTCTCTTAGAAAAGATTTTATATTTTAAGAACTCTTTTTGAACAAACTAACAACAATTAGGAAAAACATTTTGGAAACTGCCTGAAGTATTTGTCCTTATAGCTTGTTGACATAAATGTCATGAGAAATATTCTATATTCTCTATTTATATTCTAGTGGATACCTGACTGTAATATCTGCCAAATATTCCTGCCAAATTGCAATCTTGTGAGGTTCAAGGTTGCTAATTAGTTGTGTTTGTTATTTTTATATAATAGAAGTTATAACTTTGTATTCAATTGAAGAACTAAGAAATAAGAAGACTCAAACTGACCTGTATAGTTATGATTCACACACACACACACACACACACTTATTACTAAAAAGGTGTTATTAATATCTTTTTGATCACAGTCTCACATCTTAAAATGTAGCCTTGAATTCTTAGAAGAATGTATTTGTTATGGACAGCCACAACTGAGGGTTAGCAATCAATATTTTTAAAGTGATATTAGGGAAATTGTATAGGAGGAACAGTAGCATGACCCACGAGTATGCTAAAAATATAACAAATATATCAGCTGAGACTGATGATCCATCTAATCCAGTATTCTTTATATTATGTTTACTAAAGTTAACTTAATTGTTTTATGAGCTCTAAGTTAAATGATCTTCCACGAGTCTCTATTATGGTGATCTCTATCTCACAAGGCAGGACTATTGTGCATTCATAATAATTCGATGTCCAGAACGTCCAGAGTGTGCCACCTGCACTTCTTACATGAGAATCTTCTAGTTCAGAGTCTTAGACTAAAGAGATTTGATTTTGTACAGGAAGGACCTATTTTTAGCTAGCAATGTTATACTCAAGCTAATGATTTTAAATATTTCCTCCAAATTGCCATTGTTTATAGATGTTCCTGAGTTTTGTTGCTTGCAACTTTACCACAAAAATCATATTTTGTTAAAAGTCTCTTACATTAGTTTGTATTTATTCAGTATTATTATTATTTTTTGGAGACCTTAATGCCATTGTTTCCTGGTAGTTTCTTTCCAAAGAAATGTATATTTTTCTGTATTATAAGCATGATTGAATATAAAATAAGCGATTAAAATTTAAAATAATGCTCTTTTAGGGGGCACCTGGGTGGCTCAGTCTGTTACGCAACTGGCTTCAGCTCAGGTCATGATCTCACACTTTGTGGGTTCAAGCCCCAAGTGTGGGACTCTGTGCTGATAGCTCAGAGTCTGGAGCCTGCTTTGGATTCTGTGTCTCCCTCTTTCTGCCTCTCTCCCACTCCCTCTCTGTCTCTCTCTCTCTCAAAAATAATTAATAAACATTAATTTTTTAACAATGCTCTTTTGGAACACCTAGGTGACTCAGTTAAACACTAACTCTGGATATCGATCTTGAGATTGTAGAGACTGAGCCTGGCCTGAGCACAGAGCCTGCTTGGGCATCTCTCTCTCCCTCACTCTCTGCTCCTCCTCTGCTTGTGCATGTGCTCTTTCTCTCTTTTCTCAAAATAAAAAAAATAAATAAACACTTTAAAATAATCCTCTTTTGAAGAAAAAGTTTAAAGTAAAAGTCCAAAAAAGACAGAAAGGGATAGATAGATGCATGATTTGATGATAGATATGATAGATAAACAAAAGGGGGGGGGGGAGAGAGAGAGAGAGAGAGAGGGAGAGAAAAGGAAGGAAGGAAAGAAGATAAAATTTATCACAAAATTAATTTTGATTGCATTCAAGTAATGTGTAAAAAAAATACTATGGTGATGTTGCTTTTATTTTTACTTTATTATTTTTCCCAATTGGATATCATCAGCATTGTTGAAAAATTTTGCTTCAAACTGAATGCTACAGAGCACTACTTTTAGATATTAGGGCAAAAATAAAAAAGACAGGGCATGTATGTATGTGTTAAAAATAATGAAAAAATGACTAATGTCCAACATTCTAAGGTTGGAAAATAAACTGAAACACTTTTATGTTTGAGTGCAGTAAAATAAACTAAAATTACTAACTTACTTGGCATCTGACAATTTCTATTCCTATAAGGTTCTATTTCTAGGAAAGAAGTAACTAACACACTGTTTAGAGATTTAAAAAAAAAAGCAATCGGATGAATCTGGGGTTCAGACATCCAGATATTAAAATAAACTTATTGAGAAGTGTGTATGACCATGATTACAAATACAGTCCTCTGAACCTGAGTATGGCAATTAAAAAAAATTAAATATTGGACCTGATGACTCTAACGTTCTTACCAGCACTAGTGGTCTCATCACACAGCCATTACCAGTATCATATGCTTTTACTCTGATGGTTGGATATCATCCTGAAAATATTTCAAAGTAAAATTTACCAAAGAATGAAAAAATTTTCACAGTACTGTGAAAGCTGATATGTTCTAAGACAACTACAATATCTCACCCTGTAGGAACTGTGTACTTTGACTAAAAGAAATGTTAAGCTTAATGAAACAATGTCAGTATTCACGCTGGGGTAAAACCTGATGATGCTACACTGGCTGAGAGAATGATGGACCTGACATGTTATTATAATATTCATTTTGATGTTAAAATTGCAGTTTAAGTCTTTAAATCAGGCCAGAGACAATTTATGCATACCCGTGTTTCTCCATTCTGTCAGTCATTATCTCTCCATTTTAATGTGTGGCATCTAGCATTTAATTGACTTTCTAAAAGGGACTAATTAATCATGAGATAGGTTTTAGCCAGGTTTTCAGGTTTAAATTCATTTATGCCATATCTACTTGAAAGCAGATTACACCTGACTAGAAAATGAACTATGCTATTATCTCACTAGAGAATGATGCAGTAAGAGTCATTCTCTTGAAAACAGTAAGGATTCCTTCAAACATATGTTCATGATTAAAATTAGGTTCTGCTTAGCATGGAAACTGTGAATGATACATTAGCACTTCGTTCTTCATGAAATAACCCAGTTCTCACGTTCAGGATTAAGGAAGATTTTATTTCAGGAGATTATATTTTTATTAAAGTACATTGTTCTGATATAATTAAGAGGTTTTGTTTGTGTGTGTGTTTTTAAGGAAGAGTATATGTCCTGGTTTTTAAATACTACAGAGGTATAAATAGAAAATAAATAGAAGTGATTATGCCTATTCTTTCCCATTAGAAAATCTAGTCAATGTTTACATTTCATGTGATTGTGAACCCAGATGAAGGTTAGCTTTCCCTATTCCTTTCCATTAACTGTAGACAAGAAGCATACATTTCAAGGCCATGGGATTCTGTTAGTTCATTATTTCAGAGATTACATAGAAAATGGTAAACTTCAAGACTTGGTCTTCCCCTCTTCCTATAATCCCCTATCAAACAGAAGAGCAGGAGGAATTCTTTGTAAGTAATTAAAATTTTCAAGGGTAATTTTTGCTCTGGACTCTGCTTCCTAATTAATGATTCATACACAATATAGTAAACTTAGCAAATACAAAAGGTAAAAAAAAATAATGAGATAAAAAAAGTAAAAGTCTCCAATATAACTAATTACCAAAACTATTGGTAACATTTTGTTAAATGCCTTACCATTACTTTTCATGATTTACCTTGGAAATTATTTTGTTCATTTACAAGGATAGTGTTATTATGTTGGTGATATTTGTAGTCTGTTTATTATAATTTACCCTATATACACCCATTCCTTAAAACATTTTCTGTAAGATGATTTTGATGGCAGCAAAATATTCCAGTAGTTAAAAATTTACTTAAAGATTTCTGCCATATTTTTAGATATGCATAAAGTTTTACTTAGTATTGAAAAAAATAACAAATTTAATGTCTGATTAATATTTTAGCTTATTTTTTTATAAGAAGTATGACTGTGTCTAAGAAATACCCATATTTGATGATCTTGATATGTATTTGCAGTTATATTTAGAATATATCTTAGTCTCACTTTGATATTTGATTTTATGCTTTCCATTTGTAGAGGCATCTATGTCATGGATTGTGATTTAGTGCACATTCTTCTAAGAACTTCAGTCTCCCCTGCCTCTCAAATGACTATCCAAAGGCCAGTCATAGTCTCAAGAATTAACATAAATTGGATCAATGAGCTGTCATCTAGACCATACTCCCCAGTGCTATTCTTAGTTAGCTCTGAAAGAAAATGGCTAATTGAGATTATTTCATTAGGCAGACATTGGAGTAGTTAAAAAGACTGAACAAAGAAGTCACTCCACTGGCAGGGAAATAAATCTACAAGTGAGTCCCACATAAAGCCACTGTTCAAAAATCTATTGTACTAATCTATTGTATACATTTGTCAATAGAATGTATAACACGATGAATTATTACATAAACTATGGGCTCTTACTGATAATAATGAATCAATATTGGTGTACCACTTATAAAAATATACCAGACTAATGCAAAACATTAATTATAAGGGAAATTGCTGAGGTAGGGGTGATGAAGAGATAAATGGGAATCCTTTCTCTTTTCCACTTGATGTTTCTGCAAACCTAAAACTGCTCTACAAAATAAAATCTATTAATTAAAAAAAATCTATTGTACTAAGTTACAGTATAGTTGTCAAAAGAAAAAAGTGCAAGACAGAAGAAAAAATGTTAGTAACTTCATATGAAAATTTAATGAAACAATAATAACTAGTTTTGTTTTTTTTTTTGGAGATTGGAACACTGTGGAACTAAAATATAAAACAATAATAGAGGTAAAGTACTCTTCACATACTTTCCCAGAGTAGAATAGTGGTATTCATTAAACTTGGAGACTTAATTTTTTTAAGTTATTTAATGTTTATTTATTTTTGAGAGAGAGAGAAACAGAGCACAAGCAGGGAGGTGGGGGAGACAGAGGGAGACATAGAACCTGAAGCAGGCTCCAGTGTCTGAGCTGTGAGCATAGAGCTCAATGCAGGGCTCAAACCCACAGACCATGAGATCATGACCTGAGACAAAGTTGGACGCTCAGCTGACAGCCACCCAGGTGCCCCGAGACTTAAATTTTTACCAGTCATGTTAAACATGATTGTTTATAGGAGTCCCTGGGTGGCTCAGTTGGTTAAGCATCTGACTTTGGCTCAGATCATGAATTCTCTGCTCATGGGTTCAAGCCCTACGTCGGGCTCTGTGCTGACAGCTCAGAGCCTGGAGCCTGCTTTGGATTCTGTGTCTCCCCCTGCTTT
Source organism: Acinonyx jubatus (assembly GCF_027475565.1). Taxonomy (NCBI): domain Eukaryota; kingdom Metazoa; phylum Chordata; class Mammalia; order Carnivora; family Felidae; genus Acinonyx; species Acinonyx jubatus. Next base: position 43,747,701 of record NC_069384.1, read on the forward strand.
CTCTCTCTCTCTCTCTCTCTCTCTCTCTCTCTCTCTCTCTCTCTCTCTCTCTCAGAATTAAATAAAAATTTAAAAACGCAAAAAACATGATTGTTTACATTTATTATAACCACTAAAAATAGCAGGTATAGTACATAGTGCTTGCTTCTGCTTGAAATGCACTTTCCACAGACCTTAACATGACTCATTTTCTTTTTAAGGTGTTTTCCTTGAAGTATTCCTGGGCCATCCTAATTTTCAATGCTTATTTATTTTTGAGAGAGAGAGAGAGAGAGAGAGAGAGAGAGAGAGAGTGGGGGAGGGGCAGAAAGTGAGAAGGGCAGAGGATCTGACAGGTGCACTGACAGCAGAGACCCTGATGTGGGGCTCAAACTCAGGAACCTCCAGATCATGACCTGAGCCAAAGTCATGACCTGAGCTGAAGTCAGATGCTTAACTGACTGAGCCACCCAGGCACCCCTCTAGTCAACCATTTGCCATTCTTGGTCTTCTTTGTGTACTTTATTTCTTTTCTTTTCATACTGTTCACTATCACCTGATCTGATATTGCATATTCTGTGGTTTCCTTCGTTTCATCTACTCCAGGAATTGGAGCTCTGTCAGGAGGGGAATTTTACATTTGTCATTTTGTTTTCTATTCAAAGTACTTACAATGTTTCAAGGCAAATAACAAATGCTCAATATAGGTTTACTAATGGAAACAAAGAATGAAACGTATTTAATCAATTAATCTCTTTAGTCATATTGATTCTTTGTCTTTCATCTCTGACTTCTGGAATTTTTTTTCTCAAATTTGCCTTTCATTATACAGAATCAAAATACAGCAGTGTTAATATGGTTGAAGTCTTTACTTTTTTTAAATTTGCAATATCAACATTTACTTTTCTTGATTTGTATTCTGAAGTCCATGAGTTGACTATTTTTTTAAAAAAATTTTAATGTTTATTTATTTTTGAGAGAGAGAGGGACAGAGTGTGAGCTGGGGAGGGTCAGAGAGAGAGGGAGACACAGAATCCGAAGCAGGTTCTAAGCTCTGAGCTGTCAGCACAGAGCCTGATGGGGGCTCAAATTCACAAACTCTGAGATCATGACCTGAACCGAAGTCAGAAGCCTAACTGACTGAGCCACCCAGGCACACCTTTCAGTTGAGTATTTTAAATTTAATTTTGTTGTTTGACTACCTCAAGTATCACAAAATTGATTCTCCCATTTTTTTATTTTATTGAATATTTGAGATATTTTGGCCTCTTTCCTGTTTCTTAGAATAAATTTGCAAACAATTCTTTTGCAAATATTTTGAATGATTAATTAATATTTTAAACTTGGATTTCATAGGACTTATTATGTTTTTTTAAATTTTTTAAAAGTTTATTTTTGAGACAGAAACAGAGCACAAGTAGAGGAGGGGCAGAGAGAGAGGGAGACACAGAATCTGAAGCAGGCTCCAGGCTCTGAGCTGTCAGCACAGAGCCCAATGGGGGGCTCGAAATCACAGACTGCAAGATCATGACCTGAGGTGAAGTCAGCACTTCACCGACTGAGCCGCCCAGGTGCCCCAGGGCCGATTATCTTTTATGAGCTGATGTTTTGTAGAATCTTTTTTCCATTTCTTAATTTAATGCACATATAATTTGATATATTAAAGGCAAACTATAAAATATTAGGTATTTTTATTTGGTTATATTTATTTCTCATGTTACAGAGCTATACCTGCAGTTGTCATTTGATATAAAAGGAAAGATACTATTATCAAACTATAAGGACAGGACAAATTTATTGATAATAGACTCAGTCATACTCGGAAAACTCTGAAAGCTACTTTTATTTCAGATTATTTAAATAAAATAGCACCTATTGAGATAAAATTAATAAAGTAGTATGCCATGAGGTAGTCATAATTAACAGCAAAAAAGAGGTAATAAATTTCAAAGATTTTACTCTTTAACATTATTGTGTAATTCTTTATAAATGGTTTTAAAGGATGGATTTGATCATTTCACTTTAAAGAGAACCAAATAATATTTTGATAGAATTTCTGGCTATCCTGCAACCTTTGAACACTGTAAGCATATTTGGAAATTTGGAAATTTGCATCTTCCTTGCCAGATTTTTCTAAAACAAATCTGTTCTAGACCCTAGTCTCAAGGTAGAAACCAGATTTTTTTCTTTAATGATATTTCTCTACTTCCTTTCAGTTAGAATGCTGGCACATTATGTAGGGCTTCACCTACACGATGTGTCCATGCAAGATGAACATGGGAAACAGAGCAGACTTGAAACTCCTTTTGCTTGTGAATTTGACAGCAAAGGTATCTGACTTTCTGGAAAGGCTGAGTTTACAAACTCAATTTCTCAGTGCAAAAGTGCAATTAATGGACGGCAAATCATTTTTTCTGATATTTGGTGAGGCTAAAGCAGTAAAATTGCCTAAGGTCATTTCTGTACAGGATTTTGTACATTATTCCTAAAAATTTAACTTAGAACTTGGTTCTCTTGTTTTTGTAATTCTGTGAGACACCCAATAAGATGTTTCTACTTCTTGATTAGCGATTAGCGTCAGCTTTTTCTTCCTTTTCGCCTGAATAAAAACCTAAAAAAAAGAAAAGAAAAGTTCCTTCTCATTTCATACGCTTCTCTATTTTGGGATATTTTATTCTGTCAATATGTCTGACTCTTACCTAATTACTATGACCATTTCATAAATATTGGTGGGACTATGGAATTTACATTCTTTTTTTTTTTTTTTAATGCTTGTTTATTTTTGAGAGAGGCAGGGGGCGGAGGGGGTGGGGGAAGGCAGAGAGAGAGGGAGACAGAATCTGAAGCAGACTCCAGGCTCCCAGCTGTCAGCACAAAGCCCAATGTAGGGCTCAAACTCACAGATCATAACCTGAGCTGAAGTCAGAGGCTTAACTGACTGAGCCACCCAGGAGTCCCAGGAATTTGCATTCTTAAAGGCTTCTAGTATAACTTTAGGGTGGCATAACAATATGTAACAACTATACTTCTAATGAAAAATAAACAAGGGTGATAAATATGAACATAATGATTGGAAAATATTTTCAGGAGAATCATCTATAAGTGGCTAATCACTGAAAGAATGGAGGCAATAACAAGCTGAAAGAAAATTTGTCACACTCATTAATATAACATTTATCTGTTCCTATGTTTCTCTCATTTCCCATCACATACAAATCCAAGAAGATATGTCATATATATGTTTAACTATGTATCTCACTTGGATTGCATTATGCTGGATACATTGCAATCATTTCAATGTTTGTTACATGAAAGAAAACAAATCTGTTCTAGATTCTTCTCCAGAGCCCTTAATTATCAGCACTCCTAAATCCCAATTGAATAACTTATTTAACGTGCCAGATGTTTCCAGAATCTGCAAATCTTTGGTATGCAACTGTCTGTGGCACATAAGGCTGAGAGATTCTTTCAAAGCTAGTTCTGAGCAACCGTAAGTCACAGTAATTGCTTTGTGAAATAGTACAGAACCAGTGTATTTTAGATGTGCAGCCCACAGTACTTTACTCTTCTCCTGGAATGTTGTAAGATGATAAGGGATTTTTGAAGCCCTGAGAAAAATCCAGAAATGGTATCAACAACAGTATAGTGGGAAAAACTTTTAAAAAGAGATTTTTTAAGTAAAATAAATAAAAAGAATGTCAAATCATCTATAATTAGATCAAAAATGATCTAACTTGGATTATAATATCATAAAATAGTAAATGAAATAAACTTAGATTTTACAATTAAGCTGGTGGTGTTTTAATTAATCAAAATCACATTAATCAAGGGAAACATGAACTATTATTGATACTTTCCCATAAAGTACAAATTTTAGTCTAAAACAGGTGCGGTGGTCCTATAGACAAGGCGTTAGAATGATGTTTCCCAGCTATGAGCAAGAACAATTCACTTTAGAGCAGTCTTTATGAAGGTTTATAATAGCAGAAGAGATATGATAATCAGTTTAGCAACTTTTCTTTTTTATTTCTGTCGACAATTGCCTTTTCTCTCAGACTTTTCTAGAGTTTTAATTTTATTTTGTTTCTTTACTATATTTTTAATAATAATACCCACATAACTTAAAGTCTGTTCCATATAGTGACAAGACATCCAATCTTTCAGAAATGTTTTCATGCACAATATTCCATTAAAAATCACCATTTAATTCCTTCTACTTGTAGCCAGTGTTTAAGTTGTTTACCTGTTATCATTAAAATTATAATGAACTTCACAAATTCCTTTGCATGTTTGGATCATTGCCTCCAGTTTGATACCCAAATGTGAAATTATTCTACAAAAGACACATAAAGTTTTTAAAGTTCATATTGGTAGTTTGCTTTCCAACAGGAAATGAAGGTGCACTAACCTAAGACTAATCTCACATTGAGTCACATCACAAATGTCTCCCTTGTATCCAGGCTCATCTTGATGCTCCAGATCATGTAGTGGTTATTTTGAGCTTTATGCAATTATTATCTGCCCCCAAACTTCTCCCATCTAACAAAACATTGGTTTATTACTGACACTTAAAAGCAGGGGGGCAGAAAAACGGACATTTATGGTATAGTGTTTGTTTCCTAACCTTTAGTCCTTGCAAGAGACTGAAGAGGTGTTATGGTTGTATCCATTGTACAGAACATGAAATGCATGGTCAATGAGACTAAATAAATTATGCAAGAAAGCAACATTTTTGGCAAATGTCACATCTGGGATTTGTATCCAACTGCTTGTGAAGATTTATTTTATTTTCTCTTCATTATAACATATCATCTTTTCTTTAAGGCCCAGGTTCTTGATACATCTTGAAAATACATCTCTCATCTTCTTCAATCTCTTTTTTGTCTTAGATAAGTAAAAATAACAATTTTCATATACTATTCTATATAGGCATAAGAGTGATTCTGACATTTGTGCTTAAAAGCCATAATTTGATAGCTCTGTGACAATTGCAAGCCACCTGAACCTCACTGTACCACAGCTTATGTAAAAATTGTGGTGGTAAGAACATATCCACGCCACAGGGTTATTATGAGAATTAAACTGCTAATACATACAAAATAGTTGGAGTAATATCAGGCATATAAGTTTTGCTGTCATAATTATCATGTTGTTTTTTAATTACTTCCACCTTTTAGTTTGCAACATTTTAGACCTACTTCCTCAGCTTCAAACACCTTGTCTTTGCCATCAATAGAACAAATAAAATCATAATCTCCTTTTTGACAGAGAATCCAGTACTGAGTTGAAAATTTCAGTAATAGTTTAATCTTTTGAAAGGTAAAAAAAATATCCTAGATATGCTCCATGTTGTTAAAAGTAATATCAGTTTCTTCCCTTTTAGGACTAAGAGTTGGTCAAATGAATAACCAGCCTGAGCAAAATTAGGCCCTGGCTCTTAAAAACATCAGGAATGTCAAGAAAAGTTTAGAGGAGAACATGTGAGACTGTTATTTTGAAGACATCTTAAATATAGATTTGAAGCTATAGAAAAAGATACTGAGTATAAAATATTCATTAGTCAAATACACGTGGCAAGTTCAAGGTCAGAGTTACCTATAAAAATGAGCATAAGAAAAAAAAACATATAATGTCTAAAAGACAGTTCTAGAGAAGACTAATACGGAGTCAATATTGCACACATCTGCACCTGTCATGTGGAGCACAGTTTTTTTTAGATAGAAAACGAAGTTGTTGAAACTGAGCTGTTGGTAATTTAGCCAATAAAATGTTATTCTACAAACAACAACAACAACAAGAAAACCTGTTGTAACCTAAAACCTACACTTTACTTGCCTAGATGGACTAACAACATAGGGACTAAACATGAAGAGGAAACTGGAAGGCAAGGCCCATAGTGTCTCAGAAGTCAAAGCTTCCATGAAGAATATAGAGCCCTAAATTTTAACCAGAAACAAAGGGAGAAGGAAAATCCATGATGTGGTAGATAGGAACTAAGTGCCCACATAATGCTCTCTTAGCATACTCAGAGAGCAACCATCTCAGTGAAAGAAGAAAGTATTTAGTAAAACAAACTAAAAAACCTGCTTTCAAAAGCTACTTACAAAGAAGCAATTCTCTCTTGAATGAGATAGCAGGTGGGCAAAATAGTACATCTCAAACACTTTATTAAAAACTGTTCTCTTATATTCCTTAGCCATAAAAAAAGGATGAGATGTTGCCATTCACAGCAACGTGGATGGATCTAGAGGGAATAATGCTAACTGAAATAAGTCAAGAAGAGAAAGACACATATCATATGATTTCACTTATATGTGGAATTTAAAAAACAGAACAAATGAATAAATATATAAAGAAAAAAGCAGATACAGACCAATAACTACGGAGAATGAATTGATGATTGCCAGAGGGGTGGCATGGGCAAAATGGGTGAAGGGGAGTGGGAGATACAAGCTCCAAGTTATGGAATAAATAAGTCATGGGGATAAAAGGGACAGCATAGGGAATATAATTAATGATATTATAATAGCATTGTATGGTGACAGATGTTAGCTACACTTGTGGTGAGCAAAGCATAATGTGTAGTATAGATTTGTCAAATCAACTACTTTGTACACTTGAGATGATGTAATATTGTGTGTTGACTAAACTTCAATGTAAAAAAAAAGTGTTCTCTTTCCAGGAGTTTTGTATTTGAAATACGAAGCTAATTAATAAAACTAAATACTTCCATATTGAAAATAATCATAAGAACTTTTTTGGAGGAATGGACTGTAATGTAAGCTCTCAGAATTCCCACCAACATCCATAAAGCACAAGTTCGTATTAAATACAAAAGCCAATTACTATTTATGAACAGGTGTCCAATAGTGGAGGAGAGGAGGAGAAATATAGGAGAAGGATGGAAGAAAGCTAACTTATTGAAAGTGCAGTTTAGATTTTAGGGGATACTTATAATTCATGTCCATGTATTTTATATCAGCAACTACATTGCAGAAATTAAATTTCTATACAGCTCCCAAACAAAATTTATTTTCTAATGTTTATTTGTTATTATTTTTGAGAGACAGAGAGAGACACAACATGAATGAGGGAGGAGCAGAGAGAGAGGGAGACACAGAATCCAAAGCAGGCTCCAGGCTCTGAGCTGTCAGGACAGAGCTAGATGCAGGGCTCAAACACCCGAACCCTGTGAGATCATGAATTGAGCTGAAGTCAGAGGCTTAACTGACTGAGCCACCCAGACGCCCACCAAACCAAATGTAATATACAAAGTGAGTTTCTTACTATTATGCTATCATGTCCAGCTGCAACTTGAAAGTCTAGCTCAGAAGATCTGAACTTTGCTGAAACTGTATCTTTCTTGTTTTGTAACAAATATTGTGAAACATATTCTTTGCTAAATATAGTATCATCCATAATTCACATTTTAAAAGTATATATATGTATATGTATATTATGCTTTATATAACATAATGTAAATTAACTTTAGTAAAATTATGTATATAGAAAAAACAACAACAACATTTTCCCCATGTTGTTCAACATGTAACTGCTCAATCACATTATTAGTGTAACAATGACAAGTTTATAACCTACATTTAGAATCATCTTGAAAGTACAAATCCACGTGTAGGATAGGGTATATTTTATTGGTGACTCAAATCAAAAGCACATCTGCCACTGGTGATATGATTTTTTTGAAGTTATAAACAACTCTTGGGTAAATCCAAACACAAGAAATATGCTGTTCTCTCAGTATTAGTTATTGTGTTTCACAAATTACTTTCACATAGTAAAAACAAAATCTGATTTTTCATTCAAAATCAGTTTACTTCTTTATGTAAAATATTTTGTTTACTAAGCAGTGAGTAAAACAAAAATCTCCTTGACTCTCCTTGCCAGCAATAGGCATGTTTCAAATAGTTGTTAATTTCTTAAAACGATCAGCCACAGAAAAATATGCTTTTTTTACTGAAATTATACTTGCATAGTTTAGAATGCACCAAAGCTAAAACATAGTTTATTCAGCCAACCAAATAGTTTCCTAGAAGTTGGAAATACAACTGCAAAGAAATCACACTTGACTCATGTTAGTTTGGAATTTATAGTCCCGTGGAAGAGAGAGAAATAGAAATTAAGACCCTTGAAGTAAACTGTTTTACTCTTTATTTCATCAAAACTTAACACTGAAATCATATTTGTGTATAAAACAGGTATGAACAGGTAACACAGTATTGGATAATTTTTGTGGAGGTCAGAATAAAATATATTTTTGGTGGTAGAGAATAAAATATTCTGAGTTTTTTGTGTGAACATACATGTACATATAAATAAATAAATAACAGAAATGTGTTTTTTAAATAATATCTGCACAAGTGAAATCAACCTTTATAGAAATGTTGTGATTAGATTGATGTTTTTGATATATATAAATAACCAATTGCTATTCATCAATTCCATTTACTTATTCATTTATGAAAAGCTTTTAATACTATGTTCAACAATTCTGCAAGATAGTACACGCATGAAGAAAACATTATGTGCAATCACATGGGAGTTTCACAAATGAGGATATGCAAGTTATTTTGTAAAGCTAGACAAGGGTAAATATGAAAAGTGGAGAGAAATGAAAGATGGGGAGAATTGAGTTCTGATCATAATGGATCTTGTATATCATTTTGGGAGTTGGAAATTTATCCTGAAGATGTAAAAACAGATTGAGAGATTTTAAAGAAGAGAATAGCATGATCAATTTTTTGGCAGTATAGAGGCCAAAGGTGATGGGGGAGAGTGTATATGGGAAAAAAAAAACACATTTTTCCCATGTTGATAATTTTACGAAATGGAGACAAAATAGAACCAGGAAGAGGAAAAGAAGAAGAAATTTTTAATAGAATCAATAAAGGAGAACCTAAAGTCTATTTCCTCTTATTTTTAAAATTATAGCTACTATTTCAACAATAGCGTAAATATGGCTGTTCACTGGTTTTAATTGCCATGTTTATAATTAGATTCCATATATCAAGTCTAAGATGCTGTAAGTTATATTGAATCATGATTTTGTGTTGCTATTTAAGAAAAATAAATAAATTGTTAGCTCAACTATTACATAGTGCTGAGTTGCCAACGATTGTAAAATGGATTACAATTTCACAAATAACAAAATGAAAAAAATGTGCTTCTCAGAATTGGTAAAATATATATATTTTTTTCATAATATGAGTTCAGATCTTCTCAACAAACATTTTGCTTTTATAAGGCTCATTTGAAAGAACACATATCCAGAATTAATAAAAGGTGTTAGAGGTTCGGGGAGATCCATGGAATTTTCAGACACTGAAATATCCAAGTCAGTGCTCGCAAGAATAAGGGAGCAAGGAGCAGATTTCTTTCCTCTGCTTGGTCCACATGGCCACAGTAATAACAGCCAATTGTCACCACCTTTGTTTGTAAAAGCTACTTGCATTGTTAATTTCATCTGTTTCTTAATTAAAACATCTTTGTTCCCTTGTATTTCCACTTCCTCTAATTTTGACTATTTTGACCTTTCGAGGTCATTATTTTTATGAGCACCAGTGTATTACACAATGACTTGATACATATAAATGACAAATCCCTAACTGTCAATTCATTTAATGCATTCATTTATGAAAAGCTCTTTATTTTACATTATGACTGGTCATCTTTCAAACATTGCTTGTGGAACCAATACATAAATTAATGAATTCTGACTCTTAAGAGTTTTCCACAAACCAATAATTAAGGAAGCTCATCTGAATTAAGTAAACATTCAAATTCAGAAGTTTTAAAATTTCTGAATATACTATGTAAATTTAAGGGTTTTAGCCAGTACAAATGCTTCATGGAACAAAGCAAAAGCAAAAGAGATGAAAAATGTAGAAACTAAACTCTAAATCTTGGGCGCCTGGGTGGCTCAGTCGGTAAACACCAACTCTTGATTTCAGCTCAGGTCATTATCTCATGGGTCCCTTAGATTGAGTCCCCATTGGGCCCCACACTAACAGCATGGAACCTGATTGGGATTCTCTCTCTGCCCCCCCCCCCCCCCCCGCTCTCTCTCTCTCTCTCTCTCACACACACACACACACACACACACACACACACAATCTCTCAATAAATAAATAAACTTAAAAAACTAAAACAGGGGTGCCTGGGTGGTGCAGTCGGTTAAGCGTCCGACTTCAGCCAGGTCACGATCTCACGGTCCGTGAGTTCGAGGCCCGCGTCGGGCTCTGGGCTGATGGCTCAGAGCCTGGAGCCTGTTTCTGATTCTGTGTCTCCCTCTCTCTCTGCCCCTCCCCCGTTCATGCTCTGTCTCTCTCTGTCCCAAAAATAAATAAAAAATGTTGAGAAAAAAAAACACTAAAACATAAGCCTCGAATTTTAATAATTGCTCTTACCTTACACAGTCTGTTTCAAATATCATATAGTAACAAAAAATTATAAGGATTTTTCATAGGATAAATATACTTTGGGGAAAATAATGAGGCAACAAACAAGTAAGTGACTTTTGGGGAAACCAAAGATATTTGTCATAAAATTCTCAAACTTTTTATTACAGTGATCTGGGAAAAAATAGTATTAGTAGCATAAAGTATGAAGATTCCAGGAATTCATATCTAGATTGCTTCCAAGCATGTAAGTCTCCTAGTTATAATGCAATACATATTTAAAAAATTAAACCTTTCAAATCATCTGTTCAGTGTCTGCAAATCATTCTGACATTCACAATGATGCCTTTTAAGTTTCTTTACCTGGTTAGCTAGCCAATGTGCTGTTTCTCCAACCACGGTTTCCAGCCAATTGGCCCAGTATTTACAGTTACGTGTTTAAATTCATACATTAATTATAAGAATTTTAAGACTGGAAAACATCACTGATTCCTTTTTGACATCTGTGAAAAGACCTAACAGTTTTCATATTAATTCATTTTCATGATATCTCATTTTAAACTGGACCCCGCAGTATAGTTTACTTTTACTTTGAGCAGCAAAATAGACCACTGATGAAAGAGGATTCATCCAATTACTATGAGCAAAGTAGCTTTAACTTCCTTCCGATATCCACTAGCAAGATATAAAATGACACTTCCCGGACACATCAGTAGCACAATAGGGCCTTTATTGATTTTCATATCATGTTCTTCAGTCTGAAATGGCTCTCTTGAGGACTCCACTTCCCAGCAGGAAAAAATTGCCTTTTCTACGTTTGAATTCTCAGGTCTATTAATGCATCCCTAGCTGGAGACAGTGTCATTTTAGTTCTATTTCTTTGTAGTTGATGTGTCTACACCTTGCTATTGTAGTGCCCTAATGGATCCCAGGGTTGTAGGTCAAAGTATGAAAACAAAAAATGAAATTGCTTAGCCTGCAAATCAATAAAAAAGACTCTTAACACTTTTTCTAACTATAAAATGTGCAACCAATGAAGTGTGATAAGTGCATTCAACCTTGTACCGAAACTATAAATAGAATATTTCTAACTCCCAGCATTTATATATTCAAAATGAAGATAAATGGTTATTATCGTTGCTCAATGTATAATATCTAGATCAAGAAAACCAACCAAAGTGCATTTGTTATGTTGACTAAAATGTGGAATTATAATTTTTTCAAAAGTTACTTCAAAATGTATTGGATATCATTCTATTATCACCCATCCTAAATAATCTAATTTAATTTAAAATTCTCTGGAATAAAAGCACTTCAAGGAGAACTGTCCTCATTAACTTGACCTCCATAAATCATCTATTTGACAGCTAAAATTGCTTTTAGTGATTGCTATATAATAAAAAAAATAAATTTCATTTGACATTAATTGAGATAAAATATAGAGAAAAAATAGCACTATAGTATTTCCATGTGAGAACAAAATGCCTTTACCTATAGTCTTCAAATTTATTTCTGAGAATTAAGTCTTTTACAGATTTGACATATTTATTATCTAATAATTTCATTATTCAACAATTAATTTTTATATGGATTTATTATGCAACCATTCTACCCCTAGAAGTAACACACAAGGTATTACTAAAAGGGACAAATGTTTCAGAATAATCTATTTTTTAGCCATATTAGCCATATTCAAGTTCCATATTAACCTTATTTCTGAGAATAGTTATAAAAATACTAATTGAACATATTTTTATTTCTGTTTCTTCCAATTCTAGTCTTCTTTAATAAATCTGAACTAATTGCCTTCCTCAAAATATCATATTAGTGATAAATTCCCTCAGTAATGTAGAATAAACCTCCTTTGTCATGATTCTTTAAAAGATTTTTCTTTCACAATAATAACCATACAACTCATATTGCCTTTTAATGACCTGAACCCTCATTGAGCCCCATAACAAACTTTCTTGAAGGAATGGCAATAAATGTTTTTGAAACCTTACATGATAGTTTCAGTGGTTGAAACAACCATTTAATATCATATAAGCCACCCAAAGCCCATGGAATGTTATAGAGAACTTTATAAATTAATGTCCCCAAACACTGGCTATTCTGAACAGGATAATTAATCTTTTATCAATTGCTAATTATTTAATCCACACATCTATTTTTATAATAATATTTAGTTTAAATTTAAGTGAAAGGAATTGGTGTTTTTGACTAAAATAGGTTATATAAAAATGTATCTAACATTCTAGTGGTTGCTCATAGTATATCTAAACTGGCAAACATCACTTAGACATCTAGAAATAAATTTTTAACACCACTATTCTAACCGTAAAACTTTTGGGGAGAAGGCATATTTGAGAATAGTAAGAGAAGTAATCAGAGGGAAGAATATTTTTTTATTATTAACAGAACACATGGCTGAGATATCAATCCATTAGTAATACATTTTTCCCTACTCAAAATATTAATGAATATAAAATAATTTGACTAGCCACTAAAAATAGTCCTAGCCATTCAGATAGAGATCTGAGTGTTATATTCAAAGACCAGAGAAAGGTGTAGAGCTTTAAAGCAAATTGACAAAGAGCAAATGGGTACTAAATTTCTCTGGACTATTATTATCGAGAAATCATCAAAATGTGATGCTGACAAAAACAACTGCAAAGAAAAGCATATAGAATCAGAACACTTATTACTCAAATCATTATCGGCCAAGAGCTTAAGCTTAAGAAATCAACTTAGAATTCTGTGATACCTTTCAATGCCAGTACTATTGAAATAGCCACTTGGCCTTTGGTGAGAGATATTCAAAGTAAGGAAAGCATCATGGTTGAAAATTTGGGTCTTATGAAAAGTCGATGGGTATTGATGATCATATAAAGTGGAAAATATACAATAATTCGTCAATAAAGTGATCTCAGTCTAATTTCTCTCATTAAGTAACACACATGTCATAAGACCAGCAGCTAACCAAAATCACTACAGCATATTGGCTATAGTCTTTGTTTTAATTTAACTGCGCAGCAATAATACGGTCTCCAATTTCCCCCTGATTAAAACAATGTGTTTTTATTAAAATAACACAATCATGTATATTTACTCATTTCTCCTTTATTTAGCATTAGTTTTTAATAATGGCATTATAAAACTTGAAATTATACACACACACACATACATATATACTAAAGTGGTAGATAAAATAGTTCAGATATTTCATGGATTCTTACAGACAGAATCCAAAGGTTCTAAGAAAGGCATATAAATATTACTATTAATATCCCAGCTAAAATCTGAAAGAGGAAAATCTCTCTCTAAATATTCTCTAACGATGAACTTTTCAAAGTGGTGAGGATAATATTTTGAGCAAGGAATTTCAAGGTTTTTAAAGAGAAGAGTAGCTACAGGAAATGAATGCCAAGGCAGGAAACCGGTTGTTTCAAAATGTTGATTGTTCCAAATGACCCCAAACAGTGACTTCAAACCCTGAGCAGTTGGGCAAAATCCCCAGAACTGAATGTTGTACATTTCTGTGCTTTGTCATGCAGAGCATAACTTTCAGAATGCTACACAACGTTTCTTTTTGAAAAATGACCCTAGAACACAAAGAATAAACATTACTGATGACATAGTTAAGAGAAAATAAAGAATTCTGAAACTGTAAGGGTACTTAGCCAGAAAAGTTTTTGTTTAACATATAAAGTGTCAAATTTGGGGAATATTTAAGCAGAATCTTAACCTAAATGTGGCTAGGTCATTCTTTTTATAGAAATCAGAACATCATGAGAAAGCTATTTTTAATGGCACTTTACTGGGACGATTTTAGTCCATGAGATTAATTACAAATTTAGAAATTTTCAAAGGGTGCATTTTTGTTTAATGGAATGTGATAATGATTATAAAATAGATGCCTCTATTTTGCCTTTGTGAGTTATGGGTAATTATTTTACCAGCTCTATTGAGCACTGTCATCACAGAGCCTGATGTGGGGCTTGATTTCATGAATCGTGAGATCATGACTTGAGCCACAACCAAGAGTCAGTACTTAATTGACTGAGCCACCCAGGTGCCCCTCTCATTATAGTTTTGATTTGGTCCATTTATGAACAGGAAGCCAAGATTAAGTTGAACTTATCACTAAAGGATAAATAATTTTAGTGGCAGATATTTTTAAGTTGCCATGATAATGCCATTAATATGGCAATATCTCTTGACTGTGCATAATAAAACATATTGCCAGACAAAATATTTTGAAGGAAAGACCTAAGGCCACAACTGAATACCACAGTCAGAAAACAAAGAAAAACAATCCAAATTTATAAATATTTTTCTTACTAAAAAGGAAGACTATAAAGTTTACAAGCCTTCTTAAATAACAACTTGGACAGCCAAGCTGAAGTGCTTTAAAACCAGCAATTGTTTCAAATCTTTATTATGTGTTTCTTTGGGACAAAAAGCATTCCTCAGTGTAGTAATTTCACCTTCTTTTAATATGTATACATATATACATACATTCACTTTAATATATACACTCAGTGTGTATATGGTGATCATCTAGAGAATAAAAACTGGAATTAAACTCCTATACTAAACGACTTTATTCTAGAAAAACATAAAACTTTACCTTCTGACCATTGTGGGAGGCAGAAAAGAAAGATAAATGGAAAACAACATGAATTCCCTTGAAAAAAAAAAAACTCAAGGGTAAATTTTATTTTCTGCCTCTTTTTTTCCCACTAAATTTGCACTCTTCTGGCATATTTTGAATAGATTTTTTTCTGTAATAGCAGTAGCCATGAAGTTACAAAATGGAGAACACCAAAAAAATGTACACCTATAACATTAAAGATTTTAAGTAATATATTCTTTTTTAGGATACAGGAGAATCTAAATTAAAAGGAGTTAAAATAGCTCACCTATGGCAAGATATAAAGGTTGTGTGATTTTCAAATGAATGAATATGCTGCTCTCAAATCAAGCAATCCTATTGTATATAATTCTTCTTAAATTGCAAATTAACAGATTCAAAATTGCCTGGGAAATCCCCACTTTTAGCAGTTTTGTACTTTATTTTCTTCTTATTCAACATTACCTGCAAATATCCATAATTTGCTTCTGACCAACTCTACATGAACTTGCAATGGGTTTCAGTCAAAATGCATATAAAAATCATGCATATTAATATACCTAAAGCTCTATTAGCAAAACGGTAATAAACCTTAGAATGGAACACATGGAAAAAGCAAATTATTAGTTATTAGTGATTTTCTTTAGTGAGTTATTATTAGTTATTAGTGATTTTCTTTGGATAATTGTAGTACAATATGGATTATTTTTAAATGTTTTATACTGAGCATTTTGTATTCACTTTAGATACATTCTTAAATTGTGCAAAGACTGTTTCAACAACATGACGATTGACAATCTAATTGTAAGGTGTATGTATCTACTCTTCTACAAATGACAGAAAATTAAATTTTCTGCAATTAATAAATGTTATTACCTTATTCACTTCAAAAAAGTAAAAGATTATAAAACTATGGAATTCTTTCAGATCTATAATGCATTTTCCTGTAGAAGAAAAGAAAATAAGATAAAGAATATTTTTTAAAGAAGTCATTAATGAGGGATCATCCAGTTTACAGATTAGCATCTAAAACTTCATTGGTATTTACAGGTGGGGACTATTGGAGAAATGCAATTAAAAAAACAAAATCTCTTCCCATTCCAGAAAACCTCTCCACAAACAGAGGCAAAAGAAAGTTTTCTTACTGAAAAAGCATTAAACCAGGATGCCACGCACATCAAAGCAGTCTGTTACAGAGGTTACAAAGTAGGGGTGCTTGGGTGGCTCAGTCGGTTAAGCAGCACTCTTAATTTCAGCTCAGTTCATGATCAGACAGTTCATGAATTCAAACCCCACATAGGGCTCTGTGCTGACAGTGTAGAACCTGCTTAGGATTTCTCTCTCCCTCTCTGTCTTCCCCTCCCTGACTTGCTCTCTCTTTTTCTGTCTCTTAAAAATAAATATAAAAACATAATTAAATTAAAAATAGATTACAAAGTAGAACAAAATTTCCTTCTTTTATATAACCAAGCAGATGCAACTTGTAGCATACATGTTCTCATGATAAGAAACCTTCAAGCAAGAGGGCTTGACAGCATAGTTTCCTTGGCAATTGGGACGTCCCTCTGTGTAGCTAGTTGGCTTTATCTGAAGGAAAAATAAACTACTCATATCTTCATAACAGGAGGTGGTTTTGCAACTTAGAGCAAAGTGCCTGTGGGAGTTAGGCTTCTAGATGCCACAGAAACTAAGAGGTGGAGCTATCATCCTTGATGATTACATTTCAAAGACATGGTTTCCAGATCCTTGAAAAAGCCATTTCCAGATAATAAGAGTGTTAAGAGGCTTATTTAGCTTTTAAAAAGATTTGCATACATTTCAAACAGAGAAATAACTTACAATTAGAAGTTTTCTAAAGCAAATGTTCCAAAACCGGGAGGAAGGAGTCTTTTCCCTTATTTTCAACAGGGGAACTTCTTTCTATATTTGTATTTACCCTTACAAGACTATCTGTCCAGACTTTTCAGCAGCATTAGTTAACATAAAGTCCCATGACAACAAACACCTAATTTGCAAGTTGTCAGCTCTGTTATTTTTATCTATACTTTGCTTATACTGTTCATACTTCTTATACTGTTTGCTACCTTTAATAATGTATAAATCTGTTATAATGGACTGTTACTATAAAAAGAGGGAGAGATAACAAGTGTTGGTGAAGATGTAGAGATATTGGAATCCCTGTACATTGGGTGGCAATGTAGAATAGCACAGCTACAATGGAAAATAGTATGGACGTTCCTCAAAAAATTAAAACTAGAATGACCAAATGATCCAGCAATCCCACTTTGGGGTACATATTCAAAAGAATTGAAATCAGGATCTCAAAGAGTTGTCTGCATCCCCATATTATTGGCAGTATTATTTACAATAGCCAAGATATGGAAACATCTTGAATTTCTCTGGACAGATGAATAGACAAGGAAAATGTGATATATACATACGAAGGAATGTTATTCAGCCTTAAAAAAGAAGGAAATCCTGCCACTTGCATCAACATGGGTGAAACTGGAGAACATATCATTAAGTGAAATAAACCAGTTTCAGAAGGACAAATGTATGATCTCATTTATATGTGGAATGACAAACTCCTAGAGAGTAGAATGGTGGTTGCTAAGGGGCTAAGGGAAGGTGGGGAAAAGGGAGATGTTCAATTGGAATAGTTTCAGTTATTCAAGATGAAGACATTCTAGAGATCCACTGAACAATATAGTGCCTTTAGTAAACAACAAAATAGTGTGCACTTAAAATTTCATTAAGCAGGTGCCATGTTAGGCATTCTTACCACATATGAAAAAAGAGGAACGTGACGGTCTCCTGGGTGGCTCAGTCAGTTAAAGATCCCACTCCTGATCTCAGGGCTCGTGAGATAGAGCTCCATGAGCCTCTTATTGATAGTGCAGAGTCTGCTTGGGATTGTCTCTCTCTCCCTCTCTCTCTCTCTCTCTTCCTCTGCCCCTCCTCTGCTCACTGACATGTGCTTGTGCTCTCTCTCTCTCTCTCAAAATAAATAAATAAACTTAAAAACAGAGGGCCACGAGGAAACTTTTTGAAGGGTGATCAATGTGTTTATTACCTAGATAATAGTAATAGTATCACTGGTGAATACCTATGTCCAAACTCATTGAACTGTATACATGAAACATGTGCAGTTTTTCATACATCAATTATACCTCAGTAAAGCTGTTTTTTTTTAAAAGAAAAATTACATAAATCCACATTTTCTCACAACCTTCTAAAAGAACATTATGAGGACTATGAGCAAGAACTATGAACTCTCTACAAAACTTTGATTTCTTAAAGTCTTTTTCAAGAACATCAAAACAACGCATTTTAAAATTATTAGGATTTATATACAACAATTAACATGATATATGGGCTGCAATCCTACAATTATGTTTATTATCTTTGGAAATAGTATTATTTCTTTGTTATTCTGTTTTAAGTCCAGTTAAATCTCAAATAATCTCAGATTTTTGTTTGTGATTTATCATTAAAATTTGTACCCAGTACATCATACTTATTGGAAATAATGGTCCTTTTTGAAAACATATTGCTTGAATGTATGTGTGCATACATTTTTAAATTATACATTCTAATTAAAATTACCTAGTGAATAAACTTCTTCCTATCATCACTAGTATTTGGAAATGGAAATGGAAATGGAAATGATTTCATAGTGACTTCAGTTACATCAATATTATAATTTAAAAAAAGATTGAGTAGTACCTATTGGCATCATTGAGGCATAAGGAAATCCTCTATAAGTTAAAGAAAATATTAGCAAATGACTACAAGAGTTAAGCCATTTAAAAATGGTACTAGTATAAAAAAATAACTATCTCCATTATTTTAATAAATCTTGCCAACAATAGCCACATTTTAATTAATAAATTCCATCTGCTTCCCCCAACTTTTAGCTAATTCTATATATATATATATATATATATATATATATATATATATATCCACATATATATTATTTCACTTAGCTTGATGCTAATATAATTAGACTAGCATAGATATACTGTATGAATTTAAGCTCATATTTTAATAATGTAGACTATGGTATTTTAAATTTTTTTAGGAGAGAAGAAACTTATAATATCCTATATATCAAATGATTACTTTTCTATGGGTTCTATGCTTTACTAGTAGTTACTCATTAAATACTATTAATGCATGTGAGATGAGCATTATCATTACTGCTCCACAGATTAGATATGGATGAAAAGCTTGTTGTTGTTTGCCATTATGAACCCAGATATATAGGATCAATGGCATTCAAATGTAATTTTTTTTTAGGCATGACTGCACCAGGGAAATGGTGGCAGATATTGAAAAGTTGAAGACAGTGTGGTTTTTTCAGAGCTGATCATTAACTTTGTTCAGAGACCATGATGTTATTTCAGCTAGAGCTCTGAAATAATAGTAATAATAGAGCTCAGAGTTGACATTATCAAAAATCTCTGTCACTAGCTCAAAACTATAGAAAGTATATCCAACTTGAAGATAATATGAACTGTTCAGAGATCAAATATCAGGTGAATATTTGCATCATTTTTCATAAATATATAAAATATATATAAATACTATAAGCACGTATAAAGTAAACAGCCTGGATAATCAGAATGAAGAATAATTGTGATAAATATGAAGTATTCAATTTAGTAAAAAATCAGCTGCAAGGCAAGTAAAAAATCTAAATTAATAGTAGTTCATATCAAGATCATCTTAAGTTCACAGGTCAGAATATTATAACCACTTCAGCAGTGATTCCCTCCCTGATTGGACCGAAATTAATGGAAGCAGAAACTGAAGAAGAGAGTAGCTAATGAATCCATTGTGTTGTTTGGTTGTCAGCAACACTTGGAGACTTATCTTGAAGTCCACAAAGCAAATTTTGAGCACAGCATTAAAAAATAGCAAGCCATGCAGAGAAGTTGGGCTAAAACTTGCAAAGGTAAGGAAATCTGATAAAGTGAGGACTGCTTGGAGAAGCTTGGTTTAGTCTCAAGAAAATAAAAAATTAAAGGATCATAACAATTTTCAAATACATGAAAGTTTAGAATGGGCTTTAAAAATGCATGTGACTACTACAAATGAGTGCAAGTAAACGACAGGTGGATTGTGATTCATTGCATAATCATGTTATTGCATATGATTCATTACGTAATTCTACCATAAGTTCATTCTTCATAAAACAATTAGCTGCCATATCCCCATACAGGTCTTACAACTTCTAGAACATGGCAGTAGATCTCTTGCAAGTGAAAGCAGAGGTAATTTTCTCAATTGCTTTATACTGACCTGTAGGTGATAGGTCTTTGGGATTAATAAAACTTTGCATATATTGGCTAATAAGCAACAGTTATTGAGTGTCAGTAATTCCTGGAAGAAGTGTAAGGGTTGCAAGCGTTCTGAATGGAACAAATACTTTTTAAGACCATAATTTTATGGGTACTCAATTCCTAGCAAAAAATTCTTAGAACAATTGGGAGCAAGTTGATGTATTATATTTCTCAGACTTTCTATTTTGTTTCCAGCCATAGAAAAGACAATTGGAAAACCTACAAAAAGTTATTTTTTTTATATTGGATTGGTATATATTTCACATTTTTGATGTTTTGGCAAATATATTAAGATTTAAGTATTAATGATGGCTCAATAAAACTTTTTGAAAAAAGAAAAAATAATAAATAGTCTAATAGTCTAGTCCCAAAGTGTATGCTATTTTTCTTACAAAGTGAATGAAATGTGACTTTATGATCTTATTGTAAATCTCTACACGGGAGAGTATAAAGTCTGTGATACATGTGCATGAGTGTGTATATGTGTAGCATAAACTCTTAGATCATAAAATTGTCCTTGGTAACTGGTTGATAATAACAAACTGCCTGCCTCAGGAATGTTACAAACAGCTATTCTGTTTTCCTATGGTACAATGTCAGTGCTATTTGTAAATAGCTTCCAGTGGGAGAGGCTTGTTTCTGTTGTAAATCCCCTTGGCTCTGAAAAGAATGCAGCTAAGGAAGAGAAAGTACTCTTCATTTTGTATCTTTCTTGATAGTCTGAGAAAATGATGGGTCGTACTGGTCAGAAAATTGAATAAAATGGGGGTAGAGGAGCACCATCAGTTGCAGTTCTAACCGCTAGTTTCTAAAACCGTACTGTTAAAACACACACTGTATGTGGAAGCTCTTTCTGTTCTTGTAATCCTTTTACCTAACATGAGAAGCATACACAAACAAAGAGGTATGGAATTTTTAAAGAAAATCTCTAACATAACTCAGTATATGTTGGCTTAAAATTATGATTAGGTTTATGTATGCTTTCCATCAGTGTGAATCAGGGATAAGTTACATTGGTTAACAGGACCCAAAGAAAATTTGCTTTGATTTTTCCCCAAAGAAGTGTAAAATATCTGGCCCTGTGTCTTCTGTTAATCTACATGGGCAATGAGGGAAATAATCCAATGAATAACAAGACTCAGATTCTGATGTAACAGCCTTGAGGTAGAAAGACCAATTAAGAGTAGTCCTCCATCTAATTAGAAATAGACCTGGATGAGTAGTGGAGCCCTTACAAGCAGATTAATAGCACAGGGGTTACAGGGCTGCTCGGTTCTGTTTTTAGATGATGATGCGAGACCAAAGTCAGCCCTGGTGGTATTTCCTGCAAAATTAAGGCAGATAATTAAAAACAGGTGTACAATATTGCTAAATCCCAAAGGATCATTAACCAACTAACTGGCACAAGGATTGTTTCAGTGTCATTAACTATCATTCTTAATATATTCAGTGTATTAATAAAACAAAGTACTGGAGTTTATTTTTATTTCTGTGGAATATAATCTTACTATTTGAGTTAATGTGTCCTTGTGTTTGAGAATAGGTTTCGGTTGCTTTATTTTTGTTTTATGTTTTTTTCTTGTGTTGTCATATAAAGTGTTTGTACCTATCCCAGATACATCTGTTTGGTGCCATCTGTGTATCCTATTGCCATATAGATGATGTCTTTGTACAAATAATTAATATAAATACTGAATAAGACCATCTCCAGAACATATGGCGAGAAGCTTTCATCATAGTAGATATTGAATCCAATCATCTAAACTTTGGTTATAGTAGCTTAACTTGATATCAAGCTATGAAATCATATCACATATGCATAGTTTTTTAAATCTGTTTGACACATACACACATATCTCACCACCACCACCACCACCACAAAAAAAGATTTAAAACATAAAACTTGATCTTATACTTGAAGTCCCATATTTCTAACAATGCTATCTCTATTACAAGATTCAAGAAACTATTTGAAACTCAACATGAAGAATTTGTCTTTGTTGTTATATATCATCTCTCAACTTGAGGCTAGTGGCAGAGGAGAGAGTTCACTGCTGCATGACGGGTGGAGAAAGGACAATTAGTAAGAAAATTAACTGGGCAAATAAAGCACTATTATTGCCTGAAAATATTACTTACTCTATATTTATAGCCAGATCACAAAAAAATAAAGGCTAGCTGCAAAGATGACACTTGTGAGTTGGTCTATGTCATAAAGTGTCTTGTGAAGTAACATAAAGCATTCCAGTTTTACTATCAGCATCGTTAGAAACTATTTATTTTAGGTAAAGCAATAAGATTTATGCTAGACAACTACCATTCTCTCTTCATATAGGACATAATAGGACATATAGGACATAATCACAGGACAATAAGAAACAACTATGATGCTTAATAATTCATCGTATCAAAACCATAAAACTATGACTCTCAGTGATTCAAGAGTATGATGATTATTATATGCCCTAGTTAGAGTCTATGGCAATGGGAGGGATAATACAATTAAAAATTTATTTAGAAGGTAGACTAGGTAAGACTCAGTGATTGGATATGGGTTGGTATGTAAGGAAAGTCAAAGATAATGAAGATTTCAGACCTTCATAAATGAAGGAATAATAATAGCATTTGCTAAGATTTGTAACATCAAGAAAATAGCAATTTTTCAGGACGAGGTGAGGAATTTAAGGTTGTGAATATTGATTAGTAGTGCCTATGAGACAGCTACATACAATGAATAAGTATTTAGATACATTTTCTTAGAATTACAAAACAAGTTTAGTGATGGAGTGAAAATCATTAGTATGTAAGTGGCAGTGTGTGTCCCAAGGATATTGTGTAGAAAGAGTGGAGGGCAGAGAGTATTAAAATAAAAAATAGCTAGAGCAAGAAAGATTTTAAAATTGGTACTAGAAGTGGGGCTCCTGGGTGTCTCAGTCAGGTAAGCGTCCAACTTTGGCTCAGGTCATGGTCTCATGGTTTGTGAGTTCGAGCCCCGAGTAGGGCTCTGGGCTGACAGCTCAGAGCCTGGAGCCTGCTTTGGATTCTGTGTCTCTCTCTCTCTGCTCCTCCTCCACTCACACTTTGTGTCTCTCTGTCTCAAAAATAAAACATTAAAAACAATTTTAAAAAATTGGTACTAGAAGTTATTTCAGATAAAAAGAAATTTAAGACTGAGCTATGTGAAATTAGATATTTGATTTGTTTTTAAAGACATTAATAACCACTTTTTAAATGGAAAAGGGACATCGGTAATCTGCAGAATATGGTGGCAAAGAAGTTACTCAAATTATCACCTTTAATACCCTGTTATCAAATGCATACAGAAAGCAAGGCATTGGGTGACCAAATATTTTCTGCCATAAAATAATTTAGTAAAAGCAGTGAGTATAATGGAGTTGTTTGGTGACTTCTATCTAAGTGTGCTGGAGAATCTAGGCAAAGAAAAGGAGTCCATTGCTTTGAATTACAAGTTCAAGATTTGCATTAGAAACTTAAAAGTTTCTATAACTGACCATTTACAAACATGATATAAAACAAGAAAAATACAACAGCAAATCCTTTATCTCCTGTAGCTTAAGGATATGATTTCTTTCTTCTTCTTTTTTTTTTTTTAAATGTGTATTTTTGAGAGAGACAGAGAGAGACAGACAGAGTGTGAGCAGGGGAGGGGCCGAGAGAGAGAGAGACACAGAATCCCAAGCAGGCTTCAAGCTCTGAGCTGTCAGCACGGATCCGGTGGTGGGGCTAGAACTCACGGACACGGACCTTGAGATCATGACCTGAGCTGAAGTCATACGCTTAACCGACTGAGCTACCCAGGCGCCCCAGGATATGATTTCTTAAACCGAGTCCACAGTCTATTCATGTTGGTGGACGACTTACAAAGCAAATTTGATTTTTAATCTCACAGGGTCCATTGTTTTAAAAGTTACAACTTTGAGAAAAGTGAGACACTAAAAATTGGGGTGGAGGTTATAGAGGCTTAATCAGCTGAAGCTGGAGACACTGAAACTCTTAACTTTGCTACTAGAAGCATCCCTTGTTTCCCTGTTTGAAGAGGTTAGCTCCCCTTTGCTAACCCACAGCTTTGACATATTCGAATGCTAGAGTAAATTAAACACATAAGATCTGTTTATGACCTAACCATTTCTCTAGAATTTACCCATAACATTCTCCAGTCTTGAGTACAACACACAGCAGAGGGGTACTAGCACCCATGAAGAGTTCTATGGCTGGTCAGTAAATTCAAACATCAAATTCTGCCTCCTGAATTCAACAGAGATGATGCAATCCTGAGTTTTCTTTATGTACTAGATCATTAGTCTTCAATTCCTGCTGCCTTGAAAGCTCTCTGAGGCATTCAGTAGACAACATTTTAAATTAATTTATACATCATGCGTAGTTGCTCTCATTGGGAGCCTTGGTCTGCCGCATAATACTTGTCACAGCCACAAGGAAATATTTTGTTTAGTTGCCATGTACACTTTCACACGGCACACCATGTCCAGTCACATCTGATATTCAAGAGCAGAAACAAGCCACTGCAATATTAGATTTCTCATATACACCTAAAGAAAATTGTTTTAACATAGAAATCTATTATTTTTAGGTTTTTATTTAAATTCCAGTTAACATACAGTGTTATCTTAGTTTCTGATGTATAATATAGTAATTCAACCCTTCCATACATACCAGGTGCTCATCACATGAAGTGCCCTCCATCCCCCCCCCTCTCAGCTCCCCTCTGGTAACCATGAGTTCTCTATAGTTAAGAGTCTTTTTCTTGGTTTGCCTCTCTCTTTTTTATTCCCCCTTTGCTCATTTGTTTTGTTTCTTAAATTCCACCTAGGAAGAAATCATATGCTATTTGTCTTTCTCTGACTTACTTATTTCGCTTAGCATAATTTTCTCTATTCTTACCTTATTAATTGCATAATCCTTAAATTTTATAGTTTGACTTTCATGTTCCCTCTAGGTGATTTCCAGTGTTTTCCTTTGTCTGATTTCCATTTCTACATTAATAAATTTGGTCCATCAATGAGAACTACCCATTAATATCTCCATTTGTGTATTTGGGGGCTTTTATATGTATCAAAGTTAAAGAATTTTTTTTTTGCTTTCTTTACTGTTTCTCACATATCAAACACTTTATTTGCCTTACTTATTAAGGCAGTAAACTAATCACTACATTATTTTCCTCTCTCTGCACTGATAACTTACCAGTCCTTTTCACTAAAATTTGAAAGCCCATTTTTAGACTGTATTTCAAATAAGAACATTTAAATTACAAGACACTAGGATATATACAAATGTTAAAAGGAAACCCAGATTGACTTGTATAGTCAAAGAACTAACAAATTTTATTTGGGATCTCTAGAATAGAGGGAAAGCACAATGGTAAACTCAAAAGGAAAGAAATACAATTCGAGAAGGTATCAAAAAATAATGTTCACTGTCCATATTTAACCATCAAGTACGGACTGGTAAGTCAACATTCACACAAATGAATTTCTTATCAAACTTACAACTGTTTTCAGTTACTATGCTTCATTTCTAGTTAATTCTTCATAGTTTAAGCCTTAATTAAATTCAAAAATTCAAAGCACTCATCAGGACATTGGAAAACTAATCATTAAAACAATAAAAATCATTGTTTTTATTGTTTTGAATCTCTGAACATTTTTTTCTATATGCAGTTAGAGGCAAAGATGTTCTTTAAGTGTGCAGAGAAAAATGTAGCAGGGTATTGTATCACTGTAAGGAAGAGTTGATGTTGCAAATTTTGACAACCTGGCAGAGTCTTTTCCAAGGCTTTCAAAGTTCTACCCCCACACCAATTCTCCTGACTCAGTGGCTTCATATCAGTCCTTGATTGGGTTTTGCTGTTTTTGCAAATCAACAATCGAGTTTAAATTTAAGCAGTCAAAACAGACATTTGTCATTGTGTTTGCATTCGATTTCCTATGGCACCCTGCCCACTTAATCATGCAAGTATGGGAATTGCTGGCAAAGCAAGAGGGACCAAGGCAAGCTGCTGTGACCTAGCAAGAATCATGTCATATGTAATTACCATAATTTATAAGGATCACTCCAGGCTCACTGGTGTTGTTGCTGAACACCAATTGGACTGTGCTAGAATGTTTAAGTAAATATTTGCACGCAACCTGAAGCTGTTGAGAATTTCCACTTCAGCTAGAGCCCCCTTCTTATGAAATATTCAGTACATGGAATGTCTCCAGTGGTACACAGTGGTGGGTTTTCTCTCTGATTTGATTAGCAGTGATGATTCTTTCATGAGCTGTGAATGTCCTTCTAGATTAGCATCATCCAGGTTCTTTGGTCTTGTCACGAAACAGGAGGACTGGGGGACTGCTGCTTATGAACATGCTTAAAGCATGGCTTTAACAACCCATGAGATATTTCAAAATAAGATTTGAAATTCATTCAAATAAGTTAAAACACAGTCCATTGTAACTGGTAATATGTTACTATCAATCTGAAACTAATGGTATATTAGAAGCACATGCAAAACTCAAGACTTAGAGATGATACAAATTATGGCATTTATATCCATAATAATTCCATTTAATGGGTAAATAATCATTAAATATGTTACACAATTCTAAAAAAGATACAATTTTATTTTCTCAATATTTGTGGATTGTACTGACATGTTCTTCGTAATTTAAGGAGTATTATCCAAAATAATACGGAAATTAAAAACAACAAATTCGTTAATTGAAAGTTGCAAATATTTTAAATAAAATGTCTACAATCATACAAAATGAACTATATTTTTATGATACATAAGAAATCATTAAATCATATATATACACATACACATATAAATTATATAGTTTATAAATATATATACACATTATAAACATATACAATTTATAATATATATACATAAAGTTATTTTTAAAAGTCTTGAAAATGCCAGGGACACCTGGGTGGCTCAGTCAGTTAAGCGTCTAACTCTTGATTTCATCTCAGGTCATGATCTCATGGTTTGTGGGATTGAGCCCTACATCCGGCTATGTGCTGACAGCCCAGAGCCTGTTTGAGAATCTCTCTCCCTCTGCCCTTCCCCCGCTTGTGCTCTCTTTTTCTTTCCAAATGAATAAATAAACATTTAAAAATATATTTAAAATTCTTGAAAAGGCCAAATTATTAATTTAACAAATTCCTCTCAGTTGAATGAATGTTTTCCCTTAGCAAGGGATTGCAATCACCTTCTACAATTCTCCCATTTTGTCTAGTTTAGGCCTCTTTTCATCTTCAAGCTCATCAACAGTGAGTCAAGTCCTTTGCACCCTCCAAATATCTCTGAAACTCTCCTGTTTCATCTCTTATGCCCCAAGCCTGCATAGTATTAAATTGTGCCTACCTTACAATTCAAGATAAAGTCCCTATTTTAAGGTCTATAACCTTAATTATATTCGCAAAGCACCTGTCATTTAATGTAAAATATTCACAGGTCCCAGGAACTAGAGTATAGTTACATTTTTGGAGAGCCATTCTTCCAACTAGTATATAAAGATTTATTTTATATATATGTCTGTGGAGATTTGTTGGTCAATACTGAAAACCTAACTCTCCTAATAGGAGGGAAAAAATCTCTGATTTGTAGGCTTTGTCTATTTCTGTGATGTAAATAATGCCAGTATGACAGACTTCCAGCTGTGGTTGTAGATTCCAACAATTCACAAAATGCTGGAAATATAATCCAACTGTCATGAACTGTTATGGGTCACCTCCAGTACACTGCTTTGTGTTTGTAGAATTTATAAACAAAATTCTGAACTTTAATACCAAAATGGAGATTAGAATAATAATGGTAGTAAATGATGATGATGAGGAGGAGGAGGAGGAGGATGATGATGGTACAAGTTATGCATATATATATATATATATATATATGTCAAAATGCGATCAAGTAAAAAAAGAATTCATTTTCCTATATCATTTTTGTGCTAGTGCAAATATATATCCTAGCTAACAATAATTGAAGATTATTTATTTCTAGCTAAGTTTGCTGTTAAAGATACTATGTTAAATTTATATAATGACTATAATGCCTCTATTCTATATTATGAATAGTTGTTCAATGTTATTAGATACACAGCTATGAACTGAGGGATAATCTTGTATATAGCACACATTTTATTTTAAAAAACAATACTGACGTTTGGGGCACCTCAGTGGCTCAGTTGGGCTCCAGGTCATGATCTCATGTTTGTGAGTTCAAGCCCCACATCAGGCTCTGTGCTGACAGCTCAGACCCTGAAGTCGGCTTCGGATTCTGTGACTCCCTCTCTCTCTGCCCTTCTCCCACTCACGCTCTGTCTCTGTCTCTCAAAAACTAAATAAATATTTTAAAAAAGACATAGAAAAACAGAATTTTGAGCAAAAGCGGGGCAGAGAGAAAGGGAGACACAGAATCTGAAGCAGGTTCCAGGATCTGAGCTGTCAGCACAGAGCCCTACATGGGGCTCGAACTCACAAACTGTGAGATCATGACCTGAACTGAAGTACGACCCTTAACTGACTGAGCCACTTAGGCACCCCAAGTGAACTATGTATAATGTATACAAATAAATAATCAAAAGCATTCAAATATATGCCAACCTACCAACCATTTTTAGTTGTATTGCCATTGTTTTTATTGTGTTAGTTTTACCTCTAATGAGAACATACAAGTATTAACAATAATACGAGATACATTCATCAGACCACATTTGATTATAACCATAAACTTATTATTCCCTCAAATTATATTTGTATGAATAACCAAATAAAAGTCCAAACAATGTACTTCTTTGCCACATTTATTTGATTTCTGATGAATGGCTATTTTGTCATTGTAAAGTCATAAACAATAAGAATATTGTGAAAGACAAAATCGACATTTGTACATATCGTGAGAAATTCTTGTACATATCACGAGAAATTAAGCTTCTGGGATCATTTTTTCTCTATATATTGTAATGAACATATCTAAGTATAATCAGTCAAATTCTCCTAGGGCATGATTTCCTACTGAAGGGGGAGGGATTCTGATGATTTGGGATGGCACATTAGCATCATGGAGTTAATGCAGCATCCCTGTGTGCTTAACTCACTCCTGGGGAGTAATTTTAGCCCTAGGAGAATTGTTTCATTTTATCCTGACATGAATTAAATGACATTTTCAAATTATTCCTTTTATCTTAACTATTTCCATGGCTGCTATTATAGATACACCCTTAGAAGTGAAAATATCTATTCTTTCTCACTATGATTTGAAAATTTTACATTTATTGAAAACAGTTATATTAAGCTTTCATTGTCAAAACCACAGCTTGCTAATCATATGTCTCTGATCTCTAGATTTCATCACAGACTCTCCTCTGGCACTTTTTTTCTCCATCTGCTGGGCTCCAGTATTGGCCACTGGAGCAGAGGATCATCTGAGGGAACGTCTGGGCAAAGACAGAAGCAGTGGAGTACAACAGCTATTATGGAAACAAACAGACCAGCAAATCCCTTAGCAGTGCCAAGGAATTTTATTCAAAAAAAGTCTATGCCTTCCACCTTCCACCGGTATTTCTCTACAACATACCCTCAGATGAAATCCAAAATATGATTTTTTGGTAAGGCAAATTAGAAATTCTTAATACATATTTATATGAAATATAGTTGCAACCCACTCATATTTTGGCAGGAAGTATTTGAATATTTTGGGATTTTTCTGATTGGATAGGAATAGTTTAAATGTGACACAAACTTTTGCATATTGAATATGGCTCTTTTGTTCCTTGCACCACACTCGTGAAAAAACAAACAAACAAACAAACATTAGTTTTCACAGCTGAAATAGAAAAGAGTGATGGGAGGAAAAGGAGTTTGATATTTCTAAGGGCAAATACTAAGAATAATGGTGATGACATCTAATATTTATATAGTACTTCTATGAGACTCTGCACCAGGCTTCTATCACATATGACTTAATTATGATGATACCACTGCAAGGTATTTTGTTGTCAGTTTCCCAGGGATACTCTAACAAAATTAGCACTAACTGGGTGGTGCAAAACACTAGAAAGTTATCGCCTTACCATTCTGGAGGCAAAACGTGTGAAATCATGGTGTTAGCATGGTCATGCACCCTCTGACACTTGCAAGGGAGAATCCTCCTTGCCCCGTCCTAGATTCTGTGTGGTTTCTGGCAATTCTTGGTGATCCTGGGCTTGCAGCTGACACTTGCATCCCTCCTTCCATTGTCACATGGCATTCTCCTTGTGTGCTTCTGTCTTCACATGATGTTGTCCTCTTCTTATTAGGACTCATATCATATTGGATCAGGAACCCACCTTACTCCAGTATGACCTCATGTTAATTAGCTCCATCTGTAATGACTTTGTTTATAAATAAGGTCACTTTCTGAGTTATTGGGGATTAGACTTTGAATATATCTCCTCAAGTAACACAATTTACCCCAAGACCATTGTTAAATGACTCCAGAGTATTCATTTTCTAGATGAATAAACTGAGGCTACAAATGGTGAATTTCTCCAAAATATGACACCAAGTTTTCAAATATCAGCATCTTGTGACTAAAATGCAAGTGTTTTATCTCCCTGCTGCCCACTGATTAAAGCTGTCACCCTGAAAACTGTTAATTTCCTGAAGAAATCCACAATACAAATTTAATAAACTGTTCATGATGAAAGCCAGGGAGTTTGCTGAGGACTGAGAGCAAAGGAGACCACAAAGCACATTAAAAAATAAGTATCTAAGAAGACAAAGTGGTAAAAGACCAGTCATGAGACCATAGTGTTTAATATGGCATCCCTTGTGTATAGCCACAACTAGAAAACCCAAGAAATAGGATCATGAAAATAATCAGAGCTCAAATTGTATGGCTGAGATTTAATGAGTTCCTTAGTGAATTAGAGTGGGTAGAGGTTAGAGAGGATAGTATCTGAAACAAGATGATCAAGGAGAAAATAAAATATTGAAAAAAAACATTTAAAGAAATATACCAATTTTGAGCCCAGATGAGTGGAATCAGGAGTACATGGAGTAGTGAAGCAAGTAGAGGATGAAGCACATAACTCATCTTTACCAACTAGGCAAATGCAAAATTCTAGAAGTAAGTGACATTTTATAAAATGAAACCAATAGAATAATAGCAGTAGGTATGCAATAACATAGTAATGTAAACTATATTTGAGTGCTGCAGTAGGTTTCTTGCATGTACCACTAGTCTTCTCTGTTATCAAAAACTACATTTAAGTTTTGTAATTCTGTAAGTTATACTATTCATCAGTCCAAGAAAAGTGACTAAACTAATTTGTGTCCAGAAGCAGACATGGCATGCTGTTCTTAAAACGTAGAATATTTTCTATATTTCTTCCAATAAAGTTATTGATGGCTTAAAATGAATCAATATCTTTAATCATCACAAATGTTTTAAAATAATGTTTATAATGATTCATATTATTTGATCATAAGAAACTTATTTCTGAGGTCCTGAATTTGTGAAACACATTCACATGTTGCTCAACTAGAAATATTAGAACGCAGAAAAACTCAATCTACTACCTCATAATGATATGAGTATCAACAGGAAGTAGACAGGATTGGCAATAAAATAATTCATTTCCTGATGGCTCCTGCTAGTGTGTTATCCCTAACTTGTACCTTACTTTACCCAGGACTTTTTAATGGTTACTCCTGGAGTTATATTTGCATAAAAAATATTTTTCAAAAATTCTAGTTTGACTCCAAATTCTTTTGCATCTGCTAGCAATGAGGTAGCCTGGATGGAGATATACAGTTAAAAAAAAGAACACCTATTACTATCTGTATTTCCACCCCTCACCTGCTATCAACTCCTCTCCTGCTCTAGGTTTGAAGTTCTCTACTATTAGCTAAATGATAGCTGCAACCGCATGATCACCATGATTCTGCATCTCAGAGCAAAGAGATAGTTAGTTTGAAAGCACAGAAAATTCATTTTCCCCTTTATTCTCAAATGCAAGGATGACACTTTAATATGTTGTTCAGTGTTTGGTGAAGTAGTTCATTAAACTGCTGCTATTCAAACCCATTCCAGTACTAGCTGGCACCTATTGAAAGCACACGAAATCATCCTTTTTCATTGTACCTTTACAGCAGTTGTTATCAGGATGTGCAAGGGAAGATGTAGAATTTAATAAATGGTATGATGAATATAGTCACTGGTATCTCATTTATTATAGTGCAGAGATTATGGTTGTGGGTGAGTATACTCATCAAATACCAATATAGTTGATGGTGTTTCTAGAATGGGGGTTTGAGTGCCTAGCACAGTGCCTAATTTTTGACTGTATGTGAGGGAGACAAGTAATGGCAAAAATTAAAATTCAAAGAAAATCAATTAGTTTTGGAATTCTCATGCATACTACATCATAGAATAAAAATATAAATAACATCTGAAAATTGAATACAGGTAATTGGCTAAAGGTATCATATGAGAATTTCCATTTATGAGTATCAGATTTACTCTCCTACAAACAAACAAACAAATCTCTGATAAATATTTATGAAACAGTTCTCATCAGGCAACAAAAGCCAGTGATTTATGAGGAACAAAAATAAAGAAATTAATGAATACTATTATTGTACAAGATTACTCTTTGAAGAGGGTTTCCTGGCCATTTGCCAGAGGGGAAGCCAGGCAGAGCTTAGTGGTCTTTCTGAAATGTAGAGATGGAGCTGGATGTCTAGGGAGAATGGATAACTAGAATACACAGAGAACTAAAGGGAGATAGAATGATCAATTGATTGATCAATAAGTAGAGAGATACAATAATTAACTTGAATTAAGTGGACTGAACTCTCCAGCCAAAAGACATAGGGTGACAGAATCGATAAAAAAAAAAAAAAAAAAAAAAAAAGGACAGATCATCTAAGCAGAAAATAAACAAGGAAATAATGGCTTTGAATGACACACTGGAACAGATAGATTTAAAAGATATATTCAGAACATTCCATCCTAAAACAACAGAATACATATTCTTTTCAAGTGTACACAAGCATTCTCCAGAATAGATCATGTATTAGACAACAAAACCAGCCTCCACAAATTCAAGAAATCGAAGTCATACTGTACATCTTTTCTGTCCACAATGTTATGAAACTAGAAGTCAACCATAAGAAAAAAATCTGGAAAGACCACAAATAAATAGAGGTTAAATAACATGCTACTAAACAATGAATGGGTCAACCAGGAAATAAAAGAAGAAATATAAAAGTACATGGAAACAAATGAAGAGGAAAACCCAACAGCCCAAAACTTTTGGGATGCAGCAATAGCTGTTGTAAGAGGGAAGTTTATAGCAATACAGGTCTATTTCAAGAAACAAGACAAATCTCAAATAACCTAACATTGCACCTAAAGGAACTGGAAAAAGAACAACAAACAAAACCTAAGACAAAGCAGAAGGAAGGAAATAGTAAAGACTTTTACAGCAGAA
Organism: Acinonyx jubatus; assembly: GCF_027475565.1. Classification (NCBI taxonomy): domain Eukaryota; kingdom Metazoa; phylum Chordata; class Mammalia; order Carnivora; family Felidae; genus Acinonyx; species Acinonyx jubatus. The sequence continues at coordinate 43,781,581 of NC_069384.1, forward strand.
ATAAATGATACAGAAACAAACCGAATAGATCAATAAAACCAGGAGTTGATTCATGGAAAAAAATCAATAAAATTGATAAAGTTCTAGCCAGACTTATCAAGAAAAAAAGAGAAAGAGCTCAAATAAATAAAATCACAAAAGGGAGAGGAGAAATAACAACCAACACCAGAGAACTAAAATAATCATAAAAGAATGTTATAAAAAACTATATGCCAACAACTGAACAACCTAGATAAATTGGCTAAATTCCTAGAAACATATGAACTACCAAAACTGAAACAGAGAGAAATAGACAGCTTGAACAAACCAATAACCAGCAAAAAATGGAATCAGTAACTAAAAAACTTCCAACAAACAAAAGTCCAGGACCAGATGGCTTCACAGGCAAATTCCACCAAACATCTAAAAAAGAGCTAATATCTTTTCTAACTATTCCAAAAAATTTTTTTAACGTTTATTTTTTTTATTTTTAGGACAGAGAGAGACAGAGCATGAACGGGGGAGGGGCAGAGAGAGAGGGAGACACAGAATCAGAAACAGGCTCCAGGCTCTGAGCCATCAGCCCAGAGCCTGACGCGGGGCTCGAACTCACGGACCGCGAGATCATGACCTGGCTGAAGTCGGACGCTTAACTGACTGCACCACCCAGGCGCCCCAAACTATTCCAAAAATTTAAAAGGAAGGAAAACTTATAAATTCATTCTATGAGGTCATCATTACTTTGATACCAAAACCAGATAAAAACCACTGAAAAACAGAACTACAGGCCAATATCTCTGATGAACATAGATACTAGAATTCTCAATTGAATTCTTTTATTCAACTTAGTACTAGCCTCAACAATCAGATAACAAAAATAAATAAAAGGCATCCAAATAAGCAAAGAAGTCAAACTTTTACTATTTGCAGACAACATGATACACTATGTAGTAAACCCAAATGACTCCACCAAAAAGCTGCTAGAGCTCATACAGAAACTCAGTAAAGTCTGAGGATACAGTATCAATGCACAAGAATCTGTTGCATTTCTTTTTTATTTCTATTGCATTCTATACACCAATAATAAAGCAGCAGAAATAAATGAAGAAAACAATCCCATTTACAATTGCACCCCAAACAAATAAGATACCTAGGGATAAACTTAACCAAAAAAAAGAGCTGTTACCTGAAAGTTATAAAACAACATTGAAAGAAACTGAAGATGACACAAAGAAATGGAAAAACATTTCATGCTCATGGATTGGAAGAAGAAATATTGTTAAAACGTCTATACTATCTAAAGCAATCTATACATTTAGTGCAATCACTATGAAAATACCACCAGAATTTTGCACAGAACTAGAACAAACAATCGTAAAATTTTATGGAATCACAAAAGACCCTGAGCAGCCAAAGCAATCTTGAAAAAGAAAAGCAAAACTGAAGAAATCACAATTCCAGACTTCAACTTATATTACAAAGCTGTAGTGATCAAAACAGTATGGTACTGACACAGAAACAGACACATAGATCAATGGGACAGAACAGAAAACCCAGAAATAAACTCACAATTATATGGTAAACTAATCTTCAGAAAAAAGGAGGAAAGAATATCAAGCGGGAAAAAGTCAGTCTCTTCAACAAATGGTGTGGGGAAAACTGGGCAGCTACATGCAAAAGAATGAAACCTCGCTACTTTCTTACAGTAAACACAAAAATAAATTTATAATGGGTTAAAGACCTAAATGTGTGACCTGAAACTATAAAAATCCTACAAAAGAACACAAGCAGTGTTCTTTGACATCAACCATAGCGACTTTTTCTAGCTATGTCTCCTGAGGCAAGAGAAACAAAAACAAAAATAAACTATTAAGACTACATCAAAAGAAAAAGCTTCTGTACAGTGAAAAGAAAAGCAATGAACAAAACAGAAAAGCAACCTACTGAATGGGAGAAGATATTTGCAAATGATATCTCTGATAAAGGTTTAGTATCCGAAATATAAAATAACTTTTAAACCTCGACACCAAAAAAGACCCTAAATAATCCAATTAAGAAATGGGCAGAAGACATGAATAGACATTTCTCCAAAGAAGACATATGGATGACTACAAGATGGATGACTACATAAAAAGATGCTCTTCAACACTTATCATCAGGAAAATTCAAATCAAAATTTCAGTGAGATATCACTTCACACCTGTCAGAATGACTAAAATAAACAAAACAAGAAACAACAGGTGTTGGCAAGTTTGTGGAGATAAAGAACAGTTATGCACTGTTGGTGAGAGTGCAAACTGGTGCAGCCACTCTGGAAAACAGTATGGAGGTTCCTCAAAAAGTTAAAAATAGAACTACCCTACAATCCAGCAATTGCACTACTAGGTATTTACACAACAAATACAAAAACACTAATTGAAGGGATACATACACCCTGATGTCATATATATATATGACATCATATATATATATATATATATATATATATATATATATATATATATATACACACACACAACACACACACACAAAATTTTTTATTGTATTCTTTGGGTAAATCCTAGTAGTGCAATTCAAATCAGGTAAATTGAAAATATAAAACATTGTAGGCATAAAGTAAAACTCATTGCAGTCTTGTTTATCAACGAAAAATGAAAATACAAACCCATAAAAAGGTGAAAGATTAATCGTAGAGAATTCATACAACAGCATACTATTCAACATCAAAATAAATTAACTATTGGGGGGCCTGGGTGGCTCAGGTCATGATCTGGTTTCTGACTTTGAGCCCCGCATCAGGCTCTGTGCTGACAGCTCGGAGCCTGGAGCCTGCTTGGGATTCTGTGTCTCCCTCTCTCTCTGCCCCTCCTCCACTCACACTGTATCTCTCTCTCTCAAATAAATAAATAAATAAATAAATAAATACATATTTACAATTTTTTAAAAAGAAATTAACTATTAATATATGCAACAAAATGTGTGACTATCAAAGTATTTATACTAACAAAGGTCAGAAAGTAAGACTAAATATGATTGTGTTGTCCCAATACTATATGCTAAACAAATTGGTTTATAATGCTATGACAGGTTTTAGAAAAATTGTTGTGTAAGATCACAGAGGAACTTCAGGATCCTGCCCCCTAACACTGAACTTTGCTTAATATAATGACAAAATATCAACATTCTTTCAATTGTTAGTGTTAGCAAATTGAGAATCTCCCTGAAGACTCATTATCTCCACATCTAATTGGTTACTAAATATTGTCTGTATCTGTCTTACACTTTCCTTATCCTTTAACTTTTACTTTGTTCTGTTCCTCATTACTAGCTGGACAACATTAAGTTAAAATATGTAGATCTGTTACCATCAACTATACAAATACTATCAAAGTAATTTTCTAGACCATGAATCTAATCTTGTTAGTTTCTACTTTATCTTTGAAAAACCTTGCTAAGAATACAATATAAACCTGAGGATCAATAGTATGGTAAACAGGCTCATTATAATATCTCTACCTTTTTCCATCTTCACTAACTCAAACAAATATTTATTGAGCAACATGGTAGGCAGAATTCTCTCTCTCTATCTGGTGTTATGGCGTGTACAACCCACCCCAACTTGAGCGTGGGTGGAATATGTGGCTATTCTGGCCAATGGAATGCAACAAAAGTGAAGGGATTTTGCAGATATGATTCAGATTTCAAGTCTATTGAGTCTGAGTCAAAAATGAGATAATCCTTGATGGCTAATGACTTAAGTGAAAATCTTAAAAGAAGACATGGTTCAGTGGACTTGAAGAAACAAGCCACTGTCAGTTTTATAACCATGAGAAAATGAATTGTTCCAACAACCTAAATGTAAATGGAACTGGATAATTTCCTATATGAGTCTCCAGGTGAAAATGCATAACTGTTGACACTTGACTTCAGCCTTGTCAGACCCTGAGTAAAGAACCCTGTTAAGTGATGCCTAGACTTCTGACTTGCATAAAACTTTAAGATAATAAATGGATGTTGTCTAAGCCAATGTTCTGTTAATTTGTTACAGAACTAGGAAAGTAACACAAGAAACTACTCTGCTTCTTGCACTGTATTCTAAAGTCTATGGAAACAAAAGTATTGTGGAAAAAACAAATATTGGTATTACCTAAGGGGTTAGTACATACAGCTACAGAAAGAAAAGAGGACCAAACATTAGATCTTGGGCCACTCCAACTTTAGGAAGAGGATGTGATAGAAGACCTAGGAACAGAGATTTAAGAGTAAAAGAAAGTAGAAGACCCACCAACAGAGGGTTAAAAGTAGAATTTACTGAGGTACTGAGCAAACAAGCATACCAGAATATTTCAGAATCTATATGAAGATATAATTTGTAAAAAACAAACAAACAAAAAGAACAAATACTGTAAGTTCTACTGAGATGTTAAGAAAGAGGAGCAGTTTGGGGCACCTGGGTGGCTCAGTCAGTTAAGCATCCAACTTCAGCTCAGGTCATGATCTCACAGTTCGTGGGTTTGAGTCCTGCATCAGGTTCTGTGCTGACAGCTCAGAGTCTGGAGCCTGCTTTGGATTCTGTGTCTCCCTCTCTCTCTCTGCCCCTCCCTTGCTTGTGCTCTGTCTCTCTCTCTGTCTCTCAAAAATAAATAAATGTTAAAAAAAAAAGATGAGTAGTTTAATAATGTGGAGATAATTAGTGATTAAAAAGGGAGTTTTAAAATGAATTTATGAGGATTAAATCCTGATTGGATTGGGTTCAAGAGAGGATAGAAGGACAGGGAATAGGTAGGAAACACAAAAAAATACTAACAAGTGTTTCCATATTTGTTAAATGCATTCAGCCTAGTAAGTTTTACTAGAAAGAATTATTGGAAAGATTCTTCTTTTTCTGTCATATAATGACTTCATTTCAATGCTATAACATGAGATACCTACTACCTCATAATTTTATATATACTTGATGTAGCCTTCAAAAGTGAAGGCAAACTGAAGAAAATTTCAGTTAAATAAAAACTAGAAGAATTTATTGCCAGTAGATCTGCACTACAAAAACATACTACATCATGTTCTTAGCTTGAAAAGAAATGACAAAAGATGAAATTCAAGTCTTCAGGAAGTAATGAACAACAAAAATGAAAAATTTGAGAGTAAATATGACTGCTCATTTTTCTCCTCTTATATTTTTAAAGGACATACAACTCTTTAAATCAAAACTGTAACACTATTCAAAGATTTATAATGTATACAGATATAATATATGATAATGATACCACAAAGGACAGAAGTGGGTCAATGAAATCATACTATTGCAAATTTTTCATATTTTATATGAAGTAGAATAATATTAACCCTAAATATACCGTGATAATTTAAAGCAACCTAGTCTAATCCCTAGTGCAAACACTATCATATTAAAGTAATAAACAGCTAACATATAGTTAAGGGATTACAAAAAAATTGAAAAAAGGTTGTGATTAATACAAAAAAACACATGAAACATGGGAAAAAGAAAAAAAGCTAATGACAAAATAAGAGGGAAAACAACAGAAAAACAACCTTAAATCCAATCTTTCAATAATTAAATTAACTATAAATGTACTCCAATTAAATGCAGAGAATGTCAGAAAGGATTAAAAAAAACAACTTTGTTATGAAATGTCTGCAAAAACTAAATTTATAGTCCGATAATATAGAAGTTTTGAAAGTTAAAATCAGGTCAGGACAGTTCAAGGCAAGCAGCTTTAATGGAGGTAACAGAAAACATTTAATTATGATAAATGTATTCAACAAAATTATTTTAGTAATAAATGTATTTTGCTAATAGCAGAGCCGTGAACTACAAGATGCCATCAGATATCTATTTGAAAAAGTTAATTTCAACTGTAATCTCACTTTGTACAAAAACTCATAAACAACATTAAATCTTACACTAGCAAGCTTTCAGTAGAGAACATGAAAGAAAATCAGTGTTATACAATAAAACAATAGGAATGCAAATATATTAATATATAACATCGTATTCCCAATATTGTAAATTTATATACTATAAAGATATTATACTTATGATGAAAATATATTCATATCCCATAAGTATAAATAATGTATAAATAACTCCTACCCTTCAATGGTAAAATGACAAACCAATTAAATGAGCATTATATTTGAAAAAATATACAGAAGTTATTCAAATGGTCAAAATATACATAAAAATTCTCAACAATTCTAGACACCACAGAAATAAAAATTAAATCTACATGAGGTTAACACATAACTTTAGAACGGACAACTTTTAAAAGGATGAAAATGCCAAAGGTTGGCCATTATGTGAAACAGCTAGAATCCTCATACATTGGTGATGAGACTCAAACTGGTAAAACTATTTTGGAAAAGAGTTTGATAGGCTTTATAAAGTTAAATATCCATTTATATTGTTATATTAGTATATAATATATTTCCATAATTATACACTTAGGTCTTTACCAAGAGAAACAAAACATTGTTTCTACAAAAAGACTTGCACATGAATGTTCATAGTAGCTGAACTTATAGCAATCTAAACTGGAAATCCCAAAATTTCAAGAGTAAATAATGTGAAAACAAATTGTGGTATGAGGAATAGCATACTGATAGACAAGACCATAAGTTAATTATACTACATAATATAGTTAATATATACATATATTTTTTGAAAAAAACAAAAAGAATACTATCATTCTATCTTTATAAAGTATATTTAAGATGACTATTTTATCACGTATAAATTATATGGCAAATATTTGATTTATGTAAAAATTCTTGAGGGCAAATTGATAGAAATAAATGGAAAAATAGACAAACCACAATCACAGCTGGAGATTTTAATACTCCTTCCTCAGTATTGATAGAAAAATAGCCCAAAAACTTCAGTAAAAATTTACCAAACTGTACATCTCCATCAACCACATTGACCTAATTGATATTTACACTACAACTAACAACTTTAGAACTCTTTTTAAGTATACATGGAATATAATGATGATAAGTATCATTATGGGCCCTAAAATGCATATTAATAAATTTGAAGAGATTGAAATATTATAGAGAGTACTCTCTGCCCACAAAGTAATTTAACTAATAATATAACTATAAAATACTTAGAAAAGGCCAAAGTATGTGAAAAAAGAAAACCTGACAATTATATGGCAACTTAGTATAAAATGGGTCAAAGAAAAGCAAGGGAATTTAGAAATGTTTTGAACTGAGAGATTATAAAAATACAACAAATCACAATTTGTGTAAAGAAGTTAAAACAGTTTTTAGAGATAAATTTACAGACAAATTTTTAAGAGAAATTGGTGGTATGTGTCCTTGTTTTAATCAAAATAAAGAACACATTACAATAAAAATTAGTTACAGAAAGGAAATAACACAGACAAGAAGAGAATCAGTGAAATAGAAAATAAAATAGAAAATATTATGCTAAGTGAAATGTCAAACACAGAAAGACAAATGCCACCATTATCTCACTTATGTGTGGAATCTAACAAAGTCAAAATCATAAAAACATATTGTAGAGTGGTTGTTGCCAGGGTCTAGGGGGTGGGAGAAATGGGGAGATGTTTGGCAAAGGATAAAAATGTTCAATTATGTGAGATGAAAATTCTGGGGATCTAATATGCAGCAACGTGGTAATAGTTACTGTAGGAACTATCATAGTAGTGTATATTTGACATTTTTCTAAGATAGAGATCCTAAATTAAATCTTCTTAATGCACACACACACATACACACACAAGGGTAACCACGCAGAGGTGATGGATTTTTAACTTGACTGTAGTCATCTTTTCATAATATATACATGTGCACTAAAACATCCCAAATGGTACATCTTAATAATATACAATGTTTATATGCCAAAGATATCTGTCTCCCTCTCTTGCTGCCCCTCCCCAACTCAAACTGTCTCTGTCTTTCTTAAAATAAATAAACATTTTTAAAAAAATTAAAAAAAGATATGATTTACTGATATGTGCATGATACCATATGAATTCATCTCTAAGCAAAGAAACCAGACTCATAAGTGTCCCAATGTTATTCCAGTTGTATGAAATTCCATAAGGGTAAAACTAATTTCAGTGAAAAAAAAAAGTGCCTCTATATGGGGAGGATTTACTGGAAAGGGTATGATGAGGAAACTTTCTAGGGTGATGGGTAATTCTATACTTGTACACCAAACTCCCCATCAAAACTCATCAAAGTACATACTTATACTGTGTGGTTTCACTATATATAAATTTAAAAATAACTGCATTGAAAGTAAACACCCGGAAGTCACAAAGTTTTAGGGAAAATCAGAGATGAAGTTTGAATTCAATAAATTGATACACTCATTTTTTAATTTCTCTATTCTATACAGGAATATCTCAGGTATTATAGAAAACTGGAAGATATGTTAGGCATTAAATAATTTTATCTGTGACTTTAAAAACCTGCTGAATTCCAGAGTTCAGAACTAAATATAAATAAATAGTAGGTTTTAGTTTTTCTTAAGTTTATTTTTGAAGCAGTCAAAAGGGACACATAATGTAAAGCCATAAATATAGTGCTGTCAAAATTTTATACAATGAGGCGAAGCATTTATTTATCAAATGTTTATCAATCATCAAATAGAACACGTTTAAAACTCCTCCTTTTATGAGTCATATGAAAGAAGTTATTTTTCCAAACGATTAATATATTATAGTTAACACACAACTATATGCCAAACATACACTTACAACTTGACTTCTAGCTATGTCAAAAGCATTTACACATACAAAGAGATATACACATACTTATTTGAAATACTTAAGCCCAGTATTTTCACTAGGTTTACCACTGGGACTGAATCAAAAATAGAATAGTGAATCCTAAGAAACCCCCATTACTATATTACATATGAGGTTATCAGTGTCCAGTTGTTAATATCAAAAACATCCATTGATTCTTTTTAGATTCAGTGTGAACTTGCTGCACTACAGTGTTGGTTAGTGATACTTAATATAGGAAACTCTGGAACACTGTTATATAGAAAACTTAAGTGGTTATTAAACAGTAACCTGAACTCTCCAATTTCACACAACTCTGATATTGACTCAGATCTAAAAATGTTTAAATTCCAGTGGTGCCTGGGTGGCTCAGTTGGTTAAGTGTCCGACTTTGGCTCAGGTTGTGATCTCACTGTTCATGGGTTTAACCCCCCTGTGTGGGGCTCCGTGCTGACAGCTCAGAGCCTGGAGCCTGTTTCAGATTCTGTTTCCCTCTTTCTCTGCCCCTCCCCCGCTCACACTGTCTCTCTTTCTCGCTCTCTTAAAAATAAATAAACATTAAAAAAAATTTTTTTTAAAGAATAAAAAAAAAGTGTTTAAATTCCAGAAATTCACGGAGACTGCTCCATTAAATATTCTCTGGAAATTATTGGAAGGAAATAATAGAGAAATGGGAGAAGGAAAGCTTCTATTTCAGGAACCCATGCACATTTATTGCAAGGAAGGTAATAAACGTATTCAGCATCATAGAACCATCGTATAGAATAATGAGGTAATGACGTTGAAACAATTGACAGAAACCAGTAACATGAGCCACAAAATTAAGCCCAATGGAATTATCCTTAAAATCCAATCAATGGCTCACTTTCTGAGTGATAGATGAAGAGATTTTCTGTATAGTTTCAGGTTAGACGTGATAGCTTTATATCATGTATGTGTAAGGTAAAGTGTGCACATATATAAGAGAAAATTCCAGCAAACAAAGCTAGGGATTCTTTTAAAAATTTCTTATAAGAGAAAATTAGCGGATTAGGTTAATGTTGTATTGTGAAATGGCAAGTCACAATAAATATATATTAGTCATAATTTTTCCATATGCATATAATATTATTTCACTATTTATTGAATAATTAACTTTTTAAAGTATGTTAGTACCTCTCATAAAAAACATGGTGATAAATAATAATTTTGAAGATCAATTTTGAACATAACTTCAGCTAGAGTTGTTACTGAATTCCTTGAAGGGACAACTTAATAGTAGAAACAAAATAATGAAAAATGATATGAACCTAATTATGTCATAATACATAGTTATGCAGCTATGTAATAATAACTCTGCAGTAAAGTGTCCTAACTGGAAATACATAACCACATCAGTACTTTATAGTATTATAGATTATATAAATTAACATAAAAAATATGGCATGTTCTTTAATATGTTTCATTGATTAACTCATTCCTAGATGCTAGGTTAATTTTAAAAACCATTTTACTACCCATTTAACTAATAATTTTTTTTTTGTAAATATTTAATATGTAAAAACAAAGGTATAATATTTTTAGGTAATCTGTATTAGTAAGTAATAGAAACTTTTGTCAACAGAAAACTCTCACAGTACCTTCAAAGACAACTATAAACATAAGGCAACAAGTGCAACCATGATTACATTCCGAATGAATTATAAATGGACATCTGATGGTACATTCAATTAGACACAGTCTTTCATATAAATTTCATTCACTCATTAGCTTTATTCTTTAATTCTAAACTGACCCCATTTAAGACCAGCAGGGCAAATCTGTGTATGGGAATCTATTGAACTGACTGACTGAAGTAAAATATTTAAGTGTCTTGGTCTTTATTATCAGTTACCTGCAATTTTTTAAAAAAATATGTCCTTTGAATAATGTTTTCTCCCACTGAATTACTCTTTATCCTTTGTTAAGGTCTTCCATTCTTTCACTAAAATCAAAATCATCCTTTTAACTCCTACTTAGTAGAAAACACTTTCATTAAGTTGAACGAAAGTTGGTATCCAGTTATCACATCTTACCTCTTCTACTTTGAAAAATGAGGCAGAAACAGATTTATGAACTTACCCCCTTTTTAATTCCACTGTTCAGTGGGTTGTGTTTATTTTACTTATTATAAAGAACTGCAAGTAAACCTGGTTATGTTTGCCTTATTAACTTTAAAAGTGTATTATCCATCTTACTGCTCTACTGGAGTAGAGCCATACTTAGCTGACAGTCCTCTACTACCCATCTTTTAAAATTCATATGTTGCTGAATTTAGTGTTTTTTGTAGGCATGTACACTAAATGATTTTAGAATGAATCTCCTTGTCTACATAACAGTGGCTATTGTATCAGGAAATTGCTTTTACAATTATATGGCAGTTATTTTTTTTCTTATCAAGTTTATTACCAGCTTAATTAAAACATAGCATATTATTCCTCCTCGAGAGTTTCTTTGAATCTACTTTCTGTGTGAATTTCTTATTTCTTCTTACTGTTATAATACCATGACCAAATTATTGCTTGGTTTCTGCTTAGGTCATGATATCACAGTCCATGGGTTCAAGCCCCACATTGGGCTCTGCGCTAACAGCACAGAGCCTTCTTGGGATTCTCTCTCTCCCTGTCCTCTGTATTCTCTCTCTCTCTCTCTCTCAAAATAAATAAATAAACTTAAAAACAAAAATTTTTAAATAAAAAAAGTCATATGATTTAAAAAGTAATTTTTCTAGGGGCACCTGGGTGGCTCAGTTGGTTAAGCAACCAACTTTGGCTCAGGTCATGATCTCAGAGTCAGTGGGTTCAAGCCCCACGTCAAGCTCTGTGTTGACAGCTCAGAGCCTGGAGCCTACTTTGGATTCTGTGACTCCCTTTCTCTCTGTCCCTTCTCTGCTCACTCTCTCTCTCTCTCTCAAAAAATAAATATTTAAAAAATTAAAAAAATTAAAAAAGTAATTTTTCTTTGGGCACCCGGGTGGCTTAGTCGGTTAAGCATACAACTCAGCTCAGTTCATAATCTCAAAGTTCATGAGTTGGAGCTCTGCATCAGTCTCTGTGCTGACAGTTTGGTGCCTGGAGCTTGCCTGAGATTCTTTGTCTCCCTCTCTCTCTGCCCCTCCTTCACTTACACTCTGTCTCTCTCTTTCTCCCTTTCTCAAAAATAAACATTAAAACAAAACAAAACAAAACTATTTTTTTCTCTTCTGACCCAGTATCTCTATACATATCTGGGCTATAATTAGATACCTCCCATAGCAACTAGGCCCTATCAAGTTAAGTAAGATAACTTTATTCTTCTGTTTTTTTGTTTGTTTGTTTTTTGGTTTTTGTTTCTGTTCCGGTTTTTTAAGCAGTTTCAGGTCTATAATAACATTGTTTCCTTAAGTACAGATATTTCCGGGGCGCCTGGGTGACTCAGTCCGTTGAGCATCCGACTTCGGCTCACGTCATGATCTCACAGCTCATGAGTTCGAGCCCTGCATCAGGCTCTGTGCTGACAGCTCAGAGCCTGGAGCCTCCTTTGAATTCTGTGTCTCCCTCTCTCTCTGCCCCTAACCCACTCACATTCTGTCTCTGTCTCTCTCAAAAATAAATAAACATTACAAAAAAATTTAAAGTACAGATATTTCCCAAATACCCCCTGCTACCCCACGTATATAGTTTCCCCCATTATCAACATTACTCAACAGAGTGGTACAATTTTTATTAAGGATGAACACACAGTGACACATCATAATCACCCAAAGTTCACCATTCAGTTTGTTCATTCTGGGTGTTGTATATTCTATGAGTTTGAACAAACATATAATGAGATATATTCATTATTATAATATCGTACAGAGTATTTTCACTGACCTAAAAATCATCCGTGCTCTGTCTGTTCATCTCTTCCCCTACCAACCCTTCATACCACTGATCTTTTTACAGTCTTCATAGTTTTGTCTTTTTCAGAATATCATATAGTTGAAATTATATAGTATGTAGTATTTTTAACTTGGCAATGTGCATTTAAGATTTGTCCATGTCTTTTCGTGGCTTAATAGCTCATTTCTTTTTAGCAATGAGTAATATTCTACCGTGTGGATGTACTACAGTTTATTTATCCATTCACCTACAGAAGAGTATCTTGGTTGCTTCCAAGTTTGGGCAGTTCTGAAATAAAGCAACTATAAACATCTGTGAGCAGGTTTTTGTGTGGATATAAGTTATCAACTCCTTTGTATAAACACCAAGGAGTATGATTGCTGGAGCACATAGTAAAAGTATGTTTCCTTTTGTAAGAAACTACCAGTCTTCCAAAGTGGCTATACCATTTTGCATTCCCACCAGCAGGTGTATGAGAGTTCCTCTTGCTCTACATACACACCAGCATTTGGTGTTGTCAGTGTGCTGGATGTGGGACATTTTAGGAGGTGTGCAGTGGTATCTCATTATTTTCATTTGCATTTTTGTGATAACATAAGAAGTGGAGCACCTCCTCATATGCTTATTTGCATCTGTATATCTTCTTTGGTGAGCTATCTGGTAAGGTCTTTGGCCCACTTTTTAATTTGGATATTTGTTATCTTTTTAAAAAAGTTTTTATTTAAATTCTAGTTGGTTAACATGCAGTGTAATTTTAGCTTCAGGTGTACAATGTAGTGATTCAACGTTTCCATACAACACCTAGTGCTCATCACAAGAAGTACCCTCCTTAATCCCCATCACCTATTTCACCTATCTACCCCGCTCTCTCCCCTATGGTAACTATCAGTTTATTCTCTATAGTTAAAAGTCTGTTTCTTGGTTTGCCTCTCTCTCTTTTTTGTCTATTCATTACCTTATTGTTGAGTTTTAAGAGTTATTTGTCTATTTTAGATTAAAGTCCTTCATCAGATATATCTTTTGCGAATATTTTCTTTAGGCCTATGACTTGTCCTTTCATTTACTTGATATTATTTGTAAAATATTTGAAAGACAATCATCATTAAAGCCTGTTGATATTTTTAGAAATAATTGTGATTTATAAGAGGAGAAGGTAATAGAATTAAACAAAAACTAATCAAACAGGAATGAATTATGTGGGCCATTTTAAACAGAAGAAACAAAAAGGTCTGTGACAAGAACTATAACCTGTGGGGAATAAGTTAGGAATTCCCTGAGGCTGCACTGATGGGTTAACAAGGCATAAAGAATTAGAAAGCCATAGGATGAACACACCCAGATTTGGGTAAACAAGACTAGGTAAATGGGGCAAAGCCTTCCAGTATATGACAAGCAGGGCAAAGGCCCCAGTATAGGACAAATGGGGCAAAGGCCCCCACTATAGGACAAAGGCATAGGACAATAGCAGAAAGCTTCTTTCACAGGAAGGAAGGACCAAATTAGGTAAACAGATAAATAGGGCTATATACCACAGCAGGGCCAAGTTGCCCAGAGCAGAGCTAATTAGCAAAAGAAAGATGTCTTGTTGACCCTGAGGTAGCATTCTCTGTTTTTATTGTACCCTAGACCAGTTTAGGTAAACAGAGGTGGGGCCTCATGTTTGCTGTAAACAACCTTCGATGCAGCACCAGAATCTTGTTTTGTATTGACCCAAACACCTAACCATGCATATCTCCAAAACCCCCTTTTTCCCCACTCCCATGAGTTAATGTTCACGGTTTCACTGTTTCTCTGTGCATGCCCATCACATTTGTAAGCCTTCTGATCTTAATAAAAACAGAGCAAGGACCCTCATCCCGGGCTCTTGTCTTCTGGACATTAGCCTCTCTCACATTTTAAATCCTGTGTCCTGCTCTCTTGCTGCACAAGAGAGAACTCCAGACCCAGAGTCTATGACAATAACCAATATGATCTTACAAGGTAAAATATATCCTTAAAATTAATAAGCAAATTATAAAAGCACAAACTTGGTAGAATTAAACAGAGAAGCTGAATATACATATATATATATATATATATATATATATATATATATATATATATAATTTTTAAACTGTAACTGACAGTAATAAGGGGGACTTTAGTAAATGGAGAAATGTAAAGAAATAGTAGGATACTATGTTCCTGTTTTTAAAAAGTAAGCCAATATAAATATGTCAACTCTCTGGAGATCAATTTGTAAATTTAATGTATTATTAATTTTCAACTTTATTTTTTACTTTATTTTTCATGTGTTTTTATTTATTTTTGAGAGACAGAGAGAGAAAGAGCACAAGTGCAGGAGGGGCAGAGAGGGAGACACAGACTCTGAAGCAGGCTTCAGGCTCTGAGCTGTCAGCACAGAGCCCCAGTGGGACTTGAACTCAGGATACATGAGATCATGACCTGAGCCAAAGTAAGAAGTCAGATGCTTAATTGACTGAGCCACTCAGAAGCCTCCTGGCTTTAAACTCTTATTTTAATATAACTTTAGATTCAAAATCAATGACAAAAGTACTAGAGGGTTTGTTTGTACCCTTTATCTATCTTTCCCCAATGATATCATCTTAAAAAAAGCATTATGTTATCAAAACTGGGAATTTGACGTTTTGAACTATTAACAAAACTAGACATTATATTCAGATTTTACCAGGTTTACTTGCATTCTTACTTATACATTATTCATGTATAACTCAGATTTCAGAACTGCCAAAAAATACAAATAAACTCCCTTTTGCTATCCTTTTATAGTCATATCCTTCCCCAGCTTTAAGCTCTGTAAAATACTAACGAATCTGTTCTCTATTACTATAATTCTGTCACATTGAAAAAAGTTATCTAACAGAAATGAAGCCATATGTAACTTTTTCAGGTTGGTATTTTTGCTCAATATAACATCCCTGAGATTCACAAAATCATTGTGTGAATAATGATTTTGTTCCTTTGCATTGGCGAATTCTGCTGAATTGTACTCCTTTTTATGGATCTATCACAGTTTATTCACCTGTTGGAGAAAATTTATTTGAGGTGTTTTTGTTTTGTTTTGTTGTTTTTTTTTTTTTTTTGGCTATTATGAATAAAACTGCTATGAACATTTATGTACAGATATTTGCTAAACATATGTTTTCATTTCCTCAGGATAAATACCTACAGTGTAATTGCTGCATAATAGATCTTTAACTTTTTAAGAAACTGCCAAACTGTTTTCCAGAGTGACTATTATTTTACATTCCAGAGTAATTGTATTATTTTACCTGTAGGAAAAATACAGGAGTTCTATAAGCCCAAAAAACACACATAAATTGAAATGAAGTGATGGAAAAAAGATATAAAAAGAACATAATTAGTGAATGGGAATCGCTTTATGGAACTTGAAGTCTTTTTGATACTATGAGTTCTGCCTTTAAAAGGGCTAAAAATTATTGACCTGTCCATTTGAAAAGATTTTGACACTATGCTTCATTACGCTTCTTTTTCATTCTCAATCATTTTTATAGAGCATGGAAATTGGAATCACATTTTCTTACTCTTATTTTCATGTCTGATTTTAAAGTGTGAAATAACACTTTTGATACTTTACATCATGTATCTCATATTGTGAAAAGCTGAATTGCCATCAACAGGAGACATGTTATTTCTTTCCTTTCAGCAAGTAAATAGCCTTTCCTCATAAAGATTCTGACCCAAGATAACACACTGGATGATATGCTGTGTTACAAAAGCAAAGTTGCCTATAATTTAAAATATAATACTGAAACTCACCTCTTCTCTAAAAAAAAATGCTTCATAATCACTGGTGATATTTAGCTTAGAGAGATAGAAAGGAAAATAAATAGATGCCTAAATAAGGCAAGACTTCTGTATTTTTCATTTTAAAAATGTTGTGGAAAAAGTCCTCCCTACACAGATAACATCCCAAAGCTATGGTAAGTTTGAGGAAGGAAAACAAAAGAAGAAAAGTAGCTAATATATCTACATATCTATATCTCTCTCTCTATATATATATATAGATATATAGATACATATAGTCTTCAGGATTTTTTTCAACATTCCACAGAAATTACAAATACATAATTCACAAATATATCTTCACATATCTGAATTTTCACATTAGTCCTTTTATACCCTGTAGTAAAAACCATTCAAAACAATAGCTGCAGGACTCATTTCAATTCCTAACTCTTCTCTGGCATGTTCACGAGGATCATCTTTGCCAACAGCTTATGAGAAGTATAACAGGGGAAATAATTTAATCAGGGCCTGCAGCAATGAGCCAGAATTTCATGATAATAAAACACCATAATTATGTCTTCTTGTTGGATGATCCCTTTATCGTTATGTAGTGTCCTTGTCTTCTGTTACATTCTTTGTTTTAAAGTCTATTTTGTCTGATATAAATATTACTACCCCAGCTTTTTTTTTTTTCATTTGCATAGAATGTATTTTTCCATCACTTCATTTCAATTTATGTGTGTTTTTTGGTTTGAAGTGAGTTTCCTACAGGCAGCCTATAGATGGGTCTTGTTTTTTTATTCATTTGGGCACCCTATGCCTTTCGATTGAAGCATTTACTCCATTACATTTAAAGTAATTATTGATAGGTATGCGCTTATTGCCATTTTGTTGTTTTCTGGTTGCTTTTGTAGCTCATGCCTGTTCCTTTCTTCTTCTTTTTCTCTCTTGCCATGTGATTTGATGACTTTCTTTAGTGTTATATTACTTCCTTTTTTATTTTTTTATATATTTTTATTTATATTTATTTATTGATTATTTGTTTGTTTATTTATTTATTTGGAGAGAGATTGAGAATGCACAAGTGGGGAAAGGCAGAGAGATGCAGGTAGAGGGAGAGAGTCCCATGCAGGCTCCACATTGTCAGTAAAGAGACCAATGCAGGGTTTGATCCCATGAACTGTGAAATCATGACCTAAGCAGAAATCAAGTCAGGAGCTTAGTCGGTTGAGCCACCCAGAAGCCTCTTTTATGTGTAACTATTATAGGTTTTTGGCTTGCAGTTACCACAAGATTCATATACGACATCCTACATATATAGCAGTCTATCTTAAGTTAATAATCGCTTAAATTCAAAGGCATTCTGAAAGCACTACATCTTTACTCCCCTCATCTATGTTTTATGTATATGACATCATATTTTACATATTTTTATTTTGTGTATCCCTTGACCAATATTTTAGATATAATTAGCTTTACCACTTTTGTCTTTAAACATTCATACTAGCTTTATAAGTGATTCATCTACTACCTTTAACTGTCCATCGATAGAGGAATGGATCGAGTTCTTTCTTTTTTTTAATGTTTACTTATTTTTGAGACAGAGAGTGAGAGTGGGGAAGGGGCAGAGAGAGAGGGAGACACAGAATCTGAAGCAGGTTCCAGGCTCTGAGCTGTCAACACAGAGCCTAATGCGGGGTTCCAGCTCACGAACCGGAAGATCATGACCTTAGCCGAATGAGCCACCCAGGCACCCCAATAGATGAATGGATAAAGAAGATATAGAGTGTGTATACATATGTATATACATATATACACACATACACAATGAGTCAGGCATAAAAATGAATGAAGTCTTGCCATTCACAACGTGGATGGACCAAGAGGGTATTATGCTAAGTTAAATAAGTCACACAGAGAAAGACAAATACCTGATCTGACTTATCTGATCTCACTTATATGTAGGATCTAAAAAACAAAGCAAGTGAATAAACAAAAAGCAGAACTAGACTCATAAATACAGAGAACACATAGGTAGTTGTCAGAGGGGAGGGAAAAGAGTAGGGTGGCCAAACAGGTGAAAGGGATTAAGAGATTTGAACTTCCAGTTATAAAATAAATAAGAAACAGGATGAATAGTACAGCCCAGGAAATACAATCGATAATATAATAACTTTGTATGGTGCCAGATGATAACTACACTTACTGAGGTGGGCATTTTGTAATTTATAGAATTGTCGAATTACTATGTCATGCACCTAAAACTAATATAACATTGCATGTGAACCCTACTTTAATTAAAAAAAAATAAAAGAATGCCTAGACAGAACAATAAAAAATGTAGTGTATTTTAAATGTTCACCTATAATTGATTAATATTTTAACACATATACAATGAAATATAATTGTAATATTCACAGACTTTTAATGAAATATAAATACATTGTGCATAACAGGCAGCAAGCTCAGTCAATAAGCCACGCATTTAAATCTGATTGTTAAATGTCTTTTCTCATTTCTTTTAGGGTTAAGAATGTGATAATGGAACCGATTAAGGTTGAATTAACTTCTGCCATCTTACTGTACTTAAAAATATTAATGTATATTAACAACATTTGATAACTTGTACAAATTGGACTATCATGTTCCAAAAATTCTAAAGCTTTCTTAGCCTATTTTATAATATATATGATCATTGATATAAAATCTATTTATATCTTACTCTACTGATGGAGCCTAAGGCAGAGAGGTAGCGTTCGTCAAACATGCGTGTGTGTATGTTCACTAGCCTCCTTTTCACTCTGATTGAGGCTGTGTTAATAGTTCAATCTCATTTCAGTGACGCATTTCTTCTAGTTTCTTCTACACTTTCTCCTTTCCTCTCTTTCTTAGGCATGAATGACTTTGGAGTTCATGTGTTCCAAATCTGTAAGATTACAGGAGGCTATTTACTCTGATATGGTTTGTTGGGAGATTTTTGATTACTAATTTAATTTCTTTGCTCGTTACAGGTCTGTTCAAATTTTCTATTTCTTCCTGTTTCATTTTGGTAGTTTATATGTTTCTAGGAATTTGTCCATTTTTTCCAGATTGCCCAATTTGTTGGCATATAATTTTCATAATATTCTCTTATTACTGTATGTCTGTGATGTTTGTTGTTATTTCTCCTCTCTCTCGTAATTTTATTTATTTGGATCCTTTCTCTCTACTTTTTGATAAGTCTGGCTGAGGGTTTATCAATGTTATTAATCCTTTCAAAGAACCAGCTCCTGGTTTCATTGATCTGTTCTACTGGATATTGTTTGTTTCTATAAAATTTATTTCTGCTCTAATATTTATTACTTCTCTTTGGCTGGCTTTAGGCTTTATTTGCTGTTCCCTTTCTAGCTCCTTTAGGTGTAAGGTTAGGTTGTTACTTGAGATTTTTCTTGCTTCTTGAGGTAAGCCTATATTGATATATACTCCCTCCTATGACTACTTTTGCTGCATTCCAAAGGTTTTGGACCATCATGTTTTTGTTTTCATTTGCTTTCAGGTACTTTTTAAAAATTTCTTCTTTAATTTCCTGGCTAATGCATTCATTCTTTGGTAGGATATCCTCTAACCTTCATGTATTTGTGGTCTTTCCAAATTTTTTCTTTTGGTTGACTTCAAGGTTTATAGTGTTGGGGTCAGAAAATATGCATGGTATGATCTCAACTTTTTGTATTTGTTGAGACCTGATCTGTGACCCAGTATATGATCTATTCTAGAGAATGTTCCATATGCACTCGAAAAGAATGTGTATTCTGCTGCTTTAGGATGAAATGTTCCAAGTATAAGTTAAGTCCATCTGGTCCAGTGTGTCATTCAAAGCTATTGTTTCTTTGGTGGTTTTGTGCATGAAAAATCTTTGTTTTGTTAATTCCCTGAATTTTTAGAGTTTGTTGTGGTAGCTATAATTAATTACTCTAATTCTGTGATTCTTATAAATATCAGTCACTTAATGAGCATTTTTTTTGAGTGAAAGAGAGCACACACAAATGGCATAGGGACAGAGAAAGAGAGGAAGAGGGAGAATCTTAAGTAGGTTCCATGCTGAGTCCCTGCGATCATAACCTGAGCCAAAATCAAGAGTCTGAACTTATCCTATTGAACCACTCAGGTACTCCACTCAATGAGCATTTTTATGCCATCATCAGCAGTGTCCATACTAGATTATATCCTATCAACATCACCATGAAAACGATCCTCTGCATTTGTAATCCTTGGATAGTATTTCCAATGCAGAATTTCACTCTTTATTGGAACAGAGTTCCTCTCAATTCTAACAATACTCAGTTATTGACCCCTTTGAGATCTTAGACAACATGTTTGATCAAATTTGTGATATTTTATTTGCTTCCATATGCTGTGTATACCGAGGATATTTTATTAAAATCCACAAAAACATGTAAAAGCAATTGCAAATTAATGATGGCAAAATGTCATTAACAAAACCTCTGGACTCTGGAAAAGTTACATTTGCTCACTATTTCAATTTTTTTTATGAAATTCTGCTGTAAGAGGAAATAAATCCATTTTACCCAATAAATAATTATTGACTTGAAACTTAGTATGCATGTTATTGGTACTTAATGTGTTACCCTGGGTGACAAACATGTCTGTGATCCCATTTCAATACTAACAACATCCATTCTTTAGTTTGTGAGACAAACAAAAAAGTACAAATTAATTACACAATGTGATATGCAAATTCATTTCTCAGGACACATGCTAATTTTGTGAATTCCCTCTATATGCAGGGTGAAAAGGATGTCTTCTACCAACTGGACTCACTCTGCATTTGATGTGGATGCTAGGCCTTCCTAGTATTCAACCCAGATTATATCAACTTTAAGAGTACCCTCTAAAAGTTAAATTTATTTGAATTGATCAGATTATCATAAAGTATTGAGGATGAGAGTGATAGAAATAGGACATAAGAGATAGAAAAGGAAAATAGACTGAAAATTAAAATTGACCCCCCAAAATAATGTGAAAGGCGACAGGAAGGTATGTTAAATAGGAAGAGAGCAGAAATTTTACATTGTATAGTGTCTTTAATTGTAGAGAAGAATTACCTTGGTGAGATTGAGTCTGAAGATGATCAATTACATGTGCCACATTTCTTGAAGTGTATTCTATCCCAAATTATGTGCATATTTGTTTAAATATGAAAAATATTTTACTGATATTTTGGAATTTTCCTCAAACTTTCAAAAAAACTAATACTGGACCATATTTATCCTGTGATTCAGCAAGTTAAATTTATCTTAATATGCACCTCTCAGGATTCTCATGCTCCAGTTTTGGAAGCATAACTACTCAGCAAAATAGAAACAAATAATGATCGTTGGATTTGGTGAGTTAAATTAATAAATACTTAATTTGCACTAAGTGTATACATGTTATTTAACTCATGTTATTCTAGGGATACATGTACAGAATGGCTAAGCTTTATGCTAAAGTAATTAAATTTCTATCATAATATCTAGTTTGTTAGCCAAAATAGACAGTAAAAATAAATTTCAATACACTCTGAAATGTTATATTCTGTGATAGATGGGAGGGGGAGTTGGTTATGAATGATCAAATAAAAACTATGGATAAAAAATTTTGAGTAACTATTGACTAATTGGGGAAGACCAGATCATTGTTACATCAATTTGGGGAGGAAAAAATCTGCTTTAAAGATTTATAATATAAGTATTTATATAAATATCTACTACTGATCATTGAAGCAATGTACCCTTCTGAATCCCTGGAAGATGTAGCAACATTTACCAACACAAGAAAAAACAAGTACTGTTTTTATATATTCATGAGTTTTGGTGTTAATACTTACTTACAGTAAGGAAGACCCCTAAACCAATGATACTTTCTTTTCAACAGATATTTTTCTCTCATAAGTAGGAAAAACTATAATAAATGAAAAACCCTTTGACTCCTAGAGTAGTGTGAAAAAGCATATGAATAATTCATTCTATTCAATATGTAATTGATTTGAAAACCAAAATAGCACAATTAGATGATTTTTAAAAACTTAATTTTATTAATTAATTAAAGTGGGAATTTTTTCCTAAGGAATCTTTTTGTTCTACAATTGCTTCTTAACTCTGTATAAATATGTATACGGTTGAAAACATAAGACTGATTTACATAATTTTAAATTAAATTATAATAATTGAGTCTTTTCAGGTATAAGTCATATTTCATTTTAATCTGAAGCTTAAAGAATACGATTTTATGATAACTACAAATAATAAAAAATTGTCACATTTAGAATAGTAACTGTGAACAATTCATTTTACTAACACATGAAAAATCATCCTAAAATCAATTGATTAGACATTGGAAAGTTATAATAGGAAGGAAATCCTTCTCTTGTTTATTTCTTTTTTTTTAATTTTTTTTAACATTTATTTATTAAATAAATGAACAGGGGAGGGGCAGAGAAAGAGGGAGACACAGAATCTGAAACAGGCTCCAGATCCCTGACGCGGGGCTCAAACCCACTGACCGTGAGATCATGACCTGAGCCGAAGTCGGACGCTTAACCGACTGAGCCACCCAGGCGCCCCTTCTCTTGTTTATTTCAGTTGAACTATGGAATGAAAAAAGATCAAAGAATTTTCAAATATTTTTTTAATATTTATTTATTTTTGAGAGAGAGAGAGAGAGAGAGAGAGAAAGTGTGAACAGGGGAGGGGCAGAAGGAGGGGGAGGGGCAGAGTGAGGGGGAAGGCAGAAGACCCAAAGCTGACTCTGCTGACAGCAGTGAGCCAGATGCAGAGCTCAAACTCATGAACTGTGAGATCATGACCTGAGCTGAAGTCAGACGCTTAATTGACTGAGCTACCCAGGTGTCCCTCAAATCTTTTGATATTAGATACCACAAGCTATTTAGTGCACCATCCATTATTTTTCAATAATTGGAGAAAAAAATACAATAAAATGGCAAGATCCATTTTATTATTTTATTTACTAATATTTAGATCTCAGTCATGAAATGTCCTAGAAAAATAATCACACCACCACTAAATTTTATGAAGAATATTACAATGTGTATTTCTAGACTGTTGGCTGCAAAGGCCATGAGGGAGAGAGAAAAAAAAAAAAGTGTTTCCTACTTAAGTAATTTTAAACAAGATGCGTATCATAACTCTGAATGAGATATTAAAAGTAAGGACAAGACCTACAGAAAATTACCTTCTTAGGCTTTTTCCATACCTAATTGATAAATCAAGAGAGAGACAAAAAAATATGAAACTTTCTTTGAGAACTTCCAATGTTACAGAGCAGGTATTCACATTTTTCCTAAACACACTTTGGGAAACTTAGTGGCTTAAAACAAAAAATGTTGTCTTGCAGTTCTAGAGTTCTGGAGGTCAGAGAACTAAATGTTCTTACCGGCTAAAATAAAAAATTTTAACTGCCCACTTTCCCTCTAGAGTTTCTAGGGGGAGAAATGAGTTCCTTGTTTGCCCATCCTCTAAAAGGTCCCTGTATTTTTGGCTTGTGGCTTATGGTTAATCATATGTACTAATTTGGCTGGGCCACAGTGCTCAGATATTGATCAAACATTATTCTAAATCTTCTTGTGACAATCCCAACATTCTCTAAGCTAGAACCATGGAACACACATTGAACGTATCCAAGAACCAAAAGAGCTGCCACAAAATCTGCCTGGTATTTGCTCCATTGTGAGGATAGTCATTCCTTATCATCTCATATAACTCTGTTTCTAATTTCCTTTCTTAAAAATAAACCCTATGACTTATTATAGTTCTTTCTGTGTAAGCAATTTGAGTGTTGGGTTTGTGTCTCAGTCATTGTATTAATAGAGTCTATCGTAGTAGAAAAATCCTACATGTGGTATCTCAATGTGGTTTTGATTTGTATTTCCCTGATGATGAGTGATGTTGAGCATCTTTTCATGTGTCTGTTAGCCATCTGGATATCTTCTTTTATTTTTAAAATTTTTTAATGTTTATTATTTATTTTTGAGACAGAGAGAGAGAGAGAGAGATTGTGATTGGGGGAGGGGAAGAGAGAGAGGGAGACATAGAATCTGAAGCAGGTTCCGGGCTCTGAGCTGTCAGCACAGAGCCAAATGTGGGGCTTAAACTCACAGACCTCGAGATCATGACCTGAGCTGAAGTGGGATGCTTAACCGGCCGAGTCACCCAGATGCCCCAATCTGGATGTCTTCTTTGGAAAAGTGTCTATTTATGTTTTCTGCTAGAATTAACAACTCAGGAAACAACAGATGTTGGCGAGGATGTGGAGAAACGGGAACCCTCTTGCGCTGTTGGTGGGAATGCAAACTGGTTTCCAGAGCAGCCACTCTGGAAAACAGTATGGTTCCTCAAAAAATTAAAAATAGAATTATCCTATGACCCAGCAATAGCACTACTAAGAATTTATCCAAAGGATACAGGAGCACTGATTCACAGAGGCACTTGTACCCCAATGTTTATAGCAGCACTATCAACAATAGCCATATTACGGAAAGAGCCCAAATGTCCATCAGTTGATGAATGGATAAAGAAGATGTGGTAATATATATATATATATATATATATATATATATATATATATATATACACACACACACACACACACACACACACACACACACAATAGAATACTACTCAGAGATGAAAAAGAATAAAATCTTGCCATTTGCAACAACGTGGTTGGAACTGGAGCATATTATGTTAAGTGAAATAAGTCAATCAGAGAAAGACAAATACCATATGTTTTCACTCATATGTGGATCTTGAAAAACTTAATAGAAGACCACAGGGGAAGGGATGGGGAAAAAATAGTTACAGACAGGGAGGCAAACCATAAGAGACCTTTAAATACAGAGAACAAACTGAGGGTTGATGGGGGTTAGGGGTCAAGGTTTTGGGGAAAATGGGTGATGGGCATTGAAGAAGGCACTTTTTGGGATGAACACTGGGTATTGTATGTAAGTAATGAATCACGGGAATCTACTCTGAAGCCACGACTACACTGTATACACTGTATGTTAGCTAACTTGACAATAAATCATATAATAAAAATAATCATAAATAAAAAAGAAAATTAAAAAAATAAATATAAAAAAAGAAAAATCCTACATACTGATTAAGCATTGGGTAATGTTAGCATTCTTTTCCTCCTAATAACTTCATACCAAACATTTTATAGTTCCCCTTTCCTTCCTAGAAATATTAAACAAGTTGAGCCATTTTAATTACACTGACCTATTAATAAATTCATTCAAGTCAGAAAATAAGTCGGTATTTACTGTCTACTTCTCCCTGCCAGGGATTTTTCTATTCAATGAGAATTCAGATTCTCTCTCACTCTCTCTTTCCCTCTCTCTCTCATACACACACACACACACACACACACACACACACTCCTTATATTCAACTGAGAGAAGTAAATTTAACACATAACTAAAAGGGAAAATTTCAGATAGCATAAAGGGTTATGAGGAAAATTAAAATAGCATTATGGTAGGCAGTGATTTCTACTTTTGTCGTTATTATGGAAGATATATCTCATGAGGTGACATTTAAATTCAAATCTTAAGCAACGAGCAAGTCTTCCAAAATCAAAATTACTGTGAATAGCCTTTATGGCATGGGAAATGGTGTCAAGGTAGGAACAGGTTTCAATATTTGAAAAATTACAAACATGTTTAGAATGTTTGTGCCTGGACCAGAGTTCATAGAGGATGTTAAAATAAAATGAAGACCGGGCTTGAAGTTTCCTCAGGCAGAAAAAATCATTTAAGCCATATAAGAAAACTTTAGTCTACGTTATTTCATAAATATAAGTAAAATTTAAGTTATTTCTTATAAATGCCTCTGAAAATCATAAATGAAACTTGAATCGCTTCCTAAAATGGTATAAAATAATCACTTTCAATCAATTCTCTGCTGTCTGGAAATGCCTATTTTGTAATAAACAATAATTGCAAAGGTTAAACAAAGTCTTTATTTTTATTTTGTAAGCCACCCTGTAGCATCATGCCTCTGAACTTCATACAAGTTTCCTGTTTCCAGACTCCCTATTTGTGAATGGTTTATTTCTCAGTCAATGAGATGTTTATACCAATGGAAGACCTCTGAATTTTCTTTTGACACAAAGTGGTCAAAGAAGACAGTAGATTAGGTGATATAGACCTTTGTGTCCTAGCTATTATGGGCTGTACTGTGTTACTCAAATTTGTATGTTGAAGTCTTAACCCCCAACACTTCACGAGGTGACTGTACTTTAAGATATGATCTTACAGAAATACTTAAGTTAAAATGAGGTCATTAAGGTAGACTGTAATCCAATATAACTGGTGTCTTTAAAAGAAGAAGAAATGAAGACATAAACACACCAAGAGGGAGAACCCCATGTTAACCTGACTATTGCCATCTACAAGCTAAAGAGAAAGGCCTCACCCTGCTGATACTTCAATCTTGGATTTGCAGGATCCAGAACTGTGAGAAACAAATGTCTTTTGTTTAAGCAATACATTCTGTGGCACTTTGTTAGAGAATCTTTAGCAAATTAATACACTGGCTAACCAGTTTTTATTTTATGCTAAGTGTGAAAGTCAACCATTGAAGGACTTTCAGCAAGAGAGTATCAGAATCTATTTAATTTATATTCTTTCAAGAACATTCTGGACACTGTGTACAAGTCATTTCTGTAAGATGGTAGAGAAGATAATAGGGAAACCATAGAGGAAGCCTTTTGATACACATGTGTTTGTGTATGATTATATATGTCTTAGTTAATGTCTGTACATTAATTTTAGGTGCAGTATGTAACCACAGTGCTTCATGGTATGTTTTTATTTTGGCAAATTTGTTATAACTCACAATTGGTTACAAAATCACAATTTCATTTTCCTTAAAGTCTTGTCATTAATATTGTACATCATAAATAAATCTGGATGCTCAGCAACCTTGCCATATATATTATTGCCCTACTAATGATAAACCAGTTTTTTGTTAATTTTGTTCTGTTTTGTTTTTTGGTAAACATGTTTGCTCTATCTCAAAGACAGACAGAAGGGCATATTTTAATACACCAGTAGATAACATACTATATTATATATATTATATGTACTATAATATATATTTCAAGTTAAAAAATCAAGTTATTAGTTCATGAAAGAAGACCCACACTTTAGAGAGTTTAATATATTGAAAAATGCACAACACTGAGAATTAAAGGATATATCACTTAAATGCTTTATGGTATTAGGTAAACAACTTAATTCGCAAATTTTAATTTCTATAAATCTATGTATTGATAGAGCCTATTAGAAATGTTGAAGTGTTAAAAGAAAATGATTTAAAGGCAAGAAAAAAAACACCATGGCAACTATTATAGATATTAAAATACTAGATATAAATTAATTGCTTAGTTAACCAAAACTCCAGATATAAATTACAGCTCTCCTTTTAAAATGAGATATTTATTTTAAAGTACATTTTTTATATCTGACTTAATTTACAAAATTACATTACAGTGGAATGTATAGTCAGTGAACAGCATTCTTCATAAAGTTAAAACATATGCTACCAGTAGCAGTTGTCTGATGAAGCTTCATTATTCAGCTCACAAATGTTGAAGATATAATCATTAAACATATGTCAAAGACACAGAAACATAGCAGCTCTAGTAAGAGAAAGAATTAAGATGGTAGAGCAGAATATAAAAGATCTTTTTAGAGGTACAAAGAGAACTGGAAATCTAATTATAATCATGTTTTATCATTAGATATTCAGGATTATCTTCACATCATTTAATTAGAACAAATCAGTAATTGCCAGAGTCACTTTACACAGAGCTATTTAAGATAATTTTTTAATAGGAAAGTTTACGATTTATTCAAATGGCAGCTACTGCTTCAACCCAAAAACTGATTATACTACCAGAAATAACATAGAGGATTCACTTTTTAAGTCTTCCTTTTCTATATTCTAATGCATTTAAAGGGAATGACCACACTGAGATCGAGACTGAGGTGCCAGATATTTATTAAGAATCAAAATCCATGGAAAGAAGAGGAGAAATCCAGAAGAGGGAAGGAGAACAAGTCAAACTCTGATGAAAGTTGGACAAAGACTTGGCCATCCTAGAGGAGAAGTTCCTGAGACTGGCATTCGTCAAGTTTTACCCAATTAGACCAAAATGGCCAGGCCTTTATACACCTGCCTTGCTTAGTCACTGGATGCAACTTTCCTTGAGGAAGTGAGACTTCAGCCAAGGCCATTCCCTTCAGCTGGGGTAGACTATGAAGAAGGTGATAGCTGGAGGCAGTGTGCTGGCCACACCCCTCAGAGTGAGACAGCAAGCTCTTTCCTGAAGTTGGATCTGGGTGGCATATTACCACATCTTCTTCTTTCTACCACTTGCGCTACTTGGCTCCACTTCTCCATACATGTTTGTGGAGCAACAAGTGCATGATTCCACTGAGCATTTCTTTATGATAGAAGACTTAACAAAGGGATACTAGTGGGATAAACCTCAGCCCTTGCCAATGCACTTGGTCTTGATACCTCAGTTGATGCACATTGTCACCATTCTTCTCCACTGTTCATTCTAGAGTACCCTGGCCCTCATAAACTACTTCTTTTGGCCTTGATGACTTACCCATTGGTATGACCCAGAATCTCATCCCCAAGGTGTTTGAGCACCAGCTCACCATGACCTTCCTAAGCTGCAGTTACTGTACTTTTTCAATTATATTCACAGTTGGGAAAGATAGTATCAAAAATCCCTTAAGTGGATTATTGTATTCTTCCCTATATTTATTGAGTAGCATATGCTACCTTATGATCAGTGTCAATACTTGCAAAAAACAGTGACTTTGCATCTTCTTTGCTGATCCCTGGATACAAAAAGCCCAAAGTGTCCCTGGGGGAAAGTATAGACAATTGTTTAATGGAATTCTTGCATATCCTCTGACAAAAGTGTGCTCCCTTTGGAGTACAGGACCTATAATCTTTCAGTGCCCAGATGTATGAAAATTTCAATCATAAAATGTCCTAATAATAGGTCATCAGAAGTGATAATAAAAGGGGATAGTCTTTTTTCCATGCCTTGTTTCTCAGACTCATGTGTTCTTTTGAAGAGACAGTACAAAATAAAAATTTCTGTTCAGTGCATATTATGCATCCTGCATGATGTGTGCTATTCTTACATAGTATTACCTTAGGGCTTGTGTGTCAATGTGTCTTCAGTATGCAAGAGATCCTGGCTGGCGCAAAATGTGACAGAAATATTGGATCTTGTGGATATGGCCTCATTCCCACAACATCTTTGATTTTAATGTACCTCTGGTCTGATCCTGGGGGATGCTATGTCAGTAGATCAAATGCTCCATAAACTTGTTGATGTAGGTACTAACCAATGCCCTGCTGAAAAGAAATGCAAACCCATACTCAAATACATGTCTATGGATGTGAGAGAAAACTTCTGACCCAACAAGTATGGAAAGGATCTAATGTAATAAATTTGCTACCAAGTATCCAGTAGGTTTCCTCTGGGAATAGTGCAATTTGGGGTTTCCTTATTGGTGTCTATTGCTAGAAGGTTGAATTATCTTTGAAAAGTGTGAGCTCATTCTGTTGGGCCTCTGTCTCTGCCACGACAGCCACTTCTTTTCACACTAACACTGGTGTGGCCATTGACAAAATCTGGCCAACACCAACTAGCCAGGTAGTTGTTTTACTTGATAGATTAGTGTCTTTTTTTTGTGGTGAAAACTCTCTGGTGGTCAATATTGTGACATAAAGTTCTGCACACTTCATGCTTACTCCATTATGTAAGCATTACATAATGCTTACATTATGTCTATCCACATGCATTCACTTCAGAATACTTTTTTCCCCTGATCTTCCCATCTTTTTTCTTCCAAGTCCCTGACCAAATCTCCAGGAGATTTGTCTCCTGTGATTCTTGAAACTGTTTATATCCTAACTTTGATTTACTGTTTTCCACAAAAATAGAAAACCTGGTGCACTGCCCAGTTTCTTTAGATACTGACTTTCAAACTCACCCTTGAGTGGGCTATAACTGCTGTCCATTTTCTTATGTGCATCCATGCAATGAACTGACCCATCTATAAACTAAGCCCAGGCATTTTTGTCCTTATTCAGGAGGCCACATGGAATTTCCCACCACCATAGGTGAGAATTGACAGAAGGATTCTGGTATACCCTTTGAGGTCATTGACCATTGTGCTTTTTTGTAAGTAAAAAAAGGTACAACAACTTTATATTTACTTGGGAGAAGATATCCCAGCACGCTCCTGATTAACTGTATTCTTAAATACTTTTTGAATGTTAGGTTCCTGAATCTTCACAGAGTTTATGTCCCAGACTCTGGAATGTGGGTATCTTGACAAATCTTCTAGCATGGTACTTGTCATGCTTATAAAACTCAATCTAAATAATATAATCAGTGTAATAAATCAATGTGATGTTTTGCAGTATGTTTAAGGTATCCAGGTGTCCTTTGACTATATTGTGATAGAAAGCAGAAGACTTGACAGGACTACAAAAATAAATTAATATAGCTATTCATGTCATGTAAATGCACACTGTTTCTGACCTTCTTTTTTGATTGAGGTAGAAAATAACATATTCACTAAATCAATGGCCAAACGGTTTGCCCCTTGGCTATATTACACTGACCTAGCAAAAATACCACATTGATTTCTTGGCTGTTTTTGCAATAGTCTACAGTTATCTATCATAATCTATCTGGTTTCTACAGGAGTTTAACTACTGAATTATGTGGGACACATAGGAGACTGATTGCCATCTTTGCATAATTAGGTCTGCAAAGTGATACTAATCTCCCTATGACCTTGGCATTTGATCTTATTTTTTACCTACTATCTTGGCTGGAGAGAACTAGTCTTTCAGTTTGCTTTTCCTTTTTTTTTTTTTTTTAATGTTTTAATGTTTATTTATTTTCAGAGCAAGAAAAAGCATGCAAGCAGGAGAGGAGCAGAGAGAGGGACAGAGAATCCAAAGTAGGCTCTGTGAGCTAGATGTAAGGCTCAAATTCACGGACCTTAAGATCATGTCCTGAGCTGAAGTCAGACACTCAACTGACTGAGCCACCCAGGTGCTCCGGCTTTTCCTTTTTAATAGTGCCTATCCTACAAATCAGGAGTGTAGAAGTTACGCTAACTACCAATTATGTCAATTCTAATATATGTTTAGGGGCCAGAGAAATGACTACAGTTGGGTTAAGAGACTGTTAGTGCAATGTAAGCCAGACCTTACAGAAGACTTAATTTATTATTTGGCTTCTCTGTGTTACCACATAAGAGGATGGTCATGATGACCTTCAGGTCTCTGGTATCAGTGAAAATTGGGTAACTCTGTCCAACATTCCTAAGAATGTTTGGTTATTCTCCATTCTCCAGGGCAAAGTTACTTGATTTCTTGGCTGTTTTTGCAATAGTCTACAGTTATCTACCATAATCTATCTGGTTTCTACAGGAGTTTAACTATTGAATACTGAATAAATGGCCATAGTGTTCTTTGAAGAACTGCTGATAGATTCATTCCCATGTATAATTGACTCGGAATTGCAGAGTCCTGCTTCCTGGAAATGCAGCCACTTTTTAAGCCCATGGATTCCGGGTCTAATCTCATGTTCAGGTCTGAAAACTGGGATGGAGATCATAAATCTTTATTAAAATGATTGTCCTCAAACTTCTAGTTACCAATCCTTGATTTTTTCCTGTGGTACAGCCATTTGCTTATTTACTTGCAGGATGGAGATGTTTCTCTAACAACCTCCATAACGCTCTGTAAGTCAGGTCCCTTTGGTCACTACTTGAACCTTGCTAGTTATTATAATACTACAAACCATTGGCTTCTGACAGTTAAGTGTTGTAATCTATTATCTACTATTTTGGGATCTTATAATTCCTATTTCTATCAGACAAGCTCTGTAACAGTCTCTCTTACTGTCAGCTTTGGCCTTACAGAAGAAAAATATCACTAATTAGAAATTCTGGTTCCCCTTTCACCAGTACATTCATTACAAACTTGTAAATGGTGTGTTTCTGGTCTGGTTTTTCCTTAAAACCCAATCTTTTGGTGGGTCTTCCAACCCTTCTTAGTGTATCCATTCTAGGACACTGACATTTCTGAGCCTTATAGTCCTTGTACCACTGTTTTCCTGGAATTTCTAGCATTTCAGTTTCATTTAGGATGGAACATTGCCTATTCCATGTTTAGGGTATCCATTCTATTAATGGCTGCTGTATCTACTTGATTTGAAGCCAGTGACACAGAAAGACCATGTACCTTTCTCAAGAGCCATCCATTACTTCATAATTTAAGTCCCATTTTAGGAATAACTAATCATACTAATAACATACATTTCATATATGTATATGAATTCTATGGAAATATATCTTCATTAAAATACATAGAATGTATTACCCATATATTTGATGAAATATGTGTGCATATATGTGTGTGTGTGGATTGATACATAGAAAGATAGAAAACAGAAGCCTCCCAAAAAAATAATTGAGTTGATGTGAACTTCTAGATACTAATTTCTAACAGTAAAACAATAAAATATATGCCTAGCAGTGGGCATTTGATTTATATTGCTATTTTTATTTTCTTGAAATAAACTATTCTATTAAGCAGAGTTGTTCTGTTATAAAAGAAATACTGAATATTTATCTGCCTATGAAAGTGTGGATCAAGAGAGCAATGAATAGAAACTATTGCTATCTATTTAGTCACCAGCTTTTTAAGTCAAACTCCTGTGTGCTAAAATGATGAAGTGTTTGGCACATAAGAACTCCATCATATAAATATAGTTTTGATACAAGTTGGAACAGGGAAATTATTATGCTGTTGTAAGAAAGATTACTATCCAGTAAAACTGGGATGAAATATAAAACTACAAAGCAATTGCATACAAATACATAAGAATATTCTTACCATACTGTTTAATAGATGATACAGAAAACAAATCTCAGTGCTAAAAAGTAAATCATGATTTGAGGATTTGAGTTTCAGGAGCTGGGAAAATTTCCAAATTCTTAAAAGGACAAGATGTTTCATTAATAAGACAAAAAAAAATCTAGGGACACTTGTGTGGCTGAGTCGGTTAAGCGTCCGACTTCAGCTCAGGTCATGATCTTACAGTTTGTGTGTTTAAGCCTTGCATCAGACTCTATGCTGACAGCTCAGAGCCTGGAGGCTGCTTCAGATTCTGTGTCTCCCTCTGTCTCTGCCCCTCCCCTGCTCACTCTCTGTCTCTGAAAAATGAAAGAAAAACATTAAAATAAAAGTAAGACAAAAAAAATCTCTGCTTTAATGAATAAATACCCTGTAACATTATACAAATTTTAATTCAAACTACAAATGTAGTTTGTAGTTTGAATCTTTTTCTGATTGTTATTGCTGCATGATAAACTATCCAAAATTAGTAGCATAAGGTAACAGTTTGATTAGTCTCAAAAATTCTGTTTATCAAGTATTTGGACATAACATAGTAGGGATGACCTATCTCTTTTGCATAATGTTTGAGGCTTCAGATGGGGATACTCAATGGCTGAGATTGACTTAAACAGCTGAAGATGCCTCAAAAGTTTAGGAGCTGGAAAAGCTGATGATAGGGGCTTCAATTTCCAGATAAATTCATCTCTTGCATGACTATCTCTGGACAGATAAGAATCAGAGAGTAAAGTGTGTGGCCTGGTGTTTTCGGCATGATGACTGAGCTCTGGAAAGAAGCTTTCTAAGAGAGTGATCATTCCAGAAGAACCAAGAAGAGAAGATGCATGGTCCTTTCTGACCTTGCCTTGGATGAAAGTTATCATGTGTTCTGCCATACTTTGTTGCCTAAAACATTCACAATTTTGTCCAGATCCAAGGGAGAGGATATAGATTCTACCTCTCAAGAGAAGGTTGTTAAACATTTTTGTGCCATTTTTTAGAACTGACACATGCAGAGTTAAGATAATAAGGACTGATTTTTGTGATTTCAAGAATAAATAAAGATAAATAAAAAGGTAAGATTGGTTTATATTTGGCATTCAGTATACTCTAATACAAATTTAATGATTTTGTGACTTTAAATAGTACTTCAAACAGAAACAGCATGGCTTTGTTACTTAACTAAAGTCAAATTGAACAGCTTTCAGTGTTTTGATATTCAAATTTTCTGTAAGTTTCTATCAAATAATAATGTGAAATTAGAAAAGTATTAGAGATTATCAGTAGTGGGCACCTGGGTGGCCCAGTTGTTAAGCATCTGACTTCAGATCAGGTCATGAGCTCACGGTTCGTGAGTTCAAGTCCCACATGGGGTAGGCTCAAGCCCTGCTTCAGGTGAGCTTGAGCCCTGTTTCTGGTGAACACAAGCCCCACTTCAGGTAAGCCCTGTGGCTTCTCTCTCTCTCTCTCTCTCTCTCTCTCTCTCTCTGCCACTCACTCACTTGAGCCTTCTCCCTCTCAAAGAAGGAAGGAAGGAAGGAAGGAAGGAGGGAAGGAAGGAAGGAAGGTAAGAAAGAAAAAGAAAGAAAAAAAGAGAGAGAGAAAAAGAAAGAAAGCAGGAAAGCAGGAAAGCAAGCAAGCAAGCAAGCAAGAAAGAAAGAAAGAAAGAAAGAAAGAGAAAGAAAGGAAGAAAGAAAGAAAGAAATTGTCAGTAGCAAAGTCTTATGGTTCTGTCCATAAAAAGATACTTGCATAATTTTGAGTCAAGGCACTTTTTACTTTATAATTGATACCAGCCACTCTATAATAAAGATAAAGTCAAACCCAATACCATCTTCAGAATCATATGATTAAATTTTCCAGATATCTGGATCCTATCTCACAAAGGAAGAGGGCAATAACAAGAACAATCATGAGATAAATTCTGTAATTAATGAGTGTTTAACAGTGAGACATTTCTTTAAACTTGAAAAGATTTTGAAAGCATGAATTAGCAGGTTTCAATTGTCATACTCTCTCCCCATAAACACACTCCCACACACTACAAAATAGAATAGTAGCTCATGAGAAGTAAGAATAAAGGATTTCACAAAACTTTGCTTTGCATTTCAGCATCATAATGTTTATAATATTTACTGTTATACTTGGCTCACTCAAAAACTTTCAGGGATGATTTTTACCTATGGCTCAATGTTTTTCTAATGATATGAACCCATTAACCAGCTAAAAAGAAAAAAAATAGTGAAGGGTCCTAAAAGATGCTTGCTAAATCTACAGGAAAAGCAGGATTCATGTGAAAACAATTTTTTAATAAAAGTCCCTTAATGAATCTATTAATTATGCAAAGTTACATTCAGAACATAATTTGAAAGCAATAGGCTGAGGCAATGAGACAGTAAACTGCTATAAATAATAAAGAAAAATGCTTGTTTTATTTGTTGTATGCTTGGCATAATAAAACCTCAGAGTTGCATTAAAGTTCCTCAAATTGATATTGATCTAACACAAAAGGCTTTGAATCACTAACAATTCCAATAGTCTCTACATGATTTTAGGCTACAGCCACTTTGTCACATCCCTTATAGAACGAGCATTCCTGTTACCTAGCTGAGTGTAAGTTAGTGAAGAGTTCCTCATTTTGTTTTATCTCCAGTCCTTAACTTGAAAACTGACGCAATTGGGTATTTAATGATAAAAAATAAATCTTCTGGGGCTTTTAGTTCTGCCAAAGAGTTGATTTAGCATAAAATATAGCCATCTAAGTCCAATTTAATTCTTTGTATTATCTTTCTGTAGATTAGTGAAAATACATCTTTTAAAGCATATATAAGAGGAATATTAAATCGTCATACATAATATATTGTTTAAAAAGCTGTCATGTTGAGGCAGCTGGGTGGCTCATTTGGTTAAACGTCCGACTTCAGCTCAGGTCATGATCTCATGATTCATGGGTTCAATCCCCACGTCCGGCTCTGTGCTGACAGCTCAGAGCCTCGAGCCTGCTTTGTGGATTCTGTCTCCCTCTCTCTCTGCCCCTTCCCAACTCATACTCTGTCTCTCTCTCTCTCAAAAATAAATAAAACATTAAATTTTTTTTAAATAAAAAAGCTATCGTGTTCATGTCCATATGCTACTAATGTGCATAAATTAATTTTTATATAATCATCTTAAAAATTGGGTCTCAGAAGGGCCCCTGACTGGCTCAGTTGGTAGAGCATGCGGGTCTTGAACTTGGGGTGTGATTTCAAGCCCCACACTGGACATAGATATTACTTAAAAAAAAAAAATTACCAAAACCAAAAACCTAGTTACTAGTTAAACCTAGTAGCTTTTTGGAAAGCTAGCAAAAACAAAACCCTAGTTACAAATAAAGCTGATGTTCATAAATGAAATAGTAAAATGATGTCAAAAATGCTTTAAAAGTCGAATGACAATCAATGATTCAAAGGACATAAAAGAATATTAATTTAAAATGTGTTTTCGCTATTAGCAAGATATTTAAAACTCAAATTATTCCTTTTAAGATTATATTAGGCTCATAAGTGGAATTTAAGAAACAACACAAATGAGCATAGGGAGAAAAAAAAAGAGAGGCAAATCAAGAAACAGACTCTTAACTATAGAGAACAAACTGATGGTTAGCAGAGGGGACGTGGGTGGGGTGATGGGTTAGATGAGTAATAGGGATTAAGATGTGCACTTGTGATGAGCACCAGGTGTTATAAAGAAAACATACTGACACTAAATTGTACACCTGAAACTAATATTACACTGTATGCTAACTAACAAGAATTTAAATAGTTTTAAATAAGAACTGTAAAAGAGAGAGAAAGAGGGGCACCTGGGTGGCTCAGTCCATTAAGTGTCCGACTTCAGCTCAGGTCATGATCTCACAGTTCATGAGTTCAAGTCCCACATGGCCTCTGTACTAACAGCACTCAGAGCCTGCTTGGCATTCTCCCTCTCCTCTCTCTCTCCCTCCCTCCCCAGACACGATTTGCATGTGCACTTTCTCTCCCTGTCTCTCTCTCTCTCTCTCTCTCTCTCTCTGTCTCTCAAAATAAATAATAAATTTTCTCAAAAAACTTAAAAAAATACTTGAAAGTCAAACCTGGAAGGGAATGAGCATTTACTGAATATCACATTTCAAACAGTTCACAAAGCTACTTACATACACAAACTCAATTTATCCCTCACTCTAGCCAGAGGAGTTTGCCAGTATTATTATTCCCATTTTTTTTTTTTTTGAAGCATACACTGAGGTGTAAAGGCTCTAATTAAGTTCGCTGAGGTCAGACTGTGGCTATGAATCCAAGTAACAACAAAGTCTGCCAGTAATTTTAAGGAGTAAGACAATAGGTTAATTATAATCTTCATTTAACAGTGTATATGCTATCATGATATAATAAAAAAAATTGGATCTGTCTTATAGCACGAGGGACTTCCTTGAACCTATAGGCTAAGTCATTAAACTCATATCAAATGCCTTTAAAATATTATTTTGTAATCTAGTGAATAAATCACAAACATTAAAATTCCAAGCACAGTGCACATAATGGTTATTTTTTAATATAGTGCCAGTATTTTTCTTGTAAAAAAATGGAAATATGTAGGACTATAAATCTAATTAACTAATTATACCCATTATTTATGTAGCTCCAAAGTACTTGAATAGCTCAGAGAATTATAGGTATTCTATTGCAGAAATTTCTGTTAGGGAGTTTATTCTATGGAAACAATTTCAAATAATAAATATCCCCAGTACTTTAGTTTTTATAGTAACTACCTACTATTAAATAATATGAATAATCCATTTATATCATGCTGATTTATAATAGAAGTCTCTTGAGATAGCAGCATTTATAACTATACAGAAAATTACAGTGATTTTTTTTGGCATGCTGTATAATGTTGTATTAATTAAAATTTTACTTTAATTCTATTCCAGTGAGATCAGTGCATTTCAAGATGAGGAAGTCACACCATACTAAAATATATTTTTAGCCAATTTCTAGATTTTATATTTGTCCCTTAGAAGGCATTGTAATTTTATAAGGCATCTCTGAAAAGTGACAAGGAACATATTTTCACAGGTTGTCAGGCATTTCTCCAAATTTCTACAGTTTTGAAAAATATAATTTTGAAAATTCTGTAGCTAGCATTCAACAGCATATTCATTTAACATATCCTAATGATGGTAATAATGCAGACAGAAGAATGAAGATTTTATTATGTTTGTGAGTGATATTTATATTATCACATTATTATAGTTTATAAAATTCTAAATATAGAACATTTAGAATTTTTCTACTTTTCTTATCATCAAAGTCTTTTATAATTATTGTATCATAACAAGTGCCTTTTTAAAATTTAACTTATTTATTTTGAGAGAGAGAGGGAGAGCAGGGGAAGCCAGAGACAGAGGGAGAGAGAGAATCCCAAGCAGGCTCTGCACTGTCACTGCAGAGCCCAATGCAGGGCTTGAACTCATGAACTGGGAGATCATGACCTGAGCCGAAATCAAGAGTTATATGCTTAACAGACTGAGGCACCCAGATGCCTCCATAGCAAGTACTTTTATTTCAATTCTGAAGATTATATAACTAACGAGGGTTTGCATCTCACAGAGTCACTCAGTCTTGGTTTCAATTATCTTTGATTTTGTTTTCATAAACATTTCATAACCTCAAAATTATTTGCTATGAATGATATAGAATATTAAATATAGTTCCTATAAATATTATCTGGTTCTCTTAACATTCATATATTTTCAAATTTACATCATTAGTTCTCCTGGAAGTTCAACTTTCCAGTACTATGCAAAAGATGTAGAGTTTTCCCAGCCTCCTTGGAACATTCAGTTTCTGAGAAAGTCACCTTATGATGATTTACCAGCATATTGGATTTGAAGAATCTCAACAGTCACTAGAGTTCATGTGAGGAGTGTCTTTAACCATTTATACTTACTACAGAATAGAATTTATACTTTACTTGCAGTGATCAAATAATGCAGTGATGTTAAATTATAATGAAGTATTACTGTCATATTTTATAAATATGGAGTTTAATATAATGAAATTATTACATAGAAAAAACTTACTGGTGCCTTTATTTACAAAAATATATACAATTATATTGTGACTCAGAGGACAGATCTGTGTCATTTCAGTATAAAGAAAAAAATAAATGCTGATGTGAATTCTGTGGGGATGGGATGGTTAGTGGGTTACATATATATCTGGACACAGGTTAGCCCCAAAACAAATCACATTGATTAGATCATGACCTGAGCTGAAGTCCATGACCTGAGCTAAAGTTGGACATTTTACTGACTGTACCACCCAGGTGCCCCATATGTCTCTCTTTAATACAGTCTTCAAATCAGAAGACTTCTAGAGACCAAAAAAGAAGTAATATTGTTTGGGATGAATGATATTTTATAATACAAAGTTTGAGGTTTTCAGTTAAAAATAAAACCCAAAACGCTTATCTTGTCATTAGGATGGATGATAATTTGTCAGAATTTGAATCATAGAAATGTAAAAGTTTCAACTATTTTCTGTTGGGGATTGGGTAGCAGTGACCTGCTATAAGTCTGAATTGTTTATTACAAGAAAGATATTTTTTGTCATATCACAAAACAAAGACAGATGATTTACCCATACAGGTAAATGGCACCTTGCTTCCTGAAAGCCGCTAATAGGAAAGATTTAATTTATTAGATTTTAATACTAAAAAAAAAAATTATAAGTATATTTTC
Organism: Acinonyx jubatus; assembly: GCF_027475565.1. Taxonomy (NCBI): domain Eukaryota; kingdom Metazoa; phylum Chordata; class Mammalia; order Carnivora; family Felidae; genus Acinonyx; species Acinonyx jubatus. The sequence goes on from NC_069384.1 coordinate 43,821,767, forward strand.
AAATAACCATAAACATAATGAATCAACAAATTTTAATGATAAGTGAGTGTTTATATTACAGATCAGGTGGAGAACACCCTCATTTCATGCTGCCAGGAGCATTTTGAAATTTGCTTTTTTCTATTTATTTGTAGCAAGTATGATACAGCTCAATTAAAACATTTAATAAATTAAAGTTGTAATTGGATAAAAAATATATAATTATATCTAGAAAGCCCATAAACCCAAATTTACACCTGAAAAAAAATGATAACCTCAGTCTAAAAAGTATACCGCTATATATTATGCATATTCTGTCAAATAGAGAACTTTTCACAATGTTCAAATTAGGTGATGTCTATGAAAATCATACATGAGCGCAATGTTTATATAGAATTTTGTATGTACAGTCTATTTGTACTATATATTTACAATATAAATGTACAGTACATTTGTATATCAATTATTTGAAACTCAAGGAATTGATATGGAAAATGTTCTAAATGTTGAAGGAGTTCTAGTATTACACCTTTTCTGTCTTTTTCTTCTTTTCTTTCTTCTTTTTTCTTGCTTTTAAGAGTAGAGGATACTTTACACCTAAAATTGTAAATACTTCACAATTAAATTTATAGAAATATCACTGTAATGTAGTAATTATTTTTTAAATTTTTTAATGTTTTTCATTTATTTTGAAAGAGAGAGAGAGAGAGTGCACACACATTAGTGGGGGAGGGGCAGAGAGCGAGAATTCCAAGCAGGCTTCATGCTATCAGTGCAGAGTCTGACTGGGGGCTCAATCTCACCAACTGTGAGATCATGACCTGAGCCGAAATCAAAGCCAGACACTTAACCTACTGAGTCACCAGGGGCCTCCATAAAGTAGTAATTAAACAGAACAGACAATAGAATATGTTGATGGGATATTTGGTTTTTGATAACTGGCATTTGTGCAAGAGCAGTTTTATACTAGTGAATAATCCAGGTTTTAAAAAAAAACTCTCAAAGAAATTCACAGTTAAATCCCCTTTAGATTGATGGCACTAGCAGTAGATTATTTTAATTTCATTTAAAATTAAGATTTCCCTTTTCTCCTATACTGTATGAAATATATTAATAAATCCAATTTTTTAAGGTAAAAATTCAAAATGAAATTTTTATTTATTTTATTTTTATTTGTTTATGGTCACCCAATATATTGTGTTTATTTATGAAAGGAGGAAACAGGCACTGAGAAAGTAAATGAATCACTCAAGGTCATGTAGCAGGTGGGGATGGGGATGGGCTCTAAATCAGATCAATCTGTCTCCAATACCACAGTCCTTCTGCCAGAGTCTTCACTGGTCAGTAGAGATGTGAACACATATGCCTTAAAATTAGTCCCTCAGGAGGCTTTAAACTCATTGGAGTGACTTAACTATTGTTTGTGACACTGTTGGTATTCCTCTTTTGGAATTACATTCACAGTTATTTTCTTTAAGGAGATTTTTTTTTTAATTTAAATTCAAGTTAGTTAACATATATTAGAGCTTTGGTTTCAGGAGTAGAATTTAGTGATTCGTCACTTACATATAACCCTGAATGCTCATCCCAACAAGTGCCCTCCCTAATGCCCATCACCCATTTAGCCCAACTCCATCCCTCCCCTCCAGCAACCCTCAGTTTGTTTTCTATATTTAAGAGTCCCTTATGGTTTGCCTCCCTCTCTGCTTTTATCTTATTTTATTTTTCCTTCTTTTCCCCTATGTTCATCTGTTTCATTTCTTAAATTCCACACAAGTGAAATCATATATTTGTCTTTCTCTGGTGGACTTATTTTGCTTAGCATAACATGCTCTAGTTCCATGCATGTTGTTGCAAATGGCAACAGTTGATTATTTTTTATCACTGTGTAATATTCCATTGCATATGTATGTACCACATCTTCATTCATCTTCATTTGATGGACATTTGTGCTTTTTTCCATGATTTGGCTATTGCTGGTAGAGTTGCTATAAACATTGGAGTGCATGTGCCTCTTTGAATCAGCATTTTTGTATTCTTGGGATAAATATCTAGTAGTGCAATTGCTGGGTCATAGGGTAGTTCTATTTTTAACGTTTTGAGGAACATCTATATTGTTTCCCATAGTGGCTGCAGTAGTTTGCATTCCCACCAATAGAGCAAGAGGGTTCCCCTTTCTCTGAATCCTTGCCAACATCTGTTTTTTCCTGAGTTAAGTTTAGCCATCCTGACAGATATGAGATGGTATCTCATTGTGGTTTTCATCTGTATTTCCCTGATGATGAGTGATGTTGGGCATCTTTTCACGCGTCTATAGCCATTTGAATGTCTTTTTTGCATAGTGTCTAAACATGTCTTCTGCTCATTACTTCATTGGATTATTTGTTTTTTGGGTGTTGAGTTTGATAAGTTGTTAATAGATTTTGGATACCAACCCTTTATCCCATATTTCATTTGCAAATATCTTCCATTTCATCAGTTGCCTTTTAGTTTTGTCAATTACTTCCTTCACTTGGCAGATGCTATTTATCTTGATAAGGTCCCAGTAGTTCATTTTTGCTTTTGTTTCCTTTGCCTCCAGAGACATGTCTGGTAAGAAGTTGCTATGGACAACATCAAAGAGATTGCTGCCTGTTTGCTCCTCTAGGATTTTTGTGGTTTCTTATATTTTTGGGGCTTTCATCCATTTGAATTCATTTTTGTGTATGGTGTAAGAAAGTTGTCCAGTTTCATTCTTCTGCATGTCACTGTCCAATTTTCCCAACACCATTTGTTGAAGAAACTGTCTTTTTACCAGTGGATATTACCATTTTACCAATGGATGTATGCTAGCTACCTAGTTATTTATTTATTTATTTATTTATTTATTTATTTATTTATTTATTTATTTATGGTCTTATTGCTGAGGATAGGACTTCCACTACTATGTTGAACAACAGTCATGACAGGGGACATCCCAGTCATGTTCTTAACCTTAAGAGGAAGCTCTCAGAGTTTTTCCTTTAAGGATGATATAGCTGTGAGTTTTTCATATATGGCCTTTTATGATGTTGAGGTATGTTCCTTCTATCCCTACTTTCTTGAGGGTTTCTATCAAGAAAAAATGCTGTATTTTGTCAAATGCTTTTTCCTGTATCTATTGAGAAGACCATGTGGTTCTTATCCTTTCTTTTATTAATGTGGTGCATCGTGTTGATTGATTTTCTGATATTGAACCAGCCCTACAGCCCAGGAATAAATCTCACTTGATTATGGTGAATAATTCTTCTAATGTATTATTGGATTCAATTTGCTAGTATCTTATTGAGAATGTTTGCGATCATGTTCATCTGGATATTGGTCTGTAGTTTTTTAGGTGGGGTCTTTGGTTTTGGAATCAAGGTAATGCTGGCCTCATAGAATGAGTTTGGAATTTTTCCTTCGTTTTCTATTTTTTGGAACAGTTTCAAAAGAATAGGTATTAATTTTTTTTAATGTTTATTTTTGAGACAGAGAGACAGAGAGAGAGAGAGCATGAGCACAAGTGGGGGAGGGGTACAGAGAGAGGGAGACACAGAATCTGCAGCAGGCTCCAGGCTCTGAGCTGTCAGCACAGAGCTCAACGTGGGGCTCAAACCCACAATCTGTGAGATCATGACCTGAGCCAAAGTCGGACGCTTAACCGACTGAGCCACCCAGGTGCCTGGTACTAACTTTTCTTTAAATGAGTGGTAGAATTCCCATGGGAAGCATCTGGCCCTGGACTCATTTCTTGGGAGATTTTTGATTACTGATTCAATTTCTTTATTGGTTATGGGTCTGTTCATATTTTCTATTTCTTCCTTTTTGAGGTTTGGTAGTTCATATGTTACCAGGAATTTGTCCATTTATTCCAGATTGCCCAATTTGTTGGCATATAATTGCTCATAATATTCTCTCATAATTGTTTGTATTTCTGCAGTGTTAGTTGTTATCTCTTTTTTTTTCTTTCGTATTTGTGATTTTATTTATTTGGATCCTTTCCTTTTTCTTTCTAGATAAGTTTGGCCAGGGAGTTATCAATTTTAATTGTTTCAAAGAACCAGCTCCTAGTTTTGTTGACTTGTTCTACTGTCTTTTTCTTTTTTTAAATTTCATATCATTGATTTCTTCTCTGATCTTTATTATTTCCCATCATCTGCTGGTTTGGGGCTTTATTTGCTCTTCTTTCTCCAGTTCCTTTAGGTGTAAGATTAGGTTGTATATTTGAGACAGTTATTTTTCAGGAAGGCCCGAATTGCTATATACTTCCCCCTTATGACCACCTTTGCTGCATCTCAAAGGTTTGGGGCTGTCATGTTTCCATATAATTTTTATCTCCTCTTTAATTTTTCGGTTAACCCATTCATTCTTTAGTAAGATGTTCTTTACCTTCCAAGTATTTGTGGTCTTTCCAAATTTTTTCTTGCAGTTGACTTCAAGTTTTATAGTTTTGTGGTCTGAAAATATTCATGGTATGATCTCAATATTTTTGTACTTGGTGACGGTTGATTTGTGACCCATCTCTTCTGGAGAATGTTCCATGAGCACTCAAGAAGAATGTGCATTCTGCTGCTTTAGGATGAAATGTTCTGAATATAACTGTTAAGTCCATCTGGTCCAGTGTGTCATTCAAAGCCCTTGTTTCCTTGTTGATATTCTGCTTAGATGACCTATCCATTGTTATAATTGGGCTGCTGAAGTCCCTTAGTATTATTGTATTACTATAAATGAGTTACTTTATATTTGTGATTAATTGATTTATATATTTGGGTGCTTCCAAATGGAGGCATATTTACAATTGTTAGCTCTTCTTGATGGATAGATCCCTTAACTATGATATAATACCCTTCTTCATTTCTTCTTACAGTCTGTGGTTTAAAATCTAGTTTGTCTGGGGAACATGGATGGTTCAGTTGGTTAAGCAGCCAAATTCTTGATTTTGGCTCATGTCATGCATGATCTCATGGTTCATGAGTTCAAGCCCTGCATTGGGCTCTGTGCTAACAGCAAGGAGCCTGCTTGGGATTTTCTCTCTCCTCTCTCTGCCCTTTCCCTGCTCATGCTCTTTCTCTCGAAATAAATAAATAAATATTTTTTAAAATAAATAAAAAATAAAATCTAGTTTGTTTTACATAAGCTGGCTACTCCAGCTTTCTTTTGACATCCATTAGCATGATAAATGGCTCTCCATCTCCTCACTTTCAATCTGCAGGTAACTTTAGGTCTAAAATGAGTCTCTTGTAAGCAGCATATAGATCTTATTTTTTATCCATTATGATACCCTTTGACTTTTGATTTGAGCATTGCCCATTTACATTCAGAGTGATTATTGAAAGATATGAATTTTGTGCCATTGTGTTGCCTGTAGAGTTGGTGTTTCTGATGATGTTCTCTGATTCTTTCTAGTCTTTGTTGCTTTTGGTCTTTTGCTTTGTTTTGTTTTTTCTCCTCTCAAAGAGTCCCCCTTAAAATTTCTTGCAGGAATGGTTTAGTGTAACAAACTCCTTTAATTTTAGTTTGTCTAGGAAACTCCTTATCTCTCCTTGTATTCTGAACAAGAGCCTTGCTGGATAATGACTTCTTGGCTACATATTTTCCCACTGAGCATGTTGAGTATATTTTGCCACTCCTTTCTGGCTTGCCAAGTTTCTGTTGATAGATCTGCTATAAATCTGATCTGTCTTCCCTTGTAGATTAAGGACTTTTTCCCTTGCTGCTTTTGAGATTCTTTCCTTGTCTGTGTAGTTTGCGAATTTGACTATGATATGCCTTGATGATGGTCCACATTTGTTGAATGCAATAGGAGTTCTCTGTGATTCTTGGATTTTGATGTCTGTATCCTTCTTCAGATTAAGGAAGTTTTCAGCTATAATTTGTTCACATAAACCTGGTCTTTTTTCTCTCTTTCCATCTTCTGTGACTCCTATGGTATGAATGTTAATTCCTCTTTAATAAGTCACTGAATTCTTGAGACTTAATAATTCTTTAAGTTTGTTTTGTGATCGTTTGTTTTTGTTTCCTTCTTCTTTTCAGCTTCATTATTTTCCATAATTTTATCTTCTATATCACTGATTCACCCATCCTCACCATCATGGCATCCATTTCAGATTGCATCTCAGTTATAGCACTTTTAATTGCGGTCTGAGTAGATTTTAGCTCTTTTATCTCTGCAGAAAGGGATTCCCTGGTGTCTTCTATACTTTCTTCAACCCTGGCTAGTATTCTTATAATCGTGGTTTTAAATTATAGTTCAGACATCTTAATTATACCTGTGTTGATTAAATCCCTCACCATCACTTTTTCCTGATCTTTCTCTTGGGATGATTTTTTCTGTCTTGCCATTTTGGAGGAAGACAAAAAATTAATAAAATTAAATTAAAATTAAAAATTAAAAAAATAAAAAATTAAAAACAAAACAAGCAAAATCAAGTAAAGTAAGCTAGATCCTAGGTGTGTTTTGGTATGCTTGTTAAGAGAAGCTTGATAGGAAAAAGGAAAAAAAAATAGAAAAACAAATTTAAGAAGAGATATTAAAAATTAAAAGACTTTAGGGGCGCCTGGGTGGCTTAGTCGGTTAAGCGGCCAACTTGGGCTCAGGTCATGATCTCACGGTCCGTGAGTTCAAGCCCCGTGTTGGGCTCTGTGCTGACTGCTCAGAGCCTGGAGCCTGTTTCAGATTCTGTGTCTCCCTCTCTCTGACCCTTCCCCGTTCATGCTCTGTCTCTCTCAGTCTCAAAAATAAATAAACGTTAAAAAAATAAATAAATAAAAATTAAAAGACTTTAAATAATAAAATAGAAGAAAAGAAAATAAAGAAAATAGAATAATGAATGTATTCTTTCTGTATTCAAGAAAGAAAAGAATGAAAAAAAAAAAACCCAACATGAACAAAAACAGAAGCAAAAAAAATAAACAAGCAAACTGACAAAAAGAAACCCAAATTAAGCTAGATCCAGTTTCCCCTAGAACTGAAACTTTGCACTATTCTATGATCCATAGACTAAGTGGGTAGAAGAGATTTGTGCTGGTGATATGGAGAAATGGCCTGCTGCTCTGATTCTCAGGCTGACTGGCCCTACTGGAGATATGCCTGGAGGGCACAGGTGGGCAGAGCTTGGTGTAACATCTCTATTATCCACTTGGTATTACTGATTACCTCTCTAGGGTCAATCAGTACAGTTGTGCTAGTAGTGGAAATGGCTTCACCCCGCTCTCTAGTCTCTAGAGCAGAGATTTTGCGCCCTTACAGTTGTGGAATCAATCACCTCTCCTTTGTCTCAGACTTCTGCCGACTCCCCACTTTTACCCTGTGTTCAACTTTCTGCCTGGCTTGTGGCACCTCCCTCCAGAGTTTTTTCTCAGATAGGGCTGTGTTTCAAAACCCCACGCTTCAGAGATGGCTACAGCTTGGACACGCACTGATCCTCTAGGGGAGGGTCTTGCCAAGCAAATGACTTATAAAAACACTTATCCTAGAAAATGTTTGTGTGACTTTGCAGCTGCAGAGGCTCAGAGGCACACCTAGCTGGTGCCAGACTTTGTTGTCTTCAGCCAGCATCTTTCTCTTTATACCAGTAAACATGGCAGCTCTCTGGGCCTGCTGAGATTTTGCCCACAGACAGGCCATATCACCTCTACCAAATGCACTCCAAAAAGGGGAACTGCTTCTCCCTGTGTGGCACAGGGGCCCCTCACACCATGGTGCCCCACCCCCACCCCAGAGATTAGCCCTTCTTCCTCATGGAGCACCGTCAGACACTGAGCTCTGAAACTTCAGACTCTGTGCTCCACTGTTTATCGAAAACGGACAGTATTGAAACCCTCCCATTTTTCCCCATCAATGGTTTTGGGGGACAGATTTCTTGTCCAGTCCCCTAAGAATATCTTTACTCTTTCCATCTCTCTTTCTTTCCAGCTATTTATAGGGAGAGTGTTTTCCTTGCGCAGTCTTGATGGGCTGCACTCTCTCTCCCCCTTTCTCCTTCTCTCTCCTCTCTCTATGAAAACAGCACCCTACCCTCCAGAGCACCTTGGCTTTTCTCTCCCCCAATTCACCTTTCCACACCGTGTACCTGCCAAGATCTCTCCTTCAAATTATGCAGATTGTTGCATTAATCCACAGATCAATTTCCTTGGTGTTCAAAATGGTTTGATATTGATCCACTTCTCTCAGAGATGAGACAAGTTCAGAGTCCCCATAGTACTCTGCTATGTTAGCTCCTCTCAGAATGAAATTTTTTAAATCAAGAGGTAGAAGGATAAAGAGGTACACATATATTAAAGAAAACCATTAAAGGAAACTAAAAACAGAAAAGAAAATTCTGGAACCACAAAACATTACTACAGAAGAGGCAATATGAAAGTCTGGTCTATACTTTAGACACTACAATGCTTTGTAGGAGCAGAACCAGTTACTATCCAAGTGGGAAACCAGCTAGAGTGTTGGTATGTGGCAGTTCCTGGGATCAAAATATTTTTAAAAGGAGAAAAAATGTAAAACCACCTTCTCTATGTGCATATGGAATATTTATTCGTTTCTGTACTTATAATTCTGTAAGGGTCTCTAAGTGGATAACAATATTATGGCACAAACAGCTCTTGAAATACCATCTCCTGAATCTAATTCATGATAAAGAATCATAGCTCTCACACTATAAAAATAATCATTTCTAGCTAGATTTATTTTAGAAAACAGCACTTAGAGTGGCAAAACGCCCAGGGTAAAACTGTAATTTTATAACTCTGGTGCTAATTAATACCATAATACCAAATTAAATAAAGCTAAAATCATTTCGTGGAAACCAGCATTTTATATTCAGAAATTTATTGCAGTTAATATCACTCTGTAATGACTTAGAGTTTGAAATTAGCCAAAGTATTTTTCATAATGATAAATGTATTTGCATTCTAATGAAATAAGGTTTGGACCCTTGCTAAAAATGACCATTTTTCCTTGTATCGTTGGACTATTTGATGCTAAAGCCTGTCAAAATACTAATTCTTTCTTTTACTCAGCATGGAAGTTAATGTGGACTATTAATTTCTTTTCTGTACTCAGTATAAAATTTTATATACTCCTTATATTCTGACACTGATATTGTTTGAAAATATTAGACCTATCCCAATAGTCCTTGTTTCTTTACCTATCCACATCTCAATTTGAGATTATTTATTTTCTCTATTTAATATTTAGATTTCTGCCTACTTTTTATAGGGAAATATGTATTGAATTTTAGCTACACCTCTGATTGGGGTATTTAATCAGTTAAAATGCATTATATACAAGGATAACAGAGTATTAAACAAATACTGTGAATATTTTATGTATTTTTGTTGGTGCTACAAAAAAAGTAATTTGAATATAAAACACTGAATTATTAAATGTATTTGCTCTTAGGTTTGTGTATAACACACAATATTTTTTAGACTTTTTTTTTAAGAAAACATATTTGCAACTTTTTTGCAGATACCATGAATCAGCTTGCTCAACACTTACTCTAATTTCCTCTTGAGGTGCCCTCTTTGATCACATTTATAAAAACAGAAATCTCTTTTTCCACAATCTTTTAATGAATATAGTGTTCCAGATATGATTTGGGCTCAGCCAATCAGAGGTAGTGTGAGACTAGAAATCAAAACTAGACTAAATATAAAAAGACACATTCAAATTAGCAGGTCATATACAAATGTCAGCAAAATACAAATCAGTGAATGAATTTGTATTTATGTATGTATGTATGCATGTATCTATGTATCTATGTCTCTATCTATATCTATCTCTCTATTCCCATAGTACTTTCATTCAACCAAATTTTTCAGTAAAACTGGTGGAAAGAATCGACAAAATTAAAGAAAATTAATACACATTTGAAGGAATTCACATGTCAAGCCTATACATACAAGAAGAGGAAGAATTTATTAAGAATTAGTATGCAGAAACAGAGAAAAAATGTTTAATGAAACTTTAATTCATAATCCTATGCTATAGTTAGAGAAAATAAAAACAAGTATCACAAATATTTTCAAATTTATCCTTAACATCTGGAAAGGTACCCAATATGTAGGTGAATCATTTTGTCACTGATCGTGAGTCCACTAAAAAATAGAATATATGTTACCTTCAAAATGACACTCCCTGCTTCTATTATCAGTTCCTCTTCCAAAGTCTATTATACTAATCTTATAATACGATAATTAAATTCATACTAAATTTAAAATCCATATTGTAGTGGAATAATCCAGGTTTGACCTCTAATCAGATATGAAGAATATTAATTCATTCCATGCTATAACACAACATGTCACAAGTTAAATGATACCATTTAAACGCACTTTCCCTAAAATAATCAGGAAGTGAGAGTTTATTCTAAAATTTATATCTATTTTATATATCTTTTCTCTGTTGGTAGGTCTTTCAAATACAAATGTTGCATTTTATTCATGCATTTTTAGGACAAAATACATGGGATAAGCCAGATCCAAATATTATTTGAATATTTTGACATCATTTGCCTAAAATATGTGAGCGGTTATGGTGAATATTTCACTTTCAATAATACCTCAAACATTATTCTATGTAATATATAATCTGCAGGACAACTTTGAGAAATGTATAGTCACTATTTCCATTTACCTTGTATTCTTCCAATCATTATCTAACCCTAACAAGAGTGAGATGGAGACAGAGATTTGTTTTCTGTATCCATTCCTGAAAGATGTTCAAATTAAAATATATTAGCAATAAATAAAATCATCTACCATTATATGAAAATAAATAAAAGACTTGACTTAATTTCTATTCATGAAACATGAGTATGTGACCAACTTCCCAAGTTGTTGGAAGAACAGAGTGTAGAACTTTATTTTTTAAAAGATACCAATTGTTTCCTTTGACATTTTTGACTAATCTTCCACAGAATACCTCTTGCTTTTCAGGCTCATTCCCAGCCCTATTTTCATCTGGAAAAAAATCTAATAATGCCTTGCTTGACATGACTTCAAAGATATTTTTCTGTATGTTGTTCTGTATCCAACCAAATATTTATCTGGTTTATACTTTATCTATAAAGTGTGCATAATTTATGTAAATAGTCTAAAGATATAGACAAATAAGGCAAAATGCTACATCAATTAAGAACATGGGCTCTCTACCACATACTATTTTGTTTACCTTTGGAATGATTTCCTTTCTCTGTGCCTTGGTATCCTCATTTTGTAAAATGGAGTTTATATAATGCTGATGGGTTTCATATTAGCAATACTAATATTCATAAAACAATCAGAAACTTCTGGTACATAGAAAATTCTCAGTAAATTTAGCCAGTGTTATTGTTGTTGTTATTATTATTGCAATGTCTATTTTGCTGTGTGTAAACAAACCACTATTCCTGAATAAAGGTCAAGCAGCCTCCTTTCACTTGGATGATGACTCCTCTTCCCACATCCTAACTACTTTTAGGTAGCTCCCAGCCATCTACTAAATCAGTGAATCTCACCAATACGGTTAAAGTAGATCCTCATTTATCTCAGATTGGGTAGAGTAAATACCATTTTTTCATTTGTCACCAAGCTCTACGTTACATCCCCAGAACTTACTTATCTTATAATTGAAAGTTTGTAACTTTTGACCACCTTTACTCATTTTGTCCTCCTCCACTCCCTGCCTCTGGCAGCCACAAATCTCTTCTCTGAGTTTGGTTTTATAGATTCCATATATAAGTGAGATCATACAACATTTGTCTTTCTCTGTTTTTTAAACTCTTAAAAGTTCCCTGAATTAGTGTTGCCAAGGAACACTTTTCTTCCAATTATATATGCTACTTTTAGGATCACTGTTTTTTATGTTTAAGTACAGAGAAAAGCCAATTTCATATAACTCAGTTGAAACATGCAGATTCATAAAAATGAAATACCACTAAAAGCTCCATTTTAGACCTTAATTTTAGTTAATTCAAGACTTACTATATAATATCAGTAATTTAATAATTCTTTTCTATTATTAAAACACTCATAGCAACATGCTGTGAATGCTATTATTGCTAAAGTCCTGAAAAAAAAAATCATGTATTTTAACTGCTGAAAGAGGAAAATGAGAAAAAAAGAACAGCTTGAGACCCTAAATGGTCACATTTTAGAATTTCCATATAAACAAAAAAGCTTATTATCCACTTAATAAAATGCCTAAAGGCTCAAAAGTCCTGTCTATTAGTTATGCTTCTAAAGTAAATATTCCCCCATTGAACCTGATTCATCCTATTTGCATTCTCATCCCCACTCATAAGTCAGCCTTTAGAGGCTGCCTCTAGTCTTTCAGACAAGCAAGTACTATTTAGTGCACTGAAGCAGTAACTTAATACTATCCTGGTGACCTGTAACAGCTGATGCAGTTTCCAGAGGTAGTTAACTTCCAAATAGGCAGTATTTTATTGACTATTTAATAAGCATTGCTTCAGTAGACTAGATAATACCTTGATGGCCAAAAAGATCTAATGCTCCTTCCAAAATTTGGGAGATTGATGGAAATAGAGCAGTAGTGTTTTTCTAATAAAGCATAATAATATTAAGACTACACACTTCTACCCTGACCATAGCAACAATGACATAAAATGTTTTGAAATATAGTTTAAACTCATTTTATATGAACTAAGAGTATGATAACATCAAAACTCTAGTTTTAGAAATATATACATATACATATACATATATATATATGTGTATATATATATATATATATATATATATATATATATATAGTTGGTTAATTAAAAATGTAATGAAATTCACATCCTACCTTAAAGATGAAGTTATAGAGTTTAGGTTTTAATTCCAAGAAATTTAGAATTCCTAAGTTCTTTTTTTTTTGTTTCTCACTTCTGCATTACCTAATACGTGCTTTTGAGTTTTTACTGGTAGTTTATTAACAAACAAATTTAGGATAACAGCTTTGAAAAAGATTTTACTTTAATTTTGTATATTCAAACTAAGGTCTAATAACGTAGCTCATTCAACCGTGATTTACATTAACATTTGGAATAATTTTATCATTTTTAATAAATAACTCTATAGTTTCTATAACTCAAATGCAGTTAAGCTTGAGGTTAAGCATTATCCTCAAATTCTTCTAGTCTTCTTTGCTAATTCCTGCAACAAAGTCTCAGATGTGCACAAACACCACCACTAGTCCCCCAGATCAGCCTCCCATACCCAGACCTTCAACGGGTCTGTAAATATAGTCTGAGCTCTAAAGCCATACTGTTACCAACATATTTAAATGCTCTTCCATCCTTCTATCCCTTAACATGCCTCTCCCTTAGGCCTTTCAATCATATCCATTTCAATTAAATTCTAAAAAAAATTATAAGGATTATATATATAGGTATGATAACCATGGGTCTCAGTCTTTGGGGGAATACGCACTTTATGTGTATGTATAACTACCTCAGGAGGTGCCCATGAAGTGCTTTGGGCCCCAAAGACATTTTGTTAGTAGTTATTCTTTCAGTATCGTCTCCCACAAATTTTTGAAAGGGGTCTTTACTTCTCACCACTAGCTCATTCCCATGGAGTCGTTTTACCAGTGGTTCAATGCCAATGCCTAAAGTAATGTGCTAAAGAAAGATTCTGAAATAGATTTTTTTTACACCAGTGATTTTACATTAGAGGTGGACAAAATGTAGGGTATGTTTTTGGCATTCATTTAGAAACTATAGACTCTCTGCCTGCCAAAACACACACACACACACACACACACACACACACACACACACACACACACACACACACTTGTAAACTCTGACTAATAGATTGTTCAAGTGATTTGCCAAAGCCAAAACCCAGATATGGATCTTCTAGGGGAGCTCCAACTTTGGTTTAACAAATCTGCACTAACCTGGTCACACTCTTTATTCTAACAAATTAAATTTGATTGAAAGAGAGGTTGATTAAATATTTCAAATGATTCAAGACAGGAGATGAATTTCCATTCTTCAAATACATTAACAACAGTTTACAACTGCATGCCTTGCATCTTTTAACAATGTCTTGTAGAAAATAGGAATTCAACCAATATTTTCTGAGTGAATAAATATGATTAAATGAATGAACTATTTGATAACATCAAATTTCTTGAAGAATTTTTAAAAATATTGTCTTTTAAATTTACCTTATTTTTTGCATAGTTATGTAAAAAGAGATAAATTATAATCACAAGACAACTTCCTGGATTCAAAAAATCAGTGGGGAGTAACTAATAATGTATGTATTTATAAAATAAGTTAGTAAAACTTGGTTTGATTGGCCACCATTAGTAATAATACTATAAATACACATCAGGTTCTGTGGTTAAATTTTTTTCCAAACTCTCCATATCAAAATGTATTAGTAGTAGACACAATCTATAATATTTAAAATGGCATGAAATAAATGCCAGATTGTCAGCATTAAATGGATCTTACTATATGTATTTTCAATGTGAACATTGTTGATGCCCTTCCAAAATGCTATCAACAGTCTTAAGCTAAGCCACATTTGGTATATTATACAATCAGATACCACAAAAAATCTTGAGAAGAAGGATAGGATTTCTCTCTCTCTCTCTCTCTCTCTCTCTCTCTCTCTCTCTCTCTCTCCCTCTCCCTCTTTCTGTGTGTGTGTGTGTGTGTGTGTGTGTGTGTGTGTGTGTGTATGTAAGAGAAAGAGACTATGCAATTCAAATCTGCATCTAAAACGTTGCCTCAAATAGGTAGATAGCATATATTTCAGAGCTTATCATTCAAGGGTATTTTTTGTAGCATTAGAAGAAGTTGTAGCATATCCTCTGCATATGAACTTTCAAAATAAATGGTCTGGCTTATCAACTTTAACACAGAAGCTGAACAGTTTCCTGTTATTCAGTCAGGTAATGAACCTACACAATAGGTAGTCCTCCCCCGGGTAGAGCTGTGTTCGTATCTTGGCCTTTTACTTACTTAAATTTTAAAATACATTATATCAGCTGCCATGAAGCAATATGAGCTTCTAATATATCCATAAATGAAACCTCCAGCTCAGCCTCTCAATGGCAAATAAGCAGCCATAACATTTTGTAAATTCTCCCTCTGAAATCACAGAGAAGAAACTCGATATACTCACCAATGACCCTTATCAAATAGCAACTTTCTGGAATGCTCTTTGCCTTCACAGTCTCTCTGGAGGTTACTATCTCTAATGGGAAGGCAATGTACCATTGGCTATTATTCTTACCAGCAGTGCAAGTTGAAGAAAGATGCATCCATTAATTCTGTGTTCTCATTGCAGGGTGTGAGATTCCAGTAAAACTATCTTTATTTCCTTTTGAGAATTAATTGTAGTTTTTGGTACTTATTTATAGCAGAGGCTTACATCCCTGCTTCTCGACCTTTTATGAATCTTAAGCCATCAATGTAAGTGATACTTCATTGTATTTTTCTCCCTGAATTAATCTCACAATGTTCTTTTTATATTAATTTTATGAGCGATAAAGGCCTTATCTATTTTTGCTGAAATGACAAGGCAGATTTCGTACTGTTTCTGAAATCACCATGTCTGGTAAAACAAATAATATTCTGTTAAGAGATAGGACAAGGAGAAGAGTTTTACTAAACAATATTTTTGGTAGCTGCAGATGCTAAACATGTGGCTTCTTTTGCTTCCCACGAGTCAAATTAATTAATGAGGCATTATATGCAATTGCAAGTAACAGAGACATGGTCACATTGGACTAAACACAAATGGTTTAGTTTTCTTAGTAATAACAAGTCTGAGATGGGCAAATGGTGATAGTGGTTTAGATGCCCAAAAATGTCAGCATGAAATCTTAGAAATCCTTGCAGTTTTATTTTTCATGGTATCAAAATAACTGCTACAGTTCTGCCATCGCATCCTATTCTAGAGAAGTAGAAAATAGAAGGATAAAGAGCATAAGTCCAAATTCTCTCTCTTTTAGGAACTTTCCCTTAATGCCCACATAAAAACTTTTTGTATTTCACTAGATATCTTAATCTGGAATGGATTTGTCCCTATTTAACTGAGCATGTCATGTCACTAAACCACAAAATGTAGGTTTGTTAGTAAGGACGTAAAATAGAATGGATAGTGGATAAGCAACTACAAGTCTCTTCCAGAGGTATTTTTTTAATCAATGAGATTTGAAGACATGAAATATGATCTACATGCAAGTGACAATCAGATCATAGAAATTTTCTGATTTACTCTTTATAACAATCCTGAAAATTAGGTATGTTGCAGATACCTTAGAATCTGATTCACAGGCCTATTGGGTCAACTTTGCCTTACTTACCAAAATAATCTTTAACTACAAACTAAAAATTCCTGTAAGTTATATCATTAAAACCTCCATGCTCTAAGGACAAAATTCCATCTTATTGTTTTCCATTTGTGACAACAAATTAAAGAAGATCCTGAGCCCAGTTATGCCTGTATCTTTGAGTCAATGCCACCATTGTTACTCTATTGTGTCTATAGGGTTGACTTTTTGGACGAAGGAATGTTTCTCTATGCTTTAAATAATAAAGCATTTTTTCACTCTCATTCATAGCCCTTGGGATGTTTCTAAAATTGTCTCACTGGAATTTTTTTCTACAAAGAGACTTTCCTAATGGTATAGATATACAATGTCAATTAACTACTCAAATGTGTTTCATTGTAATTGAATTGTTTTACATACATTTCTAGAATAAATAATTTTCACTTTTACATTTAGTATAACATTATTTACTTGTTTACAATGTATCTCTCAAACATTTCTTTAAAATGAGGGGTTTAATTTATAGTAAAATGTATATACCAAAAATACGCTATTCGAAATATGGAATCAGAATGAAAAGTTAAATTAAAACAAACTAAAAATTTAAGTTAGTATTGCCATGACAAAAATTGAAGTGAGTCTCAAATAAAGGAAATATAATAATTCATCTGGAAGAAGAAAAGTTTTAAATTTCCTTAACACAAATATTTCAATATGTTTTCCTACCTACATTTATGAAAGAGAAAAATGTTATGAGCAAGTTTTCAACAGTGATTTGGCTAGAAATATTGATATAGACTCAAATTGCACTGTTCTGTAAAATGTTCCATATGTCACGAACATGAATTGTGTACCTTTATTTGAATAATATGTGATATTTGTAACTAAAGGACAGAATTTAATCAAGATTACAAAGCTTATAAATGAATTAATATGGTGATTTATAATGTTAACTCTAATTTTAATCTCTTAAAATTGTATTTTTTTATAGATAGTTCTTTTTTCAGAACTCATCATGATAGAAATGTTAATTAAAGTATATACTGACGTGGAGGGGGCAGCTTCTTGAAAGAAGAGGACTATGTCACAAACTTCTCAAAAGAGTTAATTTCCTACACGACATCATTCTCTTAGGTAGATTTCCCTTTCTAAAGTGTGTGATTTAAATCTTAGGGAGAGAAAAGAACAATATATTCTATTTTGATGGGGAGGGGGAGAGTCTTACCTATTTGAATATTGTTATTTCATTTATGTATAAGCAGGTTGATCTACAAATGTTACAATATCATGAAGCATAATTTTGACTATAAAGGATTTGTACCTAAAATGTGGATTATTATTCTGCATCTATATTCAAAGTTTTGTTTATATGTGCTGTGCTTTCTCAGAATTTATATACTCTTCCTAAGAGAATGATTTATAAGCTGACATATACACACTTCAGGAAAGGATTTTTTTCTCATACATTGAATGTACAGTAAAATAACATTTCCAAAGCACTTTGAAAATAAATTGTAAGCAGGAAATATTATTAAATCAGAAAATATGCATACCTATGCATTAGTCTAGGCCTGTTAGGTTTCGTTTTAGAAACTTATAAACAGATTTCATATTGTATCAGTACATAATGAATTATGCAGGCTCACGCTTTCTGACAAGTATTCTTGAAGTTAAATGTCTTATAAAAAGTGCCTAAACTTTCTATTATTATCCTCCATACATGGCTTCCTGAACAAGTTTTTTTTTTTCCGTTTGTATTTTTCCAGCATTATTGAGAAATAATTGACATACATCATTGTATAAGTTTAAGGTATACAGTGTGATGCTTTGATTTACATATATTGTGAAATGATTACCACAATAGGTTCAGCTAATATCCATCTTCTCATATAGATATAATAAAAAGAAAAGAAAGAAGAGAAGAAGAAAGGGAAAAAATTCTCCTTGTGATGAGAACTCTCAGGATCTACTCGTTAATAACTTTCCTATATACCATATAACAGTGTTAGCTACAGTTATGTTGGATATTACATCCCTAGTATTTACTTGTAACTGGAAGATTGTACCTTTTGACCACCTTCCTCCAATTCCCCTCATCCCACTTCTGCTAACCACAAGCCTAATCTCTTTTTCTATGAGCTTGGTATTATTTAAGATTCCACATATGGCGGGTGCCTGGGTGGCTCTGTTGGTTAAGCGTCTGACTTCAGCTCAGGTCATGATCTCGCCTTCAGTGAGTTTGAGCCCCACATTGGGCTCTGTGCTGACAGCTCTGAGTCTGAACTTGCTTCAGATTCTCTGTCTCCTTCTCCGTCTGCCCCCCATGCCCCGCCCCCGCTCACACTCTGTCTCTCAAAAATGAATAAACATTAAAAAAAAATTTTTTTTAAGATTCAACACACGGGTAAGATCATATAGTATTTGCCTTACTCTGTATGACTTATCTCACTTAGTATAACGTCTTCAAGGTCCATCCATGTTGTTCAAGGGTAGGATTTCCTCATTGTTTTTTTTTTTGGCTCAATAATATACCATTGTGTGTTTGAAATATATATCATAACTTCTTTATCCATTCATCCTTCAGTGGGAACCGAGAATGTGTTTCCAGTCTTGGCTATTATAAATAATGCTATTATGGGGGCACCTGGGTGGCTCAGTTGGTTAAGCGTCCAGCTTCAGCTCAGGTCATGATCTCATGGTGCATGAGTTTGAGCCCCACTGGGGCTCTGTGCTGACAGCTCAGATCCTGGAGCCTGCTTCAGATTCTGGGTCTCCCTCTCTCTCTGTCCTGCCCCCACCTGTACTATCTCTCTCTGTCTCTTAAAACAAGAATAAATGTTTTAAAAATTATAAAAAAAATAAATAAATAATGCTATTATGAACATGGGGTGTAGGTATCTTTTTGAGTTAGTGTTTTTATTACCTTTGGATGTGCTCCCAGAAGTGGAATTACTGGATCATAGGTAGTTCTATTTTTAGTATTTTCAGGATCCCCCATACTGTTTTCCATAGAACTGTACCAACTTAAAATTCTACCAACAGTGCACAAGGGTTCCCTTTTTCTACATCCATACCAGCATTTGTTATCTGCTGTATTTTTTATTATGACCTTACTGTGGTTTAAATTTGCATTTTCCCTAATAACTAATGATGCCAAGGATCTTTTCATGTACATGTTGAAGTTTTGTATATCTTCTTTGGAGAAATGTTCAGGTCCTTTGTCCATTTTGTAATTGGGTTATTTGGTATTTTGCTACTGAGTGGTGAGAGTTCTTTATATCTTTTGGAACTTAACCCCTTTTCAGACATATGGTTAAAATATTTTTCCCATTCCATAGGTTTTCTTTTCACTTTGTTGATGTTTTCTTTTGCTGTGCAGAAGCTTTTTAGTTTGACATAGTCCCATTTGCGTATTTTTTTTATTTTGTTGCTTGTGCTTTAGGCATATATTCAAGAAAATCATCACTGAGATCCATGTCAAAAAGCTTTGCTCCTCTGCTTTCTTTTAGGAGTTTCATAGTTTCATATCTTATACTTATGCTTTTAATCTATTTCGAATTAACCTTTGTGAGTGGTGTAAGATATGGATCCAATTTCACTCTTTTACGTGTGACTATCCAACTATCCCCATCACCATTTATCACAGAGATTATCTTTTCTCCATGGAGTGTTTTTGGCTCCCTGGTTCAATATTAGTTGAGTATATATTCTGGGGTTTGTTTCAGGGCTATCAGTTCTGTTCCTTTGTTCTATTATCTGTTTTTATGCCAGTACCATATTATTTTGATAACTATGACTTTAAAGTATAGCTTGAAATCAGGAAGTGTGACACCTCCCATTTTGTTCTTACTTCTCAGAATTTCTTTGGCTATTTCTTTGGCTATTTTTATTTATTTCTAATTCATTCTTGGTAAGTTGTATATTCCTAAGAATTTTTCCATTTCTTTTATATTGTATAGTTTGCTGGTATACAGTTGTGATTCCATTTATATGTGATTCTTTTGTGATTCCATAAAATTTTAAGAGTGTTTTTTTCTACTTCTGTAAAACATGCCAATCGAATCTTAACAGAGATTACATCAAAACTATAGATGGCTTTCAATAGTGTTGACATTTTCAACACTTCTAGTCTGTGAACATGAGATGCCTTTCCATTTATTTATGTCCTCTTTGGTTTCTTTCAGCAGTATCTCATCATTTTAAGTGCAGGGATATTTCACCTCCTTACTTAGGTTTATTCCCAAATATTTATTGTTTTTGAGGCTATTGCAAATGGTATCAAATACTTTTTTAAAAAATTTCATTATTAGTATATAGAAAGTTATGAATTTTTGTGTGTTAATTTTGAAACATGAATCCATTGATCAGATCCTATTAGGGTTTTCTATACATAAAGTCATGTCATATCTGCAAATAGACAATTTTACCTCTTCCTTTCAAATTCTGATAACTTTCATTTCATTTTCTTGCCCTAGTACTCTAGCTTGGACTTCCAGTACTACGTTGAATAGGAGTGGTGAGAGTGAGCATCCTTGTCTGATTCCTGATCTTAGAAAAAAAAATGTTCATCCTTCCACAGTTGAGTATGATGTTAGCTGTGGGCTTGCCATAAATGACATTTATGTTGGGATATGTTCCCTTTATGGTTAATTTAAGATACTTTATCGTGAATGGATATTGAATTTTGTCATGTGCTTTTTCTGCATCTTTAGGATGATCATATAATTCTTTCATTCTACTAATGTGATGTATCACAATGATTGATTTGCATATATTAAAATATCCTTGTATCCCAGAGACAAATCCCTCTTGCTCATGATAATTGATTTCTTTTTTGAATGTGCTACTGAATTCGGTTTGCTAGTATTTTACTGAGAATTTTCACATCTATATTTATATTTAATAATAATGGCCTTATAAAATGAGTTTGAAAGTATACCTTACTCTTAGATTTCTTGGAAGAATTTGAGAAGGTGTTAATTCTTTAAATAATTGGTAAGATACCTGGTCCTGGACTTTTTTTCCTAGGAGATTTTTGATTAGTGATTCAACTTCTTACTAATAATTGGTCTATTCACATCTTTTATTTATTTCTAATTCATTCTTGGTAAGTTGTATATTCCTAAGAATTTTTCTATTTCTTTTATATTGTATTTTTGCTGGTATACAGTTGTTCACAGTACTACCTATGATCCTTTGAATTTCTGTGGTGTCAATTGCAATGTCTCCTTTTTTCACTTATAGTTTTGTTTATTTGGTTCCTTTCTCTTTTTTACTTTGGTTAGTCTGGCTACACTTTTGTCAATTTTGTCTATCTTTTAAAAGAACCAGCTTTAACTATGGTTAATCTTTTCTATTGTTTTCCTGTTTTCTGTTATATTTATTTCTGCTCAAATCCATATTATTTCCTTTCTTCTGCTAACTTTGGGCTCAGTTTGTTCTTTTTTTTTATTCCTTAAAGAATAGAATTAGGTTGTTTATTTGAGATATTTTCCTTCTTTATGTAGGCACTTATTGCTATGAAGATCTCTCTTAGAATTGCTTTAGCTGTGTCCCATAAGTTCTTAGTATATTGTGCTTCCCTTTTGATTTGTATCAAGAAACTTTTTGTTTCCCATGTGATTTCTTCTTTGATCCATTAGTTGTTCAGGAAAGTATTTCCATGTGCATGTGAATTTTCCTGTTTTCCTCTCATTATTGATTTCTAGTTTCATGTCTTTATGGTCAGAGAAAATGTTTAACATACTTTTAATATTCTTAAATTTACTAAGACTTCTTTTGTTACCTCACATGTGGCCTATTCTAATATAATGTTCCACATGAACTTGAGAAGATATATATTCTACTGTTGTTGAATAAAATGTTCTGTACATGTCTGTTCGGTCCACTTGGTCTATTGTGTTGTTAAAATCCACTGATCTATCCTTCGTTAAGACTGTGTAATTAGGGGCGCCTGGGTGGCTAAATTGGTTAAGCATCCAGTTCTTGGTTTCGGCTCAGGTCATGATCTCATGGTTCATGGGTTCAAGCCCCACATCAGGCTCTGTGCTGACGGCATGGAGCTTGCTTGGGATTCTGTCTCCCTTTCTCTCTGCCCCTCCCCTACTCTCTCTCTCTCTCTCTCTCTCTCAAGAATAAATAAACGTTAAAAAAATTTAAAAAAAGACTGTATGATTAATATCCCCAACTGTCATTATATCAATGTTTATTTCTTTTATCTCTGTTAGTTTTGCTTTATATTTCTAGGTGCTCCAATGTTGGACACATAAATATTTACAGCTGTTATATCTTTTTTATGTATTGACCATTTTATCTAATGTAATGACTTTTTGTCTTTTCTTTTTACTATTTGAATTTAATGTCTATTTAAATTTAGCTATTCCACATTTTTTAAAATTTTCATTTGTTTGAAATGTCTATTTTTATCCTTTCAATCTCAGTCTATATGTATCATCAAGGCTAAAGTGACTCTTTTGTAGGCGCATACTGTTGGATCTTGTTTTTTATTTTTTTTCCATTCAGCCATTCTGTGTCTTTTGATTGGAATTTTTAATCTGTGTATGTTTAATGTGATTATTAATAGGTTTGGACTTACTGTGTAATTTTGTTAATTGTTTTCTGGCTGTTTTATAGATCCATTGTTCCTGGTTTCTTATCCCTCTGTGTTTTGATGTCTTTTGATATCAAACCGCTTTGATTATTTTGTGTTCTTTCGTGTGCATACTACAAGATTTTCCCTTGTGTTAACCATGAGATTTACATAAAATATCTTAAACTCATAATATACTACATTAAACTGATAACAACTTTAGTAGAATTCATATACTTTACACTTTCACTTCTTCTTCCCCTCATATTTCAGGTTATTACTGTCAAAATTTACATGATTTTTATATTGTGTAACTAATAACAGGTTATTGTATTTATGGTTATTCTTGCTATTTTTTTTAGCGTTCTTTCATTTCCATTTCAAGAATTCCCTTTATAATTTCTCATAAGACAAGTCTGGTAGTACTGAACTCCCTCAGCTTTTGTTTGTTTGGGAAACTTAGTCTCTCCTTCATTTCTTTTTTTTTTTCTCTCTCTCTCTCTTTCATTTCTAAAGTACATCTTTGCTAGATATAGAATTGACATAGATAGATATAGTTGACAGTTATTTTCTTTCAATATTTTAAATATTTCACCTCATTCTCTCATGGCCTGAAAAGCTTCTGTTAAGAAAGCTATTTGTAGTCTGATGGAGGTTCCCTTCTATGTAACTTCTGTCTTTTCTCTTGCTGTTCTTAAAATTCTTTCTTTATCTTCTGCTTTTGACAATGAAACTATAATGTGTCTCATTGTAGTTCTATTTGGGTTCAATCTATTTGGGATCCATTAGGTTTCATGGATCTAGATATCTATTTCCCTCCCCAGGTTTGGGAGGTTTTCAACCATTATTGTTGGGTTTTGTTTGTTTGGTTGGTTGGGTTTTTTTTGGTTGTTTTGTTTTGTTTTGTTTTGTTTTGTTTTGTTTTGTTTTGTTTTATAGTAAGTTCCAGGCCCAAAGTGTGGCTTGAACTCAGGACCCTGAGATAAAAAGTCCCATGCTCTACCAACTGAGCCAGTCAGATGCCCCTTCAGCCATTATTCAGCACCTTCTGTCCCTTTTTCACTGTCTCTTCTTCTGGAATTCCCATAAGGCAAATTGTTTCTTTTTACTGTGTCCCATAATTCCCATAGGGTTTCTTCACTCTTTTTTCATTTTTATTCTTCTTGCTCCCTTGATTGCATAATTTCCAATGTCTTATCCTGCAGGTAGCTGATTCTTTCTTCTACATAGTTGAGTCTGCTTTTGAAAATCTATCGAACTCTTCAGTTTAGTTATTGTATTTTTAAACTCTAGGATTTCTGGGGTTTTTTTTATGGTTGCGATTTTCTTTTCAAACTTCTTGTTTTATTCATGCATTGTTAACTAATTTCGTTTAGGTCTCAGTCTGTGTTTTCTTGTAGTTCACTAAACTTCTTTAAGGAATTCTGAATCTTTGACAGTTCTTCTGAATTCATTTCTTTAGTGTCAGTTATTGGAACTTTATAGTTTCCTTTGATGGGGTCATATTTATCTAATTTTGGGGGTTCTTGATTCCTTACCTTGGTATCTTTGTACTTGGGTAATGGGGTTCCTCTTCCAGACTTTACAATTTTGCTCAGGCAGTGATAGCTCTTCATCGGTCAACTCAGTTTGGGGTTCCAGATGTGTCTGCTGGTAATGTCTGTGGGTATATGGGGCATGCTATTATGATCTATTCTGAGGAGAGGCAACTGTTTGCACTCTGAAGACTGTGTGGTTTCCTACTCAACTGAGGTTGTGGGATGGGCTTAACAGTTGCCTGAATTCTCTGGGTAGGCTTACTAGATGGCCAGGACTAGGTAATATACTGAGTAGTAGTGGGTGCTATGAATTAGCTTCTCTGCCCTGGCAGGGCAGCAGGTCAAAACCCAGGCCTTGTACAGCTTAATATTTGGGAACCTGAATCAGGCCTAAGTGTGCTTCCCAGGTTAGACAACCAGTATTGCTCTACAAACAGGGGAAGCCATGGGCTGTGCTTTCTATTTAAGTGCCACTGTACACAAGGCTGTTGAGTGGGCTATGCAGTTTCCTGTGACCTGTGGTTCAGTTCCTTGGTCAGATAGGCTGAAGGTTGTACTTAGCAAATGAGCAGTGCCATGGATTACATTCCCAACTCCTATAGCAGGAGAAGTAGCTCCAAAGCTGGAAAAACTCTTTGTTCTCTTGACTCAAGCCAACCTACAGACCAAGTTCCCTGACAGAGCAGGGCCAATGGCTGTGCTCTGCTAACTATTAGCTCATCTGCACTATTCTCAGCTCAAGTTCCACTGGGCCACACAACTTTCAGGTATTTTTCCCAGCTCTTCTGGTCAAATGGAGCCTGAAGCCACTCTCCATAGCAGGTTGGGCTATATCTCAGTCCCCTTGCCTAGGTGGGAGGGGTAGGAGCCACTCTATACTAATTTCAATTTCCCAAACAAGCATCCAACTGGGACTAATCAGGAGCTACCCTCAGCCTTGGGTATGAATGAATCCCCCTGCCTGTGCATAGCACAAGAAGTCTTCATGCCCAATACTGGTTTTGCTCTGGGGGTAATCTGCTCTCCTCACCTGCCTGTCAGCTCAGGTACCTTTTTGGCAGCTTGGCTTCCAGGTGTTTTCACCAGCCATTTGGGCAGATGATGCTGAAAGGCATTCTCCACCGCAGGTAGGGCTGTGACTCAGCACCTTGCATGTGCCTGAGCAACCAGGTTCTAGGTCAAAAAAACTCTTTGTGCGAGAATCTAAAGGAGACAAAATTGCAGTATGCTAAATTTCCTGGTCAAAATGCACCCCAACTTAGTTCTGGAGATGAGTAAAGATGCTGGTTGGGATTACTACTGGGCGCTGCAACTTGGCAACTTGGTCTGCCAAGATCTGTGTGCTGATTGTTACAACTCTTCACCCAATTCTCTGTCACAGTCAAATTCCCAGTGGTTGGGCCCTGCAGATTCCCCTGCAATTGCTGTGGTAGGAGATAAGAATAGGTGCTCCCACAAAACAACTCACAACTCCAGAGAAGGCTGGTTGTCCCTCACTGGACTCTCTTTTCCCATTGGAGGATCTGAAAGCTCAGGTGAGTCTTCTCCATGTGGTGCTGTGCTGGCTTGGAGAAGGGGCAATGTGGTCAACCTGTAGCCTTACCCTTCTAATGAAGTCTGTTTTGGTCTCTGAGGTGCAGGGGTATGCTTCAGTCTCATCCTGTGTTCTAGGCTTCTTCAGTGGTGTCTTGTTCTTAAATACTTGTTACTTGTTCTTGTGAGGGATAATGAAGGCAGAAATGACCTATATCATCATCTTCGTGATGTCACTATCTGTACTAATTAATGCAATTCATAGTCTGTTTATGGATTGAGAAACTCAGATGTAAAATACTTCAAAATATATGACAGTTATTTGTTATATGACCTTGAAAATACATTTATCTTCTATGTGGTATGGATATTCTGTCAAATTTGGGTATTGATACCTTCTCACAGCAAAGTTGATTTAACTGTAGAAATTTATCATAGAATAATCCATTTATTAATCCATTCAACAAGGTATTAAACACTAATATTGAGCCTATAAATACTAGTCAGTATAATATGTGTGTATAAAAAAAAATCTCTCCACTGTGATGTTCAACATTATACACACACGGCAATCTATAAAACAGCAAAGAAAATACAAATAAGTGAAACAAATCTTCTAAAGACACAAGACAAAGACCAAATAGCTAAATACTTAAACTCTTGCAGTTTTTAAGGAAAATTCCCTTCAGTGCTTCCTTTAGTAAAATGTTTATAATTTTTATATGATTTTTAAAAATCTAACTTATTATCTTGATTCCAAGGGTACATCAGATTACATACAAGCATTTTTAAGGATCTGGGTATATGGTATCTAACTTCCAAATGCTATATTTCATCTGGCTGCTAGAGTCACAGTGAAAATGCAGTAAATGACAGCTGATGCCTTGACAGTGAGGAAGGAATAAAAACTGAAAAATAAAATATGCCCAAGGTTAAAAATAGCATTTCCAAGGGCTATTTAGTGAATCAACAAATGTTACATTTAAACAAAATAGTAGCTCAAAAGAGTAAACACATATTTAGAGCTAGACTAAAACATGTAGGATAGTTGAGAGACCAATTGTGTGGCTCCTGATTCAAATTATATTCTATCAATATGTGTGTAATATTTATTTAATGGAAACAAAAGAAATATGTGTTTTACTAAATCAAAATTACATACTTTTGTCTTATATTTTAAAGAGATATTTATTTTGATATTCAATATATGATGTTTTTATTGCCAAGTTATATCTTAACCTGTGTAAAATTTTGGTAACAAAGCAATCCATTACCATTAACCAGCATTATTATATATATTATTTGCTTTGGGACTGAATTCTGACTTCAGATGATGTTTGCTAGCAATTGTTCTCTATTTATTAGTCCAATCTATATGTTTGCAGTCTTTCTTTCAAAAAATATCAGTGGAGATTTTTTCCAACTGTGAAAACAGATTTTTTAGAACCTATACCGAGCAATGTCTGAATTAAATTCTACCCTCTGGACTTTTCAGGACAAGATTACCTGAATTTCTTGTATTATTATTGTTACTGTTGCTGTTGTTGTTTAAACCAATTTCAATTGGAAATTAACCATAGATGTCTCACTCCTCCTTCCCAGTTTCCAAATAAATGTTCCCAAGGTTTTATTTTCTGAGGATTAATATATTAAACCTACAGCTAATGTAATACAGAAAGAATGTTATACATGCATATATGCCTCCAAAACGTAAATAATTTAAAAGGTTGCCTTTTCTCCCCAGTTTTTCTCTCTTTAGTAGTCTAATGACATAATTAGAAATGAACCAAATATGGCTCAGTATACATTATCTGCTACCTCCTAAGCTCAGAAACAAAATAAGCGTACCAACATTTGCTTTTTACCAAATGTAGAATGCAGAAACCAGTACTCCTAGTTCCAGACAATGCAGGCCGCTTAGCTTGGTGGCATGGTCATGATGTCGAGAAAGAAATAGTCATGTATGAGACTTCATCCTTCCTCTACTCATATACATTGCTCGACTGCTTAATTTTTGAAATTGTTTTCAATTTTTGAAGAGTATATCTCCGCATGACCACAGTGACTTATTACTAATAAGTTGTTATAGCAGAGTCTTCTGGTGCCGTTGGCAGCCAAAATAATGACTCCCAAGATGTTCATGTCCTAATCTCCAGAACCTGCGAGTATGTACCTTAAATGACAAAAGGGACTTTGCAGACATAATTAAGTTCTCTGAGATAGATAATTATTTGGTATTATCCATGTGGACCCAATGTAATCACAATGATCCTCATAGGAAGAAGACAGGAGAGTAGGATTCTGAGAAAGATTGGAATATGCTACTCTTTTGGCTATGAAGGTGCAGGAAGTGGCCATAAGCCAAGAAATACAGGCAGTGTCCAGAAACTGGAAAGGCAAGGAAACAGACTTTTCTTGTGCTCTCCAGAAGGAATGCAATACTACCTACACCTTGACTTAAGTCAGTAAAACCCACTGGAAATTTTGACTTGTAAGATAAGATTTGGACTTCTGATCTGTAAGAATTATACGGTAATAAACTGTAAGATTATAAATTTAAGACACTGAAGTTTTAGTAATTTGCTAGAGCACCAAAAGAAAGCTAAAACAGTATCATACCCCAAATCGCCACGTAGATTGGTGTCTCCACCCTCTTGTTGATCCTGGTGTAGGTACAGAAACTAATGTCTCATGTATGTGAACTTTCTGGATGATACCCTTTAATGATTGAAGCTGCCCAGCCCTGTGGTCCTGGGATTTATGCTACACCCTACCAAATTGGTACCACAACTCCAAGGCAATAACTGACTTGGATGGATGTAGAAGTGGCCCACTGCTCTGTCTCAAGTGGGAGCAAACTCAGTAGGACAAATTATATTACAGAGTTCCCCATGAGATCAGCTAGACTTCATCTGACACACATTTTCACAATTTCTACACCTTTCTTATCCTGCTTCTCTGACTCTTTTACCTGTTCTCTTGAGACAATATTCTTAATAAATTCCTAACATCCAATTACCCATTCCAAACTCTGTTTCTGGATAACCACCTAAAACACATACAAATTATTTTTTTTCTTAAATAAATCAATGTTGCGTCATAGATACCTTGTTTTCTTTATTCTTACAGCACTTAGAAGGTAGGTAAAATAAAACATTATGCTTTCAACATTTTCACTAAATTCAAATGAGACTAAGGATAAATTATGCTCTTTTTCATTTCTAATTAAGAAAGTCTTTAGCAAGTTATAAATCATTTATGTATTTATCTTTATCATTATTCGTTCAATTTCTGGTTAGAGTAACTAGATACTCTCTATTATATACCCTTCAAATTTGGAAACTTTTTATATCAACATTAAGAAAAATCATAGATCAAATTTATCAATTCCACCTAATGACTGTGGTAATATTTATTATGTTTTAACAGTGTGACTCCTTTTTAAAACTACTTAGTAAATTTGTTTATCTCTACTGTCATCAAAATAGTTTCATAGAAAAGAAAACTAACTACACACCCAGACTTTATATTTGAACTAATCATGCTACCATTAATAGAAAAGCACAAATTGTTGTTTTCAAAGCCCAGTGGACCCTCTTCCAAAATTATATGATCCCCAGAGCTGCAAAATTACTAACAGGACAGATACTTTCATACATATTAATTAACATTTTCAAAAAGGAAAAGAATACTCTTAATTGACAGAAAAAAATTTTTCAACACAGAAAAAATATTTTAAAAGTATAAAATTTAGGGGCACTTGGGTAACTCAGTTGGTTAAGCGTCCAACTTCAGGTCAGGTCATGATCTCATGGGTCATGAGTTCAAGCCCCGCCACAAGGCTCTGTGCTGACAGCTCAGAGAACTGGAGGCTGCTTCGGATTCTGTGTCTCACCCTCTCGCTGTCCCTCCCCCACTCACGCTCTGTCTTTCTCTCTCTCTCAAAAACTAAATAAACATTAAAAGTAATTTTTAATTGCTAAAATTATAAAAATTAAAGGGTGCTAGAAGAACATTCCCAATTTTCACTTATAGTGTTGTCTGAAAAATAACGCCCATGTTGCCACTTGTAGCAGCAAAAGGAGTAATAGAGTTTATTTAATCACTAGACCATTGACACAAAATAGATGAAAACCACATCCATGTTTGAAATAAATTAGAAAATATTAAATATTAACTTAAAGAGTTCACATTTTAAATATCTTGCTTTGGTAAATAATGCAGAGGTGATCACTTTTATAATATTTTAATTTGGGATTATTTACCTCTAATAACTTACCTCTATTTACATCTAAATTCTGAGATATTAAATAAAATGTTTGCCACTGAAATTGTGAAGTGTTAGACAACATAAAATAAACCATTCTGAGGAGAAATATTTTTGCATTCTTTCACACAGAAGCAACTTTTAGAGTTTGTGTATAATTGTAAAAGGAATAGTAACGTAGATAATGTATTCAGAAACAAGATAGTGAGTGGAATAATAAAGGAGGAAAAGTTTAAGTAGCTCAGAAAGAAAAAAATCCAACAAAACAATGAGACTATATTAAGCTGTTTTTCTTATAACTCCCAGTAAGTTATAATAAACAGAAATTACAGAAATTATATAGAAATTAATCCAAGTTCGTTAGGCTCCTTACATTTATAGATGCAAGCAACAGTAAATGCTGATAGGCCAGAATTTTGGGGTTTTGTTTCATTCTTTCTCCTTTCTTCTTCCTTTTTTTTTCTGCCTGAAACTCTCCTGTCTCCATGTTTTGAAACCCCAAAGGAGGAAAATAAGTGTCTCAAAGATAAAACACTTTCAGGATTGCATATCATCTTTCATAAAAAAAAAAATTTCCATTAAAACAACACTTTATGTATATTTAAAAATACAGCAAACCAATGAGCAGGAATGTTAAAATTCCCTGACCAGAAGGTTTACATGAAAGGATACTGCCTAAGGAATACTGAATTGATAAAATCTGGTAACAACACAATAATAACCAACTTGATATACTCTATCTACATAATAAGAACGTTAATTAGATAGCAGAGGCTTGCTAGTATAGTAAGACCTTTAAAATAAAATTATGGCTTCTCTCTCAAGTATCATTTTTAATAAGGACTTCTTTGTTTTTCACTATTTTTGTAGGTACTTAAACACTTTTATTTTTTATTTATTTTTTTCTGGGGATTCAATTTTGCTGGCAGCTTTATAAATCCCTTTGTATATTTTTTAATGTTTATTTATTTGAGAGAGAGAGAGAGAGAGCAAGTAGGAGAAGGGCAGAGAGAGAGGAAGAAGAATCCCAAGCAGTGTCTATAACATCAGCACAGAGTCCGATTCCGGGCTTGAATCCCCGAACTGTGAGGTCATGACCTGAGCCGAAACTGAGTCAGACACTTAACCAACTGAGCCACTCAGGTGCCCCCCACCCTTTGTATTTTTAAGGCAGATACCTTATTTGCTTATACATGGGAATAACTGAATATAATGTTAGGAAGCTGTCTTAGAGCCTTCTTGCTTAATATCTGCTCTGGGACATGTTTTAATAAAGTGTTTCTGAAGGATAACTATTATGTATGTTCTTTCTTTTCATAATACTTAATTTCTATTTACATTAAAAGACCATTTGTTGGAATTTTCTATGACAAATAATAAAGTTAGTCTTTAGACATTATGCCTTTTTTACCAGAATACAACCAAAAAAAATGGAATGCTTAATACAAATTAAATGTTCCCTAACTAGTGTTCACATGCTATAGAGCCTTTTAATACAAACTATTTTGTGGAAGATGGTGAACATTATGGTATGATAATGTAGATCCTTAAAAATAGTCTAATTTGTCCATCTGTGGAGAGTAGAGGGCAGTGTTCAAATGATCATTCACCAGATCTAAGTTGGGTTTTTGAAAGTCAGTTTGAATAGTAAAAGTAAAATTGGGAAATTTCCAACATTGTGTAATTTTACAGCTTTTGAAAAAAGAAATGAAAAAAGGCCTCTCAATATTGATCATCAGCTAGGTTAATCACATTGTAAAAGATCCCTGATGAACATAGATGCAAAAATTATCAATAAAATACTAGCAAATCAAATCCAACAGTACATTAAAAGGGTCATTCACCACAATCAAGTGAGATTTATTTCTGTGTTGCCAGGGTGAGTCAGTATTCACAAATCAATCAATGTGATACACCACATTAATAAAAGAAAGGATAAGAACCATATGATTCTTTCAATAGATGTAGAAAAAGCATTGGACAAAGTATAACATCTATTCATGATAAAAACCTTCAACAAAGTAAGGATAGAGGGAATATACGTCAACATCATAAAGGCTATATACAAAAAACCCACAGCTAATATTGTCCTCAATGGAGAAAAACTGAGAGCTTTTCCTCTACGATCAGGGGCAAGACAGGGATGTCCATTCTCACCACTGTTATTTAACATAGTACTGAAAGTCCTAGCCACAGCAAACAGACAACACAAAGAAACAAAAGGCATCCAAATCCTCAAGGAAGAACTTTTACTATTTGCAGTACTCTATATAGAAAACCCAAAAGACTCCCCCAAAAAAACTGCTAAAACTGATACATGAATTCAGTAAAGCCACAGGATACAAAATCAATATACAGAAATCTGTTGCTTTTGTTTACACCAATAATAAAGCAGCAGGAAGAGAAATCAAGGAATTGATAACACTTATAATTGCACCAACAACCATAAAATACCTTGGAATAGACCTAACCCAAGAGGGAAAACGTCTGTACTCTGAAAACTATAAAACACTTATGAAAGAAATTGAGAAAGACAGAAAAAAATGGAAAAAACATTCCATGCTCATGGACTGGAAGAAAAAATATTGTTAAAATGTCTGTACTATCCAAAGCAATGCAATGCAACTTAATGCAATGCCTATCAAAATACTGACAGCATTTTTCACAGAGCTAGAACAAACTATCCTAAAATTGGTATAGAACCATGAAAGACCCCAAATAGCCAAAGAAATCTTGAAAAACAAAAACAAAGCTGGAGACATCACAATTCCAGACTTTAAGTTGTATTACAAAGCTGTAGTGATCAAGCCAATATGATACTGGCACAAAAACAGACACAAAGATCAATGGAACAGAATGGAAAACCCAGAAATAAATCCATAACCAAATGGTCAATTAATCTTCAGAGCAGAAAAGAGTATACAATGGAAAAAAAGTCTCTTAAACAAACTGTGTTGGGAAGACTGGACAGCAACATGCAAAAGAAAAACTAGACTACACAAAAATAAATTCAAAATGGATGAAAGACCTAAATGTGAGACAGAAAACCATCAAAATCCTAAAGGAACACAGGCAGTAAACTTTTTGACCTCAGCCACAGCAACTTCTTACTAGACATGTCTCTTAAGGAAAGAGAAACAAAACCAAAAATAAACTGTTGGAACTTCATTAACATAAAAAGTTTCTGGAGCGCCTGGGTTGCTCAATTAGTTAAATGTTTGAGTTTGGCTCAGGTCATGATCTCACGGTTTGTGAGTTAGAGCCCCACATTAGGCTCTGTGCTGACAGCTCAGAGCCTGGAGCCTGTTTCCAATTCTGTGTCTTCCCCTCTCTCTCCCCCCTCCCCCACTCACACTCTGCCTCCCTCTCAAAAATAAATAAACATAAAAAAAATTTTAAAGAAAAAAATAATAAAATAAAAAAATAAAAAGTTTCTGCACAGCGAAGGAAACAATCAACAAAACTAAAAGGCAGCCAGGGAACAGGAAAAGATGTCTGCAAATGACATACCAATAAAAGGTTAGTATCCAAAATCTATAAAGAGTTTATAAAACTCAATACTCAAAAAACAAATAATTCAGTTAAAAATGGGCAGAAGAGGGATGCCTGAATGGCTCAGTCAGTTAAGCATCCAACTCTTGGTTTCAGTTCAGGTCATGATCTCTCAGCTTCATGGCATTGAGCTGTGCATCGGGCTCTGTAGTGACAATGCAGAGCCTGCTTAGGATTCTCTCTCTCTCTCTCTCTCTCTCTTCCTCTCTCTCTCTCTCTCTCTCTCTCTTTCTCTGCCCCTCCCCCACTTGTGCTGTCTCTGTCTCTCCCAAAAATATATAAATATTTTTTAAATGGGCAGAAAACATGAGTAGACATTTTTCCAAAGAAGACATACAGACGGCTAACAGACATATGAAAAGATGCTCAACATCACTCATCATCAAGGATACACAAATCAAAACTACAATGAGATATAACCTCACACCTGTCAAAATGACTAAAATTAACAACACAGGAAACAACAGATGTTGAGAAGGATGTGAAGAAAAGGGAACCTTCTTGCACTATTGATGGAAATGCAAACTGGTGCAGCCACTCTGGGAAACAGTATGGAAGTTCCTCAAAAAGTTAAAGTTAGAACTACTCTATGACCCAGCAATTGCAGTACTAGATACTTACACAAAGGATACCAAAATACTGATCTGAAGGGACACATGCACCCCAATGTTTATAGCAGCATTATCAACAATAGTCAAATTATGGAAAGAGCCCAAATGTCCATCGACTGATGAATGGATAAAGGAGAGGTGGTAGGTATATATACACACATAATGGAATATTACTCTGCCATCAAAAAAGAATGAAATCTCGTCACTTTCAATGACATGGATGGTGCTGGGGAGTATTATGCTAAGCAAAAATTCAGTTGGAGAAGGACAAGTACCATATAATTTCACCCATATGTGGAATTTAAGAAACAAAACAAATGAACATGGGGGGAGAGAAGCAAACCATGAAGCAGAACAAACTGATGGCTATCAGAGGACAGGTGGGGAGCAGGGGGTGGGTGAAATAGGTGATGGGGATTAAGGAGTACACTTGATGTGTACCATTTGTATGTAAGTCATGAATCACTAAATTCTACACCTGAAATGAGTATTACGCTGTGTGTTCACTAACTGGAATTTAAATAAAAACATGGAATAAAAAAAAAGAACATGTAAAAAATAAATAAAAATATCCTTTTTAAAACTCTTTTTAAAGTTTCTTTTGAGAGAGAGAGAGAGAGAGGTAGAGCAAGAGGGACAGAGATTCCCAAGCAGGCTCCTCACTGTCAGCACAAAGCCCTCTCTGAGATTTGAACTCACAAACCATGAGATTATGACCTCAGTCGAAATCAAGGGTCGACTGAGCCACCCAGGTACTCATCACATCTTTATTAAGAATAGGCCATGTTCTAGGTATTGTTTTAAATGCTGAGGTAATAACACCCATGAGAGAAACTGTAACATTTTTCCTAATGTAGTCTCCTTTTAAAATGAAGAAACAGATAATATATAAGAGAACTAAATAAAGTACATAGTATATTAATGATATTGCTAAGAAGACCAAAAAAAGCATGTGAGGATGATATTGGATGGGGGCGGGGTTAAGGTTTATTTGGGTGGTCAAGAGACTTTCAGGAGAAGGTGACTTTTGAATAAAGAGAAGACATATGAAAGTGAGTTGGCAAGCCATAGTGATGCTCTGAGAAGATCATTTTTTTTCAAAGAGACTAGCAAGTACAAGTATTTGAGGCAGAAGCTTGAATGGTGTGTGGGAACTACAGGAAATCCATAGTGCCTGGAGTAGGGTCAGTGCAAGGAGAGATTGGCAGTGTGGTCAGAGTGGAATGGAAAGCAGATCATGCAGGCCTTGGTTATGAAGAATTTTTGCTTTTACTTTGAGTGACTTGAGAAGCCATTTGAATGCTGTGCACATGAGTGATATGTACTCGCTTAGTGTTAGCAGACCATTCTGGCTATTGCACAGACAAAACACAAAAGAATGGCAAAGGGAAGACAGTGATACCTATTAGGAATACATTGTAATATATTAAGCCAGAGATAACTGTGGCTTAAAGTAAGTTTGTGGCATGTTGGATGCTAGGTTTTGTTTTTGTTTTTGTTTTTTTTTTCTGAAAAAAAAATACCAATAGGATTTCCTAATAGAACATCTATGGAATATGAAATAATGACAGAAGTCAAGAATGGATCAATATTTCAACACAGGCTCTAAGCAAATGGAAAGTGGAGTTGTCATTATCTGGAATGAAGAATACTTAGGAGGAGTAGGTTTGAGGGCAACTATCACATGAGGGAATCAATGTTGCACATGTTAAACTGGAAATGCCTCTAATATACCTGCATGGAGATTTAGGTAGCTGGATGCATAAGTCTACAATTTAGAAGAAAGACTTTTGCTGACAAAAAAAAGGTAAGAAGTCATCAGCATTCAAATAGTACTTAGAAATTACAGTAATTATCCTGTGCTATTTTACAAAATGGCACATTAGCTTTATCATTTCCTTAAATGTTTTGCTTTATTAAAGAAAAAGTATAAAAGTAACATAAAAAGCATGCATCTGACACCTAGAATTGCCATTTTAAAATTTTATTATAATTGCATCTGTATGTTTTTTAATAAAATTAATAAAGTGATAGGAATAAAGTAAAAGTTCCTTTGGTCCCATCCCAAATGTTATGCCTATTTCTACTCCCACAACTTTATTTCTTTCTATTGAGAAGTTTTTTAATTCTATCAATTATATATTCCCCGTCTAGCACCATTGCTTACCATTACTACTTCTGAAAGCACTTTATTTCAAGAATTTCTAAACATTTTATCCACTGATAATCCCTCTCCAGTTTCATTTTTTGTATGTAGGAAATATGGATTTATGTATTTCTTCTATTCACATATTTTTATTAGTGTTTTCTCAAGAGGGATACAAAATAAACACATATTTTAACCATACTGTTTTAAATTGATCATTTCTTAAACCTATTTTCCATTTAATCAGTCAATATTATATCCAAATCACAATGAAGAAAGACTGTCTAGAGTATATGACCTCTGTACCCTGGGAGTCTATAATCTAATGGAGAAGAACTATATAAGCCAAAAGTGAAAGGCTTGTACATTTGACCCTTGAACAACCATCATAGGGTTGGGGCACTGAATCTCACACAGTAGAATATCCAGGTATAATTTTTGACTCTCCAAAAACTTAACTACTAACACCCTACTGTTGACTGGAAGCCTTACCAATAACATAAACAGTGGATTAACATGTATTTTGTACGTTATGTGCATTATATACTGTATTCTTGAAATAAAGTAACCAAGAGAAAAGATGTTATTAAGTAGGTCACAAGAAAGAGAAAATACATTTCCCATACTTTACTATATTTATTGAAAAAAAATCTGAGGATAAGTGGACGCGTTCAAACCTATGTTGTTGAAGGGTCAACTGGACTATAAGACAGGTACTGCAGAAAAACTAATGCCCCTCATTTTGACTTATGTATGGATATTTCATTCCTGTCTTACATTATAGAAAAACTATAGAAAAACTATGGAGCTTAGTTATCTCTGATTCTTGAAATACTCCTGATTTCTGTAGGAGGATCAGCTTCCTTTTCTTCTGAATATTTGTCTGAAAGCATTTACATTTCAAATAACTGCACACTGCCGAGTAGCTATTTCTTATTTTTTTCCATTTTCCAAAATTGTGTTGCTATCTCTTGTCCAAAGATGCCTTCTCTAGTGTTTTCTCTTTCGGTTTTTATTTTTATTCCTTTCTTTCGACTTGGGGCTTGGAGGATTTGAGGATGGGATGGAAATAAAGACAGGTTTAACTGGCAGTCTATATTTTTTAACAAAGGGTAAATTCAATAAGTGTAACTGTTGGCTATATTCAAATTTTGACCTTTGTACCATCCCTCAATTTGAGCTTTTTTTTTTTTTTCCTGCCATGAACTTACAATATTTAGAAAGAAGTTTGGAATCAATTAAAAATATAAACTATGTTGGGGCACCTGGGTAGCTCAGTCAGTTGAGCGTCTGACTTTGGCTCAGGTCATGATCTCATGGATTGTGAGTCTGGGTCCCCCCATCGGGCTCTGTGCTGACGACAGCTCAGAGCCTGGAGCCTGCTTCATATTCTGTGTCTCCCTCTTTCTTGCCCCTCCCCCACTCACAGTCTGTCTCTCTCCCAGAAATAACTAGACATTGGAAAAAATTTATATATATATATATATATATATATATACACAAACACACACACACACACACACACACATACACACTATATCTACAATATACATGTCCCATTTATTCAAGCCTAGAAACTTCACAACTTTTTTTTAATTTTTATAGATAAAACATATAGATGCATAGCTCACATATATATAAACACATATATATGACATAGAGATACTTAGTATAATATAAACACTTAATATTATTTAATATAATAGTATTACTTTATATAGTTACTGAAGAATCACTTTAGTTATAAGTAATCATTACTCAGCATAATTTCCATATATTTACATTTTTACATGTATTTCCTCAAACAAGTTATTAGCTTCAAAAAAGAGCACCCAGTTTGACATCTTACAACATATCTTCTTAAAATAACTGCAACAGCACATGTAACTGTCAACAGATTACATTAAAATGAAGAGACATAACAGAAAATAGTATATAACCATGCATTGACATTGTAGATTTTAGAGGTGTTTATACTTTGTTAATGATATTTATTTTCAGAAGTTACTTGTCTCAGTACAACCTTTTGTATCCTTATATTTTCTGGCTGAGGTGAAGACCTCAGGGGTTGTTCTTGCTTCCTTCTCAGGCCCCAGCATCTTGGTTTCTCAAGGAAAACATCTCCTTGCTCTTACGCTGGTGGCTGCTGCACTACACGTTCATGTTTGGAACTGTTGTTCTCGCCTTTTCCAGGAGCTCAGTGTCTTACCTTTGTCATCTCTTGATGACAACTCACTTTCTTAAGTGAGGAAAAGGTAAGTTATTTCAACCCTTGCTCTTGTTATAGCAATTCTGGTTTAATTTTCTTCTTCTACAGCTTTGCTTGCTCATAAAAAAAAAAAGACATTATATTTTTCCACTAACCCCTTACTTTTACCCAGAAATATTCCTCATTCACTTTTTTCTTACCCGTTGACTATTGACACTCAAACTACTATTCGATTTTTAGTTTAATTTCTTCTGAAATAACTGTAGTTATTCTTCCTAACATAAATGACTAGATACTCCCACAAAACATTTTTAAAATATTCCAATATTCGACATGGATCAGACAATTTAGAATTTTCTAAATACTCATTTTAAAATGCTTAATGATTTGAAAGATTTTTAGTAACAAATAATAAATTTCACACCAATAAAAACATACAATAAGAGGACTTAAAAAAAAAAACTTCATGGATGGCAAATGCTGTTAATATTGGAGAGGAGAAAAATGCCTATCACTCACCAATCAAGATCTAATTTTTCTTAGTGGCATTTCTTACTGGTATTCCTACTACTTCTCCAAATCAGGCAACCAGGATTTATATTCTTAAAATATGTCATATTTATTCTAGATCATAGATTATATCAATAAATAAAGAAATATGTTTGCTCTCACGAAGCTGTTATTTCTGTGTCAAATAATATTAATTCAATACTTTAATTTGAAACAACATAAGTAGCAAATTTCATTATTATTTGATTACGTCAAATAATTCTTGTGTGTAGCCATAAAAGGATATAAATCACCAAAATATCATTCAGCAGTAATTTATTAAACTCTAATGACTGAAAATTTAACAGAATATATTACATTTAGATTTCACATTAAAGAGAATGTGAAATAAGTAGATTAATTATAAAAATATATAATTATTGATCACCTATCCAAAAAAAAAAAACTTCTTTACTATTCCATCGCTGAAGATTTTTTTGACATAGTAAAATTGAAGAAAAATTCTTTCACATGAAGAGCTTATCATTAATTTCCTTTGTCAGCCTTTTCAGTGCAAGTTTTTCCCAAACCTCCATAAAGCAATAATTGATATCAAAGGGATTCCTTTTGATGCCAAAAGTCAGCAATCAAACATATGGTTTTGCCATGTAAATATGTAATTAACTTTTTTTTCCCCAAAGCATCAAGGAAAAACATAGCAATAGTTACTATATATTTTTGGACATTTAAAAACTTCAGAACGTTTTAAGGAAATGCAGCTGACAAATTATGCATCTCTTTTAGTAGGTCTTTTCATGTTCCAGTTATTTGGATTATGAAGAAAACACTTCATTGTAAGAGCTTCCAATGTACTCAAGTGGAAATATATTGTAATGAAAAAGATAAGTCCATATGTTATGAATTGGCAACAGCTGTTCCACTTTCATCCTATGGGATGAGAGAGGAACAGAAACTGGAACACCTTGATGAATATTAAAATGCCAAGAAATAGGATACTGGCATGATAATTCCACAAGTATCACATTCTTTGTGGTAATATCATTAAATCTAATGGCAGAGTGACAAGATACTACATCCACACATTGCACTTATCTCAAAATTGAAAAAAATGTCAATCAGTCTAATAGTGTGTATGTGTATATATTAAGGCGGCTTCAATTTCTTTGATTTATTTTACTGAATTAGCCAGGTGTCCCAAAACATTATAGATACAATCTTAGCAAGGGCATATGTATAAAACTTAACATCGGCCAATAAAAAAACTTTTTTAAAAGCTAAAATAGACTTTAGTTAGGGTCTTTATCATGTAATGTAATAGCTAAAATTATGTACCTAATAAAACAGGGTGCTTCAGGAAGTACAGAAAATTACATATTATGCTTTTTTTTTTTTTTTAATGAAATAGTTGTGTGCTAAGTCTCAATTCAATTTGCATCTGCCTAACCGTACGTGTAAAGCTGCTTTGGTGGTTAAGGGCAAAAGATTTCAAGCCAGCTGCCAGGAACCACATACAAATTTTACTATCAACTATTTGTGTAACTTTGTGCAAGTAAGTTAAACATTCTATGCCAAAGTTTAATCATCAACTCTATATATTGTTGGAGATTTATCATGCTAAGTGCCATTAACCTCATCTGGTACATATGGTGAATGCTTAATATATATTAGCTTTAATACTTCCAGCTGTAGGGGACATGGGTTGAGTAAAAATTAAAAAGATGATGTCTTAGCTAGAATTTATGAAAGCAGCTTTATAAAGACCTTCAGTTACAGATTTTGGATTTTTGCTAAGAAAACTAGTTATCGCAGAATGTTTTAGGTTAGGAAAATGTTATAATTTGACTTTAGGTTAGGGAAGAAAATCAGTGAATTTATAAGAAAACCTTAGATTAAAATGTAGCTAAAAGAGAATTATGACTGACATCTGGAATTTGATTGCACGGTATTAAATTAATTTAAGCCAATGGCAGTTTTTAAGAAGTTTTAAGAAGAAAAGAGAAGGAATGGAAAGGCAGGCCAGGAGTTTGTTATGCACCAGGATGAATAGGATTTAATGACTGGGTATGAAAAGAATAGCTGAATATAAGGACCTTAAAATTTAGTAATTAGAAAAACTATAGCTCACTAACAGAATCAGGAAGTGCATGAGAAAAAGAAAAACTGGGCTAAATGGAAAGAAATAACTTAAGGGCAGTTAGTTATATGCATATAGTCTTTTAATGTGAAGATTCTAGATAATGTTTTTCTAGTGTGTATATCATGTAGATAATTTTAAACTATTATATACATGTATCTCCCTGGAAATAAAAATTTGAAATATTTTTATGAAGAATTTTAAAATGGTTAAAGCTAATTCTTCTAAATATCAGTATGATTAAAGTTATAGTAAAAATCACAATACCAATTTTTTATTAAATGATAAATTATTTAGCATTTTTAGCTGTATCTTAACTGTAATTTTTGTGATGATTAAATCTTTTCTAATTCTCTCAGCCATCATTATAACCAAGCAAATACTACTTTAATTGTTTTTTCCATCACTGCAAGTGATCCTTAACCTATAGTACCATTATGTCTATTGATCTAAATTTTCTTTTTTTTTTTACTTTTGTCTAATGTTTATTTTCATTTTTGAGAGAGCGAAGGACAGAGTATGAGTGGAAAAGGGGCAGAGAGAGAGGGAGACAGAATCCGAAGCAGGCTCC
The DNA here is from genome assembly GCF_027475565.1 of Acinonyx jubatus. NCBI lineage: Eukaryota > Metazoa > Chordata > Mammalia > Carnivora > Felidae > Acinonyx > Acinonyx jubatus. Next base: position 43,863,688 of record NC_069384.1, read on the forward strand.
AGGCTCTGAGCTGTCAGCACAGAGCCAGACACAGGGCTCAAACTCACAAACCGCAAAATCATGACCTGAGCCGACGTCAGATGCTTAACTGACTGAGCTACCCAGGTGCCCCTATAGATCTAAATTTTCAATAAAGTTCATTTTATTATGAAGAAAGGAATTATTTATTTATCATGGCATATACGTATATAAACACTTTTATTAATTCTCTCTTTGGGAGAATCCAAGCAGAGCTAGAGAGGAGATAAAATATGTTTAATTTTTAGCTTTAAATATTCCACTGTGTATCCTCTCTACTCATTCTGTTATGAAGTAGTTGAATTAGGTATGAATAGTTTGACAAGTCTTTTTTTATTTTATTTTATTTTATTTTATTTTATTTTATTCTATAACTTTTTGATAAGTCACTTTAGAAAAAAAGAAAGAAATTCAAACTGTATTGTCAGGGAAAACTTCAAAGAAAAGATTGAACTAACAGCCATTCCTGTAAGAGGACATATTGGAGATAGACAAAGAGGAAAGAAAAATTCAGACAGAGGAAAGGTGTCTATTTAAAAGAAGATGAGTATTTCTACCACTGTAGAACTATTAGATAATAATATTGCTGGAATAAAGTCTTTAGGTAGGAAAATATTGGGGCATAAAGGCAAAAAATGCACTGAGTTAAGAACTTTGAATGATACTGTACCTACTATACTGTGTCCATCATTGTTATTCATTGGGGAGTTTCCTAAGGATTAATCTAATTCTGCCATGGTCTGCATTCATTGTAACTCTTCATGCACTCACATACACGCAAGATATACAAACACCCTCACCTTGTTTCAGGAGAACTTACAGTAATCCAGGATTCTGGACTAACTGGTGTTTGAAAAACGAGTTGGTGGGGTAAAGTGCAGGCAAAATTCAGAAACAAGCCATCCTCTGAGTTCCTTCCATTCATCTCTTTATCCTTCTGAAACTGATATCCTTGCCCTTCTCTTTCTCTCAGTCATTTCTGGAGGCCATTTTGGTTTCTCTTACCCATTTTCCTAAGGAATATCTTATTCCATCTCCCAAAAGGAGACAAACGGTATCACTGGAAAGTCTATTATTTTGGTACTAAAAGTGAGAGGTTCTTTCAATCCTCATTTTCTGAAAAATGGGAAATACCTTTCCACCTGAAAGTGAGAAATATTAAGAAAAGGGACATGCACATTGAACTATATAATGAATACAGCAAGATATAACCTTGCTTCAGTATGATAAAATGATTAGATTTATCCTCTAGGTAAGGAATTTTTTTTTGTCTTGTATTATACTGTGTCCCTACACCAAGTGATGTCCTGATAAATCCCGAGAACCTGTAAATATGTTACCTTATATGTCAAAAAAAAAAGACTTTGCAGATGGATGTGATTAGGTTAAGGATACTGAGATAGGAAAATTATCTAAATTATTGATGTGGGCCCAATGTGATCACAAGGGTCATTATAGAGGAGATAGAAAAGGCGTAACTAGAGAAAAATTGTTGTGACAACAGAATCAGAGGGAGAGAGAGAGAGAGACTAGAAGATGCTATTCTAGTTCCTTTGAAGATAAAGGATGGACCACACACCAAAGAATGCAGGCAGCCTCTAGAAGCTAGAAACGGCAATGGAACTTGTTCTTCCTTAAATCCTAGGGAAGAAATTCAATCCTGGTGACCATTTTAGACTTCTTTCCTTCAAAACTATAGAGAACTAGTGAAGGAGATTAGGTAGACATTAAGATGCTGTTATGAAGTTATCCATGTGGGATTATGAAATCCTAGACTGAAGAGACTATAGTGTAAATAGAAAGAAAGGATTATTTATAAGGAGAAAATTTTGGATGGAATACAAATTATTTTTAGGGCCAAAGAAACATAAATAGTTTAAAACATATCCTTAATTTGGGTTTTGAGCATGGATGAGTAGGATTACATAACTGAAAAATAGAAATTACAAAAAGCAAATGTGATTTGGGATTAAAACTGGTGAATTTAGCTTTCTGCACAGATTCACAATTAAGTGATCATTCATGCGTTTATGTATGTCATGTCAAATCGGGATAAAAAATAATGGTCAATACTATTTCAGGTAATCATAAAATATTAAAGTTAAAGATGGTGTTTGAGTATTATAAAAATTCTACAAAGAGTTCTCTATATTTCCCTGGTCATCCTGTACTCTTTATAAATACCAAAGGCAATGATCCTCTCATTTTACTTGGATTCTGCAGAAAGGGAGGAATGTGTATTATCCCCATATAATCATAAAAAATTATAAGATTGCAAGATAATTATTTACTGTATACACATCTAGTCCATGGAGGTATAGGACTTGATTTAAATTCCTTAAAATTAGGATGAGTCCACAATGCCTTTGTAGCTATTCTCCAAATGTTTGTAAGTCTTAGTTTAATGCATAATCAGTAAAAGCTCCAATATAAAGGGGCACTGACTGGCTTGGTCAGTGGAGTACACAACTCTTGACCTTGGGGTTATGGGTTTTGACCCCACATTGGGTGTAGAAATTACTTAAAAATCAAATTTTTAAAAAATCTCCATTATAAAAATAAATCCAAAATTAACCTCAAAATATATATTTAAAAGGGAATATAAATAATATGATAATTCCTTACATAGCTAATGCTTAACTACAATAATGCACTTATAAATGCAAGAACTATAAAACAATTTCTTTTTACAATATTACTTGCAAATGAAAATGTAACTATGCCCAAACTTATCCAATTATCTGAATGTATATTATTTATATTAAATCTCAAAATAACTTTGTCCTTGTTGTGTTAGTAAAAACCCTAACATTTATTCCACTCTCAGCGATTATTACATTGGCACTCCTTTTCAATTACTCATCACATGATAACCATATAAAGTCTTTTCTGTCAGAAACCTTAACACCAATACATATAATAGAGGTTTATTTTGAAATTATTTTAAAAGAAAAACATTTAAAATAATGCGATTATAGGCATCTAGCTTTGCAAAATTAAATATGAAATAAATGTTTGCTACTTTTAGAAGGAATATATAGGCATTATCAAAAGCTTCTTTAACTTTCTCTATTGTCTTCTTTTATGAAACTGCTTAGCAATCCTCTATGCAGCTAATTCTAGCTTTCCACCAAAATTATCTATAAATAAGGAGAAGATAACACTAAAAATAGTATTAAATTTTCTATTGAAATATTAGCCAAATTTAAAGTCAGATTTCTTATACCCAGACTTCTCCTCACCATAAAGAAGTTATCAATGATAAAAGAGTTATCAGCCTAATATTTGTTTTAAAACATTAAAAAAATAATTTGGAGAAACTATAGCAAATTTTAATTTTTTTCTTTTCCCATATCCTTTCTCACTTCCCTCCTCAAATAATGGCCCTCAGTGCTTTCATGACAACTTATTTGGTCCACTAAGAAGAACATACCAAAGTACACACAGAGAATGAATAAATTCATTGGGTCTTTAAGTAAATTTTAGAAACTTAATGGGACAACTAGATTTTTAAAAGCTGTTTTTATGGGCACATTTCATTGTTTGTTCCTTACTCTGAGCTTTAGGTATCAATATTTAATGAACAAAAGAAGCTGGGTAAAAAGTCTACCCACAATCCTAAATTGGCTTGGGAAAGTATGGTAGAATTACAAGACTACATTCACCCAGGGAAATTACTGTTTCAGGGTTAGGATTTGGGAAGCCAGCAGTAAAGATGTGTATAGATAGACTAGATTTATGGAACCGGACTTCAAGAGACAATTTACACAAGAACTGGAGAGGTACTGAATAAGACATTAGGCTTTTAAGAAGGGTAAGCTTTTCATCATAGGAAAAAGGTATATTTATTTTTTAAATATGGACTGCTATCACTCTGGTGAGTTGGAAAAGAAACATGATATTTAATGTTAGTAGAGGGTTCCTGCCACCTCATCCCCTTAGACTAAGTCCCTAAGTGGGCTACTCTCACTCATGAGCTTACACAAATACTTTTTTTTTTTTAATATTAGCAAACTGATCATAACTTCCTTCCTTTCTTTCCTTCTCTCTCTTTCTTTCTTTCTTTTTCTCTCTTGTTTTCTTTTTTCTTTCAAAAGATATCTTTATTTCTTCAACAAAGCCCTCTAACTGTGACTCTCTCAGCTTGTACAACCCATATTTTCTGCAAGGATGAAACCCACAGCCTCCAGCATTGCCTAATTTAGTTTGTCAAGTAATTACAACTATAAACCAAAGCTTGCTGCTCATCTGTTTCAGGGCTGACCTACCTCAAGTCAGGGTGAGAGGGCAATGAAATGCAGGAGGATGACAGACACTCAGGGGTACTCCTGAGATGCAGGAACACCAGCATTAAGGGAAGTAAAACCAGCTTTGGATAGGGGCTCAGAAGTTACATCCCAGATGTGCTTAATGGACACAACAGGTCACCTCCTCATACTTTACAGACCTGGGCTTCCCCCTCCTCTGCTCCAACATCAAACAGAGGGTTGTTTTTCCAAGATGTACTGCCAACCCAGGACCCCAGGGACCTGTGCATTGGCCTCTGCCAAATTTTAAATGCCACCTCATGAAGAATAGCAGTTGACAATAGAAATTACGCAGTGATGTGGAGTCGGGTTCGTGCTGCACATCTGCACGCTGCTTTTTATGAATCCTGCTCCCCCCTCTACCACACTCATGATAGCAACTTTGTACATAACTTTATCAAGAAAATACAGTGTGACCAAATAATTTATAAAGGATTCAAAAGTCAAGTAATTTAATGCATCAAGCACCAAGTTACTAATTTAGAGCCTTAAAAGGCATCTGAATCAACAAAGCATAGGTCACTGTCCTTACATGACACAACAGACAACTGGATTTAGTCCAAGTCTCTTACATACATGTGCGGCCACCTTGCTTTCATGTCTATGTCAGTACTTTTTCATATGGCAGAGAAATTAAACTATTCCTCTTTATGATCACTGTTGCTCAGAGTTATTTCTGGTATATGCAGCCAAAATTAATACTAGCTAATACGGATACAGGTAGCATTATTTTCTATTTGACTTCTTTACCACAAAACTTCAAAAATAATTTTATGTATATTACTTCATAATATCATAAAGCATATATAACATAAATATATATAAAAACAAAAGATATTTATACAAATGAATATTATTGTACATCAGTGACTAAGTATCAATATCCTGATGCTGATGAAAAAATGATATGAACAGTTTTTTCAAAAAATAAATGACAATGTATATAGAAAGTATAAAAAGATCACTTAATATGCTATTATTTTAGAAATATGCAATGATACAAGTCAAATATATCTCAAAAAATTGAATGGAAAACAATAGATAATTTTGTTTAATTTAAGTGAGGTAGTGCATACCACATTTTGGAAATGATCAACCATCACTAATGATTGGAATGGGATCAGTACAGTATTTTGCAAGGAGTCTTTGGTAACAGGTATTGAAATCATTCAAATACAGATAATATTTGAACCAGAAATTAAAGTTCCATAATTTATGTTTTGTATTATATTTTCATAATTACAGAATTTCTCTTTCTTTCTGGTGTATCAAGTTCTCCGGGCATGTGTATTGTGCAAGTGTAACTCAAAGGCCAAAGTTTCCTTCATCCACAATCCAATAATTTATCAAAATACTTTTCTTTTGGATGAACTCCGCTGATCTTCCATTATTAATGGCAGTGCTTTCTTTCATAACTCTATCAGATATGCTTTGTGTTGTTTTGTGTCCTTGTTCACATGTATAGACATCTGAGTCTTTATCAAAAATTGAACAAATATCTCTTTACCTTTCCTACCATCTTTGCTTTTCATAACAGTAAGACTTACCATCAAACATATATCAGTTGGAAGAATCAAGTTAATGAGAAGTTACCGAGACAATGAAATTCCAAATAGTAAGGATATTTTCTTAACAACTCCCTCAACTCCCATACTTGAAAAGTAGTCATATAAGTAACTCTTTGATAGAGAAAAGGGTAAGGTAAGTTGGCTATATACACCATGCTTTTACTGGAGGCCAACCCATTACACATTACTTCAGCTGGGACATAACCATAGAACCAGAAAAGCATAAGCCCTGGATTCACTGTAGGCTGGACCTCAGCTTTCCCTCTTGACACAATGACTTACACATCACTTTTCTGAAGGGTTCCTCAATATTGACATTAAATGTTCATAATATCTTTTTGTGCTCTTCATTAGTAAACTTTAAGTCCAATATGTACACTGTATTGATAAAAATTGTATTAATAAAAGTATATTAGGGACACCTGGATGGCTCAGTCAGTTAGGTGTCCGACTTCAGCTCAGGTCATGATAACACAGTTCATGAGTTCAAGCCCCACATGGGGCTCTGTGCTGACAGCTCAGAGCCTGGACCCTGCTTTGGATTCTGTGTGTGTGTCTCTCTCTACCCACCCCCCCCAAAAAAACCCCCGGCTCATGTTCTGTCTCTCCTCTCTCTCAAAAATAAATAAAAAATAAAAAACTATATTAGTACCTTGTGTGTATTTCTTTCATAAACTTGAAACCTATAAAAAACTCAAATAGAAAAAGTATGAAGAAAACTAATTTTATGCATATTAGAGATGTTAAATATTATTGCTTTTACAATAATAAAACCACCAAAAGTGTTTCTCCACATAAAAATTTATAGAATTATTGTTTAATAACACTGTATGATAAGGAAGCAATGCTTAGATGCATACATAAATATTTTCATTCATTGTGAAAACATAAGGAATATATTCTTTCAGTTTAGACTCCCTTAAATCAAAGACAGGAAAGCAGTCACAGAATACCATTGCATCATTTATATTGCCCTATTTGCTAACAGATCATTTTAGAGTGTTTCCTTTTTTAAAAAATCACTAGTCACAATATATTTTTTTCCAAGATAGAAAAATGTGCTTGTGTTCTACTTATACTCACCAACTTCTCTAATAAAATTGAAGGTAGCCAATGTTCATTTAAATGATAACTAATAAAAGAAGCATATATTTTAACTATGAGAGAATACAAAATGGGTAAAAATAATTGGGTTTCAATGCAAATACAAATACAATGTATTTGATGCCATAAAAGTAGCATATTACTGTGTTAAAAGTATATAGCTTCGTCCATCTTACCCTTTCACAAAAACTGTGGATACAGATCTGTCACTCTTCTTGACATAGCACCGACAACAGACCTATCCCACAGAATGATGAAAACCTAATGCAATAAGAATGTCTAATCTTTGCAATCACATATTCTTTCCTTGAAGCTCTGCCAGGAAGTGTTTCCTCTGAGGGCAATGCTCAAACTTTTCATTACAAAACTCAAAACCACTTAAACTCACAGAATTTAGATACCCACATTTGCATTAAACTTGAAAGATTGGAGTTGAATTCATCTGGGGGGGTCTCTGAATCTCACTAAGAAATTATAAACCCTTTTTTTTTCTGTCTTGAAAATTAAATGCTCTGTGGATGGAGATCATTGGTTTTGTATCAGGTTTGACTTAGCATTCCCATTTCTTTTGGGATTCTGTGCTTTTATGGGATGTCATGAATACCTGAGCAAAAGACAAAAATACAGACAGGAATATTTGCTTAGGGCTCATTGTTGATAGGGAAAAATGTGTTTGAGCATGTGTGTGTGTGTGTGTGTGTGTGTGTGTGTGTGTGTGTGTCTATATACCTGTCATGCTGTAGAAATTGATTTGCCCACTATATTATTAGGTGATGATATATATGATTTATTGTTCTCTTTGGGGTCACTTGAGTGCACTCAGGGACAGTGTTGAACTCTTAAAAAACTCTTTAAAACAAAATGAACTAAACTCATTTTAACATGTTTCTGCCTGCCTTGAAAATCATAATGGAAAGTGACTTCTAGGAAGTTACCATTAAAAAAAAAAAAAAACAAAAAAAAACAAAAAAAAACTTCTTTTGTAAAAATCCAACATCACAAATGAAAAACTAAAACCTGACTCCCTCATTTTTTTTTTTACTTAACATTCCAGAGAAAGATTTTAGATCAAGAGTCATCACAAATATTCTGTAAAATCTCAACTAAAAAATATTTTTATGCTTTATGGACCAGAGTCTTTGTTCCACCTACCCAACTGTGCACCAAAGCAACATGGTTATATAAAACTTTATTTGCAAAAATAGGAAGTGAGGTATATTTGGCCTGTGTGCTCTTGTTTGTCAACCTTTGTCTTAAAGTATGAATATATGTAAATTACAGGAAAATTTAAGGTACAAAATCTAAATATTTTCCTATAATAATAAAGTATGCATGTATAATAAATCTATTCTTCTTAATGATTGTATATATTCACATGGAAGCTTGTTAAACTGACAATGATTCATTAATATCTTTGACATTCATTAGAAATCACTCTTTATAACAATATTTCTATTTCATTTTTCAGAAAAGAAAAAAGAACGAAGTGACATGGATGGAGCTAGAGTGTATTATGCTAAGCAAAGGAAGTCAGCCAGAGAAAGACAAATACCATATGATTTCACTCATATGTGGAATTTAAGAAACAAAGCAGATGAACACAAGGGAAAGAAAACAAATAGAGAGAGGCAAATAAATAAATAAATAAATAAATAAATAAATAAATAAATAGACACTGACTATAGAGAACAAACTGAGGGCTGATGGAGGGAGGTGGGAAAGGGATGATTTAATGGGTGATGGGCATTGAGGTGGGCACTTCTTGTGAGGAGCACTAGGTATTATGTGTAAGTGATGAATCACCAAATTCTACTCCTGAAATGAATATTACACTATTTGTTAAGTAACTAGACTTTAAATAAAAACTTGGAACAAAAAAAGAAAAAAGAGTAGAATAAAATGTAAGGTTGATATAAAGGCAAATTTTGGTTTTTACATTTTTTAGATTAGTTTTTCTACCTAAATCTTACAAATTTGCCCAAAGTACTAAAATAAAATCCGTCTGTCAGATATTTTGCACATATTGTATGCATCCTTCTGCACATATTGTATGTTTCTTTTTAAAAATGAAACAGGTGACATCTAGGTCACGTAACCTATATGTAATTCAATGTGATATGAAGTTACCTCAGAATATAACGTTTTAAAACTGGCTGGTTTTTGATTACGACATACTAGAAGTGAGGAATTTAAAAGAAGAGAAATGGACATAGGCATACACAAACGAAATGGTACACTGTTTACATATACTCACTCTCCATTTTGCCTCCTTAATAAGTGACATCCAGGGTCAGACAATCTTATAGGTACAGAATCTTTTATTAAATAATTTCTGACCATTAGTATTAAGACCGGTCTCTGTCTCCAGCACTGAACTCTGACCTTTGTTACGCCATCACAACACATTTTCAAACCTATAAACTGTAGTAAATTAAAAGGAGACTCCATGTCAACAGACACTGTGATAGTAGTGTTCACTCCACTGGTTGGAAAAAGTGAATATTGATTTGACTGGTGTCGAATGCAGGTTTCAGCAAAACCCGACAAGAAAAGATCAAGATGGAATAATTTTAAGTGGCTGAAGAACAGCCTTTGCAGGACATGAATTTTTAAGGGTCTCTCAAACATCTCCCATTAAGACATTTTGGCCAGACGAGCAGGAAAGATAAGTTAAATTTAGGGTGTTTCTTTTGAAACAAGCTAACTGTATCAGATGACTTGAAAGTAGCTACAGTTAAGGGGAAGAAGATGCTAAACTGAATACTGGGATTGGTAAATACATGACAGGTTTTTAATTTAAGAACTGTATCTAATGGGGGCCTTTGTGGTTACTTTCAAGCAGAAATAAATGAATGCTAATAGATCAAAAGGTTACAATGTTTCCATGGGAACTTGAATCAACACTGTGGCCTATAATGCCTCTAACTTCTTGATGGTTAAAATAGGTAACTGCAAGTGGGATTAAATTACCAGGTCATATTGCAAATATATGCTTAAATTTTAATAAACTATCAAACTATTTTTCATTTTATACTTCAATCAGCCAAGTAGGAGAGTTCTACTTATTCTGTGTGCCCCCATACAATTGGTATTGTTAGTCTGCTTCATTTTTGCTATTGAAGTATGTGTGTGCTTATCTCATTACAAAACTTTTCTTTTAAAAATGTATTGGCTATAATGTACGTAAAACAGAAGCATGTGTTCTAAATACATTATACTTTTGAGAAATCAACTTTATTGAGGCATTTTGCATAATGCAAACACATATTTTTAGTCTAAATGTGAATGAGTTTTGATAAACGTATGACCCCATGAAACCAGTACTGTCAAGATTATCAGGCATTTCCATCACCTCTAGCAGTTTTCTTATCCCTTGTGCTCACTGACCTTGCATCCCTATCCACAAAATCATGGTCCCTCATGCTTCTTTTGGAAATGTAACAGTACCTTCTGGAAGGTGTTTGTTTGTTTGTTTGTTTCGGGTTGTTTGTTTGTGTTGGATAGCTTTGTTTTTGCTATTATGGTTAGATATATGTGCCATTCCAAGGTAAATTTTGTATTATTGTGAAGTTAGGGTCACAATTCATTTTCTTCCATATGGATATATATTGTTCATGAACCATCTACTGAAAAGACTATGCTTTTTCCTTAGAAATTTATCAACACTCAGTTGTGGGGGTTTATTTCTTGATTCCAATCCCCTTCAAATCTTTTGTCTGTTTGTCTGTCATTACGTCAATACCACATAGTCGTGAATATTTAAATGTTATAGTAAGACTGAAATCAAGTAATGTGAGACTCACATTTGTGTTGGAAGTGGTGGGTTCTTCTAAGTCTAAAATTCTATGATTTCATCAAATAATTCATTAATTCAACTAACAATTATGGCATGATTATTTTTATTGGCTACTTTGTTCTGCACTGAGGAATGAAAACGAGGAAAGTTTACCTGTCAAGACTTTATATTCTAAAATACAATCTGATCTAGAAACTGTTAAAATAGAAATATATACCAAAAATAACAAAAATGGAAAATGTAGGAAATAATTTATCTGTAGAGTGCAGAAATTCTCACAAGGCTAATTATACCTGTAGTGGGATTGTCCATTCTCTTCCTATCACACAATAATCCAAAGCACGATAATGCAATCATGTGCTAGGAGACCACAGAACAAACACATTTGTTTCAATATGCCAAATAAGATTGCTGTAGGTATAGTTAATTCAGTCGTGGCCCAGTGAAGAATAATGACCTATGAAAAATATCCAGGTAGTAAAAATTTATAAATGTTAATGTTCTATTGGATATGTATGTTACAATGGCGAAGGAGAGTAGTTGTCAAAGACAACTGGAGGATTGTAACTGGGGTGAATAAATGAACTGGGTTATCATCTTAAACTTAGATTTTAATATAAGAAGGAGGAGACACAAGTAGTTGATAATTTAGAACATCATGCAGCTGAGGTTCTTAACAGGTATTTATGGAAAGGCCATTGGGTCATTATAATTAAGTGTTTGGGAAAGATAAGCAGCCTTTTAAATACCAGTGATGCATCCCTAATCACTTACCCCAGAAATTATCTCATTAAACAAGTGAACTGGATCATAAATGTATTATGTCCGTATTAAAATCACAGTCTTTGAAAGACTTATGTGAACATTCAGATAGATAGTACTTCACAATTCTATCATTTATATATTATTATTTAATTTGAATGCATATTTTGCAGTTAAGCTATTCATGAATATTCTGATATATATACTTCCTCAGAATTGATTCAGTTATAAGAGTCATATAAAGATGGAAAACAGTTTCATGGTTTTCACAACATGATCTTCCCCAAGGTCAACTTTTTCATCATTTAAAATTATTATTTCAGGGATTCGGTTAAGTAATTGCTTGAATACACGCATGAATAAAGAATAACTTCAAAATATTTTAGTCCTTTGAAGGTATACATCTACCCAATATTTATGAATAAATGGAATAGTCTCTTGGTAAAACAAGTATATAATTCAGGATCCTTGATTTTCAAGAAGCAACATTATATATTTTTCTACGACCTGTTACTCAGAAAATATAAACATCACTTTAATGAGTAACACTGAATATCTTTGTATTTGATAATTTCTCTTAACAACAAGTATGATTTATCTGCAATGAACCTATTCTGGATACTTTGGAAGATATAAAAATATTAATGGTAATTCAACAATTATTTTTCCAGTTGTGTTAAAGTATGTAACTAAATCAATCCATGTCATCAGAATGCTGCATAACTATGCTATTTTACCATTTCACCTTCTCCATCCTTTATATTCTAATCCACCATTGCACTGGTTTTATTAATAATAAAAATTGCAAATACTTATTCAAAATTAATGATGTGCCAGATGTTTGGCTCAACCTATGCATTAATTAACTCATGACTCTCCAAAATGGGTTGTTTTATCTCTAGAGGTATTGAAAGTTTCTAAAGAAAGTGTGTGTTGCATAATCTGAAAGAATTCATTCCAGGCACACAACCTTCAAATATCATAGTCTCTAAAACTTATATTTCTTTAAGTGTCTATGTTGATGCTCATTCCCCTATCTTCTTTGCTCTTTCATAATGGCTTTTCCCCATATTTGGGGGGAAAAGCAGAATCTTTCACTAACCATTAATCCAACAATGGTTCACAAACAGAATATTTCAAAAAACTTGTATTTATATTAAGAAATTAGAATATGAATAGAAAACTACTGATTAAAATAAGCTTCCAAATAAGATGATGTATATTTATTGTTTTCAGGATATTTTGAAGGAAGACCTTCAAATATTGTCAGCTAATAGGTTATTAAAAATGATAATTGAGCACTGGAAAGACCATTTCTCCCACTACACACAAATTCAGATACTCAACAAAATCATGACTTTTCCTCAACTCAGAGAGTTAAAATCTTAGGAAGCAATCTATCCAGAAATTGCAATAAAGGCACATCCTGAAAAGGAGAGGTAGGAAGCAAGCATTTACTCGTGTGGGGCAGAGCATTGGAGGAAGAGATGCCAGGCACTATAAAAGCTGGTAAGAATAATGCAGTTAAAACTGTTAAGTTGCTAAAGGCTGAATGCAGGCTAGCACAAGACTATAGAAACCCTTGGAAAACAGACAAAAGGGAAATTCACATTCACTCACAGCATCTATTCCACAAACCTCACCAGTTACAAGAAACATAGGAGGGAGAGAAATTCTCCCTCTTGGTGTGGACCTGTGAGAGAAGAGCATCAGAGAGCTACTCGGAGGGAGAAAATAAGCTCCACCCCACAACCTTAACCCACATCTTCCCTACAGAGCCTTAAAGCACTAGGCAGCAAACTATCACCCTAAAGGCACAGTGAAAAGATCTATTTGAAGGAAAAAAAGAATCAAATAAAACACTTCTACTCCCTGGAAAGGGACAGGAAACCCTCTTTGGACCAGATAAATTGGACGTATTCAACCATCATATAAATACAGGGTAAATTAGAGCCCTTTTTCAAGACTCAGGACATGGGCTCTGAATACAATTTAGGCTGAATAAAACAGAAAACACTCTGTTCTTCTCACTACCCCCAAAATGCCTAGGAAACACCAGGAAACATACAACAGCAGTCTACCACTAGTGGCAAGACAAGAGAAAGAAGAAGAATCCTCCTAAAGAGTAAGCTTATAAGGAAAGCCTAAAGCAAAGGATAAAATGAGAAAATTAAGTAAAACTCTCAAGCAGTGAGCCACCCCACCCCTCAAAACACACACACACACACACACACACACACACACACACACACACACACGGTAAAGCTAGAGGATTTGAATCTGGTGCTATACTAAGGATAATCATAGAAACAAGGAAATCCATACCCAGAAAATCTCTCTTATGGTATTCTCCATCTAAAGTGTCACTTAAAGGTTAAGGGGTGCCTGGGTGGCTCAGCTGGTTAAGTGTCCAACTTTGGCTCAGATAATGATCTTGTGGTCCGTGAATTCCAGCCCCACATCTGGCTCTGTTCTGACAGCTCAGAGCCTGTAGCCTGCTTCTAATTCTCTGTCTCCCTCTCTCTCTGCCCCTCCCCTGCTCATGCACTGTCTCTCTCTCTCTCTTAAATAAATAAATAAATAAATAAATAAATAAATAAATAAATATTAAGAACATTTAAAAAAATAATAATGTGTCACTTAATGGTTGAGCCTGGATACCCAGTACATTAATGGTCCATTACAAGGAACTGGAATTGAAAGAAGCTTTATGAGTCTTAAAGGAAAATGGATCAAGTCCAATAATCAACTTGGCTATATGCTTTAGCCAGTCATGAGCAATTATAGCCAGCTGGTAAATTCAGAGTGACCAAGGAGGCAAATATGATATTAAGAATACAAGCCTTATACAAAAAGATTTAAGTTTCCTCAAATCATTTTTAAAGAAAAAAATAAGAAAATTAACAGGCGTGCCTGGGTGCCTCAGTCAGTTAAGTGTCCAATTCTTGATTTTGGCTCGGGACATGATCTCAGAGTTGGTAAGTTTGAGCTCCACATCAGGCTCTGTGCTGACAGTGTGGAGCTGTTTGGGATTGTCTTTCTCCCTCTCTTTCTGCCCCTCCTGAGGGCTCTTGTTCTCTAAAATATTAAATAAACAAACAAACAAACTTAAATTAAAAAAAGAAAATAAATAACAAAGAATGCAGGTCAAAGCACCATAAGATGATCTTGTCCCAAGGACCTTGGTAAAGGCTGTTTCCTTTTGAAGACCTTCTGCTTTCAAGGGATGGCAGCAAGAACCTTTGCTTGGGTTCTAGAAGTAGGGACAACATTCCAGTACTCTGAGTATTATTTATGCCTCATTAATTGGGAGAGATGAATCCAAGAATAAATTCCTTTAGGTTTATCACCGCCTTGTGGCTATCAACACCTAACACAGTTCTTTGCACTAAGATCTGACAACTTTCACTCTCTGATGTTTCTTCACAAAGATCAGATTTGGGTCTTAGGCCATGCACAATTGCTTAGGAGAAGATAGAAGAAAGATCACTGGTATATGTTGAAAAGATGTCAAGGTGTATTGCATGACTCCTCTATAATATTTGGCTATGTCTACTTGTTACAGTGTAGGGTGTAGACTCAGAAGTGATATTCCCTTGGGACACCTGGGTGGCTCAGCAGGTTAAGCATCCAACCTCGGCTCAGGTCATAATCTCATCGTTTGTGGGTTCCAACCCCACTTTGGGCTCTGTGCTGACAGCTCAGAGCCTGCTTAGGGTTCTGTGTTTCCCTCTCTCTCTGCCCCTCCCCTGCTCATGCTCTGTCTCTCTCTCTTACTCTCTCTCTCTCTCAAAAATAAATAAACATTAAAAAATTAAAGAAAAAGAAGTGATATTCCTAGATGCATAGGCCAATCTGTCCCTAACTCATAGGGGAAATGTTGAAGTACCCAAGAAGGATCGGATCTTATTGTTATTAAATCACTGTCTATAACATAGTAAACTAGAACTCAATAATAGAAAGATACTTAAAATCCCCATATATTTGGGGGAAAATAATATATTTCTAAGTAATTCATTGATCAAAGAAGAAATAGAAAAGAATGTTATATTCAAATTATAGAAAAATACAAGTGCAGTGAATCAAAATTTAAGTTGTGAAGTTAAGTGGCAGCAGTGAACACTTACTTAGAAGAGATATTAATGCTTACTTAGAAGGTCATATTAATGACCTAACCTTATTTAAAATCTAGAAGAGAACAGGAGCAAATTAACCCCAAAACAAGCAGAAGAAATAAATACTAAATAACAGTCTATTAATGATAGTGAAAACAAAAAAGACAGAGAAACCCCTAGAGAATCAATGAAATCAATAACTGATCCTTTGAAAAAATCACCAAAATTGATCAATTCTCATCATAGTGAATAGAAAAACATACATACACAAATTACAAATATTAGGAAGGAAAGAGGAGAAATAACATCATACTTTACCAATATTAAAAGGATAATAAAGAAATATTACAAATTTATGTCCATAAATATAAAAATTTAGATGAGATACTATAATTATTGAAAGATGCAAACTAGTAATCATCACTTAAGAAAAAATTAATAATCTGAATAGTTTTATATTTATATTGTACATGTAGTTCACACTAAGAAAACCCATGGCCCTTCTGGTAAATTTTACCTATTTTATTTTATTTTATTTTATTTTATTTTATAAGCTTTTATTTAAATTCCAGTTAATAACATACAGTGTTATATAAGTTTCAGGTGTACAATATAGTGATTCAACATTTTCATACAACACCTAGTACTCACCACAACAAGTGCATTCCCTAATCTCCATCACCTATTTGACCCATACCCCTGCCCACCTCAACTGTGGTAAACATCAGTTTGTTCTCTATAATCTATTCAAAGTCTGTTTCTTGGTTTGCCCCTCTCTCTCCTTTTTCTTTCCCTTTGCTCTTTTTTTTTCTTCAATTCCACATGTAAGTGAAATCATATAGTATTTTTCTTCTCTGACCTATTTCACTTATCATGATGCTCTCTAGATCCATCCATGTCATTGCAAATGGCAAGATTTTGTTCTTTTTATGGCTGAGTAATATTCACTCTGTGTGTGTGTGTGTGTGTGTGTGTGTGTGTGTGTGTGTATAGATATATGATAGATGATAAATAGATACACACACACATACCACTTCTTTTTTATCCATTCATCAGCTGATGGACACTTCGGCTGTTTCCATAATATAGCTATTAATGCTGCTGTAAACATTGGGGTGCATGTATCCCTTTGAATTCGTATTTTTGTATTCTTTGGATAAATACCTAGCAGTGCCATTGCTGGATTGTAGGGTAGTTCTCTTTTTAACTTTTTGGGTAACCTCCATATTGTTTTCCAGAGTGGTTGTACCAGTTTGCATACCCACTAACAGTACAAGAGGATTCCCTTTTCTCCTTGCCAATGCCTGTTGTTTCTTGTGTTGTTGGTTTTAACCATTCTGACAGGTGTGAGATGATACCTCATTGTAGTTTTGATTTGTATTTCGCTGATGATGAGTGATGTTGAGCATCTTTTAGGTGTCTGTTGGCCATCTATATGTCTTCTTTTGAAAAATGTCTATTCATGTCTTCTGTCCATTTTTAATTGAATTTTACCCAACATTTAAAGAAGAAACAGTACCAATTCTGTAATAGTATAAACTTGTCCAGAAAATAAAAGAGGTAAGAATATTTTCCAAATTATTCATCAGACTACTGTTTGCTTAATTCAAAAATCAAATACTGAATGAGAAAAAAGGATTAGACTAATGTCCCTCATGAAAACACATACACAATTCTTTACTAAAATAAAACACATAAAACATAAAATCCAACAACATGTAGAAAGTACAAAATAATACATCATAACCAGTTTTAGTTTAACCCAGGAATATAAGACTGGTTCAATATTTTAAAATCAAACAATGCAATTTACCATATTAATAGACAAAAATTAAAACCCATATCTATTTTTTTAATTTTTTTTAACGTTTATTTATTTTTGAGAAAGAGAGAGACAGAGCATGAACGAGGGAGGGTCAGAGAGAGAGGGAGACACAGAATCTGAAACAGGCTCCAGGCTCTGAGAGGTCAGCACAGAGCCCGAAGCGGGGCTCGAACTCACGGACCGCGAGATCATGACCTGAGCCAAAGTCAGATGCTCAACCGACTGAGCCACTCAGGTGCCCCAAAAACCCATATCTTAATAGATACATCAAAGTCCTCTAACAACACTAACCATTTATCCATGATAAGCAGTGTAAGCAAGGAATAGAAGAGAATATCCTCAACCTGATAAACAATATCAAAAACAATCACACACACACACACACACACACACACACACACACACACACCAAACTACAATGAACATCAAAACCAATGGTGAAAAACAAACTGATTTTTCCCAAAGCTTAGAACAAGGTGAGGTTATATAATCTTCAATATCATATTGGAGG
Source organism: Acinonyx jubatus (assembly GCF_027475565.1). Taxonomy (NCBI): domain Eukaryota; kingdom Metazoa; phylum Chordata; class Mammalia; order Carnivora; family Felidae; genus Acinonyx; species Acinonyx jubatus. The sequence continues at coordinate 43,881,694 of NC_069384.1, forward strand.
TCCTAACTTGTGCAATCAGGCAAGAAACATAAACACAAAGTATACATACTGGAAAGAAAAAAAAATGTTCTATTCACAGATAACATACCTATGTAGAATATGACAGAATCTACAAAAAAAGTTATGTGAACTAAGAGTAAATTTAATAATGTCACAGCATGCAAGGTTATACCAAAATCGATTATATTTTAAACACTGATTGAAAATTAAAATTTAAATTTTTTTTAAACATTTATTTATTGTTGAGAGACAGAAAGAGACAGAGCATGAGCAGGGGAGGGGCAGAGAGAGAGGGAGACACAGGTCAGGTTCCAGGCTCTGACCTGTCAGCACAGAGCCTGATGCGGAACTCAAACTCACCAACCATGAGATCATGACCTGAGCCAAAGTCGGATGCTTAACTGGCTGAGTCACACAGGTGCCCCCAAAATTAAAAACTTTAAAGTACCATTTTCCATAATATAAAAAAATATGAAATAGTTATAATCTATTAAGACATGTAAAAGAACTGTATGCTGAAAAGTATAAAATACAGATGAAACAATCAGGAAACCCAATTAAATAGAGCTATATACTATGTTCATGGAATGAAAGTCTCCATAGTGTCAAGATGGAAATTTCACCAATCAGAACTATAGATATATTATAATCCCAGTAAAAATCCAGAATGAGTTTCTTGTCATAGAAATCAATAATTCCTCCTAAAGGAACTAGAACAGGCAAAATATATTGAAAACAGTTATATGTCATAAACTACATGATTTTAAGACATAATATAAAGCTATAGTAGAAAGTTTGTATTGTTAAAAAGATAGACTCACACATCAATAGAAAAGAATAGTGTAGAAATAAATCAATATATATGGTCAACTGATTTCCAACAATTTTGCCAAATTCTGTCAAGAATGCAGAATAACTGAAACTCTCATACATTGCAAGTGGGAATGTAATTTAATACAATCACATTGAAAACAATTTAAATGTTAATTAAAAGTTAAATATCAGGGTGTTTAGGTGGCTCAGTTGGTGATCCTGCAGTTCGTGGGTTCAAGCCCTACATTGGGCTCTGTGCTGACAGCTCAGAGCCTGAAGCCTGCTTCAGATTCTGTGTCTCCTCCTCCTCTGCCCCTCCCTGCTCGTCCTCTGTTTCTCTCTGTCTCTCTCTCTCTCTCTCAAAAATAAATAAGCATTAAAAAAAAAGCTAAATATCCACCCAACATATGACCCAACAGCTCCTCTGTATATTAATTAAGTGAAGTGAAACTTTATGAACACACAAAAAACCTGTATGACAATGTTTATAGCAGATTTAGTAAAAATAAATAATCCAGTGAAGAAATGGGCAAAAGACATGAATAAACACTTCTCCAAAGAAGACATCCAGATGGCCAACTGACACATGAAAAAATGCTCAACATCACTCATCATCAGGGAAAGACAAATCAAAACCACAACGAGATACCACCTCACACCTATCAGAATGGTTAACATTAACAACTCAGGCTACAACTGATGTTGGCAAGGGTGTGGAGAAAGAGGATCTCTTTTGCACTGCTGGTGGGAATGCAAACTGGTGCAGCCACTCTGGAAAACAGTATGGAGGTTCCTCAAAAAATTAACAATAGAACTATCCTATGGCCCAGCAATTGCACTACTAGGTATTTATCCAAGGGATACAGGTATGCTGTTTTGAAGGGGCACATGCACCCCAATGTTTATAGCAGCACTATCAACAATAGCCAAAGTATGAAAAGAGCCCAAATGTCCATCGATGGATAAAGGAGATGTACTCCATACATACAATGGAGTATTACCCAGCAATCAAAAGGAATGAAATATGAAATCTTGCCATTTGCATCTACATGAATGGAACTGGAGGGTATTATGCTAAGCGAAATTAGTCAGAGAAACACAGTATCATATGACTTCACTCATATGAGGATTTTAAGACACAGAACAGATGAACATAAGGGAAGGAAAGCAAAATAATATAAAAACAGGGAGTAGGACAAAACTTAAGAGACTCTTAAATATGGAGAATAAACAGAGGGTTGCTAGAGGGGTTATGGGAGGGGGGATGGGATAAATGGTTAAGGGGCATTAAGAAATCTACTCCTGAAATCACTGTTGCACGATATATTAACTAATTTGGATGTAAATTTTAAAAATAAAATTTAATTCAATTTTAAAAGACAAAAAATAAAATAAAAGTAGAACTATCATGAAAAATAAATTACAAACACACCAAATACCCTTCAACTGGTTAATGGATAAACCATTAAAGTACATCCATAAAACAGGATTATTCAATAATAGAAAAGAGCAAACTACTGATATATACAACATAATTGAATGTCAAATATATTGTGTTAAATGACAGAAGTCAGATTAAAAATGGCCATGTATGGTATGATCCATTTATATGACATTTAGGAAAAGGCAAAACTTTACATAAAGAGACCCATCAGTTCTTGTCACAGGCTGTGATTAGGGGAAAGTTTTATCTGCAGAAGTGCACAGGGAAATTTGCAAGGTGAAGGATAGAGTTGTTCTATATCTTGTAGTGGTGGTTATGTGACAGTATATATTTTTCAACACCCACAAAATTGTACACTAAAACCAGAGACATGTTGAAATCTAAATTATACATAAATTAAAAATATTAAAAAAAGAACATTCATTGATAAACTAATATGTGAGCTTGGAAAAGTCATGGAAGAAATTCAAAGAATTATGTGATGTTGCTATAATGGAATCCTTTTCATTTCCATCTTCTTGTTTATTTGAATGTTTCTTAATGCTTACATTATAAAATAAAATACAGCAAATATAATTTTACCTAAAGCTATCTCCTTCTAGCATTAAGTGATAACTAGTCATGAATGCATGAACTAATTGCGAAGCAAAATTTTACTTCATCTATTCATTAATAGATGTATTTCCAAATAATTTATTCATGTGTAATGTTTATTAAAAAAAACAATATATTAATTAACAATGTGAATTAAAATGTTAATATCAACAATACAAAATAAATTATTTTGTATTTGAGTTTCTTTAAAAATAAGCTTACATTTAATTAATATATGATTATTACTATAGCAATATTTAAATAATATGCAATATTATATGTTGATATATAATATAGAAGACATAAAAGTGTTGATCATATTGTGGATCACCATGTCAAATTCTTTTCAAATTTATGATATACCAAGAGATAACACATGTATAATATATAAATACTAGTTATATCATTTGTATATCTAATACAGATATCACTGTATCATTAGAAAGGTATGCTATGATGATAAATGGGTATTAATCACAAAATATGACAGGATAAAATTTTATTGAAAGACTGGATTGCAAACAAGTTCAATTTTCTCTGTTTTGAACTTAAACCAAAAAGTAAAACATCAAAATAGAAGCAGAGGATTAGATAATTGATTAATTTGATCATTATCACTTAGTTGGTATGGGCAAAGCCAGGTCTAATCCAGATCTATTTAATGCTAACATTAATGTTTTCATGTTCTTCTGTGATACACTGGCAAATTTTTACAAATAATATATGGAGAAAACATATATAAATGTAGATATTTGGGGTTTTGCTGCTAAAATTGTTTTTATCAACTATATACTTTGCATTACCTTTCAATGCATCTCCTTTTAAATATTTATTTATTTATTTTAGAGATAGTGAGAGTGGGGAGGGGCAGAGGGGGAGAGAGAGAGAGAGAGAGAGAGAGAGAGAGAGAGAGAGAGAGACAATCTCAAGCAGGCTTCACGCTGAGGCCATAGATATGATGTGGGGCCAGATCCCATGACCCTGGGATCATGACGTGAGTTAGAATCATGAGTTGGCTGTCCAACTAACTAAGCCACCCAGGTGCCCCTCGATGCATCTTCTATAAAAAGTTTTCCATTCCTAATTTTTTAAAGAGTTGACCTGGATAAAAATTTCTTGTCTTAATCATTGTGTTGCCTCTACTTGGCTTCCTTTTTTTCTTTCATTTTCTTAGCATACAGTTGAGGTTATGTAAGCTTTCATTTTCATTTTTGGCTTTTCTTATAGGAAATTTGAAATGAAACATAAGGATAAGTTGCTAACAACTGCTTTAGCTTTAGGTGTAGATGTTCCTCCCTGTGTAGACATTTAATATGTGTATGTATGTCTTTTTGTGTTTGAAAGATTTATAAGAAATATATATAGTGTCATATATATATTTATTACTTAATATATTTTAATTTTATATTATAATAATCTATAAAGGAAGTATTTTTTATACTTTAAACAATAAATCTCAAGACTATTCTTCAATTTTCTCCTTTATTAAATTTTTTTTAATGTTAATTTTTTATTTTTGAGAGAGAGAGAGAGAGAGCACATGTGCACAAGTAGGGTGGGGGGCAGAAAGAGAGGGAGACAGGATCTGAAGCAGGATCCAGGCTCTGAGCTGTTGGCACAGAGCTCCACACAGGGCTCAAACCCATGAATTGTGAGATCATGACCTGAGCTGAAGTCAGACACTTAACTGACTAAGCCCCCCAGACACCCAATGCTCTCCTTTATTAAATGAACTTTTAATTTATCCATATTGTTAGGTCAACCTTATGCTAAAGGTTAACTATGCACTACCTCAAATTATTTTGGAAGTGAGAAACAAACAGGCAAAAATAAGATCTTCGAATCCTTAAAGCACAACTGAACTTTGAAGCCTTGAAAGTGGGTAGAAGGGAAGAAAATACTTTGTTTTTCAACATTGTTTTGTTATAAATACTATGTACAGATCATAATATGCTGTTGTAACAGGTTGAAATGAAATCTGTTGGTTTATGTCAAATTCGAATTTCGAAAATAGACCACTTGCTGAATGTTGGAAGTTGATATGAAACAAATGTGGAAAGGTCTCTCTAAATGTCAAAGCTATCCATTTCAAACTAAAATTAGATTAATTTAGCTCATTAATAAACTGATGACATTTTGCACAGCAACAATTTGTGTATGATATAAAAGTCTCCAGTGTGCAAAGGAGTAGACATACAATTTTGTCTTTTTTTTAAGTGAATCATTAGTATTACATATTAATTGCCTCTTAAATACTTACTTGAATAATAAAGAAGTCCCAAAGGCATTAATTTCTTAAGTTAGATATCCCTAGACATAAACTTTGACGGAAAATAATCATTAATACATGCAAAAATAATTTTTAGGAGAACTTTAAATTTCTTGTATTGATTCTATTTTTGGAGAGATTCTGGAATTAGCATTTTTCATATACCAAAAAATATTATAAATTAATTTGCTTTTATTTGCCAGGTGCTTTTAAAAAGCATGTAAAGCAAAAGCTGTGAACATTATTTAAATGCATCATGGCTTATTTTACCATTGGTAAAGTTTTACCAAAAATTACATATCATAGGCATCTTAGTTGGAAAGCTGAAAGATTTTGACAGAAACATTATACAAAACTTCCCTAGAATTTATATAATGGCACTATTTTAATTATTTTTATAAAATATAATCAACATTTCAGATATTTTTTTCTAAAGAGTTTATTATTTTTAGGAGAAATATATTATCCCAATATAATTTACAATTTAGAGAATTTTTATGTCTCCATTAGTCAATCTAAAGCTTTATTATTTCAAAAGCAGATGATTTTTCTAAGCAAAGATTTTATAGAATGTAGCTAATTTCCAGAATAAAATAGCAACAATAGGATCAGAAGGTAAGAAAGTGACTTAAAGGTCATCCTGAACATCTCAAAGGAGCTAAAAACTTTACAGGCATTTTTCCCTCAAGTGAAATCAATCTCTAATTGATCCACACATTTGTGTGCACTTGATACAAAATAATCATTCCTATCTCTATTTTGTAAATGACAATCCTAACTTTCATGCTTTTAAACATTCCAAAAAAAAAAAACTATAGGTGAATCAATTATATATTTTAGACCCTAACTTTCATTAGGTTTTTTATTTCAAATACCTATATTTACAGTGAATACTTATTATAGTCTATGATTATGAATTTCTTACAGATAGTTGTAGCTGAATTGGTTTTGTGTATTATTTTTCTACGCCCTGTATGCAACCTAAATACCTATCAAAGGTCACCTCCACTTAATATATCTAGAAAGAGAGGAGGACCCCAAGGGTGCCAACTACTAGATCAGTGTTGTCCCAACTTTCTGTCCTTTTCTACAAGTGGTCATTGGTGTTTATAGTGTTCATTATGGCATAGACAAAGGCACTCTAGGCTTATTAGGCTCAATGTCACTGCTTACACAATTGCCCCCTGAGGTTAGAGAAGAAAACACTCAGAGCAGGCTCCACCTCCTGTTATGACTATCTTTCTTACTTCTATGAGCATATAAACTTATGTAGGTGTTCAGACTTCACATATAACACTTAGCTCAAAGGAGATAAAAATGAACATTGTGTGTGAAATGTAAGGTGTCTTTAAGAAAAATAAAAATTGTAGTGTCTACCCTGCCCTCATAATAAAAGGTAAACACCCTTAAAGAGTAAAAACCTTAAAAAGCCATTGTATTGGGTTGTTCTGTGAATTCTAACCTCATCCGCTGGCCCTAAGATCTGCACCTATTTGCAGATGCATGTTTGCTTTAACCCTTATGTGACTTTCAATACCTGTCAGAGTTGGTCTTGATCTTGAATCCATCACCTGGAAAGGTAGAAAGTAATTATTACAAAGATTCTGGAGGGAAGAAAAAAAGCTTTGGTCTTTAGAACAGAAATTTCCAAAAACTGTTGGGATGGTGAAGGAGAATGAAGGAGAATTTGCCATTGTGTGTTTTACAGAACTCCAACTGGGTTCCATGTTCCAAAGTGGGTACGCAGTAAGGGAAAGCCCAAAATTTGTTTACCTTGGAGTCTTTTCACCAGGCTGATTGCAACTATATTTCCTTACTCTTTAATTATTCAGCAAGGTTAATTTTAAACACACACACACACACACACACACACACACACACACGCAGATACTTACAGATGCCTCAGAAATATTGCAATTTACACCATATTGAAGATAATTTTTTTAATAAATGGATTATAGCTGACCATGTTCACAACAGAGGTAATGTTTAACACCATTATGTATGGCAATTAGATATCAATGGATTTGTTTTACAAATCTTCTAACAATTATCCAAAAATATAGTATTTCTCTCCACTCACTCAAATCTTGTTTCGTAAAATGTACTCATTATCAAAAACACAGCTATCTGTTTATACTAAGGTTTATAGGTTAATATTTTAAATGCATTTTTTCTATAAGGAATACTATTTATGGTAAACTAAATAGACAAATTGAATTTTTCTTAATCTGTTTGGTAGACTGTTACCTCATTTACCAAGAGAACGTTGATCCTAACACAATGGTTAAGGATACAAGCTTCATAGTGAGATAGCATAGAATTAAATCCTTTTACTCACATTTACTATTCTGCTTCAGAGCTTCCATGAGGCAGTGGGTGGGAAGATAAGGGAAGGCCCACATGGAAGCTGGAAATAGATGGATGACTAGATAAGCTAATATCTATATTTATAGTTTATCAGTGAGAATTTGATCACAGAAATAGAATCATGAGTAATGATATAAAATAGAGGGTTGACTATGGGGGTCTGACTTTACAAATATGTACCCTTACAAATCTTTACACAGATTACATACAGTCTTTGCTTCTTCATCAAGTGCTCAGTACAAGATCAGGTGAGCAAATGGCTATGAAAGAAACATGTGAAGTGGGGAAGTGCAAGGTCAAATGTAACATGCAAGGAACAGCTGGAGCCTGCGCCAGGTTCTCATTGCCTCCCAGCTTCTGTCCTTATGTTGCAGGTGATCTGCAAGGGAAGCTTTTGTCACAGATAAGCACCTATACTAGGATCCAAAGAAAATGAAAGAAGAGATCCAGGAGGACAAAGAGAAGCTGAGCGCCTGGATATTGCTGCCCCAGATTTGCATACTTGGGCCTAGGACTCAGAAGAGCTAAAGAAATAAATCCAGGGGAGCTGGAAGGGCTATAAGTTGAGCTGCTGCCCCAGAGGATCAGTGATAATATGCATGAACTGTAACAGCACACAGCACACTTTCAAGAATCTTTCAAGAATATGTGTACAAATAATCACAAGGTGTCTTTTGTGGCGCATACTACCCTGGAACTATACAGTAAAGTTATTTCTGGAAAATGCATTGCTAGTTCAACTAGTTGAGACATTTTAAACCTATCACAGCCTATACTACTTCAACATGTCATCTATATACTCATTTTTTTAAAACATACTTCCAAATAAAGAAATTGAAACCACGCTTCCAGATAAAATCAATACAGTTATCTGCTGCAAACCAAAAACAAGGTAACTGTCCTCCCAAAAGAACATTCAAAATCTTTTTATACACCTTTGGTGATGTTTATTAACTCAGCCTCTGAAAGTGTTCTAACTGAGCTTTAAAAAGTCATTTTATCTGATTCTCGGGCTGCATCAGCAAAAATACAAGATGAGCTTGGATCATCTGATAGCATAAGAAAGGAAGTGTTAAAGATCCAAAAGTGTGAGGGCATGTCAAGAGACCTGAGGGCTCACACAACAGAGCTCGCAATGGCCAGAAGTGTAAGTTAAAAGACAAAATGAAAATTATAGTGCTGGATTATAACCTGTAGTATAAGATAAATATACGTGAATTCACACTATTATAAATAAATGGTAAAATGAATAAATAAATGGGGAGAAGAGAGAACTCTATAGAAGAATTCCAAATAATATTTGTAGATACACTCTCTTCCAGATGGTGAACCTTATTTATCTCCCAGAACTTTAGGGTGGGCAGGACTTAAGTCCAAATATAGGAAAGGAAAAATAGTTACTTTACAATAGGGAAATCTGGCAAACGCTATTTTAACCAAATGATTAAAGGTAACATCACCAGTGATGCCATATGGTTATCATGTGTTCCTGATATGATGAAATAACAGGCACTCCATTTCTGTAACAATCTTTACCAAAACCCATAACTCTGGTCGAATCAAGATAGAAACATCTGACAAACCCAATCAGAGAGAATTTCTACAAGATAAGTGGCCCGTACTATTTATGAGTGCTAAGGAAAACCAAGAAACTGTCACAGAAGAGATTAAGGAGACATGACAGCTAATTGCAATGTGGTAACTGTGTTGGATACTGGGGAGAAAGAAGGGCATTAATGGAAAAAACTGATCCAAATAAAGTCTGGAGTTTAGTACATTGTAAATGTACCAATATTGATTTCTTAGTTTTGACCAATGCACCATAGTAATGTAACATGATAACATTAACTGAATGTTATATTAAGTGAAACTGAAACTAGGTGAAGGATATATGAGAACTCTCCGCACTTTCCCATAAATCTAAAATGTACCAATAAAATCTGCAACTTTCCCATAAATCTAAAATGTACCAATAAAAATCTTACTTAAAAAAGTAGCCATCCCCTGGCCTTTTAGGCCAGCTAATTCAGTGATAGAAAATATGGTAAAACCAGTAAAAGTCATAAGCGGGAGCCCATTGTCATAGTTTGATACAAAATGAGTTTTGTGATCACAAGTAATACTGTGTGAAATGCCATGACTGTGAGTAAAACATTCTAGAGATCCAAAGGTGGTGGTTTGGGCAGAAGCACTGAGTATGAAGAAGGCAAATGCATATCACATAAGGGTATATTCCATGAGGATGAAAGTGTTCATAAGTAATTAGTCTGCTACCAGGTTATACCAGAATTAATTATGCCATATTGGGAAATCATTGTTGATCTCTCCTGTTGACAGGTTGTACAGTCAGCAGTGGTTCTAACCAGACAAACCTGAATGACTGCAAGTCCATGTTGTTGAACCCATGTACACACTTGATCCCTGTTGCCATCACAATTTTATTCTTAAACTTAATTGAGCATAGACGTTCTATAGACGTTCTAATAGAAAAACTATTATTCTCCATGAATATATAGAGGCAGTTGGTAGGGAATAGGCAATGTCGCAAGAATGGGAACCATTTGCTTCTAGGCAACATGCTCAGGCATTTGTGCCTTCAACTCTTGCTTGAAATCAAGTCATATGTACAATACCCAGTTGATGATGTGGTGCCATTAGCATACCCAACATTATGGCTTGGTGTGTTACACAAAATACAGTTCATGATGGACATCTCAGATAGCATGCTAACGTGGGAGTCATAACCTAGCATTCACTATCATAGTCAAGATACAGAACAGTTATGTCACCACAAGGATTCTTCATGGAGTACTTTGAGTATATACTTTTAGAAAGACACAGTTTCCAATACCAATAAAAGTTACTGTGATAAATTGGAATAAACTTTATGGAGTATATAATACTCTATTAAGCAACATTAATGAAGATCTGAATAAAGGAAAGTATATACATTGAACACAGAAATAAAGATTCCCAATTTTGAATATGACAACTACCTCACATCAATCTAAAAATTCAATGAAAATCCAACATAAAGTCCTTTAGAGTCTTGTTTGTTTTGTACATTGAATGTAGCAAAATTGATTCTAAAATTCATATAGGAAAATAAACTCCAAGACCAAATAATGTAATTTTAAAGAAATATAAAAAGTTTGCAGGGCTTGCACTAGGTATTAATATTGAGGTTGCCTGGCTGGCATAGTCAGTAGAGCATGCAACTCCTTCATCTCAGGGTTGTAAATTCAGTCCCCAAATTGGGTGTAGAGATTACTTAAAAGTAAAATCTTTAAAAAAAGATTAATGTAAACCTGCATTAGGTAAGAAAATATGATATTGTGAAGAATTGGTAAAGATCGACAGAACACAGGAGAAATTCCAGGCCTACAACTGAGCACATTATGGCTCAATGATGTATGATGTCGCTTTGCAGATGTGTATATGGTTCTGCATCAATTGGTAATTCATATGGGAAAAATAAAATTGCACTCCTACTGTGAATATTTCCCTAAAATCATTACCAAATATATTAAAGACCAAATATGAAAAGTAAATTCCAAAATATAAAGGAAAACATTTGATAACTATATAGGAATACATTTTTAAACAATTTGTAAAATGCAAACGTTTAAGGAAAAGATTAGTAGATATTTCATGAACTTAAAACACCTCTTCTTCCAGTCAATACTGAAGTGAAACCAAAAGACACTAAATGACAGAATATATTCACCATGCAGAAATCCTAATCTATGACCTATAATATTTGAATTGATATTATTTAATGAGCTGAGTTTTGAGTAAACAGATGTTCATTATATTATTTTTGTACATTTGCATATCACAAGTATTTCATACATAAACTTAATATGGTAAGGTATTATATTAGCTCTTAATTCATCACAGTGTTTTTACTCCAATTTTTCCAAACATTTTATCAGAAATAGTAATAGATTATATCAAGATCACTTTTGGCTTCTATTAATAAGGTCATTAGATTTTCTAATTGACTTGAAGACATGAAAATATTATATCAATACATTGCCTAATTTTATACCTCTTAGAATTCCTGAAGTATTTTATTTAGTTATATTAGGAAATTATTTTGTAATGCACTATTGACTACAGTTTTCTATTTTAGTCAGGGCTTTTTATACAATAAGCAGTATTGAACTAATTTTTTTCTACATCTGATATTTTCTAACATCAGAGAAATACTACATTTATAAAACATATTCAGGAGTTTTCTTTGTTTTTATGTGATTTGAAAATAATATAGCATGAAATATCTCTGAACCTTGAAATCTGAAATAATACACTATTATTCTTTCATTATTCTCCTTTTAAAATTCAATTTGGAAATAAATCTTTCCTTGCCAGGCATCCATTTCATCCTGCACAATTTATAAGTGACTTGTATGACCAAGTTTGTAAACTTTTTCTGATGTCTGAAATAGGATATATTCTTTATTTTGTATTAATAAATTCAATAAATAACTACTAATTTGACTATATAATAGCAATCAAGATTTCTGAAGACAAAAGTATTTTTTGTCTTTAATCTATAAAAGAAGATTAATGTCATATTATAATTTCCAACACTTTCCTTAGTTTCTACTTGGTCTTGATTTATATATTTTGCTATGATAGATGGTGCCTAAAGAAAATAAGAAATATGTAATTGACCTTTTTCTCAAAATAAATTGACCATCTAATTCTGTTTAATGATTACTACCCTGCATTCTAGTATTACTATAACAATATTTCTTTATGTTTGTGCATTTGCCTTGTAAATCTTTATTCATATCATTATACTTGACCTTTCTTTTTATGATGTGTTCTCTTGTAAAGTGCACATAAATTTTTTAATTCAAGCTGCCAGTCATTGATTTAAGGATTATTAATATGGTTTTTCATTACATTAATTGCATATATTCTCTTGGCTTATATGTTTGATATTAGGCCAATTAATATGTACACTTTGTTTTATAATCTTTGTTCTATGCTTGATATTACTAATAAATAATTTTGGAACAGAATAGAAAATTCAGAAATAAACCTGTACTTGTATGGTCAATTTATCTTCAACAAAGCAGGAGAGAATATCCAATAAGGAAAAAAATAATCTCGGGTGCCTAGGTGGCTCAGTTGGTTAAGCATCCAACTTCGGCTCAAGACATGATCTCACAGCTCATGGGTTCCAGTGCCGCGTCAGGTTCTGTGCTGACAGCTCAGAGCCTGGAGCCTGCTTCGAATTCTGTGTCTCCCTTTCTTTCTGCCCCTCCCCTGCTCGTGCTCTGTCTCTCTCTCTCTCTCTATCTCTCTCTCTCTCTCAAAAATAAATAAACATTAAAAACAATTAAAAAGAAAAAAAAGAAAAAAATATCTTCAATGAATGGTGTTGGAAAACTTGTCCGCAACACACAAAAGAATGAAACTGGAGCACTTTCTTATACCACACACACACACACACAACACCTAAAAATGGATTAAAGACCTAAATGTGAGACCTAAAACAATAAAAATTCTAGAAGAGAGCATAGGTAGTAATGTCTCTGGCATTGGCTGTAGCAATCTTTTTGTAGATATGTCTCCTGTGGCAAGGAGCAAATATACACTACTTACACTATTAAATATATACAAATAAAAGTGAAAATACATTATTGGGACTACACCAAAATAAAAACCTTCTCCACAGTGAAGGAAATAATCAACAAAACTAAAGGCGACCTACTGAATGGGAGAAGATATTAGCATCTAATAGGGATCCTTACGGAGAAGAAGAGTTAGGATCCAAAATATATAAAGAACTTATATAAATCAACACCCAGAAAATAAATAGTCCAATTAAAAATGGGCCAAAGACAAAGAAGACATCCAGATGGCCAACAGACACGTGAAAATATGCTCAACATCACTCATCATCAGGGAAATGTAAATCAAAACTGCAATGCGATATCACCTCACATCTTTTAGAATGGCTAAAAGCAACAAACAACACAAGAAATAACAGGTGTTTCAAAGGACGTAGACAAATGGAAACCCTCTTACACTGTTGGTGGGAATGCAAACTGGGGCTGCCACTGAAGAAAACAGTATGTAGTTTTCTCAAACTATTAAAAATAGAACTACCCTATAATCCAGTAATAGCACTACTGAATATTTACCAAAAAAAAAGTATAAAAACACTAATTCAAAGGGATGCACACACCCCTAGGTTTACAGAAACATTATTTACAATAGCCAAATTATGGAAATACCTCAAGTATCCAATGAGAGATGAATGAATAAAGAAAATGTGGTACATAAATACACCGTGGAATATTATTCAGCCATAAAAACGAATGAAATGTTACCATTTACCAAGACATGGATGGAGCTAGAGTATAATACTAGCTAAAATAAATCAATCAGAGAAAGATAAATACCATATGATTTCACTCTTATGTGGAATTTAAGAAACAAAATAAATTAATAAAGGAAAAAAGAGAGAGAGAAACCAAGAATCAGACTCTTAACTATAAAAGAAACAAGCTGATGGTTACCAGAAGGGAGGTAGGTGGGATGGGTTAAATGAGTGATGGATATTGAGGAGTGCACTTGGTTTGATAAGCACTGGATGATATATGGAATTGTTGAATCACTATATTGTACACCTGAAACTAAAATAACAGTGTGTTAATTATACTGGAATAATTTTTTTTTCAAAAAAGAAAGAAATGATTTGACCACATATACTGACTCCAATCATTTGCTTGTGGTTTCATGGAATGCTATGTTGAACAGGATTCTGAAGCAATGAATGGATGAATACCTGAGTCACTAAACCAGGCAAGCAATACAAACTATTTGACTTGCTAGCAAAATGCAGGAAAATCTAAAATGGGTGATGGAGAAGGAAGAATGCAAATATTACTTAAGGTCACAGGACCAGTGGTAGCTTCCAGCAGATATGATAGCTTGGTTTGATTATCTTCTTTAAATATCTAATTCCAACATGTTGCTCTTTGTAGAATCCAAATTTCACCCTGACACTTGAGGATAAAACTATGGCAATATGTTCTCATAGAAGATCAGGTGTAATAAGGTGCTATGAGATTCGAATAGTGCAAGGGTAGTCTATGTAACTCTCAACATTTGGTCAGCCCTACTTTCCCATTGTATTTGGCCAACTGAAGTATTTCTTGGAAAATTATTGACTCCACAGTTGAAATCCTTATCACATTGGCTCTACACCTAACATCACTGCCTTTTCATACTCTTTTCATGGAAAGAGTCAGGTTTCAGCATAACTGTCACTATCATAGCCAAGATGGAAGTCACAGAAGCTCCAGCAGCAAGGTCTGACTAACCTAACTCATAGATACTGGATTTTTCCAGAAGTGCTGAATAACATAATCCTAAATCAGGGGATTTCTCTCTGTTAAGAGAGGTCAGATGACTGGTGAAGTTAAAGTGCCATGAGGTAGACATTTAACACTAAGAGGCAGGAGATAAAAAGGAGACTGTAGATTATTTGCTCTTTCTTCTGGCCCACATGGATGGTTCTGAGGTTTCATCAAAGATGACAAAGGTGACCAAGAAAACAACTAAGTTTCATATGAGGCTGGGATGAACTTAATAATGCAACATATTGTATTTTCACTCCTTCCTAGTTTAATGTACTTCCTTTTTTGAATCACTCGTTTCACTGGATTGTAACCAAAAAAGATGAAGCATGTAAGCTTTGCCTAAAGTCAGGTTTTAGGGAACCTACGTGAAGAAGACAGGTGATTGCTCAAAAAAATGACACTTTGCCTACATCTATTTTTAAATTCAAATATCCTTATCTCAAATTTCTAAAGGTATCTCTTTCTATTTCTGATATGTTTCTATTGTATTTTGATTGTTATATTTCATTAACCCCACTTCTTAAATACATTTCCTAATTTGGTCAAAGGATCTATCCTATCATCAATGAATATCACCACTATTGCATTTGCCATCTTATTTCTAAGTTTGTTTAATTTTCTAATTGTTGCTACAATATAGTGACCCATAAAAATATAAATCTCATTGGAATAGTATGAAGCTAAGTGAGATAATACATATCAATGAGATAATATATTTAAAACAGTACAGAGCATGGCACACAATAAGTATTCAATAAATTTAGATATTATCACTTTTTTTCTATTACCATTTGTGGTAGGCTAAAAAGTATCCCCCCAAAATATCAGGCAAAAATCTCCAAAATCTGTGACTATTACATTATGTAGGAAAAGATGTTATTAAATTAAGGATCTTGATGGAGGAAATTATTCTGGAATATTTGAGTGGGCTAAAATGCAATCACATGTATCCTCATAAGACAGATGCAAAGGGAGATTTCATATAGAGGGACAAGAAGACACAGACAGAAGAGAAGGCAGTGTGACAAAGGAGATATAGATTAAAATGATACGAGCAAACACAAGTCAGAGAATGACAGCAGCCACAAAAAGTTGTGAGAGGCAAGGAACACGTTTCTCTAAAGTCTCCAGAGGAACCACAATGCTAATTTCTTCTGTTTTAAGCCACCAGTTTTGCAGTAATTTGTTACAGCAGCCATAGGACACTAAAACACTATTACAATTACTACTATTTCAGATTACAGGAAATATTCCATTGAAAACATATCTCTGGTAGAGAAACATTAAAGTATAACAATAGATGCACTGTAACATGATAATAGGACTTTTAAGACAGATTTTCTTTTTTAACTTAAAGGTTTTAAGTAGCAGTGACATTATTCAGTTTTCCATGGGGAATTAAAGATAACTGAATATGTTCAGTTTTTAGGCCACATTTAGTCGTAATGATAGAAATGGAAACATCCTAAATTTATCAGGGTAACCTCTTTTGAATAACTCAAGATATACTCTCAAAATCCTTCTTTATAGGGCATCCAAGAAACCATTATCAAGTGATAAAAGTCAGCACATGCATAAAACCTATGTACTATCTTAATTACTATGGGAAAATAGAAGAAAGTAGAGTTGTTATATTTTTCTGACTAGAGTTTATTCTGACTTCACTATCCTTAATTTTTACTTTTTATGTTTCTCTCAGTCATTGAAGTTACAACAGTAAAAAAGCTACATCATTGATATACTGTTTTGTTAAATACTTAGGATTATCTTTCTGGTTTCCCATGAATAATGTCTGGGCTGAATATGCATTTATAGGGAAATGATAACTTCTTTTGAAATTAAGATATTATATCATTATTTCTTATGTTAAGAATTGCAGAAAAACAGCTATTCAGCCTGAATTTTATTTATTTAAATAAACTATACTTGCTTTTTAAAAACCTTCCCTTTATTGGGGTGGTTATAGTGTATATTGTCTTAATTACATAAAATGTAAAAAAAAAACCCCAAATACTCTGTGTATCATGTGGATATATGAACATTATGAATTCTAAATCTATAGTGATTGTATAAAACTGAACATTAAACAACTAAGGGAGAGTTTTAGGTAAAATGTGCTATATTTTTTTCAAAGCTATTTGGTCACAACATAATAGAGTAAGATCCTAAAGCTAAGTTCCCTCCATTAGCCATTACTCTTCTGATTTACTAATTATGTTTCAATTTTCTCAATATTTATTGTGATATTTAATGCATGTAAGGAACTTACAATATTGCCTGAAATTGTAAGAAATGTTGGATAACTTTTGTTGGTCTTGTACTGTTATATTTAGCTTGCATTTCTGGGAAATTTTTTTGTTTTAATGTCCAGAAGTGTAAGTTATTTTTTTCTTTCTTCAAATATTTATTTAAATTCCAGTCTGTTAACATATAGTGTAATATTGGTTTCAGTAATAGAATTTAGTGATTCATTATTTACATATAACATTCAGTGCTCATCCCAACAAGTGCTCATCTTAACATCCATCATCCATTTAGCCCATCCACCACTGAGGACCCTTTCCTCAACCTTTAGTTTGTCCTCTATATATAAGTGTTTCTTATGGTTGACTTCCCTCTCTTTTTTATTTACTTCCCCTAGTTCATCTATTATGTTTCTTAAATTCCAGATCTGAGTGAAATAACAGGGTTTTGTTTTTCTCTGATTGACTGATTTCATTTAGCTCCTTCCACCTCATTGCAAATGGCAAGATTTCATTCTTTTTGATGGCTGAGTAATATTCCAGTGTGTATATATACCATGACTTATCTATTAATGAATCAGTGGATTTTGGGGCTCTCTCCATAGTATGGCTATTGCTAATAATGCTTCTATAAACATCAGGGTGCATGTGCCCCTTTGAAATAGTATTTCTGTAGCCTTTAGGTAAATACCTAGTAGTGCAATTGCTGGATTGTAGGGTGGTTCTATTTTTTTTTTTAATTCTTTTTTAATCTTTATTTATTTTTGAGAGAGAGAGACAGTGTGTGAGCAGGGGAGGAGCAGAGAGAGATGGAGACACAGAATTGGAAGCAGGCTCCAGGCTCCAAACTGTCAGCATAGAGCGCCATGCGGGGCTGGAACTCAGGAACCATGAGATCACGACTTGAGATGAAGTCAGACGCTCAACGGACTGAACCACCCAGGCGCCCCAGGATAGTTCTATTTTTAACTTTCTGAGGAAACTCCATACTGTTTTCCAGAATGGTTGCATCAGTTTGCATTCCTACCAACAGTGTAAGAAGGCTCCCCTTTCTCCACAACTTCATCAACATCTTATGTTTCTTGTGTTGCTGATTTTAGCCATTCCAGGCGTGAGGTGGTAGCTCTTCATGATTTTGATTGGTTTTCCCTAATTATGAGTGATGTTGAGCATATTTTCATGTATTTGTTGGTCATCTGGATGTCTTCTTTGGAAAAATGTCTATTTGTGTCTTGTGCCAATTTTTTAATTGGACTATTTATTTTGGGGGTACTTATTTGTATAGGTTCCTAATGTATTTTGGATACTAACCTTTATTGGATATATCACTTGCAAAAATATCTTCTCCCATTCAGTCAGTTGTCTTTTAGTTTTGTTGGTTGTGTCCTTCACTGTGCAGAAGATTTTTATCTTGATGAAGTGTCAATACTTTGCTTTTGCTTTTGTTTCCATTGCCTCTGGCGATGTGTTTAGTAAGTGGCTACAGCTGAGATCAAAGAGGTTATTGCCTATGTTATCCTCTAGAATTTGGATGGTTTCCTGTCTCATATTTTCGTCTTTCATCCCTTTGAATTTACTTTTGTGTATGGTATAAGAAAGTGGTCCATGTTCATTCTTCTGCATGTTACTGTCCAGTGTCCAACACCATTTTTTGAAGAGATTATCTTTTCTCCATTGGATATTCTTTCTTTTGTCAACAATTAGTTGACCTTATAGTCATGGGTAAATTTCTGAGTTTTCAATTCTGTTCCATTGATCTATGTGTCTGCTTTCGTGCCAGTACCATACCTTCTTGATGATTACAGCTTTGTAATATAATTTGAAGTCTGGAATTGTGACACCTCCAGCTTTGTTTTTCTTCTTCAAGATTGCCTTGGCTATTCAGGGTCTTTTATGGTTTCATACAAGTTTTAGGATTGTTTGTTCTAGCTCTGTGCAAAATACTGGTGGTATTTTTATAGGGATTGCATTAGATGTGTAGAATGCTTTGAGTAATATGGACATTTTAACAATATTTTTCTTCCAATCCATGAGCATGGAATGTTTTTCCATTTCTTTTTGTCCTTTTCAATTTTTTCCTCAGTGTTTTATAGTTTTCAGAGTACAGATCTTTTACCTATTTAGTAAGGTTTATTCCTAGGTATTTTATGGGTTTGGTGAAATTGGAAATGGGATTGATTCCTTGATTTCTCTTTCTGCTGCTTCAGTATAGGCGTATGCAAAAGCAACCTGTTTCTGTACTTGATCTTGTATCTTGTGACTTTGCTGAATTCATGTATCAGAACTAGCAGGTTTTTTGGTGGAATGTTTGACTTCTTCCTTGCTCATTTGGATGTATTTTATTTCATTTTGTTGTCTGATTGCTGAGGCCAAGACTTCCAGTGCTATGTAAAATAGTAATAGTGAGAATGGACATCCTGTCCTGTTCCTGACTATAGAGGAAAAGCTCTCAGTTTTTCCCCATCGTGGATGATATTAGCTGTGGGTCTTTGTATATGGCCTTTATGATGTTGAGGTATGGTTCCTCTATTCTTACTTTGTTGAGAGTTTTTATCAAGAATGTATGCTGTATTTTGTCAAATGAATTTTCTGCATCTGTTGACAGGATCATATGGTTCTTATTCATTCTTTTATTAATGTGGTGTATCATGTTGATTGATTTCCAAATATTGAACCATCCCTGTTGCCCAGGAATAAATCTTACTTGAACGTGGTGAATAATTCTTTCAATGTATTGATGGATTCAATTTGCTAGTATCTTGAGAATTTGTGCATCTATGTTCATCAGGATTATTAGCCTGTAATTCTCCTTGTTAGGATAGTCTTTGTCTGGTGTTGGAATCAATGTAATTCTGACCTAATAGAAGAAATTGGAAGTTTTCTTTCCTTTTTTATTTTTATTTTTTGAACAGTTTGAGAAAAAATAGGTATTAAGTCTTCTTTAAATACCTGGTAGAATTGTCCTGAGAAGCCATCTAGCCCTGCATTTTTGTTTTTTGAAACATTTTTTATTATGGATTCAATTTTTTGTTGGTTATTGATCTGTTTAAATTTTCTATCTCTTCCTATTTCATTTTTGGTAGTTTGTGTGTTTCTAGGAATTTATCCATTTTGTTTAGATTATCCAATTTATTAACATATAATTTTTCATAATCTCTTATGACTCCGTATTTCTGTGATTTGGGTTGTGATCACTCTTTCATTCATGATTTTATTTATTTGGATCTTTTTTGTTTTTGACAAATCTCGCTAAGGGCTTATCAATTTTATTAATTCTTTCAAAGATCCAGTTATTAGTTTCATTGATCTGTTCTGGGTTTTTTTGTTTGTTTGTTTGTTTGTTTCTATATAATTTATTTCTGCTCTAATCTTTATTAGATTCTTCTACTAGCTTTAGGCTTTATTTGCTGCTACTTTTCTAGCTTTTTTATGTGTAAGTTTAGGTTGTGTATTTGACACTTTTCTTGCTTCTTGAGGTAGGCCAGTATTGTACATATTTCCCGCTTATAACCACTTTTGCTGCATCTTAAAGGTTCAGGACTGTGGTGTGTTCATTTTTATTTGCTTCCATGTAGTATTTTTTAATTTCTTCTTTAATTAACCCATTCATTCTTTACGAGGATATTCTTTAACCTCCATGTATTTGTTATCTTTCCAAATTTTTTCTTATGGTTTGACTTCAAGATTCATAGAACTGTGGTCAGAAAATATGCATGGTTTAATCTCAATCTTTTTTGTATTTGTTGGGTCCTGATTTGTGACCCAGTATGTGATCTGTTCTGGAAAATGCCCCATATGTACTCAAAAAGAATGTGCATTATGCTGCTTTAGGATGAAATTTTCTGAATACATCTGTTAAGTCCATCTGGTCCAGTGTGTTATTCAAAACCATTGTTTCCTTGTTGATTTTCTGCTTACATGATCTGTCCATTGTTGAAAGTGGGGTGTTAAATCCCCCTACTATTATCATATCATTATCAATGAGTTTCTTTGTGTTTGTCATTAATTGATTTATATATTTGGGTGCTTTCAAGTTGAGGACATAAATATTTGCAAATGTTAGATCTTGTTGGACAAACAACTTTATTATGAGATAGTGCCCTTCTTTATCTCTTGTTACAGTTTTTGGTTTAAAATATAGTCTCTGATATAATTATGGTTACTCTGACTTTCTTTTGATGTCCATTAGCATGATAGATGGTTTTTCATTCCCTCACTAGTCTCTTGTACGCAGCATATAGATGGGTCTTGTTTTTTCAATCCATTCAGATACTCTATGCTGTTTGATTGGAGCATTTAGGCCATTTACATTCACTGTGATTATTGATAGATATGATTTTAGTGCCATTATATTATCTATAAAGCCATTTCTGGAGATTTTCTCTGTTCTTTTCCAGTCTGTTTTGCTTTTGTTCTTTCTTTCCCCTTTAATATTTCTTGTAGGGCTGGTTTATTGGTCACAAACTCCTTTAGTTTTTGTTTGTCTGGGAAACATTTTATCTCTCTTTCTATACTTAATGACAGCCTTGAGGGATAAAGTATTCTTTATCTGATGCAGATTTTTCCCATTCAGCACATTGAATATTTCATGCCACTCCCTTCTGGCCTGCCAGGTTTCTATGGAGAGATTTGCTAACTTGATTTGTCTTCCCTTGTAGATTAGGGATGTCTTTTTCCTTGCTGCTTTCAGGATTCCTTCCTTACCTCTATATTTTGCATATTTTACTAGGACATGTCTTGGTATTGGCCTTCTTTTGCTGATTTCCATGGGCATTCTCTGTGACTCCTGGACATTGATGTCTGTTTCTTGCCCAGATTAGGGAAGTTTTCAGCTATAATTTTCTCAAATAAACTTTCTTCTCCCTTTTACCTCTCTTAGTCTTCTGGGAGCTCTATTATACAAATGTTATTATGTTTTATTTAGTCTCTGAGTTCTCTAAGTCTACATTCATGATTCCATATTTTCCTTTCCCTCTTCTCTTAAGCTTCATTATTTTTCATAACTTTATCTTCTATCACTTACTCCTCTGTTTCATCCATCTTTGTGTCATTACTTCTAGTCACTTTTGTATCTCAGTTATAGCATTTTTTTGTTTTGGTCTGACTAGTTTTTAGGTTTTATGTCTCTGCAGTAAGGGTATCTCTTGTGTCTTCTTTGTTTTTCTCAAGCCCTTCTAGTATCCTTATAATTCTTGTTTGAAGTCTGGTTCACACATATTATTTATATATGTTTTGATTATATCCCTGGACGTGACCTCTCCTTGTTCTTTCTCTTGGGATGAATTCCTCCATCTTGTCATTTTGTCTAGGACTCCCTTTTGTGTGTTAGGAAAGTCTGAGCCTTGTCCTATTTTCACTAGAGCTGAAGCTTTGCAGCAGTCTATGATCAGTAAACCTTGTATGTGAGGGCGGATTGTGCTGGTCTTCTGGAGGAGGGACTCACTATTGCCCTGCCTCTCAATCACATTTGCCTTAGTACAAAAGGCACCTGCAGAGTGCAGGGGGGTGGGGCTTGGTGTAAGGGGCTCAAGCCTCCACTGTATGCCCTGTGCCACTCACTAAGTCCATCAGTGCTGATGGAAGGGATGAAAAATGGCATCAGCCACTCTCTTCCTGAAAAGAATCATTGGTGCTCACTACTGTTCACAAAACCCTCACAGAAGAATGAACAATCTTTCCTCTTGTGTTCCAGACTTCGGTCAGATCCCTGCCTTCACCCTGTCTGTGTCTGAGCCATCTACCCACCTGTATTTTACCTCAGCACATGACTGGGTTTCAAATTTTGGCGGCCCAGGATGGTGAAAACCCCTGCTGATTCTTTAGGGGAGGGTCACACCACGTGCTGGCTGGTACTGGTTTGTCCCAGAAAAGTGGTCAACCATAGGGAGCATGGATTTTATGGTAAAGCATAGCAAAAAGTCTGCATCCAGGTCAGCTGACTTCAGCAGGCATCTCTGGTCTATGCTAATGAATGGGGCAGCTCAGTGGTGCCTGCTGGCTCTTTTGTCCCCTGAGAGGTAAGAGCCACCTCTCTCAAATGCACTCCAAAAAGGAAAACTGTCTCTCCCACCATGACCCAGGGGATCCTCAAAGCACGCTGTCCACTCCTGAGCCTCTGTCTTCCTTCTGCTTAGGAGAACCACTAAGCCTGCCAGGCTCAACCCTGGCAATGGCTTCAACTTCTAAAACTTCAGACTTTCAGCTCTGCTGCCCAGAAAAACTTGAGATAATCTGCACCTCTTGTTTTCCCAATGATTTTGTGGAAGTGTTTTTCTTGTTAAATCCCAGTGTGCTGTTTTATCATCTACCTCCACCCTGGCTCCAGGCTCCTGGCTCCATGAGCAGAGGCCCCTCCCCTCCACAGCACCTGCAATTCTTTTCTCCCCCAAGTCACATCTCTGCACCTCCTACTTTCCACGATGTAGTCTCTTTTCTCCCTCCGGTTGTGCAGATATTTCTCTCAGTCCTCAGATCAATTTCCTGGGTCTTCAGAATGATTTGAATTATATAGCTGTGTTAGAGGGATAAGGCAAGCATGAGGTCCTCCTATGACTGCCATCTTAATTTCTCCTCCCAGAAGTGTAAGCATTATTTATCAATGTACTACAGAGTTAAGGCATGATATAGCTGCTTCCAAGAGTTTGAGGGGCAGGAGAAGCAAATCTACTCAGTCATAGTATAATATCCTTTTTCTAGCCTGTTTGGTTAATATTTTTTAAGGATTCTTATGCCAATAATAAGAAGGATTATTGGCCTGTAATTTTATTTTTGTAATTGCTTCTAAGATTTTCCTATTAAGGTTATGCTAATTTTCTAATTGGGCAGGTAAATGTTTTTCCCCTTTCTACTTACAGAAAAAAAATTAAGATTAATGTCATTTCGTACTTGGATGTTTGATGGAATTCATCAGAGAAAGTCTCTGGGCCTGAATTTTTCTTTTAGAAATGTTTTTGGTAACTAATTAAATTTATTCAACAGATACAGATCTATCTATATTTTATATCTTATATAACTTCTTGTAAATTGTATTTTCAACAAATGTAAACATTTGTCTAAATTGTGAAATTGTTGACATGAAGTTGTTTTATAGTATTCCGTGATTACTATTTTAATGACTGTAAAATCTTTGCTGACAATCCCTTTATCTTATTTATGTTATTGTTGATTTGTGTTTTCTGTGTTTCAGAAGAGTAAGGGGAGAAAGTGTCAATTTTGTTGATATTTCAAATAATCAGGTTTTAGCTTTGTTAATTTTTTTATTTGCAGTCTTTTATCTATTTCAGTGATTTCTGCTCTTCATTATTTTCTTCCTTCTACTTGTGTTTGTAAGTTTTCTCTCTCTCTCTTGTTGTATCATAAAGTAAAATTTTAGGCCACTGATGTCTTTAATGTAAACACTGAAAACTATAGCTTTCCCTCTAAGCCCTGTTTTAGCGGCATCCTAACAAATTCTCATACAATTCTGTTTTCCTACCAGCTCCTTATTTTATGGTTTCACAACAGAATTATTATATATGTTACTTTGCACTTTATGAGAAATGTCACCTCTGCCTCTCTTCCTGTCTTAAGGAAACTTTCTTTCTTTTGCCCCATTGCCCTACCCTGCTCCACTTTGATTCTACTCCCTGAATTGTCTCCAAAATGTAGAGTTTTGTCTTGGTAGGGTGCCGAGTTGTGTTAGTTTAAATTGTTTATGGGGTTCAACTGTTCCTACACTCTAACTTCTGCGTAACTCGTGAGATTAATCTGTAATAACTCTTTTTGGTTTCCATTGCTCTTTCAGATTTCCCCAACATACTTCCAGTAACCAGAAATTTTAGCAGAAGCCATGCTTCGTTCTTTGTGTTTCTTCCCATAGTAACTGACACAAGTCTTGTAGCTGCCAGTGGTTTATCCCTCTCATTTGTATTTATGGGTATGCAGCAATATATTCTGCTACCAAGTTTTGCTCCAGATATTGTTTAAGACTCAGCTTTACTATCCTAGCAGCTTTGCTTAATTTTATTGGGGAATTTGGAAAGACAAAATGAAGCAATAACTATGACCATGTCATCCCCATTTTCTTTAAACCCTCTCTTCTTGTAATTCTTTTTATCCCATCTTTATATAACTGACAAGTATGCATCCGTAAATTATTGTATAAATTATCTTATAACCTGCAGATATTAAATGGAAATAGATTTCAAAACACAAAGGGAAAAAAAAGATTATTCTAATGAGTAGCCACATGGTAACAAATCAATTTCTAATCTTTCCCAAGGATAGGAAATACATATTTAATAAGCTTACTACATTTCAGCTTTTTTGTAAGTAAAATCTAGATGTCAGATGTATAAAATATTTATAGTGTAAGCTTTGTTTTATATAAGTACCTTGACAAGGTTTTTCAGGGAATTTCCTAGGTAAACCATAGCATTGATTTGGTAACAAATATACAGCTCAGAGTAATTTCTGAAACTAATCCCTACTCATTTCAATGCAGCAGAAAATCAGTTGGGTCAGTGATGATGCAAAATAAATATACTGTGAAAACAAAATGGTTTCCTTGTATTGTGTCTTAACTGCCTTTAGGGTTTTACATGTTTTGCCAAATTGAAATTTCATACAGTAAGAATAACTCCTGATAGCTCTGTACCTTCCTAATCCCATGCTTTTCTGATAATGTCCTTTCTAGAATAGAAAAAAAAAATGAGAAGTTAATTGCTTAAACTCTGAAAAATGCTTTTCTTTGAACTCAATGAAGCACAAAGATAAATAGTGTATTACTAAAGGGAATTTAGCTCTATTTACTACTGCTTGTAGTGTGAAATTGGCTGTTTGTGATCTCTAAAGACTTGCTTTCTTTTCAGAACGTTGTATGCTAGCTCTGACTACAGAGAAAGATGAAAGGTAAAAAGAATGTAGATTAAGGGACATTAGTTAAACAGTTTTTAAATGGTTCTGTTTTGTTTTTGTGGTGTTGTGAATTTCATAAAAACCTTGATTGATAGCTTCTCAAATAATGATGTACTATAGTATATTTCACCATGTCTTTTTTTTTTGCCATTCTTTCATTTATCATCCATACACTTATTTTATTTAGTAATTGTTTATTGTGTTACATCTTTTTGATTTATTTGTCCATGTCTATTTTGAAAAATTTTAACTAGGAATATAAAATCTGTTTAAAATCAGTATTAGGGTTTATCACAACACTCTAGACTCCAAACATAGCTCTTGACACAGTTTAAAACATAAAGCACATTTTCATATGGTTTTATCATTGAGAAAAATACAAATTATATATTACAAGTAATATAAAAAAAGGTTGAAATATGTTTTGGAGTAGTTATTTCACTATAAAACAAGAATGATCTCAGAGCACTTATGTACATTTTCTGAGAATTCTAAGTTAGTGATATACATGCCATATATATTTAGTTTACCATGGAGACAAGAAATCAATACATTACATCTTTTTAATCATTTGCATGTTGGTATTCCATCAAGTGCAAGGTTAAATGTTATTCGCACTAGCTTATGTTACATTATTTTGTTATTGTTCTTAGTTCCTTGAAGAAATGAATGTGCCCCATTTCTTTGTTGTCCATTGTTTATTAGGAAAAATTCAAATATATAATAAAGTTAAAAGACTGATACAAAGGTCAACCAATATTTTACATATATATGTATATATACATATACATATATACACATGTACATATACATATATACATATATATACATATGTATATGTGTGTATGTATATATATATATATACATACACACATATACATAAAATACCTATCAGGTTTATATTTATCTATAGCTAGATTCACTCATTTGTAAGTAAATTTTAAAACTAAGATATATATAAAATGAATTGGCTTCTGACCATGATTGAATAACTGACATTTCCTATAAAGGCTTTGTGTTAGACA
This sequence comes from Acinonyx jubatus, assembly GCF_027475565.1. Classification (NCBI taxonomy): domain Eukaryota; kingdom Metazoa; phylum Chordata; class Mammalia; order Carnivora; family Felidae; genus Acinonyx; species Acinonyx jubatus. Next base: position 43,908,732 of record NC_069384.1, read on the forward strand.
CATCACAATAAAACTACTGAAAATCAGTGCAAGTTTAATTTTATATATTAAATTGTTATGAATTTTATATATTGAATTGTTACGAATATATAATTAAAATTTAAGACTACATTCATAGGTATGGCATTTCTACCAAATAGCTATTTATTATTTTTAACCCCTAAAACATTATTTTATGTCTAATCATCATCACCTCCTTATTGACTAAATTCTAAAGCTTGATAAAAAAAATTCTATGATTTATCCACAGAACTCTGCTTCTTCTATTTCCTATGCCATAGATATTTGCTAGAATTTATCTATTTCCGATATTAAAAGTCTATATTGAACAGCTTTGTTTTGTTTCATAAATTATTGCCTATGGTGAGAATGAATTTATCAAAACCAGTTTATAAATAGCAGAGAAAATCCATAATAATACCTACTTGTAGGCACTAAAGTGGGGCAATAGAGCGCATCCACCTGGGCAAGTCATCAATTTGAGCACATTTTTAAGTGCAAGAATTCACTACATCGGCATTCAGAAAGAGCCGTTCAAATGTCAACTTCTCCTAAACTCAGAAGCTGAGTAGCTCCTGAGTGATTTGACAGAAGTAGGTAAAAGAGAAAACTAAAACCAAACAGATACACACACACAAAAGAAGTCACAGTCGGGTAGCCTATAAATATTGGAAAATAATCTAGGTCACTGAAGAAGTATCTTTTCTTTAGAGTACTGAGTAGCATATTTTTCCAGTGCTTGTAACAAATGACAATAATAAGGAATCCATGCATTACCCAAAGAGTGCATTAGTTTTCACAAATAGATTTGGACTACTATACTAAATAAATATTAGGATGTAAATTACAAAAATAGGCACCAGCCGGGACATGAAGCAAATTTCCAACCTTGAATGAAGTTGTTAAACCAAATACACATTCAAAATCACAACTATAAAAAAACAAAACTAATTATAGAATCAAGTGTAATTTTACTTATTGCACTATGTTAGAGAAAAACATTTATTTAAGAATAAACAGATGTGAAGGTGGAAACAACAAACCTAGTGGGATAGGAACCATGTTTCAGTCATTACTTCACAAGCAATTATTCTAAGCCATGTTTTATTTTTATGTTTTGTGGTTTTTTTATGTTTATTTATTTTTGAGAGAGAGTGACAGAGCATGAGCCAGGGAGGGGCAGAGAGAGAGGCAGACACAGGATCTGAAGCAGGCTCCAGGCTCTGAGCTGTCAGCACAGAGCCTAATGTGGGGCGTAGAACTCAAGAACGGTGAGATCATGACCTGAGCTGAAGTCTGAGGCTTAACCAACTGAGCCACACAGATGACCCTTCATGTTTTATTTTTAACACAGAAGTTTTCATGTTAATAGTGACTTCTTATTCTTGTTTTACTGGGAATTTGAAATACTGAGCTTAAATCTTCCACTGAATAATAAAGTTGATTAACCAATCATTTCTATAATAAATATAAAACATGGAAATTTGTTTGATGTAATAATTCAGATGTGTGGGAAAAATTTCAATGTGATAATGAATGGTACTTTTTATGGGTACATTTTGATTTTAAAATATTAAGAAGCCAAAATACTTCAACATGTGTGGTAGAAGTTCAGGAAATATTTAGGCTTTAACTTAGTAATCAAATAAGTGCATTTATACATGCTACCATACTATAACACTGAGGAATACAATTTAACTAGAATTAAGAAAAGAAAAATAGAACCAATATGGATTTTAAATCTTAACTATACCTTGTTCATTTTTTCTCTTCAAAAGAAGGAAATAGAAAAGTGATTTTAATTTAAAGAAACTATCAAATTAAAAAAATCAGCTACTGAGAAAGAACAATTTTCCCTGAACAGAAGACTGTGATTTGCCCAATCTACGTATGTGATCTAGGGTGTGTGTATGTGTATCTAAGGCCTGCACTGAAAATATAGAGATATGAGACTCTTGGGTTTGAAGGAAGATATAGCTACCACCAGTGTAGAGAAAGAATGACTGAAAAACAGAATGGAACATAGTGTCAAAGTCAAAAAGGGAACCAAATCTGATATAATAGAAAAAATAATTTTGAAACATTTGACTTAAGTGTTTTACTATATAAACATCTCTGAGATTTCCTGTTGTTTCTACTGAGAATCACGAGCATGCAAGATCCTGAGGTTCAACCACCTGTCAAGTGTACTATGCCTTCTTTCTGAAACATTCCTGCTTTATATTTGAAAACCTTTAGTGATACCAACTTGTAACTCCACTACCCTTTTCCATAGGATAGAAAATAACTGTCTTCATGGACTGTCAAAAATTGATTAGCTTCTACATCAAAAATTAAAAACAAGCAGAAGGACAGCACTATCATGGGGAGAAATATGAATCTTTGAGAAGACGGTTGTTTCAAATTACACATAGAAAAACTTCTGCCTCCTTCCATTTTCAGGTGTGCCTGTTTTCCACCCCTACTGTTACTCATTCTGTTAGGGTTTTCCATAAAAAGAGAACCAATAGAACATACACACACACACACACACACACACACACACACACACACACACACACAGGGACAGGTGGACCATCAGGTTGGAGACCAGGAAAGAGTCAAAGCTGCATTTCAACTCTGAAGGCCATCTGCTGATAGAATTCTTTCTTTTTTGAGAAGCAGTCAGTTTTTGTTCTATTAAGACCTTCAACTGTTTGGATGAGGTCTACAAACATTATGGATGGTATCTGCTTTACTCAAAGTCCACAGATTTAAATGTTAATTTCATTCAAAATACACCTTACAAAAACATGCAGAAAAATGATGAAATATGTGGACAGCATGCCCCAGCCAAAATGACACGTAAAATTAATCATCACACTCATCTTATTCCACTTCTTATCTTTCAGGATGATAGTTATATGCGTAGGGGAGTTTGATTTATTATTTAGCAGATTTGGGATATAAGTGAGAATTACTATTCTAAGATAACATATTTTATCTTTTTCCAATGTCTCATACCCAGAAAGCATGTAAAAGCAGAAAACTACGAGTGTTGCCCTGATATCTGCAGTCCTATTTACCTAACAGAACAGGAAAGTGCATCAGGACAAACCTTGGCCATCTTCTTTTTCTTTGAGTCATACCTTGAATTATTTTTTTTAATGATTTCTTTCATATAAAATAAACTGGGGAGAGAAAGTAATATATCTCAATCTTCTTATAGAGTTAGATACTCATTTTGGTTTTTCTACATCTTAACATTCTCTTAAATTTTATAATTTTTCCCTTTAAACTCTTTTATGCTAACTTCCATTAAAACACAACACATTGGGGTGGCTGGGTGGCTCAGTCGGTTAAGCATCTGATTTTGGCTCAGGTCATGATCTCACTGTTCGTGAGTTCAAGCCCCATGTCAGGGTCTGTCCTGACAGCTCAGAGCCTGGAACCTGCTTTGGATTCTGTGTCTCCCTCTCTCTCTGCCCTTCCCCCACTTGCACTCTGTCTCTCTCTCTCTCTCTCTCTCTCTCAAAAATAAATAAACATTAAAAAAATTTAAGAAATAACACAACATATTATTTTTCCTTCTTCCTTCTTGATTCTTAATATTATGGGTTAGTCCTGCCTGCTCTAATTTCTAAAGATTGAAGTATCTCAGATTTACTCATGAGCCCCATCTTCCACTCATCACTTCCTTCATAAGGAATCTCTTTTTTTGCCATCATCTTAAATTGCATCCATAGAGTAATTCTGATGTTCATGTAGAATTACCGTTACTTCTTGCTCCAGACCCATATAAGCAATAGCATAGTTGATGTCAGCACTTGATTGTGTCATGAATATCTTAAACTTAACATGTCCACCTATTAAAAATGCTTCATCTCCAGTCTCCCAAACCTCTGACAGATGCTTCATTTACTAGCCAGTGAAACATATTCTTGACACCTCTTCTCCTTCATCCTCCCTGTTCAAACAAATACCAACTTCCTCTGAGTTTCTACATCAGTTTATAGATGATAATAAATTACCACAAACTTAGAGCTTAATAAACAGATTTAATTCTGTTACAGTTCTGGAAGTCAGAAATCTAAATGAAATTTCTGGAGGTCAGAAGTCAAAAATCAAGGTGTTGGCAAGGCTTGTTCACTCTGGACACTTCATAGAATTCATTTCCTTGCCTTTTCCAGCTTCTCAAGGCTGCCCGCATCCCTTGGTGGGTGCCTCCTTCCTGCATCTTCAAGGCCAGCAGTGCAACATTTCAGTGTCTCTCATTTCTGTTTTCATCATCACGTCTCCTTTGCTGACTCCCTCTTTTCCATATAAGAATTCTTGTCATTACATTGAGACACCCAGATAATCCTAGATAATTTTCCATCTCAAGACCCTTAATTCCATCACATCTATAAAATCTCTTTTACTGTGTAAACTACCATATTCATAAGTACCAGGAAATTGGATGCAGACGTCTGGTGGAGAGGCATTATTCAGTGCACCACAGCCTACTTACAAAATATTTCTTTAATCTCTCCTCTTCATAACTTCTTACTTATACTTTTCCAGTCCCAGATACCATCACCTTTTCCTGGAATGACTGCCTCACCGGTTTCTGATTACCATTATTCAGTCTTCCAGTACATTTCCCACTTAATGACCACAATTGGTCTCATTAGAGAAATATATAATCATATTACCCTGCTTAAAACATCCTAACAGTTTGCCATTGCATTTAAAGTAAATTTTGTAGTCTTCACCATGGCTTTGCATAATCTCTTACATAGAATTTCATACTTCATCTAATGCTCCTCTTCCCTTAGTCACTACACAACAGCTACCTGCCTTCCCATTTAGCCAAACTCATTTTACATGCCTTTGCAAATGCTTTACTCTGTAATGCTTTCCCCTGACTCCTTATAATGCAATATGGTAGTGCAAGATCTATATTATACAAACATAACATAAAAGTACAAGGTCTATATTATCCAGGATATTTATACATATGCTCTTATACTGCATAGTACTTTGAAAAGAGCTCCAAATATTTTGTGTTTCTTCTTTCTTTAAGTTCATTTTAATGCAAATGTAAATTCTCTATAGCAGTACTTTGTCTTCTATCTCAATAGATGAGCAGTTCATCTGCATTTGTTTTCAGATTCATTCTCCACTCCTCACTTTCCATACAGTATGGTGCTAGAAATTAATTCTCCTGATTCCTTTGCAAACTACCTTCCAGCTCTGTTCAGTCAATGGGAGGTCCTGGTGAACATATTGGAGGACAAGAGGAAGGAGACGCTACGGCATTCTCATGCATTACATTAGGTAGGGTAGCATGTTTGGCAGAGACTGAGTCTTCTCCATGGTTCTTGTTTCTATATTTAGCACCTCTGTTATAGTACACTTCTGCCAGGTAGGTCTCCAACTTCAGTTGTGAGGCCACAGATCCTGATTTCCGTTAACATTACATGCTCCCTTTTCCCTTCTAACAATAGGGATAAGGATAGCTTCCTTACTGATTGTATAAGTTAGGATTCTCCAAAGGAAAAAAAAAAAAGCAATAGGATGCATATACACATATAATACATTATATATATATATATATAATCTATACATTATATATATAATCTATACATGTAATATATAGCATATATGTATTATATAAAATAAATGTAATAATAACTATATATATTATGTACATAATATATAATATATATATATATACATGCATTTTATATATATATAAATGTATGTATACACTCTATATCTCCTCACAGAGGCTGACAAATTGCAAGATCTTAAGATTAAGTTGGCAAGCTAGAGACCCACTAGAACCAATAATGTAATTCCAGTCTGAGTCTGAAGGCCTGGAGCTGTGAAACTCAGGAAAAGTCAATGTTTCAGTTTAAGTCCAAAAGCAGGAAAAAAAAATTAATGTCTTATTCAAAGTCCACCAGCAGGAAGAATTCTCTCTTACTCTGGGGAGGGTCAGTGTTTCTGCTTTATCCAGGCCTTCAAATGATTGGGTGAGGCCCACCAATTTAGGCAGGGCAAACTGCTTTACTATCTACCAATTTCTGGGCCACCTGGGTGGCTCAGTTGATTGAGCATTTGACTTCAGCTCAGGTCATGATCTTGCCTTTGTGGGTTTGAGCCCTGCATTGGGCTCTGTGCTGACAGCTCAGAATCTGGAGCCTGATTTGAATTCTGTGTCTCCCTCTCTCTTTGCCCCTCCCCAGCTCACGCTCTGTCTCTGTCTGTCAAAAAAAATAAAACGTTAAAAAAATTTTTTTTTTAAATAAATGTTAATCTCATCCAAAAACATCTCCACAGAAACACCCATAATAATATTTGACCAATTCTAGGTGTTCTGTGGCTCAGTCAAGTTGACACATTAAATTAACCATCACACTGCTGTTAGTTGTTTTTTGGTTTCTCTTACCTTATACTCTATATTTTCACATTGAAAAAGAATGATTACCTGATTTAATTCTTCTTCTTTACATATTTACTTTCAGTTTTGCTGTCTGATATAACAGGCTTCCTTTTTAACTGGGTAATTTCCCCCTTTTTTTATGTTCTAATTACCCCCAACATCTATATTTACTATAATTTATTCACGTCTTTGAAAACAATCCATAATTTGTAAATAAATGTATAAACAATGTTTACTCCTCTTCCCAATTATTTTCTTTGAGTATAAATCAGGGTATACATTTATGCATTCATTGCCCTTTCTCTCAATATCCCTTGTTTTTAAAGGAGCGCTTTGTGCATTTTAAGTTAGAACTTAAAAAAAACTTTTTAAATAGTTTCTTCCCTTTTTTTAAAAAAAAGTCTATTTTTCTGTTCGTAAATTGTTTTGTCAAGGCAATTATTTTATAAATTGAATGAATGTAAGAAAAATAGCATAAATTTTGTAATAAACTGTTAAGTTCATACACCTTAAGAGTTGTTCTATGGTATTATTACACTTATCAAAAAAATTATTTAATAATGCACTTATCAAAAAACTGCAAACAATAAATAAGTTCTATATGTTAAATACATGTAGAATGTGAGTAAGTAAATACAGTGAAGAAATGTGGTAAAATGTTGCTTGGCTAGAAGTCTTCTAATTGTCAAGGATCAAATTCTTAGCTTTACTAGAATTTAACTTGTATTAGGAAGAAGTCACTCATGCTTGAATTTCAAAAAACAATTTTGAAAACGAAACTGTCAGGGAGGAACCAAGATGGCGGAGCAGCATGGAAGCTTTTTGTGTGTCTCGCGTCCATGAAATACAGTCAGACCAACGCTAAACCAACCTACACACCTAGAAAACTGATTGGAGGATTAACACAACAATCTGCGCAACCTGAACCACAGAATTTAGCAGGTATGCGGCGCGGAGAAATGAACTTGGGATCGAGAAGCCGCGGCGGGCAGGGAGGCGCTTTTGCGGGAGAGAGAGGGCAGAGACTGGGGAGGAGGGCAGAATACGGGAAAAGCACCCCTCCCCAAAAGCAGCTGGAGAGGAAGTGGAAATTTGGAAACGGCCGCAGGGAATAAACTAAAAAGGGAGAAAGGAGAAAGGAGAGAGTTTAAATTCCATTAAGACTGTAAACAAGGGGAGCTCAAAGGCTGCAACTCCGCAGCTCCATACCTGGCGGTGCTCTGGTGGGAAGGGCGAATCCCCAGGAACAGAGTGGTGTCCGGGAGTTCTCGGGCCACACGGAGAAAAGCAGTTCCTCTGCTGGAAGGATATTTGGTAGAGACTGTTGAAGCCACCTGGTCCCAGCGGACCCCAGAAAGCGGCCACATTTGCTGGTGCTAGAACACAGTCATTAAATGTGAAGCCTGGTGCCAGACGTGTATTGTGATTTTCCATAATCCCTGAAAAGCTGCTGCTACGCTATCTCGCAAACTTTCTGGCGCGGGCTGGCACCTGACCTCAGTCTTGCAGCACTGGCGGCAGCAGCAGGACCCAGCAGGCATTCCTGGGTACAGCCGGCATTCGGCCATTGCACGGGGAGACCCTCCCCCAGAGGGGTGGAATGGGTCAAAGCCACAGTCCTTCAGAAGTAAGGGGCTGGGGAAATCAGCCGCATCTGAGACAAAACTCTGGAGAGAGGTACTGCCTGGGGCCTGGTCACGGAGAGTGAAAAAGCGGGGAGTGGACGAAAACTGAAGACAGAGGACGGGTGCACGATTGCTGATCAGGGAGAACAGACTGGGTAACTGGATGGCGCCATTTTTACCCCTCCAGTGCATGCGCATACACACCTACTAGCTCCACAACTCTCCACCCCAGTAGGCTAGCAGCGCCATCTACTGGAGAATGGAGCTGTTACACTGAGCCCCGCCCAACTGGGCCAACCTTGCTCTTCAAGAACACAAGTCTCACCTCCAGCTTAATTTATGCATTATAAAGAGCTACATAGACTGACTTCTAGGGGAAAACGAAGCAATTTCAGTCCTACTTCAATCTGTTAGGTTCATCTATTCAATTTTCTTTCTTTTTTTTTTCTTTTTTCTTTTTCTCTTTTACAATTCTTTCCTTTTTCTTGAATACAGAAAGACAAAAAACCTCATTTTTATTTTCAATTTTTATTAAAAATATCTTTATTTAATTTTTATTACTATATTATTTACTTTTGTGTAAATATTTTCAAATTCTACTTGCTTCCATCATTTTATTTTACTCTACTTCAGTGTATTCACCTATACAAATTTTCAAACAATTTTCTTTTTTCCTTTCTTTTTCTTTTTTTCTCTTTTTTGTTTCTTTTCTTTTTCTTGAATGCAGAAAGAGAAAAACTTCATTTTTACTTTCAATTTCTATTGAAAATATTTTTATTTAATTTTTTTACTATAATTTTTGCTTTTATGTAAATCTTTTCAAATTCTGTTTTACTTCCATCATTTTATTTCAGTCTACTACAGTGTATTCCCTTTTTCAAATTTTCAAATGATTTCTTTTTTCTTTTCTTTTTTTCTCTTTTCGTTTCTTTTCTTTTTTCTAAAATATAGAAAACAAAAAAAATCGTATTTATTTTTAATTTTTATTAAAATATTTTTCTTTATTTTTTCTACCATATTCTTTACTTTTGCATATATTTTTTCAAATTGTATTTTACCCCCATCATCTCCCCTCACCTTTTTTTCTCTAATCTGTCAAACCACTTTCAACACCCACACCAAAACACACCTAGGATCTAGCATCATCTATTCGATTGCGTGTGTGTGTGTTTTTAATTTTTAATTTTAATATTATTTTCATTTTAATATTTTTTAATTTCAATTTCTACCTCATTAACTCCTTTATGCCCTTCAAAATGAAAAAACAAAGGAATTCACCCCAAAAGAAAGAGCACAAAGAAACGACAGCCAGGGATTTAACCAAAACAGATACAAGCAAGATGTCTGAACAAGAATTTAGAATCATGATAATAAGAATACTAGCTGGAGTCGAAATAGATTAAAGTCCCTTTCTGCAGAGACAAAAGAAGTAAAAAAATAGCCAGAATGAAATTAAAAATGCTATAACTGAGCTGCAATCACAGATGGATGCAGCAAGGATGGATGAGGTAGAACAGAGAATCAGCCATATAGAGGACAAACTTATAGAGAATAATGAAGCAGAAAAAAAGAGGGAGATGAAGGCAAAAGAGCTCGATTTAAAAATTAGAGAAATCAGTGATTCATTAAAAAGGAACAGCATCAGAATCATAGGGGTCCCAGAAGAGGAGGAGAGAGAAATAGGGGTAGAAGAGTTATATGAGCAAATCATAGCAGAAAACTTTCCTAACCTGGGGAAAGACACAGACATCAAAATCCAGGAAGCACAGAGGACCCCCATCAGATTCAACAAACACCGACCATCAACAAGGCATATCATAGTCAAATTCACAAAATACTCAGGCAAGGAGAGAATCATGAAAGCAGCAAGGGAAAAAAAGTCCCTAACCCACAAGGGAAGACAGATCAGGTTTGCATCAGACTATCCACAGAAACTTGGCAAGCCAGAAGTGAGTGGTGGGATATACAATGTGCTGAATCAGAAAAATATGCAGCCAAGAATTCTTTATCCAGCAAGGCTTTCATTCAAAATAGAAGGAGAGATAAAAAAAAGTTTCCCAGACAAACAAAAATTAAAGGAGTTTGTGACCACTAAACAAGCCCTGCAAGAAATTTTAAGGGGGACTTTCTGAGGGGAGAAAAGACGAAAATAAATAAATAAATTATATATATATAATTTATTTATTTTCATATATATTTGATATATATTTCATATATATTTGATATATTTTCATATATTTTTGATATATATGTATATATATCAAAAGCAACAAGACTAGAAAGGACCAGAGAACACCACCAGAAACTCCAACTCTACAAGCATCATAATGGCAATAAATTCATATCTTTCAGTACTCACTCTAAACGTCAGTGGACTCAATGCTCCAATCAAAAGACATAGGGTAACAGAATGGATAAGAAAACAAGATCCATCTATATGCTGTTTACAAGACACACTTTAGACCTAAAGGCACCTACAGATTGAAAATAAGGGGATGGAGAACCATCTATCATGCTAATGGTCAACAAAAGGAAGCCGGAGTAGCCATGCTTATACCAGACAATCTAGACTTTAAAATAAAGACTGTATCAAAAGATGCATAAGGGCATTATATCATAATCAAGGGGTCTATCCACCAAGAAGACCTAACAATTGTAAACATTTATGCGCCAAATGTGGCAGCGCCCAAATATATAAATCAATTTATCACAAACATAAAGAGATGCATCGATAGTAATACCATAATAGTAGGAGACTTCAACACCCCACTCACAACAATGGACAGATCATCTAATCAAAAAATCAACAAGGAAACAATGGCTTTGAATGATACACTGGACCAGATGGACTTCACAGATATATTCAAACATTTCATCCTAAAGCAGCAGAATATACATTCTTCTCCAGTGTACATAGAACGTTTTCCAGAATAGATCATATACTGGGACACAAATCACCCCTAAGTAAGTACAAAAAGATTGAGAGCATACCGTGCATATTTTCAGACCACAACGCTATGAAACTTGAAATCAACCACAAGAAAACATTTGGAAAGGTAACAAATACTTGGAGACTGAAGAACATCCTACTAAAGAATGAATGGGCTAACCAAGCAGTTAAAGAGGAACTTAAAAAGTATATGGAAGTCAATGAAAATGATAACACCACAACCCAAAACCTCTGAGACACAGTAAAGGTGGTCATAAGAAGAAAGTATATAGCAATCTAGGCCTTCCTAAAGAAGGAAGAAAGATACACCACCTAACCTTACACCTTAAGGAGATGGAAAAAGAACAGCAAATAAAACCCAAAACCAGAAGAAGGCAGGAAATAATAAAGATTAGAGCAGAAATTAATGCTATTAAAACCAAAAAAAACCAGTAGAACCCATCAATGAAACCAGAAGCTTGTTCTTTGAAAGAATTAACAAAATTGATAAATCACTAGGCAGTTTGATCAAGAAGAAAAAGGAAAGGACCCAAATAAATAAAATCAAGGATGAAAGAGGAGAGATCACAACCAACACAACAGAAATAAAAACAATAATAAAAGAATATTATGAGCAACTATATGCCAATACAATGGGTAATCTGGAAGAAATGGACAAATTACTAGAAACATATACACTAACAAAACTGAAACAGGAAGAAATAGGAAATTTGAACAGACCCATATCCAGTAAGGAAATTGAATTAAAATCAAAAATTGGCCAAAAAACAAGAGTCCAGGGCCAGATGGCTTTCCAGGGGAATTCTACCAAACATTTAAGGAAGAGTTAACACCTATTCTCTTGAAACTGTTCCAAGAAACAGAAATAAAAGAAAAACTTCGAAACTCTTTCTATGCAGCCAGCATTACCTTATTCCAAAACCAGATAGAGACCACACTAAAAAGGAGAACTATAGACCAATTTCCCTGATGAACATGGAAGCAAAAATCCTCAACAAGATATTAGCCAACTGGATCCAACAATGCATTAAAAAAATTATTCACCACGACCAAGTGGGATTTATACCTGGGATGCAAGGCTGGTTCAACATCCGCAAAATAATTAACATCATTCATCACATCAATAAAAGAAAGGACAAGAACCATATGATCCTCGGAATAGATGCAGAGAAAACATTTGACAGGATACAGCATCTTTTCTTGATAAAAACCCTCAAAAAAGTAGGGATAGAAGGAGCATACCTCAAGATCTTAAAAGCCATATATGAACAACCCAACGCTAATATCCTCAATGGGGAAAAACTGAGACCTTTCCCCCTAAGGTCAGGAAAAAGACAGGGATGTCCACTCTCACCACTGTTATTCAGCATAGTATTGAAAGTCTTAGCCTCTGCAATCAAACAACACAAAGAAATAAAAGGTATCCAAGTCAGCCAGGAGGAGGTCAAACTTTCACTCTTCGCAGATGACATGATACTCTATATGGAAAACCCAAAAGATTCCACCAAAAAACTGCTAGAATTGATTCATGAATTCAGCAAAATCACAGGACATAAAATCAATGCAAAGAAATTGGTTGCATTCCTATACACCAACAATGAAGCGACAGAAAGAGAAAGCAAGGAATTGATCCCATTTACAGTTGTACAAAAAACCCATAAAGACCCTAGGAATAAATCTAACCAAAGAGGTGAAAAATCTATACACTCAAAACTATAGAAAGCTTATGAAAGAAATTGAAGAAGACACAAATAAATGGAAAAAGATTCCATGCTCCTGGATAGGAAAAACAAATATTGTTAAAATGTCGATATTACCCAAAGCAATCTACATATTCAATGCAATCCCTATTAAAGTAACATCAGCATTCTTAACAGAGCTAGAAGAAATAAGCCTAAAATTTGTACGGAACCAGAAAAGACCCCGAATAGCCAAAGAAATCCTGAAAAAGAAAACCGAAGCAGGAGGCATCACAATCCCTGACTTCAAGCTATACTACAAAGCTGTAATCATCAAGGCAGTATGGTACTGGCACAAGAACTGACACTCAGATCAGTGGAACAGAATAGAGAAACCAGAAATGGATGCACAAACGTATGGGCAACTAATCTTTGACAAAGCAGGAAAGAATAGCCAATGGAATAAAGACAGTCTCTTCAGCAAGTGGTGCTGGGAAAACTGGACAGCGACATGCAGAAGAATGAACCTGGCCCACTTTCTTACACCATATGCAAAAACCAAACTCAAAATGGATGAAAGACCTCAATGTAAGACAGGAAGCCATGAAAATCCTTGAGGAGAAAGCAGGCAAAAACCTCTTTGATCTTGGCTTCAGCAACTTTTTACTCAACACATCTCCAGAGGCAAGGGAAACAAAAGCAAAAATGAACTATTGGGACCTCATCAAAATTAAAAGCTTCTGCACAGAGAAGGAAGAAACAATCAGCAAAACTAAAAGGCAACTGACAGAATGGGAGAAGATATTTGCAAATGACATATCAGATAAAGGGTTAGTATCCAAAATCTATAAAGAATTTATTAAACTCAACACCCAAAAAACAAATAATCCAGTGAAGAAATGGGCAAAAGACATGAATAGACACTTCTCCAAAGAAGACATCCAGATGGCCAACTGGCACATGAAAAAATGCTCAACTTCACTCATCATCAGGGAAATACAAATCAAAACCACCATGAGATACCACCTTACACCTGTCAGAATGGCTAACATTAACAACTCAGGCAACAACAGATGTTGGCAAGGATGCAGAGAAAGAGGATCTCTTTGGCATTGTTGGTGACAATGCAAGATGATGCAGCCACTCTGGAAAACAGTATGGAAGTTCCTCAAAAAACTAAAAACAGAACTACCCTATGACCCAGCAATTGCAGTACTAGGCATTTACCCACAGGATACATGTGTGCTGTTTTGAAGGGACACATGCACCTCCATGTTTATAGCAGCACTATCAACAATAGCCAAAGTATGGAAAGAGCCCAAATGTCCATCAATAGATGAATGGATAAAGAAGACGTGGTATATATACACAATGGAGTATTACTCGGCAATCAAAAAGAATGAACTCTTGCCATTTGCAACTATGTGGATGGAACTGGAGGGTATTATGCTAAGTGAAATTAGAGAAAGACAAAAATCCTATGACTTCACTCATATGAGGACTTTAAGAGACAAAACAGATGAACATAAGGGAAGTGAAACAAAAATAATATAAAAACAGGGAGGGGGACAAAACAGAAGAGACTCATAAATATGGAGAACAAACTGAGGGTTGCTGGAGGGGTTATGGGAGGGGGAATAGACTAAATGGGTAAGGGGCATGAAGGAATCTACTCCTGAAATCATTGTTGCACTATATGCTAACTAATTTGAATGTAAATTTAAAAAAACAAAAAATAAAATTAAAAAAAAAAAACTGAGTACCATGGGATCCGTGGGATTTAATAAATGTTATCTATAAACAGAATCCTCACAATTATTAGAGGGCCTACCTGGAACTCTGCTAAGAAGCCTCTTTGTGTATAAGATTCTATAGTAAACCTGGCGATTCATAATTATCACACAAAATAAACTCATTTTGAGTTGCAATATCTTCTTCTAGGCTTAATGTTTTTTGGATTAAATTGTTCATTAGAGGTGAGTCCAGATGGGCAGGAAAATAGCTGTTCTATAAATATCTCTTCTCATATAGGAAGGTTAAACACTTCCCAAATACGAAAGTCATGATAGAACACAGAGTTAAATCCAACACCAAATCTATTAACATTTGAACAGAAATAATTTGCTCCTTGTTCAATTATAAGATTATTGAAAATAACTTTTAATATTTTCAGTAATTTAGATCATCTTAAAGACTCCCTGTAATTTTTTTATGAGATACTAATGTGATTGGAACATCTATTTTTCTGACAAATGAATGAAATTATCTGATATTAGTAAATCTGATTATAAATTAAATACATTAATATTAATCAGATTTTTTTCATTTCTTAACTAATGAGAAAATTTTAATTAAGCTTTTACTTTCTTACTGATTTAAGCTCCATTTTTCCAAGCACATCCCAGAGGTTTATTTGAATACCTGCCATCATGGCTACCTTTCTGAATTCATGTTAATCTTCCTAAAACCAAATCTTAGCATGGAGCATCCATTGCTCCACAAGTTCCATACAATACATACCAATTTTCGTGATTTTCACCATGGGAAATAATTCTACTCATTCTGTGCACTCTGTTTCTTCCTCAACTTTTGCTCATCCTCTTTATCCAGCTTAGAATAAGAAGTCTTTGTGAGACATACAATAACCAGGCTTCTTTTCATCTTTTCCCTTTCCTGCAGAGTACCTGCCACCTACTGGCTACACTATGTTCAGATTTTATATCTTAACTTAGTTATGGTTGCAATAAAATATCAAAATTAGTTAAAGAGAATCTCTTTGTATTGCCCTGGAGAAATTTGTATCTAGAAGATGAGAATATAATCACATATACGAAGCAATTTGAAAATAATTTTAAATAATAGAAAGGTGGCTGAGAGTGTATACCCTGTATGCCCTAAAGTTCAAAAAAGTTCAAAGAACAAGACAGTTATTTCCTTCTTCCTCCAAAAGAAAGTCAAGATTCAGATTGACCAAGGAAGGAGTTCAGTTCTAAATAAGGAAGAAAGTGTGTGTGTACATTGGTAGGGAGGGATATGTATTCAAATATACATAGTTAAAAGATAACTGCCAACCAGTTACATGCTCAAATACCCTCCCCCTAGGACCCAAATAGCTAAGTGGCATCTGACTAAGTATTCTTTTATTTTTGCATCTAGTTTAAACATTATCTAACCATTCACTTCCTATAAAATATCACCACTGAGTCAAGCTTTGATTGGACTTTGATTGGACTACTGAAAGCCAACAAAGATTCATTGTTGGTATATATTGTCAATTTGCCTCTTAAATATGTTCTAAATAATAGAGGTGGATTTGTGTTTGAAGATGACTTTTTAGATACAACTTCAAAAAAAAAAAATCAATGAAAGAAATGATTAGGTTGGACTTCATTAAAATTAAAAACATCTGTGAAGATGTTGTCACAAGAGTGAGAATACAAGCCACAGACCAAGAGAAAACATTTGCACAAGTCTGATAAAAGACTATTATCCAAAATATAAAAAGAACTAAAACAAAATCAACAATAAGATAAAAATCTTATTTAAAAAAAATGGGCAAAAGATCTGACCAGACACCTGACCAGCGAAGATATATAACTGTCAAGTAAGTATATGAAAAGAGGCTCAAAACCATGTGTCATTAGGGAATGACAAATTAAAACAACACAGAGATACCACTACACACCTGTTATAATGGCCCAAAATGGAAACATTGGTCACACCAGGTGCTAGCAAGGGTATGGAACAACAGAAACTCTCATTTTTGCTGGTGGGAATGCAAACTATAAGCCACTTTAGAAGACAGTTGAGTAGATTCTTACAAATGGAAACATATTCTTCCATATGATCCAATAATAATGCTCCTTGTTATTTATTCAAGTGAGTTGAAAACTTATGTCCACACAAAAACCTACACACAGGTGTTTACAGTAGTTTTATTCATAATTGCCAAAACTTGAAAGTAACCAAGAGGCCCTTCAATAGGGTGAATGTATAAACAACCTGTGATACATCCAGACAATGGATTATTTATTCAGTGTTGAAAAAAAAACTGAGCTACCAATCCATGCAAAGACATGGAGGAACCTTAAATGCATATTACCAACTGAAAAAAAGTCAATCTGAAAAGGCTATATACTATGATTCTAACTTTAGATTTCTACCATGGGAAATAATTGGTAGAAATTATTTCTAAAAAAGACAAAACTATGGGGGAAGAAAGAAAGAAAGAAAGAAAGAAAGGGAAAGAAAGAAAAAGTCAGTAGTTTCCAATGGTTAGGAGGGAAGAAGAAGAACCCAGAAGATTTTTAGGAAAGTGAAAATACTCTCTGTGATACTACATAGGTGAATACATGTAATTATACATCTGTCAAAAACCATAGAATATAAAACACAAAGAATGAAATCTAATGTAAACTACAGACTTGGATGATAATGAAATGTCAGTGTAGTCTCATCAGTTATAACAAATGTACAACTTTATAGTGGGATTTTAATAGTGGGGGAGGCTCTGAATGTGTGGGGTTGGGAGGTATATGGCAATTCTGTCTTCTTTTCACTTGATTTTTCTGTGAACCTAAAACTTCTAAAAATAAAGTCTATTAAAAAAAAACTAGATCCAAACTAAATGAAGTACTAGCTGCCTATACCTAACTCTCTACTGTGATTCTCTTTAATATGGACTATTGATAAGAAAGTCATAATCACTAATGTATTCAATATATGATTTCTGCCTAACCAAATGGTGATTGATGTGTGTGAATGAGATGAAAATGCTTTAAAGCGAGAGAGAGAGAGAGAGAGAGAGAGAGAGAGAGAGAGAGAGAGAGAAGGAAGCAAACCGTAAAACAGACTCATATAGAGAAAACAGACTGAAGATAGCTGGAGGGCAGGTGGGTAGAGGGATGGGCTAAATGGGTGATAGGTTTTAGGGAGGGCACTTGTAATGAGTACCGGATATTAAATGTAAGTGATGAATCACTAAATTCTACTTCTGAAACTAATATTACATTATATGTTTACTAACTGGAATTTAAATAAAATTCAAACTAAAAAAAATAACAAGGTAAATGCATTTTAGATATACAGTGTTCCAAAATAACTAGTCACCATGAAAATAAAATAATCTAATATACCTGTAAGTCACACATTTTAATCTTTTTAAATATGTATTTATTTATTTTTGAGAGAGAGACAGAGAGATTGAAAGGCAGGGAGAGAGGGAGACAAGAGAATCCCATGCAGGCTCCATGCTGTCAGCACAGAACCTGATGCAGGGCGCGAACTCACAAACCATAAGATCATGACCTGAGCTGGAATCAAGAGTTGGGTGCTTGGCCAACTGAGCCACCCAGGCAACCCCACACACATTTTAATTTTGATAAAGAGAAATACAGAGCCAATCTGTTATTGTTCGTATTTTCATGGATTGATGACAGATTTTTTTTCTCCTATATTGACTTTTATTCCTAGTTTGTGTTGGGTTTTGTCCACTTTCATAATTTTCCTCTGGAATATATGATTAATATTTTGTTATCCATACGCTTCTTCTATATCTGTTATTTATTGTTATTGGTCCATTATGCCAATAAAAAGTAATTGACATTTTGGCTTGTTTTTCCATGCGTGTTTCCTATTATTTACTTCTCTCTCACTGCTTCCATTTTTTTTTGTTTTTGGCTCTGCAATCTGAATAAGTATATTCAGTATTCTCAAACCTTTCCCTTCTTTCCTCCCTCTCTCTCTCTCTCTCTCTTTTTCTTTCTGTCTCCTATTACAATGGCTCGAGTAATTCTGTGTCATCTGTCCAAAGAAGAAAATTATAAATCATTGTATTTGGAGGACTCTAGTGTAATGGAGGAGTCCTACCCAATTATGCTATTTGGTCCAATCAACTAACGAGTTTGTACACTCTACTAGAACTTCTGATTAACTTCTTAGGGAAACAAATAAAAGTGGACAGACAAGGGTAATCAGCTGTCTAGGAAATATCTCTAATTTAAAAAAAAAGAGAGAATAAAGCTAATAAGTATGAACAATGGAATTCTAAGTAAATAGATTTAATTTAGAAGAGAAAAGAAAATTTCAAACAAATTTAATAATATTATTAATTGATAAGAGAATATGTTGACCATATACAGAACATCAGTGATATTCTAATAGCAAGAAAGAGAATCAAAAAGAATTAGAAATTAAGAACAGGGCAGCAAAACTAAAAAAATTAATAGAGTGAGGACTTTTTCCAAGAAGGAATTGATAAACCTTTCCATATTCTACCTCTAAGTACAAAAGAAATTCTGGATATTACCTAAAAGACAATATAAGAAACTACTAACAGGCAGGCAGAAGATGGCAAGGAATCTTATGCCCCAAAAGTCAATATGGTTGTGACTTTTCTGGGTTTCTTTTTGCCCCCTACACTCCAGGATTAATACTGAAGAAAGTGGAAACACAGAACTGGGAACAAACTAACAAAAATATAAAAGCCCCAACAAAAGCCAAAGGATCTAGGCAAGGGCAGTACAGCATATTTTTAAGAATAACTTTTAAGAATAATTTCTCTAACCAGCTAAATACCGCTTGAAGTAAACTGTCTCTTTGCTCATAGCCATACCAGCAAAGCCCAAGGAGGTAGCCCAGATTTCCACACCTACCAGGCTGTAACAAGGAACCCCGATCCCTTCACCTCTAAGTGTAGTGTCAGTGAAGGTAGAGTGGAGAGCTGAAACTTTTGTTTCCACTGGGCTATAACAAGATTCTGAGGTACTGGTAGAGATCCTGAGGAAGCCCAGATTGCCACCCACATCTAGTAGTAAGGAAGGGTACTTCCGTTTCCCTCTAGGGTCATGTCAGAGGGGCCTGAAGAATGTCCCCTCACCATTACCCAGGACAGGAGTAAGGAGGCCACTTCTCCCCCTGACTCCTACCTACAGTGTCAATGAAGTCATGTGGACAGCTATAATGAGGCACTCGTACCCTTTCCAGTCAGGAAACTGCCAGAAAGTCTGGCCTACTGGTAAGCCAGAACTCTTATCCCACTGAGAAATAATGAGGACCCTCCTCTTAAGGTGTCAGTAAAGGCCAAGTGAGTAAACCAGGCTTTTAGTCCCACTTGGCAGGAGTAAGGTAGTGGCTTCTGCCTGAGGGGTGACAGAGAGACCAGGTAAAACAGAAAGTTTAAATAAGATCCAGTGTCTTATAACATAATACCCAAATGTCCAGATTTCAATTAAAAACTATTTATCAGACCAGGAACCAGGAAGGTTTCAAACTCTATGAAAAAAATACAGTCAATTACATATGAACACTAAGATGACAATAAGATTAGAATTATCTGACAAGAATGTAAAGCAGCCAATCATAAAAATGCTTCGGTGAGCATTTATGAACATGCTGGAAACAAATGAAAAAATAGAAAGTCTCAGTGAAGAACTATATGATATAAAGGAGAACAAAATGAAAGTAAAATAACCAAAAAATAAAATAAATGAAATTTTAAAAATCTCAAAAGATGGGTTCAACAGCAAAATGAAGAAAACAGAATAAATAATAAGTAAATTGGAAACTATAACAGGAAATTATCCAATCCGAACCACAGAGATAAAAATAGAGGGAAAAATGAATACAGATACAGGGATCTGTGAAACTGTAACAAAAGACCTAATATTTGTGTCACTGAAATCCCAGAAGAAGGGCAGAAAGAGGACAGGGTTGATAAATAAGGTCCTGAATAAATCAAGGCTAAAAGCTTCCTGAATTTGGCAAGAAATGCAAACCTACAGATTTAAGAAGTAAGCAAACCCCAAACAGGGTGAACCCAAAGAAATCCATCATAGTCCAAAGACACTAATAGTCAAACTTCTAAAAACCAAAATAAAAGGTCTTGAAAGCAGCAAAATGGAAAAGACATCTGATGTATAGAGGAGTAGCATTTCAAATAACAGCAGATTCTTCTTTAGAACTATGGAGAAAGAATCATCAGAGACAGAGAAGTAAGTGACAGAACATCTTTCAAGTGCTGAAAAAGAAAAGCTGACTAATAGATATTTTAGAAAGAAAGAACAGAGACTAGCAAGAGAATAGTAACTTGATTAAATAACTGAGATGTTTACAATTACAATACAGAAGGAAATGCTTGAAACTTTAAAAAGCTCTGAGTAGCTGGGACAGTGAATGTAAAAATATTAACATCAGGCATAACAGGGTGAAACGTAGAACATAGAGATGAAAGGAAATTCTAAATCCTTCTACAAAAAGAAAAGAAGTTTAATATGTCAATGATCAAACATTAGAAAGGCATGGAATTTTCAATACCTGTTTTCAGCATCTATGCCTAAAACAAGTAGTTGTCATTCATTAAATATTTTAAAATAAACAAACAAAAAATTATGTAAGAATAATAAGCTCACTCAGAAATTAGCCTTCCTAAAAGTGCAATTTTTAATTTTTTTAATGTTTATTCACTTTTGAGAGACAGAGACAGAGAGCATGTGGGGGACGGGCAGAGAAAGAGAGACACACAGAGTCCAAAGCAGTCTCTAGGCTCTGAGCTATCAGCACAGAGCCAGATGTGGGGCTAAAACTCCCGGACCATGAGATCATGACCTGAGCCAAAGTCGTAGGCTTAACCGACTGAGCCACCTAGGCGCCCCTTAAAAGTACAATTTTTAAAGACCATTAACCTAAAGTATTGTAGAGTGCAAATATTTTATAATCTATTTTTAAATATGGAAATTAGTATTGCAAATAAGCAATGAGTTATCTTCTACTTTGTAAACAATTAGGTGTTTGCTTATTTGTCAGAAATAATGTAAATTTGAATGTTAAAAAGGCAATAGGTATGGTGAAAAATTACTATGACATTTACCCTAGGCAAACAAAAGTATAAAAGAATTTAACACTATTAAAATCAGATAGACAATCAACTGTAAGACAGTTATTAGAAAAACAAAAATCTATCATTTGGAGATAAATGTCATGTCCTAAGGAAACAAGAAATACACAATGGCTGAACGTAGTTTATTTTGCCTTTGTAATTAGTCTTGGGAGCCAAAATTAATGGATTACACTGAAGAAGCCCAAACAACTGCTTAGTCTTAGAGGACTAAACATAATTGATAATTCACAGAGCAAATCTAGGCCAAAAGGCAAAGAACAGAAGTACAAGTGTAAGTGATACAGCAATACATTAACATTTTCTTATTTTACATTCATTGTTGCAATGATAATATTATTGGCTACAGTTCATTTATTGCACAGGAAACATGTACTCATTTAATGAGAAAATAGCACTGAAAATGACTTTATTTAACATTGTTTAAAAGATAGAACAAAATGAATAGAGAATTTTCCTTTTTTTTAAGTTTATTTGTTTTGAGAAAGAGCAGGTGTGCATAAGCAGAGGAGGGACAGAGAGAGAGACAGAGGGAGAGAGAGAATCCCAAGCAGGCTCCCTGCTGTTCATGGAGCCTGAGGCGGGACTCGAACTCATGAACCGTGAGATCATGACCTACGCCAAAACCAAGAGTCGGATGGTTAACTGATTGAGCCACCCAAGCACTCCTGAATAGAAAATTTTCTTACTATGATATTATTTATCTAGTCTTTTTGCTAATTTTCCATTCAAGAATATCTAGTGTTGCTTTAAACATACATGTATACATACACACAACAACAGATTAACTTATTGAACAATACAATTGAATTGTTGAGAAAATATTTCCAAATTACATATATATAATAAAGAGCTAATATCCAAAATATATAAAGAAGTCACACAACTCAGTAGTGAAAAAGAAACAGCCTGATTTTAAAATGAGCAGAGTATCTGAGTAGGCATTTTTCCAAAGAAGATGTACAGATGGCCAATAGGCACATGAAAAGATGCTCAACAGCACTAATCATCAGAGAAATGTAAATCAAAACCATAATGAGATATCATCTCACAGCTGTTAGAATGGCTATTATCAAAAAGACAAGAAATAACAAGTGTTGGTAAGGCTATGAAAGAAAAGTAAACCCTTGTGTACTGTTGGTGGAAATGTAAATTGGTGCAGCCACTATGGAAAACAGTTCAGGGGTTCCTCAAAAAATTAAAAATAGAACTGCCATGGGACACCTGGGATTGAGCTTCCAACTTCAGCTCAGGTCATGACCTCGCAGTTTGTGAGTTTGAGCCCTGCCTCAGGCTCTGTGCTGACAGCTCAGAGGCTGGAGCCTGCTTTGGATTCTATGTCTCCCTCTCTCTCTCTCTCTCTGCTCCTCTCCCACTCGTTCTCTCTCTCTCTCTCTCTCTCTCTCTCTCTCAAAAAACAAACAAACAAACAAAAAAAAAGAAAATAGAACTACCGTATGTCCTAGCAATTCCACTTCTGGGTATATATCTAAAGACATTGCAAATACTGATTTGAAAAGATACATGCAACCCCATATTCATTGCAGCATAGTAGTCAAGATGTGGAAATACAACTTAAGTACCCATGATTGGATAAATTGATAAAGAAATTGTGTGTGTATGTAACACACATGCATATATAAATGCATATACATATATACACACAAAATGAAATACTATTCAGCTATACAAAAGAATGAAACCTTGCCACTTATGACAACAGGGATGGCTCTCAAGGGCATTATGCTAATTGAAAAAAGTTAGAGAAAGACAAACACTATATGATATTTTTTATATGTGGAATGAAAAAAAAAAAGCTCATGGCTACATAGACCTAGATTGGTGGTTGTCAGAAGCAGGGGGTGGGAGATAGAAAAAGAAAATCTTGTATATCTTTGGCAAAACAAAAGAAAAGAAAGAAAAGAAAAAAAAAACAGCATAGCATTTCTTCCTCTGCTTTAATTTTTTCACTAATTGATCCTTGAATGTGAAAAAGTTATCTATTGATTTATCAAATGATTTTAATGATGAGAATTTTAAATGAAACATATGGCCAACAATCCGTATTTATATTTAACTTTCATTTTCATTAATTTTAAAAAAAGAATAATTGATGGTACTTTAAACACAGACATAAATGTACACAGACATGCACACACCAATGGATCAGTTTACCGAATGGGGCAATTGCCATATTCCTACCTCTTTTCTTTCACTAGAGCAAAACATACAAAAAGAAACCTGTAAGTAATGCTTAAAAAGTAAATAGTAGTGTATCTTTAAAGTGATTGTCATGGGAATATTGATTCTGGGTATAAATGGGGGGAAAAAGAGTAATAATACATTTTTGATGCCAATACTGCAACAGTCAACAAGATATACTGCATGCTCTTTAGTTTCAAAAAGTTTTTTATGTCTTTTTTTCCATGTCATGGTCAATGGACTTAGCTGGCATAGCTCAGAGCAGCAGGGATTCACATTTGAAACCACATTGTGGACAGCCTAGAAATCAAGCTTGCTTGGGCAAACTTGCCTATGAAGGAATTCACCCTAAGGACAAAGTAAGTAGAATCTCACAAACCTGGTTCATGGTCGTTATGTCAAAGTTGAAAACAAGGGTAATTCTAAATATCCGAAAGTATCCATTGTCTCCAAGTGTGTTCTCTAGGTAAGTTCTCATGGACTTATATTTTAGTCACAATGTAAAAATTCCAGCTAAATGGAAATAAAAGAAGTAAAATAAAGATTTGGCACATTGAGTGTTGATGCATCAGCACTATTGATATTAATATATTCATAACCCGGGAAAGATATCTAAACTCAGGACATCAGCAGGAAACAGCTGCATCACTATCTTAAATGGATATTCATGGCACTGCTGCCATTGTTAACAGCGACTTTGGCAGCATGAAAGAATGATTCTGCTTTTATGGCCTCACACAGAAGACATAAGAAGTGACAGACATACAGGTATTTCCACGTTTCGAAAGTTTGTTACACCACTTCGCTTTAATGGGAGACCTAATTTGTACCTGTTTTTGCTAACTGAAATCTGAAGAGGACTTTTGATTTTATGAAAAAGACTGAAAAGCAAAAATTGTATTCTGTGTTTGTTTCATAACAAGCCCTTATAGAGGCCGTGAACACCCAAGCTACAAGAGTGGCCCCTCCAGGCTCCTTCCCTGGAAGCTACACTCAGCATCTCAGCATCAAGTGCCTATCTTTGGACTGTTTCAGTTGAATATCTCGATTTATTTTGTGCATCTGTTAGCAAGAGGTGTCCTAAGGTATCAGAAAAGTCTAAGATTGTTTTGGGGGTTTGATAACACTAAAAATTTTTTTTCATATAAATTAATGGTAATTGCTCCTTCACTCTGTTATTTTGGCTTATGGAAGTTTTCATAGGAACACTCTACTTTTAGATAGCAGGAGAAATCTGTAATATGGCAGGTAAGAAAACTAGATCATGAAGCACAGTTGAGTTTTAGCTACACATTTCCAAGAACAATTTGTAATAGTATCTCCTAACTGATATATCCTAGACACACGTAGTGAAAAGTTTAAGAAACGTGGACCCTACCATCATGACTTACCACTCTGTATAGTGGAGAGGTATTGTAAGGATTTGTTACTTGGTTCATTAAATAGGAGCAATAGTTAACAACTTTACTTGGAAAACAATTTTTTTCATGTTTTCTTGAGCAGTCAGCAAAAAAGCACAATTCTGCTACCCAAAGTGTACTCAAATATCAGAAACAAACTTCAATACATAGGAATTGTAAACTGGCCAAGATAACCACAGAGGAGTGCTCACTCAAATAAAATCATATCTAAATGACTCTATCATGATGATATTGTTACCCAGTGTAAAACGCATTCATTTTTATGTTTTATTCATTTTTTAATTTTATTTTTGGGGTGGTTGTGGGGAGAATGACAATATATTGTGTGAGACCAGCCAAGTTCCAGAATTTTAGGGATATAATCACAAAATAAAACATTAGTAACTAAGCATATATAGATATACTCTATTTCCCATAATGTTCTCATGCGGTAAGGAATTTCAAATCTGTTTAGTACTACACAGCTATGAAATATTTCACTGTTTTCAAAATCTTTGAATTATGATTATCAACTCTGTTCTGTTAACACAAGAAATGGCCATATAACTGTGACCTTTTAAGAATAACCTTGGCTTCCATCCTACTTACTCTCAATTTATCACATATATACAACAGCTTACTTTTTGTTAAATGTCCCCATTCTTGCCAGTGTTAACTTAGTAATCATAGATATTTCCTTAAGCATCTTTCTAAATGACTGATGCTAGACCACTAAAGACAAGAAAATATTGAACTGCACATATTCATATTATTTTTTACCTGAGCTAAATTATTAATCATACCTTAAAAGTTTCATCATTCCCAAAGTCTCTCCTACTCATATAGTTATTTGTGCTAATTTATGCTTATTTTCTTTATATTATGTGAGTGAATTAACAAAATAACAGAATATTAAAGCATTTAATCATCCATATTTCTTTCAAATTTCACAGAGTTTTGGTGTTATATGAAGCAGAATTGTTCTTTATTCAGGTGTTCATAGAAAATGTATGTTGAAAACATATGCATTAGTTTTTACTGGCATCTCTTTGGCAAGAGATAAATTAGCAAGTATATCTGGATAGACTTTAGAAATTATGGACTATTTCATGTACAAAGTGTTGATCTTACTCATATCTCTATTTGCAAGGAAAGATTAGAAATTTTGCTCTTCAACCTCCAAAATCAAATGCAGTAAAATCACACGGAAACTTGTGCAACATTGACAAACTTCATCATTTTAGAAATTAGATAAAAATACCTTAACAAATTTCATCAGAAATTTGATCTATATTTTGGTGGTACTTGTTTTTTAAATTTCTGACAGGAAGCTCATAACCACTTTCTACTCCTAATCATAACATGCCCAATCTTGTAAATGCCAGACTAAGTTTCAATGAACCACATCAAAATAAAATGGCATTACTTTGAATTCTGACCCTAAGGAAATGCCCTTAAAATATGATTTTAGGAGCTTCCCCTCATTAGTTTAATGAATGCTACTGCACTTTGTCTCAGTTGACTCTTTTCATAAATAACTCTTGCCCAGCTTAATCCTTTCTTCAAAAATTTTCAGGCAGTTAGTGGTTTTAACTCCTATTTTTGTCACTGATGATTAGTACATACTGCTGAGCTTAGCCAATTAAGCAATGATATATTTTCATGAATCACTAATTTCAATCAGAGCGCATGTTAAAGGAAAACCTTATTTTTAATATACTTCATTAGACCACAAAGTAATCCATTTTAATATCTAAGTTTTGGGACTTTCCCATATATAGTAAAAAGTTGGCTGTTGGTATGTTTATTCTTTTATATCAATTTCAAAAGATTTTGATAAAAAATTCCATTTTCTCCTATCTTCTCAAAAACCATAATACATTTTTATCATGCTCAAATTCAATACATGACACATTGTGTTGGAAAACATTAAAAGTTTCACACAATGCAAATATCTTAAAAAAAAAAATCTAAACATCCTTGGAATCAAGCTTTCCAGAAGTGGCTTTTGAAAGAAATGACTACATTTTATTGTTACTAATTTACTCAATAAGATTAAGACAAACAGGGGTGGCTCAGTTGGTTGAGCATCTGACTGTTGATTTGGGTTCAGGTCACTATCTCCTGGTTGGTGAGATTAAGCACCATGATGGGCTTTGTACTGAAGGTATGGAGCCTGCTTGGGATTCTCTCTCTCCCTCTCTCTCTCTGCCCCTCCCCTGCTCACATTCTCTTTCTCTCTCTCAAAATAAATAAATACACATTAAAAAAAAAAAAAAAGAACCAACACTTTGTGTGACTTTATTTTATGGAAATTGAGTGTACCAAAAATAAAGAGTATGGACTGGTAGAGGATTTAAGATGACATGTAAGGCAGAAATAAAGAACTTCAAGTTCCAATAGCATGAGTACAAGAAGAGTTTGGATATTGAGGGAAAAATAAAATATATGTAGGTAGAGACTGGTAAGCAAGTTATAGCTGGTAGATATTAGGCCAGTTGAATCTCACTGATCATGATAAGTAGTTTAATTTTTTCTTTTAATTCAATGAAAATTCATCAAACAGGATAGTGACATAAATCATTTTACATTCTAAAAATATTTTAGGGGATATTTAAATGTAACTATTTTTCTGTGATTCAAAATATTTTGTTTTAGACACAATTATTCTGGGAAATGACGCATAGAACTACCTCAGGAGAAATGTTAAGACCACCTGGATGAGTTAAGAGTTTGGAAAAATGGCAAGCATAGGGACAGCAAACAAACAAACAAACAAACAAACAAAAACAACCAAGCTAAATAAAAAAACACCCAACCACAACAACAAAACCTGAAACTCTACTACAATACATCAGAAATGAGATAATGATAAATGATACTTTGGCCTATGATGGTTGCACTAGAAATGGGTATAAATGGATAGATTTAAAATGTATTTTTAAAGTAATGCTAAAGGATTTGTTAGTAGGTTGAATCTGGAAATGAGAAAACACTCAAGTATGACTCATAAACTTTTGTTGTGAGCAACTGTGTGGTGACACTTACGAGGTATTCTTTCCATACATTCCATATATTACTTGACATTTCTTTCAATAAAAATAGAACAGAGAAAATAAAAGTTTGGGAGAACAAACGTGATAATTTATTTTATTTTTCTGTATTCTAAAATGATCAGAACCAGAACAACATGATCTGATATGATGATATTCAGATTCAGTTTATTCAGGTGGAATTTACCATATCTGAATTAGCACATTTGAGTTAGCTAGAAAACAAGTAAGTGTGTCTATATACAACTGATATAAACCTGTCAAGTTTTTTCAGTTACACATTCAATTATTTTATATTGAGCATCCAGCAATCATGTGGTTCTTTCCATTACTTCCTGAATGTGTATCACTCTAAGAAATTTGCAAATGCCTTTAGATTATTATTTTTCCATGTTTCCAAGTAGGGAGAAATCACAGGTGCCAAGATGTATTTAATTTTAAATGGGGAATCACAAGGGAGAAATGAGAGCTGCTACTTGGAGAAAGAATAGAAATCAATTATAAAGTTAAATGTTAATGCATTTAGTTGGAGGAGACAGAGGCAAGTCAGAGATGAGGAAGGAAATGCAAGGAGATTTTTATTTTTATTTTTATTATTTTTTTTATTTCTCAACTTTTTATTTCTTTTATATTTTTATCTTATTTTTTATTTTTTTAAATTTACATCCAAGTTGGTTAGCATATAGTGAAGCAATGATTTCAGGAGTAGATTCCTTAATGCCCCTTACCCATTTTGCCCATCCCCCTTCCCACAACCCCTCCAGCAACCCTCAGTTTGTTCTCCATATTTATGAGTCTCCTCTGTTTAATGCAAGGAGATTTTTAAAGAGCATAGGGATGGACAGTTAGCAGAAGTCAGGTTTCACACACAAAAAGATGCAGACTGTAATGATGAGGTGCCAAAATGACAGGTGTGACAGGCACAAATCAGTAATGGAGATATTTACAGAGGTGCACTACAGCTGTCGGCAAAATTTTGAAATAGGCCAAGTTAGTTTTCAGTGCCCTCTCACCTCCCTTCCAGCATCCCTCAATCCGACTTGAAGCATTCAGTGTCCTCACAATGACCTCTTGATTTATATGCTTTCCCTGTTCCTGTGTCCATGCAAGTCAGCAATTTTTGGTCAACACTCCATAACTGATACAGTAAATTTACCTCACTTCTGTTACATTCATTCAGGTCCCCACTCCTTCATGACAAACTAATTCGGGAAAGTATATCCATTGTTGCTAATGGCTAGATGTGTTAGCAATCTAAATGTCTTGTTTGTATATGGCTTCACATATTCAGAGACAAAATAATAACTGGTCCTAAAGATGATGATTAAAGCAGGATATGGGAACAGGATGTCAATCTAGCAGGTAAGATTATCTGTAGCAGATTGGCTTTTTGGAGAATGCAGAAATTATATCAGCTAGATGTTTGCTGAGTATACATGTACATAACAGTAACCAATAAAATATCATCCTACCCCATTGTGTGTCCAACTAAGAACAATTTGTCAAAAAAGTATAAGTTCTACTTTTTCCATAGTCCATCAGTGGCAAAATGAATTAATGAAAAACACAACAAGAGAAAGGATTAGTAGAAATTTTCTTAATGAAATAATCAGAGTATATTCAGAACTTTTAAGAAAAGCTTCATTTGTATTAATCCAAATGTAACATTTTGGTAAAAATCGTATTTTACACTGAAACTGTTTATTTGATAACATGTATTTACCAAGCAAGCATATAATTCCAAGTTTATTTTCTCCAAACTATTGTAACATAATAAACCAGCACTGAGACACATACATATAATTGAATCAATAAAATAAAATTGTATGTCAATGCTTTACAGAATAACACATAATGTTGTGCTAAAAAATACTGTAAATATTATTTCTGTGCAAATCAAAATATAATTTAATCACATCTTTAAAGATGCATTGCATATGGGTTTCAATATAGTATTGAAGAAAACAGACACTATTTAAATAAGTAAATAAAATTTTTATTAACTATTTTAAAATAGAATAAATATGTTAAATATTTCACAAACTATAATGACAAAGTCAACATAACCATTATCTACATTAGCCATGTATCAATAAAATTCTTATTTTTAAATCCTAATAATTTAGTTTTGAAATTGAATTGCCCAATTAATTTGAATTCTCTATTATTTCACTGGCTTTACAAAATATAAAGCTATAGTACATATTGATTCCCACTGTTTTGGAAACTGTTTCTTACAAAATATAATGTATCATTCAGATAAGCATTTATGTAAGTCTCAGTGATCTATTTAGAATGAACAGAAAACAGGGGGTGGGGGAGAGAGAGAAAGCAGGAGCTTGTGTAGTGGCAGAAAGTGTGTGATATAATTTGCAAAGGAGATAAAATACTCCTTAAAGTAGTGTGTGATCTAGATAAGCATATTTCCAACCAGAGTGTTGAATGTGCCACCAACTTTCTTCTTGACAATTATAGCAAAATGCGAGAGAATGGTGTTTAAAAAGAAAAAGAATTGTTGAACATAAGGGAACAACGATCTCTGGATTGAAGATAGCCAGACTCTCCAGGTGGCAAAACACGTTAAATTTAGGCATGTCATCTGGGCAGAACCAAATCCAACACATATTCAGGAAAAAACAGTTGTATTAATTTCCTAGTTCTGCTGTAACAAGTTATCACAAACGTGGAGGTTTTAAAAAATACAAATATAGTATCCTACATTTTGGAGGTCAGAGGTCCAAAATGGATCTTACAGGACTGAAATCATGGTGTCACCAAAGCTGTATTTCTTCTGGAGACTCTAGGAGAGAATCTGTCCCTTGCCTTTTTTAGCATCAAGAGCTGTCCACAGTCCTTGCTCATGGCCACATCACTCTGACCTCTGGTTATGTCATCACATCCCCTTTTCTGAATCTGACTCTTCTGGATATTTTATAAAGACCTTTGTAATTACACGAGGCCCACCCAGATAATCCATTGATAATCTCCCTATCTCAAAATATTTCATTTAATCACATCTGTAAAGTCCCTTTTGCCATGTAAAGTAACATATTCACAGGTATCAGGGACTGAAACAAGGACATTTTTGCAGGTTATTATTCTGTTGTCTATTAATAAACAGTCTAATAATAAAACCAAGGATCTGACCATAAATCCTTTCTTAAAACCTCAGGCACACCTAGGGCAGTGCCTCAAACCATTGATATGCCAATTAATAGCTTCCAAGAATGCAAGGCAGTGTTGCTCAGCAGCCTAAACAGAAGCACATGCAAAAAAGTATTTGTCTCAAAGTGATTTGCAGGTGTGGCCTTTGTTTAGCGAATTTAACCCAGTAACACTCATAGAAGACCCAAAAGAGCTTAAAAAGAATTGCACTATACTGCCAGCTTGAATTGAAAAAGACAAGACAGAATCAGATAAAAAATGTCCTACCAACAATAAAGAAGGGTTTCCTTGTCTCCATATCCTCACCAACACTTGATGTATCTTGTTTTCTTGACGATAGCCATTCTTACATGTATGAAGTGATATTTCACTGTGGTTTGATTTACATTTCCCTGACTGTTAGTGATGTTGAACATCTTTTCATGTACCTGTTGGCCTTTTGGGTGTCTTCTTTGAAAAATGTCTATTCAGTTCCTCTGTCCATTTTTAAATTCAATTATTTGTTTTGTTGTTGTTGTTATTGAATTATATTAGATCTTAATACATTTTGGATGTTAAGTTGTTATCCAAAATATTGTTTGCAAATATTTTCTTCCATTCTGTAGGTTGTCTTTTCATTTTGTTGATTTTTTTGGCTATGTAAAAGCTTTTTAATTTGATATAGCCATATCTCTACATTTGTTGATTTTGCTTGGTTGTGTGTGTGTGTGTGTGTGTGTGTGTGTGTGTGTGTGTGTGTGATATCCAAAAAATAATTTCCAAGACCAATATCAAGGAGGCTCTTCTTTATATTTTCTTCTAGTTTAATAAACAATATGCAGCTTCCTCAAAAAGTTAAAAATAGAACTATCAAGTGATCCAGCAATCCCACTTCTGGGTGTTTATCCAATGGAAATTAAAACAGGGTGTTTAAAAGATATCTGCACTCCCATATCTTCCACAGCATCATTCACAATAGTCAAGATATGGAAACAATTTAAGTGTGTATCAATGGATGAATGTATAAAGAAGATGTGAGATAGATACACACACAAATAATGGAATATTATTCAGCTATGATAAAGAAGGAAATCCTTCTTTATTTGCACATTTTTGACATGTGCAAAAATATGGAGGGACTTTGAAGGCATTATGTCACACAAAATTATTATGTGATGTAATTGAAGTGTTAGCTATTGCAGTGGTGATAATCATTCTGCAATATATAAATGCACCAAATCAATGTGTTGCATGCCTTAAACTTATACAATGTTATAAATGCACCAAATCAATGTGTTGCATGCTTTAAACTTATACAATGTTATATGTCAATTATATCTCAATTTAAAAAAAGAAAAAATTCTATAGGAAACCAAAAATTCTGTAGGCAATAAGAAAGCTGAAGAAATCCCTTCAGCAGCAAACATGGGCTATATTTCATGAAAAAGGAGAAATTACTCAGAGGATGGTTCCTAGGGCCACAGTATATCATTCTCAAACTTTTGAGCCCTAATCTAGAAATAGGTAACATGTGTCATTTGGAATTCAGAAAGGAACAGTGAGTGCCGTCTTTTTCCCATTCCCCTGCTTTATTAATAAGAAGGTCTATGGTAGTAATTCTATGCCTACCCCAATATTGTATGTTGAATTTATGAGGGATGGGATGGAGTGGAGCAAATAACTTGTGTCCTTAGGTCACAAGTTCAGATCAAGAGAACTTCCATTCCAAGGACCATACCTGAGATGTCTCACCCATGCCTGAAGCTGATTTCAAAGACAGGATCCTGTATTTGAATGGATAATAAAAATGAATGTGGGGGCGCCTGGGTGGCTAAGTCGGTTAAGCGGCCGACTTCGGCTCAGGTCATGATCTCTCGGTCCGTGAGTTCGAGCCCCGCGTCCGGCTCTGTGCTGACAGCTCAGAGCCTGGAGCCTGTTTCAGATTCTGTGTCTCCCTCTCTCTGACCCTCCCCTGTTCATGCTCTGTCTCTCCCTGTGTCAAAAATAAATAAAAAACATTAAAAAATTGTTTTTAAAAATGAATGTGAATTTGGGGAGTCTTTGGATAAAACAGGTGGATTTTGCATGAGGAGTGGGCATGTAGACATGAATCATTGCGAGGCCAAAGGATAGACTGAGCTTACTATTGTCCAATGAGTCTCACATCTTTGTATTTACATATTTGGGTTGTTCCTTCCCTCATTGAACAAGACGGATTTGTGGACCAATTAGATACTGTGGACATGATGTTATGTGACTTTTGAGCATAGGTCCAAAAATACATTAAAACTTCTGCCTTTAGCTCTTTTATCACTCTGGGAGAAGCCATCCAGCATGTCATAAGGACACTGAGGCAGCTCTGTACAGAGGCCACCTGTGGAGGAACTGGGACCTCTCATCAACAACCAACACCATCTTGCCAACCAGATACATGAGTAAACTTTGTCATGGATTTTCCAGTCCCAGGTTAATCCTTCAGAAGACTGCAGCCCTCTTTAATGTCAGTGAGCAGCAGACCCAACCCAATGGAATTAACTGCTCAGACAAGATGCTTTAGGCTTGCAAAAGTTATGAGGTATAATAAATATTGATCATTATCTAAGTCACTCGTTTTGGGATACTTTGCTACACAGCCATAAATAACTGATACAAGCAGTTTTGTCTCAAGATGAAAAAGTGTAACTTTAGTTTCCATTATGTTTTTCACATGCATATAAGTAAGCAATTCCATTCTATTTCCCCCATACCAGAGATATAACTTATACCAGAAAACTTATATATGGTGTAATAATTTCTTCTGACTTTAGCAGTCCACCACAAAACTCTCCTTATTTCATACATGTCAGGATATGTAATGACCAGTTTCATGTCCTTGCTTTATACAAAGCTTCAGTTTCAGAAAAACAGTTGCTTTTGATGCATAGTCAACTTCAATTCTATTTTCTTTTATCCAAATAAAACGTTCAGTTCTAGTAACCACATCCTCCAGCAGGCGACTCAGTGAATTTCTGTAGTATGCACCTGTAGCTAGAGGATAACTTAGCCTCCACTAACTCTCAAGTGTCTATCAGAGAAAAATAGCAAGAAGAAAGCCACTCAGCTGCACACATGTGCATATTTCTTGAAGATGGAGAAATTACTCAGAGACCAGGTATAAGAGCTACAGTGTATCATTTCCAGATTTTGAGCCTTAATCAACGAACTGGCATTTTCAAAATGCTGCCTTCGGAGATTTCTCATCCTTTTTATTGTTGCAGTACGCCTGAACTGAACTGTACTCTGCCACTTAAGAAACCTGAGCTTATCATGTTTTTTAACAGTTGATAGGTGCTTCACTGATGATAATAGTAACCGCGACTTCTATTACTTTCAATTTTATCCATTGAGTATGTCTAGGAAAAGTTGAGGTAATAGAAGGGTTGGTGGAATGATGTAGGATTCAAGAGATTTCACTGACATCAAATTTCAGAAACCATCATATTATTTGCTGCAAGATATATCATTTTAAAACATTTATAACGTGCTTATATTATTTGCTTTGTAGGCAAATGCCAGGAATTAGAATAAGTACAAAGAATTTCAATATATAAAAACAGGATTTGAAAGGTAGTGACGGAATTTATATGAAAATGAATTTTTATTGTCTGCATATTGCACAAATGTCTATATAATATGCTAATTAAGGAGGCTTTCAAGGCAACAAACTATGAATAATGTCAGTTTTCCTTTCTTTTTAAAGACTCAATTATCTCACAAAAAGCATGAAGAAAAACTAGAATTTTCTCCTATAGTTACTATGAAAATTAAGAATTCAGTTTTGTAACCTAATTTTAAAGTAAAATTTTAAATAAGAAAGGTAAAACTAGTTAGTTGGGTCCACAGAAGCCTCGAATCCATCAGTAAGTATTTCACAGTCCAAAGTTTTGCCCTACATCATTTAGACACTGAATTTTCTCACAAACTAAGAATATTTCTGTTCCTTAGGGAGGGATTTGCTTTTAAAAAATATTCTGGATTGACATATAAGTCATATGCCAAATTATCCATATTCAAGAACTGCAAAGTTATAACTTCAAAGGAAATCTGGACACAAGTTTTTCTGCTGGAAAATTTTCTCTTTGTGGGTATCTTCATGGGCAGTCAATTTGCAAACAAACATTTATTTGGGGAGAGTAGAATCCGAGTAAATAGAGAATGTAGAATACTCTGAAATTTTAATATCATCAAGCTTACAAATTCTAAGGCATCCATCTGGAAAATCAGAATATATTTCCCACAGCAAGCAAAAAGGTCACATTGTTGGGCCAGTACATATTTTGGGCACACACTTTGTACTAGCAAATTTAGTCTTCTTTCTTCTGTCATTATTGAGTAGGAAATTGAGATCGTTCTGTGCACTCAATGTTGTATCTGGAATCAGAATTAGTGGGTAACAAATGATTAACATAATTTTTTAAAAATCTCTAAATACTGATCAACATTTTCTTGACATTTAGTCTTTTAGAGATCAAATCTGAATATAATTTGATATGGTTTTTCTGTTTCATAAGAAAGCTGATAGTTTTTGCATGGTAGTGTATTGGTAATGTTTTCCCTTTATCATTGTAACTCAAAATGTAATGCATGATTCCCTTTTCACTAATTTTGTCTAAATTTGGTAAGCACTTTAAGGATAGCATCCCAGTAATTTGTCAAATCAGGAAATCATCTTTCTTCTGTTATGTTTGATTTTTTTCTTTATTCTATGAAGCTAATTATATGAGTTTGTGCCTCTTTTTTTTTTTTTCTTTATCCACAATGCCAACCATCACATTTTTAGAAAGTTTGTGTTACTGGCCTTACACCTGATATTCTAGGAGAAATTCTCAAAATGTCCTGAGAATCACTGCTGCAATTTTTCTCAGTGTATTCTTTCCAACCTCCTAAGTGAATGGATCATAATTTTGCTATTACATATTCAATTACCTGTTAGTTTCTCCACTTTCACTGGAATGCTTGCATCTCAATAGGATGTTATAAATCTTTGGTCTGCTATCATTCTTCCAGATGTTGCTTTATGACTTTTCACTTTATTTTCATAGAGGTGATATTTCCTTGTACCTTTTTAAGAACATAAATTTAAAGTCTCTATTTTTTCCTTTATTTGATGAACTTTCATCAGCTTTTCCTACAAGTCTATAATCTAATACTGCTTTTCTCTTATTTTTAAAAATATATTCTACGTTTTGGGTTTTTAATATTGTTCTGCTTACGTATCTTTGATAGAATATAGGTCCAAACAGACCCAATGTTTGCCAAGGAAAAAAAAATGGGACCATTCCTCTGCTATTGCCACCATTTATCTGTTGCTTATAGCAGCCTGCTCTCCAATCTACAGCCTGAGATGAATGAATACATCTCTTAACATGAAGCCTGACATCTTTAGTACCTTTGCTCAGGACAAATCTCCTAGACCGGGCTGCTATTGCTTCACTAAGGCCTGCCTTTTAGATATTTTAATTTGAAAATATATTGCCCTATGGCTCCTTTGGATTTTGTTTTTCCTTATAAATCTTATGTGGCACAACTATAGCTCCCAGAAGAAAACCATGGCCAGCAGTACCTACTCAACTTTCTGACAGATGGAATATAAGTGAAGAAGTCTCAGAAAGCTTTTTTGGAAAGGTATAAACTGATAAAGATGAAACTGTACTGTATTTCTAGTTATCCAAGTTTTCTAGTAGGTAAAATAAGGCATATCTAAACCAGCAAGGGGGCAGGTCTGAGCCTTTTTTAGCTACTTCCAGGAAAACCATACTTTCCTGATAGTGTTACATCTATGAGTCACTAGTTACGTTTCTTAATGTCCCTACTTGTTTTTACCCAGTGAAACGTCTCCAATTTTAGAAATAGGTTGGTCAAAGCCTTAGTTTTCACTGACTTAATTGTATTTTTCAGTTGTTGTTTTTCCTGACAGACAGGTATTTTAGTGGGATATTAAGAGAGAACATACAAGGAATTCATAAAAATATTTTGCAATCCACTGATTAAGCTCCATTTCCTGAAAACTTCACTAGCACTAGGATTCTCATGGTATTTGACTAATCCATTTTCTTTGTTTCCTATTAGCTGACAAGATTTCATTGATATAACTTTCCCCCCAAAATAGGCAGCACCAGTATTTCTAAATAGTTAATTTAGTAAGTAACTTTCAAAGTGGGATCAAAAGCTGAAGGATCTGTTTAAACAAAGTTTATACCAGAAATATCTATTTATCTAGAAAAAATGCATTAGTCATGAGCCAATTACCAAGGCTTAAAGTTGAAGTGCCCATAAAATTCAATGTATTGGGAATCACATCTACAATATTCTGTAATACTTCTGATCAGCTTATATTCAATATTTTTAATATTTTCATATATTACGACCATCCATGTACTTTAAAAGACAGCAATGAATTTAAGTCACTGTTTTGTTCACTAATGTATTCCCACAGACTAGAAATGTGCTCAGTAGATATTCAGTGAGAGAATAATTCTACAGACCACATGGACTAAAAGACAAATTCATTCCAATGAGGTCAGTGGTAGACAAAAGTGATTTGCTGACTGATAGATGATTCTAAGTTGCTTCTGGGTAGACCTAAAGTGGAAACTATTTTCATAAAACACTAAGGCATTATTTACCCTTTCTTCACTGTGCTAACATTTACACCAATGATACAAAAGCAATGGTGGGTGAAATTTCTGGCAATGACACCAAACTTAACTCATAGTTATTATATCTTCAAAGTCATCCACTTGCAGGAGAATAAAATGCCAGTTTCAATTTTTAATGTCCTTGATGAAAAACATTGTGTCATTAATTTTATTCAATTTAGACAACTAAAAACATATCTTCTTAAATATCTTATATGATAAAATGGGGAAAATATATAAACTTTTTTCTTTGTAACATCACTGTTGTTGAAATGAGTGACAAACAAATTGGTTATTCAGGTTTGATATTATAGAAGATGGTAAATTAAAATATACAATGATATCAAAATGTGTCAACAATTAATGAAAATAAAAGAAAATATAGGACAATACCAAAATATAAAAATATAATATGGTATATGCTAAATAAAAAAATTCATGTAAATCATTTTAAATATCTGCTTAACCACATATAAGAAGGCTCTTGGTAATTTTTTTTTAATTTGGAAAAAATTTAAGGTCTATACTAGGAGTCTGTTTATCAAAATTATGGGATGTTAAAACTTAGTTATTAAAATATATACAGCCCTATCGAATGAAAATGTAGTTATTTGCTTCTTGATAAAGAAAGAGTAATAAAAAATATTTACTAACAAATGCAAATTATAGAACAGAGTGCATTGTGATGCCAGTAATATATCAACACAAAATCATGGGAAAAATATCTGAAAAAGTTTATACAAAATAATAGGACTGCTTAACTATGTGTGGTTGGATTTAGGGTGATGGATTTTTTTTTCTTTTGTTTTTCTTATCTGTGTTCCTTGATTTATTTTTTTTTAAATATTTTTTTTAAATTTTTTTAACCTTTTTTTATTTTTGAGACAAGGAGAGACAGAGCATGAACAGGGGAGGGTCAGAGAGAGGGAGACACAGAATCTGAAACAGGCTCCAGGCTCTGAGCTATCAGCACAGAGCCCGATGCGGGGCTCGAACTCACGAACCGCGAGATCATGACCTGAGCTGAAGTCGGCCGCTTAACCGACTGAGCCACCCAGGCTCCCCTTTGATTTATTTTTTAATATAATGACTGACTGTGTCTTGGTTAATAAGTATGTAGGGTGAACAGAAGAGTATATATATATATATAATTTCAGTGTCTGGTCGCCTCAATCTTGTGACTCTTAGTCCATTAGCGAAAGGACGTGGCAATAACAATTTTGGAGACTTTTTTGGTAGATCTTGATGTGCTCACTGAAAACCTTCATTGGACTCTGCTTTTTGGGGCTTCATTTTAATCACATGATTAGCTAATGTTTTAATTGGCAAAAACAATTTTCTTCATTTCCTGGGAGAGTAGTCATCAAATATATTAATGAATGGAAAAATGGCACTCATAAAGACAGATCAGCTAATCAACCAGTAGGAGTTTTCTTAATGCTTATTAGGTGTTCATTACTTTGCCGTGAAAACATTGTTTTTCTGAAATCCAAGAGGAGGCATGCCCTAAGGTTGCTGAAAATTACTTGTGTTGCTAAGTGTTTGACAGAATACAATATGAAAGGATGTCAAACAGCTACTTCTCCCTGATGAACATTCTGTCTTAAAGGTAATGTGATCTGCAATGCTTATTTTCCTTAAGTTGTACATTAGTGTACATTAAATAATAGAATTTCTGCCACTTGCTAGAATAATTGCTATGACTTTAGGTATTTCTTAAGAAAATGCATTGTTCTGTAGGAGAACCGTGTTGCTTAAGGCACATTTATTCAGATGTTGTCTCCTCTTAGATAAGTCTAGCTATGTTCTGAAAAGAGAAATAAGGCATTCACTCAGCCAACATGCAACTAGCAATAAAGCAATTGTAAAGAAAATTTACAAAAGTATATATTACTTCTTTAAATGAAATTTTCTTTTTCAGTGTCACTGCCCAGAAGACCTTCAGACGACATTCAGACAACATATGCTTTACAGACGTGTACCTGAAAGTTTAATTGACCTACTTCTGGTTATGGATTTGCACATCCTGACAAGGAATGAAGAAACATGTTGCTGCTGAGAGATACTATGGCTCAAGTGATTATACCCCTTAAACCAAATAATGAGAAATACATTCAGACAGTGGGCAGCATGACTGAAATTGAGGTGACCTCATCATTATATTTATGGCCAACCATCCAAATCTACCTAACCCAACATGATTTTCCGAACTATTCCAAAAAACTATGGATATTTTTCAAATGAGGCTGGAGTCATTACATTAAAGCCATGTAAGTGGGTAGACAGGGTGCCCTAAAACCTGTCCTTTGTCCTTTATTCTTTTAAAAATCATAGAGTTAGTTTGGAGTGGTTAAAATTACAATATCTGTTTTTGCCTTCAACATAGAAACTGTGCACCTGTGACTGTGATCTAGTTTGGGCGATTAAGAGCTGGCTTGGGTCAGTAAAGGTTAAGACAGACAAATATATTTTTTGCGGCAAGTAGTACTTTCCTAGCAAGAGGCAAGGAAAAGGCTGAATGACAAATAAAATGTTCAGCAATTATGTGAACTATAACCCTTCACAGTCAGAAACTACAATGACAAGCTTTCATATCCCAAGGGCTTGTCTCACTCAAGAGGAAGGTAGTGAGCAGACATGTCAAAATTAGAGTTCAGTTAATTAGGTGACAACCATTTGTCTAATTAGGAAGCATATCTCGAGAGCAATGGATATAGAAATGGGAATAGAAGAAAGGTGATTTTTCCTATTTAAAGGTAAATTTATTATCTGAGAAAAAGACATTCTCAAGAAAAATAAAACTATGCAATTGCAATGTAGATGCAAGAACAATAGTTAAGAAATTAAGAGTGCTTTTAAATAGCAATGCTGACCACTGTGCTGACCACTGGAACCTCTTTAGTAAGGAGTACATAGGACAAGTGCACAGGATATAAAACAAGAGGATTTAAAAAAATCATTTCTTAATATAGTGAAGTCAAGAAAGGCAGCATAATGTGGCAGCAAGTGCAAAATCTTTTTTTTTTTTTTTTTTTTTTTGGAAAGAGCAAAATCTGAAAGTCAAGAAACCAGTATGCCGTTATTTTAGGCTGTGCCACTACCTCATTTTGAATATTTAGCCCAGAATTTCTTTTTGAGCTTCAATTTTTTTCTCTACAGCATTAGATGGTAGGAGTAGATAACTTCATAGCTTCTGAGATTACTTTTTTTATTTTTTATGGATGCCTGTTTTTGTCAGTAAAATAAGAACGTTTTTTCGCTGATTAAGCTATTATTAAGTCAGATCACTTTGGAATTCTTTAGATGAGAGAACTTTTTCTTTAAAGTTTGTATAACATAGACCTCCAGTGTGAGAAGAAAATGAAAAATCAAGGCAGTCCCCAAAACAAGCATATTTTTCACAGGAACACTAAAATCTCCTTAAGCTTTTAAATTCAGTTTAGACCCTCCTTCTTACAAACAATACTACTGGAAACACATCTATTTTGTGTTTAAACTTCTAGTAATCATTACATGGAAGAGTATGACTAAAAATAGGCCACAAACTACATTTACATGGTACCTAACATTTCTATGTATCATATTAAAAAATAATTGGACAATTGGATTAGGAGATAAAAAGCTAAATAATGGTTTTTTCTAAATTTGAGGGCTTATAAAAATCCTTCAAAAATAGGTTGATTACATCAAAACACTAAAGGAGAAAGCGGGAAAAGACCTCTCTGACCTCAGCTGTAGCAATTTCTTACTCGACACATCCCCAAAGGCAAGGGAATTAAAAGCAAAAATGAACTATTGGGACCTCATGAAGATAAAAAGCTTCTGCACAGCAAAGAAAACAATCAACAAAACTAAAAGGCAACCAACGGAATGGGAAAAGATATTTGCAAATGACATATCAGACAAAGGGCTAGTATCCAAAATCTATAAAGAGCTCACCAAACTCCACACCCAAAAAACAAATAATCCAGTGAAGAAATGGGCAGAAAACATGAATAGACACTTCTCTAAAGAAGATATCCAGATGGCCAACAGGCACATGAAAAGATGCTCAACATCGCTCCTCATCAGGGAAATACAAATCAAAACCACACTCAGATATCACCTCACGCCAGTCAGAGTGGCCAAAATGAACAAATCAGGAGACTATAGATGCTGGAGATGATGTGGAGAAACGGGAACCCTCTTGCACTGTTGGTGGGAATGCAAACTGGTGCAGCCACTCTGGAAAACAGTGTGGAGGTTCCTCAAAAAATTAAAAATAGACCTACCCTATGACCCAGCAGTAGCACTGCTAGGATTTACCCAAGGGATACAGGAGTACTGATGCATAGGGGCACTTGTACCCCAATGTTTATAGCAGCACTCTCAACAATAGCCAAATTGTGGAAAAAGCCTAAATGTCCATCAACTGATGAATGGATAAAGAAATTGTGGTTTATATACACAATGGAGTACTACGTGGCAATGAGAAAGAATGAAATATGGCCCTTTGTAGCAACGTGGATGGAACTGGAGAGTGTTATGCTAAGTGAAATAAGCTATACAGAGAAAGACAGATACCATATGGTTTCACTCTTATGTGGATCCTGAGAAACTTAACAGAAACCCATGAGGGAGGGGAAGGGAAAAGAAAGAAAAAAAAAAAGAGGTTAGAGTGGGAGAGAGAGCCAAAGCATAAGGGACTCTTAAAAACTGAGAACACACTGAGGGTCGATGGGGGGGTGGGAGGGAGGGGAGGGTACGTGATGGGCATTGAAGAGGGCATCTTTTGGGATGAGCACTGGGTGTTGTATGGAAACTAATTTGACAATAAATTTCATATAATAAAAAAAAGACACAAACTTCCAGTCATAAACTAAATAAATACACTATAGAATGTACATCATTGTGACCATAATTAATAAAAGCGTATTGCAGATTTGAAAAAAAAATAGGTTGATTAGAGAATGAGCAACTTCTCAAGTA
Organism: Acinonyx jubatus; assembly: GCF_027475565.1. Taxonomy (NCBI): domain Eukaryota; kingdom Metazoa; phylum Chordata; class Mammalia; order Carnivora; family Felidae; genus Acinonyx; species Acinonyx jubatus. Next base: position 43,951,732 of record NC_069384.1, read on the forward strand.
ATTATGAGTATCTAACATTTAATTTATATGATACTCTAACATATTTTCTGAAGAAAAGTTACTTATCATATGCTTTATCATAAAATATAAAAATTACCATAAGTATAAAAATTATTATAAACTCCAACTAATAAACTGTTATGATTATACTTAAAGCTAAATTAATTAATTCAAATATGCTTCTTGAAATACTCCCATTGTTTAAGAAGAATTTTAATGTCTATGTATCAGATAAAAAAATAGAGTCAAGAGACAATTCGTTACACTTGAGGAATATCTTAACGTCAAATTTGAAGTAGTTTTGTGTCATTATCAAGCATTTAGTCAGGGCACCTGGATGGCTCAGTCAGTTAAGCATCAGACTTCAGCTCAGGTCATGATCTCATGGTTTGTGAGTTCGAGCCCCACGTTAGGCCCTGTGCAGACAGCTCAGAGCCTGGAGCCTGGTTTGGATTCTGTGTCTCCCTCTCTCTCTACCCCTCCCCCACTCGTGCTCTGTCTCTCTCTCTCAAAAATAAATAAACATTAAAAAAAATTTAAAAAAAAATAATTTAGTCTCTGGAGTCATATTGGCTTAATTTCTCAGCTCTAATATTTACTATTTTGTGATCTTAGATTAATTATATAGCCTAACTGCCTTGGTTTCCTCAAGATAATAGTAATAGCATATAACTATTATTCTGCAACAAAGTACAACAAACTGGGTGGCTTAAAACAAGATTCATTTGTTGCCTCATAGTTCTGGAGCTAGAAGTCCAAATTGTAGGTATTAGCAGGATCATGCTCCCTCTGAAAGTACAAAAGAAGGATCTGGTGCCGGACTTTCTATTCAATTCCTGTAGTTCCTTATCTACAGCACAAAACTGTAATCTGCCCATGTTGTTCTCCCGGTGTGTGTGGTCTCTTCACATGGTGATTTTTTATGAGAACACCAGTCATCATTGGATTAGGGGCCCATCCTGTTCCACAATGACCTGATCTAGACCTGACTAGATACCGCAACAACCTATTTCCAAATAAGGTCACATTCTGAGGCAATGAGGGTTAAAACTTCAAGCCATGAATTTATGAGAGGGTTGCAATCCAACCCACAACAAACTCATGGGGATGTTATAATCATAAAATGGTAATGTATAAATATATACACATTTATATAGGAGAACATTGGCATATGGAAAGCACCCAGCTGAAAATATGACCAGGCCTCTACTTCTCATGGGGAGCCAGAAATCAATTATGGTACCCAAGTAAGGAAACTTTAAGAGAGAAACATCTGTTTCTGTTAATCTCTATGAATCATCATCTTAATCTGCATCACCATTTTTTTTTTACCTACACTACACCTCTTGCTATCTCTCTACTTTTATCTACACAGTTTCCCATACAAAAAGCAATATGAGTAATATTTTTTTAGTAGGCTTCTTATGCCCATTGTGGAGCCCAATGCAGGGCCTGAGCTCACAGCCCTGAGATCAAGACCTGAGCTGAGATCAAGAGTCAGATACTTAACTAACTGAGCCACCCCAGCACCCTGAGAGTAATGTTTTTTAAAACCTAAATCAAATCATGACCACTCCACTACATAAACTCATGCAATGGTTCTTGCCACACTAAGAAAACAATCAAGTTTTCTACCACGTTCTACATGTCCTTCATGAATGATCCTTACATTGTGTCACCTACTTTATCTCAAATATTTTTTTTAAATTTTTTTTTCAACGTTTATTTATTTTTGGGACAGAGAGAGACAGAGCATGAACGGGGGAGGGGCAGAGAGAGAGGGAGACACAGAATCGGAAACAGGCTCCAGGCTCTGAGCCATCAGCCCAGAGCCTGACGCGGGGCTCGAACTCACGGACCGCGAGATCGTGACCTGGCTGAAGTCGGACGCTTAACCGACTGCGCCACCCAGGCGCCCCTCAAATTTTTACTAACAGTATGCTAACTTCATTTCTGTGACTCAGAAATGCTCTTGATAACTCAAGCACGTCTCAGCTGCAACTTTACTTGAATGCTTTTATTCCAGTCTTTGCACAGCTGATTTTCAACTCTTAGATTTCAGTTCAAAGGCCCAATTTAATAAGCATTGTTCTTAGAGTCATAGAATTAGCAATAGATAACATTTATTGACTGCTTATTATTACTCTAGTGGAGCTACATGCTCTATTTTAATTAAATCTCAGTACAACACCATAGGTTACATTCTGTTATTGTTGCCATTTTACTGATGATAAAGCTGAGGCTTCATTAAGGTTATTAATTTAACCAAGTTCCATTATACCTCCTATACTTAAACCCAGATTTTCTGAAGCAAAGCTTGTGTTGTATTAGTGACTATTAGATACTAATTCTTAGTTATAAGGAGAAAGTTAATTTGGTATTTCCTAATTGAACAAAATGCCAGAGATTCTGAAAAACTGGTACAGAATGCGCAAATCATAGAAGTTTAGGGCTAAGTGTAGGAATAGACAATTTTACATACCTCAGTAATTTTAGAGGTATTTTATTTAAAAGAATGCAATAGCATCCATAATTAAGAAAAACATCAAGAAAAGGTTTTCATTAGTAAATTCTTTCCACAATGGCATAAAATAGTGCAATTTAAGAAAAATGTCTATGTCTATATAAACACTAAATTTGCGGCTTAAAGGAAAATGTTCAGATACTTGATAGTTACTCCATTCCCTGATTTCAAAAAAAAAAGAGTGAATAAAATGTTTGCCAGTTCACGATCAAACTTGCTCTCTTAAATGTATTTTCCTCCAAAAATCATTCACATGACATGACTTACATGATAGCATCTTGTGAGAAATACAAATGTTAGGAAGAGGAAACCGAAATCCATATTCAACATTTGCAACTGAACGTAATACAAGGGTTGTGTGTTGTTGTGTTTTTTTAAGGCATAATGATGTAATTAACATTTAATTTTCTAAAAGAATACACATCAAGATAACAATTTGTCCTGCAATGTATAGTAAAGACAGATATCCTAATTATGGCTAATATAGAAGTAGAATTTTAAAGTACCGAGTAGTACAAGTGTGTAGGAAATATGATGAAAGACTTTACTTTTCCTAACATAACCTGCTTAAAATCCAAAGATCAGAACTTATCCCACAGTATGCCATCTTAACCACACCAAATATCTTTCAAATTTGTAGCCAGAATCATATTGATAAAACAGGCTTAACTTCTGAGTTCCCCAATTTCATAGGAATCTAAGGTAAATGAGGAAGGGTGCATTAACTTCTGTTTATGCATTCCTTCTAATCAGATTATATTATTTAATTTTATTTCAGAATTTATCCTCTTATCCTTGAGAATATAGATAAACTTATTTTATTTTGCAACATTTGTAATGTCAAAATATGACTCTTTCTAAGGAATATAATCATTAGAAGCTATGTTTGGTCCCAATGAAATTTCCTGGTAACTTTCCTACTAGACATGATCATAGCTTTGGTTTTTGTTAGAAATATGTCTTTATTTTATTGTTGTTATTGCCATTTGGCAATTCTTGGAAAAGCTACAAAGCTCATGTCTTGCCACATAGGTGCTGACCGTGTAAACATGGATCTACACCAGCTCAGACTGCTGTTGTTATTAGCACAGCTGAAATAGTAATACCCTGAGTTTTCAACTGAAGTAACAAACCTTTACGAATATATTTATGGCCAAAGATTCCATTGCAAATTTTGTTTTCTCTTGGTCCTTCTCAGCAACCTTATTATAATAGGGTAGCAGTGACCTTTTTTTAGATTAAAGTCATCAAGGAGTTGAAGCTTGAGACAATTTTACAATCTCTTAAAATGGGAAATCTTCCTTTTACTGAAAAGCCCCATGGGCAAATCATAGGAAACAAATGCAATTCTGAAAACTACTTCATTGATGAGATTTTAATGACAATGTGTGATGTCTCTTTGAAGGGAGTTAATCAGCATATCCACTCATTTTGTGAAATCAGAGGGGGAAGAACAGAACAAGAGACACCAACCATAGCAGATAGTGCAGCTTCCAGTTCCAGAGAGTGTCATAAGGGACTAAAAAGAATGAGATTGTGAAAATGGTAATGTTAAAATGGAAAAAAAAAGCACTTCTGTTAATGGCATGTAATACCATCCTTACAGATCTAAGTAAGTAGACAAGAGGTGGGTTATAAAGTAAACTGAATTCTAACATGTTCTATTACCCCTATGATCTTTTCAACAGTGCTGGAGTCCTTATAAAAAATTAGTACAGAAGGCCTTGGGGAACAGTCATGCCCACACTTTGCAGCTTGAAATTTATCCACCTCTATACTTCCTTCTTGGTGAGGACTAAGGAAGTACAACTGAATAAAACTAAGCATAGCATCAAAGATTGTATAGCTAAATCACAAAAGAAGTACACTCTGAACTGGATGCTGCCAGTTGGGAAAAAAATATCCATGGCCTGTAGAATTGTCTAAACTGAAACTTTTTCATGAAATAACCATGTATTAATCAAATTTAAACATCTCAGATAGGCAGCAGAATACTATTCCTTCTCGTCAATGTTTCAAAAAAAAACTATCAAATGATAATTCACCCATTCAGAACTAAAATACAGCTTTCTTCAACATGGCTGAGATTCAAGGAGGAAAACTTAGGTTCATACTGATATTTAGAAATACATTTATATTGTATAATTAAAATTAATCAGTTCCTCTTCTAACACAGCAATTGAAGGCAAGGTGAGCTCAATTAGAATACAGTGATTGTTGAAATAGTAATTTACCATGCACAATCCACAGTGTGGATATTATAGTGCCAAATACAAATTTTATTAAATACTGTTGAGCGATGTTGTCTACCATAGGCAAAAGATCCACTTCCATAAGTGGAAAATCATTCATAGTCTTCTGTCAATGTCTTTGTTATCAATGTTTGGTTTAGAAAAAAAGCAAAGGTCTAGCTTGTTGTCAAGAGACAGTTTTATTTTCTGAGGCAAATCACTTAACCTCTTTAAACTCAAACATCCTCATAAAATGCAAGGGTTGTCTAGTTGAACTCTACAGCTGTGCCAGCTATGAAGGACTCTGAAATAAATAAATCAGATGTTGCCCTTATGCTATTCACAGACTGGGGAATGGCAGAAATGTAGACATTTGCAATCCACTGTACGGTCTAAGCTAAAAAGTGTAAGCAAAGAGTTTGAGAGCAAAGAGGCATAATAATGCAGAGCATGTGACCTAGGTGCTTCCCAATAAAAAGGATTAGTGATATTTTTGCCACTTAGGACAAATTTGATTATAAATTGGCGACACATTTCAAAATTTTTGCAATGAAAATTTGAAATAGCTCTCTTCAGCAATAGTTTTCTCAAATACGCACACTAATATTCTAGATATGACCATTATACTATATCTTTACAGGCATAGCATGTAGGTATAGGAATACCAGTTAAACAGTTGGTCAGTCCTATCTTAGTTTAATAATTAGGGAGTGAAACCATTATACAGATAGTTCCTTAAAATGACTTTATTATTGTCATTAAAAATCTGGGTTTTGTCAAGTATTTCTGGGTTTAAAAAGATAGAAAATGTGCTTAACTTTATAATCAAAAGAATATCAAAAAAGAATGACAGTTAAGTCAGTTTGTAAATGGGGGTCATGATTTGAACTTGTAGAAAGGAAGTAAAACGTGATCCAAAAGGGAATTGTGAGTACAGCTAGGAACAGAGTGAGGGAATATACAAAAGCATTGACTTTGTACTGGGCCAGTGGCCATCAAGGAATTATATAAGTGAATCCATGAAACCAAGACATGATGCCCCCATAGAAATAATTTAATAAATTATAATTAAACCAGAGTTTATATTGTAGCTGCAACTTAAAATTATACCCCCAAACACAAGCACACAACAATATCAAATACTGTAATTCAAGGCCTCATTAACTTAAGAGCCTCTAATAAAAGTTTTAAGGATTTTCTTCCCAGCATCACTAGCTCCAAAAGCAAGTTTAAATGTAAATAATTAGCACTGTGGTAGGTTTCAGTTTGATATAGTGAAGATGGTAGGACATCTAAACATTGGGTGCTAGCGTTAGCAGTATTGATTTAAAAATAACTTTAATTTGGGAGGCGCCTGGATGGCTGAGTCGGTTAAGCGCCCGACTTCGGGTGGACTTCAGGTCATGATCTCGCCATTCCCGAGTTTGAGCCCCGCACTGGGCTTTGTGCTGACAACTCAGAGCCTAGAGCCTACTCCACATTCTGTGTCTCTCTCTCTGCCCCTCCCCGCTCACACTCTGTCTCTCTCAAAAATAAATAAACATTAAAAAAAATTAAATAACTTTAATTTTTACCTGTTTGGAAATACTGATAGACTACCATTCCAAGTACTATTTTGGTGATCTGATATATAGTCTAAGAAGCACTTATTTGTTTTCTATATGAAAAATACTGTGAATTGGACCAAAGAACTAAGGATCCTCATCAGAATTGCATTCTCAACACCAAAAAGGGAAACATTCTGATTCCACTTAATTGTTTCTTCATCCTCATTCAGTGCCTACCTTTCATGTTAACTGTACCTTTGACATCAGCTTTGACAAAAGAATGAAAAGACTTTAATAAGGATAATCCCTGAGGTATTTAACCTTGGGAAATGGGGCTACCTGCTTTCACCTATTCAGACTGAGCATGCCCGTGTCCTTCCGTGCAAGGGGATGATATACATTTGTTAAAAGAAGCCACATAAGACTGTAACAATTTAAACACAGGCCCAATGACAGGCAGTTTATTACAGTTGATAGGGAGAGGTAAAACACCAGAAAAGACAGGTGTTTTAGAAAATAATCTCCAAGGCAGCAGTCAAGCCAGAATATGATAACCTCCCTGCTGAAGGCCATAAAAGTCAAGCAAGCACCCTCTAGACACAACCTCGGCACAGGGACCTGCCAAAAACTGCAAAAAGGTGCAGCTGACAAGTGTGCTTGGTGCTCTGTGCAGGTTTGCTCAGTAGAACTTAGAAATTCAAAATAGTGGGACGCCTGGGTGGCTCAGCTGGTTAAGCATCTGACCTCGGCTCAGGTCATGATCTCGCGGTCAGTGAGTTTGAGCCCTGCGCTGGGCTCTGTGCTGACAGCTCAGAGCCTGGAGCCTGCTTCAGATTCTGTGTCTCCCCCTCTCTCTTCCCCTCCTATGCTCATGCTCTGTCTCTCTCTGTCTCTCAATAATAAGTAAATGTTAAAAGAAAATTTAAAAAAGAAATTCAAAACGGTGAATAGAAAAGAATGGTTGTGTGTGTGTGTGTGTGCCACTATTTTAGGACTGATTGTTACAAGTTAGAGAAAGAGGCACTGAACACTCTTCGGTTCACATATCAGCAAGTGATTAATCTAGTTGGGGATGTGGAAGTAAATCATTCATACCAAAACAGAATAATTAAAAATTAGGAAAATTAAAAAGTGAGTCAGAACAAAGAAACAACTGTCCACTTTAAAACTCTAGTTTAGGTCAGGCATTCCAGTAATCTGTCTCTGTCTATATATACATATCTTTATTACACATGTATGGCTATGTGTATGTGCATATACATACACATAAATGCAAATATAACAGGCAACTGACAAGTACAATATATGCGTGGCATATATATGCATATACATGTATGCATATATATGGCATATGTATGTTTACACACACACACACACACACACACACACTCACATACAAAACAAGTGTGTCTGTACTCATAGTAGCCATACTGTCTTATTTTAAGATAAGAACAACCAGAATATATATTAAAGAGGAATCAATTTTTATTTCAGATTCTCACAAGCAATAAAATATTGATTTTTTCACATCTCCTGACTATTGCTTCAATATCATTTAGCAAACTTGCTTATTTTGTGTGATTTGCAATTGTCTATGTGCTTTTCCGATCTCCCATGGAGATAGGAACTGTAAATTCCTCAGATACCACTTAATTTTATTCACCTCTGCATCTCACATGTCTTGCTTAATTCTTTGGGAAGAGTGGGTTCTGGTAAATTCTTCTCATACTCCAAGTTGGTCACATGCTGAAACACAAAAAAAAACTTTCCTGCTGTATTAGTTTCCTAGGGCTTCCCATAGCATAGTATCACAAACTGGTTGGCTTAAAACTCAGAATTTTATTTTCTCTGGGTCCTAGAAGTCTGAAATCAGGTGTCAGCAGGGGGGCCATGCTCCCTCTGAAGCTTCCAAGGAAGAACATTCCTTGCCGCTTGAGCTTGTAGGAGCCCCGGGGAATTCCTTAGTCTGTGGCAGCACCACTCAAATCTCTGCTTCTGTCCTCACACAGCCTTCTTCCTCGTGTATCCATGTCTTTTCCTTTCTTATAAGGACACAGGTCATTGCATTTAATGTGACTCTAGGGGCACGTGGGTGTCCCAACCAGTTAAGTGTCCGACTTCAGGTCATGATCTCACGGTTCGTGGGTTTGAGCCCCACATTGGGTTCAGTGCTGACAGCTCAGAGCCTGGAATCTGCTTCCAAATCTGTGTCTCCCTCTTTCTCTGCCCCTCTCCCACTCATGTTTTCTCTCTTAAAAATAATAAATGTTAAAAAAATAAAGTCACCCTAAATCCAGGATGATTTAATGTCCAGATGAGGTCACATTCTAAGGTTCTAGGTAAGCATGAATTTTAGGAGGACACTATTCAACCCACTACACCTGTAAATCAGACATTTCTATTTTAATGTCAATAAATTCACCATTTCTTCATCCAACAAATATTTATTGAGCTTACTATTTATTGAGTTACTGGTTTACCAGTGAACCAAACAGATAATTCTCCGCTCTCAAGCTGCTACTCACATTTTAGTAAAGTGGAGGGAGGAATAGCAAATATAGATAGGCAGACAGAAGGGTGGATACATATACGGGGAGGTATACAGATAGAAACAGAGCAATAGAAGTAGAGCTAGAGATAGAGAGGTGATGAGTACAGTGAAGAAAGACAGCAAGATAAGGAAAATAAATGTTGCATCATTAAGGTTCTACTTCCTTGATTTGTGTTGGCAAAATCTACATAAGCCTTTAAGTAATATTTTGAAGTGGAGTCAATTTAACCTAGTATTACTGTAACTTAAATGGCTCCTCAAAATGAATTATATCATTCTCAGAGGACCCTTCTGTGCAATGACTTATGGTAGATATCTTATAGAGTTATAATTTTTAATATTTATTTTTGAGGAAAGAAAGATTTCACCATGCTATTTTTAATGGTGGTCTATGAAAACTAATATATATAAGGGTTTTAGCTTATTTGTTTTGATGAAGAGAGAGAGAACATTAAGCAGGCTCCACGCCCAGCATGAAGCCCTACTTGGGGCTTGATCTCATCACTGTGAGATCATGACTTGAGCTGAAATCAAGAGATGGAGACTTAACCAACTGAACCACTCAGGCGCACCTAGACCTCAGGTTTTTAAAGAAATGTAGTTTAAAAACAGAGTCATTGACTAACAGTGGTAGAGAAAAGTCACAGATTTGCATTTTAATAACTATGATGAGATTCAGCTTCCTTACTTGAAAATGGGGACAGAATGGACCCTTCAGTAGATGGTTGAGAGGATTCAACCAGATAGTGTATGTGGGGGTAGCCACCTAGCACATTATCTGGAACATACTGGGTTCTAAACAAACATTAGTGGAACATAAATACCTCTTCACTCTTTCTCTTAATATTCATCATAAAAATGTAATACAACCTTTGTTATCATATAGCTATTGGATGTTTCTTGTAATTGAACTGAATGTATATCTTTGCTTCATCTATAATAAGAGCTATTATTAAGAAAACCTAAAAGAGTTCAGAAAAATTGCATCCTCTCTTAAAGAGTACTTTCCAGACCCTCTTTTAAATTATTTTAACCTATTGAATTCAAATCTTCCTTTTAACTAATGGTATTCATCTATGAGTTAAACATACTGCAAGCTAAATTGTTTTAATGCAGTACACAGTTTTACCCTATCTCCAGGAAGTTAATTCACCATACAAATGCCATGCACTGCCTCTTCTGATAGTTGCAAGCAAATGGATCCTGAGTAACATCCTCAGTAGTGCCCCCATACTATGATAAGTAGCTTGTTTATGAATAATGTGAGTAATCAGAAGAAGCAGCTGCATTAATTTAAGGATGGGGGATGGTGCCATTCTACCTTTAAAACTGTATCAGTCTTTTAGACTGAACAACTGCTTTTGATTAAGAGTGAATATTTCTCTCCCATCTCTGAAGTGATTTTCGCTCTAATCAAACTGATGCCAATTCTTTTATTTTTAATTCAAGTCTAGGTATTCCTCTACTTACTGTCAAGAGATTTAGATGAAGTATCTGTTCCTTTTGACAGAACAAACCTGTAAGAGTCCTTGCCTTAGTTTGTCATGCAGTATTTAATAATTCCCTTCTTGAATTCAGAATTTCTTGAAATGGGCTGAAATCTAAAAATATTCCTGGCAGAAGCAGTTATACCAGACATCTTAATTATTATGTTTCCAAGGAAATGACAGACTATGTAAGGGAAGCTGACATGTCTCCCCGCAGCTATGTGCTTTTTATATTGGAACTTGAGGCTATTATAAATTACCTAGGCCAGAGACTGGCATGAGCACAAAGCCTCAGATACAAACCAGCTGCCACATAATGAAGCTTGTATTAACCCCTTCAGATTTCCCTTTTCTGCCTGTGGTACACTAGCCAAATAAATATAACACCTCCACTAGCATACAGATTTCTCAAAGGGCAGGAAAAATATTTCATTGTCTCATTTTCCCTTTTTTCTTGAACGCTTGCTGTTTATTGTCCGTCCCACTGTTGGAATCATTCCTGAGGATCAAATTGAACAGGAAGGTGGAGTAAACTGGAGGTGAAGAGGTTGGGATCTGAGGAGGGCAAGGAGGTAGGCAGTTGTTCTGTAGGGCTGATGCTCTTGACATCTATTGTTTGATTGGAGTCCCTGTCCACTCTGCGGAATGCCATGTTTCCACATCAGGAAAGGAACTTGATCTTTGCCCCTGCTGCCTCCTCATTAGAGGGGAGGAGAGAAGCACATGGGCCATCTTTAAGTTAAGCAGCTGACAAAACAGCGCTGCACAGTAAACTGAACACAGCAAACATGTTTAACTGTTTCCTGTCGGGAAGGTATTTTGAACTGTACTGCCATACTCTTTAGCTTGCTTCTTGAATTTGGGCCACGTTACTATTATTCCATTGCTAAAATCCTCAGCCAAGCCTAAGTCCTGCTGCTAACAATTGAAAAGGCAACAATTAACAAAATTGTCATTCTCCACATACAGAGAAGTATCACATGGGGCCTGATTAACTTTGTAAGTGTTCTTAAGTTTCTAGGATTATGTGGCTGATATATTTCATTAATAAAATGAAAATACCGCTATGTATTTTTTTACAAATATATTTGTAAAATGCTTTGTTATCTATAGAGAGAAAACAATGTACCACTAGAAATGCTAAAAGACTTTGGAGATCGCAGGAAATGGGCTAGAGCTTGGTTTTGGATCTAACACTTCCTTTCTATATTGCCTTGGATATGTTTTAATGTCTATTTTTTTTTTTTCAGGAAAAACAGTAAGACACACAAAAAACATAAAACAAACCAAAAATCCAGATATGGTATGCCCTGCCAACTTCATCCTGCAGTTGCAAAAATCAAATGAGAGGAAAAATGTGACAGTGGTTGAAAGATTGTACATTTTTATCAGCATTTCATGGGCTTTCTTTCATTGTTAGAAATTGCTCTGGGAACACAAATCAGCAAACACTGTATGGATGAAATAATGAGTGGTGTGATTTTGGTAACGAGTGCCTACTTGATAAATCCAGCGGAGAAGGACCTTCATTCACAATCGAGTATCTTGTCAGTCTCTCATTACAAATAAAACCAAGGGAAATCCATCAGGATACTGACAGAGGCTGTTAGTAGGGACTCCTGCTTATAGACAGCTGAGTCCGATTGAAGAGTTTATAGAAGTCCAGCCTCTACACTGCTTCTTTATTAGTTATTCCAGAAGATTTTCCAAAGAATTTATATTTAACTTCATTTATGTTATTTTTATAGGTAGTTTATCTTAACATAAACCTTAGAAATAAGGCAATATTATTTTCAAATAAGATCATTAACAATAATTATACAAATATGAAATTATAATCAAGAATATTTCTGGGGTACCTGGGTGGTTCAGTTGGTTAAGCACCTGACTTCGGTTTAGGTCATGATCTTGTGGTTCGTGAGTTCAAGCCCCGCATTGGGCTCTGTGTTGACAGCCTGAAGCCTGGAGCCTGCTTCAGATTCTGTGTCTCCTTCCCTTTCTGAACCTCCCCCACTGGTTCGTTCTCTCTCTCTCTCTCTCTCTCTCTCTCTCTCTCTCTCAAAAAATAAACATTTAAAAAAATTTTTAAAAGAGTATTTCTTAGCATCCATGCAAATTTTTTTCATTATGTAGACTATTTAGTTTTGTACCCAAAGTAGACAATTTCAAAATGATTTCAATATTACCAATGTTTTATGCACTTACTGGAATTAAATATTCTCTTTGCTAATTATAATATAGATAATAAAAACCTTGGATTATACAAAGAAGGGTGGGGTGCCTGGGTGACTCAGTTGTTAAATGTCTAACTTCGGCCTACATCATGATCTTCTAGTTTGTGAGTTCAAGCTCGGAGCCTGGCTCTGTGCTGACAGCTCAGAGCCTGGAGTCTGCTTCAGATTCTGTGTCTCCCTCTCTCTCTGCCCCTCTCCTGCTCACTCTCTTTCTCTCTCTCTCAAAAGCAAATAAACATTTTTTAAAAAGAAGGAAAAATTACTATATAATATCATTTTAAAATGTGTTTCACTGGTCAATTCTGAGTTGACAGGCAATAAAACATATCCAGTATAAATATTTCTATCCCTTTTTTTTTTTAATGTTTGTTTATTTTTGACAGAGAGAGAGAGACAGAGCATGAGCAGGGGAAGGGCAGAGAGAGAGGGAGGCACAGAATCTGAAGCAGGTTCCAGGCTCTGAACTGTTAGAACAGAGCCCAAGGCAGGGCTCAAACTCACAGACCATAAGATCATGACCTGAGCTGAAGTCGGACGCTCAACGACTGAGCCACCCAGGCGCCCCTCTAATCCTTTCTGATAAAACAAAATATCAATTACTAGGTAGATTGCAAATTTGAAACTGTATATCAATTTCAAAATTCAGCTCTTCACTCTTGCCATAACTCACTTGTAGCAAAGTTACCAGTCACATTTTCTGAGGCAATACACCCATTCCCCAGCTGTTGTGAGTGTTGATGGCTAATGCCTCATAGATTCCCCCCTCTTTGGAAAGTTGTCTTGGGTAAAATAGAACCTGCATCATCTGATTGGTTTTGCCCAACCAGGGGTAGCCTACAGCCAAGGACTGACTAAAGGCGGACACAAAATCCCAGTCCACTTGCCCGAAAATGGGATCAACTTTGTCTTCCAATTCATGCAATTTAGACTTCAGCTGAGACCACATCCTTGCATACATCTTCACTGCGTCATCCTGCTTTCTCCTAAGAGTAAACCTTTTCTCCTAAGAGTAAATCCTTGCTAAATCATATGTTCCCAATCTTTGTCTCAGCCTCTGCTTCTAGGGAACCCATTCTAAGACAGTTTTAGGTACCAGGAATGGCTATAAGAAGACTCTAGGGATTCTGGAGTTTGTTCTCTCGCCAGCTAGTGAACAACGAGAATCCCCTCACTGCATAGTTAGATATTGATGTTTCTTAACATCCCCTAGCAGGCAATTGCTAAGATTTTTATCTGTGATGAACTGGGGTGAGTGGGAGAAGATGAACTGGCTTATCTCTGTCATTTCAGAAGTATAGGGCAAATGATAGTCAATGATTGCTAAAGTGGTGCTTATTATGGAGTACTACCAATGCTTTGAAAAGAGAAAGTTATCAGTTTAAACAATTAAATGAAAGTGTGGGCTGCCGTGGAAGAATTTAAAGTAAACTTCATAGAATATAGCCTGGAGGCAGCTAACGTGTGGACCAGGATCAGGACCCAATCCTAAAAGTAGCAGAAATAAAGAAAATTTTGAAATCACAGTTTTGGCAAGTGTCCAATAGCAGGACCCTGATAAGAAAGTAGGAACCTTGGGATTGGAACATCTGGGTAGATGCTCTTGAGATTTTCATCAGTCTTCTAGAATAGAGAAATGGCCACACCCTTCTCATTAGGACAAAGCTCTCTCCCTTGTTGAAGATTACTGTAAAACTTCAAAAGAGAGAGGTAGGAGGATCTTCTCCTACCTGTCCTCCTGCCCACTAGCATGGACTCACTGGGGAAGAACTGAGCCTAGTATGGAAGGAGGGGTATTATAAACACTGCAAGCCATAGGTTAAGGCTTTTAGGTACCAACAGGAACCAAGAGCATATGCCTACGAGTGAATCATGAGGCTTCTGGAATAAGGGTGGCATCATATAAAATTGAGTATGTGGGGGGTGCCTGGGTGGCTCAGTTGGTTAAGCGTCCATCTTCAGCTCAGGTCATGATCTCACAGTCTGTGATTCTGAGCCCCGTGTCAGGCTCTGTGCTGACAGCTCAGAGCCTGGAGCCTGCTTCAGATTTTGTGCCTCCCTCTCTCTCGGCGCCTCCCCTGCTCATGCTCTGTCTCTCTCTGTCTCAAAAATAAATAAAGACATAAAAAAATTTTAATTGAGTATGTGAGTTACCAATAAGGGGACTTTCTTCATGACGCACCTCGATTTAGCACTCTGGAAAGAACCCCCAAATTCAAATTCCTGGAATGCTCACGTTTGTACTTTTGAGGATGTCACCCTCCCTTCATTACCTACAATTTGAATCCATAAAACCCTGGTAACACTTCAGAGCTCGGTGTCTGCTTTGATTCTCTTCAAATTTAGTATGTCATCTCTGTGACCTGTGTCACCTTATGCACACCTGTATCAGCAGTTTTCAGATCTGTACAGTTCTCTTCTATTAGCAAGGATGTTGGCTTTAATGTGGTAAAAATGAATGCATTGTTTATACTTATGAGCCAGGCTTTGTAATATTGCCCCAAAATGGCTGCTAATGGTCCAATATCCACAGTTCTTATATGGTTCCCAAGTTTGCCTTAGAATCTGCTTGACAGATCCTATAGGATCAGGGGCTGTTGCTAGCATTATCACTTCCATGTGGTCTGTTGGTTATCCTCTGCTGAAGAATGATAATCCCCTTATGTTCTTCTAAGCTGACACCTTCACCAAACTCTCTGATGTCTCTGGATCTTAATTATAAACAATACTGGTAAGAGACGTTTCTCTCTTGTTCAGGCAATAACAATAACTCTCTAAGCAAAGGTGCAGCTAATATCACAAGCTTGAAAAGTTATTTATGGTTTTGAGTCTAGTAAGTACCCCATTTCATTCTTCTGCATGCTATGCCCAGAGCCAAGTACCTGGAGAGAATATACATCAAACAGTCTAAAAAGTATGATATGGAAGTCTGTAGGTAGGTGCCATGGGCAGGCTAATAATTAGGTTTATTTTGAAACAGATATTCTTTATTTTTTTTTAATATTATACTGAATGTATTCAATACTGTAAGAATGAAAAGAACTCAACATGTATAAATAAAAACTATATTCATAAATAAATTTAACAGTTAACTCCTAATTGATTCATAGACAATGTCATGAGAAAATATTAGTAAAACATTTCACACTTTTCTGCAATACCTGATTATTCCCATTTGTGTGTGTATGTGTATAGATGTGTATGTATTTATTGCAGCTTAAGCATTTTCAATTTTCTTTTTGCTCCTTATATAAAGAATTGCTTTTAAAACCTACAGTTAAATGGCACTGGATTGTAATCCATTCCCTTGATGTTTTAGAAACCTTTATATATAGTCACCTAAGGCAGTTACCTGTCTATTCTACCCAATCATCAGGCTCAGGATTAAATGGCTTTACAAAAGATGTAAAAGAAAGTAGAAAATCAAAGAGGCTACATTTCTTTTCTCCACAGTTGTTCATGTATCCAGCCCAATTATTTTTTATAAATGTTCCCCATTGGTGAATTTTTTTTATTAGAAAAGTGTGAATTATTTAAAGAATACAAATTACCCAGAAGTTTATTAGTGATCCAATAAACAATGAATTTTATTTCCATATGCAAAAACTATATTAAATAAGAACTGGTTTGAATAATTGCAAGGTGAATCCACCTTCCCCATTTTTAGAGTATTGTTAAACCTTTTGGTTCAATGGTTGTTATTACAGTCATTCATCTTTTCCTCACTATGGTTTTACTCTCCATCAATAAGTTTCCCCAAAACAATACTGAATTCTAATACTTTGGTTTATAAAATCTATACATGAATAAGTAGGAAAAAATTTTAAATAAACTTTTGTATTAAAATATATCACATAAAAATACACAAATAGCAAGTGTACACATACATGAATTATGACAATAGTCATATACCCAGTTAACCTCCAAACATGATAGAAAATAGACCATTACCTATATTTCAGAAGTTTCTCACATAAACCTTCCAATTACCTCCCTCCTTCCTGTTCAAAGCTTAGTCATATTCTGACTTCTAAAATCAGATAGATTTGTTTTATCTGCTTTTGAATTTTATATAAATAAAATTTGTGTCTAGGTACTTTCACTCAACAATTTATTTGGGAGGCTTATCCCAATATAATTTTGTATGTAGTAGTTCATTTTTGTTTATTGTTATGGCATATCTCATTGACTATATAATTATTCTTCTGTAGATGAACATTTGGATGGTTTCATCTTTGGCTATTACAAAAGTATGCTGCTATGAACATTCTTGTAAATGATTTTAGTGGCCATTTGTATGCATTAATCTCATGCATATACATAGAAGTACTAAGTGAATTTAGAAAAAATGCAGTATACAAAGTAAAAATACATAAATCTATTGCATTTCTCTGTACTAGCAACAAAAACTGTATGATGAAATTTTTTTAAAAAAAGTTTTTTCAACGTTTATTTATTTTTGAGAGAGATAGAGAGACAAAGCACTAGCAGGGGAAGGGCAGAGAGACAGGGAGACACAGAATCTAAAGCAGGCTCCAGGCTCTATGCTAACGCGGTGCTCAAACTCACAAATCATGAGATCATGACCTGAACTGAAGTCAGGCACTTAACCGACTGAGCCACCCAGGCGCCCCAGGATGAATATTTTTTAGAACTCATATACAATAGCATCAAAACCAAAGTAATTCAGAATTCAAGTTTTTAAATATGAGCAAGATCCACACTGAACTACAAAATATCACTAACAGAAATTAAAGATCTAAAAAAAGCAAGGATATACATGTTTATACATTGGAAATTTCAATATTTTTAAGCTGTCAATTCTCTGCAAATTTCTCTATATATTAAAAGCAATTCCCAAAATCATGTCATCAGTATTTATTTTTTAAATTTCAAATTTTAATCTAAAATGTAAATGGAATGCAAAAAACATACAATATAAATAGCATTCTTGAAAAAGAACAAATTTGGAAGTCTTACATTACCTGTCTTAAAGACATAATACAAAGCTACTGTAATGAAGACAGTGTGCTACTGAATGAAGGATCAATAGATAAAGAATCCAGAACTAGATCCAGACTTACACAATTATTTTATTTGAAACAAAGTTTTAATATTATCCAATGGGAAACGATAAGGTATTTGTTTGTTTTCTTTCTTTCTTTTTTCTTTGCTACTTCTGTTTTTTATTCCAAGTTTGTATTTAAATTCCAACTAGTTGACAGACAATGCAATATTACTTTCAAGTATAGAATTTAGAGAGTCATCACTTAAATACAATACCCAGTGTTGATCACAATAAGTGCCCTCTTTAATCCCCAACACCTATTTAATCCATGCCCCCAGCCACCTACACTCTAGTAACAATCAGTTTGCTCTCCATTCTTAAAAGTCTATTTCTTGGTTTGCCTGTCTTTTTTTCTCCTATGTTCATTTGTTTTGTTTCTTAAATTTCACATACGATATGTGGAATATCATATTTGTCTTTCTTTGATTTTGCTTAGCATAATACTCTCTAGATCTGTCCACATTGTTGCAAATACCGAGATTTCATTATTTTTTATGGCTGAGTATATATATCATCACATATTTTTCATCCATTCATAAGTTGATGGACATTTGGGATATTTCAATAATTTGGCTATTGTAGATAATGATGCTATAAACATCAGAGTACATGAATCCCTTCAAATCAGTACTTCTGTATCCTTTGGTTAAATAACTACTAGTACAATTGCTGGGTCACAAGGTAGTTCTATTGTCTATTGTCTATAGTCTCTAAATTTTTGAGAAATCTCCATACTGTTTTCCAGAGTGGCTATACCACTTTTCATTTCTACCAACACTGTATCCTACTCAATGCTTGTTTCCTGTGTTGATAATTTTAGCCTTTCTGACAGGTATAATATCTCATTATAGTTTTGATTTGTATTTCCCTGATGATCAGTGAGGTTGAGCATCTTTTCATGTGTCTGTTGGTCATCTAGATGTCTTCTTTGGAAAAGTGTCTGTTCATATCTTCTGCCCATTTTCTAACTGGATTATTCATTTTCTGGGTGTTGAGTTTTATAAGTTCTTTATACACTTTGGGTAATAACCCTTTATCGGATATATCATGTGCAAATATCTTCTCCCATTCCAAAGTTTGCCTTTTACTTTTGTTGATTGTTTCCTTTAACTGTGCAAAATTTTTTTATCTTGATGAAGTCCTAATACTTCATGTTTGCTTTTGTTTCCTTGTCTCTGAAGACGTGGTCTACTAAGAAGTTGCTACAGCCAATGTCAAAGAGGTTACTCCGTATGTTCTTTTCTGGTATTTTGATGGTTTCCTGACCCACATTTAGGAATTCCATCCATTTTGAATTTATTTTTGTGGCTGGCGTCAGAAAGTGGTCCAGTTTCATTATTATGCATGTTGCTGTCCAGTTTTCCCAACACCATTTGTTGAAAAGACCATCTTTTTACCATTGGGTATTCATTTCTGCTTTGTCGGAGATTGACCATGTAGGTATGCATTCATTTATTGGTTTTCTATTCTGCTCCATTGATCTGTGTGGCTGTTTTTGTGCCAGTACCATACTGTCTCCATCACTACAGCTTTGTAATATAACTTGAAATCCAGAATTGTGATGCCTCCAGCTTTGCTTTTCTTTTTTAAGATTGCTTTGGCTATTCAGAGTTTTTTGTTGTTGTTTTTTTTATGGTTCCATTAAATTTTATGATGGATTGTTCTAGATCTGTGAAAAATGCTGTTGGTATTTTGATAAGCATTGCATTAAATGTGTAAATTGCTTTGGATAATATAGACATTTTAATAATACTTGTCTTTCCAAACCATGAGCATAGAATGTTTTTCCATTTCTTTGTGTCCTCTTCAATTTCTTTCATAAGTCTTCTGTGTTTTCTGAACACAGAACTTTTATCTCTTTGGTTAGGTTTATTCCTAGATATCTTACAGTTTTTACAATTGCAAATGGAATAAATTACTTGATTTCTCTTTCTGCTGCTTCATTATTGGTGTATAGAAACACAACAGATTCTGTACATTGATTTTATATCCTGTGACTTTACTGGGTTAGTGTATTAGTTCTAGCAGTTTTTGGAGTTCTTTTGATTTTGTATACAGAGTATCATGAGGTCTACAAATAGTGAAAGGTTGACTTCTCCCTTGCCAGTTTGGATGCCCTTTATTTCTTTTTGTTGTCTGATAGTTGATACTAAGACTTCCAGTACTATGTTAAATAACAGTGATGAGAGTGGACATCCCTCTCTTATTCCTTTCTCCCAATTGAGCATAATATTAGCTGTGGGTTTTTTATATAGGGACTTTACTATATTGAGGTATGTTCCCTCTAACACTACTTGTTGAGGGTTTTTATCATGAATGGATGTTGTACTTTGTCAAATGTTCTTTCTGCATGTATTGAGAGGATCAGATGGTTCTTATCACTCTTTTATTAATGTGGTGTATCATGTTGATGGATTTATGAATATTGAACCACCCCTGCAACCCAACAATAAATCTCATTTGATCATGCTGAATGGTTCTCTTAATGTACTATTGGATTCAGTTTGCTAGTATTTTATTGAGAATTTTTGCATCCATATTCATTAGGGATATTGGCCTGTAGTTCTCTTTTTCACTGGAGTCGTTGGTTTTGGTATCAGGGTAATGCTGGCTTCAGAGACTAAATGTGGACGTTTTCCTTCCATTTCTATTTTTTGGAACAGCTTGAGAAGAATAGGTATTAACTCCTCTTTCAATGGTAGAATTCCCCTGTGAAGCCATCTCATCCTGGACTTTTGTTTACCGGAAGGTTTTTGATTACTGATTCAATTTCTTTGCTAGCTATTGGTCTGTTCAACCTTTCAATTTCTTCCTGTTTCAGTTTTAGTAGCTTATATGTTTCTAGGAATTTATCCATTTCTTCTAGGTTGTCCAATTTGTTGGCAGACAGTTTTTCATAATATTTCATTTCTATGGTGTTGGTTGTTATTTCTCTTCTCTAACTTGTGATTTTATTTATTTGGGTCCTTTTTACTTTCTTTTTGTAAGTCTGACTAGGGGGTTGTCAATTTTAATTTTTTTTTCAAAGAAACAGCTCCTAGTTCCATTGATCTGTTCTACTATTTTTTAGTTTCTGTATCATTTATTTGTGCTCTAATATTTATTATTTCCCTTCTTCTCCTGAATTTAGGCTTCTTTTGTTGTTCTTTTTCTAATTCCTTTAGGTGTAAGGTTTGCTTGTTTATTTGAGGTTTTTCTTGTTTTTGAGGTAGGCCTATATTGCCATATAATTCTGTCTTATGACTGCTGTTTTTCTGCATCCCAAACATTTTGGGACATTGTGTTTTCATTTTCATTTGTTTCTATGTGTTTTTTATTTTTTTCTTTGATTTCCTGGTTGACCCATTCATTCTTTAGTAGCATGTTGTTTACCCTCCATATATTTGTGGTTTTTCCGGATTTTTCCTTGTGGTTGCCAGTTTCATGGCACTGTGTTAGAAAATATGCATGGTATGATCTCAGTCTTTTTGTACTTGTTGAGGCCTGATTTATGACCTCCATTCTGGAGAATGTCCCATGTGCACTTGAAAATCATGTGTATTCTGCTGCTTTAGGATGAATTGTTCTAAATATATTTATTAACTCCATCTGGTCCAGTGTATCATTCAAAGCCATTGTCTCCTTGTCAGTTTTCTGCTTAGATGATCTACCCATTGTTATAAGTGGGGTAGTAAAGTTCCCTACCTTTGTTGTATTATTATCAGTGAGTTCCTTTAGATTTGTTACTGTTTTCCTTATTTTGGGGTTCCATGTTGGGGACATAAATATGCACAATTGCTAAATTGTCTTGTTGGATAGTCCCCTTTATCATGATATAGTACCCTTCTTCATCTCTTGTTATAGTTTTTGGTTTAAAATCTAGTTTGTCTGATATAAGTATGACTACTCTGGCTTTCTTTTCACATCTATTTTCAGGATAAAAGTTTCTCCATCTCCTCACTTTCAATCTGCAGGTATCTTTAGGTCTACAATGAGTCCCTTGTATGCAACATATAGATGAATCTTTTTTTTTTTTTTTTTATCCATTCTGACACCTAGTATCTCTTGATTGGAGCATTTATTCCATTTACATTCAGAGTAATTATTGATAGATATGTATTCAGTGCCATTTTATTCCTTGTTTTGTCATTGTTTCTGGAGATTTTCTAGCCTTTGTCACTTTTGGTCTTTACTTTCCACTCAAAGAGTCCCCTTTAATATTTCTTGCAGGGCTGGTTTTGCGGTCACAAACTCCTTTAGTTTTTGTTTGTCTGGGTAACTTTTTATCTCTCCTTTTAATCTGAATGATAGCCTTGCTGGATAGAGTATTCTTGGCTGCAGATTTTTCCCATTCAGTGCATTGATTATATCATGCCACTCCCTGTGGTTTGCCAAGTTTCTGTGGAGAGATCTGTGCTAACCTTGTTGGTTTCCCTTGTAAGTTAGGGACTTTTTTGTCTTGCTGCTTTTAAGATTTTTTCTTTATTGCTATATTTTCCAAATTCAGTTACAGGATGTCTTGGTTTTGCCTACTTTTGTTGATTTTGATGGGAGTTCTCTATGCTTCCTGGATTTGGATGTCTGTTTCCTTCCCCAGATTAGGGAAGTTTCCAGCTATCATTTCCTCAAATAAATATTCTTCCCTCTTTTCTTTCCTTCTTCTTCTTCTGGGAATCTTATGGTAGGAATGTTATTACATCTGATGGAGTCACTGAGCTCTCTAAATCTATTTTCATGATCCATAATTTTTCTCTCTCTTTTGTTCAGATTCATTATTTCCATTATTTTAACCTCTATATCACTTATTCATTCCTCTGCTTCTTCCATCCTTGTGTTCATTACATCCAGCTGTTTTGAATCTCAATTATTGCATTTTTCATTTCTAATTTTTAACTCTTTTACCACAGTGATAAGAATCTCCCTGAAGTCTTCCATTCTTTTCTCAAGCCCAGTGAGTATCTTTATGATTGCTGCTTTAAATTCTCCATCAAGAATATTACTTATATCTGTTTCAATTACATCCTTGGCCATGGACTTTTCTTGTTCTTTTACTTGGGATGAATTCCTCTGTCTTGGCATTTTGTCTAAGTCTGTCTTTTTCTCTGTTAGAAAAGCCTGTTATTGTTAAATGAGAAATGATGCTACTTCCACTAGAACTGAAGCATTGAAGAACTCTCTTGTTAGGACATGTGGTGTGTGTGTGTGGGGGGGGGCGGGTTCTGGTGTTTTGGGGAAGGGGCGCACAGTGCTGAGTCTCAGGCATACTTGCCTGAGATAAGCAATACCAGCAGAGCATGACTTGGTGTAAGCAAGGTGGGTAGCCAGTGTTGGCACTGTACTGTTTACTGAAGCTGGTTTATGCTGAGGGGCAGGGGAGGGAAATGACACCAGCCAGCTCCTTTATCCCCAGAGAGGGCTCTCCATGCTTGCAGCTCTCAGGGAAGAACTCCCAGAAGAGCGAACAATCTCCCCCCCCCCCATTCATCCCAGGTGTTTTTCAGATTGCTGTTTTCATGCTGTCTATTTCCAGGTTGCTTGCCTGCCAGAAGCAGCACTGTGCACTTTCAGCTGTATCCCAGCCAAGACTACTGATTTTTAAAACTCTAAACTTTAGAGATGTGATGTGGTAAAGACTTGTGCTGGTGTTCTGGGGGAGGGTCTTGCAGCACTGGGATGGATGCAGGTTTGACAAGGAAGGGCAGTCCCATCAGAGAGCAGGGACATGGGACTAGGAGGAAGCAGGCTAAATGGCCAGTGTTCAGGTTAGCCATCCTCAACAGGTATCTCTGTGTCAAGGTTAAGGAGCAGGGAAAGGAAACGATGCCCACTGGCTCTCTTATCCCCAGAAAGGCATCTGGGGGAATACTACCTCACACAGATGTTCTCTGAAAAGGGTGAACAATCTCTCCCCTGTAAGCCTTAGGCATTCTTCAGATTGCACCATCTTCCCCCAGGTTGCTTCCCTGTCTTCTATCCAGAAATAAGGCAGTGCCTCAGAGCTCTATCCCAGCCAAGCCCACTGACATTTAAAACATCAGTCTCCAAGCACCATTGGTTGCAAAAACTCATGAAAATAAGACATTCTTATTTTCCCTGCCAATGGCTTTGGGGAAGTGCTATCCCTGTGTGATAACTCTATGTGCTACTCTCTCACCTTTCTCTGTCACCAAGGATTCCTACCCTCTGCAATACCCATGATCCATTTCTCTCCCAAACCACATCTCCAAAGTTCCTACCTCCTAGATGTGGCTTCTTCTCTCCCTGTAGTTGTGCAGTTTGTTCGGTCAGTTCTCAGGTCAATTTCTTGGGTATTCACAATGATTTGATAGTTATTTAGTCGTTTTCCAGGAATAAGATGAGCCTAGGGTCTTCCTACTATGGCAACATCTTAGCTCCCTACCAAGGGAAGTTTTCTTAAAATGATGCCAGAATAGCTGAATGTTCATTTGAAAAAATTTAACTTTGACATATTCCTCACATCTTATATCAAATTCAATTTAAGATGATCTATATCTATGCAAAAAGCTAAAACCATGAGCTTATAAAAGAAAACAAAATATCTTTTGACTTAAGAAAATGAAACAAATATTAGATCATAGAAAGCAAGAACTATAAAAGAAAAGTTGATAAATTGGATATCGTCAAACTTAAAAACATCTGCTTATCAAGTCTTGAAACTCAGTAATAAAAAGGGCAAAATTTGGAAATTTTATGAATTTTGAATTCACAAAAAATACAAAAATTTTCAAAAACGGGTTGAAAAAATGCTTAATATGATTAAGTCATCATGGAAATTCAAATTAGAACCATAATAAGATATCACTACAAAATTCACCTCTTCATAAATAGCTTGTGACTTTTCCCCATATGAATTTGCACTTTAGATTCAATGCTAAATCAAAGGTTCCCTAAGCAATTTTCTGAAACTCTTTTTCTACATTATTTCTTCTCTCTGTTATTCTTTCCCACAAATTTCAGAGGCCTCAGTTATTACAAAATGGATTTGCATCTCTTCAACACAAAATACAATTTGAAGTATGATTTTACCAAACACAGGCAAGAAGTGGAGTAATAGAAAATATCATCCATTTTTTGGTGATAATGTAAAATGATGGAAATACTTGAATAAAGTTCAGGCGGTTTCTTATAAAACTAACATACACTGAACACACACCCATTACCTAGCAATTTGAATTCTAGGTTTATGAAGGAGGAATACAAATATATGTCCTTAAGATTAACTGCACAAAATTTTTCATATCAGCTTTACTTACAATAGCCAATGACTGGAAACAAACCAAATGTCTATCAGTAATAGAATGCATAAACAACTATTGTGTATTAACACAATGGAATAATACTATATAAAAAAAGGAATAAACTAAAAATATATGCAATAGCATAGATAAATCTCAAAAAAAATCACTATGCTGAGTGAAAAATTCTCACAATAATTCATGAAATACAATTCTATTTACTTGAATTCCAGAACATGCTAAACTATTCTATGATGAAAAAAATAAAAACAGTGATGACCTCTGGGAGGATAGGGCTGGGAATTAACTGGGAAAGAGTGTAAATAAGTTCCCTAAGTTGATGGTAATATTCTATATCAACATGGGGATTAAATACACACATGTATGTATTTATCAAAGCTCAATTAATATATACTTAAGATTTGCCCATTTCATTGTATATACAAGCCTGCATATAATAAATCTGTAAACCAATACAGAATCCTAATTAATGGTATACATTGTTGAAGTATGTAGCAGGAAGTGTATAAATGTCTGCAATTTCTTTTAAAGTACATCAAAATAAAATATATCAATGGATGAATACCAGGATGAATATATGAATAGATGTGCGAAAAAAATATGAATGATAGAATCTAGATGATGAGTATGTAAATGTTAACTATAAAATTCTAAATTTTCTATATGTTTGAAAATTTTAGTAATAAATTGTTAAGAAAATACTTCTCAGGATCTTTTTTGCCAGCCATGTTGGAATAAGTGTTACCAGACTTTCTCTCTTACTGTAACAACTGGAAAACAGCAAAATATATGAAACAGAATTTTTCAAGAATGGATGACAGAGAGCTGTGATCCAGGAGAACAGGGAAATAAATGACAGAAACATACATCTGTCCATGTTTTCTGGCTGGAGTCATTTTCTAGAATGAAGACCAGGGAGGGCAATACTAAGCAGTATGCAGTGAACCCTCTGATTTTAAGAGATGGAAACCCAGTTTGGAATAACTGAGCAGCTGGAATTGGTGGGAGAGAATAACATAGAGTAGGGAATAATGCAGGAAAAGAGTGTCAGAAAATTGCTTAGGGTCCCCTTGATTTCACGGTTGAATCTACAGTGCAAATTCATAGCGTAAAAGTTCACAAGATCAGTCAGAGAACTAACCAGATCTGCAAACTGAATTATTTTATTTTATTTTTTAAATTATTTTTTAACATTTACTTATTTATTATTGAGAGACGGAGAGAGACATAACATGAGCATGGGAGGGGCAGAGAGGGAGACACAGAATACAAAGCAGACTCCAGGCTCCGAGCTGTTAGCACAGAGCCTGATGTGGGGCTTGAACTCATGAACCACAAGATCATAACCTGAGCCGAAGTCAGATGTTTAACCGACTGAGCCACCCAGGTACCCCTAAAATGAATTATTTTAGAGCTCATATTTATAAAATGATGTGTTGCCACTAAAGAAACTCCATGGACAACTCAAAACATTCACTAGAGATACCTAAAGGGTTAAACATAATAGAGACCCTGAAATAACCCTTCTCTACAAAACCTACAAGTCCCAAATGAATCTTCTCTACAAAATCTACAAGTCCCAAATGAATCAAGCAGATATGCAAGTAACCTGCATGCCTCCCAAAACAAACTTCAACACTCATTAAAGTGGGATTTTAAAAAAATAAATAAATAAAGAATCCAGAAACCAAAATGCCTAATATTTACAACGCCAGGATGAAATAAAAAATTACTAGATGTGTAAAGAAATTAAAAAAGATGGCCCATAACCAAGAGAAAATCAACCATTGAAACGAATTCAATAATGGAAGAGATGATAGAATTAATTAGTAGAAAAGGACTTTAAGGCAGGTTAAAACCTCAAAATTCTTAAGGAAAACAGAACTTAATGTGGAAAGAAATAAAAGATATAAAAGGAACCATGTAGATTTTATACCTAAAAAAATATAACATTAAAAAAAAGTTACTGGTTGACTTAAAAACAGGTTATGTTAGGTAGAAGCTAGACATGAACAGTGGAAGGAATGCCCTGAGGCAGAGTCCCAAATCCTTGAAGGGAAATGATAGACACGTGAGCTGGAGGGAAGGATGGTGATAAATAAGCTACACATTAAAAGACCAGGAGTACAGCATCCTGACCTTGTGCCTTCCAAGACCCTGAGAGTGACAGATCAAGAGCCACAGGTGCAGAGAAAGCACTCTTCTCTTCCTCCTCTGTCCCTGGGTAACCTTTAGACTCATTAAAATGCATTTGTATTGCAGTTATTTGCATTGCAGCCTACCACAGAGAAAGGCTGCCATGATGGTTCTGGTACAAACATTGTAGGATGAAAAACTCCCCCACCCATGCTGTGGGAAGAGTCCCCAAAATGATTGGAGGCAGCCTCCATTAGAGACCACCTTGCTGTATGTAACAGCTCTTCCCAGCCCAGAGAGATCCCATAATATCCAATCCCCAAACAACCTAGGAGTCAGGTTCACCCCAGGGAACCTACCTTCTATTCCATCTTCAGAATGTACTTTCTCTTTAATAAACTGCTTTGTGCTTGCTACTTTTCCTCTGGCTATCTTTATTCTGAGTGCAGATCCCCACATAAATCTTCTCTTGGGAAGGAATCCAAGGGCCAGACCTCCATTCACACAACATAGACTCTCCCACCAGTAACAGCTACATATTACAGAATAAAAGATCAGTAACCTTGAAGACATAGCAGTCTCAGTGGCCCGCAGAACAGTATTAAGTCACCTAACATATACATATTTGCAGTAGTAAAAGGAGATAAATGTGGATAGAAAACATTTCTTTGAAAAATTCTCACAAATTTTCCATGTCAAGGCAAATTTTAGACCTACACATCCAAGAATGTCAACAAAACCCAAGCAGGACAAACAAAAAACTGCACTAGAGTACATCAAAATCCATTTGCTGAGCACCATTTAAATAAATAAATAAATAAATAAATAAATAAATAAATAGCAGCCAGAATACAGAGTAAAGAGATGTATTATATACAAAGAACAAAAAAAATTAGAAAAATCTTTATCAGAAATTAGACACATGAAAATGGAACATCAGTAAAGTACATAGTGAAGGAAAAGTATTAAAATGCAACTAAAATGCTATATCTAGCAAAAATACTTTTCAAAATTGAAAGTGAAATACAGATGGTTTCAGAAAAATGAATGCTTAGAAAAGTCATCGAAGGTAAATTTTAACTGCAAGAACTTAGTTTTTCAGATTATAAGAAAATAACAGAACCGCTGACAGGTAAGTAACTTGAAGTGGTCATGCCCATCCTTACAAGAAGAAAAAGATGAACAAACTGAAAATCAACATTATTTGGATTTATCAAAGAACTGAACTTGCAAAAGCAAATCTGAAATCTGAAAAGAAAGGCAATATAGACAATCACAACTGAGATCAATTTATCCGAAACTGGATCCTCTTGGGAAATAAATGAAGAGGAACAGTTAAATGGTAATTTTGATGACTTACCAGAAGCTGAGTGTGGAGTACCATGAGAGTGAGAAAAACCCGTGGACTGCAGAATAGGGAGTCCTTCAACTTCCATGGGTTTTACTTCCAAATTCCCCACCAAGCTATCACAGTAAAGATTTGAGAATGAACTCTTCCTGGCTGTGGAAGGAAGAAGTAAATGCTAATCATTGCAAAATTTAAAAATTAAAGAAAATCTCCAAGAGCACTCTCCCTTAAAAGTCCTATACTTCAAAGAGATTTTAACAGAACCTTATCCACATAGAGAGAAGAGAATTCCATACACCCTATCCTCTTTAAGCTTATCGTCTCACCTAAAGGAAAAGAGCAAAAAAAAAAAAAAAATGTTCTACCAACCACAGCGAAGGCAATAGCCAAGAAGCACAGGGATTGCAAAAGACTGAGATAATATAATCATAATTATGTAGAACATTTCCCCTCTCTCATTTTAACACCACATCAAGAGGGTCCCAGTAATGAAAATAGTAGACTGAAACCAAAGGGTATATTTTGCAATGTCCCTGAGTGGGATTTATCTGAGGTTTTTGTAATGATTAAACAAGCTTATATGTTTTTAGAAAGATGATCACAGAGGAAAAGTGCCATTTTTATTAGATCATATCAAAGATTATCAACATGACTTAACACTATTGATATAAATCGATCACCTGGCTGAGTGAGGCTGTTTGTCAGATGTCTCCGCTATAAAGCTACTTTTTTCCTCCTTTCTATACTAGACTACTTGGCAAGAAGTCACCATGCTTAACCCATTTTCAAGGAGTGGTAAGTTATGCTTCATCCCTTTGAGGGCAGAACTGTATGAAGATTTATCTATGTAGATATATAAATTGTATGTATTTTCTTCTGCATGGGAAATTTGTCTCTTTTCCTACACATATTCAATAATTTATGTACACCAGTGTGGACCCTATTTATTTGTACTTTGGGTTACAATCCAATACTATGTTGTTTTTGTTTCTCAAACTGTTCCAGCTTTGCCCTTTGATACCTTTTTCAATAGGTTTCTTTTTCCTGTTGACATATTCCCATTATAAGTTGTGTGTGTCGTTCTTTTCTTTCTTTTCTCTTTCTTTCTTTCTTTCTTTCTTTCTTTCTTTCTTTCTTCCTTTCTTTTTCTTGCTTTCTTGCTTTTTCTTTTTCTTGCTTTCTTGTTCTTTCTTTCTTCCTTTTTTCTTTCTTTCTTTCTTTCTTTCTTTCTTTCTTTCTTTCTTTCTTTTTCTTGCTTTCTTGTTCTTTCTTCTTTCTTTCTTTCTTTCCTTCTTTCTTTTGTTCATTCATTCATTCTTCCTTATTTTCTGACACTACAAGATACTCCAAGCTCATCTTGTACATTCCTTGCCCTAGTCCTTTTCATAAGGATTCTCAGTATATTTTATTGGAAAATGGTTTTAGAAACTAATACATGTGTGTTAAGTGTGCTAGTGGGCTGTCATTGTTTCTAGGTCTGTCAGCTGACAGAACAAGGAAACATATGTGGGTATATTAACTTATTATACATATATATACATATATGGGCTCATGTTGGACTTAAATTTAAATACATATGGTTACATACATACAGTATTTCTGTGTGTGTAACATACGTATTTAAATTTAAGTCCAACATAAGTCCGTGCTGATATCTCCAAGTGTAATCTGTTATCACTTAGATATGTCAATTATGTATTTTGATATATCATTCCAGATGAAATGAAGATATAAGGATCATTTATTCTACAGCTCAAGGAGCTTAAGTGATGTCGTAAATTATATTTCTATTAGGATTGTTTGCAGATGCAAAATACAGATGAGGGCAGACATAAGCATCCAGTTGTTAAAATAAAATTATCTTTTCTCTTGGTTCTATTTTGAAGGATTAATACTACAACAGTTAATTTGACTATGATTCTCTGTAGAAATTTCTTTTATGAAATGAGTAGCCACATAGAACATCACACCAATTTTAACATCATTAAAATCACACTAATTCATGTTGTGCCCTCCATGGATATAGCACACTTAGAGAATTATTTCCATTTTTCTGTTATTCCTCATAAGGATTTAAAATTATCTACAGGTTACATATTTTGTTGTTACTATCTTCAGAGATGGAAATCTTTCATAATGTCAGGTGACATTTGGTATATATACTGCATACACACACACACACACACACACACAGTGCAATATTACTCAGCCATAAAAAAGAATGAAATCTTGCCACTTACAATGACATGAATATAGCTAGGGAGTATTATGCTAAGCAAAATAAATCAGTCTGGAAAATACAAATGCCATGTGTTTTCACTCATATGTGGAATTTAAGAAACAAAACAAATGAGCAAAAGGGAAAAGAGAGAGAGAGGCAAACCAAGAAATAGACTCTTAACTATAGAGAACAAACTGATGTTTCGGGGGGAGGGGGGATGGGCTAAATAGGTGATGAGGATTAACGAGTGCACCTGTGAGGAGCACTGGGTGCCATATGGAAGTGTTGAATCACTATATTGTATACCTGAGACTAATATTATACTGTATGTTAACTAACTGGAATTTAAGTTAAAACTTTTATATATATATATATATATATATATATATATATATATATATATATGTATACGTATATGTATATGTGTGTGTGTGTGTATATATATATATATATACACACACACACACACACACATATCAGGGCATGTATGTTCTCTAAAATTATGTCATAACATTGGTTATACTTTTGGAGAGGAAGGCTATTATTATCTATGAATTAAGTCATATCATTTCCATCTGTATTTCAATATTCTGCAGTAACTGATTTTACCTTACCTATCCAATCACATCTCCTAATTATACAACAGAAACCTTCCCTTTGAGTGAGGTAAAACTCCAAAATACTATCAATATCTATCAAGGTCACATGACCTATGTCCATGTTCTTTTTACAACGAAATGTCCTCATATTTCTTCTCTGCCAATAAAAATATGTCATTTCTTGAGGCATCTGGATGACTTAGTTGGTTATGCTTCCTCCTCTTGATTTAGGCTCAGGTCATGATCTCATGGTTTGGTCCAGCTCCACATCAGGCTCTGCGCTGTCAGCATGGAACCTGCTTGGAATTCTCTGTCTCCCTTTCTCTATTACCCTCCCCTACTGGCACTCACTCTCTCTCTCTCTCTCACACACAAAATAAACTTTATATATATACGTACATATATATATATATATATATATATATATACATATATATATATACACACATATATATACGTACATATATATATATATATATACACACATATATGTACGTATATATATAATTTCTTAAAGATTTTTCCCCAGTTTCAATGTATCATCTTCTTCCACCTACAGACAAACTAATTTTTCTTTCTCTGAATTCCTAGGGAATTTACACTTTGCCATGCTTCTAAATTGCTTGGTCCCACATTTTAATTTTTCTTAGATAATTTCCTTATACTTACTTGCAAAACTAATTCGCATCCCCTACAATTTCCAAATCTTTTTCTTTTACACACTACACATAGGATAAGACAGCAGTGATGAATATATAAAAAAGAGGAGACTAGGTTTATGAAAATATGCTCATGAAACTTTGAACAGTAAATTGCATTATTGTTCTCAAGTATTCTGTCTTCCTTCTCCATAGGC
This sequence comes from Acinonyx jubatus, assembly GCF_027475565.1. Lineage (NCBI taxonomy): Eukaryota > Metazoa > Chordata > Mammalia > Carnivora > Felidae > Acinonyx > Acinonyx jubatus. The sequence goes on from NC_069384.1 coordinate 43,983,787, forward strand.
AGATTATACAATCCTGCTCCCATTGACTTCAATCATGAATTCCTTACTTTCACACAATTATCTTGTGTTAACTAATGGAATGGAATGTATGGCACATCCAAGCTGACATTTAAGGGGCATTGCAAATTCCCACCTGCTCTTTTGGTCCTGTGCCCTTTACTACGGGAAAAACATGTCCCAGATGCTCTGTCCACTGGGATAGCAAAATGTGAAGGCATATCGTGCAGACCCCGACCTGGACTGCATCCCAAAGCAAAGCTATAACAAACACAACTGACAGAGAAAAATAGCTTTTTGCTGTTTTAAGTCACCAAGAATTTTAGGTTGTTTATTTTATAGCATGTCCTAGCAATATCTAATAGACCCAACTCCAGCATTTAGCATCTGAAAGTCCTTGGGAAAACATAAACTTTTCAAACCACATTTTTGTAATTTGTATAGAAGGTGAAGCAAGCTCCACCCTGATGTAGCTACTTAGGAACTGCCATGGAAAGCATTAAGTGAGATTTTTAAAAGTCTAGTGAATCTTTTGATTTATTTTTTGACAATATAATGATGTAGTTTTAAAGTATGTAAAATACTTAAAGTAGTTCATGCAACGAAGCAAATGTTTTACTATGTTTAAACATGAAGTATATAAATCGCAGAAAACTATACAACTCACTTATTATTTGGATGATATTGAGAACTCAATAATATTTTGTTATTTTGATTTAAATTTTGTTTCAGAAGTCAAGGAATCTTCAGATGATGGATTCAAACCCAATTCTCAGTTATGTATATTATTTCTTTATTCTGTTGACTCTGTCTCTTTTTTGTAAAAATTTGAAATACATATTAGTTTGTGACTGAGAGGCCATCTTGGCCGTTGCTAATTATATATCTTGAATCACTTCATCCTCATAGTCTGCTTGGAGTTTCCTACAGAAGAATACCCTAAATAATATAAATAATTAGGAGAATTAGAGATTTAAACATGTGTTTTTAAGTATATTTAGCTTCATCATATATACTTTCTTAGCACTTGGCTAGTAAAATGCTATGATGAAGAAAATTATAAGATTTACTAAATTCTATGACACCTACTTTAAATAGTAGTAGTACGGTAATAAATGAGAACCCTATATAGTTAAAAGTCAAATCTGTTGTTAATGGCACAAGTTTTTAAAGGTATGTTAGTGAGCAAACTGACATAATTTATTATTAGCTTCCATAGAAGCTTTCTTTTTTCAAGATTTAGATTTTTTAATTACATATTAAATATGAATTGCAGTGTTAGCTGAGATTATACCAACATCTTTGGTGCTATTTATTCAAGATATGACCTATTACACATTTTTGTAAATAACCAGTTGATCTCTGTGATATTTTTTTTATCTTAAGCAGCTTAAAAATCTAAGGCTAAGAAGAAAGCATTATTAAAAGAATCTTTTCCTAGCAAAATAAGGTTATCACACTTCCTAACAAAAATGAAGCTGTGACACATTTTTTTGTTTAAATTTTTAAGTTTTTAAAATTTTCAAAATTGTTTACGCAGCCTAAAAATTTGTAAGCAAAACAATTATATCAACTTACAAATTTATGTAACATTTAAAAATTTCCCCAGAAATTCTTATATCTAACATAGCTATCTCTATTTATTCTTGTCAGCAAGGAATACATGACCCACTAAGTATACATTAAGTAGGGATATTGCACTTTGATGTAAAAAGAATGAGAGATAAATATTGCCTCAATCACTATAGATATGATTTAATTGCCTTCATAAAATCAATTCTTATTTTGAATCTGTTAGAAATTCTTAAAGTTCTAGCAATATTAATCATTCAGTAAGACTAATATATAATCTTTAATTCACTTTACCTGCATAATTTAGCTCATTTTACATGACAACCAGATTAAATAAAATTTAATATCCTTGTATATATGAAGTATGACAAAGATTCTTTGCTTGACCAAACTTTAATCAGACTCCTGAACCTTCTCCTAGGCACATCTATCTGTTCATTTCCTTGTAAAATCTAGTTTTAGCAAGAACCCTGATAAGTCAGTTTAATCAGAACCTCTCACTTTTCATACCTGATTACCCTGACTACCCTAACAGGTTCCTCATTCTCCACATCTCCCAGATGATGTCTGATCACTCTGGCCTGTCCTTAGCAACAATCCTGTTAGGTAAACTTAGCCAGAAATTCCCTTATCCCTGATGTTGCCTCTTACTAATTTTCTATCCACTGACCACCCTCTATCCTGCTCCTTAGCTATAAACACCCACTTGCTTATGTTGTATTTGGTATTAAGCCCAATCTCTCTTCCCCACTGTAAAATTTCATTGTAGTGGTTCCTATACCTATTGCAATGATCCTGAACAAAATCTGCCTTACTATCCTTAATAAGTATCACCAGCTAGATTTTTCTTCAACAAATTTATCAAGTATAGAAAAACCTTGAATTGCAAGTAACTTGTCCTGTGAGAGTGTTTGCAAGACGAGCAAACATTTCTAATAAATTTAAACTTGATAAGCGAGCTATGTCTTGCAATATGAGTAGTGCATGATGCCAAAGTCACATGATCACAACTGAGCCAATGGGTCTTCTCTCTCTCTCTCTCTCTCTCTCTCTCTCGGATTGTGGGTGATCATCTCCCATGCTTAGATGCCTGGTCTCAGGCCACAGTGTTTGGCAGAAATCAGTGATTTTTCAGAACACTGAAAGGTGCCCACAACTGATACTAGTGTATTTTTTGTCACTTCAAAGCACCTACGACAGTCCTTTGCTTTTCCATTCAAGGGTAAGTTTACGATGTTTTGCTTCATTGTAGGTCTGGCTTACTGCAGATAGAGACCTTTTCCTCTGCTGCCTTATTTTCAGTTACATTAAATACAGTATATGACAACAGTTTATCAATACTGGACTGTAGTCAACATGGCTGTGAGTGTATACAATGGCCCCCATGCAGAAAAAGGTTGAAGAGAAAGGCAGTAAGATGGAGATGATTATGGCGGAAGTTAGGGAAATCATTGAGAAGTACGAACAAGGTATGTGAGTGGTGAAAATTGCAAGATTTAAGTCTACATCTGTATCTCATCTGTGTAGGAAGAGGAGAAAAGGTGGAGGAATCCCTCACTTCAAATGAGATTAGGGAGATGTATAAAATGTAGGAAACAGTGCAAATTTTGTAAAAAGCACCACCCGAATAAGGCTGTAGCAGTGCAAGCAATGAATCTATTTAATGACAATACAATGGCCCATTTCCGTGAAATCCTCAAAAGGGGGCAAAGCAAGTGGTATTGGATAGGTTCCTTGTTAAAGTTACACAAAAGGAAAAAGAGTCTATTGAACCAATAGATGGCAGTGATTCTTTTCGTGATAGTGAAAATCATGCTATACAATAACCCTCCTCTCTCCTGTCTCCCTCACACCAGCCACAAAGGTTTCCAAAGTTAAGTGCAGGTTAATTTATTTCTTTTTCTTTATATTTTGTATTTTCTTTATTATTTTGTATTATATAATAGTATTGTAATAATTTTTATATGAATATTTTTGGTTTTCCATTATTTCTTTTCGGGAAATTCACTTTGATACACAAGTTCTTTGGATTACAAGCATGTTTCCGGAATGAATTATGTTCACAAACCAAGGTTTTACTGTGTGTGTATATATATATATATGTATGTATATATACACACACACATATACATAGTTGATATAATATCTATCCTAAATTATTCGATGTTAAGAACTAAAAATAATATTATCTTGCCCATTCTGAAAAATATAATAGATCTAAATGAATCATCAATGACAAATATCAATTAAGCACCTTCTATAATGAGGCACTGTACTGAGTATATTACCAAGGATTTATCAATTATTGAAACTAATAAAGAGCTCTTTGAAGCAATATTCTTCATAGCATGTGTTTTTGACCACCTGTAAATTCTTCACAGAAATATAGATTAAAAGTCACATATTATACCTAGTATATCTGTATTTTAGTTTTAGAATCTCAAGAATATAGGTGATTCAAGGTGCACTAAAAGTTCAGAAACCCAATGATAATTCTGAAAACTCAAAGAAGTCAATTCAGAAAATCAAAGAATGACTCTAGATATCTACATTTCTAACAACACCCTGGTGATTCTAATATAAGTAACCAATGGAATACACTTGGTCCAGTAGCACAACAAAGCACAATAAAGATTAACTTAACACAACAAAGATTCCCGTAAATTCCAAGAAAGGTTTGGTATCTGCCTAGTTTCTCTTTTCTTATATTCTTTGCCCTTGCCATTAATATATCTCAAGTCCACAGATTTTTAATTATTTGGAATTGAAAAATTGGTACAAATTTTTAAGAATTAGAGTATTATTTTATTAGCAGAAAGATAGAAGTCATAAAGAATTATTCTTACCATAAATTTTGGTACAACACTTCAGTTATGTTCAAGAGAGAGAGAGAGCTGGGGCACAGGAATACTGTACCTCTTCCAAGTGGACTGTGACTTACAAGTCCATCATAAAAATCAACATCTATGGTGAATCTGCTGCAATAAAACTGCATGGAATTTTAGAGATGATGATCATCTTACTTGAACTTCTTCATTTTAAAGATGAAAAAAATAGACTCTAGAGATATTTAATTATTCAGAGAGGTACCGCCTAAACTTTATGTAATAAACTTAATCTACAATCTACTCAGAAAAAATATTTTCAATTTGGAAATGACCTTTGGCTTCTTAAAATCATTAGAGTTTCTTCACTTTTGCTATTGTCACAAGGATTCTAAATGCATTTATGAGTATTATTAATAACTCTCTCAGTTAGCTTTAGTTTCATAATAAAGTACTCTAGAAGTGAGTGGCTTTTTTTCTCTCTTGAAATACAGAATTTTATTTAGAAACTGCTTAAAGTGGGAAAAGAAACCCTGTCAAGAAAGACCAGGTGGAAAATGAGTTTCCAATAAAATGGAATTTTAGGGCAACAAAAGTCTAAAAGGCCACAAAAGGGAAACAGCACCACTGTTATTTGAACAATGGCTAGTTACTTGCATTTTTTTGGCATTGTCAATCACCGAATCTGTGAATTCCATCAGAGCACACACTACACAACAATTTTGTCATAAAATACCTGCTTTCTACACACTTGTTAGGAGAATCTACCACCAGAAAGAAATCAATACAAATACATCGGGGGCTGAACAATATCAGTAGTGGGTGACACACATTTTGCAGAATTCTGCCAAACAAAAGAACTGAATAGTCTAGGGGCAAAGCAAATGAGGAATTGTTAAGAAATGGAATAGTTTAAATATTAATAAGCAATTCAGACACAGTACTATATTTTCTACAGAAGAAAATGAACACTTAGTAACACACTAATGAATTTATCTCCAGAGAGATTAGTGCACTGGCAAAGTATTCCAGTAACAGTGGATGGCTGTGGACAGCAGATACCGAGAATACCCAGCTTTGCAGGTCCCAAGGTAGCTGTGGCTTCACTGGTCACTGTCTTTGCCAGAGGTCCAGAAAGAACTTGCGATGTGACCATCTGCCTGATGAACTTACACTCTAAGTGGCAAACTTTAAGGAGCCAAAGAGGAATCCCCGATAGGCAAGGGAAACAGGGAAGAGAAACATATTAAATGTAGACTTAAAAGACAGAAAAATGGGACACAGCCCCCATTCAAATCCAAGAGATGTGAGCAAGTCTCCAAAAGTAGCTGATATGCCCAGTCTTTAAAATGTGGACACACTTCATTTCCCAAAAAAGCACAATACATAGAAATTTCAGGGATAACTGGAAAAAAAATCAGAGAAATATCCACTGAAATTCAAGCTCTCCAACTCAGATCTCAGGGCTGAAATATGCCCTCTATTCATTCAGGCAACAATGCCTCTTGCTTCTTAAAGCAGCAGTATGATTGGTAAGGACACCAAATGGCTTTACAGAGCCACTATTTCAGCTTTCCTTCTGGGCTAAGGTCTAGGCCTTTGCAGCTTCAAACAGTCCTGCAAGGCCTATGAACAGCAGATTCCAAAGATCCAGAGGTCTGGCCCTTCCTTCCCAGACACAATGTCAACCTTGTAAAATCTCCTGTGGTGTTATATTTTATATTTTGAAATATGGAAGCATATTTTAAATACTCTGAAGGCATTTATTTATTAAAACGTTCTCTGCCAAGATTTCACATTAGCTTCGAATTCAAGCCAGTCTTTATATTTCTTTACCAAGGTCTCAACCTCAGTGTATTGCATAAAAACACCTTCTCCAGCAATCAGTATTACCAGGGTCCACATGGAGAGCCCCATGGCCAGCCTCTTTGTTCCCTGGACGAACCAATTGGATGTTAATACTGCTCTGCTACAACTCCTAACTCAAACTCATTGAAAAAGGAGTGAAACTTCTACAATGCCCTTTAAAAAGAGGTAATTTTTGCTTATGAAAAACAAAACAAAACAAAACAAAACAGTGAGTCGTCTAAGAATAATAAAAGTGAATATTTTACAATGAAGCACATGACCTAGAGTGAAGACTTTGAATGCTCCTCTGCTGGTCCAGGCTGCTAATACTCTTCTTGTTCTTCCGTGGGCCCCCTTCATATGTGGCATAGAGAACGTACATGATCCTCTGTAATACACGGTTGTTTCCCCCCTCAACCTCCAGGCAACTCAATTGAAAGTTCCTTAGCTTTCCAAAGCAAAAGTCTCTCTTTCTCCAAGTTTTCAATGATAAGTTTCAATACACTGACCTGCTACATCAATTCAACTGCTTGCCATCCCTGTTGCCTGCAGCAGGATCCTTTCATACCATGCCCCAGCCAGCCTTAGAGGCTGCGGTAGTTCTGAGCGTTGCAATGGGCCTCAGCGGAGCTGCACTGCTAGAGCTGAGAGGTTTCCTGGGTTTGCTCAGAGCTGGAACAACAGGGGAGGAAGCCGTTGAAGTTCTTCCTTACTGGCAGTTACAGGGTCATAGTGTTTTCCATCACAGCTTGCATCATAAAACTTCTTGAGAGGTGCCTGGGTGGCCCAGATGGTTAAGCCTCTGACTTTTCATCTCGGCTCAGGTCACAATCACAGTTCATGGGACTGAGTCCCATGTCCAGCCTGCTTGGGATTCTTTATCTCCCCCTCTCTCAGCTCCTCCCCCACCTTGAAATCTCTTTTATTCTCTCTCTCTCTCTCAAAATAAATAAATAAACAAAAAACAAAAAAACAAAACAACAAAGGCCAAAAAAACCTTCTTGAACCATTGAACAAATTCAAAATTGTCCTGAAACTTTCCTTTCACTAATTTGTCCACAGGAATTATTTTGTCAACACCCATTCTTTTAAGACCTGCTTGTAGTGTCTTGAACTTCCGGATGTACTCAGCTTAGCCTGGAATTTCACCTTCTTCAAGGCCATGGAGCCAGGGAACAGACCATCCATAAACTGACAATAGGCAGCCCCTGAGGGCAACTGTTCAATCTTAGTCAGATTCACCTGCAGAGAGAGACTCCCTGATCCAGTCCAGCCTGTCATGTGGACTCAGGTTGTCACTGGTGACTGACGTTGGGAATACCTTCACTGTTGTCTTTGGCTCTCAGTGGTACTGCAGCCACCACCTGTGCCCAGCTTGGGTTCAGTCTTTGTTTCCTCTCCTTCAAACCAACGGATCCTGCCTGCCACCAGCCTTGATGACTTCACACGCATTCCCCCACACCCATCATGCACCAATGTACCTAAAAGTGAGTGGCTTTAGAGATCCGAAGTTTATTAACTGGTCATTCTGTGGGTTAACAACTTGCCTTGGGCTCAGATCATTGTACTGCTGGTCTGTGCCAGGCGCAGATGCTCTCAGCTGGGCTCACTCTTGTACCTGCAGTCAGTGTCTAGTGTAGTGGAGGACTGGTTCATTGCCCCTAGAGCACATCTATTTTCTGTGGGGTCCCCTGTCTTCCAGTAGGCTAAAGGGTAAAAAAGGAAAAGGAGACAATGGAGCCTGGAGTCACTGAATACAGCTCTCTAGTGTGTACCTTTAGTAGGATGTAATAACTGCCATAAAGATAGAATTGGGGGATATACCCAATCTTTATTCTCCTAACCTCATATTTCATGCCGATGCCAGTTAGCCGAAGCTAACAAGGGTCAAAGGACAAGAATGTCCACGTAACGTCAGCCTCCTGGAATAAAGAACAGGACAAAGAAAGGCAATTCACCTATCTAGAACATGATAAACACAGAGTAAACAACATAGAACTTTTAAACTTGTTTACCATTGTTTTACTGGTTATTGCAGAGATGAAAATATGAATCTTGACTTATTTTGGTCTAAGTTAACCACAAGTTTTGTGCTTTATTCCAGACAGAACAAGAAACTTCAGGCATTTTAACTCTCTTCACCCTTCCCAACACACTGTTCTTATGCATATTAATTATGAATTTAAACTTATCAACACTTTACTATTACTATTTTGGTAGAATTAATATTTGGATTCACCAATATATTTATAGCCTTAATTTCTGTCTGTATCTCCAAGCTTCTATTCTCTCACTGTTTAAAAAAGCAATATTTAGTGTTTCCTTTACTTCATTTCTATTATGGTAAATTCAAGTTTTGTGTGTCTGTAAATGGCTTTTCTCATTTTCATTCCAAAAGAATTTTTTCTCAATCTTTAAACTCCTAGATTGACAGTTATTTTCTTTCAGCACTTTAAAAATATAATTTGTCTTCTAGCTTTTATCATTGTTGTTGAGAAAATAGACTTAAGTTTTATTGTTGTTCCTTTGAAGGTATCATGTTGATTTTCTCTAGGGGCATGTTAAAATTTCTTTTGTCTTTGCTCTTCTTGAAATTTTAGTCTGTTGTGTTACTACATAGATTAATTTTGTTAAAATCCTACTTTGGAGTCTTAGATTTTCTTTAACATATGGTTTATTTTCTTCAGCAGTTTTGGAAATTTTCAGCCATTCCCTCTTCAAAATTTTGTCACCACATTCTTTCTCTTCTCCTTCTGAGACTCTATAAACATATCCCAGGTTCTCACCACACTCAAGGAGAAGGGATCATATAATGTGTCCATATCAGAATGGGAATCTTAGAGGATATCTTGCAATTCTACCTATCACAGAGAGCAATATTCCTGACAGTGCTGGGAACACCATTACCTTCCATCTTGTGGTTGTAAGAAGCTACTGTTATTGTTCAATACTAATGACTTAACATCTGTATTTTTTTTTAGAAGACAAAAGGATATTCTAATGGTAAAATTCCTTTTTAATGGGAACTACTGCAACTATACTAGAGCAAAGACAGAGTAAATTAATACACTTTTGTAAGAAATCATACATAGTAAGAAATGTAAGAAATTATTTTGGATAACAAGAGGGGTGAAGCTTCTTACAATGCGTTGTTTCAGGAAATAATTCTCACTTATTTGCTCTATTTGTGTTGAGATGGTCCCATGTTTACATACTTGTTCCCAAGTCAAGTACATCTACTTGGAACTGATATAAAGCAATAAATATAATTCAAATATCATTCAAACAAGTCTGTTTTCATAAATTTTAATTAATTTTTGTTACTAACATAACTTTAAGTGAAATAGAATCATAGTGATTATCCAGCACAAATGACAGTGCATCAATATGAATAGGTCTATTACATGTTATATATGTATATATAAATCTACATGTATAATGCTGTTTCTCTTTTCTTCTTTATGTCTTTGTCTACCTAATAAAATGTTTCACACATTGTACTATGTTGATATTGCTCTCACTCTTTAAGCTATTGAGAACTCCCGTGGCCACTGTCTGGTGGTATAGTGATTGAACTGTTAATAGAGATTCAATTTGCGGTTCCAATAATAGCTGCAAAGATGTAAAATATCCTACGTATGAAGAAGATTTACAAAATACAAAATAGGTATGCCATTCAGATTTTATAATAACTTCTCCTGAGGACAAGGAAGTTCAGAAAAATTTTAATATTTGGCTTTATCTTTAAGATCTACTTTTATTTTAAAGTGTGTAAAGCAGCCCTTTTTCTTTCCATTTTATTACATTACATGGAGTACAGTCAAAGAATACAATACAAGGGAACCAAGATGTTGTTAGTTAGATACATATGAGTTGAATCTTATATGATAAAGGCATTCAACATACACTCACATTTCAATTGTTCTGTCTTGCGATTTAACATCTCAATTCAGATCACCTTACCCATTTCAGGTCATGAGCTCTGATTCACAGTTACCAGTCTGATCTCCTATATGAACATAAAAAGTTGACTTGTAAAGTAAATACCAATTCATGTACGAAAATTGTTATTTATTAGAAAATAATCCAGAAATCTTAGGTTGTCTATGTAACAAATTTATTTCAGGATATAGAACTGGAAACATATTTCTGGGGGCACCTGTGTGGCTCAGTTGGTTAAGTGTCCAACTCTTGATTTCAACTCAGGTCATGATCTTGTGGTGCACGGGTTCAAGTCCCACTTCAGGCTCTGTATTGACAGTGTGGAGCCTGCTTGGGATTTCCTCTTTCTCCTCTCTCTGTGCCTCCCTCATTCTCTCTCTCTCTCTCTCTCTCTCTCTCAAAAAATGAATAATAAGCATAAAAAATAAAAACATTTCTGGGTTAGTATAGAATAATAGTAAGAAGAGAAAGATTATCTTACTTCTACTATCATTATTTCTTTGTAATTGATGACTAATAGAAACTTCACAAAACTTAAACATCTTACCATTTTGCTATATTTATTTAGTGAGAGAAACATAGCTTCTAATAATTATTTCCCCCAAATTAAAAAATTATACAACATATAGCATAGTTTGGTAGAAATATTGAAATTTTAAGGCAAAAATGCCGGGGTTCTTGTCCTAACTTTATGTCTGTGATTTAAATCAAATAATTTTAAGAACTTCAGTTCTTTCACATTTCTAAAATTATGTAATGATTTTTCATTTTACTAATTAACCTCATAAGCTTTGGGAATCAAATGAAATAATATACGTAAAATTATTTTGTATACAATAGAGCTCTAATAAATTTAGGTATAACTATTGTTAATATTATCAAAATTATACCACTTTGTAAGACATGCTAATGAACCCTAATTCAGTATAGTTGTGAAAAACATCATTATTAAGAAACAATTAGTTTCTGTCTATTGAAGGAATCTAATATATGACCAGTACATACCAATCTTAGGCCCTTTTATTCTCTAAACAATATTTATATTTGTTTGGTAAACTATATTTTAAACATTTTGAGAAGACAGAAATTGAGACCTAGAGGTATAAGTGGTTTGTCCAAGAAACACAAATAATAACATCCAGAATCTACATTTAATTCCTGTTTTTGAATTTGAATTCTCTCAGATCACCCTGATAACATCAGTTTTCCAGTATCTCACATACATGTTGCTGGGAAAAATCATAAAATTATATAAAAACATTCACAGAAACTAAATTCTATTACTCAAATTCCAAGGTCCAGTCTAGTAATGCTTTAATCACCTGACTGTGGATTACCCATCTTGCAGATTTTCTGTTACATGGTTATATTTCTGGCTAGTTTCAGTAATATTCTCTTCTCTCAGTGGGTTTAGTGTTTAGTGTTAAAAAATCTCATTGTAATTTTAACCTCATTTTTTATCAACTGACCTTTCTTTTATTGAAGGTAACCTGGAGCAAGTTCTATAGAAAACATGGAGGTAAACTGATCATAAATCATGTTAGAGACATGAACTATGGAGAGGAAAAAATAGCATTAATTCATAAAACCTTAAGATAGCAAGGGGTGTTGGGGTTATATATTATAAAGCAAAAATCCTCTCCATGACCTTCCTGACAAGGGACCATTATAGGTTTTCTCTTTGAAGGATATCTTTTTTTATTCCACAGTAGGATGAAGAAATTTCAAAAAGAATCTCTTAACTGTGCTGGAGAGCTTGACTTCTAAAAGACAAAATCCCAGCTCTCTAAATTCTATGCCACTCCTGGCAGAAATGTGGCAAATGTGACTTTGTGGGTTTCTGTGAACAGCTTTTATTGAAGAGGTTAAGCCATTGTTCAACCATGACTCTAAATCCTCTCAAAATGAACACATGTTTCTGAATTGATCTTTAGTCAGTCATGTACTCTAGCCTCTTCTACTTTTAAAAAATCCATGACCTTCCCAGGGTGCACATCAGCAGAGAATAATGTTTCTTTCATATATGATGTTATACACTATAAAACTATATATACATTTAGAAGACTTTTAAATATATGGGACCTAAATCAACTTACTCTTAAAATTTCTACGCCTTTTAGTTTAAAAAAGTAATTTATATTTTGTATACATTCAAATACGGATTGGAAGGTAAAATAAAAATTATGAGATTGTATAAGAATTATACTTTTGATCATTTTTCTTGTTTTATTGTGTTAAAAATATTTATAAAGAACCTACACTTTCAGCAGAAAATGCAATTGAAATTTAAGCACATTGTTTCCTGGGATGCAGATATGACCATGTCATGTAACCTGGTGGACCAACCGAAGCAGAGCCTCTTGATAGGCACATGGAAGGGCATGGCTGAGTTACAACATCCACAGCATGAAAAAGGAATGTTGTCTCTGAGAAAAGCAGAACTCTGCCTTTCACAGTGGTTCAAATTCAACCCCTCAAGGACTAACATGTTTTTTCGAGAAAAAAAGAGAGAGGTCTATGAATAAAAGCATAAAAGATTTTATTTTCAAGGCAACCTGAGTAGCTTAGTTGGTTTAAGCATCTGACTTCAGTTCAGGTCATGATCTCATGGTTCTTGAGTTCAAGCCCTGCATCGGGGTCTCTGCTGTCAGTGCAGAGCACGCTTCAGATCCTCTATCTCCCTCTCTCTGCCCTTGCCCTGCTCACTCTCACTTTCTCTCTCAAAAATGAATGAATGAATGAATGAATGAATGAATAAATAAATATCTTTTTTAAAAAATTATATTTTCAGATAAAGGTGCTATAAAATTCCCAGGTATAAAAAAGTGTTATTTTTTTTCAATAAAACGAAACAAAACAAGAAATATGCTGATTTTTCCACATTCTCATATTTAGTGGGCACTTTGAGGACTATAATTCAGCAGTAACATCTATAGTCTGTTGTGTCCCATGGGAGCTGACAGATTAGTTTCATAAACTCACATGGGTCACTCCTAAAGAATACTCAGAAATACTGGAGGAAATTTTGGAGGATGCCACATCAGTTAAGTAAGGTCCTAAAGATGGGGATTAGAAACAGAGAAATATGAGCTACTTATGCTGCAGAAATTCAATTTTTACTGAAGGCTGGGGTGGCCTATGTTATATATAAATATTACAAAGAACAACAGCCCTTGTAACTTTTTCTTCCCAAAAGTCAGGTATTTTCCTGTGAATATTTTTTTCAGTTGGTAAAATTATAAAATGACTTTTCAAAGTGTTCTGAATTGGTCTCATACAAAGAGACCTACTAAACGGTAGCTTTTATACAATATGAGGAGCTTGCATGATATTTTAAGAAGTTTAAACAGTGGAATCTTTAGGAAGTTCACCACTGCAGCAATGAGAAAGATGGAAAAAGGGAAAGCAAGACAAGCAATAGAAAAGTCAGTTATGAAGGTACTCTGGCACTTAGGTGGGGAAAAAAACAGGGAAATGTGTAGAGTTCTGGGGAGAGTTTGGAAGGCAAACTCAAGAACTAGTTGGAAAATTGAATCAATAGAATTTGTTGACAGTTATCACACTGAACAACATGTGCCAGGGGCTGTCATGCATAATTTTCTCTCAAATTTCTCAGTCTAGCATGGAAAATATAAATACAGATAGTTATAAATATGTGACATTATGCAAAGAAGTCATGAGACAATACAGCAGACACTGCAAATTCTATGCCTTGTATCAGCTCAACCCATCTAAATTCAGTTAGAGCTACAATCGTTAAGTATCCAAATGAGGCTGATAGCTTCATGTGAAATACTTTATCTCAAGACTTTCTAGCACTTTGGGAGTTTACTCCACCTACCACTGTAGACCTGAAGTGGAAACGGGGAATTAGCACACCAACACCTGAAGAAACCCTCAACCAATAAGGGATAGTACTGGTAGTCCTGTTTTCTGTGGAACATTGTGACATGTGTGTCCTCTAGAGATTCTTAGAGTGCCCCCATTATTAATTGCAGCCCTGTTTTCCACATGGTAAAATGATGACACATTCTTTACTTTCATTGTCTCACTACTCTACTCACTCACTGTGCTTCCTAAGACTGCCTCCCAAATTAATAAGCTAAATTTGTCTGTTTCACCATCCTTTTTGCTTTGGTTGAGGGGTAAAAGGATTACAAAGTAAGAGAGTTGTAATGAGAGGTGGCGTTAGAGGGCAGCCTTCAGAATGAGCTTTAGGAATTGTGTCACTTGGTCAGATGTCAACAAGGACTACACTGTTAGTGGTAAATAGGATGGTGACAACCCCTGGCAGAGTGCTAACTTTTGGCAAGGTGTAGCTTCCCAAATGACTAAGATCCTCACCATAGTAGATAGGGATGAAGTATAGGTGGAAGCACACTGTCATATACAAATTCTCCAGCTCTTGGAAAGCATAAGACAATACAAAGTATGGTGGAGCTAACTGGTATTTTCTGGACAAGTCTTAACAAAAAAGACAGAAGGCAATAAGCTAGCCTCCTCTTGGAGAAGAAGATCCCTGATGGTTACTTGGAAGAGATGAATACATATTAAGCTGTTAAATGGAACTGACAAAAACAAACATTTCAATAGTACAAGTGAGATTCTTCACTGTGTTGGGGGAGAACTATAAGCAATTCCTTGGAGGCTAGAGTGAGGAGCTGGTGACAGATCTGGACAAGGTGTCCAAGGCCAGGTCAATGAGGCTTTTATGTGTCATTTTAAGAAGGTTGGATTTTATCCTATAGGTAATATGGAGTGATTCTTGAAGACTTTTACAATGCTACCAAATACAGAAAATGACTTGATTATTTTATCAATTTTTTCAAGATAGAACATAACAAGTACCATTATAGATGCACAGGAAAGCAGTTAATTTATTTTATATATATATATATATATATATATATATATATAAAATATTTTTATATGTTTTTGTATTTATTTTTCAGAGAGAGAGAGAGAAACAGCATGAGTGGGGGAGGGGCAGGGAGAGAGGGAGACACAGAATCGGAAGCAGGCTCCGGGCTCCGTGCTGTCAGCACAGAGCCTGACCCGGGGCTCGAACTCACAGACCGTGAGGTCATGACCTGAGCCGAAGTCAGACGCTCAACGGACTGAGCCACCCAGGCGCCCCTTAACTTATTATATTTAATGGATGCTTAAGGACATTAGGGCTTACTTCTAACAGAAATTGATTTGAGAAAAGCTTAAGGGTTTCATAATGTATCTTACTACTACTTTAGATTAAACATACCACTCTTTACTTAAACTTGGATTCTTTGAAATTAATACCAAATTGAATGAGACTATGTATTTCACATTCCCTAATGTTCAGAAAGAGGATCAAACTAGACTACCTTAGACAAAATAGAATTCTTAACAAAAAATATCTTAAATATGTCATGAAAAATTACTCTACTGCCAGAAATAATAAGGAAGGAGTTCATCTCTGCTGTTCCTTTTTAATTATGCATCTAACCTTCAAAGCAACAACTCATACACAAACATAGTTTCATAAATTATGTTCAACTTAGTATTTTAAAATCAAATTTTTGACTGTGATTTGAAAGTTGGAATTCTGTCCCTTAAAATTACATGACATATGAGAAATTTGGTTTTTTATTTGGTTTCCTTGTTTGATTTCTATAGAAATTTGTCTATACAAATTGGGTGACCAGAGACTTTGAATGAGGAACAACAGGGTGACATTGTTAAAAGAATTTCAATTTTAGGTTGAATATAACTGTAAGTAAATTTGCAACCTTTTTTGGTAAGTCAACACATGACTGTTTTGTCTCTCTGATTCCATAAATGTTATTAGAACATTATGCCCAAATACTATGTTAAACAAATTAGTAGCTACATGTAGAACAATAAAATTTATGTAAGTAACATTTATTTATATCTCAAATTTTCATTATATTTGTATAAACTAATAATAGAGAAATTATTGGATCCACACCAGAAACAAACCATAGATAAGATAGTATTATATTCAAAATTTTTTTCTCAGGGCCCCTGGGTGGCTCAGTCAGTTTAGGCATCTGATTAGGTCATGATCTCATGGTCTGTGGGTTCGGGCCCCACATTGGGCTCTGTGCTGACAGCTTGGAGCCTGGAGCATGCTTCAGATTCTGTGTTCCCCCCACCCCCGCCCCTCTCCCACGCATGCTCTCTCTCACTCTGTCTCTCAAAACTAAATAAATGTTAAAATAAAAAATAAAAAAAAAACAACTCTTTTCTCTATAGTATCAGAGACTAACGTTAAAAATAAATAAAACTTAATACTTAAATTATTTCAAGCTGTATTAATCAGAATGTTAGTTTTGCTGCCAAAAAAATTAACAAGCTTCAAAAATCTCAATGTCTTACATCAATAAAGCTTGTTTTTTTTTCTTCTCTCATCAATACTATATGTCCAGTGCAAGAGAGTTGGACAATGGTTGGGGACAATGCTCTAAGTACCAACCCATAAATCCAGGTTGACTGGGGTTCAACAATGTGATTGCCATCTTCTGCAACTTGGGAAGAGAGAATATAAAAAACTCCCAATTATTGTTGTAAAATCTAGAAATGACTAGAAACGACTTCTACCAATTTTTTTTTTACAGACTTTTTTACAGAAATAGTCATTTCTGACTCTCCCAGTCATGGGAATATACCATGCTGCAAGAAAACATGCTTGCATGCTTAAGAGAAGCATGCTTGGATTCTTTGAAATTAATATCAAATTAAATATACTACTCACTCCCTCATGTTTAGAAAAAGGATCTACCTGAGACAAAATATCAGATATCTTAACAAAAATATCTTAAATATGTCATGAAAGATTACTGTACATAAAAGATTACTGAGAATCTGGATACCCATAAGCATTAATTACATATGCCAAATTACTAAGAACTATAATTAAATTATCAAATTTTAAAGTGGAAACTATAAATATCACATCATTGTTACTATAATAAAATAAAACAATTTGTTCAAGTTGTATGCCTTGAAGCGTGCTTGTATAATAAACTGATTTTATTTACTGTCCACAGACTTCTTTCAAAGAGGTTCTGTTGGAACAAGTAGATATTAACACAACTACCTTGAATTTATGCAAGGTCTTTTGTCAAGAAGCCACAAAACATTTATTCAGTTTATTGTTCAGATTTGGTTGAGTAACGCATGTACTCACATTTTCCTTGGAAACTATTTTTTATAATTTACATTTCTTCATTGATTATCTACTTAAGCACTACAAATGGAGTTTGTTGCAAGATCTGAATACATAATAATGATATAGGTTATAATTGCATAATGCAACTTATAACTATGACTTGATTTTCTAAAGCTTTTGTTTCTCTCTATTCCTGATAGGCTAGGAATAATACACAGAATAAAAAAAAAAAAAAGGATTAAAAGGTAATGCACTCCAAATCAGCAACAACTGTCATTTCTGATTGGGAGGATTAAGGTATTTATTCCTCTTGGAGACATTTTTCTGTACTTGCTTCTGTCTCACTTTTTATCATTCTTTCCCATAATAAAGTTGGTAACCATAACATATAGTTTAAAATTAAGCCAAATGTAAAGTCATCAAAATTTCTAAGTTAAAAATTTTTTTTCTGTAGATAAACATTATGTTTGAATGCACTAGACCATTTATTAATTGTACAAATGTTTGCAAATTATAATTTTCCACCTCACGATTATGTCCCCTAAAATATATTGATAAATATGCTAGTTATCCAACAGTATCTATTTTTTTCTTCCAAAGAGAAAATTCTTTTCAGGATATAGGATCTCCCAAAATGAAGACTATATATCTTAACTTTTCCCTCCTTTGTATTTTAGTATGTGGCTGAGCTCTAACAAATGAAATCTGTCATGTATTTCTGGATATCTCTGGCTTATTTCCTTTTGCTTTTTCCTAATCCATTTCTTCCTACCCTTCGTTTTGAACCTTAACCACCCCACCCCACCATCCTACCCCTCACCATGGAATAGTCAGTTGGAAGGAGCCTGAGTCTATAAGGACTTGATGGAATAGAACCATCATATATATTCTTCAGTTATGAAAGAAATAAGCATCTGTTTTAAGCCACTGCTACTTTTAGTTTTCTGTAAATTTTATCCACACAAAATCTTAATTTGATATATAATACCTCAAAGAACTATTGTGGAAATTAAATAATATTTCTTGTTCATTAGCATGCTGCCTCTTATTTAGTAAATGTTTAGCTAAATGTTTCCTTTTTTTTTTTAATGTAAATCCAAGTTAGTTAACATATAGTGTAATAATGATTTTAGGAATAGAATTTAGTGATTCATCACTTACCTATAATACCCAGTGCTCATCCCAACAATTACCCTCCTTAAGGTCCATCGTCCATCTAGCCCATCCCCCCACCCAACACCCTGCCAACAACCCTGTTTGTTCTCTGTATTTAAGACTCTCTTATGGTTTGGCTCTCTCTCTCTGTTTTTATCTTATTTTATTTTTGCTTCCCTTCCCCTATGTTCATATGTTTTATCTCTTAAATTAAACATATGAATGAAATTATATGATATTTATCTTTCTCCGACTTCTTTTGCTTAACAAAATACACTCTAGTTACATCCACGTTGTTGCAAAAGGCAAGCTATCATTCTTTTTAATATATATATATTAATTTTAATATAGATATGTAATATATTAGATATAATATATTTTATATATATTATATTTAATACAATATATTTAATATATTGGACATAATATATATATTATTAGATATAATTATATTTAGATTAGATTTAATATATATTATATATATATGTGTGTGTGTATGTGTGTGTGTATATATATATATATATCTACCACATCTTCTTTAACCATTCATCAGATGATGGACATTTGGGCTCTTTCCAAAGTATGGAAAGTATGGCTATTGTTGATAGTTCTGCTATAAACATTGGAGTACATGTGCCCTTTTGAATAAGCATTTTTGTATCCTTTGGATAAATACCTAATAGTGCAATTGCTGGGTTGTAGGGTAGTTCTAATTTTTTGAGGCCCTCCATAGTATTTTCTAGAGAGGCTGCTCCAGTTTGCATTCCCACCAGCAGTGCAAAAGGGTTCCTCTTTCCCTGCATTCTCGGCAACATCTGTTGTTGCCTGACTTGTTAATTTTAGCTACTCTGACAGGTGTCAGGTGATATCTCATTGTAGTTATTATTTGTATTTTCCTGATGGTGAGTGATGTTGAGCATATTTTCATGTGTCTACTAGCCATCTGGATGTCTTTTTTGGAAAAGTGTCTATTCATTTCTTTTGCCCATTTCTTCACTGGATTATTTGTTTTTTAGGTGTTGAATTTGGTAAGTTCTTCATATATTTTGGATACTAACCCTTTATCTTATATGTACTTTTAAATTTCTTCTTTAATTTCTTGTTTAACCCATTCATTAGTAGGATGTTCTTTAATTTCCAAATTTTTTCTGGTGGTTGATTTTGAGTTTCATAGTGTTGCAGTCTGAAAATATGCATGGTATGATCTTGATTTTTTTGTAATTGTTGGGGGCTGATTTGTGACTCAGTATATGATCTATTCTAGAGAGTGTTCCATGTGTACTTAAAAAGAATGTTTATTCTGCTGCTTTAGGATGAAATGTTCTGAATATATCTGTAAGTCCATCCAGTCCAGTGTGTCATTTAAAGTCATTGTTTCCTTGTTTATTGTTGGTTTACATGATCTGTCTATTGCTGTAAGTGTGGTATTGAAGTTTCTCACCATTACAGTATTATTATCAATGAATTTATGTTTGTGATAAACTGATTTATATATTGGGGGGTTCATGTTGGGGGCATAAATATTTACAATTGTTAGATCTTCTTGGTGGATAGGCCCCTTAATTATGATATAATGTCCTTCTTCATCTTATTGCAGTCTTTATTTTTAGATCTAGTTTGATATAAGTATGGCTACTCCAGCTTGTCTCCGATGACCATTAGCATGATAAATGATTCTCCCTCCCCTTTCTTTCAATCTGCAGGTCTCTTTAGGTCTAAAATGAGTCTCTTGTAAGCAGAATATAGATGGGTCTTATTTTCTTATCCATTCTGATACTCCATGTCTTTTGATTGGAGTCTTTAATACATTTACATTTAAAATAATTATTGAAAGGTGTGAATTTTGTGCCATTGTGTTGCCTGTAGAGTTGGTGTTTCTGGTGATGTTCTCTAGTCATTTCTATTCTTTGTTGCTTTTGGTCTTTTTTCTTTTGTTTTTGCCTTTTCTTCACTCAAAGGGTCCCCCTTAAAATTTCTTGCAGGCTGGTTTAGTGGTCACGAACTCCTTTAGTTTTTATCTCTCCTACTATATTGAATGACAGCCTTGCTGGATAAAGGATTTTGGGCTGCATAGTTTTCCCATTGAGCATGTTGAATATATCCTGCCAATTTTTTCTGGCCCACCAAGTTTCTATGGATAGATTAGTATCTGCTGCAAACCTCATCTGTCTTCCCTTATAGGTTAAGGACGTTTTTCCCTTGCTGCTTTCATAATTCTTTCCTTATCTGCATATTTTGTGAATTTGACTATGATATGCCTTCGTGATGGTCAGTTTTTGTTGAATCTAATGGAAGTGTCTGTGCTTCTTGGATTTTGATGTCTGTGTCCTTTCCTGGATTAGGAAAGTTTTCTGCTATAATTTGGTCACATAAACCTTCTGCCCCTTTTTCTCTCTCTTCATCTTCTGGGACTTCTATGATTTGGATGTTATTCCTTTTTAATAAGTCATTGAGTTCTCTAAGTCTTGTGTTGTGATCTTTTACCTTTGTTTCCCTCTTTTTTTCTGCCCCATTATTCTCCATAACTTTATCTTCTATATTGCTGATTCTCTGCTCTTTGTCCGTCCTTGCCATCATGGCATCCATTCGAGATTGCATCTCAGTTATAGCATTTTTTAATTTTGGCCTGGCTAGATTTTATTTATCTTCACAGAAAGGGATTCTCTGATGTTTTCTATGTTTTTTTCAACCCCAGATATTATTCTTATTGTGGTTCTAAATTCTAGTTCAGACATCTTACTTATATCTGTGTTGATTAAGTCCCTGGCTGTTATTTCTTCCTGTTCTTTTTTCTGGGGTGAATTCCTTCATTTTGTCATTTTGGAGGAAGAAAAAAGTTAATAGAATAAAACATTAAAATTAAAAAATTAAAAACAAAACAAAAAACCAAATAAAGGATGATAGATCCTAGGTGTATTTCAGTCTGCAAGTTGAAAGAAGCTTGATAGAATAGAGAAAAAAGGGGAAGGGGAGAAAAAAAGGTAAGAAAAATTTAAAAATTAAAAAATATATATATAGAGAATAACATAAAATAAAGAAAATGAAATAAAATAATTTTTTTTAAATTAAGTAAAAAAATAAAGATAAAATTTTCTCTTTTTGTATCCAAGAAAAAGAAAATAATTTAATCAAAAACAGAAGCAAAGAAAATGAACAAATAAGTGAACCATCAAACAGAATGAAACCTGCATGAAGTTACATCCAGTTTATCCTAAAACTGAAACTCTGAAGCATTTTATAGTCTGTACACTAAGCAGATGGAGTGACTTGTGCTGGTCTTCTGGGGGATGTGATTGGAAGGTCCCCAAGTGTCAGACTCTGTGCTTCACAGTTTATAGAGTCCTGGTGGTATTGAAACTCTCTCCTTTCTCCTCATCAATGGTTTAGGGGAACAGATTTCTTGTTCAGTCCTTTGTGAGTGTTTTCACTCTTCTTCTCTCTTTCTCTCTGGCTACTTTTGGGTGAGTGCTTTTCTTGCACACTCCTGATGCACAGCACTCTCCCCTTTTCTCTCTTTCTTTCTGTCCTCTCTCCATGAAAATAGCTACCTACCCTCTCTGGCTTTTCTCTCCCTCAGTTTCCCCCTCCACTCAATGTACCTGCCTAGTTGTGTGGCTCAAGTTATGCAGATTGTTGCATTAATCCTCATATCAATTTCCTAGGTGTTCAAAATGGTTTGGTGCTGATCTAGCTGCATTTCAGGGACAAAACAAGCTGGGGGTTTCCATGCTGCTCAGCCATCTTAACTACTCCCTCTTAAATGTTTCCTCTTTTAATAATTATTTAAGGGATGTCCATTCTCACCATTAATATTTAACATAGTACTGGAACTCTTAGTCTCAGCAATCAGACAACAAAAAGAAATAAAAGGCATCCAAATTGGCAAAGAAGTCAAACTCGCTATTTGCAGGCCATCTGATACTCTACATAGAAAACCCAAAAGATTTCACCAAAAAATTGCTAGAATTCATGATCAGCAAAGTTGCAAGATATAAAATCAACATACAGTAATCTGTTGCATCTGTATATACTAATAAGTAACCAACAGGAAAGGAAATCAAGGAACCTATCCCATTTATAATTGCACCAAAAACAATGATACCTAGGAATAAACCTAACTAAAGAGAGAGAGATTTATAGTCTGAAAACTATAGAACACTTATGAAAGAAATTGAAGAGGAGTGAAAGAAATGGAAAAATAGTTATTTAAAAATATTTATTTTTGTGTGCTCAAGCAAAAGAGGTCAATTTGAGGAACAGTTATTGTAAACCTCTCTTTCTAAGCCTTGCAACAAAGAACAAAGCTAAGCTTCTGCTCTAAAAAAAATAAAATAAAATTTATTGGGAGTAAATACTAAAATAGTTATAAGAAAACAAAAATTTATGCAACTTACCACAATTCAGTTATAAACTAGAAGCTGTTTGGATTAAAAGGAATTTTATTCAATCATTATTTCCAGACAATGTTTATGTAAATTTAAAAATCTAGAAAAAAGTTCGTAGGCCAAATACTTCATCAGATAGATAGATAGATAGATAGATAGATGCTTGATTATAAAACTTGAAATTTGAAAATATTTTCTTCTGACCCTGAATTTTATACCAATAATAAACTGTTAAACTAGCTCTTGACTTTTAAATTCAAATTCTAGCATTAAAGATTCTCCTTCAAGTAAAAGCTACAATAATATATTTAAAGCAAATATTTTTCTTCTGAAAGATTGATTTCAAAGATGAAATTGTTCTTCATATTTATGTCACATGTCTGTTTGTAACAATATACCATGTTAACCCCCAAAGTTCAAGATTGCAAATTTTAAATATTTGTTGTATTTTCCCATATAATAGGTTTTTGATGGTCATGTGTTTTTTGAGTCCCTATTTGCCAACGTAAGTCAGAGAATGTAGTTTGAACACTGTTTTTGTTTATATTTAGTATTATGGTCTATTTACAGTAAGTACTTAATATTTATTGTCTTATAGGACTACCAGTTTCTTTAAAAATAAAGGTCAACCAGCCAAATTTTATTCCTAATTAAAATTATCACGTTTATGATATTCAGGTCAATGAATATATTTATTCCATTGGAAAGTCAGTAAATCTTTTAAGGTAATGTTGAAGGCAAACAAAATGATCAGATTAGGTGAGACAGTATCACTCTTTATTAACTTTCAACTAAACATGTTGTAGTTAGTGTTAATTGATAATTTAGACTACTACTTAGCTTTTATATTCAAACTAAAATATCAAAGAGTATTTTCCAAGTAAATATTCCTATTGAAGTTTGGAAGGTGATCTTAAATTTGTAATAATAAATATTTTAAATGATAAAAGTATATAAAATGTGTATTTTGACCTAAAATATATTAAATGTATTTGAGTTTTTGTGGATTTTTTTCTGCTAAGGATAAGTAATAAAAAAATTTTCTATGAAACATATACATATAAGAAAAATATTGAGTAATCTTAAATCAGTTTATCCCAGTAAGTTTGGTGATTTTTACAAGCAAATTGAATTAGACATTTGTTCATATCCTATTCAACAAAATACTTGAAAGTTTTTTTGAATCTTTCAAAGTAGTCTCAGGTCATATTTAAATGCTGATATGTTTTTTAACAGTCATGGAAAATAGTATTATATCATTTACTTTCAGCATTCTCAGAGACTAAGAAATGCAACTTAAAAGTACATTAACATGCATATTGATTATGTGATTATAATAAAAACTAGCAAATTATATTCATATATATTTTTCCAGTGCATAGGAAATTGTTATATTAAAATTAGCAAAATTAAAAATCTATAACCTCTTCACTTTTGATCCCTTCTACCTCAATTTTCCTATTTTAGGTAAGTTAAAAGACCAATTAAAGGGCTATTTCAATTTTTGCTTGTATTCTATACAGTGGTGTATCAGAGTGAACATAAGTTTCAGCCCTGTTTAGCCAACAACATATGAACTTCTTTCTTCTAAAATTTTGAGGTTGCTGAGAATAAAAGTTTTACCTAGCACCACGTCACATTTTGAACTTCCTTATTAGAATGGAAATAAATAAATAAATAAGCAAAGAGACTACATTTCCAACTGCTTGTGTAAAAATGTATTCAAAACAACAATGGGAAAAGAATAGTGAGATACATAAAAACAAAGATGGCACAAGTGATAAAATATTGGTAACAAGAACATTCTTTCAAATCAAACAGAATAAAAGGTATGATTATTACGTATATTTTCATTTTATGGGCATAATTTACCTCTCCACTTTAAGATTATTTTAAAACTGAATATTTCAAGTCATTAAATAAAAGGAAGAAGGAAGAAAGCCTCATTTACTGGCTCTTATTTTTTGCTATATATATGTTACCCCTTTTTTTCTTCTACAATGTTACATATAAAGAAAATGATGAAGATCTTTCTAACTCTAAAGTCAGGGATCAAAACCAAAATTCTGTGCTGTCTCAAACATACTTATGTGTTTGTACAACTCTTTGCAGAGTTTCATTGTGCCAATGATAATCCTTTAAACTAGAAATAGAACATTATTATTACATCCAATTTTTAAAGCTAAAACTCCCTCAGGGCTGCTAAATGACTTATCTGAATTTATCTAGGTAAATAGTCTAGGATATCTGTTGTTGCAATTATATAAAGGTTTTAATCATTTTAAGTTGCATACTACTGCAAGACTTTTGCTCTGTGACTAGTTGCTAGGCAGGTACACATTAACAGAAAATCATACATAATTTAAATGACTATTTTAGAAAATAAAACTAAGAAAATTGCCAAATATCAAAAATATAGAAAAAAATATTAATGGCATTACTAGTTCATCTAAATCAAATTGTTATTAATACTTTGCTATATTACCCCCATTTTTCCATTACTAATTTATTTGTAGTCAAACTACAGCAATATTTTTGCATTTTTTTATTTGTAAATTTTTGTACTGATGTGTAGTTGAAACATAATGTTATATTAGTGTCAGGTGTACAACATAATGATTCAACTCTATATGTTATGCTATGCTCAGCACAAGTGTACCTACCATCTATTATCATATGGCACTATTACAATACCATTGACTATATTCCCTATGCTGTAATCTTCATTCTCATGACTTATTCAACCCATAATTGGAAACCTGTATCTTTCCAGGATTTTTTTTAACCACTTAAACCATATTCTTTTCTCCTCTGTGATATTTTTCTCTTTGAATACATCTTGTTGAAAAGCACACATATATTCATTTACATACCTTATTTTTATATGTCTTCAAATAAAATGGATCTTAAGTATGTTTTTGGTGCAGGGCATTATTTTCATTAACCTCTAATATGTGACAATGTTTTGCATATTTATAATATTATTATTACTAAATGAAATAATAAAAAAATGATACACTCACATATTTCAAATAAAGTTATCCTTTGTTATTATCTTTCAAAAATAATAATAAACTTCATTTCTTACAGATATTGCTACAAATATCTTAGAACACCACAAGTCAACTGTGATATAAGAGACTTTTTACTATTCTCTAATAAAAACTTTAAAAGCTGAACTTTGGAGTATAAACCCTTCAGAGTAATTCTTGATTCTTACCCACATCTATTTGAACTTTTTTATGTCAACTTTCTCTGTTTGTTTTATTTTATATGTTGTCTTAGATAGACTCTCAATGTGTGATGAGAACCTCATTCTCTGTTTGAACTGGAAAGAAAAATGCTTCTCTAGGTGATAAAAGAGATCCACTGGTAAGCTGTGTTTTCTGTGACTGGCTATGGCCAGAGCTTACCAGCTGACTGATGGCCAGGTTTGAATGTATTTCATAGCCTGACTATTAGATCACAGTGGAGGAAGAGATGATAAAATCAGCCTGCTTTCTTAAATGAGGTTGGTATATACTTCAGCTCTGTTTTTTTTTAAAAAAAAACTTATTCTCTTCCTTCCCTTTAACTTAAACTATGGAAATTAAAACTCTTTAAAATTAGAGTCAGTTTATAAAAGTAACAATATAAAATGAACTGTGCTGTTAGTGCAGAGCCAGATATGGGGCTCAATCTCATGACCATGAAATCATGACCTGAGCCGAAATCAAGAGTCAGATGCTTAACTGACTAACCCATCCATGTGCCCCTGAACCCTTCAGCATTTAGAATCAATTATTATGTGAGCGTTTTAATTCTGCTTGTTTATGAACTCATTTTTCAGCAGATCTTTTTCTTTTGGTCTTCCATCATGGCTGTCTTTCTTGATAACCAAGGGTAACTTCTCACAGTCACATCAGCTCACAGAGACTAGATTTACCTATTATATTTCCATAATTTTTTTTACAAAAATAGCATTTTTTCTAATTTTTCATATACTACATCTTTTATGTTAAATGAGCTCAAGTATTAAAAAATTTTAAGAATGAATGTTAACATTTCCTGAAATGCTACAATACTAAGATATTTGCAACTAACATTCTGAAAAAACCTTTCATATATTTTTAATGTTTGTGTATGTACATATTTGTGAGTGTGTAAATATTTTAATCTGAAGCAAATCTACTTACAATCTTATAGTAATGTGTACATACGCTTGTATTTATTTTTGTCACTTTGCACTTTACAAAAATGGGATCATTTTTGTACCATGGCATTATGAATGCATTAGGGTTTACATAATATTTCACTAAGTGGATAAACCAGGATTTATTCAAGCATCAGTTAATGAATGGACATTCACTATGTTTCCAGATTTTGTCTCTATCAATAATGCTGCAATAATCATTGTTTTGTATATATTCTTATGTTTTGGTGTTTACACATCTAGGAAGCAGACTTCATGAGTGTATCTGTTGGATCAAAATATATATATTTATATCAATCTATATTAAAAAGCTGTTTTCCAAAATGACTCTAAAATTTGCATTCCTAATAATAATCTATGAGTTTATTAATTTTGTCATGCCACTAAATGTAAAGTATTTTAATTTTATTTATTCCTACCTGCATCCATTCATGCATTTATTTATGCTTTTGGTCAATCTGAGTAGTGGAAAATAATATCTCATCATTTCTTTACTGTGTAATTCCCTGATTACTGGTATATTTGAGCAATTATTCACATATTTACTAGCCATTTTGGTATTTTCTTTATTGAAATGCTTATTTATATGCTGGCCCACTCTTCTATTAGTGTCTTTTCCTAATTAATCTGTAAGCTTTTGTTGTAAAGTATAGAAGGTATCCTTTTATTTCCTATATTATCTGAAAATATTCTAATTTATCATGTTTCTGAATTATTTTACATTGTATTTTCCCAAATAATTTCTAATTGCCACCAAATTTATCTTCCAGAGTTATATGTACTAGCTAAAATTATCACAACTAAAATACTAAGATGTTTATTTTATACTTATTTAATTACATTTGACAACTGAAACTATTTATGTGAAATTCCAATTTACTTGGGGTTTATTGTAGAACTGAATTCTTTTTCTTCCCAGTAAATAACCCATTATTATGGCCCTGTTTATAAGTAAATTCACTTTTTCTGCTCAAATGAAATACAACCTTTGTCATATATTAAATCGTCATACATAATCAGATAAAATAGTCAACATTTTTCTATATTTTTAATCTATTTTTCTCTTCATAATGTAATACCCTTATATTTTAATTTGGGTAGATTTACTGCAATACAATATCTGGTAAGCTCCTCACATTATTCAACTTTTTCATTGAGTTAGTACATATTATCACATATATCTCCTTCTGTATAAAATTTAATATTTTATTCAAATGTAAAAGACATTATTGTCATTGCATTCAAAATAGAATTAAATTGATCAAATAATAATTTAAGAAATATTCACATTTTTATTTAGTCTTTCTACCTAAGGATATTTATAGAAATCACCTATTTAGAAGTTCTAGATAGAATACAAATGGCACTATGACTGTAAGTGAAGTTCTGAGAATCTGTACTTCCAAATTCTATTGCACATCCCCATATTGGGACAGCTTCTAAAAACCTCCAAGGTCATGGATAAACTCAGCCCTGATCAATGGGAATCACT
Organism: Acinonyx jubatus; assembly: GCF_027475565.1. Lineage (NCBI taxonomy): Eukaryota > Metazoa > Chordata > Mammalia > Carnivora > Felidae > Acinonyx > Acinonyx jubatus. The sequence goes on from NC_069384.1 coordinate 44,012,363, forward strand.
ATGTTTCAAATATTATATGTCAGGAACTTTCCCAAGATATAAGAAACTATTCCCAAAAAAACTATTAGTGTAAAATGTGATGATGAATGATTCAATGATGGCAAAATAAAAATCATCCTTTGTGCTCATAAATAGACAGTTGAGCATGCAAAAAGAGTACTCTGAATGTCTGTAAGTAAATACACATTTCACTGGTAACTCAGAATTTCCATGAGAAAGGGTTCTTGTGTTAAATATATTATGGGGATTATACTAAAGTTACTTTAATTACTTTAAATTACTTTAATTTAACAACTGGGTAAAGAGATCTCATTTAAGATTTTTGCCTTATAAAACAAATATTTTACTTAATTATTTGTTGGATCACTGGTACTAACCCAGTTTTCATGATTGTATGAAAAGTCTTTATATTTCCTTCAACACTCCCTTTCTCTCTTAAAATAAAAAAAAAAAAAATTACAGTAGTTATCCATTAAGCCTTTTTAGCCCTTTGATAATCTAACTTCATAGCCAAATATACTCTTGACAATCTATGACTATTACCTAATGTTATCTGCAATGTTTTAACAAAAGTTTTCACTTCCTCCTAAGAAAAGGGTGAAAATCTTAAAAACTGACAAGGTTTGTGAAAAGTCTCTATTCCAATCAAGTCCAGATTTTTCTTCATTTTATAATCCACACTATGTGAACTGTCTGTTTTTTTGTTTCAGAAAATATTATATTAATTCAATTTAAATTTAATTTTGTGTACTTCTTTTGTAGGAAGAGAGTAGATTTCTGGATTAGTGAATGTTTCCTTTTTTATTTAATGTTTGTTTATTTTTGAGAGAGAAAGAGGGACAAAACATGAGCAGGGAAGGGGCAGAAAGAGAGGGATTCACAGAATCTGAAGCAGGCTCCAGGCTCTGAGCTGTCAGTACAGAACCCAATGTAAGGCTCGAACTAATGAACCAGGAGATCATGACCTGAGCCCAAGTCGGACACTCAACAGAGCCACCCAGGTGCCCCGTGAATGTTTCATTTCATTATGGTTTAATTTTATGTAAATATGGGAATTTGAGAGATATAAAATTTAAAGTCATTATATCTGTAAAAATCAGAAACAGTCCGTCTGTGAGAGATTAGTCTTTGGAGCTAGACAAGGCTTTTGTTAATGCTTCTCTAGTTACAAGCCACTGAACCTTGGACAAATTAGTTATATTTTGTGCTTTCAATTTTCTTACATTGAGGATTAAATGAGTTAACACAGATAATTGCTTATAAGAATGCCAGTATGTTAGTTATCATTATTTTTTCTTACTTGACTCAACAATTTTGAGTAGTTAGGTAAGAATTGCACTTTCTAACACATGTAGACACAGGTGCAATGATTTATATCTATCCAATCAAGAAGCAGTCATGTCCTATTATCAAACCAGGGTTTCTTATTTTTTTATCCAATTCAGTTTCACATGCTGTTGCAGCCAAGTTCCATTTGTATATATGACATATTTAAAATAAAAAAGGAAAAAAAAAACAAGCTCTTGAAGATGTCAGGTTGAGAGAATGGATATGAGTCTTGGCATCTTAAGGTTTTTTTCTTTGGGGGGGTGGGGAGGAGGGTATTTTACTCAACCATCACTACTGCAGTGCTTACTCTGTTCCAGGCCCTGTACTATGTTCCGGGAAGAACCAGTAAAGAAGGTCAGTCTCATTGATAAAATATGAGTTTAGATTAAAGAATCATTAAGGATCACTCTTCCACCTCCTGAATTAGAATAGTTTATGTGTTCCAAGTAAAGCTTTGAATACTTAAAGTGTGGCTATATGTGAAAATTATCTTATTAATAAGTTAATAAATTGATCTTATAAATCAACTTTTTCTGAAAATGATTTAGAAATGTATGTATATGTATACTTTTATGAAAATGTATATATACACACATATACATAACATGCAAAAGTATATATATAAGTTTATATATTTTCCCTGTAAAACAATTTCCAGAAGACAAGACAGTTCCTAAGTATTATAAGCACATATTAATTAACAAAATTTTATGGATTTGAATGTTGGCTTCATGAGTTAACAGATGTGTGACATTGACCAATTTCTTTAATTTCTTGTGCCTCCATTTTCTTTATCTATAAAATGGGGATAGTAATACTATTTACCTAATCAAAAGGTTATGAAGGTTAAAGAAGTTATTATATACAAAGCACTTAAACATTACCTAGGATATAATAAATGCTTTATAAGTGTTAGCTAACATGTTTTCATTATACTTAAACTAACTTTATTTTTTTAATGCCTATTTATTTATCTTGAGAGAAAGAGATAGAGAATGAGCAGTAGAGGGGCAGAGAGAGAGGGAGACAGAGAATCCCAAACCAGCTCTGCACCATCAGCAGTGTCCAATGTGAGGCTAGAACTCACGAACCTTTAGATGGTGGCCTGAGCCAAAATCAAGAGTTGGACAGTTAACCAACTGAGACACAGATGTCCCTGCTTTCATTGTACTTAAATAAATTTGATCAGTTTACTAATTTCCACCCTGTCCTGATAAAGGTTGCAACAGGTAAATACAAGCATATCTTTCAGTCTTCTTGATCTAAACAAAACTGATCAAGAAGGATCATTTCATGTGCTAAATTCTCACTGTCTACATCTTCTGCCCTCTAGCTTAAAAGATTAGCAGGCTCTCACACTTGTGATAAGATTATTCTTTTCCTAGGAAGAATCAAGATTGAGTCCTACATATTTGGAGAAGACCTTGCCTATCCTTATCTCCTATATTTATCTGTAGGAGTCTAGTCTAGTCGCATTCCTATTCACTCATTAATTTTGTCTCAATTTTCTTATTAGTGATATCGATATTCATACAAATGATTCTTCCAACATTTTGATCGTTAGTACTTGAGCTCTCTCATCACATCATATTTTTCCTCTGGCTTTAATTAGCCATTATTTTCTATGGTTATACACTACACTTTAAGTGCCACTAAATCAATGTCTCTGTAAGCTCAATATCAAGCGTCTCAACTGCTAACCATTATCTGTCCAGCTTACTCTTTCTGGTACCCTAACTTTAAAATAACTTTCACCTCACTACTAAAGTCTGTTAATCCTCTCATCTTTTCATTATCTTTTACTTCGCTTTATATCTTCCCTTCTCTTTTTCTAGCTTACCTTTCAAAAAACAAACAAACAAACTTTTATAAGCATTATCTTGTATGTCCACTTAAGTTTGTCATTTGTTTGTAATCATGGAATAAAATTCCATCCTGATTTAACTCATTCTCCTCTGGTTCTTAACCTGTACCCACAAAATTGAAAATAGTTGGAAAAAACACAACTACTTTGACACATGGTTAAAACTATGACATAAATCTCAAATGAACCCGTAATGCTGCTTGGAAATTGAAATTACATTTCTCTAATCCAACCACTTTGTTCATATATTAGAGCATTAACCATTACTTTATACATTCTTTTCAAACCTGAGTCATCTCCTCCTGATCCTCAATCCAAACTTCTTAGGGTTGCTTGGGTGGCTCAGTTGCTTAAGGGGCCAACTTGGGCTCAGGTCATGATCTTGCAGTCTGTGGGTTTAAACCCCATGTCAGCCTCTGTGCTGACAGCTCAGAGCCTGGAGTATGCTTCAGATTCTGTCTTCCTCTCTCTCTGCTCCTTCCCCCACTCACACTCTGTCTCTCTCAAAAGTAAATAAACATTAAATTTTTTGTTTAAATTAAATTTCTGAATGCCTGAGAAAATCAAAGCAATGGGAAAATATAAGGTCCCACTGCTACATCCCTACCACCTTCTCACACCTTTATTCATTTTTCCGAACTCTTTCCTGTCACTCAAATTGAACTGTTCACTGCTACCTAAAGCCAACATTTTCCCTTCACCTTTTCATTCCCTCTTTCACAATGAAACACAACATTCTGGGAATTCTGTCATCTTTACTGCATAATCACATTTTTCATAGGTGTATCAACATGGTGTTATTTTCCAATCTTAAAAATCCATCTCTAGAAATTATCCTTCAGTAACTCACTCTCTCTCTGTAGCCCTTTTATATGAACACTTCTTAAATGAGTGTTCTATACCTTTGCTATTCAAATAATGGTCCTTGGACCAGCATCATCAACATTATCTGTGAAATTGTTAGAAGTGCAGAACTCCAGCTAGACCAACTAAATCAGGATCTATAGTTTAACAAGATTCCCACATGATTGGTATGTGTACATTAAAGTTTGAGAAGCACTGGTTTATACTCCTCTCCAATTTTACTTTTTCCATTCTCAAATCCTTTCCAGTCAAGATTTCACTCTAGAGCTCCACTGCAATTGCTCTTATCAGTGTCACTGATGACATCCTCATTGCTAAATTCAATGGCCAGTTCTCACTCATTATTTTATTTGAAATATCAACAGCATTTTAGAAAATGTGTCACTCTTTCCTCCTTGAAATACCTTCTTCACTTGGCTTCTCTCACAGAGCTTTCTTATGTGAATTCTACTTTGTTAAGTCCTCCTCTTCTCTGTAACCTCTTTAAAAGCACTCAGACTCTCGAATGTTCCTCTTTTCATTCTCTCCGTATTACAGATCTCATGAATTTAAATGTATTTATAATCTGATAACATGCCTCCTCTCATTCTCTGGACTCACATATACAACTGCCTACTCCACCAATCCACTTGGATGTCTAACAGATATCTCTAACTTAACATGTTTAAATTTGAGTTATGTTATTCCTTCATAAAACTGCTCCATCCACAATCTTGCCATTCTCACTTAATAACAACTTCACCTTACAATTATTCAAAACAAATGTCTTTAAATCAACCTTGACTTTTTTTCTTGCTCCTATAATCTGCATCCCATTCATCAGGCTATCATATTGGCTCAACCTTGAAAATATATCCAAAATTCAATTGCTCAAATCAATTCCCCCATTATCATCTTCATTAAACTACCACCATCCCTTGATGGGATTATAGCAATAACCTAGTTGTTCTTCCTCTTTCCAAACCCCTCTCCACCTTACAATTTATTCTCAACAAGCTTCCAAAGTATCCCTTTTAAAATGGAATTTGGACCATGTGCTTGTGTGCTTAAAACTCCCAAAGAGTTCCACTTTTATTCATGGTAAAAGCCATGATCCCCAGAGCACTTCGGTATCTGGCCCTTGTTGTTTCTCTGATTTTGTTTCTTACAACTCACCATCTTGCTCACTACACTTTTGTCATACTGGCTTCCCTATGCTATTTGAACAGGTCAGTAATGCTTCCACTTATAGAATGCTTCCACTTATAGAGAGGCCTTTGCATTTCCTGTGCCTAGAATTCTCTTTCCTTAGATATAAGCCTGACTTGCTCACTCACCTACTCCAAGTTCTAAATGGTACCTTTTCAGTGAGACAGAGCTGATCACCTATTTGAAAGTATCTTGCCCAGACCTATTCTTCTCCTTTATGCAGTTTAAATATTTTTCATATAATTTTCAAATTATAACTATATAAGTATGATTTCAGTTATTAAGTATGATTTCAGTTATTAATGATTTCAATTATAAGTATAATTTCAGTTATTGCTTTTTTCCTTTATATGGAATACATTTTTTTTTTTTACTTTTGGGACCCTTCTATATTATTTAAACCTGAAAAATAGTAATGCTCGAATTATTTATTGGATGCATTAATAATAGTCACTATTTATTAATAATGTATCCATTATGAATATATTTTATTACATGAGAAATGAAAAATTTGTGCATTTTATAACATTACCTTGAAAACATATTTAGTAGCAAGAAATATGGTGCCTGAGTAAAATGCTTCTGTATAAATAAATGTATCTTCAGAAAGCCTAGTAAATAAATATCTCAGTGATAAAAATCTCTCCATAAGATGTCTCCTGTGTTATTAGAGCCCTGATCACAAATCATGGATTTGAAGTACATATCTATAGCTCAGCTGTGTATTTATTTTAAGGCCAATATTTCTTAATTTTGTCACTAAAAGAGAAAGCCAGCTTCTCCAAGATGACTGACAATAAATAAAAACAGATTTCGCAGACCTCGTGAATTGTTTTAACAATTAGGACCTATGGCTATTCATTGACTTAGGTCAAAATTTTCCATAGAAATAATTTTACATGTAATTATATGATATTTGCAAATTGAACCTGGAAAGTTCTTTGACCTGTCTGCACCCAATCCAACAATATCTACTTAGGAGCCCCTCTCTCTTGCTACCTGAGGTTCTATGTACTATAAGTTAATCTTTACTTTTCATATATCTGTTGATTACTCTCCACCAGCTCAAATATCTATAAGTTCTTCTCACAATTAATGAAAAAAAAGGAAAAAATATTCCACTTAAACCATATTTCTTCTCAGTACTCTTTTACTTTCCAAACTCCTTGCTAAATTGTTTATATTCTTTATTCTTTTTCTTCATATCTCAAAATCATTGTTCAACCTACCACAATCTGCCTTCCATCATTTTGTTACCAATATAGATAGACAGACAGATAGATAGATAGATAGATCTAATTAGTGTCACCAATTAGCTCTACTAAATTTGCACAAAATATTTTTTGGCAATATTGTACAACCATTCAGGAGCAACCGACACTGTTGACAATTCACTCCTCCTAATGCATTCTTTTTTTTTTTTTTTTTTTTCCGGCTTTAATAGGCTCCATCACACTATCCTGTCCCTCATTGACAATCTGGCTGCTGATTCTCTAGTCTGTTTGTCATTCCTCTCCCTTTAAGCTTTCCCTAAGTGCAAGTTTTTTTTTTCCTTGAGGACTAATCTTTCAAAATTCACTTTTCTCATGGGCCATTTACTCTCTTAGTTACTCTAAGTATGCTAATGTCAAACAAGACTGTCTCTTTCAAATATATCATATGCAAATATCTTCTCCCATTCTGTAGGTTACTTTTTAGTTTTGTTGATTGCTTCCTTCACGTGCAGAAGCTTTTTGCACTGCAAAAAGGGACCCCTTTTTGCATCAAGGGACTCCTTGATGAAGTCTCAATAGTTCATTTTTTCTTTTGTTTCCCTTGCCTCCAGAGACATGGTCTAGTAAGAAGTTGCTATGGCTGATGTCAAAGAGGTTGCTGCCTGTGTTCTCCTCTAGGATTTTGATGGTTTTGAGGGTAAGTATTCAAAATCTAAAAAGAACTTATCAAAATAAACACTTAAAAAATAAAAATAAAAATAATTCAGTGAAGAAATGGGCAGAAGACATGAATAGACATTTTTCCAAAGAAGACATACAGATAGCTAACAAACACACAAAGAGATGCTCAATATCAGTCATTATCAGGGAAATATAAATCAAAGCTACAATGAGATATCACCTCACAACTGTTAGAATGGCTAAAATTAACAACACAGGAAACAACAGGTGTTGGTGAGGATGCAGAGAAAGGGAAACCCTCTTACACTATTGGTGGGATGAAAACTGGCGCAGCTACTCTGGGAAATGGTATAGAGGTTCCTCAAAAAGTTAAAAATAGAACTACCCTATGACCCAGCAACTGCTCTATTAGGTATTTATCCAAATGATTCAAAAATATGGATGCATCCATATTTATGGCAGCATAATCAGCAATAGCCAAATTATGGAAAGGGACCAAATATCAACCAACTGATGAATGGATAAAGATGTGATGTCTATATATATGATGGAATATTACTCAGCCATCAAAAAGAATGAAATCCTGCCATTTGCAACAATGTGGATGGAGCTAGAGTATATTATGTTAAAAGAAAGACAACTACCATATGATTTCACACATATTTGGAATTTAAGAAACAATAGATAAACAAAGGAGAAGGTGGGAGAAGAACAAAAGAGAGGGAGGCAAACCATAAGAGACTCTTAACTATAGAAAACAAACTGAGTGTTGATGGAGGGGAGGTGGGGGGGGGCAGGCTAAATGAGTGATAGTTATTAAGGAGGATACTTGTGAAAAGCACTGGGTGTTATATATAAGTGATGAATCACTAAATTCTGCTCCTGAAACCAATATTGCACTATCTATTAACTAACTAGAATTTAAATAAACCTTGAAACAAACAAACAAAAAAACTAAAAATATTTTCAGACCCAATATGAGTTCCAGCTGTATGTACAATTTTTCTATTGGTTCTTACCACTGAAGTGACTCCAAAATACCACTTTTCAACTTGATCAAAATTAAATTAATTAATTCAACCCTTCACTCCATCTCTGACACCTGAATTCCTTCTGTTTCTTATGTTTTTATATCTCCAATTGCCAAGAACAGAAACCTAAGAGTCTTCTCAGAACTCTCCCTTAACCCAAAATTAATCAGTTACCAGCCTGACCAATTCTATTTCTCCAACAACTCTAAAATATGTCCCCTGGCACTGCCCTGTTTCAAATAATTATGGACCATTCCAACAATCTCATAACAGTTTTTCCTTGGTCTCTTTGGATTTGCTGTACACACTGTAGGAAGAATAATCTTAAAAGCATTAATATAATCTCTACCCTGTTTAACAATTTCAACGTCCTTATTATAAAATAAAAACTGATTAGTAAAATGCAAAATTCTACACCATCTTCCAGCATTGTGTTCCAAATGTGCCTAATTCCTCTCTGGTCTTCCAACTGGCTATTGCACACATCTGTATTTTCACATATACAGTGCTATCTGCCTGGAATGACCCCACCTCTTTGTCCAGCTTTCTTAACTTCTATAATTTTTTTTTAAGATTTTGCTTTATCTTTGACTAGGTTAAGAGCTTCTGCTGTGTATATATATAATCATATATATATATGTGTGTGTGTGTGTGTGTGTGTGTGTGTGTACATATGTACATATGTTTGTCCATCTACAATCCACTGTTATTATTCTGAAGTACTGCTGGCGTTGTGGGAAGGTGAATGAGATGGAACGTGTTCAGTATAGTCTTCTGATTAAATCTAAGTCTTTCAGGAGGCCTGTGTCTTGGCTATAACTTTCAGAAGGTTTTCTACCATGTATAGCTCCTGTCCTCACTCCTCAGATATTACAGAAAAACTAGACGGTACTAGAATGTGAGGAATGCCCTTCCCCAACTGGAATAAGGGTCTGGCAGAGCTTTACCCCTAAAGAATAGGTGTTTGTCAAAGAGAATATTCTGGGCTTAATTCATTAATAATTATTCTTCCCATATCTTTTCCATAAAGGCATGCTATGAAGTATATTTTTGGATCTTCACTGTGAATCTAGTGAATTCCCAAAAGTGAAAGTCATAAGAATTTAGGACTACCCTTAAGATATGGTCCCCAGGATATTCTCACTCTCGAGGGATTCTAGTCCATATTGAACCTCCAGCAACTGACCAATATTACCATTTTCTGGATCCAGTGGCTTTTACACCAGGTAACCAGATATCAGCTGTGATTCTCTAGATTTTCCTGTTTCTCAGTATGTTGTAGGCAATGGTTTGCCCTAAAACCTTAATTCTCTGATGATTCTAGGAAAAATAATTGATTTTCTGTTTGTCCAGCTTTCTAATGTTATAAGGATGAGTTTGACAACTTCCAAATTCTTTACATGTTGAAGAAGAAATCAAAAGTAACACAATTTATCCTTATCCCCTATTACTGCCTGTTTTTTCTATTGAACTGTATGTGTTGGAGAATAGTCATGCTATCTTTCTTCTTTACTCAGTGAGCAGTTCATGCCTTAAAACATGCTAAAGAAAATAGCTATTTGTTGAATGTATTTGTAGAATGCATTAATTAATGAATAATGAACACTTCAAAAAGAGACTTTACTTTTATAAAAAATAAATTTTTAAAGGAAAAAATTCTATTTGAATTCCACATTTTTGACAATTAGATAAGAATCTCAATAAAGTTAAATTAATTCATGATCTTGTGGAAAAATTGTTTTAAGTCAAGATTTATTATTTTAACTAACAACCTTAGCTAATATAACATTTTAAATGCTATTTCTAAATATGTTTGTGTTTTTATTAATAATTTCCAAAAGTCTGTAAGTGATGTATAAATTACTGGGAAAAATATCGTCTTTTTCTGAGCTAGATCTACTAATTTTTCATGATACGAAAGCCCATTAGGTCATAGACTGCTTATTCTTTATCTTACTTTTAACTATTTGTATAAAGTAATACAATGCATTTCTTTTATGCCACACTCTTGGTCTTAAAATGGATTAAATTTTTCCCTCTTAGAAAAAGTTTTTATGGGTTTACAGTTGTCTTTCCAGGATCTTCCTTTCTCTTGCCCAACTGTGAACCTGTCTAGGGTTATTGATGGAAGTGATTGTTTAGCAATAATATTGTATGGGAAACTCCTAAATTCTTTGGGGGAGAATATTGGTTTTGAACTCCTGTTTTAAAACCTCGGCTCTGCCTCTGGCTATTTGAGTAAGTGTAACAAATTGTTATTAAACCTGTAAACTTTATTTACCTGCACTTCCTGTTGGAAGGAATAGCATCATTTGCATTATGTTCTGGTTGTAAGTGCAGTATCTGGTGCTTAGGAGATGCTCACTAAAATATAGCATACATCCCTTTCTTCTTCATTGATGGCAGCGCATGATGTTTATTTACATCTTAGCTATTTGTGTTTGGAAGAGATGGTTTTCTACTGTGGGAAGGAAAACTGCAGGTTGGCTGAGGGGCACCTGGTTGGCTCAGTTGGTTAAGCACCTGACTTCAGCTCAAGTTTTGGTCTCATGGTTAGTGAGGTCAAGGCTTGTGTTGGGCTGTCAGTTTGGAGCCTGGAGTCTGCTTTGTATTCTGTGTCTCCTTCTCTCTCTGCCCCTCCCCTGCTTGTGCTTGCTCGCACTCTCTCTCTCTCTCCCTCAAAAGTAAATAGACATTTAAAAAATATTTTAAAAACTTTAAAGAAAGGTTGTCTGAAAATGTGTAAAATTAATTCTCATCTGGTATCCAGTCCCTATACTCAATCTTATTAAATAATTAATTTGTATCACTAGATACTATCTCAAGAGATAAAACAACAGAGCCACATAAAAGCTTAATGATTAAACAGAATTCTAATTTGTTGTAAGAAACCTAAATATTACCCCAGAACTATTGAAAAGCATACATTGATGGGAGGCAAAAGCAATTACTGAGCTAACAGTCAAGAAAAATGAGTAGCTTATGCATTTTTATGTCTCCATTTTAACTAAGAATTTGAAAATAACTTTCTAGGTGTTCTGGCCCTTTGGTCAGAGCTTGGGTAAACCTCTTAATGCCTTTTTTTTTTTTTTTGACACTATGCTAACTAGCTACCTTCTGAAATTAATTTTATTTTTCAAATAATATTCGCTAGAGTCAAAAAGTTTATCATTTTTAAGTTCATTACGTTCATTGTAGTACTGAGGAAATATCAAAGCTACATTTCAAATAGTCATTGTAAAGTCAGCTATATGTCCAAATGAGAAATTTCTTTCACTATATATTGTTTAAGATAATTTCACAATCAATGAAAATCTAACCTCCAAAACCCCCCAAAAAAGCCATAGGCACACTATATATTTATTGATTATGCATACCACAAGTATTAATTTAAGAAATTGGCTGCTGTGAGACATGCTGGGGCCAATAACTTAGGTAACAAACATTGGCTCTTGTTTTAGAAAGGTTTTTTTAGAACTCATTCAGTTTTAGAATTCATTATGCATTAATACAAAATATATGTTAGGCATTGTTTCTCTGTATATATTTCAAATGTGTTGTTTTGTTCCCTTGCCCTGTATTTATTCCTCAGTCCTCTCACTTTCCGGTTCCATCCAATTGGTAACCTCATAATTATCTGTAAAACCAATCTCCACTCTCCAGCTCCACTGTCCTGCCTTAATTTAGTCTTACATTGATTCTTCCTAAGGACGATTTTAATGTCATCCTAATTAAAGTATTTCTTTCATATTGTTATAGTAATTTTTCACATAATATTAGAGTCATCATTATGAAACCCAAAAACCTCCATTCTTTATTTCAAATTACCTTTTGGCTGATTTTTCAGTTCCCAGAATAAGGAATGCATTTTCAGAATCACATAATATTTTTCTTCCTAGTGTTTTACTACTTTAATATGAAACAGTTTAAGGTCCAGTTCAGATCTCATTTCTGAATATGAGCCTTCTCTAATTCCCAGGAAGATTCTTTCTACCATCATGTAATATACTGGTTTGACTGACCTTGATCACATCACTTAATCTCTATAACTTGTAGGATGTATGAAATAGATGTAAATATGTTATAAAATTGTCTGGAACTTAGTATGAACTATATAATACTAGCATTATTATTATTATTATTATTATTATTATTATTATTATTATCTTTTTTATCTTTATTCTCACACAGTTCTGTTGGCATGTCTTTTCCCTTAAGCTGTAATATTCCTAAGGTCAGGAATAAGTCATCCTTTTGATCTGTAAAACCAATCACAACACCGGCATTCAGTAGGTGTCCATAAATATATGAAAACGAATAAAGCAAAAGAACTAATAAGTCAATATTAACTAACAAGAAGTTATGCAGGGAGAGAGTGGTGAAACGTGGGATTTCACTCTGAATAAGGGGACATAGCAGTGACTCTGTGCCATACTTCAAGATGTGGAGAAGTTGCTAAATGAAGCATTCCCTTGGTGGGAAAAGAATTAAAAGTTTGATAATGGTTATTACACCAGAAATTGGCATCCTCAGTAGAAAACAAAGAGAGAGAGAAAGAGAGAGAGAGAGAGAATTATTGTATTTGGTATCTGTTAACCTCTTGGTGTGTGATAATAGACCTCAAAATTTATCATTTTAAAACATTCAAAATGTATTTTTCTTAATGATTCTGTAGGATGACTGGACTTAGCTACACAGTTCTCTTCCATGTTATGTTTTCTGAAATCATTCTTAGGAAACCACTTGAAAAATGCTGGGGCTGTAATATTTAAAAGACTTCATTCTTAGGTCTGGCCCAGTTTGGAGTGGCTAGAATATCTAGAATCTGGCTGGTTCATTCTCTCCCTCATTCTCTTTGTCTGTCTCTCCCCTTGGCCTCCCATTATTCATTAGTCTAACCCAAGCTTCTTTACATGGTGCCCAGATCCCAAGAGGGTGAAATCTATAAGACGTCTAAAGACCTTGGTATAAAAGTCACAAAGGAGGGGCACACGGGTGGCTCAATCTGTTGAGTTTCCAACTTTGGATTTTGGGTCATGTCATGATATCATGGTTCATGGGCTTCAGCCCCTCATTGGGCTCTGCACTGACAGCGCGGAGCCTGCTTGGGATGCTCTCTGCCCCTCCCCCACATGTGCAGGTGCAATCTCTCTTTCTCTCTCAAAATGAATAAACTTTTTTTAAAAATGTAAAATGAGGGGTGCCTGGGTGGCTCAGTCGGTAAAGTGTCCAACTCTTGGTTTCAGTTCAGGACATGATCTCACAGTTCCAGCCCCTCATTGGGTTCTAAGCTGACAGTGTAGAGCCTGCGTGGGATTTTTGCCCTCCCTTTCTCTCTGTGCCTCCTATGCGCTCTCTCTCTTTCTCTCTATCTCTCTAGATCAATAAATAATTTTTTTCTAAAAAAAATGTAAAATTAAAAATTAAAATTAAAAAAGTCACACAGGATAACTTCCACTGCATTTTATTGGCCAAAACAAACTCCAAGGACCAGCACGGTTTCACAGGAAGAGATCTATCCTCCACCTATTCATGGGAGGAATAGATAAGGATAGGAAGTATTGTTGGTGGTCATGATTGCAGATGATTTACTATAATCATCTTTTTGGCAGAAGAGAGTTACACTTGTTGTGATTGATATTTATTTTAGGGGAGATAAAGATGGTGGCAGAATCATTGTGAATATCTTTCTTTCAAGTTTTTTTTCCCCTAAATAGTTCTCAAAATTCTTTCTTGAATGTAACTGCCAAATAATTATAACATGATCAACCATTTTAGATAAAATATTTAGAAAGAGGAAAAAATTACATGGAATAGTTGAGATACACTCTAAGATCTCCTCCTAGACCATGTGAATAAACTACTCCAAATTACTCAAAAGCATCCAGCGCAATTCTTCATGGACCACAATATTAATATCTATTAATATTTATTAATAGATACGAATTTCATGTATGATGTATTTAGCTAATTAATTTTGAATTCATTTAGTTAAGTAATATAGAATCCAGTTTGACACTCCTTTGGATATGGACTGAGTACAGTTGGATGAACCCACATCAGGTATGGCAAAGACCAACTATCACTAATAGAAGGGCTGCTCCTGAGAAAGTAGATAGTTGAGATCTCATTTGTCACTTTCAATGTGATGTTTACGTCCAATGCTATAATTGAAGTGTTGTTGATAAATAGTTACTGAGATATATTGGAATTTGAGTTGGTAAAAGCTCTCAAGGTTTTTTTTCCCCATAATGGTCAAATGGAATTCTCGAGATATGAATAGAAAGAATACAGGAGAACTGTAGCTTATCAATAATCATATGCTCACTCAATACAACTAATCTATTCAGCCTGTTCTATAATAGAGTAAAATAATTACAGTGTGATGGAAATCCATCACTAGAATAACAGGGACTTAATCAGCTGTAAGTAACTTGTAGGCAAGAAAGGTCCAGATATAGCAGTAGCTGCAATATAACAAGACCCACAAATTTTGAGAGCAAGAGAAAGGAAAATTAGGGAAGAAAAGAAATGCAGAAGGATAGTTTAACATAGTTTTGTCACACAAATGTAAGCTTCTACTGTAACAATTAAAAACATGAAAATGTATGATGGTATGACACCTAAAATGACATGGAAAAGCAAGCAAGCAGAATCAAAGAAGAAATGTCCTGTACAAACTGCTATAAAAAATTAAATAAATGAAAATTATTTAACACCAGATCTGTAGTATAATATAACTGATATAATCTAAATTTCCTATATAGGTTGCACTATAACCAGTGTGTAACAAACAAGACATTTCCAGAAAACAATTACAGTCTGCCCCATTTCAAATAGACCTTTCAGCACAGACCTTGAATAGACTTTAATAGACTAGGTGACATTGGTGCTAGGCTTTCATTTCATCATAAACACATTTTGAAAGGTTGAAATACTTATTGTTGCTCTTTTGTCATCATTATCATCTGCTAAGCACCAGTGAGTTTCAAAGTTTCTTCCACGCCCCTTTCTAGTTCTCTATCTAAAGTATTAAAGTTTTCTGAAAATTCAAGCTATATCAGTTGAACAAGTCATTTTTCTTTCTGTTCTTTCATTTCAAAGACAGGATGAAATGTTGAGAATATAAAGACTTTAGAATAAAAGAGAAGCAGCTTTGCATCCTTAACCACTTAATGGTATTTAATTTCTTATTCTTATAGTGTCATGTCCTGATTTATAGTTTTAGGTACAAAAAAACCTCAATCACCACCTTCACCCAGTAATGCAAAGAATATATCTTTTACGTGCTCAAATTGAAGAAAATTCAGACCCCTCTCCCTCCTCCCTATTTGGCAAAAGTCATCCAGGTGTTTATAAAAATGACAAATGTCATTTCATCCATTTCATTGTTTGCACCAAGATTTAGAATAGTCACTTCCTGAAAATTTGGAAGTTCATAACTACTACCATAAGCAGGTGGCTCAGAGTAATCGTTTGCATTTCTGGCATAGTGACAAATTTGGAGGCATCCACAATGTTGACTATCTAGAGAAATTTCCCTCAAGTGCTGCTATTGTCATTACTCTGGTCCTGCCAGGATCACGGTTGCCCCTGCCCAAGAGCCAGCACTGAGAACTTCTGCTCTAAAACAGGGAGTGGGAACTTAGTTCTGCCCTTTGAGGTTGGTAGACATCTCAACTACCAATAACATGCTGCGCGAGCCATTACTAAAGGCAGTCATTGCTGAAAATAGGATATTGGATATAAGATTTTCTGTCCTACACTATGATGTTTGTGAGCAGTGAATAAGTTGCCATCGCTGCTATCAGTGTCCTACAGAAACCTCATTACAGGTTAACATACACAAGGCTATTGTATAATAAAATTTGCTTAGACTTTTAGTTTTAACCTTTGTCCTCACTGACTCAGTTAATTTCCCGAAGTACATTCCTACTCAGAGAGGGGCTAGTCAGGCAAAGTTCTGAGGTCTACTTAATTTTGGCAGTGAATTTATCCAATGGTCATTTGATTTCATATGTTTCCCTCCACTGCCTTTGGCTTTACTGACAGATTTCTGAGACTATAAATTTCAGGAAGCAGTGATTATATACCAAGACCATTCCTGCTCATATGCTCCCTGTATGCTTCGTGGAAGCTTGATTCTTTCTGAAAGCTTAAAAATTTGTATTCTTAAAGTTTCTTTCAAATTTTGGCTCCATCAACAATACTTCCACATTATCATCATTAGAATCTCCGTCATTATTTTCATCAGTAGCAGCCAAACAAGCAGCTGTCAATTATCTTTACAATAGGGGTCAGGGCAGATATGTTCATGATCTCTTCAATTCTAACAGTCTACACACTTTGTTCAAGACTTTAATAGCCTTACACTCATGAAAGAATGGACTTCTTAGTATAAAATCAGTGTTTTCTAATTTAAGAATATTTTTAGACTAAAAATGAAGTAAATAGCAGTGATTATGAATCAGAATTGTTTTTCATTTTTATATAACTTTTTGTTCATTTAACATTCAATTTTTTAATGTTTATTTATTTTGAGGAAGAGCACACAAGCACAGGGCCAAGTAGGGGAAAGAGAGAGAGAAGAGAGGGAGGGAGAGAGAGAGAGAGAGAGAGAGAGAGAGGGAGAGAGAGAGAATCTTAAGCAGCCTCCATGCTCAGTGTGGAGTCCAATGTGGGGCTCTATCTCACAACCATGAGATCATAAAGTGAGCTGAAATCAAGAGTCAGATGCTCAGCTGACTGAGCCAACCAGGCACCCAATGTTCACTTTTAATTAACATTTTCAGTATTATTTCCTCTCTAATTGTCTTATTTATAAAATGGCTTAATTTTCATAATAATGATTTAATAAGTCATATGTTGACACATTAACAATGATACTAGGCCAATAAACAAGGTAAGTCCTTTTTTCTCATGTAGCAAAGTAACATAAGTATCTTTTACATGTTTTCAGACAACAAAATTCCAGTACATATAAAAGGAATAAAACATTTCATAAGCTCTCTATACATTTTAGAATTAATTTGTGTAATAATTATTCAAAATGTTATGTTTTCTCTTGTTAATCTTGTGTGATTTCTAGAGCAAAATGCTTTTCTCCCAAATATGTTATCAGTGAATAATCATTTTGAATTGGTATATTGTGATACACAATTTAACTACTTAAAAGCATAAAGAATAAACATTTATGCTTTTTTTAAATGTTTATTTATTTTGAGAGAGAGAGAGCACACATGCACGTGGAGAAGGGGCAGAGAGAGAGGGAGAAAAAGAGAATCTGAAGAAGGGGGCATGCTGTTAGCAAAGAGCTCAATATGAGATTTGATCTCACCACCGTGAGATTGTGACCTAAGCCAAAATCAAGAGTAGGACACTAATGGACTAGCCACCCTTAAATGTTTATGCTTTTATTTTCTCTTTACCTTTAATGGCTATAAGAAACTAAACACATTGAGGGGCACCTGGGTGGCTCAGTTGGTTAAGCATCCAACTTCAGCTCAGGTCATGATCTCACAGTTTGTGGGTTTGAGCCCCACATCAGGCTCTGGACTGACAGCTCAGAGCCTGGATTCTGCATCTCCCTCTCTCTGCCCCCTCCTGCTTGTGCACTGTCTGTCTCTCTCTCTCTCTCTCTCTCAAAAATAAATAAATATTTTTTTTTTAAGAAAAGGAAATCAAATACATTCAAAGTACATTAAAATTACCTTTTAGTAATAATTTTTATAAGTTGTTCCTTTTAACAATATATGTATAAAATAGCACTATCTGTTCTGTTTCAAATTCCAAACTCTTAACAAAGCATCTACAAATGCTAATATGGAAGTAAATTAAAACAGTTTCCTCTCTGTAAATATTTTAGTTCATTTCTTGTATTTAAAAATTTTTTGAATGTTTACTTATTTTTTAGAGAGACAGAGTGCAAGCAGGCAAGGAGCAGAGAGAGAAGGAGAGAGAATTCCCAGCAGACTGCACTATCAGTACTGAGACCGACTTGGGGCTCAAATCCACAAACCATGAGATTATGACCTGAGCTGAAATCAAGAGTTGGCCACTTAACCAACTGAACCACCAAAGTGCCCCTATGTTTTTAGTATTTTAAAATGTATGATCTTGTTATAAATACACTTTGTATATACCTCAAAATTAGTTCTTTTATGAGTATGGTCTTAGAGAAAGTTTCCTCTTACTGTATGAAAGAGATTTCCATTTTCAAGTGAGGCCTTCTATTTTAGAGATAACACATGGATTTTGGAAAACAATATAATGTACTTTATAGAGCCACTATATATTGGTGCTCTAGAGCATACATGGTTACATATGCAAAAACCAAAGGAGATGCATTGTCTAATCAGTTAAATATGTATTCCAGCTATTATAAAAATAGAAGAAAAATAAAAATTCTTGTGATTTTCCTATCAATGTATAATTTGATTATTCATTTTGAACACATATCAATAAGCAGTGTCATTTTCCGAGGTCAAATTATGTTTTAAAGAAGAAAATAACACACAATAGTAGGAAACAATGACAAGGCAAGCTTCTCACCAAAGTACCTAATGTATAGGTTTATGGAATAATAGTACATTTAGACCCCATTGCATAATAAAGGCTCTTGAAAATTTCAGTATGACATTGAAAATTTAAAGAGAGATAAGGAGTAGGACAAAGATTTTGTTGAGAACTTTTGTGTGATTTTGTTGCTATCACCAGTTTTGAAAGTACTGTAACACTTCTTTCAATACCAAGGAAAGAAAACCATATCTATTGTTCAACATTAAAGTTCTCCATCCCTTCAGAGAACACCAAGATTTTTGTTTGTTTATTTATTTTTCTGTGTTTTACTATTTTGTTTCACTAATATCTCTGGTCACAACGGCAAAGACTTGAAGCTTCTAAATTTTGTTAAAATCCTAACAATTTCAAATCAGTATGTTTTCTCATGCCAAAAACAAAAACAAAAAATAAAAAAAAAAACAAAAGACAGTAAAAACAAAACAAAACAAAAACATTCTATCTATTATAATCAATTCTTCACTTCAAGTGTCCATAAATCAGAACCTTGCCAAAAAAGGAGTTTTTGTGTTCCATCACATTTAGTTATGAAAATGTAACAGCATATAACTTTTATAAAGATTTCTTTTATTTGATATAATTCAATTTATGAACAAACAAAAGTCTACAATTATAACTGCAAAGCATGACTTTCAAAAGGTTATCAATTGGGAAACATTCCGAACATAATAATATTAGAGGCGTAAAGATTATATAAGAACAAATCATGTTACCTTGCTGGTCTAAAATAATATTTCACATTTTATATAAATATTTGTCTCCAGACTAACACAAAATAGAAAAAAAAATCTAAATAAAATGTTACTGTTTAGGAGCTTTTTGAAATCTATCTGCCCATCACATTGGATAGATGGTTATGTTTACGACCTCTGTTTTAGAGCTTTGCCATGTATGCTTTTTCAAACCAAGATCTCTGAAAAAGGAGCTGCCTTCCCTGGTAAGCTTTATTGAGAACCTTGATTTGGCCTAAAAGAAACTTTTCCAGTCTTGAGATTAGAAAAAATGTCAATTTATCCAAAGCCAGTTTGTTTTTTCACTAATTTTTTTTTTGGTGGTTTTGTTTCATAGCAAACTTGAAGAAACAGCACAGAAGACAACGTTAAAACAAATATTGCAAGAAGGACAACTCAGAAAATTATTGAAAATAAATTGAATTTTAAAAAAGTGAAAAAAAATTGATTACCATTACTATGAAATTTGCTATTTAGAAAGTGACCATTTTAAAGTTGAATTTCTGAAAATTATTCCTCCCTGAAATATTATATTGGCATTTCACTTTCAGGATCCTACATTTATATTTAAAAGGCTTACTGGGCTCCTGGGTGGCTCAGTCGTTTACGTGTCTGACTTCAGCTCAGGTCATGATCTCCCAGTTCATGAATTCAAGCCCTGCATCAGGCTCTGTGCTGACAGCTCAGAGCCTGGAGCCTGCTTTGGATTCTGTGTCTCCCTCTCTCTCTGTTCCTCCCCGAATATCACTCTGTCTCTCTCTCTCAAGAATAAACAAACAATAAAACTAAATAAATAATAAAATAAGGGGTGCCTGGGTGGCTCAGTTGGTTAAACATCCAACTTCAGCTCAGGTCATGATGTCACGTTTTATGAGTTTGAGCCCTGAGTCAGGCTCTGTGGTGACAGCTCAGAGCCTGGAGCCTGCTTTGGATTCTGTGTCTCTCCCTCTCTCTGCCCCTCTCCCACTCGTACTCTGTCTCTTTTTTTCTCTCTCTCAAAAATAAACAAACATTAAAAAAAATTATAAATAAATAATAAAATAAAAGACCTGCAAAAATTAAAAATGAAAGAGTCCTCCTCTGTTCCTTATTTTTTGCATCGCAACCATATATATTGCTATAGAACCCCATGAGATTTATGATTTTAATGAAATGTTAAAACTTCCAATAAAAAGACATTATTACTATAATTATTTGACAGTAAAATATTTCCTTTCTGACCATGCTCTATGCCCATTGTCAGTTGAAGGAACCCGGGGAAACTTGTGACTTTTCCAGTTTGTCAAAGAAACTCAAAGGATAGAGCCCTTAGGCATAGTCAAAGTAATAATGCAAATTCCATTACAATGGTTTTGATCCACTTTCACTGTTCCCTGGCCTAGTAAATGGCTCTTTCTTCCATCACATGCAAGCTTCTGCTTACACTTAGGATAATTTTGAACATGATATAAATGGCTTGCAAGGAATGTATGGACTAGCTCTGTTTTAATTAGGATTATATTTGACTTCTAATCTCAGAAACCAAAGTAACAGTATCTTTTAAAAAGTCAGAAATGTGTTTAACTCTCATATTCATGTATATACTTTTGAGTCTGTATGTAAAATTCTATAATGTCAGGCTCCTTCTGACTTGTTTCTCCATAATGCACAACCTCTTTGCCCACCTAGTTAAAAAAACCTCTTGCGGTTCTAGCCATTACACCAACATTCCAGACAAAAGGAAGAAATAAGGAAGACAAGAGCACAACCTATCACTTTAAAGACACATTGCAGAATTAGTACACACTACCTCTGTTTAACTTCCACTGACTTGAACAGAGCCACGACTATGCATAAAGCTAAGAGATGTAGTTTTTATATGGCTAAGTACCAAGCTGAAAATTGAGAATCCCACAAAGCTATTCTTTTCCAATTATTCCTCAATTGCAGAAGGCTCATCTTCTGCAAGTTTCCTCTTAAGAGATGAGTGATTACAGTAATTCTTGTGTTCTTGCCTGTAAAAAAACTGATCTTCTGGAGACTTGTTAAATGAGGACATCTTGGATGGTTATTCAATTCTTGGCTTACATTTTAGTGCCCTTGAGTTTCCTGAAAATGCATCTTCATTTTTGTCCAGCCTTATACATTGCTGTCAAAATTCTGATGCCAACTTGATTTTTTTCCTCCCTTGTTAATTAATTCAATTTTCACCTTGACCTATGGAATTAAAACTTTACCTTTAAGTCCCAAAAGTTTTACTTACATATTTTGAAGTAGACTATCTCATGTGAGATTTCTCAGAAGTAAGGGGCTTTGAGGAATCTTAGATGAAGAGATCCAGGATCACTTAGCCACTCCTGTATGAAGACAACCCAGGAAAACTTATGCAATCGATGGTAGACAAACAGGAAATGAACTTTTATTATTTTATCCCCTAAGATTTGGGTTTACTATCATTTTTTATTTATTTTTTGTTTATTTACTTATTTTGAGAGAGAGAGCATATGTGAGTACACATGGGGGAGAGGCAGAGAGGGAGGGAGAGAGAATACCGAGTAGCTCTTCACTACTGTCAGCACGAAGCCTGAGGTGGGACTCAAATTCACAAACCCATGAGATAGTGACCTGAGCCAAGATCAAGAGTCAGACACTTCACGGACTGAACCATCTAGGCACCCCTGGGTTTACCATCATTAATGATATATCAATCTGCCTTGACATATCAGAATTGAGTAAATTTATTTCAGAGGCTAAAAATATGAAGATATATATTCTGAAGTGGCAACACAACCAACAAAATTTCACAAAGAGAAAGAAAACTGTTCATATTCCTTACAAACATAATGCAATTCACATAAACTCTGACGTATAGAAGAATAATATATTTCAATAAGTGGCAATTTCTTCAAGAATGGTAAGTTGATTTGATGTTAAAATATCCAAAAATATAATCCATGATAATAGAATAAGGAAGAAAACCCATGTCATAGTATTAATGGATAGAGAAAAAGCATTTGAAGAAAACACCCCTTTAAGTTAAAAGTTTTCAGTATATTAGAAAGAGAAGGAAATTTCTCAACCTACTAAAAAGGTATATACAAAAAACTATAGGCAATAACATACTTGACTGTGGAAAAATAAATGGATGCCTTTCTCCTAAGACTGGAACCAAAGAAAGGTTGTGACCTTTCATGAAGTCTATGAAACACTGTTTGCAGGCCCCAGTCAGTATAATTAAACAAGAAAAGAAAATAAATAAAAGAAATAAAGAACTTACAAAATTAAAAATTAAAAAAAAGTAATGCTGTCTTTATCTACAGATGATATCCTGTGTCCATGGAAAATCCTAAGAGCTGCTAATTTCTAGAATCTTGGAGTAAGGAGTGTGACAGACCATGTCCCCAGAGAAGCATTCATTCAACTGGTGAAAATCATAAATGCCAAATCTTTTAAATGGAATATAGCAAATAAAGAAATATTTACTCAAGAAAATCAACTAAATCTCAGAAGAATGAAAATCAGTGGTACTTAGACTACAATACACTCCTATTTGTTCCCCAGTGCCCTTAACACATACATCTTTGCAAGCTTACCGTGAGAGAAGCTCTACTCCAGGTGGGTAAAGCTAAGAAAACAGCTTTCCCAAGCTCTCAGTAAAGGGCTATGGTTTCACCTTCAAGAATAAGGCCACTAGCATCTCTCACACTCCTCCCATATCTATATTTTAGAATCTCTATTACAGCCACCTGCAGCCCAAAGGACTAGGTTTCCCACTCAGCCTCTATTCAAAGGACAGAAGCTCTACCCCATGCAGTACAGGGTGAGAGCACTGGGGTCCAATCACCTGTACTTCCGCTCCCTGTGAAACAGAGATTCCTTGCCAAAAGGGGCAAGCCAAGACCAAGTGGCTAAATCTCACACCTGACATATAGATTATGGTTATCAACTGGGAGACTTAAAACACAAAGATAATGCCAGTAGGGGATAGACAGAATTTAAGAACAGACAGTTCCACAACTCTAAGAGTTCTAAACTAATTCAGAGCTTGGAGAATTCATGACCTAAGGGCATTCTTGAAAACACAAGAAATCACAGAGGTGAGAAATTAAAAGGAGGTTGATAGTTCCAAGTTATTTTCACAATAAGAAAAATGGTAGGCCAGCTAAAAGTTTAACAGAGAAAATGAGGGAAGACAGCCAAGAGTCTTCTTGGAGACAAAGAAAGCCTGAAATTGGAAATACTGTCTCTGAAAAAGGATCTAACTTTAATTAGATCAGACTGTAGAGTGCAATATTGTGATTTATCATAAGAAGTATATATTTGGTCTTTGTCCTCTTTTCTGACACAGAGCTTCTAAAACCCTTAAAATTTCTTAAGTGGTGAGAATGAAAACGTATCTTTTGATATGTTAATGAGGTTACTTTTGGAGAGCTCCTAATGATGGGGGCTGGTTACTAGTGTAACCAACTATGCTATTAGAGGAATAGAATTTCATTCCCACCCTGGGACCTATAAGAAGGAAAAAGGGGCTAGAGACTGAATTCAATCACCAATGGCCAATGATTTAGTCAATCATGGTTTTGTAATAAAGTCTCTGTAAATACTCAAAAAGGATAGTTCCAGGTTGGTGAACACATGGAGATTCAAGGAAAATGGGGATGCCCAGAGAGAGAGCAGAAGCTCAAGCCCTTTTCTCATACCTTGTCCTATGGATCTTTTCCATCTGGATGTTCCTGAGTTAGACATTTTGTAATAAACCTGTGATCTAGCAAGTAAAATGTTTCTCTTGAGTTATGTGAACCACTTTAACAAATTAATTGTAACCTCAGATCTATAACAGATCAGAAGCACAGGTGACAATGTGGACTGGTGACTGCACTCTGGGGATAGGGAGGAGGAGGGCAGGCACTCTGTATTGTTATGGGTGAGAGAGTCTGAGTTGTGTGAATGAAGGTCATGGTCCTTGGATTCCCTGAGACTTATGAGATTCATGTAGTGCTCTGCCCTCAAATAAAGACAGCCAGAAGGAAAGTAGCAAACACAAAGCAGTTTATTAAAGTAAAAGTACACTCTCAAGGTGGGAGAGCAGGCAGGTTCTGTGAGGTGGAACCAGCCCCTAGGTTGTTTTGGGATTGGACATTATTGGGTCTCTCTGGGCTGGGGGGAGCCGTGGTGTACAGTGGGGTGGTCTTTAATGAAGGCTGCTTCCAATCACTTGGGAAATTCCTCCCACAATTTGGGAGGGGGGGGGTTTGACCCTACATGTTTGTACTGGACCATCCTGGATGTCTTTCTCCATCAGGTGGGGCTGTACCTACAATGCAAATGCATTACAATGAGTCTAGGGGTTACCCTGGAGCAGGGGTGGAAGAGGAGAGCACTTGTTCTTCACCTGAGCTTCTTTGGTCTGTCAGGCCCAAGTTTGGAAGCCACAAGTTCAAGATGTTGTGCTCCTGGGCTTATGATGTCTAGTTTAAGTATCATCATTCTCACTTCCAGCTTATGTCTCTATCATACCCCTTCAATGACTTGGGACTCTGCCTAGGGCATTCCTTCTACTGCTCATGTCTAGTTCTTACCTAACCATATGATTGAGCCTTTAACCTGTGGGATCTGATACTATCTCCTGGGAGATGGTGTCAGAACTGAGTTGAATTATAGGACACCCTGCTTGTGTCAGAGCATTTCTTAGTGTATGTATGGGAAACCCACACACATAGACATTGGAACTGTGTGATCAGAACCCATTAGGATCAATTCACGCCCAGGGCATTGTTGAAAACATAGATCAATCAGATGTCTATTAGTGGAGGCTAACAGGTAGGTGTGATATCAGTAGGAGATCAGCCAGAAACTTAATGGAGAGAAAAGGGAAAGTTACAGTCAAAAAGAACCTGGCCAAAACCATACTGATCTGAAATTCAAGAAAACTGTGTGCAAGCCTAATGCTATGCATTTTAAGAAGTGACCTCAGAGGCTAAACTTTACAGTGGAAATTACTTTATTGAAGTAGTTCAGCCAAATCATTAAAAAAAAATAAACAAGCTAACAATAACAATAATAACACGCCCCAGGTTGGGAGAAGGTAGTGTCAGTATATATTGCTACAATATTTTTTAAATTTTTTTTAACATTTATTTATTTATTATTGAGAGACAGAGAGGGACAGAACATGAACAGGGGAGGGGCAGAGAGAGAGGAAGACACAGAATCCGAAGCGGGCTCCAGGATCTGAGCTGTCAGCACAGAGCCCAACACGGGGTTCAAACTCACAAACCGCGAGATCATGACCTGAGCTGAAGTTGGACGCTTAACCAACTGAGCCACCCAGGCACCCCTATATTGCTACAATATATTATCTAAAACATCCAGTTAAAAAAAAAAAACTATAAAACACACAAGAAAAAAGAAAGTATGGGCTATTCACAGAAAAACAAGCAGACAATAAAAACTGCCTTTTAGAGAAACCCAGATATTGGACTCACACAAAGATCTAGAAGCATCCACTACTATGATCAGAGACGTATATAGAACCATGTTTAAAGGATTACAGAAAAATGTTATGAAAATGCCTCATTAAATATAGAATACCAGTAAAGTTATAAGAAATATATATAAAGGACCAAAAGGAAATTTTGGCATTGCAAAGCATAATCATCAAAATCTACAAAGTAAGAATAATTACAGAAAACTAGAACAAAAGTAGAAATAACATTGAGGCCTATCTTAAGAAAACTTTGGCCTGACACCTTTGAATACAATAATCTGATGCATATTTGGAATAGAATGAACATATTTGAGGTACTTGGGGCGGATGCATTGCTATGTGGGTGCCACTTTGGAGGTATAGGATATAAGGTAGGTTTTTTGTTTGTTCATGCATACACACATGCATGTATTTATGTGTTTGTTGTATGCTCATGAAAAAGAGAGAAACAGAAATGGGCAAAGTAAAAAAAAATAATTAGAATGAATTTTCAGATGACACTTGAATTATATAGGACTAAATTTACTAAATAAAGTGAATTGATATTAATGACCTTTCAAAACAGTAAGCACCAGGCTCAGATGTTTTCATTGATGAATTCTACTAAATATTTAAGAAAGTAATGATACAAATTCTCTACAACCTATTTCAGGAAGCAGGGAGAAAATTTCCAGCTCATTTATGAAGGTAACATTACCCTAATACCAACCCAGATAAAATCACTGCAAGAAAAGAAAACTAAAGCCCAATATCTCTCACGAATACAGATGGGAAAACTCCACGATGTAATATTAGCAAATCACATTTAACAATGTCTTTTATATATATGTGTGTGTGTGTGTATATATATACGTATATATATACGTATATATATATATGTATATATATATATATATATAGAGAGAGAGAGAGAGAGAGAGAGAGAGAGAGAGAGAGAAAGTAAAATTTATACCACATATGCGAGGTTGGTTCAACATTCAAAAGCCAACTAATGTAATCTCCCACTTCAATAGACTAAAGAATAAAATCATATAGGCACATCAATTGTTACAAGAAAAGTCACTTAAGAATATAATGTCCATTCATGTTAAAACTCAGAAAACTAGGAATAGAGGGGAACTTCAGCAACTTGATAATAGCTAAAACTAACATCATATTTAATAGTGAGAAAATGGACACTTTCCCCTTAAGATCTAAAATAAGCAGGGCCCCCTGGGTGGCTCAGTCAGTTAAGCATCCAACCTCGACCTCGGCTCAGGTCATGATCTCACAGTTTGTGGGTTTGAGCCCCGCATCGAACTCTGTGCTGACAGCTCAGAACCTGGAGCCTGCCTCACATTCTGTGTCTCCCTCTCTCTCTGCCCTTCCCCCACTCATTCTCTGTCTCTCTGTCTCTCAAAAATAAAGCAAAAACATTTTTAAAAAAATTAAAATAAGCAAAGATTCCGCTCCTGATCACTCTTATTCACCATCATACTGGAATCCTAGCTACCACAATAAGGCAAGAAAACAATATAAAAGTATACAAATTTGGAAGGAGGTAACATAAGTGTTTTTGTTCTTAGATGACATGATTGCCCATGTGGAAAACCCAAAAGAAATAATGACAAAATTCCTGGAATTAGTAGGTGATTATAGCAAGGTTGCAGCATACAATGTTAGTATACAAATGTCAGTTATATTCCTATATCTTGGCAATGAAAACTGGATTTTGAATTTTTTTAGAAAATCACACTTTATAAGAGATCAAAAGAATGGAATTCTTAGACAGAAATTGAACAAAATATGCACAAGATCTATATGCAGAGAATTGTAAAACTTTGATGAGAGGATTCAAATATCTAAATAAATGGAGAGAAATGACATGATCATGGATTAGAACATAGTACTGATAAGACTGTCATTCTTGATTACTTGATCAAGAGATTCAATGCAATCCCAATCAAAATTCAAGAAAAGTATTTTGTAGATATTGAAATACTGATTTTAAAGCTTATATGGAAGAGGAAAAGACCCAGTATGTCCAACATAATACTAAACAATAACAATATTGGAGGCTTAACACAGTATATGACTTCAAAATCTATTAAAGGATATAATAATCAACACAGCATGGTATTAGTGAAAGACTAAGCACATAGATCAATGGAACAGAGTAGAAAGCCCAGAAGTAGACCCACACAAATACAGTCCACTGATCTTTGACAAACGAATAAGGCAATGTAAAGAAGAAAGGATAGTCTTTTACACAAACAGTGCTGGAATATGAAAGAAAGAAAAAGAAAGAGAAAG
Source organism: Acinonyx jubatus (assembly GCF_027475565.1). Classification (NCBI taxonomy): domain Eukaryota; kingdom Metazoa; phylum Chordata; class Mammalia; order Carnivora; family Felidae; genus Acinonyx; species Acinonyx jubatus. Next base: position 44,040,601 of record NC_069384.1, read on the forward strand.
AGAGTGGGGAAGGAAGAAAGGAGGGAAGGAAGGAAGGAAGGAAGGAAGGAAGGAAGGAAGGAAGGAAGGAAGGAAGGAAGGAAGGGGGAAATAAAGAAACTAAACACAAACTTTACACTTTTCACAAAAATTAGCTCAAAATGGATCAAAGACCTAAATGTAAGATGTAAAATATATTCGACTAGAAGATAATATAAAAGAAAAGTAAATGATTTAGGTTTTGGTGATTAGTTTTTAAATGCAACATCAAAACAACAATCTGTTTTTTAAAATTTATAAATTGGACTTTACTGAAAGTAAAAATTTTTGTTATTATAAGACACTGAACAAAAAGACAAGGCAATAACTGGAAGAAAATATTTCTAAAATATGTCTCCTATAAAGGACCTCTATCCAAATATCCAAAATGTGAAAAGAACTCTTAAAACTCAACAGTAAGAAAACAAACAATCCAATTTTTTTTAAATGGGCAAAATGTATGAAAAGATGTCTCAAAAAAGAATATATGGAAAACATGACAAGTAAGTATTTGAAAACATATTTAACATTATATGTCAGTAGGGAACAGCAAATTAAAATAACATGACACCACTATATACCTTTAAGAATGGCTAACATCCAATCAAAAAAATTGACTGTACAAAATGTTTTTGAGGATCTGGAACAGCAGGAGCACTCAGTCTTTGCTGATAGAAATACAAAATTGTACAGCCAATTTAGAAGACAATTTCACAGTTTCTTACAAAACTAAATACCACACCAAACGATCCAGCAATAATGCTTCTAGATATTTAACCAATTGAGTTGAAACATCTTCCCACACAAACCTACATGTGAATGTTTGCAGCAACATTATTTATAGTTGCCAAAGGCTGGAAGCAACCAAGTTATCTTTCAGTAGGTGAATGGGTAAATAAATTATTATGCATGCATATAATGGAATTTTATTCAATAATAAAAATAAATGAACTATCGAGCTATGGAAAACATAGATGCATCTTAACTGCATATTGCTAACTGAAAAGAGTCAGCCAGAAAATACAATGTAGTATATGATTCCAATTATGTAAATTTCTGAAAAATTAAAGAAATATCAGTGGTTGCCAGAGATTTGGGGGTAGAAGTAAGGGAGAGTTGAATAGGTGACATACAGGGGACTTGGGAATGTAAAACTATTCCAAATGATACTGCAATGAGGAATGCATGACATTGTGCTTTTGTCAAAACCCACAGAACTTCACAGCACATGGATTTAAACATAATGTATGCAATTATTTAGGAAGTTGAAGGATGCCAGGATGGAATAATGACTCTAATACAGCAAGCTAAGTGCATTTCATATGTATGAAACAACCTCCCTGAAGAGGTCAGGATGTGTGCATGGGGAGATGTGGTGACAAAGTAACTTTGGAAACAAGTGGGTAAAAGAAACTATAAATAAGCACTGTATTATACTTGATAAAGTTTTCCAGTGGAAAGCAATTCTTATACAGCTATACACATATGTTGAAATTGAACAAATACCCAAATGTATGGTGGATGGAGGAAGCCAGGTTCTTACTGGTGAGGTGAGAATTTATGGATAAGCAAAAGGAGGCTAGAACAATCCATATGGTGATACATTATAGTTGTGACCATCAGTATGAACTCATATTCAGTTTTATATACATGTAGATTGTTAAAAAAAGAAATATTTATAGATATGTGTATATATACACATGTTAACATACACATATATACCTTCTTGTTCTGTCAGCTGAGCTGGCCTAGAAGCAAGGACACCTTGGTAGCAAAGAGTATACCTAATACCAATACCTTCGTTTCTAACACCATTTCCCAGTAAAAGAAACCATGCTACTTGGAGAAGTGGCTAACTATAGGACTTGAGCAGGAAATACATGTGATGAGACTGAAGCATCTTGTTGAGTCAAATCAAAAAATAAATAAATAAAACCTACATTGATGGGGTGTGAAAAAGACATGGGAGCCACAGGGCACATTTCCCAAAGGCCAGTGTTAGAATGTTTCATCAACAAAATAAAACAATATTAAGCTAATACCCAAAGTATAAAATAAATATCCATAAGTCCATATGGAACAAACATATGATTGAAAAGACAAATCTCCCATGCAGAAGAATTCCAAATAATATGTGAAAACTACATGTGATACAGTATCCTAAATGGGATCCTAGACCAGAGAAAGGAGCATTAGGGAGAAACTAAAAGAATCTTAATAAAGTATCAACCATAATTAAGGATAGTATATCAAAATTGTTTCACTAATTGTAACAAATATACCATATTAATACAAAATGTTAATAAGAAAAAACTAGATGTGGAATATAGAAGAACCTCTATATTATCTTCTTAATTTTTCTGTAAATCTAAAACTGTACTAAAATGTGTGTTTAAAAGAAATGAAAGATCAGAAAAAGATATCACAAAGACATTGACTTTAGAAAAGCAGGAGGGATTATACTAATATCACATAAATCATGAATTCAATTTATTTTGGACAGTTACATTTATGAATAAAGTTCAAGAAATCAAAAACATAAGGACATTATGATTTTAGTTTCATGCTCTCTATTCACTAGAATCTCTTCCATATACTACTTTGAAATCAACAAATTACCTCCATAACATGTTTCCACATTATGTTGAAATTCTAAAGGTTAGATTTCATGATGAAATGTTCATCTCCCCACATATTCTCTTTTATGTTGTTGCAAATTAGCCAAGAAAAATGCCTCAGGCTCACTCATTCAGAGAAAATAAAAGGTGAAATATTGAGAATTTGGAGCAAAATTGGCTATTTTATGTGAAAGAGTAAAAAATTAGTTTCCCATTTGCAATAAGATATCTCTTATACTCAAAACTGAAGAAAAAGGAACTATCAAAGTGCATAAGCCATGGAAAATGATAACAAAATAATTTTTAAGAAGCCTTTTTAACCTATTCACATATAAAATTATCATATTACAATACTTCTCGCATTAAATATCACTGTGCTAAAGGTTATTTCAACTGCAAACCAAGAGATAATTCAAATCGGTATACTACGTTCTTGTGTCTCAAGATATTATATCATTATTTTTCATTCCCTTTTATAAATTACTGGAAAAATATTTTAACATCATTTTATTTAATGATTAGTAGCTTCTAAAAGGTGTTTATTCCGTAAGAAATAATTCCCCATTTCTACTTTAATAAGTAAAAATAAAATAACTTGTCTACTGTGTAATCTCATCCATTTTATTCACAATATCATCACTTTGTGACTTAGATATTTAATCAATGTAAATCTGAGTTTCTTTAAAGAATGAGCATGGTTTTTATGTTAACTTTTAGTTTGTTCCCCTTAATATTTAGGAATTTAGGATAAAAGCATCCAACATACATGGGGATGAGAATCAGGCTGACATGTATAAAACTTCTGTTGATCACATTCTTTAGAAATATATGTCACACTTATGTTTTAATTTTAAATCTCACAGAATTGGTATGATTCCAATTATCCACAACTTATATCCATTCTCATTTGATCTTATAATTTTTCCAATGAAAAAGCAATACAACAACTCACCCATCCCAACCCTGCCCCATGCAGAATCATTCATTACTGATTCCTGTTTACTTTCTCTGAGTAATGAGCAGTTTTGCTCCATATGATACCACTGATGAGGACAGAATTCCTAACGGAGTTGGCTTTAGTTGAACACTCTATGGTGCAATATGAAACTATATCCTTAAGGCCACTCACTGTGAGCTCTCAATATGGGAACACACTGCAGCCTCCCATCCACTGACACTCACAAATTTTCATATATCCTCCTACCAATTCCAGTTTTCCTAAATTCAACAATTTAATTAATTAAAAGTATTTAAATTACAATGACAATAATATGAAAATGCAATAACAAAAAAACTAGAAATATAAATACCTATATAGAGAGATCATAAAATTCTACTGAGAGACATAAAGAAGGATAAAATAAGTATATGAAAATCATTCTGGGGGTACCTGGGTGGCTCGGTTGGCTGATCATCTGTCTTGATTTCGACACAGGTCATGATCTCACAGTTCATAGGTTTGAGCCCCAAACTGGGCTCTGCACTGACTGCACACAGTCTGCTTGAGATTCTCTCTCTCCCTGTCTCTCTGCCCCTCCCCAGAAAACACGTTCTCTCTCTCTTTCTTTCTCTCTCTCAAAATAAATAAACTTAAAAAAAAATCAATCTGGGGGCACCTGGGTGGCTCAGTTGGTTAACCTTCTGACTTCAGCTTAGGTCATGATCTCATGGTCTGTGGGTTTGAGCCTCACATCAGGCTCTGTGCTGACAGCTCAGAGTCTGGCGCCTGCTTCAGATTCTGTGTCTCCCTCTCTCTCTGCCCCTCCCCTGCTCATGGTCTGTCTGTCTCCATCTCTGAAAAATGAATACACATTAAAAAAATTTTTTTAAATCATTCTGTAAGATATTTCAGCATAAATATAAAATTATAAAATCCCAACAATTGAGTGTGGAAATCCATCGTGATCCTTAACAGCATTCATTGTGTTTACTTTCTTGTTTTGCTTAGTTTAATTTTTGTTATTTTTCTAGATTTTGGAAACATATAAGTATGAAATTTTATCTAGTAAAATGAATACTTGTAAGTAGCCAGGAAATTTATGTTTTAAATGTTGTAAAGGAGTCTTACTATATGACATACTAAAAGAGTATTTAAAATTACAGTAATTGAGTAGTAATGGTTCACAATTAGAGTCAACTGAAATAATCAGGAAATAATTTCAAGTAAATACATACTAAGTACTATATCACTCAATTCTTTTCCAGTTCCAAATGACTAACACAAAATAACTCAAGTGTAAGGCTAAGAAGGACTTAAGGCAAGGTTTAAAGGATGCTCAAATTATATCTTATGCCACCAGGAAGAGAGTTTCTATCTCTCTTTCTCATCTCCTTTCTCCTTCCATAAATCTCCATATTTAGCCAGTTTTCCATTCAAGGTAGATATTGTAACATAATATCCTGTTTCCTTCCCCATTGAAGTTCAGGTAGAAAATCATAAGAATTTCTTCCCCAGAATATTTAGCAAACATCACAGAACATCTTTTTGATCAAATGGCAATACAGAAGCCAATTAATGGGCTGACAGAAGCCTTAATCATTTGTTCTATAGAACAATGGAGGTGGAGCTTTATCAGTAAGTTGTACAAGTTAAGTATTCCCCATACAGCTGCTCCCTAAAATAATTTTTGTCTCTTCAAATGACAGGTCTAGTTTTGAAATTCACACATTCTAATTTTCAAGTTAGTTTTGTTATTTAATTATTTAATAGTAAAAAGGCTGAATTTCTCTCATGGAGAGAATGTTGTAGAAGTATGTGATGTAATGCCAGAAGAGCTGGAAACAAAAATGTAGATATATTTGTTTTGACTTAAGGGAAAGGACATTTCTTTTACCAACAGAGCGATGGGTAAATATGGAGAAAAGTTGGTAGTTGTAAGCAGAGAGAACACTTGCTTAATGAACTAATCAGGAAGAAAGATTACATAATGGAAGTAAAGAGGAAATAATGAGATAAAAATCTTGAAGAAAGAGTGGAAGGTATTGAGAAACTAAACAGATGATGGAGTTGCTAGTCCTCTTGAAACTGGAGAACAAAAATTTTACTTGCATCTAGGCACTTTATTATTAGTCACTTTATTTTATCTAAAAGGAACTTTGAGTTACTACCTTGAAACAAACATGCAGTATGTTCTGCAAACCCTGAACAGCTGAACAAATGGATAGGAAAGGCAATAGAATTGCATAAAATGGCAAAAAAATTAATTGATGTCATAGATGATGGGATCTGGGCTGAACAGAAAAGAAAAAGAAGTTTAAAATGAAATAACACCTAGAAAAGGAAAGTGGAGAACTTGGTAGATCTGAAAAGAAGGCTATTAATATTGAGAGAGTGATAGAGAAGCAAAACTCTGTTCAAAGAAAGCAATATTCATTTCAGAGCTGGAGAGATTTCAAGAAATGAATTCTGTGTTGTGACCATAGGAATGAGCTTGCTAAAGTGACATGTGAATAAAGATCATTCAAATTTAATTGGACTGTGTGAAAGTATTAATGTGTCTTTTCTAGGCTTATCCAAGTTTAACCAATGTTGTGATGGAATGGTTCTATGAGAAATGATCAGAAAAATTTAATCTAGCCCTAGATTCTTCATGCTCCATTTTCCAGTAATAGACTTAGAAACACTTTAAACTGGTGTTTAAAGTTTCACTCATGTACGTGATAACTTACCCACTCATCCTTTAAAAAAACAAAATATTAAGGATCTTATTTGTCAGGCATTGTTATATACATGAGTGATATAAAAATAATATGACATGGTCTCTCTCTGAAAGAACAAAATATATAGAATGGATATTATTATGGCAGAAGACATGAGACACAGTAGCAGAAAGATGGGGGAGTAGAATCGAGGAATGGGATACCAAGGAGAGCTCCATTCTCTAAAGTAACTGGAGGAAAAGAGAAAGAAAAATAGATGTTTTACTCCCGAAAAATTTTTTAAGGATGGACTTTAAAACCACCAATTAAGATGAAACCCATAATCCTCTTAATCAAGGGGAAAAGAAAATGCTTTGACTATCTGAAAACTATCCTAATCAGGAAAATTACTGGAACTGTGCTGATTAATACCATATTCAAATGATTATTAACAAGGAGCAATGTGGTGCATTAACATAAAATTTTGAAATATTAAATTCAATGTATTTTTATATTTTTAGAAATGAATACTGGGAATTTATAGGATTTAAATCTGGGAATATAAATATAACTCAAATGCTAACATATGCTATAAAAACTACTAGTAAAATAATCCATATAATTCTAGAACATATATGTCACTCTTTATTTGCAGTATTTTCCATCTACTGTGTTATTCAAAGAATGATAAAAAATATTAAGTTATCCCAACCAAGAAATCATGAAAACTTTAACACGTATTTCTTAATTTCACATGTACTGAGAAGCCTTTCAAAACCTAGATAATATGCATTTATTCAAACTTTTCATTTACCAGTATCCGTGTCCATAAATCAGCTTGTCTTTTATACAATAGGATAATGTATATCCAGGTTCTGTTGCTGCTAAGATCCAGGCATGTCTGGACATGTTTATCTCTTAGGAAGCTTCTATTTATACAGAAGTCTTAGGGCAGAAAGAGACAGACAAGACAAAACCTGACCTAATATCAAGCCTTAGTCTTCTGAGTTAAAGAGAAATTTTCTATATGATACAGCCACTATCATACAGATTTAATATTTAGCTTAGCCCTCAATGGAGTTATCTCTCAGTTGTGTAGTAAGCAGCATAGGAATGAAAAGTTGAAAAAGATTATATTCTGAACTCTCTAAAACCTTTGGGTATACTCAGAACTTTTTTGAGATCTTTCTAATAATACTTTTAAAAAAATGCTTCCTCATATATCTTTCAAGAAGTAGGCTATGCTATGTAATAGATAAACACAGAAATCAGTCTGATGTGAGTTGGGAAGTCTTTGTCCAATTTACAGCTAGAATGTTTAGATCATATGATCTTCTGGGCCATAATATTGAGGAAGAGAGGAAAGATGGCATACTAGCTCTTAACTGTCCTGGCCCAGAAGTGCCGCATATCACCTCCACTCATAATTCAATCTCACAATTCAATCACAGTGTCTCAGCTAACTTCAAGAGAAGCTAGGAAGCGAAGGTGCTCTCAGGAGCCGAGGGATAAATAAATAAATAAATAAATAAATAAATAATAAATAAATAAATAAATAAATAAATAAATAAATAAATAAAAAACAGGATTTGCTGAAAGCTGGCCTCACACTATTCTGCCACATTGATGCAGGTTAATGTCTACTTTCAGCATTAGGTGTCAGGGTGTCAGCAATGTTTCTCAGAGTGCAATGGGTACTAGGTTAGCAGGTGATTCTGGAGGGCAGTGGCAGAGGTTAAAGTACAAAGTTGAACACTACTGGAGTAACAGCTGAGCTCTATAGGTGCAGCCATATCTACAGGAGGAAGGGAGACATCCTTACCCAATAAAAGCAGAGTGGCCAAAGGGGGAAAGAAAAATCTGATGGCTGTACTATGAACCATGCTAACCAGCACAAGTAGTCTTGTGAGAAATATCACAATATAAAATTAAGGAAAATATGCTGGGAGAAATGGAGAAACTAAAGTTACACGTTTATTTTATGCTTTCTCATATTTCCACTTTCGTTTTTTTGTTTGTTTGTTTGTTTGTTTGTTTTTAAGTGGTCCTATGTTTAATTCTCAGTCAGGTGCAATCAAAATAAACACATTAGAATTTTCACGCTTTTATTGGTGAATTTAAGATGAGGCGGATTTAGGCAGTTTATCTTTGCATTTCCAGCTTGGAATGCTCTTGTTGTGTTCTATTATGTTCTGTAAATATTTGTTGCTTCTTTTTATGTGGAAAGCATTACTAAAGGCATTGGAGGAAATATAAAGTTAAATAAATGTTTCTTCCCCTCAGGAACATTTAAACAAATAGAATGGTGAGTCAAATTCACAAATATTCATGAATCAAAACAAACAATAGTAAGTGCAGTAAATGTGGTACAAAGTGATGTAGAAAATGAACACAGAGAACACTTCTAATTTGGGAAAAAAGAAAAACTGAAAACCAATCTTCTAAAAAAAATTACCTTCACTTTAAATTTCCATCCCAACAATTCTAATGAAAGCAATCATAAGCTTTGTAGGGATTAACAAATCAATCCCTGATCTCTCTCAAACCCCGGATAATCCCCCACTTCCTGCTGAACACATCTATTATCATCTTTCTCCATCCTCCTGACTGCTACTAGCACTGCTGTTTTTCCAGTCAACTGGCTTAAAACCAATTTGTTATTAACTTTCTTTTATGTATAATTTTCTATATTCAATTAGTTGAAATTTGCTTTTCCCCCTTTACAGTCTACCTTATCCTAATTTGGCATTATCTGCCTGCTGTATCTTACCGTAATATTATTTCTCTCTGTGCTCTATGGTTCCCCACTTAAAGCTCTCTCTTGACACATCCTACATGACTGCAGTCAGCCACCAGTTTGTCCTTTCAATGCCCTGGCCTCTGTTAACCAAATAGAATGTTAAATTATTCAGAATCTATTTGGTTTATGATGTTTTACTCTATCTAATATTACACTGTTTTGCTTATGACTGGCAATACCTTGCACCTATTAGGTACATTTTGAGCTGAAATGAATTCTATAAACTACACCACTTAAAACTGAAAGAGAAACTGTGAAGCCAGTAGCAAAAAGATACCAAAATACTTTTTGAATAGTTTCTCCAACATTCTAAACTGTATAATTTAGATAATGATAATTAGATTGTATTAGTGGTATATTTCCAATTTAAAATATTTGTCACTGATAATGCTTTGTAATAATATAATTCACTAGAATGATAGATGTGGCTTCTTCCAGAGGGAACAAAAAAAGGAATTTTTCTACTTAGATCCAATAGTTTCTTTGGGTCCTTCAAAATTATAGAAGTTTTAGAAATAGAAAAAGTATTCCTATTTACCACTTTATAACAAAAAATGTTGTAACATTATTAACTCTAGGACGGCTTGCCAAGTCCCATCAGACCTTGCAGGAAAAGGTCAAAATTATTTATACATTATTTTATGCTCCAATATTAGTAATAGGTTAAGGGGAAGCGACTATTTAAGAAAAAAAATGGACCTTTTAAAGATCTCGAGTGGAAGTACTGCCAAGGAAAAAAATTATGAGATCATAGAACTCTAGTAAAAATGTCAACTTGCCTGTTTCAGTGTTTTATACATTGGTTAGTAGTTGTGCCAGGATATCTTTTCACAACGGAAAAGAATAAATTATGCCACCATTATGTGAAATATATGGACCCCCACAGAGAATGCTTTCCTTTATAGATCCTGTGCACTGTGGCCTCAGTTCAGCTCATAAAACATGGAACTGTCAAAACATCTTATGATTAGTAGTGAAGTATATTTTGAGTATTTCAGGGGGAGTACTTGGTTTATTATTCAAAGTGAAGATTGTATTTCAAGGGAAACTGTCTAATACTAGAAACAATAAAATTATGTTGCATGATGTTATATATTGTCTTTTGGGCAGAAAGTAGGTTCATTCATTCTCTCCAAACATATTTAAAATTTTATGAGATTATTATAACAACATAAAACACAAAAGCCTAAATCACCAAAGCTTTTAGTTCATACAAAATGAAATCTGGAAAAATTCCTATTTTGGGGGGCCTATGATCTTTACCACTTTAAGACACTATAATTAAAGAATGCTATAATTGATTGTTTACATATATATACACATATATGTGTGTATACATATATACTTGTATATATATACATAAATACATATATACACATGTGTGTATATATGTATATATGTACACATAAAAAATCACTGTTCAGTCATTCTTGCATAGCTATTTTCAGTAAAATTGTGAGAAATATCTAATAGTAAGTAACAAGTACCTAAAGGTGAAATAAGATTATGGAATATAATTTTATTTCCCCTACGGACAAGATGGTATATGAAGCCAAAGTCAGCAACAGGTAGTAGTTTGTACTGGTGGGGACTCTGTCATAAGCAATGGTCAGGATCCCAGAATGAAGAGCTGGCATCAAACAGAGCTGTAAGGACTCATTTATTCCTTAACATACAAATATTTATCAAACACCTACTGGGTGCATTTCATTTCTCCAAATACTAAGGAAAGAATAGTAAATAAAACAAAAAATACATTCTTGGGGGGTTACATGACACTGAAGAGAAAGTAAACAAATGTACAAATATATAATATAATATCTGGCAATAATAATGCTGTAAAGAAATAGAGTTGGCTAAGGGATAGATGACTTTCTAGTAGCCCCTGTGAATCAGGGATGCTGGAGAGGACTGGAAAACTAGAGGACTAAGCAATGTCAGGCTGTTTCCTTCCTGTTCCTGATAGTGTCAGCTTCACACTGGTTTTTCATCCTGGTCGTGACAACTGAAACCAGCAGCAGCAATTGATGCCAGTTTGTTGTCTTTCCAGCAACCCCAGACATAGTCCCTTTGGGTCCCTTCAGAAACAACAGTACCACAGCTAGTATATTCTACGTGGTCCTGTCCTCACATTGCCTGTCCCCCAACTTCACAACACTAGGACCAGTCAAGCAAGTCTGAGATCTGGAAGTTTGAGATCCAGCTTCACGGTGTCCCCCTTATGCTTTTAATTTTTAATAATTCCAAACTTTTCCATTAGCTCCACAACTCCCAGGAGGGATAGCTGCTTTCTGCAGTTACTATCTCCATGATATCTCAGCATTCATTTTTTTGGTCCTTTTTCTCAGTTCTTCAATATCTAGTTACCACTATCTTTTACTTTTTATATTAAATTCACTGAGTTAACATAACTAGTGTTACTTCCCTCTCCTAACTGGACCTTCAATGATATACTTCTAAAACACAAATATATAATTTGTCTTCCCAGTAGCTCCCTGTGTATATGTATACACACACAAGCATACACACAGGTACACAAAGACACACACGCTCACTCACACACATATACACAAGGTTGCCTCTTCCAGTGTTCTTTATCTCAGTTCACACCACCATCATACAACCAGTTTTGCAAGACAGAAATCAAGACACTGCTCTTAAAAACCTTATCTCCACTACAATTCAATTAATTTTCCTCTTAAATATCTCTAAACTCATTTTTTCTACATCTTTCCTTCCACTTCCTTCCTTCTACATCTTTCCTTCATTGATATATGCCTCCAATCTATATGTACCCCTCACGGTCCTTTACCTGATCCACAGTTATGGCAACCCAATTACATATTTTTATTCACTCTATATCAATCTTTAATCGATAGTTGAAACCATCTAGACATTTTCTTTTTTTTTTTTAATGTTTATTTATTTTTGAGAGAGACAGAGACAGAGTGCAAGCAGGGGAGGAGCAGAGAGAGAGGGAGACACAGAATCTGAAGCAGGCTCCAGGCTCCAAGCTGTGAGCACGGAGCCCCATGAGGGGCTTGAACTCACAAATCACAAGATCATGACCTGAGCTGAAGCTGGATGCCCAAACGACTGAGCCACCCAGTCGCCCCTATTTAAAGACTTAATTTAGTTAATGCAATCATCCTCAATCCTCACTCCTTTCCTTAGGATACAAACTAACATCTTTAACATCATCTATAAAATCTTGAAGCATCTAGCCCTTGTTTATCACTGTCAGTTCATCTTTCAATATATCCTACCTACATTTTGTACTTCATCACGCTTAATCTTCATTAATTTATTGATTGTTCCAGACATCATTCAAGGATTCTGTATATGCTGATTCTTCTACTTGGAATGCACTTTTTTTTCTCAAATGATTAATCGTCCATGACTTTATCCTGCATGCCTTAGCTTAAATGCTTACTCCACATTGAAGCCTATTCTAAATCTCCTCATTACATTACACTTCTTCTAATTCCTTCTCCTTGCTCATTCTAAGTTTCTGGGCTTGAGTCCTTAGTCGATGCACGGAGAAAGCTGAGCTGAAATACCAACAAATTAATTCCTCAGAAAACAATCCCCAAACAATGAAAGTTGGCAGATAAATAAATCAGCTTTTTTGACCTCAGGTATGACAACACTTATATTTCAAAAGTTCCCAGAGATCTTCAACAGGAGTACCTCAAAATTGTCCATAATCAGAACCCACTCATTAATCTAGCCAATATACTCTTCTCTTTTTTTTCAGTCTGCCATTCCATATCAGTAATTCTAGTGAGCATCTCACAAACATACTACTTGTACTGAAATCTCTGTCTCAAGTTTACATCAGGTAGAACCTAAAACTAAGACATTATCTATTGTGGGGTCTTTGCCCAAATGTCAGGTGGCTATTGGTAGTCAGTTTACACTAAAGTAATGCCATAAAAATTTATGGGAATCTCTGGGAGCATGAAGAATACTTTAAAGCCCTGATACTCAACTAGAGGTGATTTTGCCTCCCAGGGGACATTTGGCAATATTTAGCAACATTGTTACCACTAGTTGGGGAACTACTGACATTTACTAAGTATAGGTCAGGAATACTGCTAAACACACCACGATAAATACACAGAACAAGAATTATTCTGTTCAAAATGTCAATGGTGTTGGTGTAAAGCAATCCCTGTTTTAAAATAATATGACTGGGAGTCAATCATATTGCTGAGGTATTCACAAATCAAAGCTTTAAAATTATTGTATAAGAAAAGAAGAGCAGCACCTAGGTGGCTCAGTCAGTTAAACATCTAACTCTTGATTTGGGCTCAGGTCATAATCTCACAGTTTATGGGTTTGGCCATACATCAGGCTCTTCACTGATAGTGTGGAGCCTATTTGAGATTCTCTCTCTCTCCCTCTCTCTCTGCCGCTTCTGCACTTTTGCTTTCTCTCTCAAAATAAATAAATAAAACTATAAAAAGGGGAAAAAAAGAAAAAAAAAAGAAATGCCTAAAATCAAAATACCTTAAGTCTCTCCTTAAGGAGATTTAGAAAAAAAGAGAAAAGTATATCTAAAATAGGCAGAAGGAAGAAAATAATAAAAGCATAAATGGTTGAAATAAAAAACAGACAAATGACAGATAATGTTAACAAAGCCAAATTTTCTTTTTTAAATATACAAACAAAAATTAATAATCACCTATGTATAATAATCAAGAAAATAAGAGCAAGAACTGAAATTAATAATATCCAGAATGAAACCAGGGATATCACTACTTCTCATATAGGCATTAAAAAGATAAAAGGTAAATACTATGAACAACTCTATCCCAAAAACATTTTGACATTAAATGAGATGGAAAATATTTTCCCAATGCAAGTTACAAACACTGACACATGAGGAAATAGAAAACTAGAGTAGCCCATTTACTATTTAAGAAAACAAACTTACTATCAAACACAATCATATAAAGAAAACTGAAGGTCCAAATGATTCCACTTATGAATTCTAACCAGCATGTCTTAAACATATTTCATTAACAGTATAGACTCTTCAGAAAATAGAAGATAGGGAAATATCTCCAAACTTATTACATGCTGTCAATATGACCTAATATCAAAATGTCAACAGACATTAAAATTTTTAAAAATTGCAGACCAATACCCCTCATGAGTGTTGATGCAAAACTACTTAACAAAATGATAACCAAAAACATCCAGTAGAAAATAAAAAGGATAAGAAACCGTGAAGGCAAATCTGCTTTAACATTTGAAAATCTGTGTTCAGGAGGTATACCATTAAGAAAGTAAAGAGGAAAAGTCATATGGTTATTGTAGTAAATTAAGAAAAGGAATTTGTAAAAATGCATTATCTATCCATGATAAAAATTCAGAATCTTAGGAATAGATAAAAGCCTCCCTCAATTGATAAAGAAACATACATGTAAAATTTACAGCCAACATCACAGTTAAAAGTTAAATATTGAATAATTCTCCTCCCGTGATTAAGAACAAAGCAAGGGTGCCCATTCTCACCATTTCTATTCAACCCTGTACTGGAGTCTTTAGGCATTGTAATTAAGCAAGAAAAAGAATTAAAAGGCAATCTAAAAAACAGACAAACCAACAAACAGAACTCACTCACTACAAATAGCAATTCTTTATGAGATAAATCTTTAGAAATTAACAAATCTGCTATTAAAACTCATAAGTGAGGGGTGCCTGGGTGGCTCAGTCGGTTAAGCATCCGACTTCGGCTCAGGTCACGATCTCATGGTCCGTGAGTTTGAGCCCCGCGACGGGCTCTGGGCTGATGGCTCAGAGCCTGGAGCCTGCTTCCCATTCTGTGTCTCCCTCTCTCTCTGCCCCTCCCCCGTTCATGCGCTGTCTCTCTCTGTCTCAAAAATAAATAAACGTTAAAAAAAATTAAAAAAAAAAAACCTCATAAGTGAATTGAACAATGTCTTGAGGCACACAATCAATGCAAAAAGAAAAACCTTGTACTTACTTTCAGTATCTAACGATAGGAAAATAGATGATTTTTAAATTTCCATTTACAAGGAGTATGTATCAAAAAAAACCATAAAATACTTAGAAATAAATTTAATCAAATATAGCTGAGATCTCTAAACAGAAAAATAAAAGGCATTTCTATGAGAAATTAATAAATACAAACAAATGGAAAGGTATTAGTCAAAGAGGTACTAGTCAGAGACTAGTAGAAACAGTAAACTTAAGATACAAATTCTGAATTGATCTATAAATGATGTAACACCATCCCAATCATACTGCCAACAGATTTTTCCCCAAGAATTTGACAAACTGATGTCCAAATTTGCATGGATAAAAAGGAATATTAAAGAAATCCTGAAAAAAAAAGGATGAAGTTGGGGAACTTATATTACCTGGCTTTATAACACTTATTGTAAAGCTACAGTAATCAAGACAATGTGGTACCAGCATAATGACAAACAGGTCAGTAGAACAGAATAGAGAGACCAGAACTACATCTATATTTTTATAGTCTTTTGAGGGTTTTTTTTTCAGCTTTATTTAGATATAACTGACATATAATATTGTATAACTTTTAAGGTAGACAACTTATCAGTTTGATATGCATATATTGCAAAATGATTACTACCAGAGTGTTAGCCAACAATTGAATCATGTCACATAATTACCATTTCTGTGTGTGTGTGTGTGTGTGTGTGTGTGTGTGCACGTACATGCGCGCGCATGTGGTTGAAAACACTTAAGATCTACCCTCTTAGCTACTTTCAAGTATATATTACAGTATTATTAAATATACTGACCTGTTACATATTAGTTCCCTAGAACTTATTTATCTTAAAGCTGGAGTTTGTACTCTTTGACCGATATCTCCCCATTTCCCCAGTTATTTGTTTTTTAACAAAGATGCCAAACAATACAATATTTAAATAAATGATTTTACAATAAGTAGTGCTGGAACTATTGAATATATGTAAAATAAAAATGACCATTGACTCCTAATGAAGGCCATAAGTAAACGTTTGAAATGGGTCATAATCTGAAAGTTAAATCTGTAAAGCTTTTAGAAGAAAGCGTATGAGATGTCTTAGCTATTGAGAATAGGCAAAGTTCTATGAGAGAAACATCAAAGCGATGACATTAAAAGATAACATTAAAAAAATGAAGGATAATCCGAAGACTGGAAAAAAAATGTTCACAGGACACATAGCTGACAAAAGGTTGACATCCAGGATATATACATAGGTATATACACCTCAATACTTTTTTTAAAAAGGAAAATTATTGTAGCAAATACCTCACAAAGGACATACACATTGTCAATAGCATCTGAAAAATGCCCTACAGTATTTGTTAAAAAATAAACCCACAATGAGGTCTCACTCTACACCTATCAGAAAGGCAAAAAAATAAAAGCAGACAAGCCTTACCAAATATTGGCAAGGATGTGGAGCAGTAACAACTCTCATACATCATTGGTGGAATTGTAAAATGGCAACCACATTTAGAAAAAGTTTGGCAGTTTCTTTTCAAAATTGTTTTCAAAACTCTGACTAAAGCAAAACAATCAAACTAAGAAAAAAATTGTTATCCTATAAGTATAGCAATTCCAGTCCTAGGTACTTACCCAAAGAATTTGAAACATATAATCCAAAAGATTTTTACAGGAATGTTCCTCACAGATTTATTCAAAATAATAAAACCTGGAAATATTCCAGGTGTCCATCAACAAGGAATGGCTAAACAACTATGTTGTATTCACACAATGGAATATTATCAGGAATATAAAAGAACAAATTATTGATACATGCAACAAACTGGATCAATATGAAAAGTATTATGCTACGAGTTCTATTAACTAAAACTGTATAGTACTGACACATGAATAGACAAGCAGATTGTTGGAATAAAGGTCCAGAAACAGATCCAAGTGTATATAGAAATTTATTATATATCACATGATAAAGATGGAATTTCAAATTAATAAGGCAAAGAAGGACATTTTAATAAATGGCACAGGGACAACTGGTTAGCCATTTGGAAAAAGATAAAATTAGATCCATACTTCACCACATACTCAAGAACTTAATTCCAAATGGATCATCGATTTAAACATAAAAAAAAATGGAGCCTACAAGTGCTAGGAGAAAACATATATGAATGCCTCTTTAATTTCAGCATCAGGAAAAGACATTCTAACCATAATTTAAAAGCCAGAGGCCTAGAAATGGCAGCTAATTTTACTGCAACAAAACAAAATAAGAAAATCCACCATAAACAAAGTCATAAGACAACTGACAAGCTTGGAAGTATGTATTGTAAGCTTGTGATACATATTCCAGATGAAGGGTTAATTTTCCTAACATGTAAAGAACTCTTAAAAATTGGGGATGCTGGATCAAAAACCCAAAAGAAAATTAGGAGAAGGATACAAAAACAATTAATATTAAAGGTATAAAAATAGCCCTAAACATGTGAAAGGTATTTATTCTCACTCACAGAGAAATGTAAATGAAAACATCAATAAGACAGCATTTCTCATTTATCAGGTTGATGAAAATTAATAAGAATGACATCCTGTTCTGTTGACAAAGCTTTGGGAAAACTAGCACTCTCATTCATACATTGCTTCTGGGAAGGTAAATGCTAGAACCCTTCTGGAAATAAATTTCCAATAAGCTAGCACAATTACATATACACTTATTTTTTCATCCAGATACACTTATTTTTGATCCAGTAAATCTAGGGATTTACTCCATTTATACACAACTCCAAGATAAAAATGCATATATACAAGGCTATTCATTGTGACAGTACTTATAATCACAAAATTTTGAAAACAATAAAAATGCCCATACCGAGAAGAACGATTAAATAAACTATGGAACCCACACAATGGAGTATTATGCTTCTGTAAAAAGAATGAGGAATATCACTACATACAAATATGGAGTGATATCCAGGATGGATATATTGTTAAGTAGAAAAGCAAAATGCAAATTCATATGTATAATAAGTTACATTTCATGTAAGGAAAAAGGAAGAAATAAGAAAACATATATCTATCCACTAATTTAAAACAAAAATGACACAAAGAAATTAAATGGATTACCAGTAGGGTGTGAGTGGAGACTGGGTAGAAAGATTGGGGAATGCAAACAGGATGATGTTCTCTTTTTCTCACTTAATCATAAGCAATTAATAAACATAGTTTTCTTTACAAAATCTAAGAGCAAACGATCAATAAAGGTGCTCTCTCCTTTTGTCTGCTAATATCATAACATATATTCCAAACTGTATGTAGAGTTTTTCTTCCTTGTTTCTCTTCTCTGCCTTAAATAAAACTTTAAATGTCCATTTGACTTTACTGAGACATTTTAGATTTTTTTTCAGGAAACCTCAATTCATTCAGGGTTATAGCTTTCATGACAAAAATTTCTCCCCTGGTCTGTCTTACTTTTACAAAATAGGTAGTTTTTAAAAGTCAAAGACTCTGGAGTCAGACTCCTGAGTTTGAACACTGGTTATTACTTAGAACCTTTATTTTCTTCACATGGGTGTTTGGAGATAAATAATGTGTAAATTATCCAATACTCAGGAAAAGCACTCAGAAAATGGTTTTCCTGTCCTTTCAAATTACTACATACCTTAAAGAGTTAAATGTGTGACTCTCAGCAGATTTGATCACTAAATAATTGCATGGATTGTTCAAGTACAATTAATTGGATAATTTCTTATAATTCTACATATTTTGGCCTAACAAGATAGTTTAATTGAAAATGTGACAATTAAGAAAATTCTTAGATATTAAGGCAATTATCAGTTATATTTAGTCAAGTTTTTGAAGGCACAGGACTGATGTTTAAAAAAGAGAACATCCAAAGACATTTAAGTTTTATTTCCTTTTTGGTCAAGTTTTTTAAAGAATCTTGTATATTTTTTTATTTGTGTATTTATTTATTTATTTATTTATTTATTTATTTATTTATTTATTTATTTTAGCAAGAGAAGACTCAACCCTAAGAGATTATCATTTGTGTGCATATTTATCTCACAAAGTCCTTCCTTCTCAGGTCAGTAATGAACACTGCTTGTGAAGGAATATATCCATTCTTAGTAAATCTCTTGACTTTATATGCATGCTTTAAGACCACATACTTAAGGTGCTTCTTCAATATTTCAACTAGGGTTTAAGTCCACTGCTCCTTTAGTAGATGAACAGTCACTTGACAACTGAGATTACTTTTATGGACATTTTATTTCCAGCTAAGTCTTACACATCTGTTCTACTCACAGATTACAATTTCAAAATGACTGTAATTCAGAATTTGACCATAAAAGAGTAAGATTAAGTGATTTAAATGCATTTGTATGATCTTTGTTCAATGCAGCATATATTCATAAGGCTTCCTCAGGTTTAAGATGTAAATTATGATATATGTGCTCTTTAATTGTAAATTAGATTCACCATAAAAGAGTCCCATGATTATTACATATTTGTGATTATTCAGACACCAGTGTAAGATTATATTTGAGATCAAATTTATTAAAGTGAACTACTCAAAAATGCAGAAAAATGAATCATTCTTTGATCTGTCTTTCTCTTATATATAACGTCATAAAAAGAGGCTGAGTCACATCATCAAAGGGAAAAAAAAATTGTTGAGATGGCAATGATTTTTTGGCCAATAAGACTTCAGTCTTCAATGGCATTTACACAAATTTAATTGTACTAAAATTTAATTTGTAATATAATGATTGCTGAGACATGAGTACTTCATTTAAGCTATGTTAATTGACTACAGAATTTGCCTGTACCAACTGAATGAATGAGTGATAAGAGATTTGAGTTTTTTTCGTGTATAAAGCTGCTTCTACAAACTTTTAAAGGTACATACTTCTAAATATTTTCTGCTTCCTGGAAGGGGTTTAATCAAATATTGTAGCATAAATCTCCTCAATACATGGAAAAGACTTTTTCATTATTTAGTCTTCACCTGCAACAGCCATCTGTTCAATTAGAATTCTACTCACATATGCACTAGATGTAAAGTGTAAAGTGTCCTCACAATTGTAAAGTTACCAATATGACACTTCATGTTTTCAGTTAATATAACAAACCATGCAGCATATTAAAATCAGTAAAACATGTTTCCTAACTAAGAATAATATATTACCAATGATATGATCAGGACCTCAACTACATTTTAAGCATCAGGCAAACTTACATAATAAGTGTGTGTGTGTGTGTGTGTGCATGTGTGCATGTGTGCGTGTGTGTGTGTGTGTGTGTTGAATAGTTCCAAAATATTTTGAAAACTTAAATTCTGTGGATGATTTTATTGATAGGTGGACTTTACAGACCTTACCCTGGAATTTAGCTCATCTTTGTAAGCTGGAATAGTCATTTATACACATATGAATTTAGGAATATAGGAATCCAAGTATTAATAAAATCATTTCTGAGACATAAAAGGAACCTCTGAAACTTCTTTTTTTTTAATGTTTATTTATTTTTGAGAAAGAGAGAGAGAGAGACTGGAGGAAGGGCAGAGAAAGAGGGAGACAGAGGATTTGAATTGGGCTCTGTGCTGACAGCATAGATCCTCATGCAGGGCTTGGCCTCATGAACTGTGAGATCATGACCTGAGCTGAAGTTGGATGCTTAACCAATTGAACCACCCAGGCATCCCTGAAACTTTTAATTTAATTCTCAATTCAGAGTTTCCATGCAGTCCAGAGTATCTCCAACAAGTATTTAACAAGCCTATTTATGAGACTACATTGGTAGGAATCTTATCTTTCTATCCAGTCAGAGCATGACTGTGTAAAGTTGAATTTTTAGAGTATTTTGTAAATGTTTATTTACAAAAGCACTCTCCCTGTCATATTTATTTGGATTATGAATAATGAGAGTAATATTAAATACACTAGAAAGAAATACATGAGAGAGAAAGCACTAGCAGGGGAAGGGCAAAGAAAGAAGGAGAGAGACTCCCAAGCAAGCTCCATGCTGTCAGCACAGAGCCCAATATAGGCTTGAAAACACAAACCGTGAGATCATGATCTGAGCTAAAATCAAGAGTCAGACACTTAACCAACTGAGCCACCCAGGTGTCCCTAAATTTGAATTTTTGAAAGCACAGATACGACTTGCAAATCCTAGTCACACAATATGTAAATAAATGTTGAAGTGAGTAAATTTTTCTTTTTTATAAAATTGATGAATGTATTTAATATTACTGTCATTATTCATAATCCAAATAAATATGACAAGTGTATATGCCTATAAAAGGATGTTTTGTGATTGGTAAAAAGGATAGGTGGACTTTTTCTATTCTTGTAAAGATTCAATTTGTTACACAAGTTATACAAGCTGTCCTCTATTTGCAGGATAGTTGTTTTTAATTCCTCCAAGAATTAGATTCCAACCTGAATGATACAAATGTTGTTGACCCACCCATCTGACTACAATATCTTAAATTTGTTTCTTTATATCAGGAAAAAGATCTTTAACTGAGATAGAAATCTGAAGATTCCTATGTCCCAGATTTAGAGCTGTTTGTCTTTGGAATGTTCTTCCTTCCCTCTGGATGTGTAGTTTCATTTTAACTTAAGGGAGAAGGCCAAAAAAATTTCTTTTCAAATATCTTGTCAAGTTTCAGCCAGGACCAAAAGTAAATATTCCTGGCAGTGTTGAATAACTCCAAAAGATACTACCTTCCCAAGACAGAGAGCCACTCTCAAAAAAAAAAAAAAAAAGACAGAAGAACTTACACAATCCCCCTGAGAGCTATCAACAGTTGGGAAGACCCTAGCCACAAATGA